>NC_003280.10:11722500-12972500 GCF_000002985.6 Caenorhabditis elegans | reverse complement strand
GCTTTTTGGCAATAAATATAAAAAATTAAAATTTTTTTGAAAAGTTTCATTGTGATATTCGGCTATTTTGGCACCAGGTAATTGTAGTTTTGAACATTTTCCCCGCTACTCCACCTTTAAATTTCAATGTTTTCCAACTTACCCAAAACAAGTGTCCAAAGGAAGCACATAACGATAAAATAGGACAAATAACTCCGAGGAATGCTTCAAAAGGTTTTGACTTCACTGGATCCCTCTTGAGAGTTGTCAGTATCGTAAATGCGAGAATGATCAGGAACGTGACACCCATCAGAGGCATCGCAAGGATTCCAGTTCGACGAACTTCTTCCGATACCAGGCCTTCACTGGTCACGTAGACACGGATCAGAGGATCGTTTTCTGTGGACAGAGTGTAGGCGAAGAGTTTCTGAAAGTGATAAAAATTGAAAAACTGAAAAATTTAAAATTAACACAAAAATTTTCCATTTGAAAATTGTTTGAAAGTTATTGTAGAATCTTTAAAAATAATCGCGAAATCTCAAGTCCGATAAAAACAATTTGATGAAACACCATTTTTTTTAAACTTATAATTAATTTGTTTTCGGTAGTTTGCTGGAAAATCTTATTTAAAAAAATTAATTCCACAATTATTAAAGTGAATTAAATATTTTAAAGAGGCAATTCTATTTTTCAAAATTTTTTTCAAAAATCAAAATTTATCGGAAATAAATTCCAATACACCGAAAAGTTATGAGTAATTTTGAATAATCTATTTTAGGAATTTTAGTGTTTCGGCAAGTATTCTTTACGGAAAAAACACAAAAAAATGGCGTCACTCATTTGCGCGGGAATTCAAATTTAATTCGGCCCTTTTATTCTTTTTTTGCAAAAATCATAAAAAAATTTGGAAAAAAAAATTTACAATTATCTTGCATTTTCAACTTCATGTAGGTATTTTAAAGTCGATGAACGGCGAGATTTGGTTTAAAAAAATGTTAAAAATCTCGCCGTCCATCGACTTTAAAATATCTAAATGAAGTTGAAAACGCAAGATAATCACATTGTATACTCAAAATTAGATTGTGATTTTAAACCAATTGTTTCCAGGGCATTGAAAAGTCGATCAAATTTCAAATTTTAACTAGTTTCAGGCCATTTTTCACTCCACCTTTGACACATTTTCAACACCTCTCAACAATTTTCACACTCCCATTATTTTCTCAAAAAACTCATTTACTCAAACTAACATCTACATTTTCTAAGCCCCATTCCCAAGAGAGTATCCATAAAACGTGCAAAAATATAAAAAATATTACCTGCTCCCATTCCTTCATAATCTCGTACATAGTCTCGTTATTATAAATTGCGTGAAAGTTGATAGCAACAAGCTTCGACTCTTCGATGATGCTCGATCTCAATAACAAAACGTATAGGTGATTTCCCAAGAGGTTTCAACATTATCACTAATCCATTCTTACTACTTTCATTATTGCTCTTCAAACTTTAAAAGCTTCCAGAACTACTCACCGATTATTGATTTTCACTTGAAATATATTATTCGCTAAATACACTCTGTGCCCAAACACATCCATACTTGGATAGGTCAATTTCACGTGAGCCGTCTTCTTTATTTGTTGATCCCGGAACATGGAAAGGAAAATGCTGACAGCGTCGGAAGTCTCGCATTGGGTTCCACAAAAGTCCGAGTAAGAATAACTTTGATTTCCGAATGAACCCTTGAGCTTGTATTGGAGGAAATCTTCGATTTCCAATGCTTTATCGATGTATCTGGAATTTTGGGAAGTTTAGGATTTTGAGGGTTAACTGAAAAAAATATGTATATCAGTTAAAGTGTTTTTTTAGAAAATTAACATAATTTTTGTTTTTTTTTTGAGAATAGCCCTTCTTTATTAGATAAACTTTTTTTCCAAATTTTTTTTCAAAGCTTTTTGTCTAATATACGGTTACTTCAAAAGTTTGAAAAAAATTACATTGAGAAAAAATTGAAAAAAAAAACGCTGTGAAAAGCCCAGACATGTGGAGCCTATTTCACTTTACATAAGGTTTTGTAATTGGTCACATTGTATTCGGAAGTTCAAGAGAATTTCGCCAAATTTTCTTGTCGGCAAACCGGCAACTAGCCGGTTTGCCGATTTGCCAGAAATTTTTTTCTGGCAAATTGCCGATTTGCCGATTTGCCGGAAATTTTCATCTTCTCCAAATTGCCGATTTTCCGTTTGCCGGATATCAATTTGCCGGAAGTGTTTAGAGGACTTTTTAAAGGACGGAAACACATAAAGCTGTGCCATTTTGAAATTTTTTCCCGTTTTCGTTAGATATTTTCATATAACTTCGTTACTTTTCAAAGTGCAGGAACATTTATAGGGTGCGTACAATTTTGTCGATTAAAATTGAAATTCTGAAAATTCCAAAAAAAAATGTGCAAAACCACAATTTGTCAAAGATTTTCGGCAACAGCCGTTTTCCGACAAAATCGGCAAATTGGCCATTTGCCGGTTTGCTGGAAATTTTCAATACCGACAATTTGCCGATTAGCCGGAAAAAGTCGCAATTTCTCTACACAGATAAATACAACGCAACCTCTAAAAAATACAAATTCCTAGCCAATTTCTCAAAGTTCAAGCTCAAAAGATTAAACTTGATTCTGTTCTAAAATTAACTCTATTTTCCAACCACCAACGTTCTCCAGAAATCCAATCAACTCAAAACTTTCTCACCCAATTTTCCAGCTATATGTATATTTTATTGAGAAACCCCTTACTTCAACTCTATTCAACAGATTTGCCGAGTTGACGCCCTTGTTGAAATCACTGATTACGTCACTGACAAGTGGAGCAGGTGAAATTAAGAGCAGGTGAGTTGGCTCAGGCTCTTTCTCTCGAGCCGACTTAATAAACAAGGCAAAACAATTATTCTGTTGGTGGCTGGAATTTCAAATTTCACTTTTTTTTTCTTTCTAATTTCTGAAGAAAATCTAACTTGATTAACACGGCTTTTTTTCCAAGAAAACCTGGAGTTTCTGAGTCTGCCCGTCTGCCGGGCTCAGGCATTCTCATGCCTACGTAAGAAGCTTAAGGGTTTTAAAATCAGATTTCACATTTTCCCACAAAAATATGTATTTTGAAACTACTGATTATAGCTTGAAAATGCCAAAAAGCTTAAGAATTTGAATAAATAAAATTGTTTCCAAAAATTCGACCAAAAAGTTCAACCCTAAAAAAAAGTGAAAATTCTACGAATTTTCCCACAATTCTGAAATTTTCTTACATTAATTTTTTCAGCGATATGACGCATTTTCAAGACTCTGAGGAACACACATCGATGTTGATATTGCTATTCTTATTTCTAACAATTTTGATCTTGGCTGTATATTCAAATATTCGACTTTTCGTAATATTATGCAGAAACTTTCCCAGAGAGCGAACGCATAGCTATTTCCCAATGTTGTTGCTATTGAACACGTTATCTAGCATGACAGTGATCATTCTGGTGTGCAGCATGCTTTTACCATTTGTTCCACATGGGGTGGATGGGAAAATTGGTGAGATTGGCGCCCCCGACACAGCACGGGTTTCCCTGGGAGAACCCGTTAAGTGTCGGGCGCTGCTGTAAAAAATTCTCATAAAAGCATTGGAGCTAGGCCTTCCACAAAGGCGAGGCACTGTGCTCCCGCACTGTCACACTCTGTTTACTGCGGCCGACGCTGCGCAGGACCTCGCGTCACTATAGATGTGTGTAACAGAGAAGGGCGGGCAAGAGTAGCGTCCTCGTTGAATTCCTAGTTGGAATGCGTTCCGCGGCGACCGACACCGCACAGGTTCTAAGTAAAATATATGGTGCAAATGGCGAAACCTGTCAGGTGTCGGGCGCTGTAGTAAACATAACTACTCAATCAACTAAACTAAATACCTTTAAAACTAAATTGAACTGATGTAAAAATTAACCGGTTTTTTTTTTCAGATTCCGCCTACGATGTTATAGTCTACCCAGCGGTCTACGCACTTATCACCCCAACACTGATTGCGGCGGCTGATCTAATTCTTTGTGTTCAACGTGTAGCGGTTTCGCGGAAACTTGGAGAGACTAAAGTTTCAAAGCGATGGTAAGTTATTTGATAGGAGTCGAAGTCAATAAAAACCTTCTAGAGCAGGCGTGTGCGGCAAATCTCCAAACTTGCCGAGCTCGGCAAATTTGGTAGATCAACGTTTTGCTGTGCCCGGCAAGTTCGGCAAATTTGCCGCACACCCCTGTTCTAAACTTCAAAAAATCCTTTTTTCTTTCTTTTTTTTTGTAATTTTTTTTTTTGAAAAAAATCCAATCCTTTGAAACATTTATGCTTTTTAAAGAGTTCAAATAAATATTTTGCATCGCAAAAATAAAACAGAAATACTTTTTTTTTTCTCCTAATCCATATAAATTCAGGTACGGAGTTCTAACATTTCTAATCGTGGCGGGACCTATTGCATATATCTCTTACAATTCCAGAATTTACTCTTTCACCATTGAGAATAAACGAAATGCCAAGCAGTTTGTATGCTTTTTGGTAAGATTTTCAATCAAAAAACCTAGACTAATTTCACTAATATAATTTCAGGCCGACAGTATTATTAAAGGAGTTTGCGGAGTTTTATCCTTCATTGGTTACTTGTCAATCTGGATTTGGGCAAAAAAGCAGAAAAACTTTGATACAATCATTCGGCAGGCATTGCCAATTGCAACATTTCAAGTGGTTTGGAATTTTTTTTTCAAAATTTTTAAAAAACTTTAATTAATTTTCATTTCAGCTTATAATGACGATTCAGTTTTTGTTGGAGCTGCCGAATGTGCCAAAAATAGATCCAAGGGAGCGGATTTTTCTAGATGTGTGCTTTTCAGCGGCGGCTAGTAAGTTTGTTGAAAAATCAATTAGTCCTTTTTTCAGCGAAACTAATATTTAAGGATGTATCTTTGAAAAATTCTAGAACATTTCTGGTAAAACTTAAAATTTAATAATTACAAGAATATTCGAAAAGTTATTCGAAAATAATTACAAAAAGGTCAATTTTGACAGAAATCGTACAATAAATTATTTTAACAAAACATGCACTGGACAATTTAGCCTACCTATTGCATGTCCTACCTGTCTACCTGCCTTCATAGCTATCTATGCCTGCCAGGTGCCTACTACATCGTGCCTAAGGGCGTGCCCACAAAAAGCGATACTTATATTAACTTTGTGAAAAATATCAAAATGTGTTTAAGAGCCATCACCAGGTAGGCAGGCAGGTAGGCAGGCAGAAAGTATGTACGATCGCCTGATTTTAAAACCTGACATGTTTTGAAGTGATAATTTGAAGCTATTCAAAAATTTCCAGGCGTGGTAGTCCCCCTATGCACCATGATCGGAGAATCCCGAAAACGCGACATGTTCTATAGCTCATTCTGCTACTGTTACTGTTATTGTGAGCCCCGACCACCACCACCATCATCAAGACATTTACCGGAGGCTAGCAGTAAAGCGGATCGCCAGAAAATTGAAGAAGAGGAGGCGAGAAAACGAAAGAAAAATGAGGAATTGAAAAGAAGAAGGCGAGAAGCCAGAAGTGATCGTAATTTTGACAGTTTGGAGAGCCAAGAATCAGAAGTTTGAAGTTTTTGTTTTTTGCTTTTTGAAAATATGATATTAAAAATAAATTTTTGCTTAAAAAACTCACTTGGGCCTTAATAAACTTCCACCATCGGCGGCTTGCATGGCCACAACCACGTGGAATGGGCTCCCGAGCTCTTGGAAGAATTCTCGAGCAACTCTATATTCGTATCGTGACGGCGAGTTTGTTGCACTGGAAATAAACGGGAAATTTTTTGAAAGTTTCAAAGAAAACTAGTCCACCTGAAATGATCTCGAACATTGTTGACTTCTTTGAACCTCACAACTCCTCCAGCCATCAATAACGCCCATATTGTTCTGGAAAACATATATTTTATTTGATCTACTGGGGGAAAAATGCCCGCGAATGCCCGTTTAAATTGTATGACGTCATAGAAATTTGTATTGTGGTATGTGATATGTTATGACGTCACAACATTATTCCTAAAAATAGTACGTCTGTTGACTACGTCATCAATGGGCGGAGCCTAACATCGTGGTGGGACCCAAAAATATTGCAGGGATATTAAAATTTTCTGAGAAAACATTTTGGCGGGAAATTCAAATTTTCTGAGAAAACATTTTGCCGGGAAATTCAAATTTTCTGAGAAAACATTTTGGCGGGAAATTCAAATTTTATGAGAAAACAATTTGGCGGGAAATTCAAATTTTCTGAGATAAAAACAATTTTTAGCGGGAAATTCAAATTTTCTGAGATAAAAACAATTTTTAGCGGGAAATTCAAATTTTCTGAAAAAAAATTTTTGGCGGGAAATTCAAACTTTCAGAAAAGCCTGGAAACTTCTAGAAAAATCTAGAATCTGCTAGAACTTCCTTGAAAAATCTGGAAACTTCTATTTTTCGGGAACCTCTGAAACCACGAAGTTTTGTGATCCCAGATTTTTTTCCCCTCTCCACCAATCCATATTTATTTGGATATCTAATTCTCGTCGAGATTCATTTCCCTTAAACCAATTGCAAGCCATTTCAAGTTTTAATCCGTCACCCGCCGTCAGCATCATTTCTGCCGCCGCCACAGAGCGCTGCCGAAACCGGTTTCTGTGGCGTCAGTTAGCCATTTTCCAAGACCCATACCCTTGGCTTATACAATGCTTCTAGATTGGCATTCTATCTTGGTTGATGTGTCTAGAGAGCGGACGAGAAACTAAGAAAAACGAAACTAACGTGATAAAGAGCGTCCACTTTGGATAATCGGCAATTTTGAGACCAACCCAATAGAACATGTCATGGGTTTGTTGTTCAATCCACAGGGATACGTTGCCAAGACATTGTGATATTGATTTCATGTCAAGGCTCAGGCTCAATCAACTGCAAAAAAAAAGTTTTTAAATTAAAAAAAAATGGTTTTAAATGGGGGAAAAATATATTTCAAAAGAGACAGAGAATGACTAGAAATTGTGTTTGAAAAGAAGAACAAAGCTAAGTTAAAAAATGATACAGCCCGTTAAAAATGTAAAAAGAGAGACCCTCGGCAAATCAATAATTATCTGTTGAGATCTGATCGCAGATAACTCTTGCTTTGTGATCTCAAAAGATTACTATCTCAAGATGCACTGATTTAGGATATTGATCAGTTGTTTTAAACAAAAATTGCTCCAAAAAACCAAATATTAATATATTGGCGGTACAGACTAAAAATTTCAGACCGTTGCGACACTGACAAGTGTGCTTTTTTACAAGCATTAAACCGTCGTAAAAAAAATTCGAGAAATTTTCCAGATTAAGAAAACTCAATTTATACTCAAACTAAGCTCCACAAAATATATACATAGATATTGCGAAAAAAATATATTTTTTGACTCATTCTTTATTCCAAATTTGGATCCCTATCGTTAACTTTTCTTTGAAGTTTGGAAATTTGAAATAAAAACTACTTGAACTTTTGATTAAAAATGTTTCTCTAAAGTTTCTAAAGTTTTTTTTCCGTTCCCAAAACTGATGTGGGAATATTTTGTAAATATTAGTATGGAAAATACGATGGTATTTTTTCATATTGTCCACAAAAATTTTAACAAAGATACCACCGCCAAAATTAATCGAAAAAAATTGAAAAAAAAATGAAAGCCTACCGTTCTACGTTGGCAGCTTATATCTCGGTTGATATTAGGTTTATCAAAAATTTTGCAACTATGGAGGTCAAGAAATATATTTTACACAAGTTGTTGTGATTTCAATTTTTTGAAAAGCTGTGAAAGTAGAGCAACGAAGGAGCAAAATTGATAGGAAAAATAAAGTAATGTTTTTTTTTTGGGATTTGAAACTGTTCAGTTTAACATAATTTGCACTCTAAAAACATGAAATTGTTTTGAATAAACTAAGTGCCAAATTGACCGAATATCATATTAAAACTTTCCAAAAACATTTGAAAATTTTTTTATTTAATGTCAAAAAGTGACAATTAATTAGTTTTTGCCACTCATAATTTTGGAAGTCAATCAAAAAACATTATTTTTCCTACATTTTTTTCATTGTAATTTTGTTTGAACGGTTTGTCTTAAAACATTGTAGGGGCCGGAACATGCGACATTGCTTTGGATTACCTCAAAAGCTCATATTTTTCAAAATTTTGGCACTATGCCAAAACTTTGGCCAAAATTTATGAAAAATCTAAAATTTTTGTTTTATTATGATATTTGGTCGCTTTGGATCTAACAATAAGATAAATATAATTAGACAAAATCCCCACTTTAAACAATGAACTAACAGGACTAGATTGACCGAAAAAAAAACACTTTGGCTAATCTAATGGCTGGCAAAAAAACGAAAGATCCTCTTTATTTTTCCCCGTATTTTATTTTATTTTATTTTAATTTGCCTCTTCTCATTTCCTATCCATCACAGTCTATTCGATTGCCAACGCCACCACCACCGCCAAGATTAAAAGATTTATGATGTGGAAAGTTTATTGAGAAACGTGTCGAAAGAAGAGAGAATATGGAAGACCGGGTTGAAGGGCGCCGCGGCATGGATCGGAGGATATACTTATGGAGAGAAGAAGATGAGGGAATGAAAAAATGGCAACTGGATCTTCGATGTTGCTATTGGGGCGGGTGGCATTGAGGATCAATAGAGAGAAAATCGGAAAATGGAGGTGATGGAATTTCGGGAATTTTTGAGATGATTCATATAGTGATAGAGTATTTAGTTGAGACTACAGATTGATTTTTTTTAAAATTATATCGCAACCTTTTACTATTTATTTTTGATCACGATTTATATCGTAACAAATACAATACAATACAATTATAAATTTTAGACGACGTTCTACATACGAAATCAATCGTTTAAAAGGGCATATTATTAAAAGCTCATATTTTTTCAAAAATTTGGAACTTTGCCAAAACTTTGAAATACACTTCTAATGATCTGAAATGACCAAATATTATAATAAAACACTCAAAAAAATTTAGATTTTTCATAATTTCCGGTCAAAGTTTTTAGCAATTTGCCAAAATTTTGAAAAATATGAGCTTCTGGAAAAATCCAAAGCAATGTCTCATGTTCTGACACCTATAATATCAATACAAATATTTAAACCAAAATTAAAGTGTTGAAAAATGTAGGAAAAAAATGTTTTTTTGGTCGACTGCCAAAATTATGAGTTGCAAAAACTGAGTAATTGTCACTTTTTGACAGTAAATAAAAAATTTTCATAAAAATTTTGAAAAGTTTTATTGTGATTTTCGGTCATTTTGGCACAATAGGAGTAGTTTTTAACACTTTTCCCACTGGTGCTACACTACCTTTAATAGACTTATGATGACCCGACATGGTCAAATATCTAGATAAGTTTAAATTGTTTTGGTAAATTGCCAAATTTTGTTAAAATGTGGGCTGTAGCTTTGAGCCCAATAATGTTTCAGAACAAAAAGCGGCTTTTCATTATTTACTAACTTTAGATTAATAAAAACCAAAACAATTTGAACATTGTAGGAACGATTTGAATATTTTTTACGATACTATTTTAAAAATTTACAATGGCATTTTTTGCTGAATATTTATGAAGAATATGAAGAGAGATCTTTGCTATTCGAATTTTTAAAAAAATTTCTGTAACCAAAAACGTTCTACATAGTTACTTATGACGATATACCGTATTTAATGCTCCCGACTACGTTTATTTAAAAAGTTATACATATATAAGTTCATTTTGAAGGTATCAATGAATATTTAGTTTGAAATAATAGAAAAAGATATAACAAACGTTTGGTCAGTTAACAACTTTTGAATAAAACAAACTATAAATATGGAATAACGCCTTTGAAAAGTTGGAATCACTGGATCTGATTTATCAGAAAAAATTATTTAAACGGTTAGAAGTGAAAATTTATATGTCACAAGGAAAGGTGAATGCGGAATAAGGAAACAGGAGGAGAAGAAGAAGCCGAGGGTGAAAAAAGAGAGAATGCAAAGCCGATTATGTGAACGATGAACATGTGGAAGAAGAAGGTGAGGAAGAAGAAGAAGAAGAAGTCACATCCGTACCGCTTCATTGAGCATTCAACGCCATTTTGGTTATATGACCGTTTATTGTTTTTTTTTCGATTGGAACATCACGAGGTCTTCGGGATTATTGGTGGAGGGCACCGGGATCTCTTGAGGGGTTCAATGGGAAGTTGGGTGCTGGGAAAGGTTCTATGCTAAGTTTTAATTTTTAAAACAAATTTGGCATAATTAAAATTATTGATGCATAATGCCCAGCCAACAAAACCCAAAAGCTCATAGTAAGCAAATTATCAAGTTAGCTAACCAATCATAATCTAATTAACAAGCTAAATAGTCTAGTTATTCTCTTTACAAAAATCTGGAGATGAAGGAATAGTTTGCTAATCAGCCATTATGGATTCATTCCCTTCAACCCATCCAAGTTGCCTCTTGACCAGTTTTTTCTGCGTTGATTGCGGGTAGGAGAAAGGGCATGACGTGCTTGTGATAGTGAAAGTGCTAGGCTTTGAACCACGGGAATTGATGGCTATAGATCACCCTGCTGCTTTCGACAGTATCCGTTTGTAGGATGGTTTTTTCCATTGTCTGTGAAATATGTGGCTTTGGGTGATCTCGAAAATTTCATATCACAATTTTTGCACAAAGTTGCACCAGTTGATTTGGAATGACTTACTTATCAATAGATACTTCATAGGCGCACAGGTAGGCATACCTGTGCCTATGCCTATTATCACAAAATAACGATCCTAGTGAACCTTATCAATCACCCATTCACACTAGTTCCCCTCATCTTCAAAGATCTTTCTCCCGCCCCTCCGTTCTTATCACACCTATAAATCTCAAAATGCAAGCTTTTGTGTTTTGTGTGTTATGCCTTGTGTGTTTACCTTATGTGTTAGCCTTATTACGCAAGGAATGAAACTTTTTTCATATTGTCACATTTCGCTGCTGATGGTATATAGAGAAAAAGAGAGAGAGAGAGAGGAACAGGTTCACGGCTTCTCCTCCGCCAAACCGTTAATCCATTTTGGACGGCAGCAGCCGCTGGAGGGTTCAGGTTTTTTTAGATGATGACGTAGGCTATGGTCATTTTGGGGTGGTATACATGGTTTTAAAAAAGTTTGAAGTTTAATGAATAGATTGTGGAGGGAAAAGGCTTGATGGCAGAAAAGTAATAAAGATCGTAGATTCTGGCAGTTGGTAGTTTTATGAAAAACTGGAAGCATTTTGTGAAACTTGGGTTGCAGCCGACATTTCAAAGGTCCTCTTCCTCCAGCAGACCCGTGAACCGCCTCAAAGCAGCCGACACCCAACCGGTAGCAACCGACATATAGCTGGACTGTTGGTTTTTGGCAACCGACGTTTCACTGGCTTTGTATCTCACTATGTCAAAAAGCAGCCGACATCTAAAAGGTTGCAATTTTTGCAGGTTGCGACCGACATATAACGGGTCTCGACAAGGAAGGTATAGGTGGTCTTGAAGATATCGGTACCTAGTAGGCCCATCAGCCGTTATTGTAAAGCCTAGGTCTTACTTTAGTAGTAAAGGGAATTGGCTGCAAGTTCAGAGAAGACAACTTGGTCATCAGATAAGGATCGAAAAATGAGCATTCGAAAATGAAAAATTAGAGTTATGTATTTTTAATTTTTAAGTAGAGTGTCAAAGAAGTTGTCTACTAGAGAAATTTCAGTTTAAAATATTTAGGAATTCATTAAAAAACAAATTAAATTCAAATTGTGGGGAAAACGGTTTAAATTCGATTTATGAACTGCATTGAAAACAAATGAAACGACACATTGAAAACAGTTTCTACTAGCTATTCCTCTCCCCCTCCTCAGCGTCTACAAATGCCGACCGCGACCTACTTTCTCACCCAAAAAGAAACACAAAAGACATTCGACCAGCTAAGAAGAAGCTAAAGGCGAAAAAGAAGAAGAAGAAGAAGCCGTTGCCGCGCGCGGACAGACAAGCGGCTATCGGGTGTGGGAGGAGGAGGGGGCGACAGTTCGGAGAGGCTTACACTAGCATTTGAAAATGTAAATAGTGCGGTTTTGGTGGAGAGTTAGAGTCGTGAAGGGAAAAAAGATTGAGGCGAACGATCGAGTTTTGTCTTCTGGGATTGATCCGGGCATTTTCTTTCAGGAAGGCATAGGGGTCAGGTTTTCAGGGCATAGTGGTAGTTGATTGTAGTGAAGTTTATTAGGCAGTTACAGTGTATGAAATTGTAGATGATACTACTCGGCCAGTAAAACCAACCTCTGTGAGTTTCGGACCAAAAATTGTTTATATTTTGAAGATATGAATCTTTTTACCGGACTTTACTGGACTTACGACAATAAGCTCTTACAAATGTTGGAAGTAGGGCTCACAGTGGAGTGAGGTGCCAAATGTGGGCCTCATGTCGTCGTTTGGAGCGGCCGGCACGTTCGGGGTTTCGCAGCTTAGCGTAAAACTCGTAGTTTGGTGTGTGCGCAATGTAGTGCGAAAAGATGGTTATTTGGAAGCGACCGGCACGTTCGGGGTTCCGCGCCGCGCTACCTCATGGGAGCCCCTGTTGGAAGCTTGAAAAAATCACCAATAAAATTCTCGTTCTACTAATTAATGGCAATTGGTCACCACGGTTGTTTGTCTTAAGCCGACTGCCATCCACCACCCAACCAGTTCCGCTTTCCATGTCTATTAGCCGTCTCACACGCAGTAAGAACCAATGGCTATTATTATTATAAGATTCGAAGAAATTGATGTATCATTTACTTTCTTCAATAAGCTATTCATATACATAATTACTTTGGAGAGTGGGAGGCCAAGGGAATGAGACATATGTATGCATACACAGGTGATTCGCGTTTCATGTGCCACACGCTCCCTTTGAGTCGAGGTGTGCGAAGGGTGTATGAGGCGTGTGGAGGGGATGAACACGCGTCTAACGTGTGTGTAGCGAACGAAATTTTCGCAACGCGTGCTTTACGCGTGTTTTGCGAACGTTTTGTTCGCTACACACACGTTACACGCGTGTTCACCCCCTCCACACGCCGCATACACCCTTCGCACACCTCGACTCAGAGGGAGCGTGTGGCACATGAAACGCGAATCACCTGTGTACTGTTTCATAGAATTACAGTAAAATAGATGGATTTACACGGATTAAATTTAAAAAGAAAAGGATTGATTAGTTTTATCACTGAACTGTCTGAAACTAGATCCTAAATTATTTCAATTCCCAGTAAAGCCCACAGTTTACTGCAGAAAAAATCGCCCAGATAAACTGTTATCATAAAACTGAATTTTGAAAAATTCCAATTTAAAAAAATCTAATTTTCAGTCAGAAACGATTTTTTCCGGCAAATGGGCAAATCGGCCAATTGCCGGAATTGAAAATTTCCAGCAAATCGGCAAATTGCCGGAATTGAAATTTCCAGGAAATTCGCAAATTGCAAGAATTGAAAATTTCCAGCAAATCACCCAATTACCGTGATTGAAACTTCCGCCAAATCGGTCAATTGCCGAAACTGAAATTTCTGGAAAATCGGCAAATTGCCGGAATTGAAATTTTCGGCAAGTCGGCGAATTGCCGGAATTAAAATTTCCGGCAAATTGGCGAATCGGCAATTGCCGGAATTGAAGATTTCCGGCAAGTCGGCAAACCGACAAACAAAATTTTTGACAAATTGTGGGTTCGCACATTTTTTTTTTGGAAATTTCAGAATTTCAATATTAATCGGCAAAATTGTACGCATCCTATGAATGTTCCTACATCTATTTTGAAAATTAAGAGAATTTTATGAAAATATATTTTTAAAAAAACGGGAAAGCATTTCAACTCCGGCCGATTTCCCGGTGAAAATTGTTTGCCGCCCAACCCTGTATACTTAATTTTTACTAATTTTTCAAAACCCCAACATTTCGAAAATTCTTTTCTTTATTTTCGAAAAATCAGGTTTTGCGCAAAAACTGTGTTTCCGTCTTATGAAAAATCCCTTTAAAAACTTCCGGAAATCTGGCAATTTGCCAAAATTTAATATTTCCAACTATTTTGTTATATTTTTTAGGCGGCCTACTTGCCTGCCTGCCTCAAAAATTAACTAGAACCAACATGCACTTTCAGATGCGTTAAGTAGTCACATTTGCCTACCTGCCTGCAATGATGGCATTAACCTAAATACATTGAAACCTCTAAACACTGTCTGAATAAATATAAATGATGTTACATGCCCAAATATTTTATATCTTCCGCTTCATTAAAAGCCTTCATCTCGTCTTTATCTTTGTCGAACAACCCAACAAAAAACGAGATTCCCCTCACAATCGGAAATGGCGCAATTCGAAATGAAATGAGACATTTCCAAGTTGTCGTCCCCTTCCTTGAATGTCTCTTTCTGGGATGATGTCGAATATGCTAAGTTTATTGAAACCGAAATCGAATACCAAATGTGTTGGGTCAAATCACAGTGGGAACGAAAGCTGGGGGGTGATTTTGTACAAGAAAACCTGATTTCGGCAAGAAAAAAATTAATTTAAAGCTTCCTAATTCCTCGCTAAACCTCGATCCGCCATATACTCTCTGAGCCACCGGAACATGGCTCCAAACACCAGAATCCCAATGATACAGTCGTCGAGGAACCCAATAATTCCGTAAATGCTCTCAGGAACCATATCACTTGGTAGCAAGAAGTAGGTGATCACACAGATGAACACGAATCCGATGCGAACTCTGGAAATGGAGTAAGTTGGGGGAGAAGAGGGTGAGGATGCTTACTGGTAGACCAATGTGAAGATGTCATTGTTGAAAAAGTTGCGGATGAGGTAGGGGATGAGGATCGGGATGTCACGGATGTAGTCGAGTACCTGGAAAGTACATGTTAATGGGATATGGAACTCGGAATTCCCAACTTAAGTTCGAGCTGAAAATATTGATTCAAAACGTTACAATTTATCTCAAACTGGGCACGGAAAGAGCCCCGAGTTCCAGGAGCATTAATTTCACAGTCAACTTCTTGCCAAAATCTGGCACAACACTATACACACTTTTGCCCAAGTTTTACCAGTTTCTTTACCAAATTTTTTGGGTGAAACTTGAGCATACCAACCAGGTGTGCACGGCAAATTTTGAAATTTTCCGAGCTCGGCAAATTCGGTAAATCGCACTATTTTTCGAGTTTAAAAAGGGCCAAATTGATAGAATAATTGATGGAATTAACTGGTTTTTGTTAGATTTTTTTTTACAAAACTTTCAGTAAAATTTTTCATGTGTGCGGCAAATTTCAATGTTTGCCAAGTTCGGCAAATTTGGCAAGTGTACATTTTTGAAATTTACCGTTCTCGGCGAATTTGGCAAGTTTTCCAAGCTCGGCAGATGGCAAATTCGGGGAATTTACCAAGCTCAATAAACGGTAAATTCGGCGAATTCGGCAAGTTTTCCAGGCTCGGTAAATGGCAAATTTGGCAAATTCGGCAAATTCGCCAAGCTCGGCAAACGGCAAATTTGCCAAGCTCGGCAAACGGCATATTCGGCAAAATTCGCAAATTTGCCAAGCTTGGTAAACGGCAAATTCGGCAAATTCGGCAAATTTACCAAGCTCAATAAACGGTAAATTCGGCGAAATCGGCAAGTTTGCCAGGCTCGGTAAATGGCAAATTTGGCGAATTCGGCAAGTTTGCCAAGCTCGGCAAACGGCAAATTCGGCAAAATTCGCAAATTTGCCAAGCTTGGTGAACGGCAAATTCGGCAAATTTGCTAAGCTCGGTAAGCGGCAAATTTGGCAAATTCGGAAAATTTGCCGCACACCCTTGATACCAAGCTGTGACAAAATTTTTTGATAATCTCGATATTTTTTTTCTGTTTTTTTTTTACTTTGACCAAAAATTGAATATTCAAAATCTCACCGGTCGATTAATCGAAAACCTCCTGTTATAGTCATCGATCCGAATATTATTTTCCTGAATGTGATCATCAGTTTCTTCGGAGGTCCCCATTGTTGGCCAGTGGACTGGGAGAAGCATGTAGAACTGAAATAAACATATTTGTATAAATATTATATATCCACGTGGTGTCAGGATGTCTCACTGCGGTTTGATCTACAAAAAATGCGGGAATTTTTCCCCCAGGGAAATGTGACGTCAGCACACTCTTAACCATACGAAATCAGTTGAACAGTCTACGTCTCCATTCTCCCGCGTTTCTCGAAGATCAAACCAAAATGGGACACATTGACACCCCGTGTTATATGAAACTCTGTGAGCAACTTACAGTGCTTCTGCACATTGCGCAATCGCACGGCGTCACAATTGCCTTGCTCTGTTGCCAGTACTGAATGATACATTCACCTGGAGGAAAAACGGAAAATAATTGAAATTTAGAGCCCAGCCAAGAAAAACTTACAGCAGAAAATGTGCCCGCAATCGGTGAGCACAGGAAAACTGGCATTTGCAAGGCAGATGGGACATTCGTGGGAGCTTTGGTGTAGAGCTTCACTGATTCTCTGAAAATTTTAATAACATTTTTTTTCAAATTATCCGGTGAACTTTAAAAAATCTTACTCTCTGCGTAATTATTTGGTTTCGCTCGGCGTTTTCATCCATGCGGCTGGCGGCTCTCTGACGGCGTCGGGATCTGGAAAATGTATATTTTAGAATATTGAAAAAATGCTTTAAATTTCATTAAAATGCTCACACTTTAAATTCTGTCTAGTTTATTTGAAATAAAGATCAAACCAATCATAAAATCAATAATAGGCACCGCCCGCATCTTGGCATTCAACTTATCGAAATTTTTAAATTAACTCACTGCCACGCATCGAAAATAGCCTTCACAATGAAAATCACCGCAATTGCCATGGTAATCTGGGTGGCGAGCTCCACATCTGGATCCGATGGCCACAGCCAATCTTCGTCTGGCTCCGTGACGGTTTCGCTGACAACTTCGGGAATTGTGATATCTGGAAAATGAGTATAGTTGTAGCGGGTTACTGTAGAGGATACGGTAGGAATTTTATTAGAGACCGTAGGATACTGCACTTTACCAGGTTGTTACTGTGGTTCCAAAAGACTACTGTACTACTGCAGACTACTGTATAGGGAGCTAGGAATAATGTAGACGTGAATTAGGATTACTGTAGAAGTACCAAAGGTTTACTGTAGGGGTACTGTAGTATTGTAAAATCGAAACTGGAATACTTTATGTCTAAGTTAGGTATACAAACTTTCTAAATACTTTCTGCATGAATATAAGTTACGGTACGAGTTCTGTGGGTTACTGTAGGATAGAGATACTTGCAAAATGCTAGAGGGTTACTGTAATTGAGCTTCTTAGAGACCTCTATTACTGAAATTATTGAGAAAAAAACATAAAATTCCCCCATCATTTTCCCAAACTTACTTTCTGTAAATGGCGGGATCTCTGAACTTGTGGCAGGCACACCTTGCTCCATGATTTTTACTAGTTTTCTAAAATATTTTAATTTTAGAAACGTGTATTTAGCAAAGAAAATGTATAAAAGAAGAAAAAAAAGAAATACATTACGTGAACTCTCATGACTTGAAATTGCAAAGAGAAAACAACGAAATGCCACGCGTACATCTAACAGAAAAAACAAAGATCGAATCAAATCAATAAATCAATTTATTCCTTAACATTCTCATCATCGAAAGCGTGAATTAAGTACGCTCTTTAACAACACGAAAAGTTGTGTCCGGGATGTCGTCAATGTCTGAGTCGGATAGTTATCAATCGAGCCAATTGACAAGCGAGCCCGATCTTGTGGCGCTGGATGCCAAGGTAATTATAATACGGGGGGAGATTTTCAGCATTTCAGCTATTTTATAAGCTTATAAGTTTATGTGGAGAAAGTTAAAAGCTGCTCTAGCTGTTCTACCTATATTGGCATTGCTCTATATCATCCCAATATGATATGTTTCACAGAGAAAAAGACGGTTAAATTTGAGAAATGCCAAAAACTTTGCGAGACTTACTCTGGAAGTTTGGTCAAAAATTCGAATTGTTTAGACTGATTCAAGACAGTTCCAGTCGTTTTTTTGTAATAAATTGAAAATTTGCGGTCATTGAAAACTCAGTCAGTTTTCGGCATTTTCTCGAACTACACTGACTTTTTTTTGGATTTTCTTTAGCAATTTACTGAGAACCTAAGGTTTTTCAAATTAATTAAACGTCATCTCTTTGCAAGGCAGCCCAGAAAACTAGAGGATTTGAAAAAAGTGTAGTATGCCACGTAGCAAAAATCCATACTTTTCGGAAATGATTACGTGGCGGATTTTTTGTTGGAATATTTTTTACACCTTTATCGTTTCGAGAGTCATGAATTAAATAATTTTGCGGCTAGGTATTACGGCAACAATAAATCATGAGAATGCGTACTTGGTGTATTTTATTTGACGCGCGATATCTCTTAGCGAAAACTACAGTAAGAACTCAAATAACACTAGATATTTAAGCTCTTACTGTAGTTTTCGCTAAGAGATATCGCGCGTCAAATAAAATGCACCAAGTACGCATTCTCATGATTTATTGTTGCCGTAATAATATGAAATTCTTAATTTTCAAAATATTTTTTATTGGAATTTTGTGGCATTTTAAACTGGTTTTTTTTATTAAAAATTAGTTTAACTTCGTTGTAACGATGGCAATTTTAAAAGCAAAACAAATATAAAAAAAATTAAGAAAGTTCAAACAATTTTAAAAACAACAACATAAAAAACAAAAAAAAAAGCTCAGAAATTCTACATTAATTTCATAAAATCTAGAGTTTAAGTGTAGGATGACGTCTTTTTAAAACGAAAAACAACGCCCCAGTGTATCTTTCACATCTGGGTTGCCAAGAGAGCGCGGAGACCCAGCATGTGAAAGTAAATACATTGCGAAAGAGACGGAGAGGCGCAGAGACATAAAACCGCTTACATTTGCAGATAATGGCGGTAATGGATGGAACTGAAGAGCTGGAGAGGGAGATTGGCAAGATGATGGCTCTGCAGCAAGCGATTAGTGATTACAAGAAGAGCCATCAACATAGAACTCAAAGAGTATGTGATTAGCAAGGTTTATGAACACCCGTGCAAAATTTGAAAATTTCAGACCAAGGAGAAGCTTACGGATATGTCTAAAGACCTTACAATCACCGGGAAGAACATTGTTAAGTCGTGTGAAGAGCGGCTCAAGCAAATCTCGGATGTCACCGAGCCATACATCAAGTGAGATATTACAGAGAGTTTGGTAGAAAATTATTGAAATATTATACTTTTCAGCAGCGGAATCTCATCGGTGGAAGATCACACCTCCTCGGTTGTGGAGCGCTGCATTCAAATGCTCGGAGCAATTTCTGGACTTGGTGGGGCAATGAAGAAAACGGAGGGATTGTCTTCGAAAGTGCTCGAGCATCACAGAAAGCTCGCGATCATGGAGCACAAGGTTCGCGGTTTATTTTTCATCAGTTTGAAAGTAATCTTGTCAATTTCCAGCAAGCCGATGCAATTTCTCGCTACGAGAAAGCCGTCGGAGTTCAGAAGCTCGTCCGCGAGCATCCGGCTGGAGACCCACTGCACGAGCTCGCAAATCTTCTTGGCATTTTCTTGGCTCTCCAACAATCTCCGAATACGTCGGAGTACTACAAGAAAGTTTTCGATGGATTTGGAGGACGAGTCACCGCGTTGTTCGCCGAGATAGATCGTCCAAAGGTGGGGGCTTTAAAACTTATATAAAAAGCTTCACACTGTGACTTTTCAGACCGCAAAATCTCTCGCTACGCGTTCTGGCATGTCAACCCTGTCGAGCATGAGCAACGGAGAAATCAACTTGGAATCTATCAAGGACAACACTGAAATTCCAGTCGACACTTGTCAATAACTTGGTTCTGGTTAAAGCTCCCTTTTTCTTTTATTTTTTAAGTAAAAGAAATGAAGAGTTTGATAATTCTGCAGCACACAAAGACACACACGAAATCAGTTTAAAACGTCAAAAAAAACTATGAGGAGGCTCACTTTGTTTAATCTATCAGTGAATTCATCTTGCATTTTATCTCTCGAAACAGCTGACATTCTGTGGCGGAGCCCGGGGGATTCTTGTGTTTGGGAACAAATTTCAACTTTATTTTTTGATTCTTTTTTTTTGCTGTCATTCTGTCTGTTATGACGCAAGTCTATGGAGTTCCATCGTTTTTGAGGTTTTTTTTACTACCAGATACCGTATTTCGCTATAAGTCCGACTACTTAACTTTGAAACGTTATATCTCGGTTTATTTTAAAGATATTAATATACTATCAACTACGATATTATAGAAAAAGAAATAAAAAATATTTTGTCAGTTGACAATTTTTGGATTAAAAAAATGATAATTGAGATATAAGCTGTCAAAGTTCAACAATGGGGTGCAATTCAGTTTTTCGCCAACCCATCCGCTTCCTTATTACAAAAAATGGCTAGCTATTGCCCATTAGCATTTCCAATTCGCCCATTTCCTCAAGTTCCATTACAAATGTATTCATTGAATTGAAAACATGAAAACAATAACAAAACGATCGGGGTAGTTCTTATCTCTTTTTCTGATGTGCCGCCCGCCTGCCAAGACCCCCCCCCCCCCCCACCCATCCAACAACGGCATTTTCTATTCATACGGTTTTCATGTCATTGTATACGTAATTATACGATTTTATTTGGAAAAAAAACTATTGAATATGATTTGAAGTTTTAGTTGGCAGTTTTGTATATCGCACTGTGAAACAAGATTTCTATCATGAATCTGTACGTATTTCTGTTTTGATTTGTTTCCGGCAAATTAGCAAATCGGCAAACCGGTAATTTGCCGGAATTGAAAATTTCCGACATATCGGCAAATCGGTAAATTGCCGGAACTGAAAATTTTCGGCAAACCGGCAAACTTATAATTTGCCGAAAATGAAAATTTCCGGCAAATCGGCAAATTGGTAATTTGCCGAAAATGAAAATTTCCGGCAAACCGGCAAATCGGTAATTTGCCGGAATCGTGAATTTCCGGCAAATTGGCAATTTGGCGATTTGCCCGATTTGTCGACAAAAAACTTGCCGACTGGCAATTGACGCCCACACCTGATATAGATACTTGGAATTATGGACCAACTTTCTGTCGAACTTGTTTAAACTTTTCTGCCAAAATTGGTATTCTTTCTGCCAAACTTGGGCTACTTTCTGTCAAATTTTGCCAATTTTCTGGAAAACTTTGCCAACTTACAGCCGAAATTTGTTTTTTACAACTTTCTGACAAACTTGGTTTTTTTACAGTTCCCTGCAAAAGTTGTGCAACTTTCTGCCTTACTGCCGAACTTTGGTGATTTTCTGGCGAACTTTGCCAACTTTCTGCCTTACTGCCGAACTTTGGAAACTTTTTGCCAAACTTTTCCAACTTTCTGCCCAACTTTGGATACTTAATTTTCGGTATTAACTTTTAGTTGTCCGGAGCCGAATTTCTTTTTTTTTTGCTTTTCTGTCAATTCAAAAACATTCCCAAACTCTCCCCCTGCTACCAAAATCTTATATAAATCCTCTCCCGCATCGTCCAAAAGAAATTGAAATAATGAAATAAAAACGAAAAATGTTCATTTCTTTTCAAGTTTTGTTTCCGCTTATGCTTATTCATCTCACTCTCTTTTAAAGAGGGGGATGCAAAGTCAAGTGCATCTTTCTCCGTCTCCTACTGTCCACTTCTCGACCCGCTCAGTCCATGTGCGCCTACAATCATTTGCACTTTTCCTATTTTTGTAACAGTCTTTTGTTTTCTCTGTCTTCTGGTGACTGCAAAAACTTTTTTTTTTTGGTTTTTTTTATCTTTCAAAAAAATTTTGAACAGCCTTGTTTAGCCATTTTGAAGTGATTTTCTGTAGAGCGTTGTGATCCATATTCAATGCTTCAACTAAATTTTTAATGGTAGGCGTAGGTGCCTACCTCCCCCCCCCCCCCACCTAGCGTGAAGTAGGAAATTGCCGATTGCCGGAAATTTTGAAAACCGACAATTGCCGGAATTGCCGATTGCCGGAAATCAGAATTTCCGGAAATATAAATTTGATACTTTTTTGTAGATTTAGGAGCCTAAACATACATTTTAATGAACAATTTTCCGGCAAACTCCAAATTTGCCGCTTGCCAGAAATTTTAATTTTTGGCAAATGTCGCAATTGAATTTTGCCGAAAATTGTCAAAACTGCCAATTGCCGGAATGGCCGCTTGCCTGAAATTTTTAATTTTCGGCAATTGCCAAAGATTTCCAAAACCGGCCAACGCCGAAATTGGTGATTCCCGCTCACCTCTGATTGCACCCACACTAATCTACTCTGATCGCCCATAACTTTATTGGTTTTAGTATTAACAAAAAGTGGCCAACTAAAAAATTGTAGAAAAAGATTTAGCGGACATTTTTTTAGTTAAAAACTTTTTGATTAAACTAAAGATAATTGAGATTTAAGCTGTGAAATTGGGTTTATAAGAATGCAATAATAACGGTAAATTAGCATATTCTACATTAAATGAGGCCTATTGGTTTTAGAATGTTATTTTTATATGCTCAAAATGAAACCAAGTAAACGAATTTTCAAATGAGATTTTACAAAAAAAATTTCCCAAAACATTTTTTTACCGGTTCAAAATTTCGAAAAATTGCCTACTCATTTTTAATTTTTTTTTCTTGAACCGCCTGAAAATGCCTTCGGATCTAAAGCAGGTGTTTCCCATGATGGTTGGTCAATTCTATGTATATATTTGTATACTTATGTTAACATTCAACAAGTCAAAATCCCGTTTAGTACTAACAATTCACTCCTTCCATTTCTCCAACCACCTCCAATCCATCCATGTTCAAAAAGGAGCGGGTGGTTTCTATCAATTTGCGTTCGTGTCCTTACATACACTCGAAACCGATCCACTAGTCAATTGTCCTTCCGAAATATTTACTTTTTCACTTTATTCACCTTTTCTATTGAGGAAGGCTTAATGTGTTGGGGCGAGAGAGAGAGCACACGAGTACCCCCACCGGAGGGTCAAAACAGAACACAAACAAACTGTTTTTGACCCCCCCCCCCCCCGTTTGCGTTGATCAGATTTCCATTTCCTTTTGAATGTTCTCTTGGTCAGCAGTTTTCTTAATATGGGAGCTTCTTACTGTTAAGCTCGCCAAAGTTTGAGATCACGAATTTTGGCTCTTTTCAATGATATCAAATGAGTATCAGTTACAACTGTATAAAAAATTGTGCAATTTTTTTGTTGTAGATATATCAAATTTTCAGCTAATTTAAATCACAAGATCTGAGCGGTCAAAGTATGCATCTTAATTTTTTTCCAAAAAATGTCAAAAACCATAAAAACAAATAAAGCAATGATTCAGCTTCTTTAACGAATAATGACTCATTCTTTCTTCCGTTTATTCCATGCTTCGTCATACTTGACCACTTATAATCTCATGACGAGATGAGTGACAGATACGGGTATTTAGCGATTTTGTACAGTTCTTAATGTTCTTGTCATTCTTCTCGAGTCTATTTATCCTGTATCAGTGCAACCGACACCTTGCGGGTCCACACGATATTTCGAGACCCGGCAGTTGCCGGCTAGACAAGCCACAACCTGTGATCTCTCATCTCAAGCTTTACGACCCGCTAGTTGTCGGCGTAGCTGCGTGTCTTAAAATACAAGGTGAAAATGACCTACTTTGTGACCCGCTAGTTGTCGGCTGCTACTAACATCTAAAAGTTCTTCGGCTAAACTTCCTGCAGCCTACACTTTACGACTTGTCCCTTTTTGACCCGCTAGTTGTCGGCTCCGACTAACATTTAAAAGTTCTCCGGCTGGACTAGCCTTCATTTTACGACTTGTCTCTTTTTTGGCCAGCTAGAAGTCGGCTGCAGTCTTCTATTTTTTCTCCGAGCTTCCTTGCAGCCGACGCCTCGATGGATCGCAAAAGACTCGCTCATCTTGATATTTTTCGGCCCGCGAAATGTCGGCTGCCAGGCAAGCGTGCAAATAAATTCACTGAATTCAATCCTTCCACCCCATTTCCACTCGACTTTTTATCAACCCTTTTCCCTCTAATTTCCCTAACTTTCCTTCCCCAGTTTCGCCACATTTACCCCTTCATTTTGTTGGTTTCATTCGTCTTCCTCTTCGTCCGTTTCGCATCATCAGGTCAACCCTTCCCGTGTGACACACTTCTTACTCTCGAGAGAATCTAACACCTTCAGAATTAATCGAGAATTCGAGACAACTGGACGAGAAGACTTTACGTCTTCGGAAGACATGTCTTCACGATATTATTCAGGACCTAGTGGAATTGAACAATATGTGCAGCAGCTTCCGCTTTTGTCCTTGGCATTTTTGCCATTGATCAGTGCGATTTTTGGGCTGAAATATGTCAATTTGAAGAGCGTTATTCATTTTCAGCAGGTAATATGAATTATCAAGTTCAAGCTCCGGTAGCTCTGCGGGGAAAATAGCTAGAAAAAAATTGTTAACTGAAAAAATGTGAAGCAAAAAATTTCCTACAATTTGTTAATTGACAACTTTTTTCTATCTCATTTCCGGGAAATGCTATAAGGGTTTGAAGTGTAGACACAAAATTTATTTTTAGAATTAGAAAACACCGATATTTTCAGGGAACGCTTGGCTCATCCCCATGGCGAGCTGCAACCACAATGACATTCCTCTCAACTCCAATATTTTTCATCTGGTGCCTATGTGTACCTACTCCATCCGCGATATTCTTCCAAGTTGGAGCATCGCTGGCTCTTTTGCTCACTGCATTAACATCTTCACCAATTCTTCATTATTTACCATCTCCGTCGATTAGTATGTACTATCAGTTGCGGTTTTTGTCAAAGCCATGTGAGTTTTTATTTACAAAATAAAAAAGGTATATTTAAAAAATTATATTCGAAAGTTTTGTGATAAAACATAGTTCCAAATTCTCAAAATGTATTCAAAATTATTTTAAAAAATGCTACAAAATTTTTTGTAGTAGTTAAATTATTGGAAAAAGAGAGATCGGGTTACTGTAGTTACTTCTGAGTTAGTTCAAACTTTTCATAAATTTTCAATCGTAATATTTAATAACAAATTATCGAGCTGCTCTTTTAGGGAAATTTTGAACCAAAAAAAAGGAAAAAATAGCACAAGTATATTGGGTCTCACAAAGAAATTGAAATACAACTTTTTCACATGACGTCAGAGTGTCCCATGTCGGTTTGATCTACGTAGATCTACGAGAATTGCGGGATTTTAGACGCAGACTTCTCAACTGATTTGTGCTTACGTCACTTTTTTTTGGGAAAAAATTCCCGCATTTTTTGTAGATCAAACCGTTATGGGACAGCCTGACACCACGTGTTTTTTTAAAATAAAAATTTCAAATTTTCAGTACGATCAATAATCACAATAACTCAATGCATACACCTGTCCACGACATCAATAATTCTCCTGTTTCTCAGCTCATCGTTTCTCTCCACAATCACTAATCTCTCAATTTACCTAATTATTCCACTTGTCGCCTATTTCTCACTTTTTGCAGTGATCTTTAGTGGACATTCGAGTATGGCAAATGCGAGCTTTTTGCTTTACATTGTGGTGAGTTTTATTATTGGGGCGCAGAAAAAGCGCGTTGGGTCTCGGTACGAAAGTCAAGACTGCAGCAAAAAAAATGTCAAAATTTCAGGTTTCAATATCTGGAATCGGAATCTTCTTGTACTATGCTGTGCAAGATGTTCAATCATTTGGAATACTGGTTCCTGTCGAAAATTTCAGACTTTCTGATATTTTATCCAGTTTGATGGTTGGATTTACCGTCAATTTTTACCTACTGAACTCGAGTTTTCAATACCAGGTTAGTTTTTTCACGGGGTTCTGGCCTTCCTCATTGCATTTTTCGCGCTCCATTGACAATCGCCCGCCGGACAACGCGTGGGAAAGTCGTTTACTCCACACGGACAAATACATTTAGTTTTACAACTAAAATTGAGCCGCGACGCGACACGCAACGCGCCGTAAATCTACCCCAGATATGGCCGAGCCAAAATGGCCTAGTTCGGCAAACTCTTTCATTTCAATTTATGAGGGAAGCCAGAACCGCGTGTTTTTTCAATAAAAAACAGTACCCGGGCCTCAACACGACAATTATTTGTCAAAAGGTATGCGCCTTTGAAGAGTACTGATTTTTCATAGATTTTTATTCTTTCTTTAATATAAACTGTAATTTTTCGATAAAAACGTATAAAATTTCAACAAATCGTGAGAAAAACTATGAAAAATCGATGCAAATCCCGCAACAACGAAAGTTTGAAACTATTTAAAGGCGCACACCTTTTATGTCGTGTGAGACCAGCGACCGTAATTTTAGCACAATTATCGCAAAACTGAACTCGAGTTTTCAAAACCAGGTGTGTCAGAGATTTTTTTCAATAAAAATACTGTACCAGGTCTCGACACTACAATGATTTGTCAAATGGAAAAAGGCATGCGCCTTTAAAGAGGACTGTAGTTTTGAACTTTCATTCTTGTGAGATTTTCATCGATTTTTCACAGTTTTTTTTAAATAAAAATGTTTTTTCCGTAGTTAAAAACTATAATTTTACGTTAAAAACGTATAAAATTTCAATAAATCGTGAGAAAAACTATGAACAGTCGAAATTTGAAAATTACAGTACTCTTTAAAGGCGCACACCTTTTTTCAGAATAACAAAAATATGTCGTGGTGAGACCAATAAATCGCAAAATATCAGATAATTTTTTAAAAAATCAATATTTTTCAAGATCTATTCCCCGATGCCAACAATGCACAAACTCCGGCTCACACTAACTTTCTACGGAGTCTTCCAACTTTTCATCTCAATTTTCATCTTTCTATCCGCCACAATTTTCCTCAATTTTCTCCGCGAACACTGCAAATTCGCCATGTCTTTCGGCTCATTCTTCCAGTTTTCCAAGGCGATTTTGGGGAATCGAATTCAGGTGTTCACTGTCTGCGCCTCCATGCTTTGCATACTCTCGTTCTGTCTGCAATGGACAATTATGTCATTGATGACTTTAACTTGGGAAGAGTATTGGGCGAAGAGGTTGAGAGCTTGGAATCCCATTCAGCAATTGTGCTCTTTGCAATTCGGAATGCTCATTTTGACGACTGCTGTGGTGGTTTTGACGGTGGCTGCTAATTTGGCACGGTTGCCGATCGGTATACAGTTGCCGACTATTGTATATGTACTTTTGTAAGTTAAAAACCTCGAAAGAATGGCACAAAAATCGCCAAAACCCCACAAAAACTAACAAATTTCGCGTTTCCTCTTCCCGTCTGCGCCCTCTCATCATTCTCCCACTCTCTCACATTCTCCTCGCTCCGCCTCCCCCCGCGCTTTCCGCAGCGAGCGGCGGAACCCGCCACATGTCGGCACACACGCGAGCACTAGTCCCTCCGCGCGCAGCCTCATAAACTTACCTGGCTGGGGGTTATTTCGTGATCATGAAGACGGAATCCCCATGGTGAGGCCTACCCATTGCACTTTTGGGCGGGCTGACCCGTGTGGCAGTCTCGAGTTGAGATTCGCCAACAGCTTAATTTTTGCGTATCGGGGCTGCGTGCGCGCGGCCCTGAAAAATCTTGAAATTTCCGGAAAGCACTGGGTAGTTTGAATATTTTCAGCTCATTGTTGGCAATCATCGCAGGTGTTACGATTTGTGGCTACTATCTACCATTTTGTTCTGCAACGGGTGCTATTTCAAGTTTCCTGCTGACAATCATTCTGACCGCTGGGAATTTATCGATTTACCTATTCAATAATGCTCCTCAAAAGTTCCAAAATTCGTGTATTTTGGAAGATGCTGTTGGGAATTCTACAATTGTTCATAGGTCACTGAGCATGGAAAGAGTGCTGTACTTTGTATCACATCTCCCACCGCAGTCCCAGCCAATTATTAGTTTAATGGTAAGACTTTATTTATGGCTCTTCCACTAATTAAAGTTTTAAAATTTCAGCTTTTCATCGTCATTTGCACAATAATCTCATTTCTATCGGGCGGTCAAGATCCGATGGGTCTCGACTGGAATTTGATCGCCTTCACCTGGGCGACGTCTGTCAGGAGTCCATCGAGCTTCTCGAAACGTCAATTTGCAGTCGCATCGGACACCGATTCGTTTAGATATGCTCAGCAGCAAAACAGTAATCCAACGCCGAGCCCCAATGTGAACGCCTTCCGATAATAATTTCTGCCTGCCTGGGTGCCTACCAGGCGCCTAGGCAGGTTCTCCTCCATTCCCACGTGGTGTCAGATTGTCTCATTTCGGCTTGATCTACGTAGATCTACAAAAAATGCGGGACAAAAGACGCAGAGTTCTCAACTGATTTCGTATCGTTAAGAACGTGCTAACGTCACATATTTTTGGGCAAAAAAGTCCCGCGTTTTTTTAAGATCAAACCGTGATGGGACAGCCTGGTGCATTCCCTTTAATTTTGCGACGGGTATTGGTTTCAAAAATCAGTTTTATTGTCTTTCAAACATTTCAAACAAAAAATATTGTCACAAAATTGCTCATAAAAGTTTATATAATTTGCACTTGTTTTCTTAAAAATTTTTTAAAAAAATTGATCATTCGATCTCCTCAATCTTCAAGAACCGCTGCGGCGGTGGTGACTCGGCCATCATTCTCTGATTCGAATTGAAATCATATTTCGGTGGTCCGTGGTTACGGAACATGTGATAGGCCGGAGCAAACGGGCGGTACGGGGTCTTGAGCATGTGGATTGGGATGAAGACGGGGTCGGTTTTTGCGCCGAACGTTGAGTAGGGCGGTGGGTCGACGGTGAAGCTCATCTCGCTTGGGGGGACGCAGTAGTAGGTGGTTGATGGTGGAGCTTCTCCAGACGTGGATTCGGGGTACTGTAAGTTTGAAATTTTAGGTTTTTGCTTGAAATAGCACCAACTTAGGCAGAAAATTGCTCTTACCATAATAGATCTCCTAGTTGAGTTAGGTGATCCGTAGTTACCCAAGAAGACTGGTGTTCCAATTTCAAAGCATCCCGAGTTGGTAAGCAAAAGCTCGTAGGTTACCTACAACTTTTCCGATTTGAAAATACTTTTTCGTCAGTACAGATACCTGAACAGGGTTCCCATTCCAAACAAGTGATGGGTAACAATCGAATGGTACTTGAAAAGAGTGAAACACTGCGAATGTTTCTGTCGGAGGCACGGAGCCAAGAATCAGTCGGGTGATGAGACGAGTGCTGAAATTTAGGCGTAGGCTCAGGCTTAGGCTTAGGCTTAGGCTTAGGCTTATGTTTAGTCTTAGGCTTAGGGTTGAGCTTAGGCTCAGGCCTAAACCTAGACTTATGCTTGGCGTCAGTGGCGAGCGTGAGCTTGCTACTGACGCTATTTAGGCTTAGGATTAGGCTTAGGCTTAGGCTGAGGCTTAGGATTAAGCTTAATCTTTTAGGTTTTTTTCCACAAAATTTCAAAAACTCACTCGCTCCTCTGAGCATCACCACTGGCGTATAAAATATGCTGCCGGAGCTCCAAGGCGACGTGTTTGATAGGATTGCTCAAATGCTCATTCTTGATCTCTCCGGTTACCAGAATATGATCCCCTATAATTTTTTTTTACAGATTAAACAAATACACCAAGAAAAAGCGGTTCTGAAACCGGTTTGCGACGGCTTTTGATAAGGATTTGTCAATTGCGCAATTCTGGCTGGATTTCTTATCTTATCTCGTCACAATTGGCTATCAATTTTTTCCTCTTTTCATTGTTGATATTGAAGATATATTATCAATTGTGAAAGGAATATTTTTCATTACAAAGTGTTGAAATTTCCGAAAAATAATTAAAAACGGGTTTTTTTTTTTGGAAATATTTGAAGCAACCTACCAACTGAATACGCAGCTCGTTCGATTTCAAACTTGATGTGAGCTTCCAGACGATTCATGAAGAATGCCTAGAAATTTTTTATTACACTGATAGGTCGAATATGCCTACCTAGGTGCCTACAAGTCAAATCGCCGGGAAGACGGCTTACGTTAAATTCTTCACGGCAAAATTCATGTAGGCACGCAGGCAGGCTTCCTTGTGCCTGTGAAAAAATGTTCCGCAGAACTTTTCCAGACTGCATAATTACTTTTCCAAGCTTCAGTTCAGCTTCAGATTTCCCAATTCAAATATTTTAGGCAGTTTTTCGACAAACAGGCAAAGTTTTGGTAAGACAAATATTTGGAAAAAAAAACTTGGATTCAGGCTTTACCAAAGTTTAACCCAAGTTTTCCCCAACTCTTGCAAGAGTTGGGGGAAACTTTGGTTAAACTTTGGTGCAGCCGGAATTCAAGTATTGCCAAAGTCTTGCCGAACTTTTGCCCAAGTTTGGCTAACTTCTGATCCAAGTTTATATTTTTTGCGCCAAACTTGGACAAGCAGCTAGAGCCAAATGCGGAGACAATAATATAAACCTCTGTATGAAACACACTTTGTTGTATAAAAATCGCTCACCTTCTTCTTAACATGCCTATCAATAGATACGGGCTGAGCAAACGATGGTTGCTGCTCCAACGAAATCCTTCCCAACACATCAACAGCTTTCTCACACTCTATAGTTCCCTCGTCGCCCGATGAGAATCTTTTCACTTTCAGCTGAAAAAAAAACAATAATGCGTTTCATTCATGCACTCATTTTTTTCTCTTTCTCAAACAGTTCATTTTCAAGGACTCTCGTTTCTTTTGACTTTCACGCGCAACGCAGTTGATGAAAAAAAATTAATTATGGGTTTTCGAAAAAGAATGACATGGTCTTCTGGTTGGCATGACTGCGGCGCGGCTAACACAAACCTCTAGGTTTATTGCCGGCTAGTCAGGGTCAATTGTTTTGAGTGAGTGACAGGCTTCGAGTGGTGGGAAATTCCCTGGGAATGTGGTTTGGAATTTTGCAAAAAAACAACGACTGGTACTAACTAGGGAACCTACAGAAGGTACCTATGGGGCTTGCATATGAGACCTGTGCCATTTGATAGCTCATATCCAATAACGGTTACTTGTGAAATTTTAGCGGCAAAACTCTAGAACCAAGCTCACAACGGGCTCTCAAAGATCCTGGCAATATTGAAGAGCAAATTTTCCAAATACACTTCGGTAGCTCATATCTCCGCGGATAAATTTTTTACAGAACAGTCATCAACTAAAAATTTGTTGATCAACTTGTGAAGAACAAGTTTGTAGTGGAAAGTTTTTATCAAAAAAATTTGGTTTGAGATAAAAGCGTTAGAATATATAACAACTTAAAAATAGTAATATCAGTAGCCGCACTTCACGCGCTTTTATCTCAAACAAAAAATTTTTTGGTAAAAAATTTTCCACAGCAAAATTCTTCTTTACAAGTAGATCAACAAATTTTTAGTTGATGACTTTTCTGTAAAAAATTATCCGCGGAGATATGAGCTACCAAAGTAAATTTGGAAAATAGACCCTTCATTGCTTAGTGCTATTTTCAGTATTTTTGAGAGCCCGCCGTGAGCTGGGTTCTGAAGATTTGCCACTAAATATACACGAGTAACCGTTATAAGACATGGGCTATCGAATCGCATAAGTCTCGGTTTCCTAGTAAATTTCACTATTAAAAATCACACTTTGATCATTAAAAAAACTCACTTTGATCAAAAACCTATACACAATTGCTCCAAATTTCCCGTTGAATGTTCCTGGCATGTGATGAGGAACGTTCAGAAATATTGGGAGCCTGTGATGACCTTCTGGAATCACATCGATACCCTGAATACTGCAAATTTGTTGAAAAAGCTTGGCTGTCTAAAAAGTTCACTTTAGTTGTTGGAAGTTGAATGGCGGTAAATGGAATGTGAAGTTGCTCCTTAATCAGGGTGTGTTGGGAGTCTTGTCCGGAAAATGTTGCACGGCATACACCCTGAAATTTAATTTTGTTGTTTTCCACCGGTTCCAGTCCAATGTTCTTCCTCACCTCAAAAACCGCATTCGATTCCAAAATCTGCACAGCATTGGGGATCCGCAATGACAATTCCACCAATTCCTTCTACAAAATCTCTCGTTTAATTTGGATTATCGTCTCAATTTTGGCGTAGAAGAAAAAAACCGGACTACTGCCGGATTAGGTACGCTTCTTTTTCCTAGCTTCCTTAATACTTGTAGTAAAACAAATTTGCGGGAAAATGGATTTTCGAGAATGTTATTGTTTTAGCGGAAAATGTTTTGAGTAAAAAGCGAAAAGTGTCACTTACACATCCCGCCCGTAATGGACGATCAGGTACCAGAAGTCGAATCGCTCGTTTTTGTTTCATTCGAATTGGCTGAAAATTTTAGGTTTAGGAATTTTTGGAAAATTAAGATTTAGCAAAAAAAGTATATTCACAAACTTTTCAAAAAAAATGTCGGTAGAAAATGTGCCTGATTTTTTGCTTAAAATGGATAAATTTAATTCATTTTTGTAGATCTGGGTTTAAGAATATTAATAAAATAAAATTAGTACACATTATTAATTTTTAGATGACTTGTTTTCTATATAATGTTTTCATAGTAAAAAAATATTTTTTACAAAAATATTTGAGTTTTCAAATGTATAGTCCGAACGAAAAAATTTCTACGATTTTCAAGTTTGAATTGTGTTTTGAATTTTATTAGTTGAACAATCTAGGGGTTCAACCTTGCAGCAATGCTCGAAATAACTCAAAATCATTTTTTGGAAATTTTGACATTTTACCAATACGTTGACTGAAAATTTTGAAAACCCTAAAACCTTTTTGGAGTGTTTTTATATGATATTTGGCCATTTTGGAGTATTATAAGAAACTCAGCCTTTAAATCAAAAAGCTTCCAATAGCTTGGTTCAAAAGTTCAAAATCAAGAAAGAAGAGACGGAAGAAGATTCTTAAGTGAATGGAGGTGTTGTGTACGTACTATTAGCTTAAACTATAAAGGAAAACCAAAAAGGCGAGAAGAAGTCAGATGATTGCGTTGTCTCTCCTCAACAAAACGAATTGTGTGGTGTCACCTCTCTCCTCCAACCCAATTTCATTTTCTCGTCTGCGCCTCTTCGTCTCCAACGTGTTTTCACTTCGGACCACGCCCCGCCTGTTTTTTTTTTCTGGGCGAATGCTACTCCCTTAGTCATTTCGTAAGTGTCGTTTGACAGTCTATGTCTCTGAGTAGGAGTATTAGCCCCCAGATAATTGCCACGTCATTAGAGCGATGTGGACATTACTGTGGTGATAATAAAAGTGGATGGAAGGAGAGGAGAAGCGGATGTACTCTAGGTGATCGGATATTCGGATTTTGTGAAGAGGATCCTATCAGAAAAGATGACTGGCGCGAAATTTGAATTATAATTTTTCGAAAAAAATTGCTAGGTTACAAAACATTTTCAGCGCGAAGTTTGAGTTCTTAATTAAAAAAAAATATTTGGAGCCAAACTCATTTGGCGCAACTTCGAAAATTAATTTTTTTGGCAGAATTTCGCAGTGAGCATGGAAATTTAATTTTTTAAAGAGTCGCCAAATTTTTATTAAAAATTTAAAAACCTCATTTTGGCGCTAATAAATAGAATTTAACTTTTTTTTAATTACCAAAAGTCTTCCAAATTTTTTGAAAACATTTTGGCGTAATTTTAAAAACTATTTTCAATTGGCGCCAAGTTTGAATTTAAATTTATAGAAACAGTGTTCAAATTTTTAATTTTTAAAATAATTTTTTGAAATATTTTTTTTAATGTTCTTTAGAAAATTTCTGAGATTTCCAAATGTCGTTTTCTGAAAATTGGCGTCAAATCAGAGTTTTGAACATTTTATGCAATTTGGGCAAATCTTATTTTGGCAACAAAAAAAAGGCAAAAAAAAAATGGTAAAATAATTTCCCAAATTTTTGGCAAATTTTGGCAGAAAGGCGAAACAGAATTCGAATTTTTTTTTTCAAAATTGGCATCAAATTTGAATTTTAATTTTCAAAACAAATCTTAAATCACACTTCTAGGAATTTTAAAACTCTATGGGTACTTTTTAAAAACATCTGGAACCACTCTAGAAGTTTGTCAACAATCCACTTGAAAATCTTACCAGTATTATTTTGATTGTAGTCACTGAAATTTCTCTAAAACACTTGAGAATTTATAAAAAGTAATACTAACATTTTTATTTTTCAGAATTAATTTTTCAGACACCTCCAAAAAGTTCAGAAAAAGTTTAGCTAATGTCAGAAAAACATTTGAAAATTGCCGTCAGTTAGAAGGAGAATCGTGAAAAAAATTGGTAATTTTGGAAATTGAACCGACACACAAAAAGATGAGTGACGAAGATAAAAAAAAGGGTAACTAGGTTGACACCTGAGTACATCAACTGGGAAAATGAGTATTCGACAGAGATAGAACAATTAGAAAATGGAAGAAGACAAAGGGAGGTACAGACTGATGGACGGAGAGCCGCCTAATGGACAACCGTTGGATACAATTTTGGGAAATGAACTGGGAGAAATTGAAATTGAAATAGAAAAAGTGGGAGTGGTTTTGGTGTGGTGACATTTGGAAGGACACACTGTGATAAATAGCAGGTGGGGAACGACGGTCAACATTTCATTTGGAGAGGGAGCAGAATTTATATGCATAATTTGGGACATATTGGGGTAACGGTATTGTTGAGTGAATTATGTTTTCCTGCAAGTTAAGAAGGGCAAGGTTATTTGGAGATAGATTTTTTGAGGAAAATTGTGACTGAAGGTTTGAAATTCTACTAGAAAACGGTGGGCGGCAAACGATTTTTTGGGCAAATCGACAATCTGCCGGAATCGAAATTTCTGGCAAATCGGCAAATTGTCGGAATTGAAATTTTCCTGCAAGTCGGCAAATAGCCGGAATTAAATTTCCAGAAAATCGGCAAATAGCCGGAATTAAATTTCCAGAAAATCGACAAAGTGCCGGAATTGAAAATTTCCGGCCAATCGGCAAATCGGAAAATTGCCGGAACTGAATTATTCCGGCAAATCGGCAAATAGCCGGAATTGAAATATTCCGGCAAATTGGCAAATTGCCGGAATTGAAATTTCCGGCAAATCGAAAAAATTTTTAAGTGTTTTCGTATTAAAAAAAACCCTTTAAAAACTTCCGACAAATCGGCAAATCGACAAATTACCGGAATAGAAAATTTCCGGCAAATCTGAAAATTTCCAATATTGAAATTTCCGGCAAAACCGCAAATAGGCGGAATTCAAAATTTCCGGCCAATTTTTTGCCGATTTGCCGAACGGCAATTGCAGCCTACTAGGTCCAGAAGTGGACTGCAAACGAAATTTTTTGGCACGTGGTAAACCAGCTCCTTGCCGATTTGCCAAATTTAAAAACTGCGAAGTACTCAAAAAAAGGGCAAATAACTCAAAAATGTACAGTTTTTTGGTTTAAAAAAACCTCTTGAAAATTTTGCCAATTTTGGACATTAGCAAAAAAAAATGGTTTTAAATTTTTACAATTTTTGGAATTTTGTACAAATTTTCAAACTGCCTTCTTTCGAGAATTTTCTGAAACTGCAATATTTAAAAAGATTAGTTTTAAAAAATGTTTACAGCATCCAAAGCCTACAATACCAGAGACCTTTTTCCACAAGTCGCCCAAATATTTTAAAATTTTCTATAACTTGTTCCGGACAATTTCAGAATTATTGGGAGTTTTCAAAAGTTTTCAGAATATAGCAATAGAATTTCAACCCTTGAGGATATTAAAAGGTGAAATACATGTATAATTGAAACTTTCAGTGTATAAAGCTGCGAAGAAAACTATTAAGGAACTTAACATTTTTATAGCGTTACAGTTTGTTACTGTTTCTCACTCAATTAGTATTATAGTTAGCTGTACAGTTATCGTAAACTGTATCAATTTCCCTCCTCCTTCATCGTCTTCTTTGTAGTCTGCTAAGCGTCTAAAAATCTGTTGCGCCAAGCCCTACGCAACGGTTTTTGACACTTCTCGATTTCATCCATCAAGAAGATGTCCACCCAATAGTCTGCCCAAGTGAAGCTGGCAACTTTCGGCATATCCATTCTCCAAAGAAACAATCCATGAGAACACAACCTTCCCCCAATCGCAAACTGGTTTCAAATCCACGGGAGAGGATAAGATGAAGCCGACGAAAAGAGAATGAAGTGAGATTGGAGAGGTCTTTGAGGAGGAGAAAATGCCACACTCCATCGACGATGACGGCGGTGGTGATGGTGTTTCATTGTGTTTCTTTTCAGAAATGATTCAACTTTTCCTGGATTTTGTTCCGATTTTTATCATTTGAAGCCTATTTTAGTAGTTTGACTTTTTTCATTTCATTGGACAGCTAACCGTAGTGGTATTGCTCTTTGAGAGGTTATATCCTGGTTAATTTTAAAGATATCAAAAAAATGATTGCTACAAAAAATAGAAAAAGAAATATATAATTTTTCTAGTTCGCAATTTTTGAATAGACCAAACGACCATTGAGATATAGGATGTCAAAGTTGAACACTGGGGAAAAATTCAAATTGAGAAAATATGACTTCGACAGTAGCCAGGCATTATTATTTTTTTCGTGCCTATCTGCCTATCTCTTTTTTTGTTGATAAACCCCAAAACTACCTGAATAAAACCACGCCTGCCTACCTGCCTACGCGCCACGCTCTTGCATTCCTGTCCTACAGCAAAAGTTCAACTGAAGATGTAAGCTGAGACTTCCAAAAGTAGGCAGGCATTGTTCTTTGGCTTTGTGCCTACCTGCCTACCTCTTATAATTGTTCTAAATAAAGCCAAAAACGTATTGAAAAAGCCAAACATTACGTTGGCAAAACCATGCCTGCCTACATACCTAACTTCAAGAGAGCCTCGGTAAGCTAAAGCTTCCAATTTAGGCATGTATCAAATTTTGGCCTAACTGTACTTAGGCACGTGTAGGTTTCCTTGCAGGCAGGCAGGCGTTTTTTTTTTAAATTTCAATTCAATCCTATTTTAGCTCTGGAATCTTTGAAAACCTACTTGCATTCAATTTTTCGCAACATACATATTCTAATAGACTAATAGATTTTAATTCCAGAAAATGACAAGGTTACTGAATCTCACAATATCCACATTTCTGATATCTTTTGTCACTTCCAAATTCACACCTGACTTCTCACAATGGCTTGCGGATTACTACGGGCCTCAAGTTAGAGATCAGATTGAACGATTGGATCTTGGACCCGGTGGATCTTTCGGTGGAAAAAAGAATCGCAATGATACGCTGAAAAATCAGCCATTGATTATTGTCCACGGAGTATCGGATACAGCCGGCGAGAAGCCATTTTGGGCTGCACAGTGGTTCAGGTAACAGTTGAAAGTTGATAGAAAAGTGAGAATATAATTTTATTTTTGTTTAGAAAAGAGGGAAAATACGCAGAGAATGAGATTTATTCAACAACATATTTCAACGGAGCACAGGGAAACCCGTTGAAATGGATCGAGTACTCGATGAAGTGTGAATATATTAAGCAGGTATGACAGACAACTCTCATAAAGCATAAAGCTTTGAATGCTTGTAACTCAGTCAGCAGCGAAGCTTTTAAAAAGTTGTCAACTATAAAAATGTAGCAAATTTTCTAAACTTTTTGGTATTTTTAAGGGTTATAGAGATATCTTTAAAATAAGCCACTTCAAACTTTTCCAGGTTCGATCTCTAATTGTGGCTGTCCGCTTGTACACTGGCCGCAACGTTGATGTGATCGGTTTCTCGCTTGGTGTTCCGGTGTCAAGAAAAGCAATTCTTGGAGGTAATTGATGTTTAAATTTGAACTGATTTGCATAGAAATGTATGTAGGTGGAGGGTAGGGGAACCGGAAGTCGAATGGAGGGTTGTGAAATAGTTGAGATTTTTCAGGCCGTTGCGTCGACACCGGAGAGTACCTTGGAGAACCGCTGACACGTGTCGTTGACACCTACATCGGAGTAGCTGGACCAAATCGTGGAGCTTCTCCACAACTCGGACCACTTTCAGTCCCGGCTTGCGCACTCTCTATCACCCCGATCTGCAATTCGGTGAACGGTCTTTACTCTGGAAACTGCCCAGCACAAAGTGAATTCCTTCAGGTAAGCCTGCCGCGTGCCTGCCCGCCTCCTAAGAATTGATAGGATGTGCGTACAGATTAAAAGCTTTTATAAATATAATTTATATTCCAGGACATCAACAAATTTGCACATTATGAAGGACAATACACCTACTCAATTTACACGCAGAAGGACCAAATGGTTGGATACACTGTTTGTGGACAGGTACAGCTTAATTCTTAACTAGTATGATCCTTTCATTCAACAATTTCCAGCTAACATCCCCACTCCCCGGTCAAAATGGACAACGCGTCTACACTGATAAAAACCACGATCAAGTGTTCGACGATACTCATGAGGTTCAACTTCGTATGATCAGGGATCATGTGGTTACCTAAGGAAGTTTTGTGGTGTCCCGTGCCTAGCCTGTTAAAACCCTATTAATGATCTGAAATTGTTGAAAATATTGGAATTTTATTATTTATGTGTAAGAGAACTATAATAAACACGATTTGAAATGTATTCAACGTTGTAATTAATTTAAGCTGCGTGCCAGCGTACAGTGTACTTGTGCTCGGCAAGGTGCAGAAAAACAGGCAGTAGGCAAACATGTAGGCAAGAAGGCCTGAAGATGTGCCTACCAAATAAACAGGTATTTTTTGAATTACTGTGGCTTTTTTTACGAATTTCAAAAAAACCAGTTTTGCAGCAGTATTATTGGAGATTTTATTACGCTTAGTTAATGCCTAATATTCTTTCCTATGTAGATTAATTCTTCAGGCCGAAATATGCCTACCTGTGTCTCAGCGCCTAGTTCAGGCTGGAACGCGCCTTGCTAGTTGAAAACCACTATTTTCTTAAATTTTTATTTATATAAATTAAATGTCAAGTATAATAATTATAATGTCAAAATAGCAACAACAATTAACAAAACCACTATTAAGTCTACAATTCCTCGTGATCGAAGCTTGGTCCACCTGGTGGCACTGCGTCGTAGTTCACTGATCCTCCCTTTCCTTCCTCAGACTGAAAATTAGAAATTTATTCGTTGATTTTGGAATCTAATAATTTAACTATTCAACTATTCAACTCACATAAATATTCAACCACGTCTTTCCATTTCCAAGTTGAACTCCAGCCAAGGTTTTTCCGTTTTGAACGATTCTTGCTCCGACCTTCCAGTCTCCTCCGAGTTGTGGAATTGGCAGGGCTCCGATGTCAATTGGCTCCTTTTGCACGAATGGGGTCACGTCGATTGGTCCGTTGGTCTTGATCTTGAGGACCGAGCACACACTTGGAGCAAGTGAGCAGAGGGTGTATTTGCTGAAATATATACAATTTGAGATGTAAATTGAACGCTTAAAATCGCTAACCAAAGTTGATCCGGGACAAACGAGTTCTCAGATTTTCCATTGGAGCACACTTTTCCGATCATGAAGCTGTCCTTCTCGACGTTCAGCGCGAGCTCCAGGGAGTCTTCGTCGGTGATTGGCTCGTTGACAGTGATGAATCCTGAAAAAAATATGGATCTTGGTTTGTAGGCTTGCTTGCCTTCAAGGTATCCTACGCCTGTCTCATGCCTACACGCGTAGCTACTACTAAAGTACCTTTGAAAAATCCTGCAAATTTTTTATCTGACTGATTTCAATAAATCAATTCAAACGCACCAAAGTTAACTATAAAATGTCAATTATATGCGGTAGGCATCAACATAATCTCTAGGCAGGCAGGCACGTAGATTTCTAGGCATGAAGACGTGCCTGATTATGTGTTTCAGGTTTTCTATGTAGACACAAAATGCCTACTTCTTCCTGTCTACTTTACTCGCGATGAAGGCAGGTACGAAGACCCTAAGGCATAGTGATGTGCCTGACGTGTCAAGAATTAGACGGTATTCGGTCACCGAAGCGCTAGGCAGAAAGGCAGGTAGGTTCTCAAACAAAGAGATGCGCCGGAAATCTCAATAATTTGCAGCCGACATCTGTCCAGGCCAACTTCCTGCCAAATTTTTCACTCTGCTCCAGCATGCAAATAAAAGAGGTAGGCAGGCACCAGGCATGGGGTAGGCGCACCTCTTTTTGACTAGAACTCGAATATTGGAACTTTTTATGTTATATCTTTTGACTAAAAAGTCCCTTTTCCAAATTTTCCCACATACTTTTTGTATTCACTAGCTTCAAATTTGAATTCATTATGACCCATATTTGTCGGTCTGACGTGCCGCTACGTAGCTTGTTTATCACACACAATTTCACAGAGTTCAAAAAACAAAACTAACCCTTGTGAAGCTTGAAGTGTCCTGGAAGTCTGAACTGCGGCTTTCCCTTCTTGCAAGATGGCTCCTTGTTCTCATCGTAGGTGGTCACCTCGAAATCGGTGAAAATAATTTTTCCCTTTCCTCTGGTGGTGTCCGTGAACTTGATGACATTATCCACTCCGTCCTCGCACTTGGACCAGGCCACAGTCACGAAGGCGGCAAGAACGAGCCACTTGAATAGCATGCTGGAATTTTTGGGAATTGAAATTTGAAAATTTGAGGAAACTGAAATTGTTGAAAAAAAAATGAACAATAGAATTAAGGCTGTTCAAACACAACGAGCACAATACGATTTGTAGAATGCAATATAAGGAAAAGAAGAAAAGTTTCTGGTTCTTATCAATATATGACCTGATAAGAAGCCAATTGCGGAGATGGCTCCAAATTTGATTAGTGCTCAGAGATAGTGTATGGATTTGAGAGACGCTGGTGGAGGGCAAATACAATAGAGAGGCGGTATGCGACGTGTACTTACCGACGACGTGGCTATTCCTGGGATGAATAATTGATGGAATTTGTGGTTTTGGAGGAAAGTTTCAAAATAGGCACAATAGGCACTGTCAAAAATAAGGACACATTTTTTACATGGAATTTTCAAGAGTAGCGCCAGTGCAAATTTTGACAAAGTATGGCCCAAAACATTAAAGTTTTGGCATGTTGCAAAATTACAAAAAGAACCTTTTTAGAAATTTAGTGTATTCTTGCAATTAAACCATATTTGAAAAATGAAAATTCGAAAAAAATAAATACATACATACCCATACCCATACCCAACTACCTATCTACCTACCTTCCCAGGGGTGGGCGGCAAATGCCGTTTGGCAAATTGATTTGTCGACAAACTCGGCGAATCGGCAAATCGCCGGTTTACCGATTTGCTGGAAATATTTATTTTGGCAAATTGCCGGTTTGCCGTTCGCCGAATATCAGATTTGCCGGAAATACTCACTTTGGCAAATTGTCAATTTGCCGTTCGCCGAATATCAGATTTGCCGGAAATGTTTAGAGGGGAATTTTCTAACCCTGCAATTTGCCGGTTTGCCGATTTGCCGGAAATTTTCAATTCCGGAAATTTGCCGATTTGCAAATTTGCCGGAAAAAATCGTTTGCCGCCCATCCCTGTGCCTACCCACCTACCGACCTACCTACCTGCCTACCTACCTATTAGAACTTCATCTAGCTTTCTTCACATTTTAATAAATAAATTAAATAAATAGGCTATTTACTAGATTTAAGGACAATTTTTGAAACAAATTCTAACAATCCATTATTTTTTTTTTGGAAAAAAAATTAATAACATTTAAGAACATGCCAATTCTAGAAATAGGGCGTACATATGTGTACCAAAATGTGACTCACACTTTTGTCAAATCAAAAACTACACGAATACGCGATTTTCTTTTCTTCAAACATATACTTTCAATGCATATATCTCAGTTGTCGTTTGTCCTATACAAAAATAGTCGATTGGCAAAATATTTGTAATTTCTTTTTCTATATTTTTGCAGTTGAATATGTATTAATATCTGCAAAATGAAACAAGATAAAACCTTTTAAAGTGTAGAGTACTACGTAGTAGGGCATCTAAGATGAATACCTTCTAGTTTTATTTTAATTAAACGATGTGTATTATCAGTGCAAAGTCTAACTTAATCAAATAAAGGGATGGTGTTGTTATCAGTAGAACACACGTTTCGAACTATAATATGATATTTCAATATGGCAGTTTGAAAATAGTGTTTTGCAGTTTGGAGATGGACTGGTCGATAATCGGGGTTAATCTTCACATGGTACTTATTTGAAACTTTGAAGTTATAGACCAGGGGTAGGCGGGAAACGATTTTTTCCTGCAAATCGGCAAATCTGCAAATTGCCGGAATTGAAATTTCCGGCAAACCGGTAATTTTGCCAATTGCCAAAAATACAAATTTCCAGCAATCTACAATTTCGGCAATTGCCGGTTTTGGGAATTTTTGGTAAATGGCTATTTCGGCAATTGCCGGTTTTGGGAATTTCCGGCAACCGGCAATTTTTGGCAATTGCCGGTTTTCAAAACTTCCGGCAATCGGAAATTGCCAAAATTGCCAAAAATTCGCTTGCCGAATGGCAATCGCCGCGCACCACTGTTTGGCAAAATTTTCAGTTTTTTTGAACCTCTCACTATTTTCAGATGGTCTCTAAATATTTAAATTAACAAGATTGAAAAAAATTCAACAATTAACGATTTATTCAAATCCTTAAACATTTTCAAGCCCAAGAAACTTGGAAACAATTAGAAAAAAATTAACGTCGAACTCTCGAGAACCGCGACTCCAATCCACGACGTGACACGTTACATCCCATGTTCTGCAGAGCCAGCACGACTTCCATATGGCTTGAATGAGCAAACATATTTCAGCTGGGTGAAGCAGAAATGCTTAAAATGACTGATATGTGGGGTGGAGCTCTAATAATCCAGACTTGATATTACCCTGGAATACAGAAAACGATGTGACGCGGCTGAGAGATTTGTAGGTTTGGGATGTAGTTGGCTGCAAAATGAGAGGGAAGTCTGATAATTGGAGCAAACAATTTGAAAGCGAACATTTTAAAAGTGGAGTAGAGCCAGTGGGGAAAGTGTTAAAAACTACTCCAATTATGACAAAATGACCGAATATCAAAATAAAACTTTTCAAAAAGTTGTAGAAAATTTTTTATTTACTGTCAAAAAGTGACAATTACTCAGTTTTTGGCACTCATAATTTTGGAAGTCGACCAAAAAAAAAATTTTTTTTTCTACATTTCTTATACTTTAATTTTGTTTTAATAATATGTAGTAAAATATTTTAGGGGTCGAAACATGCGACATTGCTTTTGATTTCCTCAAAAGCTCATATTTTTCAAAATTGTTTTTTGGCAACTTTCCAAAACTTTGACCGGAAATTATGAAAAATGTAAAATTTTTTGTAGTGTTTTATTATGATATTCGGTCGTTTTAGATCATTATAAGTGTATTTAGACAAAATCCCCACTGGCGCTACTCCACTTTTAAGGAAAATGGTTTCTAAAGTTCCGCAGCTTCAGTCATTTCGGAAAGCCTTCCAGGTTGCAACTTTACTTTAAAAAGTTATATCTCGGTTTATTCTGTAAATATCATAAAATAATCAATTACAAAATTTAGAAAAATATCTAATAAAAATTTTGTCACTTGAAAATTTTTGAATGAAACAAACGACCACTGAGATATAAGCTGCCAAATGTGAGGTGCAATACTAATCAGTGGTGGCCAAATTGCCGGAAATTTTAATTTCGGTAAATTTGCCGATTTGCCGATTTGCCGAACATCAATTTGCCGGAAGTTTTTAGAGGGATTTTTATGTGCTTTTTTGAAATGTTTTCCCGTTTTTCTCTCGATATTTTGATGGAATTTGTTTACTTTTGAAAATAGCAGATGTAGGAACATTCATAGGATGCGTACAATTTTGCCGATTAAAATTGGAATTCTGAAATTTCTAAAAAAAATGTGCAAAATCGCAAGTTGCCGGTTTGCCGATTTGCCGGAAGATTTCAATTCCGGCAATTTGTCCCGATACTGTAATAGATACTGTAACCGAAAAATTGGCGAATTTTTTTACGTGAACCTTCAAACTTCCAAATTAAAAGAATTTTTGAAAAACCAAATAAAAATCGTAAACGTGAACTTCTGAATTACAAAAAAAGTTGGCAAAAAAAGTTCCAGTTCGGATTTGAAACGAATCAGTTCTCAATTTTAAAGCAGTGTGCTTGGTTGCGAGGAAGGATTAAGCAACGTCTTCACGATGAGCACCGACGGGAATAACAACAAGAAAGGATCGAAAGAAGGTAAACTTCAGGAAGTTGAATGTCATGCCCCGATGTTGGCGTCGATGTATGGGAGGCTCGAGCGCTGGTGTTTAAAGGCGCATGGGTCTCACCGCGACATGCTTTACAGCTTCTCATCCGGCTCGGCAAATCGGGGGATTGAAATCTGGTGGATTGTCCACGCCCTTAGAACTGGGCGGGGGTTTCAAGATTTGCAACCTCCGCACGGAAGGAAAGCCTTTCCTTTCACGGACAAATACATTTAGTTTTACAACTAAAAACGAGCCGCGACGCGACACGCAACGCGCCGTAAATCTACCCCAGATATGGCCGAGCCAAAATGGCCTAGTTCGGCCTAAACTCTTCCATTTCAATTTATGAGGGAAGTCAGAAATCCGTGTCCTTTTGCTCTAAAAACCACGTATTTTCGTACTTTCTAATAAAACCCCGTTTTCCAGGTCCAAAAACATCAGAGATATCAAAGTTCGATTTGGCCAAGGAGAACCCGAGATTAGCTGAATGGATGGACGACTGCATCAAGAGAATGAACAGTAAGACCTTACCTAGACAGAATACCGCCAACCTTCCAACCTTTCCAGGTCTCTACAAGGACACGAACATCAACATTTGCAATGTGATGACTGGACACGAGATCATTGCAATCATCCGGATGGTCGAGGCAATCTTCATGGACGAGAGCAATCTTTGTGAAGCCGAGGCTCCCATCAAAGTCATCGGAGACATACATGCCCAGTTCCAGGACATGAACCGCCTGTTCGACTTGATAGGGCGTGTTCCAGAGGAGAAGCTCATGTTCCTTGGAGACTACGTGGATCGTGGACCGCAAGGAATCGAAGTTCTGATCCTTCTCTTCTGCTTGAAGATCCGCTACAGGGATCGCATCTACTTGCTGCGTGGCAACCACGAAACGCCGTCGGTCAACAAGATCTATGGATTCTACGTGGAGTGTCAGTACAAGTACGGAGTCGGATTGTGGTGGGACTTCCAGACATGCTTCAATCGTATGCCAATGTCTGGATTGATCTCGAAGAGAGTGCTCTGTATGCACGGTGGACTCTCGCCGGAGCTCATCAATCTTGATACGATCAGGAATATTCCACGTCCGTGTGAGCCGCTGGATCGTGGTTTGCTTATTGATTTGCTGTGGTCGGATCCGACGAACAAGGGAGAAGGATGGTTCCATTCTATTCGAGGTTGAATAGCTTTGGGTCTCGCCACGAGAAGCACTAATTCCGGCATTTTGCCGATTTACCGGAAAATTTTGTTTTAGGCAAATTGCCGATTTGCCATTTTTCCAGCAAATTCGGCAAATCGACAATTTGACGGAAATTCTCGATTCCGGCAGTTTGCCGATTTACCGGAAAATGTTGTTTTAGGCAAATTGCCGATTTGCCATTTTTCCAGCAAATTCGGCAAATCGACAATTTGACGGAAATTCTCGATTCCGGCAGTTTGCCGATTTACCGGAAAATGTTGTTTTAGGCAAATTGCCGATTTGCCATTTTTCCAGCAAATTCGGCAAATCGACAATTTGACGGAAATTCTCGATTCCGGCAGTTTGCCGATTTACCGGAAAATGTTGTTTTAGGCAAATTGCCGATTTGCCATTTTTCCAGCAAATTCGGCAAATCGACAATTTTCCGGGAATTTTCAATTCCGGCAATTTTCCGAATTTGCCGATTTGCCGGAAAATTCGTTTGCCGCCCACCCCTACTTTTTCGCAATCTTTATTTTAAAATTTTCGGTCGTGTCGAGACCCTGTATCTTTCCTGAAAATTTCATTTTTTTTTCCAGGAATCAGCTACATGTTTGGCAAAGGAGTCGTCGAGCAAGCGTGTAAATCGCTGGAGATTGATCTGATCATTCGTGGCCATCAAGTCGTCCAAGATGGATACGAAATGATGGCTGGACGCCGTCTGATCACCGTCTTCTCGGTGCCAAACTACTGTGCCCAGTTCACCAACGCCGCCGCAGTGGTTTGCCTGAACGCCAACTTGCAGGTAATCTTAAATGACTCGAAGTCTAATAAAACCTTTAATTTCAGGTCTCGTTCCAACAGCTGATCCCACCACCACTTCCGGATGGCACCAAGGCCAAGGCAGCTCCAGCGATTGCAATCGACACGAATATTGAGGCGGCTCGTGCTGACAAAGAAGCCATCAAACCATATGTCAAGGAATAGTCAGGAATCAGGAAAAAGAGCCAATTTAGATTTCATGAATAAATCGTTTGATTTGAATTGTTTTTTGCGCAATTTCAAAGAAAATATTATATGTTACTATGCTGTTTATTTGAAACAAAAATAATTTTAAATTAAAAGTTCGAAATAGTCGTAATTTCTGGAAAGTCTGCCTAGAAGATCCAGTACATCTGAATGTGAAGCATAGTGATCAAACATGATGAAGAATATAAGTTGTAATAATATTTTAAAGAATATTTGACTTTCTTTCAGAGTTCTTTTATACTATTCCAATGCTTCAACACAACAAATCAACAATATGATTTTCTATTTGTCAATTAATGATTCTTTTGATATATATTTTAATGCCTGCAATTAAATGTCTCACTTATTTACGGGTCTACACGGGACAATTAAGCAAAGTTCGAGCACGCTGATGATATGGAAGAGATCACTACTGCTTATGCTGGAGATATCTGTACAACTTTTGGACTTGACTGCCAGAGAAACGTTCTCAACTGATCAGAATCTTGCTCCGCATTGTGTATGTTTTTTGGTGCTTTTTTGCCCTAATAATATTGAAACTTTAAGGAGCCAATACACATTCCGGAGCCAGCCATTTCTGTGGCACTCAAATCTGTTAACCGGAAAGATGCTGACAATTTTATCAAGGCATTGACGCGATTCACAAAGGAAGAACCAACATTCCGAATTAAATTAAAGGTGCAAATGTAAATAAATATATAGATTATGCCGAATTGATTGTTTATTGCCATATGAAATAGAAAAAAGTACAATTATTGCTGCTTGTAGTGGTGGTACATTCTGGTCAACTCGGGAGTGGCAACGGCAGCTTGACCAATAATGAAGTAGTCAAGAATTGTATCGAAAATGTATTGATAATCCTGAAATAGTTTTCATGTAAATCACTAGTGTGATGAAATGAATCATACCTGAATTTTCATATCATACAATAGCCCAATATTTCGAAGATTAATGCAGCAGTCGAATACGGATAGAGCGGTTTCCTAAATGATTACATTTGGGAACAAAATATGAATATTTCAAACTCACTGAGTGCAAAAGTGAATCCAACGTAGACAATATTGCTACCAGCATAGAGCACTTGGTGTCTTCATCGCGGGAAGCAATCATCAATCTCTTTTTGAAAACACCATTTTTTATGCATTCACGCGGCAATTAGAGAACATACCATAGCAGAAGTATCGAATAGTGGATTTTCATTGTCTTTCCAAGATCCAAGAGAAACGAACTCAACTGAAGATCGATTGATCCCACAAGCAACGTCAACACTATCAAAAAAAATCGTGGAATTCGCTGATGAAATCTCTGAGTGATTTTTGTTGATCAAATGCACATCGTTGAACTTCATTTGTGTGATCGCTTTCCAGGAACAAATGCCAAGTCGTTCACTCCATTTCCAATTTTCAGAACTGTTCCAATTTGCGATTGACACACATCGACCCAAAAGTCTCGATCATTGGGCGCATTTGGGCTTTTTCGAATGCAATACTTCCCTGGGTTGCTCGTGAATCCAACATAAGCTGTGTTTGCATTGGACCATCTGATGAGAAAATTTCCATTTTACTTATATACAAACTGTATTATTTACTTACAAAGAGCTACGAGATCCCCTCATAGAATTTAAAATATTATATTGAGCTCTTTGAGCTTCACGACCGCCGAGCATAATGCTCTTCACAAATTCACGAACCTGAACATCAATTATCATTCTGCAAATTAATTATCTCATCGACTAACTTGACATTATAAGCAGGTTTTGGATAGTTGTTTGTACTCGAAATAGGCTCCGTTATTGTGTCCCTTGTATTGATGATCTTTTCCGTAGTTGTGTGAGTCTCGCTTCTCAACAGTACCCCACCCTTCTTTCTGAAAATATAATATTCACTCAATTTTGTACTTGTATTTACAACGCCGCGAAACTCACTTCTTTTTTTTCAAAACACAATCACATGTTTGTAGAAAATTTAATTTCCGAAATAAACTTTTTATATTTTCCACACTGCCCTAGAACGGGGTTTACGTGACAATCCCTCCCTCTTCTTATCATTAGAGCTAAGTATCACTATTATAATTGCATGCCAAGCAGGGATGCAAATTTCTTGTTTCTTGATTTCTTGCATTTCTTGCTTCCATTTCTTGCAATATTTTTTTGCAAGAAAAGTGCAAGAAATTTTTTTTTGATTTTCAGGTTTATTTCGAGAAAAATCAGTACAAGATGGAGGAAGTTCTATGGAAATATAAAAATTTTATATAGGATTTTGGATAAAAAACGTTTAGAAAGCTGGAAAAATGTTTCAAATCGTTAAAAATTGGACATGGAAATTTGACAAATCGTAGAAATTTGGAAATTGCAATAATTTCATAGTTTTCGGCTGAAACTTACTTCCAGGAGTCGCCTATTAGGTTAAATCGTATTTATAATCGACTACTTTAACCTATATCTTAACATTTGAAAAAAGTTTAACTGTTTTCCATGTCTTGAAATTTCTTTCATTTTTTGCGCTTTTTCTTGCAATGTTTTATGCAAATTTCTTGTTTCTTGCAAAAAAAAATTTCTTGAACATCCCTGATGCCAAGCCGACCCGGAAAATTCAAAAATAGAACAAAAACCAATTTCGACGGCTATCAACTTTTATTAAGTTTTCAGTGCCTATATTAGTATTCAAAACTAAATTCTCGAAACATCTTCTGATGTTTCGAGAAGTTAGTACAAGAAAACAAATGAAAAAAAAAAAGAAAAAGGCCACAGAGCACACTTGTCAGCGTAATTTCAACGAGAAAAGAAATTGCGATGACAAGTTGCTGAAAAAAGGAAATATTTGACAAGGGAAGTGAATAACAGGGGACAATATAAGTATGATATAACAAGAATGGGCAATATTAATACATTGGGAAAACTATGCGGTTATAAACGTGGTGTAAGAGTAACAATGTGAAATGGTACAGGTGGGAAAGGGTTATTAGTTGTTCAAAAACAATTGCAATAGGGACAAGGAAATAATGGAACAGCAGGGAAGGGTTGAGGTGGTTAAAGAAACAAAGTTTGCCTTGTTGAAAGTGATCATGCGTTGACACGACGACCCGTGAGATCTCCGGACGCTTTGTAGCAGATGCTCTTGGTCAACTCCTTGAGACGATCTGCTTCCGGGCCAGAAACAGTTGGAACGTTGTTCAAGGCCCTGAAAACAAAAACATTTTTCCAAAGAATCCGCTAATGCAAAACTTACACTGCCTCGTTCCACAGATTGCGTCCTCTCTTGGCGTACTCGTTGGCGACGTACAATGGAGTTGGAAGCGACGTCGGAAGTCCAACGATCTGGTGAAGATGGCACAGCTTGTACGTGATATCCTCCAAAGCTGTCATGCTGACTTTGGCGTCATCGGCGAGAACTGTGTACAATGGAGTCTTCGCAGTTCCTTGCAGAGTGATGTGGGAATTCAGGAAAAACTGCTTGCAAGCCGGATTTGTCACGATGGAATCGACCAAAATACCGGGTGCAATATTCAGATCCCATGCTTTTGGGGCGGCTGGCATTGCAGAATGCCTGCTTGCGGTGCTGGAAGTCGCTTGTGGACGGGAAGCTAGACTTGCCTGAAAATATACAAAGTTATTTTGATGCAAAACTACTAACCAAATCGGGCTTGAAGAATCTGAAGCTGTGATCCTTTGACACCACAATGTATACAAGTTGAATATCAGGTGAGAAATCTCTCATAGCAGCACGAGCAAGAGGAATCTCGTAGGCCATGATTGATCCATGATTTCCCTCGCTTGTTCCTGTTCGGTAGACAATGACGCGTCTCGGAAGACCGCCATCATGAAACTTCTGGTATTCGTTGAGCGAGTGCATCACAATATCCTCAATCGGCGCAAGAGTCTGAAATCAAATCGGATGAGAATATTCTTAAATGGAAACTCACATCTTGGCTGGCAGAGTTTAACACGAAGTCTCCACTGAACTCCTGATTGTGCTGTGCATTGTACGCATAGCCGATGACATTGGGGTTTAGAACTCCTTTGTTCTCCATGGCATACTTGGTTCCAGCAGGTGGGGCGGAAATCCCAACTCCGATGATCAGATGAGAGTCGAGCTGCCTGAAGGAATAATAAATGAATATAAATTTCGCAAAAAAAAATCTGGTACTTCTTGGCGTCCACGAAAACATAGTTGGAACCTCCCAACTTCACATTGGTCTTGTTGATCACGTTCTCGAGAGTTAGCCTCTTTCCTGCATTGATAACACTCAACGCCTTGGATAGCTTCATGTCTTGAACGATCATCTTCGTATCCTTCTCAATCATTTTGTAACGCTCTGAAAGACGGAAATATGGACAAATATAATAAACAATGTAACATACGATGGAGTGTAGTGATTGAATCATCCGTTATGATGAAAACGAATGTGCAATTGGCTTTCGTTGCGTCGTACAGACGACTCTCGATGGCATCCATATGGATGAGCGAAATGTCAGCAGGAGCAGGCATGTTGACACCTTTTGACTTGCACATAGCCGCGAACTCATCTGCGAATTTCCTGAAACGAAAAAAATGAGATATGAAACTATATTGCCAGTCTTACTTCAGAGTATCCAAAGTTATGCGAGTTGATGCGGTACCGACAACATACATCGCCCACACATTCGGCGCCGTGGCTGGTCGAGTGAAGCGGTTGGCACGCCACTTGTTGTCCTTGACATTGATTGGATTGGCTCCAATTTCAGCGTTTGCCAACTTCACCGCAGGAATTGAGCGTCCTTTGACCATGAGCGGATCTTCGCACACCGAGACGCCCATTTTACCGAGAACCTCGTTGTCCGATGAGATTTGCGCCGCATTTTTTCCCGTCAAGATCAGACGCTGGCGAACGTCAGGTAAAACAGCACTTTCCTTCGTTGTCTTCTGACTCTGGGCACTGGTTAGCTGCGGGATCTGAACGCGTTGATGAGAGCTGATCTTCAACAATTCCATCGGGTAGAAGTTTATATTTCCTCTCTCCTTGGAAACGATGAGATTTGTGTCTGGATAGCGAAGAGTGATGTTGTATACGTCTTCGAAATATTGAGCTACAGTGCAGCTTCCACCGTCGTTGAGCTCGAAACGAGCATTTCGAGCCCCTTCGTGATGGATTCCCTCGATCTTGTGATGACGTTCACGACCGCCATATGTAGAATAGCAGTCGAGCCCTTTGATGACGGCTGCGCAGCGGTCCTTTTCGAGTCCCTTCAGGCCGTGTTCCACAGGCTGCGTAGTTATCTCCTTCAGTTTGTCGAGAATTGGCTGATTCTTATGGAAAGCGACCTTCATCCCTGAAAAACAAGAAATAACTATGATATTACTATTTTGAATACCAACCGTCAATGACAACTGATGGATTACTCCGTCCTCTGCCGTAGGGTCCTTCGATGAAGTTGATCGTCTTCTTGAGTCCTGGTACAACTTGCTTCCCATCCCCAACGTCCACAACGTCGCATTTCTCGAATCCTTCACCGAGTGGATCAATGAAAAACATTTTTCCATGATCGAAAACAACGTATCTCGCAGTGTTGCGAAGACATGGTTGAGTGAGAGCGAGTTCCAGGATCTGTTGGTAAGCCAAGCTGACAGAATCGAGGTTTGAGTCCGTTGCTCGTCTTGCTACGGCTTCTCGTGTGAACTTGACCGCTGGGTTTTTAGTCGGGAACACCTCCAGCTTAATACACGGCAACGATTTGAGATCCTTATGATCCATTTCTCCGCCATCAAGCTGCATGTACTTGGTCTGAAATATTCGGAATAACATTGGCCGAGATTTAATTTATTTACCTTTACTGCGCCTTCTCTGAACCCTTGGAAAAGATCCACGTTTGAGAACAGAATGCTTTGACCATCGTAGATGAGGCAGCTATCAGACGTTTTGAAGAACTCCTCATAGTCACCCAGCGCGCGGAACAGAATCGCACAGCACTTGTCGTGTCTCTCAGTAACGACGAAGCTGGAACATATTATGAGAAAAATATAAATCATGTGGTAAACTCACTCATCCTTCCCCTTCTTAGTGAAGGTAACTTCTTTCCCGTTTTTCAGCTCCGTCGTGATGTTCACGCTGTACTGATAGAACAACGAATCCTGGTGCATCTCGATTCCGAATACGTTGGTCTGTATTTCGGCCTCGACGCCACACTTTCCTGGTTCAGTAGGTGTTGGATAGAGCTTTGCAGCAGGAGCAATCTGAAATTTAACAAATTAGGTTTGAAAAAAAAATCAATTAAACTAAACGTACATTAAGCTCTTCCAGTCTCTTGATGCAAGCGTCGTTAGACGTTTGATACTCCGATCTTAACGGTTGAGTCGGAACTGGAACTGGTGGAACGGCAGGTGGTGCGTGGACGCTCGATGGAGCTCCAGAAGGCGTGTAGACTGGAGGAAGAGCTGGCATCCTTCTCGATTTTGTAACTATTACCTGTAAATTTAAAATTCAAGACGAAATAAGACTTAACGTATAGAAAAATGCGAAAAAAGCAACAAAAATACAACACAAAAACACAAAACGAGCATCAAAAACAAACATTTCCGCGAAAAAACGCGAAAAGAAAAAACGAAATTGAAAATCGCGGTCATCCTAAAATTCTGGGTTACTGTAGGTGACTTTCGCTGCGAGACCCGAGCACAACGACACTCCGCCTTAACGCAATGCGCCTTGTTTACCGTAAATCCACCCGAACAATTTATTTTTTCGAAGAGAACCTTTATTGAATTTTGCTTTTCTTTTTATAATTAAAACTCTAGAATTAAACAAAAATAGCTATTTTTAAGAGAAAAATTAAAAAAGTGCACTTGCGCTCTATTTTGCACTTCAAATACCCTCTTCATCAGGAGTCACATGAGATTGTTGCATTATTTCGAAATGTTCATATTTCTTCGTTTCGCCTCTATTTTTCCAGACCCGTGTTCAATTTCGTTATTTGAAATCTTAAAATTTCCTTCAATAATGCAATTAATTACAGGAACAATCAGGACAAGCAACGAGAAACAATGAAGGCGCCGGAGATTGTCGATCGTGAAGATTCACGTAATCATTATATTTTTTTCTATTGTTAACCTAATAAAAAAACAAAAATAACGAAATTTTGTTAACTTGATTTCTATATTTGGTTCCAAGAAACCTAGTTATTATCACTATTTGATATTTATTTCTCTTGTATTATTCTCTTCTAATGATTTCTTGATAGATGCAGTCTCGGAAGATGATCATGCGGAACATAGGGATTGCCAAGACGAAAAGGAACAGCAGATTATTGCATCATTCAACGCTCAGGATGCTCAACAGATTCGTCGTATTCAAGAGCACTTCCTTCAAGAATGCATGAAAAAGGAAACAGTAGCTGAAGCCAACGATTCTGGAAGAAATGACGTGTGTTGCCCACGAAAAAAGCTCACCGGAGTCGGCGAGCTTCTTGCGAGCCTCAGAAATCCGCCGAAAATTCATAAAGAACGAATCATTCTCGGCGGGGATGGAAGACCAATCAAAAAGCTTCGCGAAAACCGAGCTGCACTGAATTTCATCGATCCATCTGCCGAACTTGACAAGTGTATAGTTCGACAAAGTAAGGATTTCAGAAATTTGTCATTTAAAGGTGGAGTAGACTCGAAATTGTCTGAAAACACCGATTTATATAATGAAACTTGAAAACTTCCCAAAAACAAGTTATGACGGCTCAAAAAATGGCCTAAAAGTAGTTAAAACTTAAAATTTTACTTGTCAGCGCTGTCAGCTGGAAACAATTTTTGTTTTTGAAATCACCGTCAAATTTTGGGTATAAAATGTAATTATCTTGCGTTTTCAACACGATTTCGGTATTTTAAAGTCGATGGACCGCGAGATTTGGTTTAAAAAAATTTAAAAATCTCGCCGTTCATCGACTTTAAAATACCTAAATCAGAGTTAAAAACGAAAGATAATTACATAAAATACTCAAAATTTGACGGTGATTTCAAAAATATTAGTTTCCAGCTGGCAGCGCTGACAAGTCAAATTTCAAATTTTAACTAATTTTAGGCCAGTTTTTGAGCCGTCATAACTTTTTTTTGAGAAGTTTTCAAGAAGTTTCATCATGAAATTCGGTATTTTTAGGCAATTTTGAGTCCAATTTTGAACCAATATTTGGAAAAAAAGAAAATTTATAATTTTCAGAGCAGCAAGACTTTTGTGCTCCGGATCTCAACATGGTTCCTGCGTCCTCACTGAGCATCGATGAAATTCGAAATGCCGTCCGTAAAAGCATGTTCCGATGCAAAGTCTGCAAAAATCGTTTCGGTGAGATGAGCCTTCTCGAGCGACATCTCAGAGATTCCCACCCGAAAGCCTACATTGCATTTTTGGAAAATCAACGTGAAATGGCTGATTATATGGGTGAACTGGAGAGAGAGCGTAACCGAATCGAAGAGCTTGTGAGTGGCGGATTCATTCCTCCAGAGTCGGAAATTGAGGCGACATCGAACAATCTGGAAGTGGACTCGATCCCGTTGCCGGGTGAGAACAGTCAAGGACACATCCCACGACTGAATCGTTACGGAGGTCTCATGTACCCAATGGATGCGCTTAGAAAGAAATTTCCATATCTTAAGAAGGTAATAAACACGATGTCCTGGAGTGTTCATAATTACTGGAACGACACCTCACAAACTCCTGAATTCGTGGGAGCTCGATTAGCTGGGACAGCAGTTTTTGGCTATTGTTGGCCTATATAGAAACTCTTTCCGAATTTTTTTGATTCATAATTTTGTTGAGAGGAATCATACGAGTTGAAAATGTGTAAAATTATGAAATTTGGCCCAAAACTGAAGATTTTACAGAAAGGAGTCACTACAGTTTTTTAAAAAATGTATTAGAATCGTCAGTTTTTCGATTTCAGGTTCGAAAAATATGCCATTTTGTAGAGAAAAATCTGTTTGAAATTCTAATTCTTTAAAGGTGGAGTAGCGTCAGTGGGGAAATTGCTGTAAAACATGCCTATGGTACCACAATGACCGAATATCATGATAAAAAATTATTCTAAATTTTATATGATTTTTTGAAAATCGAAAAAATCTCAGTTTTTGCCTAATTCCTATTTAAATTACCGCCAATTGGATTTGTTCGATGGAGCGCGCTTGCACGTTTTTTAATTAATTTATTTTATTTTTTGTTATTTTCCACCGATTTTTAATGTTCTCGGTGTAATTTTGCTTGAATTTTAGAGAAAAAGTCAAAATAAAAGCTAATTTTCGATTGAAAAGCACGCTTACAGGCGTAAAAATGACAAAGTAACGATTTTGAACGATTTCGAACCTGAATTAATTAATTTCAATGATCTACGCCTGTAAGCGTGCTTTTTTAATCGAAAAGTTGCATGTATTTTGACTTTTTCTCTAAAATTCAAGCAAAAATACACCGAAAACATTAAAAATCGGTGGAAAATAACAAAAAATAAAATAAATAAATTTATAAACGTGCAAGCGCGCTCCATCGAACAAATCCAGTTGACGGTAATTCAAATAGGAATTAGGCAAAAACTGAGATTTTTCAATTTTCTAAAAATCATATAAAATTTCGATTTTTTAAAAGAATTTTTTAGTCATGATATTCGGTTGTTGTGATACCATAGGCGTACTTTAAAGCAATTTCCACTTTTAAAATAATTTCTTAAAAAGTCTAAATTAAACTTTTCCAGCGTTCCCCTCAATGCCCTTTCTGCGATAAACGATTCCGAAACGACATCTCATTCAACAACCACCTCACGAAGAAGCATCCAGAATGCGCCGAGTTCGTTCAATGTCTTCACTGCTTCAAGTGTCTTCCATCGGCCGCTGATCTTCCAACTCATGACTGTGATCTCACATATCTCTGTCTCGATTGTCGTCCGATCCGTAACATGTGCAATGGCTACCGTCTGTTCCGACACCGCACCAAGTTCCATCGTGGCTACCATTCCGGTTTCCGCTGCCCAGACTGCAATCAGAAGTTCTTGACGCCAAGAAAGCTGCGAAAGCATCGCAAAATGGCTCATGTCTTCTCGCGAACGTTCCAATGTCATTTCTGCGAGGAATTCTTCATTTCGGATACAGCTGTCACTATTCACGAGCGTGTTCACACCGGAATCCTGAAGTTTGAGTGCACGGTGTGCGACTTTAGAGCTAGCAGATATCTTCAGATGGAAGAGCATACGAAGGTAACAAATATTCTTGCGCGGAATTTTCAAAAAAGCATATAAATTTCTTTCAGGAACATCATGGCTACATGTGCTCCGTGTGCCAGCTCAAATGTCAACACTGGAACGATATCAAGGATCACATGTTGGCCGAGCACTCGTGCTATGTTACCGAAGAAGCTTCACAAGTCTACATCGAGTCTCCGCAAATCTGGCTCATGTACAAGGGAGAATAATTATATTGATATATGTATATCGCCTGTCTTCCCAATTTCTCCATCACCCCCCGTTCAATGACGATTTCACCCAGTTTTCCCACATTTTAATGTTTACAATAATATCGGTTACCAATTCCACTTGTTCTGATTTAACAATAAATACAACTGGGCGTATATGACCATTTTTGTTTAAAAAAAGCAAATCTTTTAAGCTATAAGGAAAATATAGACCGCGAAATCCAAAGAACTCACAAATTTTAATAGAAAGCAGAAACGAGTTTTATGAATTCTCGTTTACTCCGCTCGGACAATCATTTAATTTGGGAATTCTACGTATTTTATCATGATTTCTTCTGTTTTTCAGTGGAAAATTGATGGTTTAGAACATTAAAATATTTAATTTATTAAAAAAAAACGTCTTTTTATTTGTTTTAAGATTAAGAAACAGAAAAAAAAAACACAAATCCCGTGATAAAATACGAACAAAATCAATTTTTTCGAATTTTAGTAGATTTTTAGGCATTTACCAAAGAATATCGTGTTTTTCACGCTGTTTCTACTTTTAAACAAAATAAAATAGCTGAATTTCTTATAAATTAAAGATTTTATGTTCTAAATCATCAATTTTCAACTGAAAAACAGAAAAATGATGATAAAATACGAAGAATTGCCTAATTAAATGATTGTCCGAGTGGAGTACACGGCCGAGAATCCGCCAAACTCAATTCCGCGCGAAATTCAAATTAAATGGATTAATTGGCTTAAAAAAATGAATTTTCAGTTTTTTTGGGATGTTTCGCTTATTTTTATCGACTTTTCAGGCGAAATGGCAAGTTTTCTTTCAAATTAAGGAATTCTAAATACTAATCATTTCCTTTATTTATTCCACCATAGACTTTCACTCTCTCCATTTTCTTTTTCCCCCCATCAATTTCCCCTTTTACAAGTATCATTCATACCCCTTCCCCCTAATAGTAAGCACCGCCCCATCTTCTGTTCTTTTCTCAGACGGGGGACACAGTCCGACATATTTCGGCGTCGTCAATTCAGTACAGAGTAGAAGAAGTATCTTTCTCTCTCTCTGTCACTCTGAAAAGAAAAATGCTTTTCCTATTTTTCGCGTTTCTTCTCTCGTTGCAGCCGTTCAGGGTCAGGTTAGTTTTGGAATAATAGTGTAGTAGTAGTAGTAGTAGTATTAGTCATGGGATAGATTCCGACACACAGAAGTATAACTACGATCAAGTTGAACTTTACTTTATTGATAGTAGTGACTTTAGGGTTTGTGATACGTGTCAATTCCAATTTTAGACACTCAGAGTTCTTCATTCGTATACTGTATTCGGTAAATCGACAATTTGCCGGTTTGCCGATTTGCCTGAAATTTTCATTTTCGGCAAATTGTCTATTTACCGTTTGCCGGATATCAATTTGCCGGAAGTGTTTAGAGAGGCAAATTTTTTTGTCGACAAACTTGGCGAATCGGCAATTTGCCGGTTTGCTGATTTGCCTGAAACTTTAATTTTCGGCAAGTTGACAATTTGCTGTTTGCCGGAAGTGTTTGGAGGGATTTTTATAAGACGGAAACACTTTTTAAAAAATTTGCAGGAAATTTTTAATTCCACCAATTTGCCGATTTGCCGGAAATTTTCATTTACAGCAATTTACCAGAAATGTTCAGTTCCGGCACTTTGCCAAAAATTTTGAATTCCGGTAATTTGCCGGAAATTTTCAATTCCGGCAATTTGCCACCTTTCCGGAAATTTTAAATTCCGGCAATTTGCTGATTTGCCGAAAATTTTCGATTCCGGCAACTGCCGATTTGCCGGATTTTTTCATTTCCTGCGATTTGCCAATTTGCTGGAAATTTTCATTCCCGACAATTTGCCAATTTTCCGGAATATCCAATTCCAGCAATTTGCCAAAAATTTTCAATTCCGGCAAGTTGCCAATTTGCCGGAATATTCAATTCCGGCAATTTGCCAAAAATTTTCGATTCAATTCCGGCAAATTGCCAATTTTCCCTTTGGAGGTGGGCAACAATTTCCGTTCGGCAAATCGGCAAAAAAATTTGATCAGTGCAAAAAGCGCCAAACAATCATGTAAAAACGCAAAGCAAACGCCGAGTAGGCAGGCAGGCAGGCCTTAATAGGTTTTTTCTAAATTGACCTATAAAACAAAATCATCTACAAGTTCCTTTCCCCCACATCCCCCATAAGTGTCCAGTTGTTCAGTATGACCTTTGATTTAATTTCAAGTGGCCCACCATTCGAAAACCCTCCTGTCCCAAGAAAAAAACGTGCAAAATCTTCACTTTTGTCATTCCCATTTTGCAATTATCAGGGGGGAATAGGAAACCGTTTTTCCTCCAATACCGGGAGAAAACTGGAGGTTTTAAATGGTCATTGCTTCCGCTCTTCGCCAGCGTGTGTGTGTTCAAAATTTTTATGACACCCCACAACGAAATGAGGTTTAGTCATCTCACAAAGAATACAACTAGACCACATGACTTTTGATCTACTTGAAATGGGGGTACAATGGAGGAAACTGTAATTGGAAATTGAAAACTGTTAGGTATTGCTGGAATGATCTAGGCATATAGGTATATGTACATTCATCAAAAACTAAAGATTCTAGAAGTAAAGTTTCAATTGAGAATATGTGGGGTTTACACTATCTATAATTAAAAAATTGGAAACTTTTTCATAGAAGCCGACATATCGCGGGTGGCACCTTGGCAACTCCGGCAATTTGCTGATTTGCCGGAAATTTCCAATTCTGCCAATTTGCCAATTCGCGGAAAATTTTCAATTCCGGCAATTGGTCGAATTGCGGGAATTTTCGATTCCCGCAATTGCCTATTTGACAGAAATTTTCGATTCAGGCCATTCGCTGATTTGCCGGAAATTTTCAATCCCGGCAATTTGACGATATGCCGGAAATGTTTAATTTCGACAGTTTGCCGATTTGCCGGAAACTTTCAATTCCCGCAATTTGCTGATTTGCCGGAAATTTCAGATTACCGCAAATTGCCAATTTTCCGGAAATTTTTAATTTTTAATTTAATTTAAATTTAATTTTACAAAATAATTTAAAAAATTAATAATTTAATTTTACAAAATAATTTAAAAAATTAATAATTTAATTTTACAATATCCCCGTTTTCTATTCGTTTCGTCAAAGTATTTTTATCGTATTTTTATATTTAAATATTGGAAAATATTTCCCTTTCTGAAAATAACTTTACTTTTTATTTAAATTTTCAAAACCTAGTTCAAAAACTGGCATGAAATTTGTAATCTACCGATCAGCACATTACGACTTTCAGGACAGTTTTTGAGCATATTTTTGAAAACTTTCAATTAAAAGTAATGTTATTTTCAGAAAGTTAAAATATTTTTATTTACATATTTAAATATGAAAATCCGAAAAAAATTCGACTTTTTTTCAAAACTCCAATGAAAACTTTTAATTAAATTTGATATTTTTTTCTCGTGTTCTCTAGTTTTTTTTACGGAAAAATTTGTGAAAATTTGATCGAAGAGAGAAATTGGAAAACATGTAAAAAAGCAGGAAAACGCCGAATTTAGGACATTCATTTGTGGGGGAATTCAAAAATTATCAAATTATGCTGCCACTTTTTTATTTTGGCAAAATTGATCAATTTTTGAATCCCATTTTTTAGAAATCGAAAAATTTATATACTACTGAGCAAAGAGTGTTGTCAATTTACTAATTTTGGTATTTTGTCATTCGACCATTTTTTTCCAAGTTATATATTCAAGCTATATACCGTATTTCCTCTAATAGTATTGCACCCAACTACTCTACTTTAAAAGAATATATCTCGGTTCGTTTAAAAGTTATCAATAAATTTTCAACTACAAATATATAGCAAAACATCTAACAAATATTTTGTCAGTTGACCATTTTTCAATAAAACAAACGGCAACTGAGATATGAGCTGTCAATGTTGGGGTGCAATACTATTAGAGGAAACACGGTAATAATAGTAAAGTATGATCTCTGCGCCCAACATTTTCAAAGATCATGGGAAAAATTCCGAACTTTTTGTCTAAAAAAAAAATTCAAATTGCCACCTTCTGAAAATCATCATTTCGCCACAACAAAACGAAACAAGTTTCCCTCCATCACAATCACAAAAACCACCCTGCAATTGCAACGCTCTACGAAACAGATCATTAGCCATTCGCCAACACCTTCCCGAATCAAATAGCCACTACTGTGTGCCTCTAGGAAATGAGGGGATTTTAAATTGTATCGAAAAAATAAATATATTTCAGAGGCGCGTGCACTTTTCTCGACCATCAAGCATGTGACGAAGTGTGTAAGACGGATAGTTTTTGGTATGGACATTGTAATGGGTGGGATGGGTTCAATTTCAGGTGAGTTTTGACTGAGTATTCTTAGTGGTGCCAGAGTGTCCCATTTCGGTTTGATCTACAAGAATTGCGGGTTTTTCTGGGGAAAAATTCCCGCATTTTTTGTAGATCGCACCATCATGGGACAGCCTGACATCACGTGTATTTTCTGAGAAATTTTTATCTATTAGTGTTTTATAGCACTGTTCGACTTTGACACGTGTTGCCAGGTTGTCCAATTACCGTTTGATCTACAAAAAATGCGGGGTTTTTTTGCCCAAAAAATGTGACGTAAGCACGTTTTTAACGGTGCAAAATCAGTTGAAAACTCTGCGTTACTTCTTCCGCATTTTTTGTAGATCTACGTAGATCAAACCGTAATGGGACAGCCACGTGCTTTGATAGCTTATATCTCAGTTGACGTTTGTTTTATACAAAAAAAGTCATCTAACAAAATATTTGTTATATCTTTTTCTATAATTTTGTAGTTGACTGTATATTAATATCTGCTAAATGAACCGAGATATAGCCTTTCGAAATAGAGTAGTTGGTAAAGTAAAGCAGGCAAAATGTAGGCACCCAGGCAACTTTGTGCCTACCCTGAAAGCCTACCAGAGCGTTTTCAAAACCTAAAAAATGTGTTTTTTTAAGCTGCAAATGCTATGAATACATTACCCCACTAGATGGAAGTATTTGCGAAACCCGACAAATGGCATGCTCGGAAAAGTGCAAGGATCAGGTTATTGAGCTTCTTTCCCAGAAATTATAATCTTAATCCTATTCCAGGGCTCCGAAGGCGGCTTCTGCTTCCCACAACTCGATTCTCACAAATCGCTCCGCACCGCGTGTGAATGTTTCAAGAAGCTGCAGGTCTTGCGACGAAAGCGCCGAAGCATTCAGAAGAGGTCTTATAAACGAGTCTGAACTTCTTTTTATTTGCTCCCTATGTTTAGATAGAATATTGCACAAAAATTGATAAAACGAATAAAATTGTCATTATAAGTGAGCCGCCAAGATTTGTAGTCGAGTTGCAAAAGTCTTTCTGGCAATAGCAATCCATTCGCTTCTGGAATATTGGAAATTTAGGCTGAAAGGATTACTGTACTTGCCGCAGTGTATCCCGACGAATTGCTCACTTGCCCGAGCTCATAACATGTGTTCGTTGGGATTTGGTCATTGTCCTCGCGGAGAGTCGCACATCCCTGAAACAAAAAAAAACGGTGGCCTAGAAAAATTCCACGGCCACGCAAATGTTACACCCAAGAAGCCACACTCACTTTTGTATACGTAGTCCATTTCAAGTTGACACCACTGTAACCGATTTGGTAGACTTCTGAAAATTTTGACTATAGTTTGCGCGTTCCATCACAAACACGGGTGTGGGCGGCAAACAATTTTTCCGGCAAATCGGCAAATCGGCAAATTGCCGGAATGAAAATGTTTGGCAAATCGGCAAATCGGCAAATTGCCGGGAATGAAATTTCGAAAAATCGGCACTTTGTCGGAATTAAAAATTTCCGGCAAATTCGGCACTTGCCAAAATTGAAATTAAAAAAAAAAACGGAAAACATTTCAAAAAGACACAGTTTTAAGTGTTTCCGTTCTATAAAAAATTCCTCTTAACATTTTCGGCAAATCTGATATCCGGCAAACGGCAAATCGGCAATTTGCCAAAAATAAAAATTTCCGGCAAATCGGCCAACCGGCAGATCGTCGGCATTGAAAATTTCCACCAAATCGGCAAACCGGCAAAAAAATTTGTAACCTGATGGGGGTGCTACCATGGTGAATGTCTACCTTCCCAAATGCTTACCAACACCTACGTGCCTGCCTACCAAAAATTTCAAAACTTTACATACTTGCACGCTTCAAGCAAAACGTTCCATTGGAGCACATATCACTTCCAGACGTCTTTTTGCAGTCCCCGTAAAGCTAAAAAATATTTATATGCATCAAATCTCAAAGTTTCCCAAAAAACCTACACTATCCACCGAAATATTCAGCTTCGCCAGAGCGTTTTTCGCAAATTTCGGGATTTTCTCAGCGCCTCCGCATTGATGACATTTGATAGCATATGCCGATGAAGTGATGAAAGCCAGAATTATTAGAAATTGGAATATTTGCTTCATTTTTGAAGTTGGGGGATTTTGAAAAAAAAAAGAGGATAAAAAGAGAAATAAGTGGGGTGGTGGTTATTTGAATATTCAATGATTCCTTGTTTCCATGGGGTACCATTCAATGTATCCAAGTGACGGAAGCTTGTTTATGGAGTCAAATGACGATTCTCGTGCTTGTTGTGAAATTTTCAATAAAAACATAGTCTGGAGCTTATGGCGAAACTAGAATAAAAAAACAGGAAAACAATTCTATTTCTTTTGGAGCTGTCAAAAAATGATGCCAAACCAGTTTTCACTTTTCCAAATTTTGGAACTCAGCCAACAAATTTTTGTAAATTTTTGTAATTTTTTCTTTTCTAGGAGCTCGAACCTGCAGCAATGCTCAAAATTACCCCAGATGTTCGAAAATTTCAAGAATTTACTTCAGCAGTAGATACAGGAGAAAATTGCCGTAATTCCTCTAATAGTATTGCACGCCAACTTTGACAGCTCATATCTCAGTTGGCGTTTGTTTTATTAAAAAATAGTCAACTGACAAGATATTATTTAGATGTTTTTCTATATATTTGCAGGTAAAAATTTATTGATAATTTTTGAACAAACCGAGATATATCTTTTGAAAGGTGGTGTAGTCGAATTTTTTATTGTTTTTTAGACTTAAAATTATCTGAAAACATCGAACTTTATAATGAAACTTCTTGAAAACTTTTCAAAGAAATAGTTATGACAGCTCAAAAAATGACCTTAAATTAGTTAAAATTTGAAACTTGACCGACTTGTCCATCGACTTTAAAGTGCCAAAACCGAGCTGAAAACGCCAAAATTCAACGGTAAATCTAAAAAAAAATTAGTTTCCAGCCGCTGTCAAACAAGTCAAATTTCAAATTTTAACTAATATGAAGTCATTTTCTGAGCCGCCATAACTTTTTTTTGAAAAGTTTTCAAGAAGTTTCACTATGAAATTCGGTGTTTTCAGACAATTTTGAGACAATTTTGAATAAAAAAAAATCATCTACACCACCTTTAAAAGGATATATCTCGGTTCGTTTAAAAGTTATCAATAAATTTTAAACTGCGAATGTATAGAAAAACGTCTACCAAACATTTTGTCAGTTGACCATTTTCCAATAAAACAAACGCCAACTGAGATATAAGCTGTCAAAGTTGAACAATGAGCTCTGATAAAGCAATTAAAAAATTCGACTACACCACCTTTAAAGTAAAGTAGTAGGGTGCAATTCTATTAGAGGAAATATGTTCTTCTATATTCTAAGAAATTCTAAGACGGTTTTTTTAATCAAAATGTACATATTTCAAAAAGTCAAATTGGCAAGATTAACTGTTTATTGTTCTTGTAATATTCGAATTTACAAAAATTAAATCATCGTATCGTAATCACACACACACACACTTCAAGCACTTGTTGGCTTCTGATTATTGAGAAGAGTTGGTCTAGAGAATGCACGTGGAGCTTCCGAGTCGTCCTTGTTCTTGTTGGATCCCCATGCCCAGACTGATGGATAGGCGGCAGCAGCAACATATGGAGAATATACTGATGGATAGTATGATGGGTAGTACGCTGGGACAACAACTTGTTGCTGGGAGCCAATGATCATGGCGCAGAGGAGGACGGCGGCGAAGCTGAAAAACATTGAAATTATGTGAAAATTAAAAAAAAATTAAATATCCTTACCACTTAGCGAACATATTGAATTGATAGAAGACTTGAAAGTGTCGATATTCTTCCCCAACAATTCCATTTTCTTATATACCCCTCTATAGAACATGAACCAGTTTCACGGTTAGTAGTAAAAATAAATATTGGCTGAGTGTAAGCATGTGCCAACACGCTCTTACTAGTAGCTTATTGGCGGCAAACATTGCCGTTCTGCTTTGTGCTCGGCGAGCAGACACAAACAAACGTGTTCTCTATTTGAAGTGCATGTCTGGGGTGCAAAAAATTGCAATATGTTTAGTACAAATTTAAAGGTACGGCAGTGCCCGTATAAATTCTAGTTCAGATAATACATAGAAAATGGATTGTAGTGACCGAATGTACATACATACCTAACTTGTAAAATGTTCTGAAAAGTTCCAAACTAATTTACTAAAAAATGTTATATATTGGATTTTTAGGAGATATCAATGAATAGTAAAAGAAATAAAAAATATTTTGACAGATTACAATTTTTTAAAAGAACAAATGTCAACTGAGATATGAGCTATCAACGTTGAATAATTCTACGCAACACTAATAGAGAAAATACTGATTCAAAACGGAGCCCCTTTTGAAGGCTATACCTAGGCCTACGTTCACCTAGATGTGCCTACTGCGAAATAATTTTTTTTTTCATTTAGGCGAACTTTCAGGAACATTCTGAAACACCAATTATCGGAGCCCACGGAGCCTACTATGACAGTACAATTTTTCAGAAAAAAGCTATCTAAAGTGTCGTGGTTAAAAATTTACATACATTTGAAAACAACAGATAACATAAGATTTAGGGAGTACCGTATTACATTTTATTTTGTCAAGTATCCATAAGAACAATTCATTCATTGGTACTCAAAATTCACAATAATTATCCGTATCACATGCAACGGACTCGCATAGGAACCGGAAAAAGCTTGTGCAACTGATCGGAGTCCATGAAATCGAGCCATCAGAATACTTCATGTCTACAACACACCCGGATCGCTGTGGAGGTGCTCCTGAATTAGGGTTCAATGGCCACAGTGGCTGGCCGCTCGGCTGATCCCACCACCAGGTTCCGTTGTAGTTGGTGAGCCCGTTGTAGAAGGCGTTGATTGTGATTCCCTTCGAGTTGAGGTAGTCTGAAAATTGGAAAAATTGTAGAATAAGCATAAGAGCATCGTATTGTTTACCCCAATTGAACGCTCTCTTCTGTTGGTCAAGCTCGCTGACAAGATATCCATTAGTTGTGAGGGAATGGCAATAGCTTTGAGCGGCGAATTTAGTCATGGCACTGTCTGGACGGTAGAGGCAGACACCGTAGTTAGAGTAAATGTTATCGGATTTCAGTGGGTAGTGATATTGCATCCATCCCGGACGGCAGAAGCAGTTGACTGAAAAAAAAGTTTGTATGATACTAGGCTGCCCCATTACGGTTTGATCTACAAAAAATGCGGGAATTTTTTTCCCAAAAAATGTGACGTCAACACGCTTTTAACCATGCAAAATCAGTTGAAAACTCCCTTCGCTGCATCTCTTCCCCCGCATTTTTTGTAGATCTACGTAGATCACGCCGAAACGAGACACTCTGACCAGGGGTGCGCGGCAAACGAATCGGCAAATCGACAAATTGCCGGAATATAAAATTTCCGGCAAATCGGCGAATCGGCAAATTTCCGATTTGCCTAAAATTTTCGGCAAATTGTGGTTTTGTACTTATTTGTTTTGGAAGTTTCAGAATTTCAATTTCAAATGGCAAAATTAAACGCATCCTTTGAATGTTCCTAAATCTATTTTGAAAATTAAGCATATTCTATGAAAATATGTAGAAAAAACGAGAAAAATTGCACAGTTTTAAGTGCATTCGTCTTATACAAAATCCCTCTAAATATTTCCGGCAAATCTGATAGCCGGCAAACGGCAAGTCGACAATTTGCCGGAATTGAAAATTTCCGGCAAATCGGCAAACCTGCAATTTGCCGGGATTGAAAATTTCCGGCAAATCGGCGAACCTGCAATTTGCCGGGATTGAAAATTTCCGGCAAATCGGCAAACCGGCAAATTGCCGATTTGCCGAATTCCATTGCGATCACACATCAACTCACTTGCCAAAACCGCCTTCTGCAACTCCGCTGTAGTATTTCCATCAGACATAGCAAAAGCCATTCCCTTGCTTGCAATTTTATCACGAAGACTCTGAGTTGTATAACTATCCCCACCAGTGTTTACAGTGATAATCGTAACTCCAGTTGACTTTAGGTAATCCGTCAAGTCTTCTGGATAGGTATGATAGTAGCTGAAATAGTACATAGACTACTAGATAGGATACTCTAGGTAACATACTTATACTTGGAGGTGAATAGTACTACAACCTTTTTATAGTTGTCTCGAAGTCCTCCTGTAGCATTGATCATATTAATAGCCGCTTGAAGTCCAGTATCAATATAGGTCTCATCGGCGCGGGAGAGTGGTGTAACACTGAGCGCTTGAATTTGACTGCTTAGATCGGAGTAGGATTGCAACTTGTAGAAGTCTGCTACCTGAAATATCTAGTTACGGTACTTTTCCTCCTGTTGAACACCTTGCAAATTAACTGTGACTTTATTAAACTCACATCAGTCGCATTCCAGTTATAGGTGATAAATCCGACTCGGGTACTTCTCGGGTCATCATACCCAGTTCCGATTTGCACGAATGGATTGAACAAGTTTGAGATTGTGTTATATACATTATACAGGTTCATATTTTTAGAGTTGTCCACCACGAATACAATATCCAGCCAGAGACGGCTCAAGTCTGATCCGCATGATCGATCGGTGACTGCTTGGGATGGTGAGGCGGCTGGAAAACTTGGAAAATTAAATGTTTTCTCTTCATATTTTTTTTTTTGAAAAACCCACCCAATGCCAGCAAAAATAATGTTAGAATCTGATGCATTTGCAGACGAATAATTTCATACGAAATATATTCACGCCAGGCTCTTTTATTCGCAATTTCCATTGCTGATAAGAGAAACAAATGACGATTGGAGGCAACATGATGATTATTACTCACTAACGAAAAGGTTTTGCGCTTTTGGACGGGGTGTCTGTATAGATTGATGTTTTAACGTAAAGGTCATTTAAAAATACTGATTAGCGGTTCTCTGGTAGTTTGATCACAAAAATCTTTTTTTTTTAATATGTACTCCTGCTGGAGTACATATAAATTTTAATTGAATTCATGTACTTGAAAGTATGATAGATATCCTATTTTACAAAAAAAAGAAAAGAAAAGTAATGTTCTACTAATTTACGAGCACCTACATTTTTAGGTGTTTTGCTGGATTTATAGAAAAAATTTTTTTTGCCAAAGTGGATTCAATCTAATTTTTTTTGAAATAAAACTTTGTATTTTTTCTAATTTTTTAATAATATCGGCAAATTTTGACATCGCTTTATAATTGCCAGAATAGAAAATTTCCGGCAAATCGGCAAATCGGCAAATTGCCGGAATTAAAAATTTCCGGCAAAGCGGCAAACCGGCAAATTGCCGCTTTCCCGAATTTGCCGGAAAAACGGCAATTAGCCGAAAATTTTCGGAAAAATTGATTTTTTTTTATTTTAAATTTCAAAAAGACACAGTTTTAAATGCTTTTGTCTTATAAAAAGATCCCTCTAAATATTTCCAGCAAATCTGATATCCGGCGAATCGGCAATTCGGCAATTTGCCGAAAATGAAAATTTCCGGCAAATCGGCAAACCGGCAATTCGGCGACTTACCGGTATTAAAAATTTCCGGCAAATCGGCAAGCAGGCAAATTGCCGGAATTAAAAATTTCCGGCAAATCGGCAAGCAGGCAAATTGCCGGAATTAAAAATTTCCGGCAAATCGGCAAGCAGGCAAGTTGCCAATTTGCCGAACGGCAATTGCCGCCCACCCCTGATTTCGCACGACTACATTTCTTTGAAAAGTTATATCTCGGTTTATTTGGTTTTGATAAGTACATTATCTCAGAAAAATGAATGGTATAGGCTCGATGATATTTATTGTCCTTAATAATTTAATTTTCAATGTGCTAAATATTCAGAAATTTAAAAGCAATGCGATTAATAATAACTTTATATTTTCTCCACAATTTTTCAAACACCATCACAATAATTATCAGTATCACAAGCGACCTGCTCACAGATGAATCGGAAGTTATTCGCACAGCTCACCGGAGTCCACGCGGTCTGAAAATCCAAGTCTTTCTCAAGCCCTTGTTCTAAAAAAGTTAGCCTTACAGTTCCATCTGAATACTTCATATCAGCAACACAAGCGTTGCGAGTTGGTGGAGCTCCAGAGTTGGGGTCGAGCTAGAAATATAGTTTATAGTTTTCAAGCAAAAAAAATACACAGAAGTGAGTACCGGAATCGGTGATCTATCGTTTGGCTGATCCCAATACCAGTTACCATTGAGATTTAATAGACCATTGTAAAATGCGTTGACCGGTTTAGTGGAGTCGGAATTGACCAAATCTTAAATTCATATTTATTAGGGGAACACGAAATTCTGAGAATGTGTATTGCGCAACATATTTGACGCGCAAAATATCTCGTAGCGAAAACTACCGTAATTCTTTAGAAGAACTACTGTAGCGCTTGTGTCGATTTACGGTAATCGGAAATCATTCATTAATCGAAAAAATATTTTTTGAAAAACCCAAAAATAATTTTGAAAAAACGAAATACTACAGAAAATTCAGAATCGCGTAAATCGACACAAGCGCTACAGTATTCATTTAAAGGATTACTGTAGTTTTTGCTACGAGATATTTTGCGCGTCAAATATGTTGTGCAATACGAATTCTCCGAATTTTGTGTTCCCGTATTATTTCAAAAAAAAAGTCACGAAAATTCACTGAAATTGAAATCCCGCTTCTGTTGATCCAACTCATTCACCAAATAACTCTTCGGACTATATTGTCGACATTTGCTTTTTGCGCCATCTCTACTGGAATAATCGGTTGTGTCAGTGTAAAGGCAAGTTCCGTAGCGATTTTGAAGGTTATTCCATGGATAATTGTATTGGACCCAACCTTGTTCGCAGAAGCAGTTTGCTGAATAACGGAGAAAAGTTACGTGGTGTAAGGCTGCCTCGTTGCGGTTTGATCTACGATAAATGCGGGAATTTTTCCTTCCAGAAAAATGTGACGTCAGCACACTCTTAACCATGCGAAATAAGTTGAAAAGTCTGTCATTTCTCGAAGATCAAACCAAAATGGGACACTTTGGCACCACGTGAGCTGGACCTTTCAAACTTACTATCCGTCATTGCTTTCAAAATCTCTTGGGTAACATTTCCGTCGGCAATTGCGAAGCTCATATTGTCGCTGGCAATCTGCTTGAGATACGCCTGAGTATCGGAACTTGACCCAGTATTCACAGTCACCACCGGGATCCCGCGGCTTTTAAGAATTTTCGACACATCACGAGGTTGATTGCTTTTATAAGATCCATGAACCGATGTAAATACAATTACAATTTTCTTGTAATTGTCACGAAATCCCGCGGTCGCATCAATCATTCCGATTGCGGCGTTAAGACCTCTGAAATCAGATGGCCTAGATTTTTAGATTCCAAAACTCTGCCACCACTTACGTATCCATTCTGCTAGCTGGGGAGCTTGATTGTGGAGTGTATTGGAGGCGCTGAATCTGACTGTTCAAGTCGGCCCAAGATTGAAGTTTGTAGAAGTCTGCGACCTGAAACATTTCATTTTTAGTGTCTCACTCGTACATTAACTATAACTTGAAACTCACATCAGTCGCATTCCAGTTATAGGTGATAAATCCGACTCGGGTACTTCTCGGGTCATCATACCCAGTTCCAATTTGCAGTTGCTTGCTGAACAGACTGGAAATCGTCTGATAGACAAGGTTCATACTTCCTATTTTGCAGTTGTCAATGACAAATACCACATCCAGCCAAAGTTTGTTGGCGTTCGTGCCGCATCGTCTGTCACTGACGGATAGAGTTGGCGATGCTGCTGAAAGTATATTGACCCGTAAAAAACAGTCCTTAGAAAATCTTACCCAGACAGAGCAACACAAGCACTTTCCACATGGCGCTGCTGAAAAATGAAGAAGCAGTTTCGATCGTCTTTTAAACTTTTTTGCAATGCAATCAGTCTCATTATTGACATTTGATAATGAGTATTAGTTTGACATCATTGTGTGGTTCGACTTTCTGATAAATTAAAAGGCATGTGTCTTCAAATTAACTGTTATGTATATTCCCTATAGTTATGAAGAAAAATATTTCTGTGTCGGCATTGATTCGGATATTGTTTTACGAAACATTAGTGGGATTTTATACAAAATAGGCACATATTGAGGTCCCGAACACCATTAAAGGTGGAGTACCGAAATTTGAGACTTTGTTTTTTTAGACCCAAAATGACCCAAAACTACCGAATTTCGTAATGAGACGTTTCGAAAATTCCTCGAAAAAAAAAGTTATGGAGGTTCAAAATTATGAAAAAAAGGCTAGTTTTTTAGCTAATTGTAAAATCAAAATTTTTGTCAACTTCTCGGTGTCACAGCATATTTAATTTAAACTGTTTAATAAATATTATGTTCTTTTATTAGGAGTTTATTCGTTGATTTGAGTACATTCAAGGTCTGTGAGACACAAAAATGTAATTTTTGTTTGTGCCCCACTGGCCGAAAAAGGACTTAAATCAACGAATAAACTCCTAGTAAAAGACCACAATATCTATTAAAGAGTGACAATTGAATCAAAAATTAAGTTCCAAACAATGTTATTTTAGCTGAAAATAATCCTTTTTTCTAGAACTTTGAACCGCCATAACTTTTTTAAAAGAAATTTTCAAAACGTTTCAATACGAAATTCGGTTTTTTGGGTAATTTTGGCTCCAAAACAGCAAAGTCTCAGATTTCGATACTCTATACTACCTAAGTACGATTTTCTGAAAATTGGTAAACTTCGATAAGCAAACTAATTCAAAATACATACATATATGTACAATAAATTCAATCACAATATTTATCAGTATCACATGATGCAACTTCACACATATAATTCTCATTTTCTCGGTATCCATTGATGTTTTGCCATCCGACGTCTAGATTCGAGTTATGCTGATGATTAACGACAACGGTGTTGGTGAATGGGGTGTTCGGATATGTTGGATTCCAATGCGAGTAACTTCCATTTTGCTGGAATTACAGTATATTGAGTTGCCAGACAGAGAGGAAAAATAAAGCTAAAGCTGTTATACCAAAATGAGTGGGTGTCCTTCTGGCTGCTGCCATCTCCATGCTCCGTTGACATAGCTCAACCCGGTGTGATAAGCGTAAGGTTCAGTGAATTCAGCATTGTTCAGAGCTATTCCTGGAATTCTAAATATTGTGCAAAGTCTTTGGCACTGGAAAACTTGTATGAATGACTCACTGAACAAAAAATCATGCTTCCGATCATCAAACTCGGTTACAAGGTAACCATATTTAATGCTATTCTGGCAAGCGATCTTTGCACTTGCCCATGATGCAGTTATAGTTTCGGCTCGGATGCAAATTCCAAATTTATAAGACTTCTCGTCGTCATAGCTTGGCCTGTATTGAATCCAAGTTCTTGGACAGAAACAGTTTGCTGAAATCAAACCATTTTAAATTTTTTGTAAAATTCCACCACTAAGAAAGAGAAAACGTACTCTGAAGAGCGGCTGCCTGAATTTTGCCGACCAAATTGGGATCTCTAGACTTGAATGACATATTTGGTGATGCGATTTTTGAGAGCTTGCTCAGTAGGAGCCCATCTCCATCTGGGTCAAAAGCGACGGTTGCGATCGCTACTCCAGATGATCTCAGACGTTTTGCAATGTTTAGGGGGTCTTCTCCATCTTCTCTGGAAAAACTTTTTTTTTCGGCAAACGACTTTTCCGGCAAATCGGATCAAATTGCCGGAGTTGGAATTTTTGTCAAACCGGCAAACTTTCGGAATGAAAATTTCCTGCGAATCGGCAAATTTACCGGAATAAAAATTTCCGGCAAATCGGCAAATTTTCAGCAAATTTCCGGAAAATCGCAAATCAGCAAATTTCCGGCAAATCGGCAAATTTCCGGAATAAATATTTCCGGCAAATCAGCGAATTTCCGGCAAATCGGCAAATTTCCGGAATAAAAATTTCGGGCAAATTGTGGTCTTGCACATTTTTTTTTTGGAAATTTCAGAATTTCAATTTTAATCGGCAAAAATGTACGTATCCTATGAATGTTTCTACATCTATTTTGAGTAGAATGCAAATTCTATAAAAATATATTAAGAAAACGGGGTAAAATTTCAAAAAGGCAGAGTTTTATGTGTTTTCATCTTAAAAAAAATCGCTCTAAACATTTCCGGCAAACTTCCGGCAATTTGCCAATTTATCGAATTTGTGAACAAAAAAATTTGCTGAAAATGATAATGATATATTTTCCGGCAATTTGAAAACATGCAGATTGCCGGAATGGAAAAGTTCCGGCAAACCGGCAAGTTGCCGATTTGCCGAACTGCAAACCCTGATTCAAACTACATACCGTTTGAAACGTTTATGAGTTTTTCTTTTCCAAATATTGGCAAGAAATTGTATATAAACTAATTTTAGTTTAACTTTCAAAAAACAAATCTAAGCTTCTACCTGTAAGCTGAAGCATAAACCACAACCAATCGATTATAATTCTCTCTAACTCCATTCATCCTTCCATTGTAAAGAACACTCTCAGCCATCCCAAGCCCTTTCGCCAGGAACGAATCATCAGAGTCACTGACCTCATTGAGAAACGAGAAAAGCGTCTGATAGACGTCATCGGCCGACTGAAACTGATTCAAGTCAGCGACAACTGTAGCCTCACTATTATAAGTGAGTATGCTAAGCCTGGTAGATCTTGGATCAGAATAGTCCGTTCCAATTCTTGGGCCACTTGCAAATGTGGTCGCAATATTGGCTGCAACTTCTGTGATTCCTTCGTTTGTCATGCCTTTCGAGTTATCCACGACTATAACGATGTCTAGCCAAAGGTTATTCCAGTTACTTCCACAGTTGCGATCAGTTGAAGCTTGGGTTGTTGCAAAAGCAGTGAAAATGGCAAGTAGGTTTAGTAACATTGCTGGAAATTTTGGAGCTTCATAGCTTCAGCTTCATATACCGAAAAACTGTAAAAATGCATTCAAAATAATTGCAGTAAGTTTGAAAACCAATTTTCAAAAAAACGCCAAACAACAGAAAATTGACAAAAAGCAGGCATGCAGGCAGATAAATAGGCATGTGTGCGTGCCTGTTTTTCATGAGAAACCAAAACATGCCTACCTGCCTGAACAATATGGAAAAAAGTAAACTTGAATGTGGAAAAGTAAGGAAATGATGATATTCTGAAAATAATCTTTTATGAGTTTTTTTTTTCGAGGGATTAGCATTTCCACACGGGTGTGCACACATTATTTGCTCAATGATAACGAAATTTAGTGATTTTCGATGCAATCGAATTTGTAATTAATTTTAGTTTTGGGTAGGTGAAAGTGAAAGGTTAAGAGCTTTTAACATTTATATTTTTGAGAAAATGTTGATTTTTTAACGGGGTTCTGGCCTTCCTCATTACATTTTTCTCGCTCCATTGACAAGCCGGACAACGGGTGGGATAGTCGTGTACTCTACACGGACAAATGCATTCAGCTTTACAACTAAAACCGAGCCGCGACGCGCCGTAAATCTACCCCAGATATGTCCGAGCCAAAATGGCCTAGTTCGGTAAACTATTGAAACTTGAACACAACTTTCAGTCTGTCTTCTTTGTATTTTGTAGTTTGATTTGCGGACAACACAACTGTGAGGGGATGAATCTACAATATAAGTTTTACTACACTTCAGAAATTATTTAAACAGTATTATATTTCTTGATTTTTTCCATTCGACAAATTATTTTAATGTGAAAGCAAATTAAAAAAAAAATTCATCATTAAAGCCTTTATACCGCAACAGGAACCTTACAAAAAAAATTAGTGTAGCTAAATTAACAATACTTGTCGGTATCACAGGAAGCGACTTCGCACATGTAGTACTCAGCAACACTGTATGCGTTGATGTTCTGCCATCCAACAGTGAGATCCGAGCTGAATTGCTGCTCAACGACTCCGATGTTGCTGGTGAAGGACTTTGGATAGGATGGGTTCCATTTGGAGTAGCCGCTCATCTGAAAATTGATTAGGCTTATCATCCGAACAATGTTCAATTTTTCGTTATCACTTCTAGTGATTTGATCTTTTTCAAGGTTCAATACGACTATCATCATCTTACATCATTACGTGACAACGGCAAAACTTACTGGCTTGAGTGGGTATCCAGCTGGTTGCTGCCAATTCCATCCTCCGTTCACATAACTCAATCCGATGTGATAGATGTATGGAGCTTGGAAGGCGGTGTTGTTCTGGGCGACTCTGAAGAGGAAGTTGTGCTTCTGTCCGTCGTACTCGGCGGCGAGGAATCCGTTCTTGGCGAGGTTCTGGCACGCGAACTTGGCAGCGGTCCAGGATGAGGAGATGGTGGCGGGGCGGATGCACACTCCGTATTTGTAAGAGTTCTCGTCGTCGAAGTTCGACTTGTATTGGGTCCACAAGTTCGGGCAGAAGCAGTTGGCTGTAATTTTGAAATTTTATGTATTGGTAGAACAACTAAGGATCTTACTTTGAAGAGCAGCTCCTTGAAGTTCTCCAACCAAGTTCAAGTCCTTGGAGGTGAAAGCGTAGTTTGGCGAGGCGATGTTGGTGAGTCCGGCGAGAAGAGCCTCATCTCCGTCCTGGTCGAAGGCAACGGTGGAGACAACGACTCCGGAGGACTTGAGACGATCGGCGACTGGAATGGGGTCGAGCTCGCCTTCTCCCCTGAAACGTAGGAGTGTGTAATTACTTTAAATATTTGGGTGCTCTCTATTTTTGTCTGATCTTCAGAAATTCCTAAATGCTCCCTTTACCGAAGTTTCCGCAGAGTTGAAGGATCCAACAGAAGTACGACGTTTTGGTTGGAATTGATGTAAGCTTAAATTTAACCTAAGCTGTAAGCCTAAGCTTAGTAAGGTAAGAGCATAGGTTAATTTATAATCCGATTCGACCATGCGTATTTGTTCAAAGTTCTAGTAATCGCATCAAAACCCTCTCAAGACGAAATAGATGAATTTTAACAGACAAGAAAGAAAGTATTCTACGTAAGTTCTTACTTGTAAGCTGAAGCGTAGACAACGACGAGTCTCTTGTAGTTCGATCGAACTCCATTGGTTCTTCCGGATTGGAGCACATTCTCTGCGGCACCGATTCCTTTAGCCAGGAAAGAGTCGTCGGAGTTGCTGACCTGGTTGAGAGTAGAGAAAACCGATTGGTAGAGGTCGTCGATCGATTGAAGGAGGTTCAAGTCAGCGACGATAGTGGATCTTCCGTTATAGGTGACAAGTCCGAGTCTGGTGGATCTTGGGTCGGAGTACTGGTTTCCGATTCTGGTTCCGTTTCCGAAGACGGTGACGATGTTGGCGGCGATTTCGGTGATTCCTTCATTGGTCATACCCTTGGAGTTGTCGACGACGACGACAACATCAAGCCAAAGGTTGGTCAAGTCTCCACCGCATTCACGGTCGACATTTGAGCCCCCTGGAGTTGGTGGTGGTGTTGATGGTGTTGGTCCTTGTGTTGCTCCTGTTTGCCATGATGTAGTGCTATCTTGTGCGGAGGCAAGAGCCACAAGGGTCAGTGCCAAGCTCACCAGTTTGAACATGGCTGAAAACATAATAATACTAATAATAATATTAAATTGAATTTGTTTAAAAACTTGAAAAGAAGCCAACTAACGATGAGAAAATGATGAGAACTGCTTGGGAGGGGGCGTATTTTAAGACAATTTTCGTATGCTCCCCCATCACTGATAACACCTTATCACCAGGAGGTGCAGCATACATTTCAAAACCGATGGCTATTAAATTTTTTAGAATTAAAGATAGCAGGAAGGACTGATGGGTGTTGTTAATTGAAATTTCGTGTTGAAAAGTTTAAACAACCCCACCCAACTAATCGACTTAACTGAAAATTTTTAGAATGTTTGTTTATAATTTGAACTTGAACTTTAATTAGATTTGGCCTTTAGCGCAACTTATCGTCTACCAAAATGTCACCAGCACCTTTTGATTAATTATAACAATCTTATGTTAGTAAATGACGTTTGCGGGCTTCTTATCATTACTGAATTTGTCATTCATTTTCAAAGTAGTTTTTTAATTGATTTTTGTTTGTGACATCAATTAAGTAAAGTTCATCTTCAGATGCTTATTGGGCTTCTTCTACTTTTTCTGCTCTCCGTCACCTACGGCCAGGTGCCTCCCACGGATAGAAACTGCGGTCATGACCTGGCGAATCTCTGGTTGGACGTAGTCGTTGTAGTCGACAACTCGGCTCCGATGACACAAGAGGGGCTTACAGAGGTTTGTTTTCTCTCTGAAATCAATTACGAAATTGTTATCAGGTGGCTGCCCAAATTGTGACAGTGTTTGGCGCTGGCACGAGGATTGGGACGAATTATATCGATAAAAGGACAACCCGAGTTGGATTGGTTACCTACAACACTGAGGCAACAATTGTAAGAGCGGGAATCGCAAATGTTACCTGGGCTTGGGGGCCTTTGCCTGCCTATACCAGCACGTGATGTCAGGCTGTCCCATTACGTTTTGATCTACAAAAAATGCGGGAATTTTTTGCCCAAAAAAAGTGACGTCAGCAAGTTCTTAACCATGCGATATCAGTTGAAAACTATGCGTCTCTTCTCCCGCTTTTTTTGTAGATCTATGTAGATCGAGCCGAAATGAGACACTCTGACACCACGTGAGGTGTGCGATGGAGCACCGTTCCTCGCTCATCACGTGATGCCAGAGTGTACCATTTCGGGTTGATCTACCATAAATGCGGGACTTTAGACGCAGACTTTAGAACTGATTTCACAGCTTGCTGACGTCGCATTTTCCTGGGAAAACATCCCGCATTTTTTGAAGATCAACCCGTGATGGGACAGCCTGACATCACGTGCAATAGTGTGAGCTCGGACTTAAATGGAGCAAGTCTGTAGCATCATAACAGAACCTAACTTAAGTTTTAACCAAGTGTTTTCAGCAAGCCGATCTAAATCGCTTCCAGTCGCCAGATGATCTTTTCAGCACGGTATTTCAAATTCTTCCGAATGACCTGAGCACTTCAGAAGATGTTTTCCTAGCGAAGTGAGTTTTTCATACCTTTAAACCATTCCAAGTCCCATGATTTCCAGAGGAATCGGAGCAGCTGAGCAACTCCTGGCCGCTGGTCGCAAGAACAACACTCGCAAAAACTACAAGCAAATGGTGATTGTCTATGCATCCGCTTATAATGATGAAGGTGAAGAGGATCCTAGGCCTATCGCTGAACGGCTTAAGGCGTCTGGTGTTAGCATCGCAACTGTCGCTTTTGATCAGACTGGAGATGAAGAGATGATCAAGCTGATTGGAGAAATTGCGACGCCGGGTTTCAATTTTACGAATGAAGATGAAAATCTGGTTAAGGAAATTCAAACTGCAATGATTCAGAGTAAGACTGAAAATTCCAAAAGTTTTTTTCCAAAAGTTATCGTTAGCTAATTTTTTCAGCCAACTGCTACTGCTCAAACCTTTGGACTCAATACCGAGAAACATTCGAGGACCCTCATTCTTCAAAATTCGGAGTTTGCCTGCGCCCGGTGGCTCTGACAGCTGGCTGGACCCCAGCAAAGTTTGCGTGTCAGAATATGATCCAGACGGGGTACATGGTCACCGAGTATGATCAGAAGAAGCATGACTATGTTTTCAGTAAGTTAAATTAGATTTTTTTAAAGGTTCGAGGTGCATCAATTGTTTTTTTTTCATAACTTGTCCGCAACGACACTTCATTCCCCGAGCCCTATGTGTATCACATCGGACTGAGCTATGTGAATGGAGGATATGCGTGGCAACAACCTGTGGGTCACGCGTTGGTGCCGGTAAGTCCCTTCCCATAATCTGCCAAAGTTCTTATCCCTGTATCAGTTCCAGCTTAACGATAGCCTATGGAATCCAGGATTCCCTACACAATCATCTACGACCACCGCCGTCCTCAATCAGCAATCCAGCAGTGCTTTCAGAGTGGGATGGCAGAATGTCAACCAGTATACGGTGTCCGAGAGATATGTTTGTGAAGTTGCCGCGTGTGATACGTCTACATATTGTGAATAATGGAATTAATTACATAAGTTACAGACATAATTCCATTTGAAATCGGTTATAATTGAATGTATACTGTAATGAAATTCAAAGCAAAATATTTTTACTTTTTTTCACGGGGCTCTGGTCTTCCTCCTTTGCATTTTTCGCGCTCCATTGACAATCGCCCGCCGGACAACGCGTGGGAAAGTCGTGTACTCCACAACTAAAATCGAGCCGCGACGCGACACGCAACGCGCCGTAAATCTACCCCAATTATGGCCGAACCAAAATGGCCTAGTTCGGCAAACTCTTCCATTTCAATGTACGAGGGAAGCCAGATATCCGTGTTTTTGTTTAGTGTTACAGTGCTCCAGTTAATCACGGTTACGAAAATTTCCAAAATTTTCAAAACTAGGACCCGCGAGGTGTCGGCCGCTCTTACAAAAAGAACAGCAGTTACCCTATGTATTCTATGACCACAATATGACTAACGCCCCAAACAGGATTTGCGACACTTTTACGACTCTCGGCGACACAGTTTTTCTCTCCTTCCGGTATTATGTAATCATAAAACAGGTAAGACATTTTGTTGAAGAGCCATAAAAGTGATGCGTGTGTTTCATGATAAACATAACAGTTGCGTTGGAAATCATGAAATGATAGTGTAATGGAATATCGAAAGTTTTGCAGTAAAGTTCACCTGTTTGAATAAAAGGGGGAAAATATGCAATTCAAACGGGACACGGGGTTCTGGCTTCCCTCATAAATTAAAATGGTAGAATTTAGGCCGAACTAGGCCATTTTGGCTCGGCCATATCTGGGGTAGATTTACGGCGCGTTGCGTGTCGCGTCGCGGCTCGGTTTTAGTTGTAAAACTAAATGTATTTGTCCGTGTGGAGTACACGATTTTCCCACGCGTTGTCCGGCGGGCGATTGTCAATGGAGCGCAAAAAAGTGAGGGGAACTGTACCTGTTCCTGAATACCTCATATGTAGTGATTTAATAAAAGCAAAACATTTAAAGCTACAAATTTTTACAATTTGAACAGGCTTTATTATTCAGGTTCAAAAATATTCAAAAATTAGTAACATTTACGAATTTGTTCATACTCTATTAATTACCGATCTCAATTGCCACTAATTTCAAATTTTGCGTTTTCACCAAATTAATGGTTGATAAGCTGATGGAACGTCATTGAAAATTGGAGAAAGTGGATTCTGAATTTTTTTTTATATTTTACAATGTGATACGGGCTGGTCTTGCTCAACAAAAAACTCTACCTTTTCCTCGTTGCTAGGTACAGCAGGATTTTGGCTGAAAATCTGAAACAAAACATGTTTTTTTTTGGATTTTACTTGAAATATTATAAAAAAATGTTACCGGTGGCAAGTTGACTGGTACTTGTTCGAAAATTGGCTCCTGAAATCCAAAAAAGTTTCATAAAATAAAAGTTCAATATCAGAAGGGCACTCACCAGGCTAATCGTAGTAGTGAGAATAGGTGGGTAGGTGATAGGAGCCTGAAATTAACAGCAATTTTTAAACTTCAGGGATCAAGTTTATACCAAATTGATGGTGGTAGTAGTTGGAGCAGGCGGATAGGTTATGGGCGGCTAAAAGTAAAAAGGTTGTTGTGGCAGGAGTTTGCTCAAAAATGGAAGACTTACCAATGTGGCTTTTGTAGTAGGAGCCGTGCTCACACCCGATATGTCTTGAGATGTTGGCACTGTTGAAAGAAGTGTCGACTGAAAATTTTGTTATCAGAAAGCGGCCTCCAAATATTAGTTTACCAATGTGATAGTTGATTCTCCTAGAGTTGGTCCGGTAGTAGTAGGAGGTGATGACGTGGCAACTGCAGGAGTTGACGGGGTCACAGTAGGATAGTTCGTAGTTACTTGTGACCCACTTGATGCAGAAGACGTGAGACCTGACGAGAACGTTGAAGTTGGAGCTCCTGAGGTTACTGTAGCTATTGATGCCGTTGGTGATACGGTAGTCGACGCAATTGTGGATAGAATAGTTTGGGACGTGGCTACGGTAGTGAGGACACCTACTGTGGAAGTTGGTGGAGTTATGGATACTGTAGTAGTTGGTGACGTGGCGACTTACTGTAGTTACTCTGACTGGTGTAGAATCAGGAGACACTGATCTAGATGTGCGTTCAGAGGTGCTTTGGGATTCTGATACAGCTGAACTTTGAGTGAATGTGTTGCCAACTGTTGCTCCATCCTCAGGACGGGAGCTAGAAGGACTTGAACTTGAAGAGGTTGAAGGTTCCGATTGTATAATGGCAACCTGAAAAATGACAGTTCTACAGGAGGCAACACAAAATTGAGGATTTCCGTAAGGTACCACAAGATTTAAGGATTCCAAAAAATTTCTCAAAAACTGTGAGAACTACAGTAACCCAGATTATTATTTCTTGAAGGATGACTTTCACTATAGCTACAGTAATACTACAGTACCATCCCCGACAACAGTAGTATTACAGTACTCCCGTCCAAGGATCTCTAGCTTCTATAAACTCCTCACCGTTGCTGTGGAAGCCCCCATCGCTACCGTCCCTGATTCCAACACGGCTTGACCATCTTCTTCCTGAAATTACACAAATATTGCCTGCACTTCAACTATTTATCATGTGAATCATTCCAAGAACAAGAACACGTTTCATTTGAAATGGACAAAGGACAGGAAATTAGAATTTAGAAATGTCTCCCTCCTCTCACTTTAATATATCTTCTCTTTCTGGCCGGTGCACGTTTGTCCCCGCTCTTGTCTTGAAAAAATATATAATATTTTTTAATGAAGTTATAGTCGAAATCCTAATCCTTACCGTCTTTTCGTCTTTGTTTTCATCAGTCTTCTCTTCCTCGCTGTCTTTTGTCGGATGTTTGCAGATCTAGAATTATCGAGAAAAAAAAGTTCGGTTCTGAATTTTTCGCATACAAACCTGCTCCGTTGTGGCTTCCAAATTAGTGCTACCCTATAAGAAAACTAGAGTTTGGAAGATACTTTTTACAGGAAACTTACAGTCTGATCTACACCACCAATAATCGTAGCAGAAGCCTGAAAAACTATCGAAACTTTTAGTATTTATATAAAAGAAAGTGTACCGTCGCCTGGGACGCTGGATCGGTTACTGTTTCCGCCTGGTCCTGCAAGCTCAGAAGTTTTTTTTGCAAAAAAAAATTTTACTTAGACTTACCGTATGACCAGTTGGTTCTGATGCCTCCGTAGTATCACAAGGCTCCTGCAACAACAAACGGGTTAATACTGTGGATTTGTTTTCGGAAGTTCCAGCTCACCGATTCTCCCACTGTTGATCCTCCAGTAGGTGCTTCCGTAGTGTCGCAAGGGTCCTGGAATGAACTTATCATCATCTTCACTCTCAGTTCTAAATCTACAGCTCACCGATTCTCCAGGAGTCACAGCAGTAGTCCCGTTCTCTTCAGTAGCTTCAGAAGCTTTGGTTGCTTCTACAGTAGTCTCCTGCGGCACTACAGTAGTATCCTGTGATACAGTAGTATCCTGTGATACAGTTGTATCCTGTGATGCCGTAGTCTCCTGTGATACAGTAGTATCCTGTGATACAGTAGTCTCCTGTGATACAGTAGTCTCCTGCGATAGAGTAGTCTCCTGCGATACCGTAGTATCCTGCGATACAGTACTTTCCTGTGATACAGTTGTGTCCGGTGATACATTAGTCTCGTGCGATACAGAAGTCTCCTGCGATACAGTAGTATCTTGCGATACAGTAGTCTCCTGCGATACAGTACTCTCCTGTGATACAGTAGTATCCTGTGATACAGTTGTATCCTGTGATACAGTAGTCTCCTGAGATACAGTAGTATCTTGCGATACAGTAGTCTCCTGCGATACAGTATTCTCCTGTGATACAGTAGTCCCCTGAGATACAGTAGTCTCCTGCGATTCGCCACTTCTTACAGTAGTATCTTGTCCTACAGTAGTCTCATGAGTCTCAGCACCCTCGGAAGTAGCTTCCTGGGCTACAGTGGTCTCATGGGCTTTGGTAGGCTCTGCTGTAGTGTCAGCTGTCTGAAATTCGTGTACCACGTTACTTTCACCTTTTTCTTTGAACTTACCGTGGGAGCATCGGTCGCAGTTATTGGCGGAATAGACTGAAGAGGAGTTGTCGATGGCTGGAAATTTTTGAATTTCGAGAGCACATCCCTTCAAAAGCTCACCCTAATTGCTCCCATCTGCTCAAGAATAAGCTGGTTTATTGCGTCCATCAGTTCTTCGACGAAAGTTACAAAAATTTTATTGAAATCCTGGAAAACTCAATTAGAAGAGCATCCTGTGAAGACTTTGAACTCACCACAGGTGCTGTATCCGCAGATTTGGCAAATGCCACGAATAAAAGAAAGACTAGAGACAGCTTCATATTACTTTTTTCTGTCGAAAGTTCCCATCGAGACATGGGTTTATATTTGAAAAAGGGCTCTCATGTTTGATAGCTAATAAAATGCTCGAAAAGGAACTGACGAGAAAGAAGGAACTAGAAGAGAAAGACTCAGAAATCGTCTGCCAAAAAATAATCTTGTGGTGGAGAGCAGGAAGTAGAGAATTTTTATTTAAGAATTTCACAAAGAAAAACCCATAAAACAATTATCCCCAGAGCCGCCGCAGCTCCTGCATTCTGTGATCCTGGCTCTCCTTGTGGCTTGTGATGTGATGAATGGTCCGCTGGCGGCGCCGTCTTACATATCGAATGCAGAATATGATGAGAAGTGGGAGGGTTACGGTAGCGTAGGAGATTGCCTGAAAATGTGAAGGGATGGGCGGCAAACGATTTTTTTCGGCAAATCGGCAAATTGCCGGAATTGAAAATTTCTGGAAAATTGACAAACCAGCAAATTGCCGACTTGCCGAATTTGCCGGAAAAAAGGCAATTTGTGGTATCGCACTTATTTTTTTGGAAATTTCAGAATTTCAATTTCAAATGGCAAAATTGTACGCATCCTATGAATGTTCCTACATCTATTTTGAAAACCAAGCAAATTCTATGAAATTATGTGAAAAAAATGGAAAAAATTCAAAAAAACACAGTTTGAAGTGCTTTCGTCTTATAAAAAATCCCTCTGAACACTTCCGCCAACTTTGATATCCGGCAAACGGCAAATCGGCAATTTGCCGAAAATTAAAGTTTCCGGCAAATCAGCAAACCGGCATATTGCCGAAAACGACAATTTCCGGCAAATCTGACATCCGAAAAAAAAATCGGCAAACCGGCAATTTGCCCATTTGTCGAATTTTTATTCATATAGGGATGGGCGGCAATTCTACAAAAAAAAAACCAAAGTTGTTCGAATATTTTTCACTAGAAAGTAGTGTTAAAATATAAAAAATCACTCGATTTATTTGAAAATAAACTAATTTTTACCCGAAATATTTTAGAAAATGCTCAATAAAGCCTGAAATAGCCTGAAAGATGTCATTTCCCAACTATTAAGCCTGATTCTGCAGCAATCGGCAACTTTCAGGTCAGTTTTGAGCATTTTCACAAGTTTTTCTACCGAGTTTAATGTTTATTTTACAAAACCGGCAAATGTCGATTGCCAATTGCCGGAAATTTTTATTTTCGGCACTTGCCGAAGTTGTCGAAAATTTAAAAAAAACGGCAATTGCCAAAATTGCCGATTGCCGGAAATGTTTATTTTCGGCAATTGCCGAAGTTGCCGGAATTGCCAAAAACTCCTAAAAACCGACAATTGCCGGAAATTTTTATTTCGGCAATTGCCAAAATTGCCGAAAATCCCCAAAACCGGCAATTGTCGAAATTGCCGATTGCGGAACATTTTGAAAACCGGCAATTGCCGGAATTGCCGAAAATTTTAAATACCGGCAATTGTCAAAATTTCCGATTGCCGGAAATTTTTATTTTCGGCAACTGCCGAAAATTCCCAAAACCGGCAATTGTCGAAGTTGCCGATTGCCGAAAATTTTAAATACCGGCAATTGTCGAAATTGCCGATTGCGGAAAATTTCGAAAATCGGCGATTGCCGGAATTGCCGAAAATTCCCAAAACCGGCAAATTCTAAACTTGGGATCAAATTTTTAAAAAAACCGCCAAAATATCAACTCACATAGACCCATATAATCAAATTACTATACAAGTAAACCGGAATCTCATCCTTGGCCTGCCGAAAAAGCCAACTTCCACCCGCATAAATCCCGAGTGCACTGATCTGCGCAATCACCAGCACCGATATCGACTCTGACGTCATCATCGCCTCACTTCGCTGATATTGAAACTCGACGTCGAATCGGGTCCTGTACGACGAATCGTTGAAGACAGTTATGTATTGACCGATAAAAGCGGTTGTGTCATCAGCCAAATGGTTCACTCTATAGGGAATTTTTTTAAAAAGATTTTTGGATCGAAATAGGATGTTAACAAAATGAAAGAAATAGAGAAAAATGTACATTTGTTTTTTTTATTGGAAATTTTCAAACACAATGAAAAATATTTTTTCAGATAGCTAGAAAACACCACACTCCAAGAACTTAACCGAAGCTTCGCAGAAAATAAAAACTCTAAAAACTCACCGCTTTGAATGCATTTTATTAACGAAAAGCAGTGTAACATTGACCATAAGATTGATAATTGTCAAAACTAGACTGCTTATGAGAAATAAATTGGCTCTGGGTGCGTCTTGTTTTCGAAAGAACTGACAACTGGGCAGGTAGTCTTTCTCGCTTTCTCCAATTGGTAGGAGGTAGAATTGAACCCCAATGCTGACGGATATCTGGATGAAATTTGAGGTTTACAGTTCAAAAATTGATAATTATGTTACCATTAAAACTGCCAGAATGATTCCGCACATGCGTTGTTGTTTATAGTAGAACCAAGGTGTGAATGTGGCGAGAAGCCTAGAAAAATTTTAAAATAGCAGCAGACACTTCAAAACCCGCAAGGTGTCGGCCGCTAAAGCTTTTTGAGCAGCCGACATCTCGGGAGCTTACAAGGATCGCAAACTTAAGACATCTGACGCAGACGTGAAATTTTATTGGTAGCCGACAATTTACGTATCTGTATTGGTTACCAGTATCGTAAAAAATTTCGGAAGCCGATATGCTACGGGCAATGCGATAATGACACACATTTTAAATGTCTCAGCAGCCGACACTTCGCGGGGCGTTGAAACCCGGAAGATGTCGGTCACCACAATATAGTTTGGCAGCCGACATCTCGCTTGTTTAGGGATCTTATATGAACTCAGCAGCCGACAACTCACGGATCGTTAAAACCAGGAAAATGTCGGTTACCACAATATAGCTTGGCAGCCGACATCTCGCTTGTTTAGGAATCCTATATTAACTCAGCAGCTGACGCCTCACGGATCGTTAAAACCAGGAAGATGTCGGCTGTCACAACGTACTATCTTGGCACCCGACTTCTTACTAGTTTCATGACCCTATTAGCAGCCGACATCTGAGTGTTTCAACTTACCCATCTAGTGATAACGCCGAATGTATGAAAATGAGCCCGCTGATCCCAAAAACAATAGACCTCCCAAGCGAAAGGCAATCGTCAGAGTCGAAAAGTATGTTGCAAGGATCATCAGCGTAGAAAATGCTCCTATACATCACTGCCCACTGAAACCTTTTTTTTTTTATTTATTGGGTCTGAAGAAGAACTTACCTGACTCAAAACATGAGCAACATCATGAAAAACTGCAAACGCTAATGACAAATATAATAAAATCGCTGTGGATTCGCTGAAAATCGGGTGTTTCCGCATAAACCTTATACAGTAGGCAACTCCAACAAAACACCCGATTGATAGAAATGTGCAATAGATTATGTTGAGCCGGAGGATCCATGAAGTTTGGAGAATAATTTGGTCGTCGGATGCTTTGAACGGGCATTCTTCCTCGCTCATTTCTGGAATTTTTAAATAAAAATAATTTTTGTAGTGCATCGTGAATGAAGATTTCGCTTTGAAATATTAAAAAAAAAACAATTTGAAAATTTCGAGAAAACAAGAAAAATTCATTGGTTTTTTTTTTTGGAATCTCAGGTTGTTTTATACAATTTTTATGAAAAAGGAGGATTATATGAGACGAATGAAATGCGAATTTTAAAATAAAAATTTTTATGTGAAAAAGATAAAATGGTACAAAGCATTCCCATTTTCAAGATTCGATTTTTTTTAATTAGTGAGAAATTTTCCTGGTTGCAACAAAAAAAATATTTCCAAAGAATTCCGTTGATAACTGCGTAAAAAATCTATAAATTTCACCGGCAGGTATCTAAAATGTTCCCACACTTATTCCCTTCATTTCCAGAAATAATATAGAGTCGCATGATTTTTAAAGTTTTTTTTTCTTTTCCAAATTTTTAAAAGGTTTCTGTGAGAATATATTTTCTTGACGTACATTAATATTTATTTCTTGGAATCAAATTGTGAGCGTAAAGTAGTTAAAACAAATTTAAAAAGGGTTTTCGAATAAGGATTTTCGAGCGTTTGGTTTTCGGAATAACTGAAATTTTGAACTCAAGATATGTGCTAGAAATAAATAAATTATCGGGTAAATAATTTTAACCAAACGCAAAAAGAAAACCAAGCCTTTTATAAATTTTATAAATTTTTAATTTTGTGATAGGGTCTCACAGGGTCCAGTTTTTCCTTCTGATTGTGAGATTTATTTTTAAAAAAATTTCAAAATTTTCAATAAAATAATTTTTGAGAAAAAAGTCAAAGTAGTAATTTTAGAATTTTAATTTTCAGAACATTTTGGTAGGGAATTTTTATTTTGAAATTTTTAAAAATTTGAATACAATTTTCAGAACTGCCTATAAACCTCAAAATCACGTTGTGTCAGGCTGTCCCGTTACGGTTTGATTTACAAAAAATGCGGAAATCTTTTTCGAGAAAAATTGTGACGTCAGCACGCTCTTAACCATGCGGAATCAGTTGAGCCAACTCTGCGTCTCAACTCCCGCATTTTTTGTAGATCTACGTAGATCAAATTGGAAAGGGACGCTGTGACTCCACGAGAAAATTCATGATTTTAACTTTTAATTTTAGGTTCAATTTGAAAGTAAAAAAAGGAACGTGCATGTTAGCAAATTGATTTTAAAAATTGCCAAAGTTGTTTTCATAATAAGCAATATTATGTTGACAGAATATTTAATAAACAGCTGGAAACCCTTTGACACATGTCACAGAGTTCAGGTTCGAGAAGAAAAAAAATTGGAAAAGCTGGAGTTAAGTGATTAAAAATGAGGTGTAGCCGGGGAGTGGTCTCAGGCAGGTGGAGTAGTTTTTTTTCGAAATTCAGGTAATTCAGGTATAATAATGATATATTCTTTATATAGAACTTACGAAATTCTACATTTAGTAGATTTGACGTAGGCTTGTGTAAATTTACGCGAAAGTTCATGTAGATTTTCGTAAGTTTGTGTAGATTCTCCAGATTTTTTTTCATGCTTTTTTGAGAGAAATCGTATGAGAAAGCAATAAAAGGTTTTTGTAGATTTAAACATTATGCTGTTAATTCACATAAATATATGTACATAAATCTACACAAATTTTTTTTTTCAGATTACTATAATCCGCCGAAATTGCACACAAAGCTCCGTAAATCTACACTAAAAATCCTGCAAAAAATCTAAAATTCCTCTCAATTTTACAGCTCCAAGAGCCCAAAGCACAGTTCTACACTAGACAAAAACATAGACAGGCAGCTGATTTTTCCAAGGGAACGGAAAACGAAAAAGTATCTCTCTTTTCTCTTAAATTGTTCCATTTATACAATTTTTAGTGCTAAGAAAAGAGAAAAAATAAATAAAATGACGTTTGATTCAACCAAGCTCCGCGAGCACAAAGCTTTGGAAAACGTTAAATCAACTTTTATGCACCAATTTTAGTGTCTTAACTAGAAGAAAAATTGGCTGCCAATTTTGGAAAAATTGAAGAAGAAAAGAAGTAAAAGTGCCCCATAATTTGGGCGGAATGAACCACATGAAAATTTATTTGGAGCCCAATGTGTGCTCTTTGAATGTGAAATTGAAAAAAATTGATCTTTGCGTCTACAAAAACATCTCCGTAAATCTACACAAACCTACGTAAATCTACAAAAATCCTTCCCGTAAATCTACACAAAATTTCTTTAAATCTACAAAAATCCTACCTGTAAATCTACACAAAATTTCTGTAAATCTACAGAAGTCCTACCCGTAAATCTACACGGAACTTCTGTAAATCTACAAAAAATCCTACCCGTAAATCTACACAAAAACTCTGTAAATCTACACAATCTAATGTGAGCCAACAAAACAGAAAACCTTGCAAAACTAACTGATGTGTCAAAATAAATGCCAAAGTACTTCTAGAAAAAAAATTATAGGGTTTGGTTTTAAAGGACATATGTCGCTCCAACTGGGGGGAGCGCTCGGTGAGCCAGAGCTCTTTGAGCCGCCTGGAATGTGGAATTGGATATTTATTGGAATTGTGGCAGTATTGTTGGTATTGAGTTGATAAGAAAAATGTGGAGGAAGAAAAAACATGGAAAAGTGCAGGTGAAAAGTATTGTGTTTGGTTGGTGATGAAGAATGGAATTTGCACTTTCTAAGGGGAGGTTTCTGAACTTTAAGGGCTTGTAGCTCACCGGAAGTTTAATATTTCAAGAAATTTTCAACTAACAAAATATTTAACTTAATTTTTGCAATATTTCGCTAGTTGACAATTTTCAGATATCTTCAACGGCAACGGAGATACACAGGTTAGAAGTTTTTCACTTTGAGAACCTGTAACTCTGCGAATACAAAAGATGAAAAAAAACTTCCAACTAACAAAATATTTAACTTAAATTTTGCAATATTTCATTAGTTGACAATTTTTTGATAGCTGCAACCGCAGCGGAGATACAAGCGTTTAAAACATTCCAATCCAAAAACACGGGTTTCTGGCCTTCCTCATCGAATTTTTCGCGCTCCATTGACAATCGCCCGCCGGACAGGGAAAGTCGTGTACTCCACACGAACAAATGCATTTAGTTTTACAACTAAAATCGAGCCGCGACGCGACACGCAACGCGCCGTAAATCTACCCCAGATATGGCCGAGCCAAAATGGCCTAGTTCGGCAAGCTCTTCCATTTCAATTTATGAGGGAAACGAGAGATCCGTGAAAAACCAGAACACACTTTATTGGACATTTCTATTTATAAAAATAAAATAAAAAATACGAAAAAATCTTTATTGAGTATTTAATCATGCAATATACATGGTCTTCTCGTCAGCATCCTCGGGAGGCATTCTGAAAAAAAACTTTTAAAATGTTAGCAATAGAGCACACTTGCTTACGTGGCACGACGCTTGACACGCTTCAACGGGTGCGCGAACTGAACCCGCTTGGACGGTGGCGACGAGTCACCCGTCTTTTGTTCGGCCGCAGGTGTCAGAATGTTGTGTTTGGGCTCGTCTCTGGAAGAAAAACAGTCAAAAATTTGAATCCCCGCCATGGACTACTGTAGCATTTTAATAAAATCACGTGGTGTCAAGCTGTCCCATCACGATTTGATCTACAAAAAATGCGGGAGTTTTTAAACCAAAAAAATATGACGTCAGCAAGTTCTTAACCATGCGAAATCAGCTGAGACTCTTCTCCCGCATTTTTCGGATTTTTTTGGGCGAAAAATTCCCGCCCTTTTTGTAGATCAAACCGTAATGGGAGAGCCATGCCACCACGTGTTTACCTGGCGGCCTTGCCAAGTGGCATCTCGATAAGCTCGGTTTTTGCCGAATCCGTTGTGTCAGACTTCTGCGAACCTCTCACCGAAACCTGATTACCGGATTTTCGGTACGATTTTCCTGAACTCGACATGCTTGACGCCTGCGGTGGACGACGTGGCACTTTCAGCGAATCGATTCTGAATTTATAGGCGATGAAAACTCGCTCCATTGAGAACCTCTCACGTGGAATTTCGATCTCTCCGCTGTACTTTCTCGCTGGACGAGCCTCGCTCACTTTTGTCGGAAATCAATGAAAAATTTGAAGTTGCCGCGGATTTCAGCGATTTTTCAGATGTGGCGCTGAAATTTTTCGTTTCTATTTTCTAGTGCCAGGATGTCCCATTACGGGTTGATCTACAAAAAATGCGGGAGTTTTTTTTTTAATGTGACGTCAGCACGTTCTTAATCATGCGAAATAAGTTGAGAACTCTCTCTCTTCTCCCGCATTTTTTGTAGATCTAAGTAGATCAAGCCGAAATGAGACACTCTGACATTTAATACCTTTTCTGTGATTTTTTCGAGACACAGACTGTGAGAACAGAGAGCACCAAGATTAACGGCCAGAACAGGAATAGAACCATTGATAAATGCAAATGTAAGCACATTATTTTGGAGAAAAATTAGAAAATGATTGGAAAATTTTATTTTCTAGCAGTTTTTTGACGTTTTATTTGTGATTTTTATTCGAATTTTTAATTTTAAATTATCAATTTCGCATTATTTCTTTTCTTTTTCTTTTTAATAGAAAAACTGCGTCTTTTAATTAAAAAATGCGTTTTTCGCTGCGAGACCCACTCCACTAATCAGGGCATGCGCCTTTAAGGTACGGTAGCGCGCCAGATGATTTTTCTCGAATGTTTATCATTTTTGATATCGATTTTTGCTTCATTTTCCCCATTTTCCTCACATTTTCGACCATTTTTTGATGATTTTTGATGGTTTTTGATAATTTTTGACTGGTTATCCAACTATTTCGCCCCAAAAAACAGTTAAAAATTCCGAAAAACTAGGTTTTAAGTAAAATTTAATTTTTTAATTTTTTCGGAGGAAAACTTGCCGATAAAACTTGGAAAATAAGATAAAATGCTGTAAAAAGTTGATTATTTGATAGAAAATCCAGCTAAAAATCAACATCTTTTTTTTCCGCTGTGATGCAATTAATTTCACTTCCAGTGTGATTTTATCCGATTTTATCCGTTTTTTAACGAATTTTATCATGAAAATCACTCAAATTCCCCGGTTTTCAACATTTTAAACCCGAAATTAGCAGATTTTCAGTAAAATCCTTTTTTTTTTGGCCGAAATCCCGATTTTTCTTCAATAAAAAATACAAGATTTGCAATTGTTTCTCCGATTAGTATTTTTTAAAAAGAATTTCCTAGAAAAGATAAAAAAGAATTTGTTGTTGACCTTAAATGGTGATAAACTGATAAAAAAACGGCGACCGCGGCGCCGCCATTTTTATTCGGTGGCGCGCAACAGGCAATTTGCCCGTCCAATATATATTATCAGTTCAGCAGAAAGAATCTATCAGTTCGATCAGTGGTCATATACATTGTTTTCTTCCCCCCCCCCCCCCCCCCGGCGCAAATAGCTTTTTTTGAGGTGAAATCAACAGGATTTTTGGCGTTTTGTTGAACCTTTGACTTTGATTCGTTTTTCTTTGCATTTTTCCGTCCGAGACCCTTAAAAAAAAAAAATTTTGGTTGAAATAGACACTTTGAAAGGTGGAGTACCGAAATCTAAGAATTTGCTTTTCTAGACCCAAAATGACTCAAAACTACCGAATTTCGTAATGAGACGTTTTGAAAATTTCTCAAAAAAAAAGTTATGGCCGCTCAAAGTTCTGGAAAAAGGCTTATTTTTAGCTAAAATCTAAATTTTGCCAATTTCTAGGCATAACGGCTTCTGGAACTTAATTTTTATTTAATTATAACTTTTTAATGAATATTGTGATCTTTTATTAAGCGTTTATTCGTAGATTTAAGTACATTTTCGGTCAGTGGGGTGCCCAACTGACCGAAAATGTTCTTAAATCAACGAATAAACTCGCAGTAAAAGATCACAATATTAATAAAAGAGTGATAATTAAATAAAAATTAAATTCCAGACGCCGTGATGCCTATAAATTGGCAAAAATTGCGATTTTCGCTAAAAATAAGCCTTTTTCCAGAACTTTGAACTGCCATAATTTTTTTTTGAGAAATTTTCAAAACGTCTCATTACGAAATTAGGTAGTTTTGGGCCATTTTGGGTCTAAAAAATCAAGTCTTAGATTTTGGTACTCCACCTTTAAACGTTCAAATGTTTTTTATCCATATCATAACTTTACAAATCTGTCAAAAAAAAGTTTCTGCTCCGAGCAAGTGCACACACAAAATCCTCCGGCTTGTCACGTTTGTTGCTCGTTTTTTCGTATTCTCTCTCTCTCTCTCTCCTGCACTCTCTCCACTCGTCTGCACTCTCTTCATGGGTCAAGCTGTTTCTCTCTGGGCTTCTTCTCGTGCCCGGCGCCAAGAAGAACACAACAACGACGAAAAGAAGATTCTTCGCCGCAGGAGTTTTCAAATTTTCGTGTTATCAGTGATTGTTTGTTTATAATGGCAACTATTTGATGTTTTTTGATATCAATAGTGATAAGCACGTGATTGAACCGTTGTCCTCTGTGATCTTTGAAGGTGGTTCGGCAAATTGCCGGCTTGCTGATTTGCCGGAATTTTTCAATTCTGATAATTTGCCGATTTTCCGGAAATTTAAATTCCATCAATTTTCCGGAAATATTTAATTCCGGCTATGTGCTGATTTACCGAATTGTCTGAAATTTGCCGGTTTGTCGATTTGCTGGAAATTTCCAATTCCATCAATTCGCCTTTTTGAATTACCTCCAAACTGAGATCTGAAACCAATCAGCGTATCCAGACTCCGCCCACTCCGCATGATTGGTTGAAAAGTAGTCGGAGCGAATCGTTGATTGGTAGAGAAGATTCGAGCAATCTAACCAAAAATATCGATCGATTTAAAATGAAATTTTGTATTCTTTCGCGATTTTTAACAATTTTTTTGTGTGATTTTCGGAATTTTAAAATTATTTCCTCTTTTTTACTGATTAAAAATCTCAATTTTCGGTGGCATAAACATAAATATGTTTTTTCTCAATTTTTTATTTATTTGAAACTAGCTATTTTCGTGCCACCTGACTCCCAGTGATGCCGTCATTAAATCGGGTCCTCCCAATATTTTTCGAATCTTTATTTCTCACGAAAACTTCGATTAAATTTTCATGAAAAAAATTGAATTTTTTGAAGGGAGCCGCTGAAAAAATCAAAAGATGCCGGACCACGCACGAATGCCCAGAAATCTGTCATCGAATAAGGTATTCTACTGGAGATTTAAAAAATTGAAAATAAAAATGGAAAAATGTTGAATTTTCAATTTTTCGAATTTTTAAAAATCGAAAAACGAAAAATTTCAATTTTTCGGATCAAAAAAAAAATCAAAAAACGAAAAATTTTCAATTTTTCGAATTAAAAAAAATCGAAAAACGAAAATTTTCGATTTTTTGAATTTTTAAAAATTCGAAAAAGGAAAATTTTCTATTTTTTAATTTAAAAAAATCGAAAAACGAAAATTTTCAATTTTTCGAATTAAAAAAATTGAAAAAACGAGAAATTTCAATTTTTCGGATCAAAAAAAAAATCGAAAAACGAAATTTTCGATTTTTTGAATTTTTAAAAATTCGAAAAAGGAAAATTTTCGATTTTTCGAATTAAAAAAAAATTGAAAAACGAAAATTTTCAATTTTTCGAAGTTTTAAAAATTAAAAAAAAACGAAATTTTCAATTTTTTTTAATTTAAAAAAAAATCGAAAAACGAAATTTTTTTATTTTTTTAATTAAAAAATCGGTTTTCAGGAATTTCCATTAAAAAATTGAATTTCAGATCGCAAAAACGATCGCCGGAGAGGATCTCGACGAGGAAGAGGTTCTGGAAATGGATGCCGGACAAAGTGCCCGTGAAGAGGGACGTTTTGTGTTCGAATGCGCTTGGGAAGTGGCTAATAAGGTAGAATTACGCAGGAATTTGACTTTTTTGGAGCTTTATATTTTTAAAAAGAACTCCAAATTTTCCCCAAATTCCGGATATCTTAAGTTAAAAAATTCAAAAAAAAATCCCAGGGATTTATATTTCAGCTTGAAATCGCCGAATTTTCGCGCCAGTGTCGATTTACGAGATTTGTGTCGATTTACGCGATTTTCAATCTTTGCTGATTTCCGTTTTTTCTACGAGTTTCCTTTATTTTCGTCGGTTTTTGCTGAAAATTCTATTGAAAATGTGTTTTTTTGGGTTAAACATTATATTATCAAAAAATCAACTGAAAATCGGAAATTTTGTTAGTTTTTTGATAATATAATAAATTAACTTTAATTAACCCTAAAAAACACATTTTCAAACGAAAAAATTCAGCAAAAACCGACGAAAATGAAAAGGAAACTCGTAGAAAAAACGGAAATCAGTAAAGATTGAAAATCTCGTAAATCGACACTGGCGCGAAAATTCGGCGATTTAAAGCTGAAATATAAAATCGTGGGATTTTCTTAGAATTTTTTCACTTAGATATTCGGAATCAGGGGAAAATTTGTAGTTATTTTAAAAATAATATTTTTGAAAATTTGTGATTTTTCCCAAAAAAAAAAACTCAAAAAAATTTTCCAGGTTGGTGGAATCTACACTGTGCTCCGCAGTAAGGCTCAAATCAGTACCGAAGAGCTCGGCGACCAATACTGCATGTTCGGACCAATGAAGGACGGAAAATGGCGGCTTGAAGTCGACCCAATTGAGCCCGAAAATCGGACTATTCGCGCCGCGATGAAACGGTTTCAGGCCGACGGATTTAGGTGCGAGGAAATTGAGAATTTCTCGTTTTTAAAAAATGATTTTCATGAAAAAACAAAATTTTCATGTATTTTCTTGGTTTACTGAAATTTTGAATATTTTAAACGTTTCTCAACGAAAAAATCACAAAAAATTGGTTTTATTCAATTTTTGTACAATTTTTCATGTTTTATTCTAATTTTTACCGAAAATGTTCAAAATCTTTTTTTAATACGAGAAATTCTAAATCTCCTCATTTTTTGATGATTTTCTATTTAAAAAACTGTTGAAATTCTGATTTTCAATGAAAAAATACGCAATTTTGGAAAAAAAATGTGCAAAACCACAATTTGGCGGAAATTTTAAATTCCGGCAATTTTACGACTTGCCGAAATGCCGGAAATTCCAATTTTTCTGCGGATTCTTCAACAAAATAATTTTCCTAGTTTTTTCCTAAAAATGTGCAAAATTTAAAATAGTGGAATATCAAAATAATTAAACAAAATAGAACACAATTTTCTTCAAAACCTCTTTTTTTTAGATGTTTTCAGAAAAGCTGAAAAACTGAAAATCAGAAAACTGATAAAATCCTGATTTTTAGTCGAAAAATACCAAATTTTAATGTATTTTTTAATTTATTTTGAAAACCGTTGGGTTAATTTATTTTACTTATAGCGTTTTTAGACAAACTGGAAATTTTGGAAATAAAAAAATAAAAAAATAAATTTCACAAAAATAATTTCAATTTGAAATATAAAAATTCTCAACTTCGAGAAATCTTTAAAGGTGGATTACCGAAATTTGAGAATTTGCTTTTTTAGACCCAAAATGACCCAAAACTACCCAATTTTGTAATTAGACGTTTTGAAAATTTCTCAAAAAAAGTTATGGCAGTTCAAAATTCTGGAAAAAAGGCTCATTTTCAGCTAAAATCGAAAATTTTGTAAATTTCTCGGTGTCGTAGAGTCTGGAATTTAATTTTTATAGAATTATCACTATTTAATAAATATTGTAGTCTTTTATTACATTTATGGTTATTTGTGCCCCACTGACCATAAATGTAATAAAAGTCCACAATTACGAAAATTGGGTCTAAAAAACGCAAAGTCGACTTTTTCACTAAAAAATTTGAATTTTGAAAATCTCAAAATTTTTTCAGCGGTCTCGTTATGAAAATCAGGTAGTTGCAGCATCTAAGCGGTATATTTATTATGTTTGGAAAAAAGTTTAGGTTTTGTATTCCCGTAATCCATCATATTACATTGTCCACTGAATACATAATTTTTTTACTTGGAAATTGTTTTAGCATCTGCAAAAAATATTTATTTATCAGTTTTATTAAGAAAAAACGAAAAAATCGGTAAAAAACGAAAGAAAACAGGCGGAAAACAAAGCAAGTTAAATGACCGCTGAAACTTGTCGGCCCCTCGGCCCTGGCCTAGAAACCACTTTTCCTCGTTCCTCGTGAGGAAAAAGTTGCAGTAATTTTTGGAAAGATACGTTAAATATGAGAAGTAGAGTATCAAAATATTGAAAAAAAATATATTTATTGGAATTTCAATTTAAAACTATCTGGTAGCTTTAATGGTATTTACTGGTAGCGTTAAAAAAAAAGAAGAAAATTTTAAAGATTTCTCATGGAAAAAATCTCAAAAATATATAGTTTTTATTCAATGTTTCTACCATTTTTCATGTATTTTCTAAATTTTCTCAACTTTTTATTGATTTTTCTATAATAAACTGAAAAAATCCCGACTTTTAGTCGAAAATACTAAATTTTTAGAAGTATTTTTTAATTGGTAAATAATTTAATTTACTAACAGCATTTTTAGACAAAATGGAAATTAAAAAAAAAAGAAAGAAAAAATAAAACGGAAACATATATTATTGCTGAAATTTCACAAATTTAAAAATAATTTAAAATTTTATATTTGAAAATTCTACATTATTTAGGATTAATTCAGAAAAAAAAACAAGAAAACTAGAAAACAAAATTTCAGAATTTTTTGAAGTCTAAAACATTCTAAAATTCCAAAAATCCAAAAATCCTGAGATTCGAGAATCCTTTTTTTTCAAATCTTTACCGAAAATAATTTGGAAAATTGGTTATTTTTGAAAAGATATGCTGTGAAAAGTATCAAGAAATAAAAAAAACAAATTTTCTTGCAATTTCAATTTTCAAAAAATGAATTTTTTCCAGATGTATGTACGGAAGATGGTTGATCGAAGGATATCCAAAAGTGATCCTTTTCGATTTGGGCTCCGGAGCCGTCAAGATGAATGAGTGGAAGCATGAGCTCTTCGAGCAGTGCAAAATCGGTATCCCACACGAGGATATCGAGTCGAATGACGCTGTGATCCTCGGATTCATGGTCGCCCTGTTCCTCAAGCATTTCCGTGAATCTGTGACCAGCTATACGCCTTTAGTTGTCGCACACTTTCATGAATGGCAGGCTGGAGTTGGACTTTTGATGACTCGATTGTGGAAATTGGATATTGCGACGGTTTATACGACGCATGCGACACTTTTGGGAAGACATTTGTGTGCTGGTGGAGCTGATTTGTATAATAATTTGGATAGTTTCGATTTGGATGCGGAAGCGGGGAAGAGAAAGGTTATTGGAAAAATCGGGAATTAAAAACTAAAAAATTGGAGAAAAAAATCCTTTTTTTTAAATATGATTTTCTATAAATATTAAATTGAATTTTCAATTCAAAAAAAATTAAAACTGAATAAAAACGAATTTTGATTTTTTTTTTGGAATTACCAACAAATTTGTAACTATTCACTAGTTCACTGACAACTTTTTGGAAAAAAAAATCGGAAAAAATCTACAGAACATTTTATTTTTTATTTTAAAGGCACATTAACAAAATCTGGGAAATATTTTTAATTGACTCTATATTTTCTCCTGATTCAGAATATCGATGTGAAAAAAATCAAAAAATAATCCCAGGATTTTATATTTAAGCTTGAAATCACGATTGTCATCTGTGTCCGCATCACTTTTTTCAAATACGCGCCCAAAAAATTCGCATTGGAGCGCACATGCATCGTTTGATTTTCTTCGTTTTTTTTTAAATTTATTTTCGCCGAATTCAATTGTTTTCAACCAGTTTCAATCGTTTTTTGTCGAGTTTTTATTGATTGACAAAAATTGAATTCGGCGAAAATAAATTTAAAAAAAACGAAGAAAATCAAACGATGCAAGCACGCTCCAATGCGAATTTTTTGGGAGCGTATTTGAAAAAAGTGATGGGGACACAGATGGCAATCGTGATTTCAAGCTTAAGTATAGAATTAGGGAATTTTTTTGTTGATTTTTTGTCACATCGAAATTCGAAATCAGGGGAAAATTTAGAGTCAATTAAAAATATTTCCCCGATTTCGGTGCTGTACCTTTTTTAAAATAAAAAATAAAATGTTCTGTAGATTTTTTCCGATTTTTTTTCCGAAAGTTGTCAATGAACTAGTGAATAGTTACAAATTTGGTATTTCCAAAAAATTAATGTAAACATTCCAAAAAAACTTTAAAGGTGGAGTAGCGCTAGTGGGGAAATTGCTTTAAAACATGCCTATGTGGTCACAATGACCGAATATCATGATAAAAAAATTCAAAAAATTTTTCTAAATTTTATATGATTTTTAGAAAATTGAAAAATCTCAGTTTTTTCCTAATTCCTATTTGAATTACCACCAATGGGATTTGTTCGATGGAGCGCGCTTGCACGTTTTCAAATTTATTTATTTTATTTTTTGTTGTTCTCCACGGATTTTCAATGTTTTCGGTGTATTTTTGCTCGAATTTTAGAGAAAAGGCCGAGATAAATGCAAATTTTCGATTAAAAGTGTGCTTAATCAAAAATTTGCATTTATTTTGACTTTTTCTCTAAAATTCGAGCAAAAATACACCGAAAACATTGAAAATCGGTAGAAAACAACAAAAGATAAAACCAATAAATTTAGAAGCGTGCAAGCGCGCTCCATCGAACAAATCCGATTGGCGGAAATTCAAATAGGAATTAGGCAAAAACTGAGATTTTTCAATTTTCAAAAAATCATATAAAATTTAGAAAATTTTTTTGAATTTTTTTATCATGATATTCGGTCATTGTGACCCCATAGGCGTGTTTTAAAGCAATTTCCCCACTGACGCTACTCCACCTTTAAAAAATCACTCCTTCGTTTTTGTTCACTTTTAATTTTTTTGAATTTTTCGGTTCCCAACCTTTAAAGTTTTTTGTTCAAATGCCTACAATCTCAAAAATTTCCAGATCTACCACCAATACTGCCTGGAACGTGCCGCGTGCCAAACTGCACACATCTTCACCACCGTCTCCGAGATCACAGGGCTCGAGGCTGAGCATTTCCTGTGCCGAAAGCCCGATGTGCTCACACCGAACGGTCTGAATGTTGTGAAGTTCGCAGCGCTCCACGAGTTTCAAAATCTTCACGCTCAGAATAAGGAGAAGATTAATCAATTTATCCGCGGACATTTCCATGGTCATTTGGACTTTGATCTTGATAAAACCCTCTATTTCTTCACTGCTGGCCGCTATGAGTTCTCGAATAAGGGTGGTGACATGTTCATTGAATCATTGGCTCGTTTGAATCATTACCTCAAAACTACCAGCGATCCACGTCATATGGGGGTTACGGTAGTCGCTTTTCTGATCTACCCGGCGCCCGCCAACTCGTTCAACGTGGAATCATTAAAGGGACAGGCGGTCACTAAGCAGCTGAAGGAGGCGGTTGATAGGATCAAGGAGAAAGTCGGACAGAGAATTTTCGATATTTGTCTGCAAGGACATTTGCCAGAGCCGGAGGAGCTCATGTCGCCTGCTGATAATATTTTGGTACGGGATGAGGAAAATTGTCGAATTTTTCGAATTTCTAAAAATCGAAAAATTGAGAATTTTGTTTTTTTTTTAATTTAAAAAACCGAAAAACTAAAATTTTTCGCTTTTTCTGTGTCTTTTATTCGAAAAAATAAAATTTTAGATTTTTCGAATTTTTAAAAATCGAAAAATCAAAAATTGGAAATCGAAAAACGAAAAATTTTCGATTTTTCGGTGTTTTTTATTCGAAAAAATAAAATTTTCAATTTTTCAAATTTTTTAAAAACGAAAAACGAAAAATTTTCTGTTTTTCGAATTTTTTTAAAATTAAAAACGAAAAATTTCGATTTTCCGGTGTTTTTTATTTGTAAAAATAAAATTTTCGATTTTTCGAAAATCGAAAAATTGAGAATTTCGGTTTTTTTGAATTAAAAGAATCGAAAAACGAAAAATTTTCCGTTTTTCAAATTTCTAAAAATCGAAAAACCAAAACTTTTCGATTTTTCGAAATTTTCAAAATCGAAAAACAAAAAAAAAATCGATTTTTCGAATTTTTTTAAATCGAAAAATCAAAAATTGGAAATCGAAAAACTAAATTTTTCAATTTTTGATGGGTTAAGCGAAAATCGAAAAATCAAAAAATTAGCAATCGAAAAACGAAAATTTTCCAATTTTCCGATGTTTTAAACCGAAAAAATGAGATTTTAAGTTTTTCAAATTTTTAAAAATCGAAAAACAAAAATGTTCAATTTTTCGATTTTTTAAACCGAAAAATCGAAAAATTGGAAATCAAAAAACGATAATTTTCGATTTTCCGATTTTTTAAATTGAAAAAAAAAATTTTTTCGATTTTTCGGTGTTTTTAAACCGAAAAACCAAATATTTTCGATTTTCCGATTTTTTAAAAATCGGAAAAAATGAAATTTTCAGTTTTTCAATATTTTAAAATTGAAAAACGAGAATACTTTCGGGATACATTTTTGAATTATTTAGAACAAAAAAAAACCCATTTAAATCAGCAAATTTTACCTAGAAACTGTGAAACTGGAGAAAATTACATTTAAAAAATTCCCGAAATTTTCTGCATTTTTAAAAAACCATTTTCAGGAAATTGTTAACTTGAGAAAATCCCCAAATAAATTCATATTTCCAGCTGAAAAGATGCATCATGTCCCTCCACAACTCGAGTCTTCCACCAATTTGCACACACAATATGATTCGAGCAGACGATCCGGTGCTCGAGTCTCTTCGTCGAACATCTCTGTTCAATAAACCAGAGGATCGTGTGAAAGTTGTCTTCCATCCAGGTATTTAATAATTTTTTTCCATCATCAATTTTGACTTGAAATTGAATTTTTTGGAGAAAAAAAGTTGTTAACAAGCAAACGCTATTACAGAAAAATTCGGAAAAAAAGCATGTTAAATAATTATAAATTCAGTTGACGTTATGTATTTAGATATTAAAAAATAATTCATCACAAAAACTGAAAATATAGATTTATTTTTTATGAAATTTAGGTATTTTAGACCAAAAATCTAAATTTTCAATTTTCAATAATTAACACAAAAAAACTTTGAAAAAACTTTACTTTCTAATTTTTTCATTAATTTCGACTTAAAATTTGATTTTTTTTTTGGAGTAGACTCATGAAAATATAACAGAAAAAAAGATTAAATAATTATACAACAAAATTAAAAAAAAAACGCTGACGTTTTTTTTTTTTTAATTTAAAAATAAATACAAATTTCTAGGTTTCTGCTCTAAAAAACTGAAAATATTGATCTATTTTTATAAAATTCAGGCATTTGTGGCAAAACTTATAAATTTTGCGATAAAAATATAAATATTCATTGTAAAAATCCAATTTTTAGTTTTAAAAAATTCAAATAAAAACTCTAAATTTAAATCAAAAAATTTTTTGGAAATTCAATGGAATTTTTAAAATTAAAAAGTACAAAAAACTACTTTCTAATTTTTTTTGCAGAAAATTACGAGAAAAATAACGATTTCTAATTTTTTTTTTTCATCAATTTTGACTCAAAATTCGATTTTTTTGGAAAAAGTTGTTAACAAGCTTACTATATTACGATATTACAGAAAAATCTGGAAAAAATGCATGTTAAACAATTATAAATTCAACGAAAAATTGAAAAATCCCGCTGACGCTTTTAATTAAAAAATAAATCAATACATAATTCATCACAAAATCTGAAATTAAAAAAGAAAATTTCTATGTTCCAGCTCTGAAAAACTGAAATTATAGATTCATTTTTATCAAATTAAGGTATTTTTGACAAAACTTATAAATTTTGAATTTTAAATAATTAACACAAAATTTTGAGATAAAAATACAAATATTTATTCTCAAAAAATCCAATTTGCAGTTTAAAAAAAATTAAAAAAAAAAACTCAAAATTCAATAGAATTTTTAAAATTACAAATACTTTGAAAAAATTCATTTTCTAATTTTTTTGCATACAATTTTGCCGAAAACAATCACGATTTCTAATTTTTCCTTCAATTTTGTCTTGAAATTTGATTTTTTCCGGAAAAATTAAGTTTTTCACAAGCTTTAGCTTTAAACTTGCTATTTTATAATAGATTTACCTAGGATTTCTAAATATAACTGAAAAAAAAATTAAACATTTTTAATTTCAACTAAAAATGGAAAAATCCCGCTGTCATTTTATTTATTTATTTTTTAATTTTAAATAAATAAATAATTATCACAAAACCAGAAATTTCTAGGCTTTAGCACTGAAAAACTGAAAAAAAAAAAGTTTTCTTTTAAATTTTGCGATAAAAATATAAATATTGATTGTCAAAAAATCCAATTTTTAGTTGAAAAAATTCAAAATTTGAATTAGAATTTTTTTAAAGAAATTTTCAAAAAAAAACACGATTTCCGAGAAATAATTAGTCGATTATTTCTTGAATAATCTATTTTTTAATTTTTTAAATTATTTCCAGAATTCCTGTCATCTGTCTCTCCACTAATTGGCCTGGACTACGAGGATTTCGTGCGTGGTTGCCATTTGGGAGTATTCCCATCTTATTACGAACCATGGGGATATACGCCAGCCGAGTGTACCGTAATGGGAATCCCGTCGGTCTCGACGAATCTCTCTGGTTTCGGATGCTTCATGCAGGAACACGTCGAGGATCACGAGCAAAAAGGAATCTATGTGATTGATCGGAGACATAAGGCGGCGGAAGAGTCTGTGCAAGAGTTGGCACAGGTTATGTACGATTTCTGTGGACAATCTCGTCGTCAACGCATCATTCTTCGTAATTCCAATGAGGGACTCTCCGCGCTGCTTGATTGGCAGAATCTTGGAGTTTTCTATCGGTACGGGAGAGAATTAAAATGAAAACACCGCGAAAAAACATTCAAAAATGTTCAGAATAACATTTTTAATGGAAATCCTCGAAAATTATGGAAATATTTGCAAAATAGAGATTTTCTAGACAGATTTCTGAAAATTTAAGATTTTCTGGTTGTTTTTTTTTGTTATATATCGGGAAATTGAAATTGGAAAAATTGCAGAAAAATGAAAAAAGAAGACATTACAAAAATATTTTGAAAAAATACCATCGAACAACTTTTATTTAACATGCTAACCAATTTTTGAAAAAAAAAATTTTGTATTTTTTTTCCAAATTTTTTAACTTTTAAAATCCTCCCAAAAATGCTGACAATGAGGAAAAAATTTAAAAATTGGGATTTTTTTCACAAAAAAAAACTGATAAAACAATTAAAATAGTAATAATTTTGCCAACTTTTGAACATTTGTCAAAAAGATACGGATTTTCTAGATGAAATTCAATTAAAAACAGAATTTGAAAGAAAAACCCTTTTTCCGTGAAACTTATCCAGTTTTTGGTAGGTTTTTATCAAACTTTCGACGAAAAAATGCCTATCAATTCAAAATTGACTGAATTTAACGAAAATGAGCTGAAAAATTACTTTTTTTTTTTAAAGTTTCAGGTGAAAATCCATTAAAAAAATCCAAAAAATTGTCGATTTGAGTTTAGTTTGAATCGTAAACTTTTTTGAGGTCAAAATGTCCGAAAACGCATTGAAAATGAGTACTTTTTGGAAAAAAAAACAGTTAAAACCATTAAAAACCACATTTTTCTAAACATTATTTGCAAATTTAAAATGTTTTGAAATATAAAAATTGACTTTTTTGGATTTTTGATGTCAAAAAACCAATTTTTGGTTAAAATTTCAATAAAAAACTGCGAAAAATACGAGTTAATCAATTTATTAATCATTTTGCGACCAAGAATTTGCAATTGAAAACGGCGAAAAAAATTAATTTTTTTTCAAATACCCCTTTTTAAAAGGAAATCCTCGAAAATTAAAAAGATATTTTCAAAAATACAGATTTTCCAGACAGTCAAGGGTGTTTTGGAAAAAACGAACATTTAAGATTTTTGATTTTTTTGAAATCGGAAAAATTGAAATTGAATAATTGCAGGAAAATATTACAAGAAATTTATTTGAAAATGATGACATTTATTTGAAAAAAAAAAACCAAATTTTGAAAAACTTTAAAAAAAAATTTTGGCAAAATTTTTTCAAAATTTTCTAACTTATAAAATCCCCCCAAAAATGCTGACTATGAGAAAATTTAAAAAATTGAGATTTTTTCAAAATCCAAAAAATCTGATCAATTAATATTTTGCGACCAAAAATTCGAAAATAAAAATTCCAGTGACTGCCGCCGCCTCGCCCTGGAACGTCTTCATCCCGACGTGGACAAGATCATGCGTGACAATGAAGGAAAAGTGCCGTCAGCTGCCACGTCACGCCGTCCATCGATTCATTCCAGTGATGGAGAGGACGATGAGTAGAGATCACAGGCTACAGTACTCCCCCTTCTTCATTTTCTACAGTAATCCCCTAAATTGTTCTTCCCGTCTTGCCATAGCCATAGCCTCTTCTTATTATACCGTTGTCTTTTCCCGTCACCGGCGCCTTATCATTTCTCTTTTGAATAAGTTCCCACTCCCACCCCCACAAATTTGAGATTTTTAATATGTTCCTATATGATTCTTTTTTTTTTACAAAATAGACCCAGTTTTATTTATATACAAGATTCCCCGTATTCCAATCATCTCCCAGCAGCTCAAATTTTATTTCGCATTTTGCCACAGATTTATACATTTATACACATTTATATATCCATTTTTTTTGCACCAATTTTTCTTTAAAATTCGTATAATATAGTAGTAAAAGTTTAGTATTACTCTGTATGCAATGTTGAACATTTCATCAGGAATTGAGAAATTTTAGGAGAGACTGAGGAAAGGAATTCAGGAGAGGAATTGGGAAATTTCAGGGTCTGAGCGTTTTTGACTGTATAACACTGTCCATTTTATGGACGGAGCCCGTATAACAGTGTCCATTTTGTAGGCGGGGCTTGTATAACACCGCACATATTGTAGGCGGAGCCTATTCAGCATCATCCATTTTATGGGCGGAGCCTATATAACACCAGCCATTTTGTTGGCGGGGCTTGTATAGCACTGCCCGTATTGTAGGCGGGGCTTGTATAACTCCACCCATTTTCAGCCATTTTGTAAGCGGCGCCTATAAAACACCGCCCATTTTTCAGACGGAACCTATTTTGTGGGCGGGGCCTCCCTAACCATTTTGTAGGCGGAGCCTATATAACACTGCCACTTTTATGGGCGGGGCTTGCGGGACCACCTATTCTATCGTTTTACAAATTATCAATTTCCGAATAATTTTTATTGCAAAAAATTTTCTCGAAAACTTTTATTTTCGACGTGAATATTTTAATTATTCAAATTTAGTCCAACAAAAAAAAATCGATATTTTCTCGCCACAACAACAAAATGATGATTTTGTGAGTTATTACTGCAAAAGTTGTCATCAAATATCATCATTGCCACTTTCGCCGGTTGTTTTCGACTCAACGAGACTGTCTGGAGAAACTTGAAGAAAACCTTGCTCAGCTCTGTGAATCTCTCTGAATAATCAGGTGAAACGATCAATTGGAATGGCCGATTCGGGCAGCAATGAAGAGGCAATGAGTAAGTTTCGGGCTATTGCGAAGAGGGTGAAAGTGCGCTTCACCGCACAAAGAGGGGTGCGTTTTCTTTAAGGGAATTTTTCCGAAGATACGGGTGCGGCGGCGCGCCATTCGCAAGGCTCCGCGCGTTTTTCTTTCGTCAAAAAGGAGACAGCAACTGCGAAAGAAAAGTGAAAAGCGCCGCACCGCTTTAGTCATTATTTTAGTCGTACTTATGTTGCTTTTTTATTATGATCTACACGTGATCTACGCGAGTTTTACACAGAAATTTCTAAAAATAATGACTAACCGCGCGACAAGACCATTCTGAATGAAACCGCCTCCCTTTAAAGTCATAGAAGTGGAAAAATAAATGCACTGTAACGCTCACCTCCGCACACAAATAGCAAAAGATGAAACTGCGCTCCATCGTAAATTTAATGAGCGAGGAACGGTGTCCCATCGCACCACGTGGTGCCAGACTGTCCCATCACGGTTTGATCTACAAAAAATGTGGGATTTTTTCGCCCAACAAAATGTGACGTCAGCACGTTCTTAACCTTGCGAAATCAGTTGAGAACTCTGCGTCTCGACTCCCGCATTTTTTGTAGATCTGCGTAAATCAAATGAGACACTCTGACACCACGTGTCGCACACTTTTGGAAAATCGATAAGTCGAAATAATCGGATTTTTTCAGAACGCCAAGCACCATCCGTAAAATTTGATTCCCCATCAAAACCAGATCCACAACAAGTGAGCCAACAATCAAACCAACTATCAAGCCAAAAATCGATTCAACAATCCACTCAAAGCAAGATAGATCCCAGCCGAATTGACACCAAGAACACCACAGTCACCACCACTCGTCCGACCCTTGACACTCCACCAGAAGAAGAAGAAGAGAAACGTGATGGCTTCGGAAACTCGTTCGAATTCGTCCTAACCAGCCTGGGTCTGGCCGTTGGTCTTGGAAACATTTGGAGATTCCCGACAAGAGCCTATAACAACGGTGGATCCGCATTCCTGATTCCATATCTCACCTGTGCGTTTCTCTTCGGCCTTCCAGCTGTCTACTTTGAGTTTTTGACTGGACAATATCAAGGGAAATCGCCACCGGTGATCTTTCGCAGAGTTCGGCCAATTCTTGAAGGTGTCGGATGGATGGGTGTATTCGTGGCGGCACTCGTCGCGATTTACTACATTGTGATTGTATCGTGGATCAGCATCTACATGATCAACATTTGTCGCGGACATTTTGCACTGTGGAGTCATTGTAACAACGATTGGAATAATGGTACATCGTGTATTACGATGGCAGAGTGAGTTGGCGCCAGGCCCTGTTAGTCAGGAGTTTTCGGAAATCCGGCAAATCGACTTTTTTAATTTTTTCCGAGAACGGCAAATTTGGCAAATTTGCCGAAGTCGTCATACTCGGTAAATCGCAATGTTTTTCGAGCTCAAAAGGACCAAACTTGAGGGAATAATTGATGGAATTTACTGGTTGTTGCTCCATTTTTGCCTAATGTGGATTTCTTGAATAAAAAAAATGAAAGAAACACGAAGTTATGTTTTCTTTCATTAATTTTCTGATCAAAACCATCAATTTTGTACAAAATTTTTCTGAAAATTTTTTCATGCGTGCGGTAAATTTCAATACCTGCCGAGCTCGGTGAACGGCAAATTCGGCATGTCCACATTTTTGAAATTTGCCGAGGTTCGGCAAATTCGGCAAATTTGCCACACACCCTTGTATAGTTGATTGCAAGTACAAATGAAACAAATTTTGCTGTTTTACCTTCTCAGGGAGTTCGTCGCTGTTCACTTTTCAAAAAATATCACACTTCCTACGTTATTATTAAATCTTTCAGCCAATACTTGTGCAAAAATCACACCAAAGTGATGGCGAACTCAACTTTGTGGAATAGTAGCCTCCCGATCCCTGATAAAATGGTTTACTTCAATGGAGCATGCCAAGATGCTAACGGGACAGATGTCAGTACTGCTACCGAGCAATATTTTATGACTTACATCGTGCAACCTTCATCGGGTATGCTGGATTTTGGTGGTTTCAATTGGCCTGTGTTTGCCGCCATGTCGGTGTGCTGGCTGCTGACTGGTTTGGGAATTCTGAAAGGCGCCAAGATTATGGGAAAGATCTCCTATGTATCTGTACTTGTGCCGTATGTACTTGTCGTTGTGCTTTTTATCAATGGAGTTTTTCAGGATGGTGAGAGTTTCCTACTTTTTTTTTGACACATTCTCCAATTTTCAGGGTCTGGCGTCGGATTGGAGATGTACTTTGGAACTCCAAACTACACAAAACTTTACGAACAAGACACATGGACTGAAGCACTGAAACAGCTCTGCTTCTCACTATCAGTTGGCCATGGTGGACTGATCAGTCTCTCCTCGTACAGTCCAAAACGCAATAACATATTCCGAGATGCGTTGATTGTGATCATCGGAGACACGACAATGTCGCTTGTGGGTGGTGGTGCCGTCTTTGCGACTCTTGGCTATCTGGCGAAAGCTACTGGTCAGGATGTCAAGGATGTGGTGAAGAGTGGATTGTCGCTGGCGTTCGTTGTGTATCCCGAGGCAATGACCCGGATGCCTGTTCCATGGCTCTGGTGTTTCATCTTCTTCCTGATGCTTTTCCTGCTCGGAGCGAGTACCGAGATCGCGTTGGTTGATGTGTTCTGCTCGTGCATCTACGATCAGTACCCGAGATTCAGAAATCGCAAGTGGATTGTGGTGATTGCATGGTGTTCGGTACTCTACTGTATTGGATTGGTATTTTCTACGAGAGTGAGTTCATAGCTCAAAATTAAACTAGAGTCGAGAAAATTTCAGGCCGGATATTACTGGTTCGAGATGTTTGACGAGTATGCTGCTGGCTTCTCGTCAGTGTGCACTGTTGTCTGTGAGCTACTGGTCATGATGTACATCTACGGATTCCGCAACGTTCGAGACGATATTACGGAAGTTGTTGGTCACGCCAGAAACAAGTTCACCGGTGCTATCGGAGCTCACTCTTGGTATTTTACCGCTAACTGGATGGTGATCTCTCCGAGCATTGCGCTGGTGAGTAAATCACAGGAGCCTGCCGTTGGACCCCATTTTTAAAAGTGTTAAACCAAATGTTTTATAGATTCTCGTTGGTCTCTCGTTCGTACGCGAGTACCCATATATGGGAAGACATGATATCTACCCGGCTGTCTTTGATATTTTCGGATGGTTCCTCTCGTTCCTCCCGGTCATCATTGTGCCGATCTTTATGCTTCTCAACTTTATCCGCTGCCGCAATCGAGGACATGTAAGTTGTTATAGTACTGATTTTGTGCCGACCACTTACTTTCAGAGCTATCGCACATTGTTCATGCTCCAAAAGCAGCACGCGTCGTACCGAAGAATCGCTGCAAACTACAGCAAAGATCAGCTTGCGCTTCAAGATCAACTACCCGACAAGGAACCTTGGGATGAGGAAAACGTTGATTTGACCGATTCGGAGTCTGAGAGCCGTAACGCTGCGAGTGGTGATGTGCCGATTGATGATGTGGCAACTGTAAGGCTCTAAACATAACACACAAACCGAAATAATTTTCTGATTCAGATTGATACAAGCTCTACATATCATCAAGTTTATTAAGAAGGAAAGGAACTAGCTCTTATTATTGCACTAAATAAAGTGTTGTAGGATAATGAAAAGTTGAAGTGGAGATGACTAGATATTTGGCACATTTTGAAGTTTTGAAAATGGAAAATAGAAAATGGAAAATGGAAATCGTAAAATAATTTAAATAATTTAGTTTACAACTACAAGTACTTGAACTCGGTCTTCTTTTTATATATTTTCGTGAACTTGTGAGTTCTTCCTTTAAACTCCCGGACCATATACTGCATCAACCTCTTATTCTTCACCGTGAACCATCTCTTCGACCGTTCCGGATGCCGCGCAGGATTCTTTGTCTCCGACTTGTAGAATTGATAAGTTGGAGTCAGCATTAATGTTGGAGCACCTTCGGATGAGGATTTCTCGTCCAGAATATCTCCCTCTTCGATCATAATGAGCCCGGTGTTACTGACTGTGGTGAGGGCTCCGCGATCGGTAGAGTTCTCGTTGTCTTTGTATTGTTGTATGGTGAGGAATCCGTTGTATTGATGGATGTTGGATGGATCGTCAAGGCTAGTCATTGTGGCTCTGAAGTATTAAGATTTAACTTTGTTACTATTTGTGTGGTTTTCCCCTTGATCTGCTTTTTAATAATTGTTCAAAATATTCACAATTATTTTGAAAAGTTTTGATGAAAGTTTTTCTTTTTGGGTCTTGGAAAAACATTTTTAATTTCTAAAAGTAATTATGCATACATGGTGGGCCAAAAGTATGGTAACACGTGAAGCGCTCTTTTACATGAGATTTTAGCGCGACTGCCACGTCATACGTACATTCTTCTATCGAATACTGATAGCTGAATAAATTTCCTTCAATTTGACTCAAAATTTGTAATGTTTCCCAATAAGGTGCGATCTTTATCACCTCGAAAATTTGGCGAACCCTTTCGAAAAAACGGTAATTTGGCACGCGGCACTTCCCACACAAACACACCTCTCACGCACGCCAATAATTTTTAGATGTATGATTTTTATGTTAAATTTAAAGTTAAAGAAGCGAAGAAGCGTTTTTAATTGTTTTTGTAGCATATAAAAATTTTCTGTGTCGACACTGGCGCCTAGCAAGAACCTTTGAATGTCTCATGAATTCAACTTTGCGAAATTTACTCAGTTTTTTTGGTTTCACAAGGCGTAACGACCCACAAAATCATCCGAGCTCAATTTTCTAAAAAAATTCTGGAAAGTCAGGTCAAAACGTCTCGAAAAATACTAAAATGAATTTTTCTGCATACTGCTACTCGCCGCTCACATCCATCTTTCTGGCGACTATCCCATTCAAGACTTAACCTACTGCCGCAGTCCATGACATAAATACCGTGATAGAAATTATTTGGATTTTTGTTTTTAAAGAATTTCTAGACCAAGAGCATTCTTTGAACTATAAAAACTTGCAAGACACTTTATGGATTCCTCGAGAAAAATGTGGAAATCCCGCAGAATGCCGACTTGCGTGCCATAAAGGTCGTGATCTCAAAAGTTCTGAAGGCCTGCAGCGATGCGGATGGGAATATTTTGAAAATTCAAAACGTTCATCTGGTCAGTATTTTATGGAGAACAAAACTTGTACAAATTGATGTAATAACTCTCTCCACTAGTAAAGTTATAGAGCTGCAAACGTGTTATCATACTTTTGGCCCACCATATAAAAGTTAAGTTAATTACCGTATTTTTTGTACCGCTTCTGTTGAAATCTAAATGTTTTCCTTTCTTTCCCTCGAGTATGATGCTTGATGACATAAAAATTAAATAATTACCGTATTTTTTGTACCGCTTCTGTTGACCGTCCCACCCCCCGGCCCAAGCAGTTACCGATTGAGCCAGGGAAGATGAGGAAATCTTAAGTCATCGGTGACTGCGACAAAAATGTTTGTTTGTTTTTTCTGGACCCTTTTTTTTTGGGACAAAAAAATTTGCAAAAAAAAAAATTTTCTCGTGGTGGAGAGTTGAACTCAAGTTGCTCAAAAATCCGGTTCAAATTTTCAGAAAGTAAAAATATTTGTCTATATGTATGCCCATATAAAGTTTCAATTAAAGCAAGAAAAAATATTTTATAAAAAGTTCAGAATTCTAAAATTTAGAATTTTAGCTCCCTTCAAATATTTTTGTTCATTTTCCAGCTAACAAGGCCTTCTACTTCCTACCAAAAACTCACGTGTAATTGACGAACGGAGTCCCGAAACTCAATGATGGAGCAACCGAAAACGTGATTGTCTCGTTGTAAATCATTCCATCCATGTCTGCCGGGTAGTCGGTTGTGTGATTATTCCATCCCTTGATCGTCGACTCCCATTCACCGAGCAAAAATGCGAATGGCATCAGAATAGGCTGTAGTGGGAGGTAGGATTCATCTGAAGTATTTACATCAGCTACTATATAAACCTTCCTCTTACCTGTTCCATTATCAACCTTTACACAAACCCCACAAGACGCTGCGCAATTTAAATCAAAAAAGTCTGTGGCATTCCTCATCTCTTGGCATTGGCCTTCCCGTTTCCACACCCTGCATGATCCGTAGATATCTTGGCAGGGACCTTAAAATCCAGCAAGTTGACAAGACAAGATCTACATGCTTACGTTCACAATTTCTGCCCATCCATCCGTCGGCACAATCGCAGCGGTAGTCGTTGAAAAGGTCGACGCATTTGGCGCCGTTCTTGCATGAATTCCATCCACACTCGTTGATTTCTAGAAAACTACGATATGGGCATTTGCTTCTAGCTTCTTGCCCAAATTTGGACTAAAATTCGGGCAAAAGTTGGTCAAGACTTTGGCAAAACTTGGATTTAGGCCCCGATTTAAGCCCAAAAATTTCTTGTTTCGTTTCAAACTCGGGTAGAAGTTTGGCAAGAGTTGGGTGAAACTTGGGGTTTTGCCAAAGTCTTGCCCAACTTTTGTCCAAGTTTAGCCAACTTCTCATCCAAGTTGATATTTTTTGGGCCAAACTTGGGCAAGAAGCTAGAGCCGAATTCCCAGAAACCCTTACCTCGTTCACATCTCCTTCCAGTGGTTCCAGGTACGCACTTGCATCCAATTTTGCCAAAGGTGTTCAGATAGCACTGTCCACCGTTCTCACATTGATCTTTCGGACACTCGACTGAAATTCAAATTTCACAGTTTTCAAATTATAAAATTAAAAATTCGAACTCACTTTCACACAACTTTCCCACCGTTCCATTTTGACACTTGCATGAGTAACCGACTGGTGATCGCTTGTCATTAAAACACGTGGAATTGTTGTCACACTCGTTGTCGAGACACTTGTCGATTTCAGTGCAGTTGGCTCCGACGTATCCGGGATTGCATTGACATGTGGATTTTCCCTTGCTCATGGAGCAACGGCCCCCGTTTTGGCATGGATTATCTTGACACTTTTCTGGAAAGATTTATCATTTGATTTATGGTAGGCAACCCCCGATAAAATCGCTTACCTTCCATTTCCAAGTCATTATTATCTACAAAGTCGTGCTGAAGCATACGATGGTGGACATGTGAGTTCAGGAACTTCAGATCATCCTCTTGAAGCACTGTATCATTAAGTGGCGCAAATTTTTTGAACATTCTACCCATCATGAACGTGGATTCCGATGGTTTTTCGATAAGGAACTTTGAGGAATGCTGGAATGTTTTGAAGTTGGCAGCAGGGGTGTGCGACAAATCTCAACATTAGCCGAGCGAGCTCGACAAATTCGGCAAAATTGCCGTGCTTAACAAACTCCGAAAAATGTGATCCTTTTTATTTTTTTTTTGGAGCAGCAAAACTGCTGAATTCTGAACGCAAATCTGGTGTCTGAATAAGTTCCGTGTAATGTGTCTGCTTAAGCATCAAAATAACTCAATTTTGAGCCATTTTACTAAATTTTTGGTGACAAAATCAGTGATTTTGGTCAAAATTGTGTTGTCAAATTTTTGATGTGTGCGGCAAATTCGGCAAATTCGGCAAATTTGCCGCAGACACCTGGTTGGCAGCCACACCATAGAAATACCTACCGAAATTTCTGGTGCTCTTGTTGAACCTGCCTTATCTCCCATCATCATGCTGGCTGCGGTGACTTGAATCTTATTTGCTGTAGCTGGAGATTCAAATGTGAGCCCATCAAAATCGAAAACATCGTCTGAATTTTCCGAGGTCTCGGCTAACGAAGCTACAGTAACCGGCAAAGGTGTAACCATTTTCGCCTTCAAAATCTCCCTTTGCTCCTCGAAAAGCGGATGCTGAGAGGGAAGCACTGGCTCCGACGTGACCACTTTCTCCGAGGTCCGTTGTTCGATGTCCTTCTCCAAATTGTAAATGAATATGTTAGGATTTTGCGTGGAGTACTTCTGATATGGTCCCTTCAAAAACGCATGTCTCGGACGCCATTTTTCCCAGTAGACTACGTTTTCAGTGGCAATAGTGGCTCTGAAAACGGAAATTGTATTTCAAGTAGAAAAGAAAACTGGGGATTTCACCGGAGAAAAAAAGATACCTACACAAATTGAACATTGCCAACGTCCCGTGTTGCCTGCCATTTTGCCTCTGCTAAAAACTTCTTATCATCACCGGTATGTGTGAGGGAGTCGTTGGTGACAAGTCGACCACACTGATGGAACATCAATCCTGCAAATGCGCTCTATTAACAATTAAACATGTGTTATTGCTTACCGTGAGTCTCAAATTGCTCATCCTCGATGAATTTTCCTCCTCTCAAAGATCCGATGATGGCTCCAGACTGCGTGCAGAGCCTTGGCTGAAGCATCAGTCCACGGAAGTGCACGTAGGCTTCCAGTTTTACTGAAATCGGTTTTTTTTTGTGGTTAATTTGTTGAGTTTAGGGTGAAAGTACCTGTGTAAACTTTTCCAATCTCATAGCTTTCCACTCGTTTGCCGGAAGCGTCGAAAACCGAAAGATCAAAGGGAGGATCCGTGGTTTGAGGTCTTCCGTGGAGGTGGCGTGGCAATCTCATAGAATCTCTGGAAATTATAGACAGTAATGAACCTATCGATGCACCATGTTAGTGGCAACCACATTGACATATACGCCTTTTGTGCTGCCAAGAACTGCCTACTACAAAAGTATACAAAAAATTAATTTCTACATTTTTTAGGTTGCTAAAAATTTTATGGCCCTTTAAAGGTTCAAAGGTGGAGTACCGAAATGTGGGAAATAGTTTTAAATTACTCCAAATTTTCCTCTGATTCCGAATATCTATGTGAAAAATTCTAAAAAAATTCCCTGATTTTATATTTGAGCTTGACACCGCGAATTTCATTTGTGCACCCATGAGATTTTTTAAATCCGTGCCCAAATAAATTCTCCTTGGAGCGCGTTTGCCTCTTTTTTCAGCCTCTTTTTTTTCTTTTTTTCTTTATATATTTTGACTTCTTCCAGCTTTCTGCTATTTTCATTCATTTTTGCCGTATTTTATTGTTTTTTTTTTTGAAAAATATATTCTTTCAATTGAACATTTTATTAGCATAAAAATTTTTTGAAAAATCTCACGGGAACGCAAAAAAAAATTCGCTATTTCAAGCTGAAGTATAAAATCAGGGAAATTTTTTAGAATTTTTTCACATTGATATTCGGAATCAGGGGAAAATTTGGACTCATTTTAAAATATTTCCCAGATTTCGGTACTCCACCTTTAAATAAAAAATAGAAAAATTCAACTTACCTACTATAGCAATGAAATCCCGAAGTTTCATAGAGCCCTTTGAAAAAGTGATTCGCATCTAGATCACTTCCAATTACTAAATCGAATGTTAATAATGATAATATTGACAAAATTATCATTTTATGTATGGATAACTTATCTGAAAATGTGATGATATCGTAATATGATGAGAACGCGGAAACTAGTAGGAAATAATAGAAAGGGATATATAACACATGTGCGGTTAAACAAGTGGAACATGAAGGATTTGAAGAATGTAGCTTAGAAAATTAACAAGTCGAATGAAAGTTGAAAAGAAATATTATATGTATTTAAATAGTTCAAGAGTTGATAATCATGTTATTTCACTCTATAGAACAATATGTGAAAAAATTGAAAAAATTTTTATAGTATTGCACCCCGCTACAAAAGGATTAAACTAAAAAAAAGAAGAAAAGACGAATACATTACAAACACAAAAATACGAACACAAATAATTGGAACAACCGAGAAAGTGTTCAAAAAGTTGAACGGCAATTTTTCGGCAATTTTCACCGGCAATTTTCAACTTTCGGACAATTTTTGAACACTTTCTCGGTTGTTCCAAATAAAATAAAAGTTATTTCCAGATAAAGCAAGTATTTTTTATATTGTATCATTAAGTTTTAATGAAAAATATCAGCTGTGACATGTCCAACCGTCTCATTTTGCAGAATTGCCGATAGGGCACCCCTGTTATGGATATTTGATAGAACCAAACCCATCAGGAATTTAAGTTGCTCAAGTGAAAATAAGGTTAAATACTAATAAAAAGCTAGAGTATACTGCAAATCGGGAGTGACTAGCTAGAATTATTTTTTGGCAGTTTTTTAAAGAAACATTATTAAAAGTGAAATATTGAAACAAAATCTCTGAAAAAACTGCAAAACCACAATTTTCCGATAAATGTGCCTAAAAGAAGCTTTTAAAAAATAAGGAAAAGTGATTTTAAAAACGGAAAAAAAAGTTTCAGAAATATACAGTGTTAAGTAGTTAAAATATTTAAGTTGAAACATAAGGCAGGTATGATAGATTATTTTTAACAGATTTTATCATAAATGTAAATTATCAAAAAATAAGGAACCACTCGAGACAATCCTCAAGCAACAATACGCCAATTTCCAATTTCCAATTCTATTCAAATCAAATGGCTATTAAAAAACCGTTGTCCACCACCACCTATTGCGGTGATTTCAGCTTCTTCCCCCTCTCTTCCCCCTTATGCTTCTCCCTATTTTCAATCTCCTCCCGAATGATGAACACATTAGGAAGACCAGTTCCAATAGCCTTCCGCCGATTGCCATACCATCCATCTGGCCATCTTTTTGTCTGCCTTTCCAACACAGTTTTTCTTCCGTTCGAGACCAAAGTGAGAGATATATACCTGGTGATAAGAAGGTTTCGGGAAAAATGAAAGGACAACCCGTTCCTGTGTGGACAGTAGCCATTAGGGTAATGATTAGGAAACAAAATGGGGGGGGGGGGGGGGAGGTTTGCTGGAAAAAATGTCAAATGCGACGGTGATAATTGTCTAGAAACAGAGATCAAAAAGAATTAGTTGATGATGGGAAATTTAAGGTTGTGGGCTATTTAATTTCAAAAAAAATTTCAATAGATTCATAGCTTCTGCGGGTTTTTGCCCAAAATGGCAGGAAACTGTCTCAATATACATTTTAAAAATTTTTAAAAAAAAGTTTATACAAAAATTTTCTGAATTTTTATGAATTTTTTTTGCAAAAAAATTCAAAACTGCGAATTATTTTCGAATTCCCAAACGAGTGACGTTATTTTTGACATTGAAACACAAAATATTATAAATAAATATTAAGTTGTCGAATTTTAAACCAATTTTGAAATTTCCGTCAATTTCTTTCGGGTTATCTAGTTTTTTTTTGTTTTTTTGAAAAGTGTTTAAAAATTTGGCAAACAGTATAGAAAATATAGAAAGTATAGAAAATATAGAAAAAATGCAAGAGAAACTGAAGATATTAGCCAAAAAACGCAAAAATGTCAAAAATGACGTCACTTATTTGCACGGGAATTCAAATTTAATTTGGCTGTTTCTTTGATTTTTGAAAAATTTAAAAAATCATTTAAAATTTAGAATATTTTTAAAATTTTTTCTCTAGTTATATTCGGTCATTAGGGTCTATTTTCTATCATTTAAAGCAAATTTAAATTTTAAAATAAAAAGATAAATGGATAAACACCAATAAATGAATAAAAAAAAGTATAAATAAAAAAATTTAAAAAGAATTAAAAAAAAAAAGATATATTTTTATATTTTTCTACGGTTATATAAATTTTTTCGTAATTTTAAAATGTTTTTTAACATTTGGGCAATTAAACCACATACGCTACTCCATCTTAAAGGAGCCCCGAGAAGATGGAAAAAATTTTGATTTTAGCTGAATTTTCGCCGTTTTTTCCAGAACTTTGATTTTTTTTTCGTTACTCCACCTTTAAAGGAAAATGGTTAAAAATTGCCTATGAGAAATTCTGAACGAAATCTTAAAAATCCAATTTATCAGTCTAAATGATCATTCAAAAAATCCACTGCTTCCTCTTGTTCCGCCCTATTTATCACCCAATCCGTCAATCTCACAAGTGATAGTGATCCAGAAAGAATGTTAGACAAAGTGCCGCCTGAAAAAACTTTCGCAACGATTCGAGAAGCGGTTCGCTACTTTTTTTGCAGAGACTCGATATCTTGATTCTTGATGATGATATGATAAGGGAGATGAAAAGTGGAACATTAGGACATTTGGGTTATAATGTTTCGAAAAGATGGTGGAAGCAGGGGTGCAATCGGAAAATTCCGGCAAACAATTCCGGCAATTTTGGCAATTGCCGGTTTTGGAAATTTCCGGCAATCGGCAATTTCGGCAACTGCCGGTTTTGGAAATTTTCGGCAATCGGCAATTTCGGAAATTACCAAAACTTCGATTGCCGAAGCACCGCTGGTTGGATGAATTTTCAGAGATCTTTTGAAAAAAAATCGAAAATTTTGAAAATTCGCGATCATTTTTCACATTGAAAAAATTGCTGGAAAAAAATGAGCATATTTTTTTAAAAACTACATCAAAACGTGATTTCAAAAAACGTTTGACAATTATAAATTGCAATTATTGAATGCCGGAAAATATTGCAGTTGGAAAAATAATGAAGAAAAAAAAAGTGGAACATTAGGACATTTGGGGACATGTTTAAAAACGAAGATCGGTGGATTTTCAGAGACTTTTTGGAAAAAATCGAAGTGAAAACGTGATTATAAAAATATAAAAATTGCAATCTAATAGTAAGTTCAGATCAATTAATGGTATCCCAAACAATTATTTAACTTTTGTTTAAACTTTAGCCAATTTCACTAGATCTACCAAAAATTACGCAACAAGGAAAAATCCGTCAGTCCGTCGCCAGGAGAAAAAAACAACAACAACCGTTGCTAATTGTCGTGGAGAATGGAACGGGATGACAACAACCGGTTCGATGATTACTCTGCAGTGAAATTAATTGAAAGTGAGATTATTGTTTTTTTCTTCCGTAACAGTTTTTTTTTTGCTGGCAGTAGTAGGGTTTGGAATGGTTAACGTATTCTAGTGGCTGAAATCGTTCGGAAGTTAGAGTTAAACGACAGAATCTATAGTTTAAAGGTAGCATCAATGGAGAAGTGTTAAAAACCACTCCTATGGTCCAAAATGGACTATTTCAGTTTCTGCCACTCATAATTTTGGAAGTTGACCAAAAAAAAATTTTTTCCTACATTTTTTATACTTTTATTTTTTTTTTAAATTATTCGTAGTAAAACATTGTAGATGTCGGAGCATGCGATATTGCTTTGGCTTTTCTCAAAAGCTCATATTTTTTCATAATTCTTGCAATTTGCCAAAACTTTGACCGGAAGTTATGAAAAATCTCAAATTATTTGAAGTGTTTTATTATGATATTCGGTTGTTTTGGATGTTTTGAAGTATTTAGGTAGACAAAATCCACACTGGCGCTACTCCAAATTTAATTAAAACTTTAAATTCAGATTCTTTCGTTTTTGATATACATATATTTATGACTAGATCATTCAATACCTATGACTAGATCATTCGATACAGCGATACCAAATATTTTCTAATTACAGTTTCATCCTCCTTTATTGTACGCCCATTTCAAGTAGATCAAAAGTCATGTAGAATTTTTTTTTGAATGTTTTATGATATTCGGTCTTTTGGATTATTATAAGTTTATTCAGAAAAAGTACCCACTGGCCCTACTCCACCTTTAAATGGCAGAATATATAGTTTAAACTAAGACTAAGCTGGAAAAATGGTTAATATTTTGTAAGTACATATATCCTCTTCATTTTAAAATATTAAACTTTATTAGAAACAACAATTAATTATTAAAAGTACCAAATTAGAAATTTTAAAAAACAATTAAAAAACCAGAAATATTAAAAATTGAAGCAAAATTAATTAGTGAGAAATTTTAAAGAAAAAACTCAGCTTTTCAAGATTTTTCGCTGTGCTCCAACTTCTGAATCTTCATTTTCAGCATAAAACCAAGTTGTGCCGAAGGTCCTGATTCAAGATTTTCAAGGCAGGCTTCCACGTGGCTAGTCTTGAATTGGCTCAGCGTAATCGGCATTCCTAGAAGGAACTTCAATGTGCAGGAAACCTGAAATTAAATTAAATTTAGTATAAAATCTCGAAAATTATTTATTTTCCAACTCACCATATAGTCATCCCCGTTCTCCAGAAATCCTTTCAAATAAGACAAAACTGAATCAGTAATTGTCTTCTCTTCCATACAAGTTCTCAAGAATCTCTTGAAGAATTTGCGATTCTCATTGAAAAGTTCCCTTGCTTGAAGCTCTTTGATGTGGTTCATCAGAAGCTCGGCATCGTCATTGTGAACTCCAAAATTGTAGATCAAATTCTGAATGTCGTACTTTTGATACATCTCCAATGAATAATCGAAAGCCCAGGTGAACTTAATAGCTGCAGAGATCTGAAAAAAAAAAAATTTTATTGGGATATTTGAACTTTAAAAATTTTAACTTACCACTTCACTATTTCCGGATCTGATATAACCTGCTAGGAGCATCATGCAGATTTCAGTCATTACTTGATCTTTGCGATCCTCTTTTCGTACGGCTTCAAAATGATCTTCCAGCTCCAGCTCCTCATCAGTGTAGATTCCGGATTCGGTTTCACTGATAACTGACTCATCATCACTGAAGTCGTTCTCTTCTTCCTCATTCTCTTCTGCATGGCCGATCAGATCATCAGCTTCCACTTCAGCTTCATCCTCTTCAAGAATCTCGTCCTGAAGGAGCAAAACATCAACTTTTGCAATAATTTCATCAGCATCTCGGAATTGCCCTTCGAATTGTGTTGCTTTTCTGTAGATCCCCAACTCCTCATACTCGTCCAACGAGAACTCGAAATGGTTTAGAATTTCCAGGCAGCTTCTGACAGTATCCAAATCATCAAAATCCATGAGAGAGGTAACCAATCGAACCATGAATTCTTCTGGGACCCGTTTCTCTTTTGCAATTTGCACAAATTCCTTCAAAAGTTGCGGCATTTCCTGTGCAATTTCTTCATATTTCCAGGCAAGAACGCTTTTTGACAAGCTCTTGGCAGCTTCATTGAATGGAGCATACTCAGCTACCAAAGCTGGGAGGTTGTGTTTTTCGAGAAGATCCCTGGATACTTGCATATCGGAGAGTTGGATGATGAGTGGAGTGATCTAAAAATTCAAATTCATTAGAACCAAAACTAATGTGCAAATTTCTTTAAGTACTTACCAATTCATCCTTTCCTGTCTTGATGGTTCTGGCAAGAAGATGGATCATATAGTCGGTGTTGTTCATGTTGATTGTGGAGATTTAGTTCTAAAGTATCAAAAATTAGTTAACAGATAAAATCAAAAGTAAAAGCTATACTTAAGAGAGAAAAGAAAATAAGAAAGACTGAGCTCAAGGAGCTCCAGGTCTGTAAATGACTGAATGACTGAATGAATGAATAATCAAAAACGATGACCAATCAAAACGCTGGTAACTCCCCCTTTTTCTAATCGATAAAGGTGCAGGGTATAGCCAGCTAAGTAGTGTGGAGATGTACTGTACCAGAATAATAGATAACATCAACACTGTATTATTATTGATCGAGTAGAATCGCCTCTTTACAACTGGGTTTAAAGGTGCATGGTGGGAAAGTGAATTGACAGGGTTAGAAACAATGCATTAAAGAAAGGTTTTTGATGACTACATTTGAAAATAAATTTGAACGAATTATATGTGGATAAATATGTACTAAAAAAATAAGATACCAAAATGAAGCATAGTATTACTATTCAACATTTTAGTAGGAAATATCAGGACTCAGGGGAGGGCTGCGATTGCCATTCGGAAAATTTATTTGCCGGCAAATTCGGCAAATTGACAAATCGCCGGTTTGCCGATTTGCCGTTTGCCGGATATCAGATTTGCCGGAAATGTTTAGAAGGATTGTTTATAAGACGGTGACACTTAAAACTGTGCCTTTTTGGATTTTTTCCCATTTTTTCTTCATATTTTAACAGAATTTGCTTATTTTCAAGATAGATGTAGGAACATTCGTAGAATGGGTTTATTTTTGCCATTTGAAATTGAAGTTCTGAAGTTTTCAAAAAAAAAAAAGTGCAAAACCACAATTTGCCTAAAATTTTCGGCAATTTCGGCAAATCGGAAATTTGCCGGTTTGGCGGAAATTTTCCATTAAGACAATTTGCTGACTTGCCGGAAATCTCAATTCCGGCAATTTGCCGATTTGCCGATTTGCCGGAAAAGGTCGTTTGCCGCCCACCCCTGCCAGGACTCAGTAATAGTGAATAGTGAGAAATAATCGGAAGTCTTATAAATATATTATACAATTTGCAATAAATCTCTAAAATTCTACTAACTTGTTTGCACAATTTTAATACTTATATTATAGAAACTAAATTTAAACACTTATCACAACTTCGAAAACATTCCTGCGATATCTTAGAAGTACACTTATAATAAAATTCAAGCTTTACAGTTCGTTATTTCTGAAATTTGCACAACATGTTTATTACTTAAAAATTCATAACTAAAAGCTTGATACAAGCTTGAGCTTGCGACTTTCATATTATAGTTATTATTCATTTGATTTAAAATTGGGTGGTGAACGCTAGAACTCCAAAAGTCACGAGTTCAAATGTTTTAGACCACCGAAAAAAAATGCATATTTTTTTCTATAAAATGATAGAATTTAAAAAAATATAAATTATTATTCCAGTTGATAATTTCAATTTAAAAAAAAAACAACTGAGATATAAGCTGCCATATTTTAAAAATAGAATAAATCACTGCAATTCCTCAAAAGCCACCTATTTTTAAGGTTGAATTTTTTGAAATTATTTGGTCACTATTTTCAGATTTATTTCTGAATAACATTTCGCCTCTTTTTCAAAATAGAAAGTTTTAAGACAGCGAATTAATTCATATTCAACCTGATTTTTTTCAATTTTTTCTTAGTCATCTTACCACTAAATATGTACTTTCCGACGTAGAAGGAAATCAGACATTACAGTGGCTACCAAAAAATGTACCAAAATAAATAAAAATCTACCAAAGTTTATACCAAAATATCTACCAAGTATTAGGATTGACATATTCTCGAATTACCATCAATTCATTAGGATTTTTCATAAAATGTTAAGTTTTAAATTAATCCAAATTGATGTTTCTATAGGTTTTTTGCATGAATGTAGTTTTATTTTATCGATAGTGTTTCCATCAGTCATAGTGTAACCTTCCAAAAAGAAATTGATGTTTTTTAATCTATAATTTTCTGTCAAATAGTGGAGTAAGTCACAAGTTTGGAAGTTGTTCAATTGCAACTTGTTTATAAAGTTTTAAGTACGTATATATATTTTAGTGGCTCAAACCTAAGGCATTGCTCAAAAAAATATTTTTTTCAGATTTCCTACCAATGAAAAGTTTATTTTCCAGAAATTGTGTTCGCGAAACCTATAAAATTTACTTTTCAAACACAACTTCACATTATATCTTTTTTTCATTTTTTTGAGTTCTAACCTAAAATCCTTTTTAATTTCCAAAAACCAGTAACATTCAAAGTTCCTTATTTCTTATCTAACCTTGTTTATACATTTTCCCATCGTGCACCTTTAAAACCAGTTGTAAACATGGTACCTAATTTGATCGATAATATGTACATATTTTGTTATTCGTTCCGGTATCGTACCTCCACCTACCATAAATCCCATACCCTACATCTTTATCGATTTTTTGCAAATTACGAGCGTTGTAGGGGGCGGAGCGATAGGTCCTATAGGTTTTGGTATATCATCATTCATTCATTCATTGGTACATTCATTTACCCACCTTCCTCTTTCTGAGCTTCTCTGGAGTTCTGTGCTTCCTTTTTCCCTTATCTTTATACTGTAATTTTTAACTTTCAGAACAAATTCTCCACTTTCAAAAATGAACAAGAACGAGTACATGATGCATCTTCTTGCCAGAACCATTAGAACAAGAAATGATGATATGGTTAGTTAACGAAATAATAAAATAATTTTTCAAAATTTTGACTTCTAAAAAAAATCTAAATCTTTTAAATTTTAAATTTTCAGATCACTCCACTCATCACCCAACTAGCCGATATGCAAGTATCCATGGATATTCTGGAGAAACACAACTTCCCAGCTCTTGTAGCCGAGTATGCTCCATTCAATAAAGCTGCGCAAAGCTTGTCCCACAGTGTTCTTGTCTGGAAAAACGATGAACTTGCACAGGAAAAATCGTATATGTTGAAGGAATTCGTAAGAATTTGCAAGGATCAGCATCAGCCGGAGGAGTTTTTGCTTCGACTTACATGTTCCTTAATCAATTTAAACGATTTCGAACTTACCAGAAGCTGCTTCGACATTATTGTCAGTTTTGGCCTAACTTTGAACGCTTATGATGAGTTTGGAATTTTCCGAAAAGCAATGGAATACCAGGGACAGATGGAAGAAGCTGACAAGATTATCTCAGATGTTGATGCGATGCTTCTCCGGAATGAGTTTTTGGAGGAAGATGAAGCCGAGGAACAAGCTGATAATGAGATGGATGCTTTTGAAGAAGAAGGTGTCGAGGAAGTAGATCAGGAAGTAGTTGATTTCAATGATAACGAGTCTGTTATCAGTGAGACGGAATCAGGGGTTTTCACAGATGAGGAGCTTGATATGGAAGATCACGCGGAAGTTATGAGAAGACATGCACAGGATCAAGCACTGGTCTCTGAAATCTGCATGGTGTTCCTTGCAGGATGTATTAAATCAGGAAGAAGTGATGTGGTAAGTGGAAGCTATAAAATTTGAAATTTATAATTAACTAATCTAATCAATATTTCAGATCTCTGCAGCAATTCAATTCACTGGAGCATTCTTCTATCCATTGGCATTGCTTCGAAAGTATGATATCCAATACTTGATCTACTGCTATGGAAGTCATAACGAGGATGCCGAACTTCTGATGAATCATATCAAGCATCTTCAAGCCATAGAAATCGCTGGAGAGCGACAAGAGTTCTTCAAAATGTTCATGGAAACAACTTTTCGCAATGCCGAAACAGTCACCGATTCTGTGATGGCTCAAATGAAAGGATTTCTGGAAGATGGCGATGATTTCATGGTTAGTTGGAAAATCGGTATTTTTAGAAAAATATTCCTTTAATTTTTAGATTTCCTGCACATTGCATGTCTTCCTTAAAATGCCAATTACACTCAGCCAATTCAAGAATAGCCACGTGGAAGCCTGCCTAGAAAATCTTGAATCAGGACTTGCTGCACAACTTGGTTTTATGCTGAAAATGAAGATTCAGTTATTGGAGCAGATTGACTACGAAATTTGGTAACTTTTCAGTAGTTTTACTACTCACTCCATTTCTTTATATTATGCTCCATATACTCCAAATTCAATTGTGTTCTCTAATTTTAATACCGATATTTCTAAAATTCTTGTCATTTGTTTTAATTCTAAAGATGTTAATCTACTTTTTTTTTGTTTTAATCACATAACTAATCATTATTTCTAATAAAATTTCTATAATTCTAATCTTTATTGCGTAATATAGTAAATTAATCGGTGAAGCCAGAGAGTAAAATATAGTGGGAAGCCAGAGAGTAAAATATAGTGGGAAGCCAGAGAGTAAAATATAGTGGGAAGCCAGAGAGTAAAAAATAGTGGGAAGCCAGATAGTAAAATATAGTGGGAAGCCAGAGAGTAAAATATAGTGGGAAGCCAGAGAGTAAAATATAGTGGGAAGCCAGAGAGTAAAATATAGTGGGAAGCCAGAGAGTAAAATATAGTGGGAAGCCAGAGAGTAAAATATAGTGGGAAGCCAGAGAGTAAAATATAGTGGGAAGCCAGAGAGTAAAATATAGTGGGAAGCCAGAGAGTAAAATATAGTGGGAAGCCAGAGAGTAAAATATAGTGGGAAGCCAGAGAGTAAAATATAGTGGGAAGCCAGAGAGTAAAATATAGTGGGAAGCCAGAGAGTAAAATATAGTGGGAAGCCAGAGAGTAAAATATAGTGGGAAGCCAGAGAGTAAAATATAGTGGGAAGCCAGAGAGTAAAATATAGTGGGAAGCCAGAGAGTAAAATATAGTGGGAAGCCAGAGAGTAAAATATAGTGGGAAGCCAGAGAGTAAAATATAGTGGGAAGCCACAGAGAGTAAAATATAGTGGGAAGCCAGAGAGTAAAATATAGTGGGAAGCCAGAGAGTAAAATATAGTGGGAAGCCAGAGAGTAAAATATAGTGGGAAGCCATAGAGAGTAAAATATAGTGGGAAGCCATAGAGAGTAAAATATAGTGGGAAGCCATAGAGAGTAAAATATAGTGGGAAGCCAGAGAGTAAAATATAGTGGGAAGCCAGAGAGTAAAATATAGTGGGAAGCCAGAGAGTAAAATATAGTGGGAAGCCAGAGAGTAAAATATAGTGGGAAGCCAGAGAGTAAAATATAGTGGGAAGCCAGAGAGTAAAATATAGTGGGAAGCCAGAGAGTAAAATATAGTGGGAAGCCAGAGAGTAAAATATAGTGGGAAGCCAGAGAGTAAAATATGGTGGGAAGCCAGAGAGTAAAATATAGTGGGAAGCCAGAGAGTAAAATATAGTGGGAAGCCAGAGAGTAAAATATAGTGGGAAGCCAGAGAGTAAAATATAGTGGGAAGCCAGAGAGTAAAATATAGTGGGAAGCCAGAGAGTAAAATATAGTGGGAAGCCAGAGAGTAAAATATAGTGGGAAGCCAGAGAGTAAAATATAGTGGGAAGCCAGAGAGTAAAATATAGTGGGAAGCCAGAGAGTAAAATATGGTGGGAAGCCAGAGAGTAAAATATAGTGGGAAGCCTAGAGAGTAAAATATAGTGGCTTCCCACTATATTTTACTCTCTATGGCTTCCCACTATATTTTACTCTCTGTGGCTTCCCACTATATTTTACTCTCTATGGCTTCCCACTATATTTTACTCTCTATGGCTTCCCACTATATTTTACTCTCTATGGCTTCCCACTATATTTTACTCTCTATGGCTTCCCACTATATTTTACTCTCTGTGGCTTCCCACTATATTTTACTCTCTATGGCTTCCCACTATATTTTACTCTCTGTGGCTTCCCACTATATTTTACTCTCTGTGGCTTCCCACTATATTTTACTCTCTGTGGCTTCCCACTATATTTTACTCTCTATGGCTTCCCACTATATTTTACTCTCTATGGCTTCCCACTATATTTTACTCTCTATGGCTTCCCACTATATTTTACTCTCTGTGGCTTCCCACTATATTTTACTCTCTGTGGCTTCCCACTATATTTTACTCTCTATGGCTTCCCACTATATTTTACTCTCTATGGCTTCCCACTATATTTTACTCTCTATGGCTTCCCACTATATTTTACTCTCTGTGGCTTCCCACTATATTTTACTCTCTATGGCTTCCCACTATATTTTACTCTCTATGGCTTCCCACTATATTTTACTCTCTATGGCTTCCCACTATATTTTACTCTCTATGGCTTCCCACTATATTTTACTCTCTATGGCTTCCCACTATATTTTACTCTCTATGGCTTCCCACTATATTTTACTCTCTATGGCTTCCCACTATATTTTACTCTCTATGGCTTCCCACTATATTTTACTCTCTGTGGCTTCCCACTATATTTTACTCTCTATGGCTTCCCACTATATTTTACTCTCTATGGCTTCCCACTATATTTTACTCTCTGTGGCTTCCCACTATATTTTACTCTCTGTGGCTTCCCACTATATTTTACTCTCTGTGGCTTCCCACTATATTTTACTCTCTGTGGCTTCCCACTATATTTTACTCTCTGTGGCTTCCCACTATATTTTACTCTCTGTGGCTTCCCACTATATTTTACTCTCTGTGGCTTCCCACTATATTTTACTCTCTGTGGCTTCCCACCATGTTCAATATTTCTACGTTCGATTGAAAATCGGAAATATCGATGGAATACATATGTTTCTGTTCATTTGTGTCCCCGCCCGCCTCATCTGTTATCCTCCCTCCCTCCAAATTCTTGAAATGAGTGGGAGTAAGTACTTTTTGTGTGCTCCGGGATGCTGCGAATGACGGAGACCGCAACGATCGTGTCGTATAAAAGTAAATGTGTGGATGTATGTAATGTTGAGCACTACAAGATTGTATATTTGTTTCTTTTTTTTTGAATATTGATTTTGAGTTTTTCGATTTTTGGCAATTTTTTAAAAGTGGTGTAGTCGAATTTTTTATTGCTTTTTCAGACTCAAAATTGTCTGAAAACACCAAATTTCATAATGAAACTTCTTGAAAACTTCTCAAAAAAATAGTTATGACGGCTCAAAAAATGGCCTAAAATTAGTTAAAAATTGAAATTTTTACTCAATGTTTTGAAGTTTGTAAATTCTATTTTTTTCTCAAATTTTCATGCGAATTCTTCGAAACTTTACCTTCTATTGGTCTTCAATTTTTCTTAAAAATTTAAAAAAATCGAACTCTTCATAAAATTCTGACGCAAGAAGATGGACGGGATCTCCGAGACTCCTCCCACAAAATGGATGAGGCTTCTGAGACTCACGTGGTGCCAGAGTGTCTCGTTTCGGCTTGATCTACGTAGATCTAAAAAATGCGGGAGAAGGGACGCAGAGTTCTCAACTAATTTCACATGGTTAAGAACGTACTGACGTCACATTTTTTTGGTTAAAAAACTCCCGCATTTTTTGTAGATCAAACCGTAATGGGACGCCTGGCACCTTTTTAACCGCAAAGTTTCCCTCCAAAGTTTCAGATCAGTAATTTAGAAAATTTCACTTCCACTTTTTTACAACAAAAATAGCGCTTGTTATTGTGATCTTTGAATTCCCAAATAATTTCCTCTAAAGTCGTCGAAATTCCTCTAATTTTCCAAATTTTCTCCCGAAAACTTTAAATTTTTGATTAAAAGCTGGCTTAAAGCCCCCCCCCCCACCCCCTACACAAATGAAAGAGGGAAACAATTTGGAAATGAAACGTCGTCGTGAAAAGGAGGGGCCCCAACACAAATGAGATTCCCAAAGCACATTCTTTTATTTGTTGTTTTTTCGGCTTTTTGTCTACTTTTAACCTCTTTTTCTCCCTTTTGCTCTTCATTTTCAGCTTTTCCCGAGAGGGGGTCTCTGAAATTTGATGATTTTTAGAAGAACTTTATTCGCTTTGAGCTGTTTTTCGAGCTCTTTTGATTGAGTGAGCATGGCCAAACCCCCTTTAAAGGTGGAGTACCGGAATCTGATACTGTTTTTTTAGTCCTAAAATGACCCTAAAGTTTTGGAAAAGAGGCTCATTTTCAGATAAAACCAAAAATTTTTGCCAACTTCTCGATGTCGCAATTTTAGTCCAAAATGAGCCTTTTTTCCAGAACATTGAACCACCATAACTTGTTTTTTAAGACAGTTTCATAACGTCTCATTACGAAATTCGGTAGTTTTGAGTCATTTTGAATCTAAGTCTAAAACAACAAAGTCTCAGATTTCGGTACTCCACCTTCAAGGCGACCTACGCCTGCCATAAGGCATGCCTGCCTAAGTTTAAAAACCTAAACTCTAGTAGTCGAATGTTTTTTTGGTAAAGACCATCTAACCTCCAGGGACATTTTGTTCCAACTTGAAAAATGTGCTCGCCTCCTCTAAATAGAACCCATGGAATATGAATCTCCCCCACTGAAAAAAAGAGGAGCAGTTGATGATCGTCGTTGTCCGCAGAGCACATTCAATGCCTCACTCGGAGCACCAGAAGCTCTTTTTTATGATCTTGCTCTTTTTTTTTCTGGTGGCTGGAGCAATGTGTTTTTATTTTAGTTGCTGTTTTTTTTGTCTTTTAGCGGATTATTCAAAATTTTCCTATAATACTTTTTAGCTTTTTTTGGCTAGACACTTTCCCGGTTTTCAATAGGCAGGCACACCTAGAAATATGCCTGTCTTCCAGAGGTGTGCGGTAAATTTGCAGAATTTGCCGAACATCCCTGCTGCCTACATTGTAAAGTTTTTATCAAGTAATTTTACAATTGAAAGTTAGAAAATAGAAGCTGTAAAATTTTATTTCAAAAAATTTCAATTTTCATTTTTTTTTGCAAAACTTTAAAAAAAATATTAAAATTCCAAAAAAGTTATTCCCACCCAACTTGTTGGTTCATCTGTACCCGGCACCCATTCTCGAACATTGTGGAGAACATCAAAATGATTGACAATTGGTCGGCTTTTTTACATTCCTTTTCTTCTTCTGGGGGAAATTTTTGACAAAAGAAAAATATTTTAAAAACATTTTGGACCACTTGCTTACACCCGGCTAACTGTTTTTTTTTTAAAGTTGGCCAAAAAATTTTTAGTTTTTAAAATGTTGAAAAATTAAATTGGACTTCATTCAATTAGAAAAAAAAACTTATTTTTCTCTAATTTTTATATATTTTGGTTTCAGCTCGGCTACTAAAAAATTTTCCAAAAACATCCGACTACTGTTCACATAAATTCTTGCAGCAACGTCAGCAGCGGTGGCGGCGGAAAACCCAATTTTCAGTGTTTTTCAAATGGGAATTATTATTTTCACCAGGAAACCGATAATTTGGTTTTCTTTTGTTCACTTTTACGTACCAGTCTCTTAGCTTTCACATATTTATCCTTCTCAATTCTATATGTATTTCTTTGCGTCCAGTGATGCTCTTCTCTGTTGATTTATAACCTAACATAAAGTGAAAGTGCCACAGTTTTTGTTTCTTTTTGTGTTGAGTTCGGAAAGCGAAATAGACTTTTATTTTGTTTTTAAAAATTTAACAAAATTTATTTTATTTTGTTTTTAAAAATTTAACAAAATTTATTTTAATTTTTAGGAAATGGTTCTCTCTCGGCTCTAGCTCGCCTGACAGAAATTCATACGTCTAGAAATTCAAGTTTGCAACATTATAGTTTGTAGTTTCTAGTTTCTAGTTTCTAGTTTCTAGCTTGCCGTCTGCAATATGTAGTTTACAGTTAAAGTTGCTTTACCACTTAGGATACAAGGTATTGTTTTTAGTTAGTAATTTCATTTCATACTTTGTAGTTTGAAGAGTGTGGTTTGTAGTTTGTAGTTTGTAGTTTGTAGTTTATAGTTTGTAGTTTATAGTTTGTAATTTATGGCTCAAAGTTCGTTCCTTGGTATAATACATTTAACAATTTTAAAATGCTAATACATCAAGTCAACCATATAACTTGCAAATTTAAAATTCTAAGGTTGTAGTTTGTAGTTTTTAATCTGCAGTTTGTAGTTTGTAGTTTGCAATTTCAGAAAAACTGCTCAAACCCTTAGAAAAGCTATATAAAACTTTAATTTTTAGGACGCATTTCCAGTAGAGCTCAACAATTTGTACCCTATTTATTCTCAATTTTATCAAAAACTTACTCCCTCACGACTTCTTCTCATGATGTTCCTTCCTTCCCACTGGGCTCATAAACTAAAAAATCATGTATTTTTCTCCACTTTTTTCTCATTCTATTCTTCTCAGTTTTACATACCCTCTTCTTCACTCTACTTTTCAGTATTCCAAAAATTTTCGCAAACTTTTTGAATTTGAATTTCTTTTTGCAGAAAGTACCCAACAAATATGCGATGACGTCATTGGTTTCGAAAAGAATGGAGTTCGGGAAGATAGTGCTACTGGTGCTAGTGATTATGGAAATGGTTCAGGTGGGATTTTTTTTCGAGGATCCGAATGGAAAATTAAATTTTAGTAAGCAAAAATAATGTTAAGATTTGCTCCGGAGTCCGTGCTGCTCTGCGTCTGCGAAAAAAGTCCAACTCCGCTGATGATTCTGAGGATGAAGAGATGCAAGATGAGATTGATAATGCTATCTACGACAAGGCTTCTATTTTCGAGCAGGGGTATTGTATTTTATTTTTCTTATTTTTTTTCCTGGGATTTCTTCTAATTAAAAATCAAAAAACTTTCAGTGAAACCCACGACTTTCTGCAATTCCTACGAAGTATCAAATACGATCATCGTCAGGTGCCTGACGATGGCTATGACGGGCCAGTTCATGTGAATGTGTCCATAGTGGTCAGCAACATTCGTTCGGTGTCTGAAGTCACCATGGATTACTCCATTGAAATGTTCTATCGAGAGTCGTGGCGAGACCCAAGGCTGACGTATAGCCGGGATAAATTCAAGAATAAGACGGAGATCTCTTTGCATGAGAGTTACTCGAATTATTTATGGCATCCAGATACGTTTGTGCCGAATGCGATTTCTTCGAAGAACCCCAGAAGGCAGTCGATAACGCACAGGTCACTGTTGAGGTAGGGTTGGTTCTTCTCTGACATTTGCCGCACACCCCTGGTCTACATTAATTTTACAGTTCTGTGCTCAGTGAGCACATCGCGAATTAACTTAAAAATTGAAAAGGAACACTTCAGACTTGAGTCTAGTTGCCTGAACCTAGGTAGCCGAGCATGTAAAAAAGAAATACTGATATTAGATATGAAACATTTTAAAATTACAAATACGTAGTTTTACATTTTCTGTGGATCTTTGCAGACTTCGCAACAACGGAAGCATCCTTTACAGCAGGCGGCTCTCGTTGATACTCACTTGTGGGATGGACCTAACTCTATTCCCATTCGACACCCAGCTGTGCAAGATGGGATTCGAGAGTTGTAAGTTATTGAGTTCCAATGTTATCAATGAGACATTTTTCAAATTTTTTAGATGGTTACACCGCAGACAAGGTCAAGTATCTGTGGTCTACTGGAGCTATCCAGTCGCTGAAGCTTCATAAGATTCGGCTGCCAGATTTTCAGGTCAAGGAGGCTTATGTGACAAGTCGTGTGGAAAGTTATGCGACAGGTAGGTATTTTTATTGGCAAAAGTCTTATTAATGAATAGCAACCAGTAATCCTGCACTGACATATATTTAAAGGCTTATTGAATTGCACGAGGATTTACGTAGATCTATAAAAAATAGGGGAGAAGAGACGCAGAGTTGTCAACTGATTTTGCATGGTTAAGAACGTGCTGACGTCACAGTCTTTGGCCAAAAAATTCCCGCATTTTTTGTAGATCAAACCGTGATGGGACAGCCTGGCGTCAGGCTGACATCACGTGGAACTTTAGTAAATTTCTATCAAGTAAGTCATAAATTAGGTATCTTTATAATTAATAATATGCTACTTGGCTGGCTTAGTCTGGGAAACAGCTAGGTCACTAAATTAGAGATAATTCCAATTTCCATTCAGGTGACTATTCTCGTCTATACGTGTGCTTCGTATTCAATCGAGCAGCCGGCTTCTGCTTCCTGCAGCTAATTATTCCCTCTACAGCCGTCGTCATTACGTCCTGGGTTTCTTTGTGGATGGAGAATGAGACTTCATTCCAAGTTGGTTTTTTTTTTTTTTTTTCAAACTAATTGGAATTTGCGGAATATCGATAACAAAAATAGTAGCTAAAAAGTTTTCAGGACATGATCTCTATTATCCTGACGATTACTTTCCTGCTCTTCTCGTATAATGAAGTTATGCCACGTGTTAGTTATATCAAAGCGATGGATGTTTATTTAGGTTTGCATATTTTCAAGAATCGGACCTTCAAGTAGGCTTTTCAGGAGTTTGCTTTTGCATCGTATTTCTGTCACTGATAAAACTGGCGGCAGTGAAGTATATGCGTCAAAGGTTATTGATCACCAGGTGAGTGAATTAATTTTTTGGAAGTTATTACCTTATTTTCTATATTACTTTCATAACCAAAATACTTCAATGGAAAGTCGCCATTGAATTTTGTACTGATCAGCGCGTAGTCCCGTGAGTTGTCGGCTGCAGGTTCTTGCTACTCTTGAACTGTTTGCTCAATGCTAGCAGCCGACTCTTCACGGGTTGTCATGAAAGGTCAAACCTCATCTATTACTATCCTCCTATGTTAACCCAACCAATCATTCACCTTGTTTTCCATTTTCCGAACTAACTCATCCCTGTACAAACTGTCGCAAGTTGGTCACGAATGTACACTTACCCGTCTTGAACCAATGGAAATGATCGAGATGATGCCGACGAGTATCTCCGCGGACAATTTCACAACAGTCACAACTTCCGAGGTTCAGGACGCGTCGCTGAAAATGGATGTGGAGAAGAGCCCAGAGTGAGGAACAGTGTGCATGGGAGAATGCATTGTGGTTTACTTCTTTTTCTATCCATCTTTCTGATATTTTGTGAAAATGATTTTTTGAATATATGAAGCTTAGAAAAGAATACGCTAATTAAGTAAAAAACTTCAGAGACACATCTATTGTCGCCGCTGGAATGCTACCAATGTTACGTCTGGTAAATGGAATCGGGTCGCCGGCGGTTAATGGATCCGAAGGGTTTACGTATGAGAATCCTGCAGTTAAAAAGTTAGTTTTTAATGAGAAATTCAAGGAGCAGCCGACATTCTACGGGTTACTTCCTGATGAGGCATATGCTGCTGGCCACATAGGTGATTGAGATACCCCATGAGGTGTCGGCTGCTAGCCTCTTAGATAGGTCGTTGCGATGTCCTGTTACATGTCGGCTTCTTGCGTCTTGGAAATCACAGGGGTAGTTTCCATTTCCCATTAGGTGTCCGCTGCCGACCTGCTATGTCCCGTGAAGTGTCCGCTGCTGCCCCACTTCTTAGAAAAATGAAAACTAGAAAACAAAAGTGAACAGCCGACACCTCACAGGCCTGCGTGTTGACCAGAGAAGCAGCCGACACTGTACAAGTCCCTTTTTCCAATTTTCACTAGTTTTAGAGTTTCCATGTCCCCGGACACGTTTACCCAAGTTCAAATGGAAACAAATGGATCAATGTCACCGGTTTGCCGGCAAAATCGAGCAAAGGATAATGGAAACGGTGAGGATTTTATTTCCGAGAAATCTGGTTTTTTTTTTGTTTTTTTTTAATTCAAAAATTTCCAGTTTCCCAATCCTCCAACTGTTTTGAATTCTCACCAACGTTCATGCATCGGTTCCACTGGATCACGCAAATGACGTTTTTCTTCGGTTTTGTCATTTTCTGCTTATTCTACTTTCTTGTCTACCCAAATATTCACACGCAGGTCATTTTTGCAAATTTTTTTGGTTTCAATAAAAAATCTGAAATCTTTTTTTTGCAGATAACCGATGACGATTGTGATCGACAAATGGCTGAGTGGTTCGCAGAAATTCATTGAGAAATTGTTTTCAAAGAAGTTATTTATATTAATTGTATTTATTTTTATGAACATTGCATAACAATCGGGTTGAATGAATAATAATTTCTATAACTTTATTTTTAATATCGAGAGCAGCTGACATTTCACAGGAGCGCGGGGGCTTCCTAACTATCATCGGCCGACATTTTGTGGGTCCACGCAGGAATGTAAGGTGTCGGCTGCTTTTTTCCAGATGCCAAAAACATGAGTAGCACGTAAAAATTCGGTGCAGCCGACACTTAACAGGCCTGAAAAAATTGCTGGGCACCTTCGAAGGGTTTCCAAAAAGTGCAGCCAACCTCGACATGTTCGTCCAACATAGTTCATGTTGTGGTTGCACCCCACAGGCAATGAAGTGCGTTGCGTCTGACATGTGACAGGCTCGCAGTTGAACCCGTATATTGTCTGCCGCACCTGTCTTGGCATTTCCTGCAGCCGACAATTTTTTGGTGGTCATGTGAAATGTGAATGCGTCTGACAATTCACGGGATAGATTTTTGATTGGGGTAGTTTTTTAAATTAAAATTTTTTTTTAACAAATTGAAATAATTTTACCGTGAAACACTCCCCCCTCACCCCCCCCCCTTTCCAGAAAGCCACATGAAGCTTGCTTCCGGAAAAATTCATTTATTTCCTTATTGTTCGTTTTCTCTGGCAGCATTTATTGTTGCGAAACTTCTGTATCAACAACATTCGAAACCAGATTCCTATCAAAAAAGAATATGTCGACGTCGAATCCAGGTAACTTTCCGATTAACTTCTTCAAAATTCTTTAAAATTTCCAGATAACTCCACTGACAGCCCACCAGACGTATCCAAGACGGGTGATACTTATAAAAGTGGAACACAAACTACAAATACCGATTCCCTGGAGACGAAACTATCAGATGATGGTCCTAAGAAAACGGTGGATTTGAGTCTTATTCCAACTGTTTCGCAGAACATGGAGAAAGATAAAGATAATACAACATTGGATGAAGACAGAAAGTTTGATACTGGAGTAGGTATAGCGGACATCTTGCGGGACCAAGCAAAGCGGGCGGCAATGCAAAGGGGGTCCTGTGAGACGCCGGTCACTAATTCTGCCAACCTGTAAAGGTCCCTAGCAACCGACACCATACAGGTACGAATCTCTTTCTGAATTCCAGATCGAGTTCCTTCTCAGCTGCCTCGGAATGTCCGTCGGCCTTGGAAACATTTGGCGTTTCCCGTCCCGTGCCTATGAAAATGGTGGTTCGGTCTTTCTCATCCCGTACATCACATGTGCATTGCTCTTCGGTCTTCCCGGTGTCTACTTGGAGTTTGCGATGGGTCAATATCAAGGAAGATCGCCTCCGTTTGTGTATCGAAGAATCATGCCAGCGCTGGAAGGGTTCGGATGGGTGGCTGCGTGTTTGGCGACAATTGTGAGCATTTAATTCATGCTTCTCATGTCATGGATCAGTGTCTACATGTATAATGTGGTCATTGGGAATTCCGGATATTGGAGTCACTGTGAAAATAAGTGGAACGATAGATGTAAGTTGCTAATAACGCGGCCGACATCTTACAGGCCATGAGCATTCAGTAGTAATGATGTGAAAAGGAAATTCTGGCACTTACTAGTTAGCTGGTTCCTGAATTTGCTTTCGCGCTCGACATTTTACAGGTTTAAAATTTTGCTTTATTTCTTTTCATTTGGTGCAGCCGACACTTAACAGGTATCATCATTAGTCCGGCGCAGCAGCCAAGCAAGTACTCTGCGGCACACATGTCACGGGCTCGCACCTACTGCGTAACTTTTTCAGCGACCTGCTTCGACATTCCCGCTCAAAAACGATGTAATGGTGCGAAGCCCTTCGGCTGGAACCTCACAAACCCCATCCCGAAGCGACTCATCTTCATGAACGGGTCTTGCCACGACTTTAAAGACTATGCAAATGTAAACCTCACAGGTGCCTCTGAGCAGTTTTTCAAGTTGGTTTCCTTTTCATATTTCCATCTGTAAAAACTCAAAATTTTCAGCAACTACATTGTAAAACCTTCAAAGGGACTATTGGACATCAACTCTATCAACTGGCCAATTTTCATTGCGATGTCTGTTGGCTGGACTTTGACTATTCTTTTGATATTCAAAGAATGAAGTTCATTAGAAAAATATCATATGTCACCGTAATTCTTCCGTATATCCTTATCATTGTGTTACTCATTCGTGGAGTAACCTTGGAAGGCGCCGGTGATGGGCTCAAGTATTTTTTGGCAAGAACGGATTGGGTGGCACTATACAACTTTAAAACCTGGAGCGCTGCGCTGACTCAATTGTGCTTCTCTTTGTCAATTGGTTTTGGTGTTCTCATGAATACTGCATCCTATAACAAACAGAATCATCGATGCTTTCGGGTTAGTTGTAGCGGTTTTTTTTGTAGCAATTGATGAATCAAATGATTTAGGATGCTATTTTCCTAATAATAGGCGACACTGCCATGTCCTTAATCGGTGGAGCCGCTGTTTTTTCAACACTTGGGTATTTGGCCCGAGAACGTGGAGTTACTGTAGATAAAGTCGTGACGGATGGAACGACGCTTGCATTTATCGCCTACCCGGATGCAATGAATCAAATGCCGTTTCCCGGGCTGTGGAGTTTCCTCTTCTTCTTTATGTTGTTCTTGTTGGGGATTAGTACGTTGCTTGGTGGGTACTGTTCATCTGTTAGGCGGCCGACATTTCACGGGTCCGCCGCTGGACCCCAATCGATGTCTGCTGCGTACTAGACATGGGCGTCCAAGAAGCGCTTTATAAAGTTTTTTGCAGTTATTGTCGAGGTGATGTGCACGTGCCTTTGTGACAAGTTTCCTCGACTTCGCGAGAAACGAGTCTTCGTGGTGATTGGAGTCTGTTTCCTTCTTTTCTTGTGTGGTGTCATCCTGACAACTGACGTAAGTTTAAACATTAGCCATAATGCCTCAGACAGTTCAAATTCTTCTCACATTTTCCAGGCTGGAATCTACTGGTTCGCGCTCTTTGACGAGTATGGCTCAGGATTCGGAGCGTTGATATCGGCTACCTCTATGTGCATTATCATTTCCTACATCTATGGAATGCGAAACTTCCGGGCGGATATCGCGTCAATGTTGGGTCGTGGAACGCGAATTTCAAACATTTTCGGCCACAACAGCCCGTATTATGGATTCAATTGGATGTTCATTATGCCGATTTTTGGATGTGTATTGATCTTTTTGACGGCTAACCGAGGCTATCCGTTCAAAGGAGAATCAGCTGTTTATCCAGTTGTTTTTGATGTGAGGACATGCTCATCAATTAAAGAAACTTTTTTTTTTACCTTCAGATCGTCGGATGGCTTTTGGCAGTGTTTCCGTTTATGATGGTCCCGGTAATTGCGTTGTGCACTTATATGGATTTCAAAAAGCGTGGAATTGTAAGCGTTTTTTTTTCGAATTTTTGGCACTTCAACAAAAAACTGCAATTTTCAGCCGATTCGCGGGATGTTCTTGCTCCAAAAGAGCCATCCATCCTACCCAAGAATCTCGAGAGGCTGGTCAGAAGAGAAGCGGAGTGTCGGAGCACAACTCCCATCGTTTGAGCCCGGAGAAGAAGAGTTTAAGAGTCAAGAGCCAGGCTATGGGCCAGTGTGAACAATTTTTTTGGAAATGGATTTACATAAATAACTCGTTTGTGATTTTTAAATAAATGATTTTCAGTGGATACATCAGAGTCAATTTCTAGTACTGGTATGATCAATGTACTACATTGATCATACAGTAACCCTACAAAAATCTTCCCGTACATCCGTACATCAAAAAATGTACGGTAACAGTCTACATGCATATTGAAACAATTTTATTAATTATCATATTTATACATTAGGTACAGTATTCAATTCTTGGGTTTGTAAAAAGCATGAAATCCAAGTGGAATTCTGGCCTCTGGAATCTCAAATCTTGCTGTTTCCTCTAGAGTTTTTGCGTCCAAAATCAGCACAAATGGGACTTGTTTTTCAGAACTGGACATAATTGGAACAATCAGAATTCCTGAAAAAAAAAACTTTTTATAAGTAGATCCTCTTTAAATTGCCTACCATCATCCTCCTCGATGCCCTCGGGATTTGGGACAAAAATGGGCTCCCCGCAGATTTGATGCGGGTTCTCGCGATTCCAAATCAAGTGGTTTCCGAATTTCAAGTCAGCTTTGACAACCTGAATTTATATTGATTTTGCTTAGAAATTTTTTTTGAAAATACCAACCCCAGCGAGATTTCCATCAATTCTTCCAAAAACAGTGGATCCGAAGACGTATCTATATTCTTTCATGTTGATTTTTTCCCAATGATAGCGAGGGAATTCCATGGCTGAAAATTTCAGGATTTTTTGTGGTTCGTAAGAAAACAAAATTTTTCTGTAATATTAAAGTTACGTTACTTCAATTTACTAGATTTTGGAAAGTTTCGAAACATTCCAAAGAGGTTCCACAGTTGGGATCTTTAAAAGGCATCACACAGCCTCAAATATTTTAATAAAACTTACAAGTCTCGCAAACCCGTCTCTCTGTAAGCCTTATCGATCCGTCATCCTGAAGAATTGATGTACATCCACTCGCCCAGGGTACAGACTTGAGGAGATTGTCTCCAGGTTTTGCGGAACTTGAAACTGACATTGGAACTATGACACGTGTGAGGTATGGCAGGAATTTCGCGTCCTGGAAATGTTTTCATTGGGATCATATCTCGTTATTTTAAGGTGGTTAATGTTTAAACTTACATATTGAAATTCTCCGGTCTTCATGTTACTTATCAGCAATGTATCGAACTTCCCTGCATTTTCAATTCTACAGTAATCCATCACTAGACATCCATCTTTCTCGAAAGTGTTGGCATGATGAAATGTAAAGAATGGATTCATTTTCAGCGTCAGCGGTAGTTGCTCTCCAGTTTTCTTGTTCAAAATGAAAATGCTCACATCCTTATCACCATGCCATTCCAAGCAGTCATGGTAGGTTGCACGAACAAACTCGCTCAACAGATACTTCTGAAGATGAAGCCGTACAGGCGACTCGAACATCACTAAATAGTTTTCTGACATTCCAAATGAGTGCATATATGTGGGGTATAGGGGGTCAGATGCCTTGATCTCTCCGATCTTTGAAGTATGCTCCCAGGAGTGATCGTTTTCGGATTTCTGATTCTTCGGGTTCTTAGTAACAGTGAAGACATGTGCAGATTCAGGTCCAAATCGGGATCCAATATTGTAGACGTCCCCGTTTTCATCATAAAGTTGATGGGCGGTGCAAGAGTGGACTGCAACGAATTTCGAAAAATCAGCTGCTTCCAAAGTCTTCAGCGTATCCAAATCAACTCGATACATGTGTGGTGTCTCTGTGCACGCATACAACGAATCCCCAACCGGAGTGAATGCCACGTTGGAATTGTCATGTTTCTCTGAGTGATTCATGAATTCCGAAAAGTATTTCGAGAAAATAGTCTTGCATGGGTCCGGGAAGCTTAGAGTACCAAATGTTCCAGCCACTATTCTCTGCGCTTCCACAGTCTTGGTGTAGGCTTCCGATTCCAGGTATCGAGCTGAGTAGAACATCTGGAATGTTGGCACATTTTTAGAATATATTTTACAGTTTCCTACCTTTCCATCCTCAAAATGATATCTCTGCATAAAACCGAGTCCATCGAACCAATGCTTGTATTCTTCCTCTCCAACGGTGAACATTCCTGGACCATTACGAAGCATTGTTCCCGTTAGGTAACTTGGCACTGAGCCAACTTTTTTGCACTCTTTGGGTTCTGGGACATTCTCAAAGTTGTGGAATAGACGGGGGAATCCTTCAGCTTCCATTTTTTAGAACAATAAAATGTCAACAAAATGAAAAGAAAATATAGAGTTAGTTCACACAATTTTTTACTTCTTTATATACACCTAAATCTTATCTCCCACTATATTATTTTTTAACTACAAACACAATGTAGTACCCTTGTTTCAAGAGAAACAGACAGTTATACAGTAACCGGACACATTGTGTCCATAGAAAGAGATTGGAGACGGCAGACATTATCACAAAGGAGTTTGTGATGAGTTTTTGAAATGGGAGATCGAATTTTTGAAAACAAGAGGAAAATTGTTGTTTGTGTTCATATGTATGTCGACTTTGTTTTAGGTGCTCAACAAATCTCATCCTTAGGATTTTTGACATAAATGACACCAAAAAATATCACATTTTAAAAAGTTATGAAATTTTTCTAAACTTTTTTTTTGATTATTTAAATTTGTCAACAATAGTAAGCAAATACAACGGCTGAATTATGCTTGAATTCCCTAGCACATAAATGACTTAAATTCGGTTTTTTTTCCTGTGATTCATTTTTTTCTTGTTATGTACATATATATTTCGAAAAATCGTTGTTAAAATTTCTGGCTTTTTCCCACAACAAATTAGTTTTGAAATGTTAATTTATTTTAGGTCAACTTTACAGTATCAGCGGATCAAGTTTTCTTTTCGGGAAAAACAATTTCTGAGCATTTGCTAAAAATTGTTTAGAGTTATATAATAAAAATATACATGGCAATTTGAATACAGTGCATTTTTCTTTCCACTTCTACGACTTTAAAGGGGGCGCATTTATGCGCGATGGTCTCGACACGCGCCACCCATTGATTTTTGGGGTGCGTGGCGAGACCAATGCCGGGACCATCGCGCGTAAATGCGCCCCCTTTAAAGTCGTAGAAGTGGAAAAAATACACTGTATGTCATTGTTTTCTTTTAAATTTAAAAATACTTGTTTTATTTATAAGTTTTAAACGATTTTCGAGGCACTTGGGGGTTTCATCATATTGAACGGTATTTTTATTTTTCATTTTTGATACTTCGCAGCAAGTATTTGTATACGTTATACATATATCTTTCATTAATCCCCCATATGTGTTTTAATATCGTAAATGGTACACAATAGTTTAGTGCATAGATAGAAATCTTTTGCTTGCTTCATCAATTTTCATAGAAATAGAACAAACCTATTCATTACCACATATTTTTTACTAGAATTTTTTTTCTTTTCTGTCATGAAAATGCATTAAAAAATATTATGCAACTCATGGAGGAGCATTTAAAAAGCCACAAAACTGATGTGTTCGTTGCTTCTGATGGTATTATTATCCGAATCGATCTGCAATAACTTTGCACTAGTCACTGGTGATGATGAGAGATGTTTCAAAAAGCTTAAACTTGATCGTTCAACAGATGGCCTTGGTGGAGCTGGCGGTTTCAGGCAGAGGTGGGCGAGATGGCCTTGGGAGTCACGGGTGCCTGTAGGGACAAGGAGGTAAAGAATGATGTTGTGAAAAAGCTCAAATATCAAAGTTTCTGGTCGAGAAGGTCGTGTTCTTACTTCTCAGAATCTTATATCAATATTTTTCTGAAAAAATTCAAAGTGCAATAAATCGTCATCATTTAACAACTGTTCCGCTGATTCCAAGATACATAGAAAGAAAAACCTATTCTTTCAAAAAAACATACATTTTACAACTCCATATTGCGGAGGTTGGCTATAAAACTGCTCTCAGCGCTCGATATTTTGCAGAAAAATGAAGCATTTACTTTTGTTTTCGATTTTCCTGGTGGCCATCGTCAGCAGTAGTATCACATTTGATCATTCTGAAGACTGCGACGATGATGATTATGGAAATGATGGTGGTATTGTGCTTGGTGGTGGTGGTGGAGGAGGTGAGCATTTTTTAGTCCTTTGATGCTCTAATTTTTGAATATTTCAGATTCTTGCGAAGACGGAGGTGAGCAACAAGTCGTGCTGATCGGCCAAGTTTTGGGTGGCGGCGGTGGTGGTGGAGGTCGCCGTCATCACAGAGGTCATCGTCATGGAGGTGGAGGACACAGACATGGTGGTCATCGAGGTGGTGGTGGAGGACGTGGGATGGTAATTGGCGCCGAGAGACCTCAATAATTGAACTGTTATAAGGGAAATGAAGTCGTATTTTTTTAGTATAAATTTTTGATAACTGCAAATATGTCAATTCTACAATTTCTCTTGATTTTGTATTTGACCGGAACCTTGCAGTATTGTGAAAGAACTAAAATATTTCTTTTTGGTACCGTATTCCCTCTGTTAGTATTGCACCCCAACTTTGATAGCTTATATCTTATTTATCGTTTTTTCGATTTAAAAATTGCCAACTGACGAAATATTTATTTCTTTTCTTTTTCTATCGTTTTGTAGTTAATAATTTATTTATATCTTCAAAATTAATTGAGATATAACTTTCTAAAGTGAAATAGCGGGTATATTTTAAATTAAATGTTAGACGTTCTTGTATTAGATGAATATGAAATATGCCATATTATTTAAGTTGTTTATTATTTTGATGTTTCTGATAACTTGGTGCAAATCAGGGGGTGAGCGGCAAACGATTTTTTCCGGCAAATTGCCGGAATTTAAAATTTCCTGCAAACCGGCAAACCGGCATATTGCCGGAATTGAAATTTCGGCAAATTGTCGGAATTGATAATTTCCGGCAAATCGGTACATTGTCGGAATTGAAGTTTTCGGCAAAATGCCGGAATTAAACATTTCGGCAAATCAGCAAACCTCCAATTTGCCGTTTTGCCGAATTTGGCAGAAAACGGCAATTTGCCGAAAATTTTTGGCAAATGGTTGTATTGCAAATTTTTTTGAAGGAAATTTCCGAATTTCAATTTCAATTCTATGAATCCATTCTATGAATGTTCCTACGTATAATTTGAAAAGTAAGCAAATTCTATGAAAATGTCTAAAGAAAACGGGAAAAAAGTTTCAAAATGGCACAGTTTTAAGTGTTTCAGTGTTATGAAAAATTCCTCTTAGCATTTCTGGCAAATTTGATATCCGGCAAATTGCCGAAATTGAAAATTGACGGCAAATTGGCAAACCGGCAATTTGCCGATTTGTCGAACGGCAAGTCCTAGTACATGTTTCTCAAAAATAGTACATGTTTCTCAAAAACACTTCTAAACAAAAAACATTCATCAAAATATATATATATATATATCACTTTATTAAACCGTTCACAGTATTGCAATGGTAAGTTAAACCCGCTTCTATACACAAATGTTCTACAAATAAAAAATGTACAAAGCTCATAAATATTATCCTCTTCCAGGACATCCATGTCCATTACAGAATAGGTATATGCCGTTTTCCTTAGTGCCAATAAATGAGTTTCCTTGGGAGTCGTAGTTAATGCCGTTGGAGTAGGTTTGAGTGTAATACGGTTGTTGGGCATACGAATTTTGGTAGTAATAGTTGTTATTATAGCCTTGCCTCTGGTACTGGTACGGACTACGGTAGCCTTGGTAGTAGTTGTTTTGATAAGTTGCATAGCCATTGCGATTCGGATAATTGTAGTTTCGATAATTGTTATAATAACCATTACCATATGGTCCAGCTTCCACAAATCCATTGAACAGACACAGCGAGACGATAACGCATGTGATAAGGGATAACATTTTTGTGAGGGGGGTGGGGGGGGGGGGGTGATAAGTTTTTGATGAACGAAGAGAGAAGCTTTTATATATGAAGAGTGACGTATTTGGCTTCTCGTGAGAAAAAAAGGGGTGGAGTAGCACATTTGAGAAGCCGAATTTTTGGGTCAAAAATAGGAGGGGAAAATGATCATTTGGTATTTAGTGGCAAGGTCAAAGAGATACGTAGAATGTGATTTATTGAAGTGATAGTATGGGAATGTAGGTTTTGGGAGCTTTGCAGGTTTGAAGATTTAAAAGCTTCAAGTGACTCTAATATCGAAATATTAAATGTTTCCGTAAAAAAGTACCAAAACGACAAATTATGCCAATATATGCCAATATTGAAAATAAAACATTTTTGAAACTTGGGAAATTGCCGAAAAATTCCAACAATAGGCAGTATTGGCAATTTGAAAAGTTGCCGAATTTTTTTATTGCTGAAAATTTCCCTGGGAAGGATGTGAAATTTTCAATACAACAGAATACTTGCCGATTTGCCGATAAATTATCGGTTTGACGATTTGCCGGAAATTTTCAATTCCGGCGATTTGCCAGAAATTTTCATTTTTGGCAAATTGCCGATTTGCGTTTGCCGAATATCAGATTTGCCGGAATTGTTTAGAGGGATTTTTTATGATAAGGAAACACTTAAAACTGTGTCTTTTTGAAATTTTTCCTTACATTACAAAATAGATGTGGTAACATTCATAAGATGCGTTTAATTTTGTCATTTGAAATTGAAATTCTGAAATTTCCAAAAAAAAGTGCGACATCACAATTTGCCGGAAATTTCAATTCCGCCAATTTGCCGATTTGCGGGAAGTTTCAATTCCGGCAATTCGCCGATTTGCCGGAAATTTTCAATTCCGGCAATTTGCCGATTTGCGGAAATTTCAATTCCTGCAATTTGCCGGTTTGCCGGAAATTTTCAATTCCGGCAGTTTGCCGATTTGCCGGAAATTTTCCGGCAATTTGTCGATTTGCCGGAAAAAATCATTTGCCGCAGAGTTTTTAATTTCTATTGTGGTCTCAAAAAAGCAAATATATTTTTTTACGTGAAAAACACAAAAAATACAAAATTTGAATTCCCGCGGAAGTTCAAATCGATATTTTTTTCAGAAAATTGAATTTTCAAAATTCATTTCATAAATTTTCAATTGGTCTCGCTGTGAGCAAATATCGTGTTGACGGTGTGACAATATGTGCTTTTGTAAAAGGAAAACTGAGAGTAAGGAAGATGCAGTTGATTCAAATAAGCGAGGTGAAAATAATTGTCGTGAGCAGCCACCGCCAGCTCAGCCGGTCCCACCGCCTCAGGACACTGAAAAGAAGCTGAAAAGTGCACCACGGGAGGCTGTTTTCAGTAGGAAGAAGGCCAGAAAAGTCCGCGAAGATGACACAATTACACATATTCCTGATGATATGCCCGACTTGGAAATCAATCGAGAACATACGGAACCATTCTACACGGATGAGCAACTCATGTAGATGTTTCTTTGGTAATTTATCACTGGTTTTGAATAAAGTTTGAGAATCCAGTAATTTTTGTACATCCATAAATTCCGCTCTAGGGCAAGCTTTATAATATTAGGAACAATTTACAATGGTATTATTCGAAAGTAGCTTGGCAATAAACTACGATATACTTTTCGATATTCACTTTCAGTTTTTTTGATTAAAAATATTTTAACCAAAGAACCACCAGTTCATTTTGATCGTGATGATCTTTTGTGTTCACTTTCAAAAATGAGAACGTGACTTTCAGCATGTAACAAACTAACACAGATTTTTGAAGATTTTTTTCTTTCAGTTGCTTCTTTTTGGACGGTAGTAACAATAACATTTTGGTTTGGCTGTTCTCTAAACCATGGGTTTATTGAAGTAAAATCTTTCTTACAAATAGAATAGAGGGTAGGTTTATTGGAATTTTCGGGAACATCCACTGAATCTTCAGATAAGATCAAAGGCTCAAAAGTTCGGAGTGTCAGGAAAAGGAGATGGGCGGGATTGTGTGGGGACTTAAAGATAGAATGTTTTCATTTTAAATATCTCTCCATGACTTCTAACATTTTTGTAAATTTTCATACGCAAAATTGAATTCCTATTTGAACCTACCAAAAAATAAATCCCGAGTTTTTTATATTAGCCAAGGCTTGGGCCTAAGACTGAACCTAAGCCTGAGCCTGAGCCTAAGCCTAAGCAGAAGCCTAGGCATAAGCCTAAGTCTAAGCCTAAGCCTAAACTTATGCCTAAACTTTAGTCTAAGCCTAAGCCTAAGCCTAAGCCTAAGCCTAAGCCTAAGCTTAAGCCTAAGCCGACGCCTAATCCTAAGCCTTAGCCTGAGTCTAAGCCCAAGCCTCAGCCTAAGCCTAAGCCCAAGCTTAAGCCCAAGCCTAAGCCTAAGGTCTCAGCCTCAGCCTAAGCCCAAGCCTGAGGTCTAAGCCCAAGCCTCAGCCTAAGCCTAAGCCAAGCCTAAGCCTGAGTCTAAGCCTAAGCCTAAACATAAATATAAGCCTAAGCCTTAGCCTAAGCCTGAGTCTAAGCCAAAGCCTCAGCCTAATCCTAAACCCAAGCCTAAGCCCAAGCCTAGGCCTAAGCCTAAGCCTAAGCCTAAGCCTAAACACAAGCCCATTCCTTTTTGTCACTAAGTACCGGAAGATATCCTTCTTCCGTACCCGGTATCCATATCAATTGCGTAGTCTAGCCAATAAATATGTAAACCCAATAAAATCCCAAATGATAAGGTACGCGCAAGAACTAGGTTGAAGTTTAGCGATCAAGTCAGAACGGATACAGAGATTTTTGAAAACATTTTGGGGTTTAAAATAAAATATTTACTGTTGCCGAAAATCCTCTGGCAGAAAACAATATTTATTTCGAAAAATATCAAATTGTCCAATAGGTAGGTCAAAAACCCGTTCAATATATAGTGAAAGTGGTCGTGGTAATAATGTACATACAAATAAAATCATCTTAAACATAAAAATTAACCTCTTCCCACGCATCCTCGACTGCTACAGAAGATGTAGAGCCCGGTGTCTCTGGCTCCAATATATCCATTTCCGTGAGAATCCACGTGGATTCCATTTCCAATGTAGCGATCTCCACCGTAGTAGGGCTGGGCTTGAGCGTAGGTGTTTTGGTAGTAGTTGTTGTAACCATTACCGTACCCCTGGTAGGCTTGTCGCTGGTAAGGGTTACGGTAGCCTTGATAATAGTTGTTACGATGTTGGTTGTTGGAATAGTTTAGAGAGTTGTAGTTGCGGTGATTATGGCCATTACCATATCGATATAGCTGAGCATCTACAGTGAACACATAAACAAGCGCGATGAGGCAAGAGATAAGGGAGAACATTCTTGGCTGATAAGGGATGATGAGTGATAAGAACAAAATGTTGGTTTGTATTTATACTGAATGCCTCGGTGTGTATGAAGTGCGTGACTAAGCTACTCGTGAGAAAAGGGGGTGGAGTATACATTAGTTGCCACTTTTTGGTAGTAGTCAGATAGTGATAAGAGTTGGATTGATCATTTAATGGTATTTGGGGGGAATGAGAGGAGATGAGAAGATTTTGTTTGAATTTTGTAGTCTGCGGTTTAGATTCATATTCTCACATTCGAAACGTGAGAACTTGGAGGGGACAGTAAGACCTTACTGAAAGGAGGAAGGGGTGGGCGGCAAACGAATTTTTTCCGGCAAATCGGCAAATCAACAAATTGCCTGAATTGAAAATTTCCGGCAAACCGGCAAATCAGCAAATTGCCTGAATTGAAAATTTCCGGCAAACCGGCAAGTCGGCAAATTTCCAGAATTGAAAATTTCCGGCAAATCGGCAAATCGGCATATTGCAGGAATTGAAAATTTCCGGCAAATCGGCAAATTGCAGGAATTGGAAACTTCCGGCAAATCGGCAAATTGCCTGAAGTGAAATTTCCGGCAAATTGGATAATCGGCAAATTGCCGGAATTGAAAATTTCGGGCAAATCGGCAAATTGGTGGAATTAAAAATTTCCGGCAAATTGCAGGAATTGAAAATTTCCGGCAAATCGGCAAATCGGTAAATTTCCAGAATTGAAAATTTCCGGCAAATCGGATAATCGGCAAATTGCCGGAATTGAAAATTTCCGGCAAACCGGCAAATCAGCAAATTGCCTGAATTGAAAATTTCCGGCAAACCGGCAAGTCGGCAAATTTCCAGAATTGAGAATTTCCGGCAAATCGGCAAATCGGCATATTGCAGGAATTGAACATTTCCGGCAAATCGGATAATCGGCAAATTGCCGGAATTGAAAATTTCGGACAAATCGGCAAATCAGCAAATTGCCTGAGTTGAAAATTTCCGGCAAACCGGCAAGTCGGCAAATTTCCAGAATTGAAAATTTCCGGCAAATCGGATAATCGGCAAATTGCCGGAATTGAAAATTTCCGGCAAACCGGCAAATCGGCATATTGCAGGAATTGAAAATTTCCGGCAAATCGGCAAATCGGTAAATTTCCAGAATTAAAAATTTCCGGCAAACTGGCAAATCGGCAAATTGCAGGAATTGAAAATTTCCGGCAAATCGGCAAATCGGTAAATTTCCAGAATTGAAAATTTCCGGCAAATCGGATAATCGGCAAATTGCCGGAATTGAAAATTTCCGGCAAACTGGCAAATCGGCAAATTGCAGGAATTGAAAATTTCCGGCAAATCGGCAAATCGGTAAATTTCCAGAATTGAAAATTTCCGGCAAATCGGATAATCGGCAAATTGCCGGAATTGAAAATTTCCGGCAAACCGGCAAATCGGCAAATCGGCAAATTACCAGAATTGAAAATTTCCGGCAAATCGGCAAATTGTGGTTTCGCACTTTTTTTTTGGAAATTTCAGAATTTCAATTTCAAATGGCAAAATTAAATTTGTCGACAAATCAGTTTGCCGAACGGCAATTGCCGCCCATCCCTGGTTTAAATGTTGGTGACCAAAAAGCCCTGTGGAATAGAAAAAAGTGGCAAAATATTTGCAAGACTTTGCCCAAGTTTGACTCAAGTTTGAACCTTGTCAGAGTTCGCGCAAAACTTTTCTTATGCTGAAGCATAGACTAAACTACACAAAAATTGAGCGTGACTTGATCAAATTTTGCCAAAGTCTTGCCTAACTTTTTCCGAGGGATGTGTGACAAATCTCAAAATTTACCGAACCTGACAAATTCGGCAAATCCGGCAAATTTGCCGTGCTGAGCAAACTCCGAAAAATTTGGAAATTTTTGATATTTCGACGAGCACCAAAGTTAATGAATTCTTAGCACAAGTTTGATTTTTGAATAGCGTCCAAATTTTTAAACTCCTGCTTGCCAATTGTTGATACAAGTTCACATAGCGAATTTTTAGTAGATCTGCAACATTTTGGTCAACAATCAGATCACTGAAACAAGCAAACAACTTTTCAACTTTTCAAGAAGGACCGCGAGACGAAAACGACATTGGTTAATACTTTTCTAGGTTCAAAATGTTTTTTTTTTTTGAAAGATCAGTGTTTTGTTTTAAAAAGTCGCTTGGATCCTTAGCAAAATGAATCAGCATCAGACAAAGATCACAGATTCTTCTCGAAAAGTCGACTAATTCCTTCTGACAGCCCATCTATGAAAATTAGGCACATGGCTAATTAATTATCATTGATCACTTGTAAACATCATTGATACAACTAAATGAAACGAATCTTTTTTTGGACGGAGGTTTGATTGAAATTAAGAAGAACAAAATGTTGCTGGTATCTAGAAGATCAAAATGGTTCATGTCGGGTCAAATTAGCTACCTTGGCCAATTTAATTACCTTGATTTTGAATGCTTCTACAACTCAAAAACACTGGTAAGACACACCAAACATCAAATTTCAGTTTTAAAAAAACGTGGCCGATTTGGTAAAACCTAATTGAATTAATGTAAGGTTCAATAGGTTGGTACTAATTTGTAACTTATCTGATCTAATTGAACAGATAATGTTTTGGATATCACAAAATGTTTCGAATTTTCGAAGGGAATTGAGTGGAGGATGGAAATAAATTGAGTTATGCAAGGCACTTTTGGGTGCTGAAAACTATAATGTAGATAAATATTTATCTGAAAGTGTGTTCTACTGTCAAACAGAAGGCACCTGATACGAGGCTTATACTACAAACTTATAGAGTAATGAACTGATTATGAGTTAGTATTATTAATTAGTCATAACTGAGAACCAGGGATGGGCGGCAACTGAACTTCGACAAATTTCTTTTGTCGATAAATTCGGCAAATGCCGGTTTGCCGGTTTGCTGAAAATTTTCAATTCCGGCAAATTGCCGGTTTGCCGATTTACCGTTTGCCAGATATCAGATTTGCCGGAAATGTTCAGAGGGATTTTTTTATAAGACGGAAACACTTAAAACTGTGTCTATTTGAAATTTTTTCCAGTTTTCTTTAGATGTTTTCATAGAATTTGCTCACTTTTCGAAATAGATGTAGGAATATTCATAGGATGTGTACAATTTTGTCGATTGATATTTAAATTCTGAAATTTAAAAAATGTGCAAAACCTCAATACGGCAAAAATTTTCGGCAAATTCGGCAAATCGACAAGTTGCCGGTTTGCCGATTCGCCGGAAACTTTCAATTTCGGCAATTTGCCAAATTGCCGATTTGCCGAAAAAAATCGTTTGCCGCTTGCCTCTGGTAGATTCATGTCGGGTGCACATTTAAATTCAAGTCTTCTATTATTTTTCCCACAAAATACTTTCATTCTAGCCTGTTTCTTACTTCAATTTCTTTCTAGAATCTCAGAGTCCTTCCCTTTCGTCCTTTCACTCTTGCACGAGGTTTAAAGGTTTAACAGTGAAAGTTGAAACTTTCCATTTTATAGGTTCCTGCCTGCCAAAGAACATTCAGCACACATATCTCACACTAATCTTGTTCATCATTTTTATCCCCCAAAGATAAGAACGGCATAACATTCGGGGAGTAACTGTGTGTTTTGGTATGATGATGGAGGACTTATATGAACCACAAGTTGTTGAATTAACATAGTAATCTTTAAAAAAAAATGCCACGAAGCAATAGGTAGGTATAAGAATAGATGAGAAGTAAGATATGGGAAAAATTGCTGAAAAGATACATTTTAGTCTATTATCAAATCAATGAAGCAAAGATTTAAAATCTACTTTGGCAGAATTCACATCAAATCCTTATATATATATAGATGCGTCTTCGCTGTTGATTTTCAATCTTTCATCGCGTTTTGCACCGAAATTCTGCCATTTCCCGCGATTCTCCTTGGCGGCAAAAGAAGCTTGAGATATCCCTTTACATCTCCCCAAAATATCCGCTAGTCACCACCTCCCAGATCGTCGACGCATAAGTTCGAAGACCAAAGTGGATTACGGTAGGCGCGAGGAGGGAGAAGCTTCATCTTCTCTTAGAGCGTTGTAGCCGTATTTGACCGGTCAGATAGATATCAAACAGCAGCTCAATAATGAAGTGTGAAGCTTCAGCTTGATCCGTTCTTAATAGGGGGCTTTAAAGAAATTTTAATTAAACATCTTATAAAGAAAACACAAATTTCAATAACATGCCGTATTTCCTGTATCGTTCAACTTTGGCAGCTTATATCTCAGTTGTCGATTTTTTGAGTCAAAAATTGTCTACTGACAAAATATTTGTTAGCTCTTTTTCTATAGTTTTGTAGCTAGAAATTTATTGATATCTTCAAAATGAAACGAGATATAACCTTTCAAAAGTTGTAGCTATGTTTTTATAATATAGCTATAACAAATGGTGCTGTAGTGATAGATGAACTATGAATGTTGTAGCAGCCTAATCAATTACACTACTTTTTCTCAATCGCTTAGAAAAGAACATTTTTCTAGCCTAAAATGCTCAGTAGGTTTTGCTACATATTTTATGGTTTTTGTCGTAATTTTTTCAACATTCAAGAAGGCACGCTACTGCCTGGATGATTCCTGGTAGGTGCCTACACTGCCTACAATCAATATAATGTGTGTGTAGGCACGACAATTTTGACACCTGGACAACTAGGCGCCTAGGCAGGTAGGCACCTACTCACCTAACAGTAAGTGGTTCTTATATTATTCTCAAGTACAAATATATCCGTTCATCTTGTGATCTCTATCATCAAGTACTACCGCCATATCATCAGCTGGTGTACCCCCCGCCACACAAAGTTGTTTAACACTCGAAGAACCTGCTGCTGCTGCTTCGGCTTTTGCTGGTCTATTCTCCGCGACAGGAAGCAATAAGGAAAAGCACGCAGGAATCTGACCGGTCAAATCCGCGCTGAACACCAAAAAATAAAATTTTATTCAGAACGTGAAGCTTCGGAGAATTTTGTGAGGGAGGGGGGGGGGGGGGGAGAGGTTATAAAAAAATATTTTAATTTAAAATAAATAAAAATAAATAATCGATAAGAAAAATTCATTTTTTGATATTTTCGTTTTCGAAAAACACGGTCCACAAAATGCGAAAATCGACAACGAGACGCAGTCACAGTGAGAAAAGTTCATCGAGGTAAGGGGAAACTATCAGATTTTCCGATGGATAGGCAGGCGTAGGCGCCTACAGGCGAGTTTGCCAATGATGTTTCTGTTTCCAGAGGTTCCATGTCATCACCGCCAACCAGATTCTATCCATCTGAAGATTCAGAGTCGATTTACTCGACTCGAAAATGCTCCAAAAGGACTACGACGACTGCTACTACGGATGAGGAGAAGCCGAACAACAGCTACTACATTGACGATATTTATGATTCGACTGAAGAGTGAGCAGTTCACAGTTTACAGACTATTTGTTCGTATTTCAATTCAAATATTCAGATATCAAGTGACATTCCCGACGGTTGAGCTGAAATTGCCACGTCAGAGAAAGCATTGCCGCAGGCGATCGAAGAGACAGGATCAGGCACAGGGAGAGCATGTGACAATCACGAAATGTGTTGATAGAAGACAAGTCTACGGAGAGCCCGATAATAAGAAGTTAGTGAGAAACCATGGAGAGGGTTACTGTAGGATTACTGTATAGTTACCGTAAGGTATCAAGTCAAACGGAGCACGTGAAGTTGCATGCAAGGTTATTGTAGACTTACTGTATGGTTACTGTATTCTCACTATAGGGCTACTGTAGGGTTACTGTAAGGTTACTGAAAATTTACTGTCCGGTTAATGTAGGGTTACTGTAGGGTTACTGTAGTGTTAGTGTAGGGTTGAGATAGAATATGGTTACTGTAGGGTTGTGGTAAAGTAACTCTAGGGTTACTGGAGGGATACAGTAATGTTACTGAAGGGTTACTGTAGATTTACTGTAGGGTTACTTTAGAGTTACTGTAGGGTTACTATAGAGTTTTTTTAGGATTACTTTAGAATTCCTGTAGAGCAGCCGTAGGGTTACCGTAGGGTTGCTGTAAAATTGCTACAGGAATACTGTAGGGTTACTGTAACCCTCGATCTTTCAGCACCATATCCGAGCACTCTACGTACACCTACTCTACCCATCCGGAACGTTGCTCTCAGGCCGGCCGTACTTCTCGTTCGAACAGCTATTCTGACGCCACAGATGCCACATATCGGACTGAAAACTCGCAGAATCGTCTTCAAACTCTCGGCAACTGTGCCACGTCGATTGGCAACTTTTTCCGCAACAATCCGGTGAGTTGGGCTTTGTTAGGCTTCCGAAAAATTCCAATTTTTGCAGAGATTCACCAAGCTCGTGTTCGGCATCATTCTGTGCTACTTGGTGGTTTGCAACTTGGAAATTCTGATTCCACGTGTCATTGCTCTCGTCGTTAGGCTCAGCTATCCGTGGGCTCGCTACTGGGCCGTCGTTGTTGAGCAATTCTTTATGTCAATTGCCAATATGTTCACTAGAATGGATGCGATCATTTTTGTCAGTGATTTTTTGAGCTTAACAGTCTAAAAGAAAATATTTTATTAGTTTACTTCCAGGCCTCCTACTGTGAGTTTGCTGCCAGATACTGCCGTTCGCGCCGTCTAATGTGTGACGTCACCTGCTCGTTCGTGGACCACGTGCTCTCACAAGCTCGCCCCAATTTGACACCGATTCCACAAAACTAGATGGGCTTCGATTTTTCTCTCAACTTCTCGAATTCTGGACTTTTTTCTCTTTTTCTCTCTTCCTCATTTAGTGGGTGATAATAAAATAGTTTGGCGATGTGCTCACGTACTCTCACTGTCTCTCTGCGTATCATTTTCTTATCAGTCTATGTGTCTTCTGCTGCTGACCCAACTTTTTTCACTTGTTCTCGTTTTTTTTTAAATGTAACATGCTTGGAAAGTTTCTTGGAATGGTGTGATGTGGCTATTCTTTGAACTTTTGAACGAACTATTTCAGTTATTTTCAGTCAGGAAGTCATAATTTTTAAACTGACTATTTTTTAATCTGAGCCAAAGTTTGGACATTTAAATTTTTTAACACACTTGTGTCAAAAAAAAAACTTTTTTAACTACATTTTCAGCTTTTTTATTAATTTTTATGATGTAAACTTAACTGTTGTTTTCATGAAAATTTCAAATTTTGTTCCAATTTCCAGAAGACATGACTTCTGCTTCCCAAACGGGTCGTCAAATCAACTATCCAGAATACGAGAACTTTCTGGAGCACCTGAAAAACAAGGGCGGCCCATTCAAATTCGTGACTGCCACAAAAAATTTTCCGGTTGGCTCGAAAGTTGGTACCGCGCCAAAAACGAGAAGTCTAGCGGAAATTCGAAAATCCGTGTTGGAATCTCCGAGGGTTAAGGTGAGTGCACGCCTATTTCTTGGCTTCCTAGCCACGGACTTCTGGCTTTCCTCATAAATTGAAATGGAAGAGTTTAGGCCGAACTAGGCCATTTTGGCTCGGCCATATCTGGCGTAGATTTACGGCGCGTTGCGCGTCGCGTCGCGGCTCGAAGTTAGTTGTAAAACTGAATGTATTTGTCCGTGTGGAGTACACGACTTTGCTACGTGTTGTCCGACGGGCGATTGTCAATGGAGCGCGAAAAATTCAATGAGGAAGGCCAGGACCCCGTGCCTAGCGGATTTATAAAGATTGTGGGCAGTAAGAATAGACAAAGAATATAAATTCATAAATGTTTCCAAAATCTGAAAAAAACATTAATAAGGTTTACAAGACCTACTTTCTGCCTACTCGACCTACTTTTTGCCTACTCCTGAACATTTTTCAGGTGCTAGGCATGCTAGGTATACCTGACCGCGTGCCCAATCCTTTTCTAAAACTACACAGTTTCTTCTGAAATGCGGAAACCACGATGTTTCTTATCAATCTCTACTTTTTATCAATTTCTCGAACTTTAGTTTACGGTTGTTCTAGAGTAAACTTGAGTTAATTCCAAGACTACAACCGGACGGAATCCTTTTTTTTTTGCACAAAAAAGGTAAAAGGTTTTAACTTTCAGAGCGTCATCAGCGAGGAGACCCTTCGTCGAAAATGCAGTCCGGATCTAGTTCGAAAGGAGGCAGAGGAGATCCTGGATGAGATGTCCCATACCTTTAATTTATATAATGTCCGATCATTTGGCTACGCAGTTTGCAAGGCTATGGAGAAGCTTTACGATGGGATTTATGTAAACGAGAAGAAGCTTCTGGAGATCCGAGAACGCAGTAAGAAGGACTGTGTGATTTTTATGCCATCACACAAGACGTACTTTGATTTCCTGCTCCTGTCACTCATCTGCTTTCAATATGTAAGGTCACGCTTTTGGGCTGCAAATATTGTGGTTTGACGGTTTTCAGGACATTCAATTGCCGGCGATTGCCGCGGGACAGGACTTTATGAGCATGAAGTTTATGGCTGGCGTGTTGCGACGGTCTGGCGCATTTTTTATGAGACGATCGTTTGGGACGGTGAGATGTATAAATTTTGAAATTGTGAAGGTCGGAAAAAAAGGAAAAAAAAACCTGTGACTTTTTGACCCATTTTCTAGTTTAATACCAAAATAACACCTGACATCACAGTGTCCCATTTTGGTTTGATCTACGAATATCGCAGGATTTTAGACGCAGACTTCTCAACTGATTTCAAATTTACATAGCGCGCTGACGTCTCATTTTTCTGCGCGAAAAATTCCCGCATTTTTTGTAGATCAAACCGTAATTGGACAGCTTCACACCACATGATACAGCCGTTCCTACAGTGCATTTTTCCCATTTCTCCGACTTCAAAGGAGGACGCATGCTGCTCAACTGTCCCATCACGGTTTGATCTAAAAAAAATGCGGGAATTTTTTGCTCCAAAAATATGTGACGTCAGCACGTTCTTAATCATACGAAATCAGTTGGGAACTCAGCGTCTCTTCTCCCGCGCTTTTCGCAGATCTACGTAGATCAAGCCGAAATGAAGCACTCTGACACCACGTGGGAGGGCACGTTTATACGAAATGGTCCCGCCACGCGCCCCAAAAATCAATAGGAGGCGCGTGGCGGGACCATTTTGTATGAATGCGTCCTCCTTTAAATGTCGTATAATCGGAACAAAATCTACTGTAGGAACAACCGTACTACGTGATGTTATGCTGTCCAATTACGGTTTGATCTACAAAAAATACGGGAATTTTTTGTCGTCCAGAAACATGTGACCACGCAAGATCACTTAAGAAACCTGCGTCTAGACGCGTCAAAATTCCCGCAATTCTCGTAGATCACCACGCGAAAAATATGTAGACCGCGCTGACTCAGCTGAAAAGTTGGCAGAAAAAAATCAAGGGTACGATCTAGACAGGACGCTTTTTTTTCAATTTTCCAGGACCAACTCTACTGGGCTGTCTTCTCCGAGTATGTGCAAACCCACGTTGTCAATAACGACAGAACCGTCGAATTTTTCGTGGAAGCCACCCGTTCCCGTGTTGGAAAATCTCTTCATCCCAAATATGGAATGCTCCAAATGGTGCTGGAGCCATATCTACGTGGCTCCGTCTACGATATTGTCATTGTGCCGGTTTCGATGAACTATGACAAAATCCTCGAGGAAAAGCTCTATGCTTATGAGCTTCTGGGCTTTCCGAAACCAAAAGAGTCAACTGGAGCTCTACTGAAAGCCCGGGAAATGTTGAAGATCACACATGGAAGTTGCTTCTTAACATTCGGAGAGCCAATTTCCGTCCGAGACCATTTCGGTGTCAGCCTTCACCGGAATACGTTTGTCTGTCAGCCAGACTCACAATTTGTGCTCGACGCGCAGGCGAAGCTGGAGATCAAAAGGTTCGCGCATCGAGTCGTGGGAATTCACAATCAGAATGCGGTGATTACGGTCTGGAGTGTGGCGTGTATGGCTATTTTACAGGTGAGCCGAGATTTCTCGACATTCGTAAGGGCATTCTTGCAGACTTTTGATAGGGATGATCAGGCGATTATCACATACTGCGGATTGTATACGGATGTTAATAATCTTATCATTTTGCAAAATCATCTTGGCACAGTTGTTAACATTCAGGGAAATTTGGACAAAAATTTACGGTATCAGTTTCCTTTTTCTCGTGAACTTCAAGATGGAGTTTGAAAAATGCACGTGGTGTCAGAGTGTCCCATTTCGGTTTGATCTACGTAGATCTACAAAAAATGCGGGAGTTGAGACGCAGCGTTCTCAACTGATTCTGAATGGTTAAGAACGTGCTGACGTCACATTTTTTGGGCGGAAAAAAACCCGCATTTTTTGTAGATCAAACAGTGGGACAGCCTGACAACACGTGAAAATGCAGGAAATTTTATTCAGCAATTTTCGCCAAGTAAATTTGAAGACTCTTTTGAAAATTAAATGTTTCAGCTACTACCTAACAATGCACGCAGATTTATTCGAGCCATTTGAAGGCTCCGCTCCCGATTTTCAGCTGAAATTTATCGCTTTTCCGGTGGCTCATCAGAAGCAGGATGTTCCTATCAAAATTATGGAGAGAGCAGTGAGCCGGCTCATTTTGACAACCTATTCGAATGGGGTGAGCTAGAGCTCTCTGAAATTTGTTAATTTCCAATTTCCAGATGGTACATGCTGTGGACAGTGAGGGCATCATTTGCACAATCTTGAGAAATTCTGGAATAACGGACGTGGCGAAGGTGAAGGAAGAGTTTTGGTGAGCAATTATAGGACATACCCTACTACACGTGGTGTCAGAATGTCCCATTTCGTTGTGATCTACCAAAAATGCGGGATTTTAGACGCAGAGTTCTCAACTGATTTCGCATGGTTAGGAATGCGCTGACGTCACATTTTTCGGGGAAAAAATTCCCGCATTTTTTGTAGATCAAACTGTTATGGGACAACCTGGCACCACGTGTTACTAATAATAGTTACCAACTTTCAGCTGGCTCCATTTCCTAATGAAACGAGAGTTTGTGACGGTTCCCGGAGAGCTTCCCCAACTATTTGACGCAACTCTCGATATTCTGAGAGCTTCTGAAATCTTGCAATTCACCGATGATAATAAAATCGAAATCCTAGACGAGAAAAATGCAGAAGTGTTGAGCAAGCTTGTGCTCCCATATTTTTATAATTTTGAGATAGCGTTTAACGTGTTTTCCGAGAAGAAGCCAATGGTTTCCAGTTTATCAGAGATGGTGGGAACTGTGCAGAAGGTGAGGTTACTAGCCGAACGAGACTCCGTTATAACTAAATTTTCCTGAATTCGCGTGGTGTTAAAGTGTCCCATTTTGGTTTGATCTTCGGAAAAAGGCGGGAGAAGACTTCACGCAGACTTCAACTGATTTCGCATGGTTAAGAGTGTGCTGACGTCACATTTTTCTGGGGGAAAAATTCCCGCGTATTTTGTAGATCAAACCGCAATAAGACACTCTGACTCCACGTTTGAATTGCAGAATATTAGTGAAGCATATCAAGATCGCTTACCCAACATCCGACTATCATTCCTATCAACTGAGCCTATCAAAAATGCATTCGCCGCACTGACGGATTTTGGAGTATTTGAGAACTCGGTGAGTTGTTTGAAAATGTTCTACTAATTGGAAGTACGAGAATTTTGAAATTCAGAACACCGGAATGCGGCCAAACTTTGGGAAGCTCCACCAAATCAAGAATCGATTGCAGAGGTTCACACAGTCGGAGAATCATTTGGCAAAGTTATAGGAACTTTATGAATAAAAATTTTTGAACTATGATCTTGTATATTTTTTGATTGATGGCAAAATATCGAAATTTAAGTTAATAATCATCTTGTTCATAATCGTTTTCCTGATCGTCTGAATCGTCTAAAGAGTCATTGAAGAGTCATTTGAACATGAGTCATCTGAGGAGTCATCAGATGAGTCATCCGATGAGCTAACCGAACTTTCTGAAGATGACTCACTAAGGTTCTGGTTCTGGTACCGGGTGCTCAGCTGGCCGACTTGGTCTGGAAACATTACAATTGTGATGACTTCCTAAAGATCCAGGCCTGGATTTTTTAGGTACGAATGGTTCTTTTCGGTTTGATCTCCGAAAAATGCGGAAGAATAGACGCAGACTTTTCAACTGATTTTGCATGGTTAAGAACGTGTACATTTTTTTTTGGGCGAAAAATTCCCGCATTTTTCGTAGATCAAGCCGTGATATGACAGCCTGGCATCGTGTGCCGTAGTCGCAAAATTTATTAATAACGATTCATTCTGTCACGCAGATACCGTATTTTCGCTAGGGCTCCCAGCTGAGTGAGGCGTGAAAGGACAATTGGAGGACACACGGTACTCCTCTGAAATTCAACTCAGAGTTCAAAACCCACCATCTGATTCTGAAGAGTTGGAAGACGAAGAAGAAGAAGTAGAAGAAGAAGAAGAAGATGATGATGATGATGATCTACGACGCGGTGCATGACGAGGAAACGAATCCTGGCACAACTTGAAGTAAAAACAATCTCCACCGGAATAGCCAACGCATGCTGTAGAATGGCACCCCGGGCAGCGCTCCATTTTGAGCTGAATAAAACAGTTCGAATAAAAAGTGTCCGAAACGTACACTTTTTGAAAAAGTTTAATATCAAAATGGAGAGGGGACGGGTTATATGGAGGTGCTGAAACTGATAAAACGCTTAAAAAGGAGGGGAATGTCCTGGACAAAAATTAGAGTGAGGAAGAACATGAATTTCACAATATTTGTTGATTTTTTTTCCTGGGACAGCTGGAATTTGTTGAGCGGTTCAAAAACATTAATTTTTATTGAAAACAGGTAAAACAGAAAACAGATTTTATTCTAAATATTTTTAAATTCTTGACATCTACTCCAAAGCATTTTTGACAAATTGCGGAAGCACAAAAGCCGCCTTGTGAACTTCCGAGTTGTAGAATCTCAAGTTCAGGGCTTTGATCTGTTCAGCAGTGAGGGTTCGAGCAGGAGTCGTGACGTCACGGTTCTTAAAAATATCGAAAATTTTGTTGGTGATCTTCATTCGACAGTGAAAGTAGCCTCACGTGGTGTCAGGCTGTCCCATTACGGTTTGATCTAAAACAAAATGCGGGAATTTTTTGCTCCAAAAATATGTGACGTCAGCACGTTCTTAATCATACGAAATCAGTTGGGAACTCAGCGTCTCTTCTCCCGCGCTTTTCGCAGATCTACGTAGATCACTCTGAAATGAGACACTCTCGCACCACGGGAAAAATTTTTCTCACAAGCAGACAAAAATTCCCGAAAAAAAAATCTGAAAATCCACATAAAAAATTGAAAAAAAAATTGACTTTGCTATTATCCAAACGCGAGGTTTTGCAATTTTCGCGCCAAAACTACGGTGCCCGGTCTCTACACGACAAGTTCTCGTTCGATACGAAAATGTGCCTTTAAAGATTACTGCAGTTCAAAACTTTTGTTGTTTTTCATAGATTTTCCTAGTTTTTCTCGCGATTTTTCAAAAATGAATTAATAATATTAATAATTTTTTTTCCAAAAAATCGAGCAAAAAAATCCGCAACTAAATACGTAAGTTTCAAATTACAGTAATCTTTAAAGGCGCACACCTTTTCGCATTTAATGAAAATTTGTCGCGGTGAGACCCGGTACCGTATTTTTCACTTGAAAATCGCAAAATTTCGCTACTTAAAAAAAAAGGAAAATCACAAACACCACACACTGAACGTGCTTTTAAAAAAATTGTGAAGTATTGCGAAATTTTGCAAAATGTTTTGGGGTGATCGCGATCAGATTGTGATTTTTCTCTTTTTTTCTCGTTGTTTTCTTCTCCTCACAGCATTTTTTGCACAAATCAGGTATCCCATGCTTCCAGACGGGTAGGTAGAGACGATCGACTGGGCGTAGGTGACGGCCGGGAAAATTTTTCGATTGAAGGCGACGAGATGAGCGATTAGTGGGAGGTGAAGCCACACAGATTCTCCTGAAAATCACTCACTAACACAGTTTTAGAGGTGCACTACAATTAGAGGGGTTGGTTGTACCATGAGAGTTCGATGGAGCGCGTTTGCAGGTTAGAAATAGTCGTTTGACCTCCAGGAACCGCGGGAATTTATTTTTAAGTGGTTACGTCACTCATATATATTAATCACACCATATCACCACAGAAATGTTATTGTGCAATGGAGCGCATTTTCATTCATCAGGTTAATCAACACAGTAAAAATCACACCACACCAGTGTTCACCTTATCCTTTGCGCATAAAATATAGCCCATCAGGCCTGACGTGTAGGTTGGCACGCTGCCAACCGCGTACTTTGCCACGGGAAATAGGTCACGAGCCGAATGGATTACGGTAGAGATGAGCTTCATGTCTAGCCATGGGCATTCGCCTAGAAGGATTTCTTTAGAGTAAAGAAATAAATTTAGTCACGTGATTTTTTTTTCAAGTTTTTCAATCGAAAAAAACAATTCAAAATCAATTTTATTCCTTCGAATTCAGCATATGCGCCTTTAAAGTCTTACAGTAACCAGTTTCTTTTTTTCGTTACACTGATTTTCTTGGTTTCAAAATGTAATTCAGCATAATCTCCTAAAATTGAATTTTTCTGTTTTAAAAAACTTCAAAATTATATGAAAATTAAGCTGAAAACTCCATAAATTAGTTTTCGTGACGAGACCCGCTGCATATTGCCGCCTATGATCCTTTAATAGCCTACAGTAACAATAATTTTTAATTTTTTTTAGTTTCCACTGTTTTTTTCTTGGTTTCCAAATTTATTTTTTAGTGTAATTTATTAAACTAATCCCAAAACATATTTTTCTTTGCTAAAACCTTCAAAATTTAATCAAAATCAAGTTAAAACTCCATAAATTGATTTTCGCGGCGAGACCCTTGGCATATTTCCGCCTATGCGCCTTTAATGACTTGCTGTAACTTATTGACTTTTGTTTGCTCTTCTTTAATTTAAAATAGTTTTCTTCAAGTTTTCTTAAGTTTTTTATCGATTTTCTTCATTTTTAAGTGATTTTTTTGTTATTTCCCACCTTGCGATGACAAAATTCCATCCTCCTTCAACGCATCTCTCAGCAACTCGTAATAACTTTGCCCGAAAAGCGATTCAGCCGGCCCAACTGGATCGGAACTGTCCGTGATAATTACGTCGAACTCGTTCTTGTGATTTTTCAAAAATTCGAAGCCATCTCCGCAGAATAAGTCGAGTTTCGGGTGTGAGAAACCGCACGACATGCCAGGCAGGAACCTTTAAAAGATTTAAAATTTTTTTTTAGAATTAAGTTAATTCAACCAATTTTTGTTGAAAAACACGGATTTCTGGCTTCCCTCATAAATTGAAATGGAAGAGTTTAGGCCGAACCAGGCATTTTTGCTCGGCCATATCTGGGGTAGATTTACGGCGCGTTGCGTGTCGCGTCGCGGCTCGATTTTAGTTGTAAAAATGAATGTATTTGTCCGTGTGAAGTACACGACTTTCCCACGCGTTGTCCGGCAGGCGATTGTCAATGGAGCGCGAAAAATTCAATGAGGAAGGCCAGAACCCCGTGTTTTTAAAAATCATACTTTTTCGCGACATCGATCACCATTTCGTCTATTTCACACATTGTGACCTTCTCGACGGACTCGTGCTTCAAGACCTCTCTCAAAATACCTCCATCTCCTCCACCAATGATAAGTACCTGAAATGCGGCGATTTCAGTGAAAATCTTGAGGTTTTAGCGATTTTTAAATCAAAATTTCTCGAAAAAGGGAGTTTTCCAAGCCAGAAATGTCATTTCTAGCGAGCTTACACGTTTCGGGTCCGGATGGGCAAACATTGGGAGATGGGCCAGCATTTCCTGGTAGGAGAACTCATCCCGTTCAGTTGCCTGAACAATTCCGTCTAGAACTAGAACATTTCCATAGGTTGTGCTGAAAAAAATTTGAATTCCGTAATTAATTTTGAAAATTCTAAGGCGGTGTGCTGGATTTTTTTAAAATAGCTTCATTATTCTCAAAATTGTCTGAAAACACCGAATTTCATAATGAAACTTCTTGAAAACTTCCCAAAAAAAAGTTATGACGGCTCAAAAAATGGCCTAAAATTAGTTAAAACTTGAAATTTGACTTGTCAGCGCTGTCAGCTGGAAACTAATTTTTTTGAAATCACCGTCTAATTTTAAGTATACAATGTAATTATCTCGCGTTTTCAACTCGATTTAGGTGTCTTAAAGTCGATGGACGGCAAAATTTGGTTTAAAAAATTAAAAAATCGCGCCGTTTATCAACTTTAAAATACCAAAATCTTGTTGAAAATGCAAGATAAATGACTTGTATACCTAAAATTTGACGGTGATTTCAAAAAAAAATTTGTTTCCAGCTGACAGCGCTGACAAGTTAAATTAAAAATTTTATCTAATTTTAGGCCATTTTTTGAGCTATCATAACTTTTTTTTGAGAAAATTTCAAGAAGTTTCTTTATGAAATTCGGTGTTTTCAGACAATTTCGTGTCTAATAGAGCAATAAAAAATTCGACTACACCACATTTAATACCTCTCAAAAACCAGCACATCCTGATACTTGCTCTTCTCGTGGAAAAGCACTTTCTTCACCTGCAACGAGAACGCCTGTCCCGGCCACGCGCCGCCCATCTCTTGTCCGTCGGATTTGAGCACCTTCGTTGGCTCCTCGTCGGAGGCTCCGTTCATCTTTTCCAGGTCATCCGGCGAGAACTCGGTGAACCATCCCTTGTGCAGCTTGTTCATGGCTTTTCTGGAGAATTTAGAAGGAATTTTTCAGGAAAAGAAGAGAAAAGGGAGAGTGGGGGTAAATGAGCAGACTGATGAAGAAGGTTGGGAGTTGATAGTGACCAGTGATAATAGTGATAATGGACAGGTGATAAGATATTGGGAGCAATTAAACAGGCAGGTACTTGAGAGTTCCTAAATAAGGTTCGATTCAAAATTTCAAAAAAAATTCGCTAAATTGTTATAGTGCATTTGTTTTTCCACTTCTATGATTTTAAAGGGAGGCGCATTTATGCGGATTGGTCTTGCCGCGCGTTTAGTCATCATTTTTAACAGTCTCTGTTCAAAATTCACGTAGATCACGCGTAGGTCTAAATTATTTTGTGAAAAAGTAACAGTATATATAGTATATATATATGAGTATATTATATATTATATATCTATGAGTATATTATATATTATATATCTCTGTTACTTTTTCACAAAATAATTGAGATCTACGCGTGATCTACGTGAATTTTGAACAGAGACTGTTAAAAATGATGACTAAACGCGCGGCAAGACCAATCCGCATAAATGCGCCTCCCTTTAAAATCGTAGAAGTGGAAAAATAAATGCACTAGAACAATTTAGCGACCACATTTTGAATGTTCTACAGTTTTCAAAAAATAATTTGAAAATTCCTTAGAACTTTAGCGATCCGAGTGGGAAACTGTTGCCGAAAATTGCGAAATTTTTCGTAATTCTGCCGAGAATTAACCCAAAGTATAAGAGGTTGGGACTTTGAAAATTTTCCGTGTAGCTGAATTTCTCCTGAAATCGAAACCTTTATTGGTTTTTTTTTGTTATGCTGCTGCTCTGGGTGTTCTCTGATCCCTGCAGCTGCTCCCAGCATTCGCGCTCCGTCGAACAGGAGCTCATGGAGCCCCCATCGGCCTTTCTCCAAGAATCGTTCCTCGTTGCAGCCAAAGAAGGCGGCTTCCATCTCCGCTATACACATTTTTGTCTTGGACATTTGCGAGATAGTGTAGGGTGGTGTGGAGTCGCAGAGTGTGACAGCCCAGTTGGCCATCTGTGACGTCATTAGAAGGTGTTCTATTTGGCGGGTTTTTGTTGTCTCCTTATTCTTTTGAAAAAAAAATGGCGATTTTTTGCCCGAAAACTACGGTACCCGGGGTCTCGACACGATAATTTTTTGTTGAATGCGAATAGGTGTGCGCCTTTAAAGAGTACTGTAGTTTCCAATTTTTTAAAGATTTTTTTTTTTTTTCTCTGTGTTTGTATTGTAATTTTATTTTTTATTTTATTTAAATATTTTTCAATAAATAAAAAACTAAATAAATATTTGATCGCTAAAATCATGAAAAATACCAAATAATTCTCCAGAATTCTGATTTTCAAACAAAAAATAATAGAAAAATCTCATTTTTGACCTGAATTTATCCGATTTTCAAGGAAAATTCTCCACTTTTCACTGCATTACACTTTTCTCCGATCGAAAAGCGTCAAAAACCAGGCCCCCGCCGCAGCCATGAATGACCGACATTTATCGATTTTTCCCCCCATCGTGGCATTTTAGGGCGATTTTCATCATTTTTGCCCCGAAATTCTTGATTTTATGGCATTTTCCAGTCATTTTCTCCTGTAAACCTCGAATGTTCAGCCAGAAACTCACCAATTTGCTCCAAGAGCCCACATTGTCCTGAAAAATGGGAGTTCCACGCAAGGAAAACGCCGAATTTCGGCCAATTCGCGTCGAAGACTGCGATGAGTATAATAATTATGCAAAGTGAGAATTTTTTGGGCTAAAAACTGGGATTTTGTGGCAAAAAATGATGGGCAAAATCCGGAATTTTTATCCAAAAAACCCAGAATTTTTCCAGCTATGACCTGTCGGAAACCGACGAGCTCAATGAGCACTCGCGTCGAATTTCTGTGGAGCAACTCCACCCGATGCGAAATAAGACGGCGAAGAAGCTGAAAATGGCCGGAAAAATGGCGTTCCGTCGCCATTTCGACGATATCGATACGGACGGTGTCAATGTGAAACGAAATATGGGAATGAGAAAGTGGAGACGTGTGGAGCATGGTTAGAGTGGGAAAAAAAAATGCAAAAAAAATCGATTTTTGGACGAATTTTATTGAAAAATTCACGAAAATTGATGCTAAAATCTGGAAAATTCGTCAAATTTTCAATAAAAAAAATCCCATTTTCTAGCCAAAATTTCATCGATTTTTGAGCCATCTTTGTTGAAATTTGCTGAAAATCTGTATTTTTAAGTCAAAAATTGTCAAATTTTCACAAAAAAATGTGGTTTTAACACCTGAAAACTCGGATTTCTCTGTAAAATCTTTCAAAAAATTGATTTTTTCAGCCCGTATCATGCTGACATTCACGGATCTCGACGATATTTGTGAGGATGGATCCGATATTGCGACGCCGCCGACTACTGCGTTCGATAAGCTTTTCGCCGATCGTGAAAATATGAAGGTGGCGATTTTTTGCGAGAAAATGGCGAAAAAATGATGAAAATTGATCGAAATTGGCAGATTTTGGCAGGAAATTTACCGAAAAATGCTAAAATACGCTGAAAAATTGATCGGATTTGGCAGATTTTGGATTAAAATTAGCCAAAAAAATGCTAAAATATTCTGAAAATTGATCGGATTTGGCAGATTTTGGCATGAAATTGACCGAAAAAAGCTTAAAAATGATGAAAATTGATCGGGTTCGGCAAGAAAATGACCAAAAAATGCGAAAATACGCTGAAAATTTATGAAAATTTAGTGATTTTTCACTAAAAATCGCAAAAATTTGCAAAAAAAAATTCTAAAATTGGTCAATTTCACCGAAAACGTTACGATTTGTAGCTCTGGAACGAGTTTTGTTCTCGTGACGAGATGGAGCAACGTCGGATCCTTAACGGAACCTCGAAGCTCCAACAAAAGACACCGGACACCCCGACGACTTCATCCGGCTCCGCGAGCGGAATCGTCACCTCGTGCAGTGGGAAAAGCCCGACGACGAAAAAGGCTGGAAAACGTTAGTTGGAAGGCTCCTAAGTATTACTCAGACGCGAAATTCTGCGCCGAAAATACGGTAGCGGGTCTCGACGCGACGACAATTTTCTGTTAAAAATGCGAAATTTTAGGCGAAAAAATCAAATTTTCGTTGATTTTCATGCTATTTTGATGTGAAATTAGCTGAAAATCCACAAAAACCTGCGGTTTTGCCGTTAAAAAATACTGGATTTTAATTTTTCAATTTTTAAATTACCCAGACGCGGAACTTCGCGCTTAAAAAACTGTATCGGGTCTCGAAACGACAATTTTCTGTTAAATGCGAACTGGTGTGCGCCTTTAAAGATTATATTTAGTAATTTCAATTTTTCTAACGAAAATTTGAAGCTACAGTACTCCTTAAAGGCGCATACCTTTTCGCATTTAACAGTTATCGTGTCGAGACCTGATACAGTATTTTTAGCGCGAAAACCGTGGGTTTTCAGCTATTTTCACAGCAAAATTACATGAAAATTTTAATTTTTCTCCAAAAATTCCTCAATTTTTCAGGTTTCTCACCGTATTCCGGAGCCGCATGCTTTGATCGTATCGATCCGAAGAGCCGAATGGCGTTGCTCGGCAAGAAAGTCAACTGGGTGAGTTTTTTGGAAAAAAAAAACCGAAAAAATTCAATTTTCGAGGTTTTTGAATCGGAAAAAAATTTCCGAAAAAAAAAATTTAATTTTCAGGCATTTGTCGACTTTCTGGAGCGAGAACTGCGCAACGTGTTCCGAATCGACAACCGTAACCAACAGGACACTGAAGCCGTCTTCATCGGCCACTATCCGGCCTCTTCGGACCGTCTTTTGGCCCATATTGTGGCTCAATGGCTTGGGCTCAGCTCGCAAAGTGGGCTACCGTTTTTTTTTTGTGAAAAAATAGTGCATTTTACAAAAAAAAAACCCAAAAATCAGAAAAAAAACTATTTTTACAAAAAAAAATCAAAAGAAAAACTATTTTTACTGAAAAATTTGAAAAAACCCTTGAAAAATACCAAAAAATCTGAAAAAAAATTATTTTTTGTAAAAATTTGAAAAAAAAACCCCTAAATATGCTGAAAAATCTGTTTAAAAAACTATTTTTTATGCAAAATTTTGAAAAAAAAACCCTTAAAAATTCCAAAAAATCCGTTTAAAAAAACTATTTTTTTTGCAAAAAAAATTGAAAAAACCCTTAAAACCCCAAAAAATCAAGAAAAAACTATTTTTTGCAAAAAATTAACAAATTAGCATTAAAAAATACCAATTTTAAAAAACCTAAAAAATCAGAAAAAACAACTATTTTTAAATGAAAACATTTGAAAAAACCCGTTAAAAACCCCAAAAAATCAGAAAAAACTTTTTTTTTTGTAAGAAAAAATTGAAAAAAAAAAACTCTTAAAACCCCCAAAAAATAAAAATAAACTTTTTTTTTTTGGCACAAATTTGAAAACCCCCAGAAAATGCCTAAAAATCTGTAAAAATCGCTCAATTTTCCAGGTATCACGGATCCGAACCTCAACGAGCGTATCACTGAATTCCGGAATCGTCGTCCTCTGATTCCGCCGCAAACGACGCTTATCGACCATCTGGAGGCGAGAGTTATGAAGCGATGCATCGAATTTGTGCCATTTTCGATGAGAGATGGTGCTCAAGAGGAGCCCGTCGAGCACGATTTGGCATTGGATGTGGATACTTGTACGGGGTTTTGGCGCGATTTTTTGGGTGAAAAATCCGCGAAAATCCCTGCTTTTTCAGCTTAATTTTGTGCGAGTCCCCATGATTTTTCAGTGAAAAATCACAAAAAAAAGTTGAATTTTTTTTATTGCTTTATTAGACTTAAAATTATCTAAAAACACCGAATTTCATAATGAAACTTGTTGAAAAGTTCTCAAAAAAAAAGTTATCCTGGCTCAAAAAATGGCCTAAAATTAGTTAAAATTTGAAATTTTACTTGTCAGCGCTGTCAGCTGGAAACTAACTTTTTTTGAAATTACCGTCAAATTTTAAGTATACAATGCAATTATCTTGCGTTTTCAACTCTGATTTAGGTATTTTAAAGTCGATGGACGGCGAGATTTGGTTTAAAAAATTTAAAAATCTCGCCGTCTATCCACTTTAAAATACCTATATCGAGTTGAAAACGTAAGATAATTACATTGTATACTCAAAATTTGACGATGATTTCAAAAAAAAAAAAGTTTCCAGCTGACAGCGCTGACAAGTCAAATTTCAAATTTTAACCAATTTCAGGCCATTTTTTGAGCCGTCATAACTTTTTTTTCGAGAAGTTTTCAGGGAATTTCATTATGAAATTCGGTGTTTTCAGGCAATTTTGAGTCTAATAAAGCAATAAAAAAATTTCGACTACATCACCTTTAAAGCTGGAGTGCGCCCAGTGGGGAAATTGCTTTAAAACATGCCTATGGGCTCACCATGGCCGAATATCATAGTTAAAAAATTTTAAAAATTTTTCTAGGTTCTATATGATTTTTTGAAAATTGGAAAAATCTCAGTTTTTGCCAAATTCCGATTTGAATTTCCGCCAAAATGATTTGTTCGATGGAGCGCGCTTGCACGTTTTTTTTTCTTATTTTTCACCAATTTTTCATGTTTTTAGTGCATTTCTGCTTGAAATTTGAATAAAATGTCAAAATAAATGCGAAATTTTGATTAAAAACATGAGTTAAGCGTTTTTTTTTTTTCATTTTTTACGCCTGTACGCATTTGTGTTTTTAATCGAAATTTCGCATTTATTTTGACTTTTTATTCAAATTTCAAGCAAAGATGCACTGAAAACATGAAAAATCGGTGGAAAATAACATTAAATAAATTAAATAATGCTCCATCGAACAAATCCAATTGGCGGAAATTCAAATCGGAATTTGGGAAAAACTGAGATTTTTTCAATTTTCAAAAAAAAATCATATAAAATCTAGAAATTTTTTTTTGAATTTTTTTACTATGATATTCGGTCATTGCGAGCTCATAGGCATGTTTTAAAGCAATTTTTAGCGAGTCCCCATGATTTTTCAGTGAAAAATTTTTTTTTCAAAAAATCACAAAATAAATCGAAATTTATAAAATTCAGCGACTTTTTATTTAAAAATTTACAAAAAAAAGCAATTTTCTTAATTTTTCAGCGTTCCTGCTCGCCGAGGAGATCGATGAGCTCAACATCAGCACCGCTTCGGAGCCGGATCGCAGTGATTCTGAAGAGTCTTGGGAGAAGGTTCAGCCGTCGGATGCCTAGAAATTTTTTTTTTCTGCATTTTTCGTGTTTTGCTTGTGTTTTTTTTATTATAGATTTTTGACATTTTTTTGTGATTTAGGTCAAGAAAATGACAAATTTATAATAATTTTCTTGGTTTTGGGCAGCTCCCCCCCCCCCCCCCCCGCATGTCGTAAATTTTTTTTTTTTTCATTATCCTTTTTTTTCTCAAAGGGACACCCAATAAACTATTACTTTCTTCTATGTGTACTTTGTACCACCGCCCGTAAACTTCGCACTTTGTCTATACACACGTGGGGCACACGGCAGCGGCAACAGCAGCAGAAAATTTTGAAAAAGAGATAGAAATGTGATCGGGGTGTGTAGGCTACAGCATATAGTGGGACATTTTCTAGTTTTAATTGCAAATTTTTGAAGAAAATTTCTTGTTATTTTGTTTTTTAATGAAAAAAAATTAGTTATTATCGCTGAAAAACTCAAGAAAATCGATTAAAAATGAGGCGGGAAATGCTGTTTTTCAAATTCGCGCGCGCGGTTACGGTAGCGAATTGTCAATGGAGCGCGCTTGCACTCTCCCAGTTTTGCGGTTTTTGTCATCGTTTTTTCATGAATTTCTGCTTTTTCTCTTGTTTTCTTCCGATTTTTTGTGTGTTTTTCGCTGAAAATTATTTAATTTTCTCAATTCCTAAATATTTTCCGCCCATAGTCAAGCTGAAAACCGCCGTTTTCCTGTGATTTTCGTGTTGTTTTTAAGTTTTCACCCCCAAAGAAGGCGTTTCAGACTGATAAGCCAAGACAACAATCATCAAAAATCAGCTAAAATCAACAAATAAACACAACAAAAAGGTTGAAATTCTTCCCTTTTTTGTTTTTCACTTCTTTTTTCCCAATTTTCCCCACGTTTTGACACTCGATAGGTGTTCTGTGTTCCTCTACACCCAATAGACGAACGAAAAAAACAACGGAAAAATAATCCGAACTTTCCTCTTTGGCCCACGTTTTCCCGGCTGTTCGCTATTTTATAGTCCGTTATAGTGTCATTGTAGGGCCTACTAGGGGGAGAGGGGAGTCCGAGACACTGTTGTAGGTGCTAGAGACCCAGAGAATGTTCTAGATGGTTCTGGACGGTCCAGAGTGCGCTGTGATTGGTAGTTTGATCTTTTGACCTGGGAAATTGACACTCATGGAGCAATTTTCAGGCTAATACTCCGGGAACATTGATTTTTTGCTCTCGAATTTTGCGAAAAAATAGAGTTTTCAACCTAAAATTTGCTCTCTGGAAGTCTCTGGAAAACCAGTGAAATCGTAGGAAAACCCAGAAACTGTTGAAAATTGCTTTAAAAATTGATATCTAACAACACACAATTTTTGAGTTCGATCTCGATTTCCTGTCCCATCACTGTTTGATCTACAAAAAATGCGGAAATTTTTCGAGCAAAAAATGTGACGTCAGCAGGCATCTCTTCTCCCGCATTTTTTGTAGATCCACGTAGATCAAACCGATATGGGACACTCTGACGCGTGGGTCTCCAAAACACAATTATCACCCCCAGTGATCTACCAAAAATGTACTTTGTCCTGGTTTCCACCCGGGGGTTCAGAGACCCCCTCCGAACACAACAAGTCTATGGGAGTCTGCGTCTCTTCGTCTCGTCCACTATCTCGAACAACTGATAAGCAACCCCCACCTCGTGATGATCTTCAACTCGTTTGCTACGGCGGCTCTCTCTCGTACGGGAGACGCAGACAGATAAGTGGGGGAAAGGGCGGCGCATAGCGCACTTTGCACCCCCGTCTTGGTGTCCTCTGTCTTTATCGATGACGTGTTGCACCTGTTCTCGCCTTCTTCTTTGTCTTCATTTGCTTTAGTTTTTGCTAGTGGTCCCAGTTCTACGGTTTTCAGCCAAAATAACCAATTTTTCTTTATTCCCCGGCTGTAAATCGGCGGAAGTTGCGTTTTTTTGAGAATTTCCTTTAAAAAAGCCTTGGAAATTGCAATTTCTTCGCAAAAAATCGTGGAAAAACGACAACTCGAATGTAAAATTGATAATTATTTCATGTAAAATCTCGTAAAATAAGGCAAAAATCTACTTTTTTCCCAAAAAGTGCACGAAAAATGTTTTCTTACAGTGTATTTTTTTTTCTACACTTCTACGACTTTAAAGGAGGGTGCATTCATTCGAAAGGGTCTCTCCACGCGCTTCAAAATCAATTTTTGAAGCGCGTGGCGAGACCATTTCGGATAAATGCGCCCTCCTTTAAAGTCAAGAAAACATTTTTCGTGCACTTTTTGGGAAAAAAGTAGATTTTTGCCTTATTTTACGAGATTTTACGGGAAATATTCATCAAATTTTCGTTCAAGTGGTCGTTTTTCCACGATTTTCTGCGAAGAAATTGCGATTTCCAAGGCTTTTTTCAAGAAAAATATCATAAATAATTGATGAAAACTCTGAATTTATAATTAAAAAATCGATTTTACTCAATTTTTCTATCGAATATCCAAAAAAAAAATGATTACAAACGGCAAACCGACAATTTGCCCAAAATGAAAATTTCCGGCAAATCGGCAAACCGACAATTTGCCGGAATTGAAAATTTCCGGCAAATCGGCAAACCGACAATTTGCCGAAAATTAAAATTTCCTGCAAATCGGCAATTTGCCGGAATTGAAAATTTCCGGCAAACCGGCAATTTGTCGGCAAATCAATTTGCCGAACAGCAATTGCCGCCCACCCCTGAATTGAACTGTTTTATTTAAAGGTTTTGAAAATCCGTTTTTTTTTTTAAACAAAAAAAATCAAAAATCCTCCAAAATTACTCTTTTTCGTCAGAAAAACGCAATTTTTGCTCACTAAACCTCATATTTTCACCTGGAACACTCCAAAAAAGCTTAAATTTTTGTGGTTTTGAGGCGAAATTCCAACTTGTCAAAGTTCAATATCCATTACTCGTTCCCACGTGCTGTGACGCTTATCAGGCAATTATTCCGTCATTTTTGGCTCCAAACTGTTCGATTATCAGTTGTCAACACGTTTTTCTAATTAGGCGTCTTCTTCTTCAATTTCAATTTCCAGTGCTCTTACCAAGTGTACGAAAGTACACTGAATCTGGTTGATAAGAAAAAAAGATCGCCAAGATCACCTTTTCTATTTCTGATTTTCCTCCTCGCAGGGAGCTTCCCAACAAAGCACCCGGGCGGCTCCGAGAGCACGGCCACGGCCGTTGTTGTTGCTGTTTAGCTCTCTGGGGCTCTCTCTGTGTGTCTCTCGGCTCTATTCAATTTTCGAATCAAACCTTTGAATTTCCTTTCTTTTTTTGTTGGAAGATCAAATCATCATTTCTAAAGGAGAAAAACAGCATGAAGGATATGATATAATTTCAAAGAGAATTTGGCCCAGTTTTTGATCTTTTTCCGTCTTGTTGTGTTAACCCATTGAACAGATTGTGTTGGGGAAAAACAACGTTGCTCCCCCCCCCACGTCAATTTATTTTAACATTTCGTCCTCCTATCTGTTCTGATTGCAGTGATAAGTAAATTGCTATAAACAATTATTTTCACTTTCTGTCGGGCGAGGTTTCGTACTTTTTCAAGTTAAAAAATCAGAATTTTATGAATAAATGCTTTTTTATTAGCCATAAAATTCATTTAAAGGTGGTATATTGCTCTATTATACCCAAAATTGTATGAAAACACCGAATTTCTTAATGAAACTTCTCAAAAAAATGACCTAAAATTCGTTAATATTTGAAGTTTGGAAATCAACTTTTTTGAAATCACCGTCTAATTTGTGGTATAGGAATTAATTATTTCGGGTTTTCAACTCGATTTTAGGTATTTTAAACCTAAATCAAGTCTGAAACCCAAAATAATTAACTTGTATTCCCAAAATTAGACGGTGATTTCAAAAAAGTTGATTTCCAGCCGCTGACCAGGCAAATTTCAAATTTTAACGAATTTTAGGTCATATTTTGAGACGTTTCATTCTGAAATTCGGCGTTTTCATTCAATTTTGCGTATAATAGAGCAATATACCACCTTTAAATAAATTTTATGGCTATAAAAAGGCATTTATTCATGAAAGTCAGCTTTTTTAGCTTCTTAAAAGGTAGGAAAACTATATTGAAAATGGCAAAAATTCCATAAATTTACCCCGTTTTCATCATATTCCGTTGAAAATTTAAAAAAAATTAAATAATTTCAGGGTTATTAATACGGGAAAACTACACACTAACCTCACCGGAAAATCTCGTCGAGACCAGCATTTGTGCCATTAAAATCGAGGAAACTAACCTTTAAAGGACCCACAGAGAGCTATGGCTGAGGCACGCAGTGCTGCCGCGCTTTCTTTTGCCGGTAGATCATTCGAAAAAAAAAAAGCTTCAAAATCTGATTTTTCTCAATTTTCAGTGACCCACGATGGAGTCTCGGTGAGCTACGATCAGGAGCTGCTCCGCGATATTTGGCACGGAATCAGTCGTTCGTATAAACGACGTACCGGACGATTCCGCAATGATTTCATGAATGGGATGTTCCCGGCAAACTCGTGGACGCTGGGTCTCGTTGTGGGAGCGGTCGCCGTTTTTTCGGTCATCAAACACGACTTGTCGTTCGGCATTTTTCCATTTATTCAGAATTATATTGTGCATTATATTTTTGGGTGAGCGGGGAGATTTCCATTCAAATCGAAGAAAAAAAAAACATTTTTTGAATTTGAAAATACCGGAAAAAGCGTCAAAAATCATGAAAAACACAAAATTTTGCGATTTTTTGCGCCAAATATGGTCTCGACACGACAAATTGTTTTGTTAATTACGAAAAAAAAATTGAAATTTTCTTATTACACATACGTGAAAAAAATTTGAAATTTTCTTATTACATATTTTTGAAAAAAATTTGAAATTTTCTTATTACACATTCGTTTAAAAAATTTGAAATTTTCTTATTACACACTCGTGAAAAACATTTGAAATTTTCTTATTACACACTCGTGAAAAAATGTGAAATTTTCTTATTACATACTCGTGAAAAAATCGAACTTTTCTTATTACACATTCGTGAAAAAATGTGAAATTTTATTATTACACAATCCTGAAAAAAAAGTGATATTTTATTATTACACATGCGTTAAAACTTTAAAGGCGCACATCTTGTTACTTTTAACAAAAATTAATCGTTTCGAGACCGGGAACTGTATTTTTTCAGTGATGGCTACCTCGGTCAAAGTATCTCAATCGCCGTGGCCGGTGCTCTTCTTTGGCTGATCTTTGTGCAACTTCTTCGTCTGAGCATCAAAACTCTTCTGGAATACAAGGGATGGATGTACGAATCGCCCGGAAAACCAGTGTCAAAAGCCACAAAATTGTGGCTCGGCGTGCTCCATATCATCTCGAAAGCCGGTCCAATGCTCCATTCGTTCCAGGGCGCCCTGCCACGTCTTCCGTTGCCGAATCTTGATGATACCGTTAGAAAGGTAGAGGATTTGATGGTTCGAAGCGAAGAATTTGGAAAAATGTCACTGAAAATCGTGAAAAAGCACTCAATTTTTCAATTTTTCACCTAAAAATCATGTCAAAATCAATTTTTGCTCGAAAATACCAGAGAAGCTACAAAAAACCTGAAATTCTCAGAAAATTTCACGTTTGCGACCGGAATTTCGATGCTGGATGCTTTTTTTTTTGAGATTTTTCGCGATAACTTACCGTCATGGGTCTCGCCACGCTGACAACGAGCTACAGTAGCTCGCTGTTAGCGTGGCGAGACCCATTACCGTAAGATATCGCGAAAAATCTTATAGTTAAACGTCTACTTATTACGGGAATCTAAAATTCTGAGAATGCGTATTGCACAACACATTAGACGCGCAAAATATCTCGTAGCGAAAACTACAGTAACTCTTTAAATGACTACTGTAGCGCGCTTGTGTCGATTTACGGGGGGGCTCGATTTTCGAAATGAATTTCTATTTGAAAAATCGAAGGAAAATTTAATATAGTTCAGACTTTTCGAATAGAAATTAATTTCGAAAATCGAGCCCCCGTAAATCGACACAAGCGCGCTACAGTAGTCATTTAAAGAGTTACTGTAGTTTTCGCTGCGGGATATTTTGCGCGTCAAATATGTTGTGCAATACGCATTCTCAACATTTCGTGTTCCCGTAATAATAAAGGAAGTAACTTTTTTTGGAAAAAAAAACCAAATTTTTAGGAAAAAAAACCAAATTTCTTGGAAAAAAATCAGATTTTTTTAGAAAAAAACCAAAATTTTTGGAAAAAAAACCCCGATTTTTGGACAACAAAACCAAATTTTTTGGAAAATAAAACCAAATTTCTTGGAAAAAAATCAGATTTTTTTAGAAAAAAACCAAATTTTTTCAAAAAAAAAAACCAAATTTCTTGGAAAAAGACCAGATTTTTTATTTAAAAAAAACCAAATTTTGTGGAAAAAACCCCCGATTTTTTAGAAAAAAATCATTTTAATTGAAAAAAGGCTAAAAATCTCAAAAATCCAATTTTTCCAGCATCTCCTCTCGATGAAGCCGATCCTAAGCGATGAAGAATTCCAGGAGCTTGAATTCCTATCAGAACGTTTCCGTAAAGGAGTCGGCCGACGCCTTCAGAGATATCTCACCCTTAAATCGTGGTTCTCATCCAACTACGTCACCGATTGGTGGGAGGAGTTTGTCTACATGCGGCAGCGATCGCCGATTATGATCAATTCCAACTATTACGGATTCGACACACTCAACGAGCATCCAACACAGAATCAAGCATCCCGTGCCGCCAATCTCACCTACACATCCCTCCAATTCCGTAGAATGGTTGATCGTCAAGAGGTCTCGCCGTTCTCGATTTCCCCGCGGACAAAGGTTCCATTCTGTACAATGCAGTACGAGAGGCTTTTCAATACGTGCAGAGTACCAGGAGAAGAAGTAGATCGGCTTTTGCATTGGGATGATGCTAAACATATTGCAGTCTATTGTCGTGGAGTCTGGTTTAAGCTTATTGTTCATAATGGAAAAAGGTAAAAATTCTGTGAAAAAACTAGATTTTCTGGAGAAAAAGTCCAAATTTTTTGTCGAAAAAACCCAGATTTTTTTGGATAAAAAAACCGATTTTTTGGAGAAAAACCAGATTTTTTAAAAGAAAAAAACCAGATTTATTAGGAAAAAAAGCCAGATTTTTTTTGGAAAAAAATACCGATTTTTTAAAAGAAAAAAGCCAGATTTTTTTTTGGAGAAAAATACCGATTTTTTAAAAGAAAAAATCCAGAATTTTTTTGGAAAAAATCAGATTTTTCTGAAAAAAAAATTAGATTATTTGGAAAAAAATCTAATTTTTTTTGATAAAATAACCAAATTTTTTGGAAAAAAACCCCGATTTTTGGGTTAATAAATCCAAATTTTTTGTCGAAAAAAATCAGTTTTTTTGTCGAAAAAAGCCAGATTTTTTTGGAGAGAAAACCAGATTTTTTAGAAGAAAAAATCCAGATTTTTTGGCAAAAAAAACCCAAGATTTTTATAGAAATCCAAATTTTCTGGATAAAAATCTAAATTTTTTGGGAAAAAAACAGATTTTGTGGAAAAAAATCAAAATGTTTTGGAAAAAACCCAGATTTTGTGATAAAATAACATCAGATTTTTTTGGGAAAAAAACCGTATTTTTTAAAGAAAAAATCCAGATTTTTTGTCTAAAAAAACCAGATTTTTCTGGAGAAAAAACAATATTTTTTGGGAAAAAAAACTAGATTTTTTAAGAAAAAAAACTGACTTTTTGGAAAAAATGCTAGATTTTATGGGAAAAAAACCAGATTTTTTTGGAAAAAAAAATTAGATTTTTTGGAAAAAACCCCCGATTTTTGGGTTAATAAATCCAAATTTTTTGTCGAAAAAATCAGATTTTTTGTCGAAAAAATCCAGATTTTTTTGGAGAGAAAACCAGATTTTTTAAAAGAAAAAATCCAGATTTTTTGGCGAAAAAAAACCCAAGATTTTTATAGAAATCCAAATTTTCTGGATAAAAATCTAAATTTTTTGGGAAAAAACAGATTTTGTGATAAAATAACATCAGATTTTTTGGAAAGAAAATCAAATTCTTTGGAAAAAAAAAACAAATTTTTTTGGAAAAAAATTCAGATTTTTTCGAGAAAAAACCCAGATTTTTTAGAAAAAAATCTAATTTATTTACCTGACAGAATTTCTCTTTAAAAACGTGTTTTTCTTCAATTTTCATCAGAATTTCGCTATAAAATTAGCCTGAAACCTCTATTTTTGATAAACTGTGTCAAAATCTGAAATTTAAAGATTTTAGTAAGATTCAGAGATAGTTTTACTGAAAAATTCGGAAATATCCAAAAAAAAATTCAGAATAAACCCCCAAAACAGCTCAAAATCGCAAAAACCGAAATAATAAATTTGAAAATTGAAAATTGAAAACCTGAAATTTTTGGCGCCTTCAGGCATGAGAAAATTCTTCTAAAAACCCTATTTTTCGATTAATGCTTCTTTTTTTTTTTGAAATGTCGTTTTTTATTCAAAATTTACAAAATACAGAAAAATTCTGGAAAAACCAAAAAAAAAAACCATTTTTATAATTAACTAAACCCCCCTTAAACAGCTCAGAATTGCAGAAAACAGAAAAAAAAATTAAAAATTAAAAAAAAAACCCCCCCCCCCTTTTTTTCGATTAATTTTCTGGAATTTTTACAGAAATCAAATCTAAGTTTCGGAAGTTCTTCAAACTTAGTCCAAAAAATACACACATTTTTTTTGGAAAAAAAACCAGATTTTTTAAAAGAAAAAAAAACCAGATTTTTTTGGAGAAAAATATCCGTTTTTTTAAGTAAAAAAACCAGATTTTTTAAAGAAAAAAACCGTATTTAAAAAAAAATCCAAATTTTTTATCGGAAAAACGCAGATTTTCTGAATAAAAAACCAGATTTTTTTGGAGAAAAATATCCGTTTTTTAAGAAAAAAAAACCAGATTTTTTAAAGAAAAAAACCGTATTTAAAAAAAAATCCAAATTTTTTATCGGAAAAACGCAGATTTTCTGAATAAAAAACCAGATTTTTTTTTCTTCAATAAATTTCCCTTAAACTTTTCCTAAAATTTTCAGACTCCTGGAAGCATGCGAGCTTCAAGTACAATACGACGCAATCCTTGCTCACACCCATGAGCCATCGGAAGGCGAGATGCACTTAGCATCCCTGACAGCCGGAGAACGAGCCGATTGGGCTAAAACTCGTCGTGCTCACTTCAGAAGTGGAGTTAACAAGACAAGCTTGAACGATATCGAAAGAGCCGCATTCGTAGTGATTCTTGACGACGAGGAGACCCACTACGATCCACAGGATCCATCGAAGCTTGACCATTGGGCTCACAATTTGTTGCACGGAAAGGCTCACGATCGTTGGTTCGACAAGTCGTTCAATCTGATCATCTCGAAGAATGGACACGTCGGAATTAACACTGAACATTCGTGGGGTGACGCTGCTGTGATGGCTCATTTCACTGAATGGAGCTTGCTTCAGGATATTGTATTTATTGGTTATGATGAGAACGGGCGGTGCAAGGGAGAACCCAAGGAGAAGCTTACACCGGAACGACTGAAGTGGGAGATCCCAGCGCCTGCACTGGATCAGATTCGGAAGTCGATGGAGGTGGCCAACGCGTTGATTGCCGATGTTGAGATGTCTTTGTTGGTTTGGACGGATTATGGAAAAGGATTCGCGAAGAAGTTGAAGGTTTCACCGGATGCTTTCTTGCAGATGACACTTCAATATACCTATTTTAAGGTTCGTAGGCGAACTTGAGAAAAATTTTTAAAAAATTATCGATTTTGCTCTAAAAAATCCTGAATAATCTCAAATTCTCAAAAACCACAAAAAAAAACCGAAAAAAATAAAGAAATGAAAAATCCAATTACCTCCAAAATTATAAGCCACCCCCCATTTTTGAACCAATCACCGTCTTCGAACTCCGCCCACTCCATCTGATTGGTTGAAAAGTGGGGGCGGAGCAAATCGTGGATTGGTCAAGCAGTTCTCATTTTGGAGGTTATTTTTCAATGAGAACTGCTTGACCAATCAACGATTTGCTTCGCGGCCCACTTTTCAACCAATCAGATGGAGTGGGCGGAGTTCGAAGGCGCTGATTGGTTTGAAAAAGGGGAAAATCGCGTTTTTGAGATTTTTTTTTCGCGATTTTTAACAAAATTTCTAAATTTTTAATGATTTTTTTTTTCAATTTTTCAAAAATCAAAAAACCCGCCGAATTAAATTTGAATTCCCGCGCAAATGAGTGACGTCACTTTTGATATTTTTCTGGCTTAATTTACTTTTTTTTTCATTTTTACTTTTAAATTTGATTTAATACACCATTTGTCAATATTTGAAACAATTTTCCGGAAAAAAATTTCTAAAGAAATATTGAATTCCCAATTTTTCAGGCTAATTTTGAAATTTCCAGTTTTCTTCACGGAGAATTGTGTTTGAAATATTGACAAATAGTGTATTAAATCAAATTCGAAAGGAAAAAACTGTAAATTTACCCTGAAAACGCAAAAAAATGTCAAAAGTGACGTCATTCATAGTTTCTTTGATTTTTGAAAAATTGAAAAAAAAAATCATTAAAAATTCAGAAATTTTTTTTGAATTTTTTTCAGTTATATTCGGTCATTTAGAGCAAAAAAAATTTTTTTTTTGAATTTTTAGAAGCAAAATCCCCATTAACGCTACTCCACCTTTAAAAAACACCGTAAAATAACTCAATTTTTTTGCAGAATCAAAATAAATTCTCGCTGACCTACGAAGCCTCAATGACCCGTCTCTTCCGTGAAGGACGTACCGAAACTGTCCGTTCCTGCACTGTCCAATCCTCGGATTTCGTTCGTTCAATGCTCGACGCCTCGAAGACGCCTCAAGATCGCCTCCAACTCCTCCGTAAAGCATGCGACAAGCATCAGGAGCTGTACCGAGACGCGATGTGTGGACAAGGAGTCGATCGTCATCTCTTCGCTCTCTACGTTATCAAGAGATATTTGGAAGAGGAATCCCCGTTTTTCGATAATATCTTCCCACCGACATACTTGCTCTCAACTTCCCAGACTCCGATGAATCAGTGCGAAGCTGATGCCAAGGGACTTTCCAACGAAGTTCGCTTGAGATTGATCACTGCCGGAGGTGGATTCGGTCCGGTGGCTGATCGGGGTTACGGTGTCTCTTATATTGTTGCAGGGGAAGATACTCTGTCTTTCCATATCTCTAGCAAGAGATCTGCCGATAATACGGTAATTTTTGTTTTACAGTTACAGTATTTTTCTCTGAAAAACCCCCGATTTTTTGGAAAAAAACCCAGATTTTCTGGAAAAAAAAATCTATTTTTTGTCTAAAAAAACCCAGATTTTTTGGAAAAAAATACCAATTTTTTGTTTAAAAAAAACCCGATTTTTTTGGAAAAGCCAGAATTTTTTCAGAAAAAAACCCAGATTTTTTGGAAAAAAACCGAATTTTTTGTTTAAAAAAAGCAGATTTTTTGGAAAAAAATACCAATTTTTTGTTTAAAAAAAACCCGATTTTTTTGGAAAAGCCAGATTTTTTTCAGAAAAAAACCCAGATTTTTTGGAAAAAAACCGAATTTTTTGTTTAAAAAAAGCAGATTTTTTGGAAAAACCCGAGATTTTTTGTTGAAAAAACCCAGATTTGTTGGAAAAAAACCAATTTTTGGGAAAGACTCAGATTTTCTGGAAAAAATCCCCAGATTAAAAAAAACCAGATTTTTTGAAAAAAACCCAAATTTTCTGGAACGAACAAAAGATTTTTCGTTTGAAAAAACCAGATTTCTTATTGTAAACAATATTCATATTGTGGAAAAAAATTTTTTTTTAAACTTATCTTCAAAATTCGAAAAAATTTGAGCAATTTTTGCCGAAAAACCACAAAATTTATCTATTTCATCCAATTTTCTTCCAGAGCTCCCGTGAATTCCGTGAAGAGCTCAAGCGCTCGCTCAACGACATGAAGAAGCTCGCCGAGGCGATTGAGGCGCCGAAGAAAAAGCAATAAGTGCTCCGTCTGAATTTATTTTTTTAAAAAATGTTTTTTTTTGGTTTTCCCGGCCATTTTTAACCCGCAATTTTTCCCTTTTGTTGTCTCCTTTTCACACACACACTTCGTGTACATTATACGTCCTTCTGAAAAATGCTCATTTTTATTGGATTTTTTTCCCTCAAAAAACTTGTCTGACTGGTAACAAAATGTAATTGTAAATACTAACAAAAATTTGTTTTTCCGAAAAAAAAAAGGAAATTTCCATGTATTTCCCCCAACCCTTTCCACTTTGTATGTCGAAGCCCTCAGCATAATGCGTTTTTTTATTTCTTTTCGACTATAAAATCATTGTGATTTTTAAAGAAAATAGTTCAACAGGAAAATGGTTTAAAAGCCGTAGAAAGCCGTGCTTTAGAATATTCTCAGAAATTGGAAATTTACAACAAAAATGTTTCAGTGGAACAGAAAATATGAAAATTACACCGAGAACTCTGCAACATTTGATAAAATTTCATAATTTGGAACTGTGGCCGAAGGATTTGGCTGAAACTATGAAAACCTGCTGTTATGTTAAAAAGTAGGCAAGAATTTGAAATTTTGAGCGAAATTGGTATTAGAGCGGATTTGCATACTCCACAATTTTCAAATTTTACGTGAAATCGGTGAAATCAGAGAAATCGTCAAAGGAGCGCGATTGCAACTTGAAAAAATTTGAATTTAAATTGGAAGCAGCGAAACTCTGGGGAATTATCCGTAGAGCGTATTTGCAAGTTTAAAAAAAGATTATTAGCATTGGAGCGCGCTTGCAACCTTAAAAATTTCGAAATTTTCAGAGATTTCATCACAGAAGCCGAAGAGAAAAGCCTTCTCGTCGACGTTGAGCCACACATGAAGCGTCTTCGGTACGAGAAGAGCCATTGGGACGATGTAGGAGTTTTTGATCATTTTTATGAGGAAAACAGATTTAAAATTTACAAAATTCAAAAAATGATAGTTTTGTGAAAAAAAATTTATTGAAAATCTCGGATAAAATATGTTTTAATCCAAAATTTGACATAAAATTTGAAATTTAGAGTTCTCAGTCAATAAAACATTACTGGTGGCTTAGAAATATTATTCTAGGCCATCAATATATTGTCGATGACCTAGAAATTAAAATTTTGGATTTCTAGGTCATCAATATAGAATTGGTGGCCTAGAAATAATATTCTAGGCCATCAGTAAATTGTCGATGGCCTAGAAATTGAAATTTTGGATTTATAGGTCATCAGTATAGAATAAGTGGCCTAGAAATCGTGTTCTAGGTTTCAGATGAATTCATGGCCTAGAAATACCTATTTCGAATTTCTAGGCCACCAGCAAGCTTCCCGTGGCCTAAAAGTCTCCCATATTTTCTAGGCCATCCACCTATACCGAGAACGTGAGCAACGAAAATGGCGAGACGAGAATCTCGAAGTGATCTCCCGCATCCGGAGTGAATCGTTCGGCGCCAACACCGAACATTTGACCTACGTGCATATTTTGGATCTACACAAGGACGGTGTCATCAAACCACACATTGACGCGATTCGAGTGCGTGCAAGTTGACCAGGGTTCTGGGCTTCCTCATCGAATTTTTCGCGCTCTATTGACAATCCCCCGCCGGACAACGCGTGGGAAAGTCGTGTACTCCACACGGACAAATACATTTAGTTTTACAACTAAAATCGAGCCGCGACGCGACACGCAACGCGCCGTAAATCTACCCCAGATATGGTCGAGCCAACATGGCCTAGTTCGGCAATTATTATCATTAGAGCGCATTTAAAACTTATAACTCAAAAATATTCAAAAAAAATCCGAAATTTTCAGTATTGTGGTGACGTCATCACGGGTGTCTCCCTGCTCTCCGACGCTATTATGCGGCTCCGGCACAAGGATCAGAAGGATGAACTGATTATGGATCTTCTGATGCCTAGAAGAAGTTTATATCGATTAGGGTGAGTTTAGCCATAGAGCGAACTTGCTCACCACATTTTTAAAAAATCTAAAAAATTCGAAAATTTCAGCGGTCCCGGACGATACGATTTCACACATGAGGTGCTCGGCGAGCAGGAAAGTGTGTGGAACGGAGAACAAGTGCCCAGGGAGCGAAGAATATCGATTATTTGTAGAGATCTTCCGAAAGTGGCGAATCGGCAGACGGCTGAGGAGGAGATTAAGCTGAAACCGATTCCTGAAGAAATTTAATTGTTTTTATTACCTGTGGTTCTTAGAATAAATTGTTGCAATTAATAAACAATTAATTATATTTTTGTATTTCATTATTATCTAGAGGCGAAATATTGCGATTTTAGCGCCAAACATGGTCTCGACACGACAGATTTTTGTTAAATGCAAAAAGGGGCGCGCCTTTAAAGAGTACTATAGTTTTTATCGATTTTCAGAGAAATTTCAAACTACAGTACTATTTAAAGGCGCACAGCTTTTTCGATCAAACCAGAATTTGTCGCGTCGAGACCTGGTACCGTATTTTGGCGCAAAATTTAGCTTCTGGTTAATAACACAATGTTATAATAACTTCTCCAGCACAGAAAATTAGCAGTATTTGAAGGTACGAATATATTACGGAAACACAAAATTCTAAGAATACGTACTGCGCAACATGTTTGACGTGCAAAATATCTCGTAGCGAAAACTACAGTAACTCTTTAAATGACTACTGTAGCGCCTGTGTCGATTTACGGGTTGTTCTATCTTATCGATAGAGAAGCTTAAAAATGAGAAAATATTGCAAAGAAACTAGTGAAAATGGAATATCGCTCGTAAATCGACACAAGCGCTACAGTAGCCATTTAAAGAATTACTGTAGTTTTCGCTACGAGATATTTTGCGCGTCAAATATGTTGTGCACTACGCATTCTCAGAATTTTGTGTTTATATAACAAATCAATTAAAAAACATGTTTTATTAACAACTTTCCCTCCGCATCCAAACCCACATAAACAATATGAACACATTTCTCTGTTTCTCGTGCACTTTTGTCTCGTTCTCTGGCCCCTCTCACTATTTCTTCTTCAACACCTTTTCTCCATTTTTTCTTATTTTTGTCTAGCAAGCGAACAATTTTCTTCGTATTTTCGAAAACTGACTTTTGCCACGTGGAAGCTTGCGAGAAATCGATATTTTCTCAAATCAAAATAATCATTTAAACTTTTTAGAAGCATGAGCTCATCTAGTAGAACTCTCCACCCGGGAAGCTATGCGTTCCAGGAGGAGACTCGGCGTGATCTCGAAAGGCTGGCGCAACTTAGTAAGTTGGTTAAATTTTGGCCGAGGTTTCTCTTTCACGGCCACGAAGAAAAAAAAACAATATTTTAAACCAATTTACTCAAATTTTGGCAATTTCCCTAATTTTGGCAATTAACCATAATTTACTAAATGAAAAATAAGGTAATTATGGTGAATTGCCAAATTTTGGTAAATTAGTAAATTTTCCATTTCAGACCAGAGCACTTCCAGGAAAAGCCGTGACCGATACAGAAGATCTCCGAATAGGAGTCAGTTTTTTTTTCTAAATTAAATTATTTTTATAATGTCAATGGGAGTAGTAAAACTTTTTAAAACACCTTTTTTCATAATTTTGAAATTTGATCAAAAAAGTTATTATTTTAATCGATTTTTAATTATTTGTGTTTCAACGTTGTAGCTTTTTCTCAAAAATTTCTCGAAAAGTACGCATTTTAGGAAAATTAGGTAGTTTACCAAAACTTGGCAAACTGGCAATCTACCAAAATTTGGCAATTTACAAAAACTGGCAATTCCCTAAAATTTACCAATTCACCAAAATTCGGCAATTTTCCAAAACTTGGCAACTTTCCGAAATTAGGCAATTAACCAAATTTGGCCAGTTTTCCAAAATTCGGCAAATTTACCGAAACTTGGCGATTTACCAAAAATTGACAATTAACCAAATTTTGCCAGTTTTCCAAAATTTGGCAATATTCCAAAATGTGGCATTTTTCCAAAATTTACCAATTTACAAAAACTTACCAGTTTACTCAAATTTGGCAACTTATCAAAATTTGGCAATTTGCCAAAACTAACGACATTTACAAACTTACCAAAACTTGGCCGTTTCCCAAAATTTATCGATATTTGTAAGTTTTCTACCAACAAAACCCCAATTTCAGACTCGAACCGCCACCATCCTTACCATCCCAGTTCTCAGCCTGCTTTTGCTCCGTTCAGAAGCTCCCGTGAGTTAAAAAAAATTGTTTCAAAGAAAAATCGAAAATAATTCTTCAGAGTCTTATCGCCCGAGAGAAAACGAACCTGAGGAAGAAGCCGGTGGTAAGTGCGGTTATATTTTTAATTTTTTCAAAAAAAAAATGTCTAGACAATTTTTAAATCTTGTGAAACGTCTAGCATAGGTCCAGGGCACATTGAAAACTTTCTGAAATTTTAGAAAAATCTGCAAATTCAGATTTTCGCCATCTCAGGTCTTAATAATATTCCAAAAGGCGTTTTTTTTTTCAGGCCAGTCATCCTCAAGCTCAGCATACGAAGCCCCAGAAATGGAGAGACAGGCGACGTCACCGGGTAATTTTCAAAATTTTGAATCAATTTTCTAAGCATTTTTTTACAGAACTGGATTACGCACAATATCAAAACAGAAGTAAGCAATTTTTTAAGTCAGGAAGTCTAGGTTGAAGATTTAAAAAAATCAATTTCAGGCCATGATGATGAAGTGATGATTCTAGAGAATGAGCCAAAAGAGCAATACCCGATGCCCACGGAGACGGTGGAGCCAGTTACTAATGGTAGATCAAACGAAAATATTCTTCTCAAGTTTCCTCCAATTTCAGAAACTGAGCCAGAAGTTGCAAACTCCACTTTTGAGCAACAAAAGAGAGAGCTCACTCGTGAGCTGGAAGACTTGGAACTAGCGAAACTCAGAGCCCAAATCCACCACGAGAAAGCTCTTATGGAGATTGAGGAAGAGGAAAGAAAGACAAAGCTTGAGTTGAAGAAAAAGTCGCTGGAATTTGTGCAGAAAGAGTTGCAGCTGAAAGTGGAAGCTTCTGCACTGAAAGATTCAGAGATCAAGCTGGCAAGGATGGAGGCTCAGAAGATGGCTCGACGATATGAGGACGCGTACATTGAAGACGAAGAAATAACTCTGAATCCAGTAAGTTATCAGATTAATATAAGTTTAAAGGTTTTAATCGAAATAAAAAAATTCAGCAATCAACTCCGGAACCTCTTGAAAAAAAGTCCATCTCGACTAGTCGCCAGCGAAACCAGGTTTATGGGCAATCTGGAAACTTTTTTAAACTTACTATTTCAGATTGCTATCAAACGCGAGCCGGTAGAGACGTCAGCAAGGGAATTGAGACCACGGAATACTCTCGGAAAATGGCAGGGAAGAAATTCAAAGGTGGGACTCTCTTTTCGAGGTCGTGCTCTTAAAAAAAAACTTTTTTAAACAAGATTTTTTTCAAATTGTTTTTACAAATTTTTTTACAAAAAGAACTCAAATTCAAATTCGAGTTCAAATTCGAGTTGAACTCAAAATTTTCAAATTTTCAAGAATTTTTCAGATGGAGTAAGGAATTGGCTTCTTCATGGCTCCTAATCTTCTTTTTGGTTTTATTATATTCTTGTTTTGTAAAAATGCATTTTCCCTCCTTTTTCTCAATTTACCACCATGACCAAAAATCCCATTGAAAATCCCATTTCATTAATCAGTATTCACTTTTTTTCCCCACACTTCTCTCATTCTATTCAAGTAAGTATTTTCTCACATGCAAATTTCAATGTCTGAATTTTTATTCAATTCTTGTTTTTTTCTGTTCTATGATATAAACATTGGTGAATTAATTATGCGGATTTTTAGAGGACGTTTTACTGAAGCACATGGTCACAGGGCGATCAAAGAAATTGTCGGCGTAAAGTTAAATTTCCGGCAATTCTGCAAACCGGCACTTTGCCGATTTGCCAAAAAAAATTCGGCAAACTGTGGGTTTGCACATTTTTTCTGGAAATTTCAAAAAAAAAATTCATGTCAAAATTTTGAAAAATCAGTCAATTTTATGAACGCCGGAATTTTTTTCAACTAATATGACTACTAAGCCGAATATGACTACTAAGCTACTAAGCCGCAGACGATTTTTTCCGGCAAATCGCCAAACCGGCAATTTGCCCGTTTGTCGATTTGCCGAATTTACCGGAAAAACGGCATTTGCCGAAAATCTTCGGCAAGTTGTGGGTTTGCACTTTTTTTCTGGAAATTTAAGAATGTCAAAAGTTTGAAATATCTATGAAAACATCTAGAGAAAACGGAAATTATTGATTTTTAAAAATCCCTTTAAAATATTCCGACAAGTTGATATCCGGCAAACGGCAAATTGGCAATTTGCCGAGATAAGAATTTATGGCAAATCGGCAAATGGACAATTTGCCCTGATGTGTACCTTTTTGACCAAGTAGCAAGTAGAAGCTGAAAATTAAATTCCGGCAAGTCGGCAAATTGCCAAAATTGAAATTTCCGGCAAATTGGCAGAAATGCCATTTGCCGATGTGCCGAAAAATTTCGGCAAACTGCAGGTTTGCACAAATTTCTGGAAATTTCTGAATTTCAAAGTTTTGTAAAATCAGTAAATTCTATAAAAATATGTAGAGAAGTTCAAGTATTTCCGTCTTATTAAAAATCCCTCGAAAATGTTCCGGCAAATAACCAGGTATCAAGTAACCAGGTATTACAAACCCTTTAAAATATACCGACAAGTAGATATTCGGCAAACGTCAAATCGGCAAATTGCCGAAAATAAAAATTTCCGGCAAATCGGCAAATGGGCAATTTGCCCTGGTGTGTACCTTTTTGACCAAATAGCAAGGTGAGGCAATAGGTGTGCTCACGGAGCAATAGAACATTTCTTTCATTCAATTTACAAGAAAAAACATGAATTTCAAAAAAGTTCACAGCTGTTAGGCAACAGTTCCCCAGTTGGACTTTGCGTCGTTGATTGTCTCGTTGTCGTCAGCCGGACGCTCCTTCATCGGTGGTTCTGCAAAAAAAAAAGTAAGTGCCGACAAAATCCAGGTCCACGAACACAGTTCAGTAGACATCCATGGATCTATCGCGGCTCTGTTAGACTCCGCCCAAAAATTGCTAATATAGAACCCACCTTGGACTTCATTCTTGAGAAGACTATTAGCATCTCCAGCTCCTCCACTACCTCCGCCGGCACCGCCAGACTTGTTTGCCGATTTGGCTCCGCCCGGAGTTGGCCCACCGGGTTTTCCGTCGAGGTTACGTGGCTTCAGTTTTGCCGCTTCGTTCTTCTCTTTCTTGCACGAGACGAGAATCGACGCAAGCACGGTGATGGATATGAGGAGTTCAATGAGCATTTTTTTCAAATTGTCACGTGTTTGAGCGTATCCTGGAAATTGTCATTATTTCACAGATCGACTTTGCCGCAGTACTTCAAAAAGTTTTAAACAACCGAGTTTTGAACAATTGAGAAAACTAGGCCATCGATTGTTTAGCTAGGCCGCGCTGTAAATGCCCGCCGGCCGGAAAGCATACAACTCGGCCACCTATGTTTTTTTTTCAGCGGCCACCCAGCACATATATATATTTAAATGAACTCACACTTTGACAAAAATGGTTTACAACGCCGTCGGCCGGTTAGATTGTTCGAAATAAATTGAAAAATCGACTAGCGGGCCCTATGGGGCCCGCTAGTAGAGGTGGGGTTGGGGCGAGTCCGCTAGCTGGCGCGGATTCTCGGCTTCGCCTCGAACGTGCGATTGGCAATGTTTTGGGTCTCGCACCGTAGGCCTGCGGCCTGCGTTGCTTCCTCTAACAGATTAGGTAGCTGTCGCAGGTTCTCGGCTTCGCCTCGAACCTGTGTGTTTGTTTTTACTGTTTTAAAAATATTTATTGTCTCCCTGCAGTACACAATTTTGATTCTGACCCGGCAGTAAAAGCAGGCTGGCATAGAAGGCCTTCGGCCTGCTCTGCCTGTAATTTAGATTCAGAGCGCCTGCGGCGCTCTGACCCGGCAGTGAAAGCCTACTGGCATAGCAGGCCTTCGGCCTGCTCTGCCTATAATTTAGGTTAAGAGCGCCTACGGCGCTCTGTCCCCGCGAAGAAAGCAGACCTCAAAATTAAAAAATGTTTTATTTTAAAATTAAAAAGGATTTTTTTATTATAAAATAAATAAAAAATTTAATGCATTTTTATTTGAAAATTAAAATAATAATTTTCAACCCCTCAATTACAATAAATGAACAGTCTCAAATACATTACCTCCTTTGTTGCAGGAAGAAAGGTGGATATTATAGACTGTTTTACAGCCCATTGGGGACCTCTTACAAAAACAAATGTGGCGATATCTATTGTTCTTCTATTAAGAGATATGTCGTAAAATATACATATCTGATCCTGTAACAGTAATTAGAGACCATATTACAGCCACCCTATGCCTGAGAGGGAGGAGGCAAGAGAAAGGGGTGGAAAGAGGGGGGCGGGCGGGCATTGCTGAAACTTGAAAGCGCCGTAACTCAGCTCATAATAGGAATTGAAAAAAGAAAAATATATATTTGAAATCAGCGTTAAAAGGAGAATATGATAGCATTTGAAAATTTAAAAATTGTTCAAGAATGAACTTTTCAGCTTCCTGAGCAAGGCTTGAAGCCTACAACTTCAGGAACGCGGCTCGAGGAACTCATGACCAAAAACTTTTGGTTTGTCTCGCTGCTCATAGCAAAAATAATAAGATTTATGACATAATATTCACATTTCAGTGAAAAACTGGTCCAGGAAAAGAGGGAAATTGAAATTTCGAGGTCAAAAATTAAATAAACTAAAATTGTTGAAAATGATCGTAGAGAGCTGTGCTTTCAGCTTGCATTCGGTATTTATGTACTAATTACGAATTTAACATAAAATCCCATTCGGTAGTGGAAAATTTTTTATTTTTCCAGCAAAAACATCATTATTTTGAGAAAATCATGAAATTAGCGATTTCTGAAGTTATTTTTGACTTTTTTGTAAAAAAAAGTATATTTTTGAAGAGTAAATTTCCTGAAAAATACGTTTTTCAAAAAATTTACCCGAAAAAGTGCCAAACTGAACGACTTATAGGCGAAAGAATCTCAAAAATCACTAATTTGCACACCAAAAACGTAAGGAGGAATGCGCACAATTTCATTGAAAAATCGTCATTTTGTGCTTTTTTCAAAACTTTCCGGTCAGATAATCAGAAAACTATTTAGAAAAACGGATTCTACGTTAAAATTTACATTTGATAGTGTAAAACAAAACAAAAATATGAACGTTAAACATGTTTTCAACGCAATTTTCGAAATTCCGGGATTTTTCGAGTCCGATTTTCAAATCATCATAACTCAGTTCAAAATAGATGAAATTGCAAAAACTAAAAATTTTTAACAATCCCAGATATACAGTTACCTTCTGAAAAACATTTTATACTATGACCTCTAAACGTGTGCAAAAAAAGCGACACGACACGCGAAAAAAGTGATTTTTTCGTGTTTCATCAAAAATTTCTCTTAAAAGATAGAATCAAATCAAATAATCATTTAGATACAAAGATAGAACAGACGATTCTCTATTTCCTACAAAAAAGAAAATTGAAAAATGTGCAGGTATAGCAAAGTTAGACACGAAAGTGCACACCCAACTTTTTTAATTTTTTGTGACACTTTGTGCGCAAAAAGTGACGACCCTTGCACATTCCATATTTAACATAGGAAGAAGGCAGACTAGCGCGGCAGAGCCGCGCCAGCCCTTCGGGAATGGGGATGCCCGAAAAGGTAGCTGGCGCAGGTTCTCGGCTTTGCCTCGAACCTGTGTTGGGGTTATTCGAGATCTCCTTGAAATTTGGGATCGATTGCTCAAAGAACGAAGTCTCTGCGATGGTTTTGAGCTGAGATATGAGCGATTGAAGTTAGTGGAGGTGTGGGCTCGCGGAGCAGGAAGGTGCGGGGAGGGCGCAGCCGCGGCAAGGTCCTTCGCAGGTGTCGGCTGCTGTAAAAGTGGAGAGGCGCGCACGGAGAGTGTGAGGCGGCGCGCGCGCAATGGCCAAGTGGTTGAGGGCTGGTCTGTGGTCCATTCGATGGGTGCCCTCTGGGTTCGACCCCTCACAGGCTAAAACATTTTTGTATGTTTTCTGCTTGCACTTAATGATTGAGTCGTACTGTTTTTACTGTTTTAAAAATATTTATTGTCTCCCTGCAGTACACAATTTAGATTTAGAGCGCCTGCGGCGCTCTGACCCGGCAGTTAAAGCCTACTGCTATAGCAGGCCTTCGGCCTGCTCTGCCTATAATTTAGATTCTTGCAGGAAGAAAGGTGGATATTATAGACTGTTTTACAGCCCATTGGGTCCTTTTACCAAAACAAATGTGGCGATGTCTATTGTTCTTCTATCCAGAGATATGTCGTAAAATATACATATCTGATCCTGTAACAGTAATTAGAGACCATATTTACAGCCTCCCTATGCATCGCTGGAGACTCTGTGGAGAGGATGGAGGAAAGAGGGGGGCGGGCGGGCATTGCTGAAACTTGAAAGCGCCGTAACTCCGCTCATAATAGGAATTGAAAAAAGAAAAGTATATATTTGAAATCAGCGTTAAAAGGAGAATATGATAGCATTTGAAAATTTAAAAATTGTTCAAGAATGAACTTTTCAGCTTCCTGAGCAAGGCTTGAAGCCTACAACTTCAGGAACGCGGCTCGAGGAACTCATGACCAAAAACTTTTGGTTTGTCTCGCTTCTCATAGCAAAAATAATAAGATTTATGGCATAAAATTCACATTTCAGTAAAAAACTGGTCCAGGAAAAGAGGGAAACTGAAAATTCGAGGTCAAAAATTAAATAAACTAAAATCGTGGAAAATGGTCGTAGAGAGCTGTGCTTTCAGCTTGCATTCGGTATTTATGTACTAATTACGAATTTAACATAAAATCCCATTCGGTAGTGGAAAATTTTTTATTTTTCCAGCAAAAACCTCATTTTTTTGACAACATTTTTTCTGGCTCGATTTTCAGAATGAAAAAATAACTTTTTTGGAATAAATTTTACTTTAAAATGTAGCCAGAAGCTTACTCTACAATACTTTCACCTCAAAACCCAAGATTTGTGAAAGAGAACAGCGCACGAAGCGGTGATTTGAAGATTGCGCCCAAAAAAGGGGGGGGGGGACATGCAATTTTCGATTTCACACTAAAGAGCCCACTTCTATAGCTTAAAGGGGTCGTAGAATTTTTTCAAAATACACGTTAAAAAGAGCTCGTCGAGTTGTATACACCCCTAAAAAATCGTGAAATAATCTCAAATATTCGAATTTTCCTTCAATTAAAACCACCAGAAAATGAGGAAAAATAGCGATTTTTGAGTTTCACTCAAAATATCTCGGCTCAATGAGCTCCTATTGAGATACGGTAAAATATAAGTTGCAGTTGAGAGATATTTTAAGCGATTAAAAAAAAAGAACTCGAATTTTCATCCATCCAGCGCCGAGCTATAAGCCGTGACAACAATCACGCATGGTTTTGGAAAAAAAGTCGCCGCTTTTTTTGACATCGCATGTCAAAAGTTTTTTCAAAAACACCTACCCGTGGCACACACGCGATTTAAGAGAGGAAAATGCAGATAAGACTAATTTTTATCAATATTTCTTTTGCTGCGACGTGAATATTAAAACAAATTATATATTTTTTTAAATTTACGTTTTGGATTTTAATTTCCAATTTTTTTCGGAAAAGTTCTAGGGAAAATTGGGAAAAAAATTGTTTTTTTTAAACATTTTTGCCAATAATTGGGCGGAGCTTAAGTTTAACGAATTCGAAAAATTCAACATTTACAGAAAAAAAAACTTACAACCTGACAAAATGACGGAATTCGAACTTCGTTCAATTTCAAAATAATTGACTTGTTTCTTTTTTCCCAACATAAATTTTCACGTTTTTTGAACCAAAAAACATTATTTCTTTTACGCCAAAATCAGGTTCCGTGAACTTTTTTTTTTAATTTTAGAACTTTTACAAGAAATGACACATGGGGTGTCCGGCAGTCCTAACACAGTTTGATCTACAAAAAATGCGGGATTTTTTTCTCAGAAAAATTGTAACGTCAGCACGCTCTTAACCCTGCGAAATCAGTTGAGAACTCTGCGTCTCTTCTCCCGCATTTTTTGTAGATCTACGCAGATCAAGCCGAAATGAGACACTCTGACACCACGTGATAATATTGGATTAAACAATCCGAATAATAGTGCGAATTGGTTGATGGGGACGAGAGAGCGTAGCCTTTCGGCTATATAGTAGGCTCTGTGCAAGAAGTGAATGAAAGTGAATGTGGATGCGTGAGAATGAGAATGATGACAAAAGGTGATTGCGAAATAGTAAAGGAAGACGAATGAGTAAGTGGCGGGTAGATCAAACGGGTAGATCAATAATAACTATCTCGGCAATTCGGCGCCACTTTTAAACCAACTTTGGCCACTTTCTAACTGCCATTAGATATCAGCCACTTTCCAACCAACTTTCGCCAACTTTTGCCACATTTGTAAATGGAAGTGGCTCAAGTTGGTTGAGCAGTGGCGCCGATTTACCGAGTAGACGAGCGCACGTGCTCGCTGGCTGTCTCGAAATTCACGTTTTCTCGCGGACGAGAAAACTTGAGAAATGTGAGAAAATGGCCTAGAAAATCCTGGAAGAGGAGAATTCCTCGTCCACAGCCAAAATAGCGTGTGAAAGAAGAGACGCAGACGGCAAAACGGTTTTTCTTGGCGTTTTTCACGTCCAGAGAAAAAAGTAGTATCTGCGTCTCTCACGCCCAATGGATAGCGAGAGTTGGCGCCAACGTGAATTCTCAATGAGGCGCATTTGCTTCAAAATTATGCAAAAGGACAGCCAGCGACCACGTGCGAGCGCTCTCGTGGTTGCTACAGCTACCGCGGTGGATCCGCGACACACAAAAACTATTACGGAGCCATCAGATCATGAAAATACGTTATATAGCTAGTATTTTTTTTCAATTATGTCTAAGCATTTTTACAGTTCATTCAATTTACAAGAAAAAACATGAATTTCAAACAGTTCCCCAGTTGGACTTTACATCGTTGATTGTCTCGTTATCGTCAGCCGAACGCTCCTCCATCTTTACTTCTGCAAAAAAAAACATTTTTAAGCAGCCGACAAAATCGAGGTGAGCGAATGCAGACAAAATTCGACTATTGCAATCGAGTGCCATCCTGGTGGACACATCGGCGAAAAATATCGAAGGCCCGCACCCTAACATGGCTGATGTGGAACCCACCTTTGATTTCTCTTTTGAGAAGTCTATTAGCATCTCCAGATCCTCCACTACCTCCGCCGGAACCGCCAGACTTGTTAACCAAGTTGGCTCCAGCCGGAGCCGGTGCTCCACTGGATTTTCGATCGAAGCCACGTGGCTTCAGTTTTGCCGCTTCGTTCTTCTCTTTCTTGCACGAGACGAGAATCGACGCGAGCACGGTGATGGATATGAGGAGTTCAATAAGCATTTTTTCAAATTGTCACGTGTTTGAGCGTATCCTGGAAATTGTCATTATTTCACAGATCGACTTTTCCGCACAGGTCCGGAAAATTGAAAACTAGGATCTTTTTCTCTCAAGATTTCGATCGAAAAATCTCTAAAAAGTCTGTCAATCGCAGGCCCGAGTTTTGAACGATTGAGAAAACTAGGCCATCGATTGTTTCGCTAGGCCGCGCTGTAAATGCCCGCCGGCAGGAAAGCATAAAACTAGGCCACCTATGTTTTTTTTCTAGCGGCCACCCAGCACATATATATATATATATATTTAAATTAACTCACACTTTGATAAAAATGGTTTATAACGCCGTCGGTTAGATTGTTCGAAATAACTAATTTTTGGCTAATTTTTATCGATTTTTTTTTCTGTTGCCCCTTGTACATTAAAACACATTATATTTTTTAAAAAAGGTTCACGTCTTGGATTTTAATTCCCAATTTTTTCCGGAAAATTTGCAGAGAAGATTGAAAAAAAAAATTTTTTTTTGAGATTTTGTGCCAATAAGTGGGGGGAGCTTAAGTTAAGGAGCTTAAATTCGAAATACTATTTATCTAATTTCGAATAAACAAACAAACAAATTTTTTTTTTGTGATTTTTTGAAATTTTCCGGCTCCATGAACATTTATTTATTTCATAAATAATAACTTTTACAATAAAAAAATGACAGGAAGTAAATAACATAGGACATTTTTATATTAGACAATTTTTCTGTTGCAAAAAAAAAATAGAAACGCGTGGAATTCAGGGGGGTGGGGAAGAAAAAAAAATCAATAAATTAAGGCAGATGAAAATATACAAAAAAAACGGGGAAATTGGGTGAAAAATAATTAAAAATGGATTTCTAATTCGTTAAAAAATGCAATTTTCTTGGGGAGAGGACAAATACAAAACAAAAAAATTCCGGAATTTTCAAAACATAAATTGCAAATTCACAGAACTCAGCAATATATTTAGTTAAACTGAAGCAAAAGATGTTTGGAAAAAATTTTAAATTTCCGAAAAATTCAAAAAATTGAAAAAAAAAAATTGTTGAATTAAGAAAAATTAAATTTTGTTTTCTTAAAAAAATACAGGAAAATAATTATTTTTGTATTAAATAACTATTTAAAAAATTCCAAAAATCCGCTCAATTTTCTGCATTTTTTTTCAGAAAAACAGGAATTTTACCAGTTTTTTTTGGGAAAAAAATGCTCAGAATTTCCAAAACAGGAAAAAATCAAGAAAATAGGAAATTTCAATGTTACTCAAAAAATGATTTTTAAAGTTTTATTGAATTTTTTTCCACAAAATGTGCTCAATTTTTGCTGGAAAAACAGGAAAATGATTATTTTTGTATTAAATAACTATTTGAAAAATTCAAAAAAAAAATCAGCTAAATTTTGTCCAATTTTTTTCCAGAAAAACTGGAATGTTACCATGTTTTTTTGGAATTTTTTTTTCAAAACTTCCAAAAACAGTAAAAATAAAGAAATTTGATTTTTTAAAGAATTATTTTTCCACAAAATGTGCTCAGTTCCCTCCAAATTTCTAGAAAAACTGGAATTTTACAAGTTTTTTTTTTTTTGGAAAAAGATCTTGCTGAAATTTAATTAATTAACAAAATAAGAAACGAATTATCTCAGAAAATTGATTTTTTAAAGAATTTTTTCCATAAAATGAGCTCAATTTTCTCCAATTTTTCAGAAAAAAAATTCACAAAATTTCCAAAAACAGCAACAAAAAAATTAAGAAAATTGGAAATTTCCAAATTTCCAAAAACAGCAAAAAAAAAATAATTTTTTCACAAAATGTGCTCTCAATTTCCTCCAGTAGATGAAGCTGCTGCAGCTGGTGGTGGTGGTGGTCCATCCTTTTGCCAATAATTATTCCATTGTTGCATCAAATGTGGATTATTGTAGTATTGCGAATAGTACTGCCAATATTGATTATTTTGGCCTCCACTTCCGCCTCCAGAACCACCATTTCCAGATGGTGGGGGTCGTTGATTAAAATTCGAAAATTGCGAATTTCCGGGTCCTCCGCTGCCGCCGCCGCCACCGCTGTTACCGTAACCGTAACCGTAGTTGCCACTGCCGCCACCACCGCCGGATCCTCGCTCGGATGGCTTTCCAGACTGAAATAAAATTAATTAGGTGACTTTTTGAGAAAAAATAGAAAATTTTTTTGAAAATTCAAATTTTAAAAAGGGTTTTATAAGGAAAATTTAAGAATATTTTTTCTTAAAAAAAAAAGCAATTTTTGCCAAAAAAATTGGTTTATTTCAGTTTTTTCTGAATTTTTCGGTTTTCAACAAAAAAACTGAAATTTCCAGCTTTCCGGAAAATTGGCAAATTACCGGAATTGAAATTTCCGGAAAATTGCAGGAATTGAAATTTCGGGCAAGTAGGTAAATTGCCGGAATTGAAATTTTCGGCAAATTGGCAAATTACCGGAATTGAAATTTCTGGCAAAACGGAAAGCTGGAAATTTCAGTTGTTTTTTGTCAAAATCTGTGGTTTTTTTGGATTGAAAATTCAGGTTTAAACAGAAATTTTTAATGAATTTTTCAATGTCTAAATAATTTTTAGCATTTTTTTCTTGAAAATTCAAAATTTTCCCGATTTTCGAGTAAAAAATGAATTTTTTAGAGAAAAAACTCTACAAAGAAGCTGCAAAAATAGAATTTTTAGTAATAAAAAAATTCCTAAAATTCCTAAGCTATATTTTTGATTTAAAAAATTGAAACCAGTATAATTTTTTAGAAATTTTTTATTTTTTTAAAAATAATTATTAGTTAATTTTTTAAATTCCAGTGTGTAGCTTTTTCTCGAAATTTTTAAATTTTTTTTTTCGAAAAATTAAGTAAATTTGTGATTTTTTTAATCCAATTTTTTTTTGAATTTTTTGGAATTTTCATTCTAAAAAATTCTGAAATAAAAGTTTAATTAAATTAAATTAAATTAAATTAATTTAAAATTTAACGGGATTTTTGAAGAAATTTTTTTTTTTTTTTTTTAATCCATTTTGGGTGATTTTTTGGGCATTTTTTTCTTCATTTCACCGAAAAAACCACGAACATCTCCACTTTTTCCCCAACTGCATCGAACAATTTGTCCTCCAATATCTGCATTATTCATCTGTACAATCGCCCGTGCCGCTGATTCTTTAGTCTCAAATTTCACAAATGCGTATCCCTGAATTTTGAATGTTCGTACTTCGTTGATTGGTCCGAAACGGTCAAAAGCTCGGCGAATTTCGTCTTCTGCAAAAAAAAAATAATTAATTTGGAGGATTTGTGGTGAATTTTTGGGGAATTTTTTCGACGGAAATTCTAGCAGCAAAAGTGCGGCAAATTTTTTGTCGACAAATTCGGCAAATCGGCAAATTGCCGGTTTGCCGAAATTTTTTTCAGTTCCGGTAATTTGCCGGTTTGCCGGAAATTTCAATTCCGGCAATTTTCCGATTTCCGGTTTGCCGGAAATTTTCAATTCCGGCAATTTTCCGGTTTGCCGATCTTCTAGAATACCTAGATTCCGGCAATTTTTCGATTTGCCGGAAATTTTCAATTCCGGCAATTTTTTCGATTTGACGCAAATTTTCAATTCCGCAATTTGCCGATTTAGGAAAGTTTTTTTTGTAAATATGAATCGGGGTAAACGATTTCTTCCGACAAATCGGCAAATTTCCGGAATTAAAAATTTCTGGCAAATCGGCAATTTGTCAAAAACGAAAATATCCGACAAACCGGCAAACCGGCATGATGCCGGATCTGAAAATTTCCGATAAATCGGCAAATTACCGGAAATGTTTAATTCCGGCAAATCGGTAAACCGGCAAATAGCCGGAATTGAAAATTTCCGGCAAATCAACAAATTGCCGGAATTGAGACTTTCCAGAAAATCGGCAAACCGGCGAATTGTCGGATTTGAAATTTTCGGCAAATCGGCAATTTGCCGAAAAAGAAAATTTCCGGCGAATCGGAAAATTGCCGAAAATGAAAACTTTCGGCAAATCGGAAAATTGCCGGAATTGAAAATTTCCGGCAAATCGGCAAATTGCCGGAATTGAAAATTTGCGGCAAATCGGCAAATTTCCGGAATTGAAATTTTCCGGCAAATCGGCAAATTTCCGGAATTGAAAATTCCCGGCAAACCGGAAAATTGCCGGAATTGAAAATTTCCGGCAAATCGGCAAATTGCCGCAATTGAAAATTTCCGGCAAATCGGCAAATTTCCGGAATTGAAATTTTCCGGCAAACCGGAAAATTGCCGGAATTGAAAATTTCCGGCAAATCCAAAAATTGCCGGAATTGAAATTTGCCGATTTTTCGACTAAAAAAATTGCCAATTTTACCTAAATTTTTTTGATTTTTTTTTGTAATTTTTAACAAAAAAAATACGCAAATTTTAAGTTTTTTTTGAAAATTTTTTTGAAAATTTCTGAAAACGAACCCCCAAGATTGGCAATATTTCCGACATAAACCGATGTATTATCAGCAGCAGCTTGATTAAAAATCTCATCATAAGTCTTTTCCGATTGATTATGATAACGATCTCTTCCACCGCCACCTCCACCTCTTCTATCACCACGATCACCACCACGTTCACCATCTTCATCAGGCTTCCGGGTGGCCCAGTTTGTTCGAATAGTCCGTCGGCCAAGCCATGCTCCATTCATCTCATCTATAGCTCTTTCGGCATCTTCTCGACGGGGGTATGATACGAATCCGTAGCCTTTTCCCTTGTTCGTATTGTTATCTGCAAAAAAAAATATTTAAAAATTGGTTGAAATTTAGACATTTTAAGGGAAAAAAAACGAAAAAATAGGGCCCACCAATTAGCGTTTTGCTCCGCCCACTTCCCAACCAATCGGGTTGAGTGGGGGGGGGGGGGGGGGGGCGGAGTCGAAGACGCTGATTGGTCGTACAGTTTTCACTTTTTTTTTCGTTTTTCCTTAAAAAGGAGAGAAATTCAAAAAAATTCAAAAATTGAGATTAAAATTTGGAGAAATTCGGCAAATCGGCAAATTGCCGGAAATTTTTAATTCCGTCAGTTTTCCTATTTTCCGGCAATTTCAATTCCAACAATTTGCCGATTTGTCAAAATTTTTGAATTCCGGCAATTTTCCTATTTTCCGGCAATTTTTGGATTTGCCAGAAATTTTCAATTCCGGCAATTTGCATTTGCCGGAAATTTTCAATTCCGGAAAATTGCCGGTTTGCCGAAATTTTGAATTCCAGCAACTTGCCAATTTGCCGGAAATTTTCAATTCCGGCAATTTGCCAGAAGTTTTCAATTCCGACAATTTGCCGGTTTGCCGGAAATTTTGAATTCCAGCAACTTGCCGATTTGCCTATTTTCCAGAAGTTTTCAATTCCGGCAAATTGTCGGTTTGCCGGAAATTTAGAATTCCAGCAATTTGCCGATTTTCCAGAAGTTTTCAATTCCGGCAATATGCCGATTTGCCGGAAATTTCAATTCCGGCAATTTGTCGAACCAATTTTCTTTTAAAATGTTTTTTCCGTAATTTTCTATAATCAAATTAGTCGAAAAATATTGATTTTTCCAGAATTTTCAATTTTTTTTTCAAATTAAAAAAAATTACCGCGAATAATTTTCGCCTCAGAAACTTCTCCGAACTTAACAAAAGCTTCACGGAGCTTTGTCGAATCAATTTCGGAGCACAAATCGCCGACGAAAACGTGAAAATGTCGAGAAGTTTCGGGTTTTGAGCGGTTTTCGCCCGGCTCGCGGGGCTCGAATGCCCACGTTACGTGCATTTCCTGAAACATTTTTTTGAAATTCTGTTGCAATTAGTTTAATTTTCAGATTTTCCCGGATTTTCCCGGGATTTTTAAGCCAAAAATTTCACTTTTTCCAGCAGCTCCCGCCCGTTGTGGCTCTGTAAAGCCAGCGTAGCCTGATTATGATCGGAAAACTCCACGAAAGCGTACGGATCGTTGAGTCCCTGCAATATTTATCTGTTTAAGACCCGGAATTTCGATGAAAAATCACTTCAAAAATAATTTTTGCCTTCATAACGGCGCCAATTTGATTGAAAAGCGTCGCGAGAAACTCGTCGGTTATCGCCGGATCCAGATTTGCAACGAATCTGCAAGCATCGCGGGTTTTTTATTATATTTTTTAATCTTCTTGCGAAAAAAAAATCCTACAAAGTTCTCGGGTCCTCGGAGCCAGAAGCCAGCTGAAAACCCTCTCGTTCGGCGATTCTCGCGTGCACACGGGGATTGAAGCCGTCTCCGTCTTCGCCACCTCCCGTGTAGAACGAAGTGGCCATTTTTTACAAAACTTTGCTGAAAAACGCGAAAAACTCGATAAAAATCCGGTAAAAACAAATAAAAACCAAAAATTAAATAAATAAATTCAAATTGTGCCGTAGAGCGCGCTTGCAATGTTTCAAAAAAACTTGTTTTTTAAAAATCTATTTTTTCCCTTTCTTTTCAACTTTTTAATCTTAAATTTAGTTATTTTTATTTATTTAATAAAGTTTTAGCCATTACTATCATTTTTCAATAAAAATTGCGAAATTTCTTATCACAATTTCCGATATAAATTCACTTAAAATCGATGAATCATGATTAATCATCAGTTGTCCGGTGGAGCGCACTTGCATACCCTTATATTTGCATTGATTTCCTCATTTTAAGAACAATTTCTAATCAATTTTCAATGAATTATTTTGATTTTTATTGTTATTTAGTGCTTTTAGAAAATTTTCCCGCTCTGGAACTCTATTTTTCTCTCATTTCTCACCCAGAAATCAATATTTTATCGGCTGTTACGAAATATTCCACTTTTCAGATGGATTTCCTGTTCGGACGCCGCAAGACGCCAGCCGAGCTTCTTCGACAGAATCAGAGGGCTCTGAACAAGGTAAATTATTGAAAAAACTGAGAAAATGAACTGAAAATCATGAAAAATTCAAACTTTCAGGCCATCCGAGAGCTGGACCGCGAGAGAGCTCGTATGGAGGCTCAGGAGAAGAAGGTTATCGCGGATATCAAGAATATGGCAAAGAAGAATCAAATGGACTCTGTAAAAGTGATGGCCAAGGATCTGGTGCGAACTCGTCGTTATATCAAGAAATTTATCGTTATGAAGGCAAATATTCAGGTAAAATCACGGAAATTGAATTAAAATAAAACAAAAATCTCTAAATCTCTTCAGGCGGTCTCCCTGAAAGTTCAAACCCTGAAATCGCAAGATGCGATGGCGTCGGCGATGAAAGGAGTGACAAAAGCGATGCAATCGATGAATCGGCAGCTGAATCTTCCACAAATCCAGAAAATTATGATGGAATTCGAGAAACAGAGCGAAATCATGGATATGAAGGAGGAGGTGATGGGCGACGCGATCGATGATGCTCTTGGAGACGCCGGCGATGAGGAGGAGACCGATCAGATCGTTAATCAGGTAAAAAAGCGAGAAAAACGCGAATTTTGGCTTAAAAAACTCATCATATAAATGTTTTTTTTTCTCAGGTTCTCGACGAGTTAGGCATACAAATGGGCGAAGAAATGGCCGGGCTCCCGTCGGCGGCCGGTGGACTCAATGCTGGTGGAGAACGGATCGGCGGTCGCCAAGCTGTTGCAGCTGGAGGTAGCGGTGGAGCTCATCATGGAGCCGGTGGAGCCGGTGGTGGAAATGATGTTGACGATGATCTTCAGGCCCGTCTTGATCAGCTTAGAAGAGAATGATTCTGTTTCTGATTTTTCATTTCTTGTAAATTTATGTGTATTTATTCGATTTTTTCCTCAATTTTTCGCCGAAAAATCCACAAAAAAAATGTATGGCAAGCAATTTATTGTCGAGAAAGCACAGCATGGGAATCAATTTTTTTTTAATTCGAGAAAAATAATTTTAAGATAGTCTACACTGCAGTCGTAGTTGGGAAGAATCGGCGAATCGTCTCGTCTCTCTCGTATCTCTCCTTGATATGCACTATTTCTTCGAGTGGAGCCGCCGATGGTCTCGCCTGGAAAACAAATTTTGTTGGAAAATCGATAGTTTGAGGGGGGGGTGGTTACTGTACCTTGGAGCTGCTGCTGGACTTGTTGGGGGAATTTGTTCTGAAAATGGGAAAATTATCGATTTTTCGGAAGAATTTTTCTCCGGAATTAATGGGATTTCTAGCTTCCCTCATAAATTGAAATGGAAGAGTTTTCCGAACTAGGCCAATTTGGCTGGGGCATATCTGGGGTAGATTTACGGCGCGTTGCGTGTTGCGTCGCGGCTCGATTTTAGTTTTAAAACTAAATGATTGTCAATAGAGCGCGAAAAATTCAATGAGGAAGGCCAGAACCCCGTGGCCGGAATCAGAAAAATTTTAGAAAATATCGATTTTTCTTTGAAATTATCGATTAATTCATCGAAAAATATCGATTTTCTCACCTTCCAGACGGGCGTCTCTTTGGCGAAGACGGGCGGTGCGATTGTTGGTAGGCTCTGCAAAAAAATCGATAAAACTTCAATTTTCAGGTATAATTTACCGTTCTTTCTCTGGATTATTGTATGGAATGTGCACTTCAGATGGGGTATGTGGGGTACTGACACCACGTGATAGGTACCTTGACTTCTCCACCCTGTCGCTTGGCGTTTTTGAGATTCCTCGGGTGTAATGTAGCTCGGGGGTCTCCGAATTGCGGGGTAACCTGGATTTACTACTATAGGACTACTGTATAAAAAAAAACTTACGACTTTTCTGATGGGGTCACCGATTTGTGGGATCTATAAGACGACCGCTCGGATTGCTGATAGGCTCTGAAATTTGGATTACTGTAGGGTTACGGTAGGTTTTGCTACTGTACCTCTCTTTTTCAGGGTTATTGTAAGGAATGTGAATATCCGAGCACGGAGTTCTAGAAAAATTTGGTTTTTTTTTTAAATTTTTGGAAATCTACCCTACCTCTCCGACCTGGAATCCTGATTGCTAGGAGTCTTGGAAATTCCCCTGAAAAATTATCGAGGTTTGCCGAAAGCTCCCCGAGTTAAAAAAAAATTACCTGGTATACGGTAAGTCCTCCTCCCTAGCCTGATGATCCCCCGGAAATCGGTTCTGCTGACTTTTATCCGCGAATCTGGAATTTTCGATAATTTTATCAGCAACTGAGCTCGGCAGTTTCAATCACCTTCCATAATCCAGCTCCTCCGGGCTTTGGCGTTTTGCAATCGGGCTGAAAATTTTTTTTTTAATTTTTAGAAATTTCTCAAAGCCTACCGAGTATGTGTAGTTGTCACCGGGATACGGACCTCTGATGGGCTTCTGCAAAAAAAAACCGAGAAATTGTATGAACTAGTAGCTCGCCTAGGCCTAATCCTAAGCCTGTGCCTAAGCGTGAGCCTAACTCTAACTAGGGAACCCCGTAAATACTTGGTGGATGGCATCAACAAAAAGTATACTAATCGAAAGTTTATGTTAAGCCTGAGCCAGAGCCTAAATCTAAGCTTAAACCGAAGCCTAAGCCTAAGCCTAAGCCAAAACCAAAACCTAAGCCTCATCCTAAGCCCAAGCCCAAGCCTATGCCAAAGCCTAAGACTAAGCCTGAGACTAAGCCTGAGCCTTATCCTAAGCCTAAGCCTAAACCGAGGCCTACGCCTAAGCAGAAACCGAAGCTAAGAACGGATCGACCGTACCTTTCAGATCTATGAGACCTGCTTGGCGATCTCTGACCTTCCCGCTTCACATTGTATTCTCGAACACTCGGAGTCTTGGAGATCCCTCTGAAAAGTCTTTCTATACAAATGTGTGCCCAGATATTTTGTCACCTAGTATATGGAAGTTCAGGGGTCTCGGAATGAACATGATGACGATGGTGGTGACGTGGTTCGCTGCAAAAAAAATTATGATTAAAAATGTGCTACATATCACTTTTTACCTCCTGTCAATCGACCTGCGATGCTCACTGTGAGCTCTGGATATTGCTGATCCTCTGCTCGAAGGAACTCTGACGTTTGTCACGGTTTGATGATGTGGCATTTTTGGAAAAACGACATCCATATCGATTGATGACGTCTCCTCCACTACGTGGATCGGAATTGGACGCTCTGTGCTCACTGTAGAGGTGGTTTTGCCGAGGGATCTGGAACTGAATATATTTTGGAAGTGGTGCTGTAATGGGTACTGTAGGATTACTGTGGCTGTATAGTACTGTAGTGAGACTGTAGGGGTACTGTAAGGGAACTGTAGGGATACTGTAGGGGTACTGTAGGGGTACTGTAGGGGTACTGTATGGGGTACTAATGAAGTAGGGGTACTGTAAGGGGTACTGTAGGATAACTGTGGCTTCAGATTACTGTAGTGATATTGTAGGATTACTGTGGCTTTCGAGTACTGCAGTGATACTCTAGGGGTACTGTCGGGATAATAAAGGGTTATGGTAGGGTCACTGTAGGGGTACTGTAGGAGTACTGTGGGGATGCTTTAGGATCACTGTGGTTTTAGAGTAATATAGTGATACTGTAGGGCCACTGTAGGGGTACTGTAGGATTACTGTCGAAATAATAAAGGGGCATGGTAGGGTTACTGTAAAATAACTGTAAAGGTACTGTAGGATACTGTAGAGGTGCTGAGTGTCTACTATGGTTTTAGAGTACTGTAGTGACACTGTAGGGTCACTGTAGGGGTACCGTAGGATTACTGTCGGAATAATAAAGGGGTATGGTAGGGTTACTGTACAATAACTTTAGGGGTACTGTAGGAGTGATGTATGATTACTGTGGTTTTAGAGTACTGTAGGGGTACTAATGGATTACTGTCGGGATAATAAAGGGGTACATTAGGGTTACTGTATAATTACTTTAGGGGTACGGTAGGGGGACGGTAGGAGTACTGTAGGATTACTGTAGGGATACTGTAAGGGGTACTGTTGAAGTGCTAGAGGATTACTGTGGTTTTAGAGTACTGTAGTGATACTGTAGGATTACTGTCTTGATAATAACGGGGCACAATGTGGTTACTATATAATTACTGTAGGGGTACTGTAGGGATGTTGTATGACTACTGTGGCTCTATTGTACTGTAAGAGTACTGTAGAAAAACGAAAAACTAATGGATTACTGTAATTTCGGCAATGCCAAAATCTTATTCTATCTCAAAAATGTTTAAAATTTTCCGAAACCAAACAAACCGTTTACTATGCTCCGAAATTCTAGATTGCCTGAGCGATTGGCTCCGATGAAGTGGCACTTGCACAATTTCGTGCTCTTTTCTGAGAATAGAGGTTTGAGTTGGGAAGCGGCGGCTGGTTGTGGTGTGCTCCATCGTTTTCGGGTTTTCGCTTGAGGGAATTCTTGAAGTTGAAGTTTTTGGAATATTATCAGTGACTGACGACGGACTTGTGGAAACACTACGCGATAATATAGTGTCGGAGCGGGATGGGCGGAGCTTCGTTACTACACTGAAATTGGAGGTTTTTTTTTGAAGTTTTTAGTCAACAAGGACAGGTGACTCACATATTTTCGTTCTTCTCAATTTCAATTTCGTCCAACTTGTATGTAATTTCTACTGGAGGGTGTGGAGGCTTGAAGTAGACCTGGAAGTTTGTTCTTTTTTGAAAACCATTTTTAAAAAATTAAGAGGCACCACGGTTTCAAGATATGGTGGGATTCCGGATCTACGTTTTCCGGATCTACCACCGTAGATCCGGAAATCGTAGACTCGGAAATCATAGATCCGGAAATCGTAGATCCGGAAATCGTAGATCCGGAAATCATAGATCCGGAAATTGTAGATCCGGAAATCATAGATCCGGAAATCGTAGATCCGGAAATAATAGATCCGAAATCCCACCAGATCTTGAAACCGTGGTGCCTCAAAATTAGGACTCACATTAATCTTCAACTTATCGCAATTCTTCTTCTCCCGAACATCCTCTCTCCCCGGTGTGAACGGGCGCCCCGTAGTTGAATCCACGTAGACATCATGTGTGTACACATAACGTTCACGATCATCAAGATCCTTCGCTGGCTCGGAAGCTTCCGAAGACGACGAGGAATCGATGTGTCTCAAGTGACTGAGCTCGTTGTTATTCCGAATCGTCCTTTGGGAATCCGCCGAGGAGACTTGTCTAGGAATATTCCGATTTTCGTCCTTCTTCTGCATTTGCAAATACTCTTCGTACATTGGAGGCTTCTTTGGCAGGGCTCCGAGTGTCCTTGAAGAATCTGATGGGGACAGTGTGATACCCGAATGGTGCTGGTGACGTGGCGTGTTCTTTTCGGGTGTCGGAGGGATCACCTGGTAGGTTGGCACTGAAATTTAGCAGTTAAAGAGGAAAAAACTGAATAAACATACATTTTTGCTCCTTGAGCTCCGGCTCTTTCCGTAGTGGCTCGTAGTCTGGGGTGACCGATCGGTGTGTGTATTTCTGTAATATAACATATTTCTGTCTTACTTGTAGTTTGTAGTTTGTTGTTTGTAGTTTGTAGTTTGTATAGTTTAATCTACACTACAGTCAGCAACGAAACTTTGAGAGTTGTGATTTTTTACCATAAATTGTTCAGTTTTGCCACTTTTTAAAAGTTTTTGATGGGTTAAACCTAGATTTTCTGAATTCGGCATATATGAATTTCCCGTTTTCAACACAATTAGGCAATATTTTATTTTTGCCCAATTTTTTTCAGCCTGTCCTTTTTGTTCGTTTGACTGTCCTTTTTTGGGCAAAAAATTTTTTAAAAAACGAATTTAAACAAAACTACTGATAACTGAAAAAGGACAATTTTTAGGGTTCTGAGATCAATTTTGAGTCCTCTAACTACAAAATTAACCATGTTAGAGGAGTTTCAAAATTGTGAATTTTTGCCAAAAATTGCCCAATTTTGCCACTTTTCAATAGTTTTGATAAGATAAACCTAGATTTTCTGAATTAAGCATATATCCGCAAGAATTACCCGTTTTCAATAAATTTAGGCAAATATTTATTTTTGCCCAATTTTTTTCAGCCATCTAATGACTGTCCTTTATTTTACTAACAAAAAAAAAGCTTTAAAAAATTTGACCGTGTGGTAGAGTTTTGTAGATTGTAGTTTGTAGTTTGCTGTTTGTAGTTGGTAGTTTGTAGTTTATAGTTTGTAGTTTGTAGTTTGTAGTTGTAGTTTATAGTTTGTAGTTTATAGTTTGTAGTTTGTAGTTTATAAATCTTACCTCTACTTCGTGATAGTCGTACAGTTCAGTCATAACATCTGTGAATTGTGCAGAAGGGACACGAACAATTGGGTAGTTTTCTGGGGTCCATGTGTTTTCGCGGCTGGAAATTTGTTTCAAATTTTGGATTTTAATAGTATTCCAACACTCCAAAAATTTTCAGATTTTTCAAAAATTTGAGTCAAAGTTTTGGTAAAATTCCAAATGTTCTATGAATTCGGAAATTTTTTTGCCCCGATTTTCGTTTCTTTGTTTCTCAACTTTGACAGCTCGTATCTCAGTTCTTTTTGAAGATAATGAGTAATGGTAAACTACAAAAATATAGAAAAATAGTTGATAAACATTTTATCAGTTGTCAATTTTTTATACAAATTAGGAGAATTGAGATATAAGCTGTCAAAGTTCTCACATTTTTGGAAACATTTTTAAAAAACCTACTGCCTAATCAACGGAGGTGTATACTGTGGTGTTGCTCGGGGATTTTCTTTAAGAATATCCAAAATTTCTGGAGGAAGGTCTGAAGCTGGACCAATTGGAGTATGGGTTATTTCCTTGGTGTACAGCTCTGATACAGCATGGTAGGGCTCTCGATCCAGGGGTCTAGATGATGTAGATCGGGATCCTGAAAATTAGGGGCATAAAAAAATATTTGGACTGTATTAGGAATAAATATGGGAATATTTTTCTAAAATTTTGTAAAAAATCGAAGTTTCAGATTTTTAAAAAATATGCATATAATTTTAAATTGCGAAAAAGATCTTACTTTTAGCCTTTTACAATAAAATGTTTAATAGAATTTTCTGTACTTTTGAAAAAATAAATTTCAGTCGTTTCCAATTTTTTTCTGTTTTGAATTTTTTGTCCAATTTGTATATAAAAACTATTTTCAACAATTTCGATTTTTTAAAATTTTTTTCAGCATATTTTACAGTGTTTTTTGACAAATTTTGGAGAAACCTGAAAGTACTTACAATTAGTTTTAAGTCAAATTTTGAAATTTTGAAATTTTTAATTTTTAAAAAAACTCACGGTTATAACTATCATATCCACGGTTCATCTTTTTCAAAAAAACTATAAGCTCCTGAAAAAAAATAAAAAAAAAAAAATAAATAAATAAACGTACAAATTTTTTGCATAAAAAAGACCGCATAAGAAGAAAATTGGGGGGAAAATGTCAAGAAAGTGGGAGGAAATAGTGGAAGACAGGAGGGCATCAAGTTTCGAATTTCATATATATTCACATGCCAAAAAAAAATTGAGAAAAAAGTACATGATATATATTTTTTTAAAAAGGAGAAGACTTCTGAAAATCGGTTTTTTTCTAAATTTTTTAAAAAAATTAATTATTGGAAATTTTTTTCGAAATTTCAAAAAAGATTTTAAATATAGAAAATCTATTTTAAAAACTATTGTGGAAAAATAAATAAATAAATAATTTAGATGTTAAAATATCTTTAGAAAACAGATTCGTAGAGATCTTAGAAATTCCAGAAAAAAAATTTAAAAAACATTTGTTTGCAAATTTTTTAAAAATAAAAACAAACCCAATTTCAATGAATTTTCATACATTTTCTAATAAAACTTATAACATAAAACTACATAAAAAGTAATTTCAAACGAACATGCATACATTCCAAAAGTGCTCAAAGAGAGAGAGAAACATCCAGTGGGCTCGGCGAGCCCGCCGAGAGTAGGATCATCCTCTCCGCCCCGGGTGCCGCTAATTCCGAAAATCTGTTGGTTCTTCTTTATATATGTATATGTGTATACTAGTAGTCACCGTGTGCAGCATATATGTGTGCAAAAATTTCATTTTGAATTGAAAAAAAATCCAAAAAAAATATGTGGGGCTCCTGTGAGCGCTGAGATTTTTAGTAAACATAAATGTTTTTTTTTTCGAATTTTTTTTTGGGAAATTGCATTTTTTTTTTGTTATGGAATATATAGAGCTTTTAGTCAACATAAATAGTTCTGAATTTGAAAAAAATTTCAAAAAAAAGTAGTTTTTCAAGTTTTTTTCCGACGTCCCTCATAAACTGAAATGGAAGAGTTTGCCGAACTAGGCCATTTTAGCTCGGCCATATCTGGGGTAGATTTACGGCGCGTTGCGTGTCGCGTCGCGGCTCGGTTTTAGTTGTAAAACTAAATGAAGTTGTCCGTGTGGAGTACATGACTTTCCCATGCGTTGTCCGGCGGGCGATTGTCAATGGAGCGCGAAAAATGCAATGAGGTAGGCCAGAACCCCGTGTGAATTTTTACAACAAAATAATACAGGAAATCTTTTTAAAAAAAGTGAGTTTAATCCCAAAAAACTACTATTTACACAGAAAAAAAAGATAGTTTCAATGACTGTTTTATTTGTTTTTTCGACAGCCCACCGCCAGAACATGTGTAAACGGACAAAAAAAAATTATTAGAAAATAGAGGGAAAACGAGGGATAAGGCTACTTTGAAGGTTTTTCCTGTAGGCGAAAAAATGGGTCAAACATGTGAGAGTGACAGGTACTTGAGATTTTTCAAATGAAGTGCCGACACTAAGATTTTTTGCCTCGAAGAGTAACAGCTTTGACTGTGAAATTTAGATTCAGAAGCACTGCTTATCCCTGAAAACTGGGTTTTCCATGAATTTATGGGAATGTGTCGGTTTTCACACAGAAATGAGGCTACAGTAACCTAAATTTAAAAAAAAATCAAAAAAAAATAAAATTTTTCAGTGTATTGATTACCAAATTCAGGTCTAAAAGCATTCTGAAAAATGAAATATCCGGCAAAGCGGCGAACCGGCAAATTGCCTGAATTGAAAATGTCCGGCAAAACGACAAATCGGCACATTGCCAGTTTACCGAATTTGCCGAAAATTTTTGGCATATTGTGAGAATTGAAAACTTCCGGCAGACCGGCAAATCGACGGAAATGAGAAGTTCCGGCAAATAGGCAAACCGGCAAATTGCCAAAAATCAAAATTTCCGGCAAATAGGCAAATCGGCAAATTGCCAAAAACCAAATTTTCCGGCAACTAGGCAAACCGGAAATTTGCCAAAAAATCAAAATAACCGGCAAATCAGCTAATCGGCAATTCGCCGAAAATCAAAACTTCCGGCAAATCGGCAATTTGCAAAATATCAAAATTTTCGGCAAATCGGCAATTTGCCAAATATCAAAATTTCCGTCAAATCGGCAATTTGTCAAATATCAAAATTTCCGGCAAATCGGCAATTTGCCAATAATAAAAATTTCCGGCAAAACGGCAAACCGGTAAATTGCCTAAACAGTAACCAAAAAAGAAAAGAGCTATACATAGAAAACATCTTTAACTTCTATTTTTTTTTTGAATAAAATGTCTTCCAAAAAGCATCTTTAAGAAAATTGCAAAAATGTGAGACTACCTTGGCAACCCCGCCTATTGGCAAGAAAAGTGACGTTCCGAAAACGGAAAATCGTAAAATATACTTCAAAGTGAATGTTTTATATGTTTGGACAATGATGCATTCACTTTTTGATTCGATTTCGGCTTTTTGTGTTGTTTTTGGTTACTTTTCATCATGATTAATTGCATGATTCAGTTTTTTTTTTTGAATTCTGATTTTGTGAACGTCTGCTAAAAAAGGCAGGCAAAGAAAAACTTCCGGCAAACCGGCAAATTGTCAAAGTATCGGATTTGCCGGAAAAACTGCAATGGTCGAAAATTTTTGGCAAATTGTGGTTTTGCACTTTTTTTTTGGAAATTTGCAAATCGGCAATTTACCAAAAATCAAAATTTCCGCCAAATTGGCAAGTTGCCTGAAATGAAAATTTCTGGCAAATCGGCGAATTGCCGGAAATGAACATTTCTGCCAAATCGGTAAATTGTCTGAAATGAAAATTTCCAGCAAATTGGCAAGTTGCCTGAAATGAAAATTTCTGGCAAATCGACAAATTGCCGGAAATGAACATTTCTGGCAAATCGGTAAATTGCCTGAAATGAAAATTTCCGGCAAATCGACAAATTGCCGGAAATGAACATTTCTGGCAAATCGGTAAATTGCCTGAAATTGTAATTTCCGGCAAATCAGCAAATTGCCTGAAATTAAAATTTTTGGCAAATTGGCAGACCGGCAATTGCAATTTGCCCATTAAGATGCCGTCCACCCCTTATTAGTTAGATCATAAATTTATACATTCAGAATGCAAAAAAAAAACTAACATATCTGACTACGAATTCACTATTAAAAATATTCATTCAATGTTAGATATCAAGTAATTCTAATATTTCCACAAGTAAACAATAGAAAAAATTACAATTAACAAAATCAAAAAAATGGGATAAAGAAATGAGAAACGGACGAAGATAGAGAGGAAAAGAGATGAGAAAATATAAAAACCGAATAATGCATACAAAAATTCACAAAACTGTTCATATCTCTGAGTTTTGAACACATTGGCCTTTTTTCTCAGGAGCATTGTGACAATTTTGTGAATCTCCACTTCTTCATCTCGACGTCTTATATCCAGATTAACGTGCTCAACATGTAGATTATCCAGGAGGTCACTGGTTGTTCCCAATAGTCTATCAATATCTCTTCCTTTATATAATTCCGTACAACGATCAAATCCAATTCGAGAGCCGAGAATAAAATGGTCTCGACGTGCAATTATATCAAGCTGGCACAAATGCTTGGGACGGTCTGTGAAGCGTCTTGCAGACTGCTGGACGAGGTTCTTCGTTTTTTGAGATGTTACTCGGAGTGCACATCTGGAAATATTTCATTGTGAGTATGCTCTATTAGTCTTTTTTTTTTCGGCAAGTGCACAAAATTGGCTTATTTCAACATGATGATCCAAATTTTTTGATCTAAAATTAATATAGAAATGTATAAAATAGGTTGTTCTATCTGAAAATAACATTTATTTTAGTTGAAAAGTTTGAAAAAGCCATCAAATAGTGCCTGAAAGTTTTCCGAAAAAAAACTTTAAACGGGACTTTTTCTGCAAGCGGCAACTTTCGAGTACTCTTTGATGACTTTTTCAAGCTTTTTAACAATAATAAATCTTATTTTCAGATAGAACAACTTATTTTCTACACTTCTATATTAATTTTAGATCAAAAAGTTTGGATTATCATGTTGAAATAAGCCAGTTTTGTGCGTTTACCGGAAGTGCAAATTTCAAGCTTAAAGTGAGCTTTCAAATATGGTAAGACAATACTTGCCACCTGGGCTGTGCGGCAACCAAAAGTTGCCGGTTGCCGAAATTTTTTGGATTCGGCAACTGCCAGAAAATTAAAGCACAAAAAAAAGCATTCAGAGAGCCTGAAAAATGCTAAAATTTTACTGTAGACGAAAAAAAACGACCATAATTTTTTCCAAAACGCTCAAAAATATACTTTCAACGAAAAAAAAACTTTGGAATCTGTTACATTAAATCTAAAAGAAAATAATAATTATTTAAACTCACATATCCCCGGTATCCATGTGATCCAGAACTTCAGAAATAGCAACCAGTGGAAGTTTGAGTAGAGGGAAGGGCGAACCGGAAGTGAACCACATTTCTCAGATGGTGCAAGAGACAATAGTGAGGGAGAAACGACGAGCAACGCTGCATAACAATTATCGATTCGTTGAGTGTGGAGGTTCAGTGACGTCATTGTCCTCTACTAGGGCACCCCCGAACTGTGCGCGCTCACTGTCTCACTGTGTACAGTTGCCCCAATCTCCGTCATTTTCTCTTTCATAGCACTCTAGATGTCGTCTCCTGCACCCTTCCATCTACTCAAACTTCCAACTGTTGTTCTCTCTGACGTATTGGATTATTTGAAAATAAGTGATATGTAAGCTAATACCATATTTCTTATTTATTCTAAATCAATTTTTTTAGATTCATACTTCGCGCAACATCTCGAAAAACTACATGTGCTGTCAAACAATCTATTGGACACGCGAATAAGCGCCAGAGTGAGGATCGACGCTTTTTTGAATTGAATATTTATGCATGCCAAGATTACTTTGAAATAATCTTTTCGAAGTTGACAGCGCACATTAATTTATATAAGGGTAGTGATGTTAATCGAGTATTGGAAACAATTTCGGACTTTCTAGAGAACCTAAGAGTATGCATAAACATTGATATAAGCGATCTTTACAACGAGGGGGATATTAAGAGATTAGTTGCATTTATTGTAAGAAAAAAAATATCTGTTAATAACTTGAAGTTTGAAGGAAAAAACATTTCGAATAAATTGTTTCGGGGTTTGTTTAAAAGTAAAGCGACTCGTTTGACAGTGAGGAGGACGGCACATAATATTCAATTGCATGATATTGATTTGATGGTACATTGTACGAGTGTGACATTGAGTGGGATTAATTTGGACAGTGATCACTTAAACGTACTCGTCAAGAAATGGAAGGAAAACAGCAGTCTGGAATACTTTGTTGCGGGACAAATGGAATCGCCTCTTGAAAAATCTGTCATTCTTGAAGGGACAAACTCTAGACAACGGTCAGTTTTATTTGTCTTTCTTTGTTTCTCATACAACGCGGTTTTACAGATCTGAGGATACTCGGCTTTATAGATATGAGAATTACGAATTTCTCACAACATGCAACAATGGAAAGGTATCTGACTTAACAATTTTTGAGAATTGCTTCTTCCTCTTCGTTTTCGGTGATTTTATCACAACTTAATTTTGATTGCTGATCATTTATAAAATAATCTACTTTGTACTCCAATAAAGCTTGTATTTGTTTTTAAAATAGTTTAAAGAAGGTGCTCGTTGTGGTGTGGTGAATGTGGGGAAATAACTGAAACGGAAAGTTTATACTATTCCTTAGTGGTTTTTCACAATGGCAACCGAGTTTTTGCCGGTTTTATATTAATGTATGTTTATACATTGTACACATTTAAATTCATATTGACAAAACTAACGTTCTGATGATAACTGATAGGAAAATGGTTATCGTTAAAGTAATGAACTTGTGTATTAAAATTATGAGGCATAAAATTGGAATTTCACTTTCCGACGGTCGAACATTTAAACGCACTCCTCAAGAAATGGAAGGAAAATAGCTGTCTGGAATATTTCTCAGCACAAATGGAATCGCACCTTGAAAAATCTGTCATTCTTGAAGGGACCAACTCTAGACAACAGTCAGTTTCATTTGTTTTTGTTTGTTCCTCATACAACTTGGTTTTACAGATTTGAGCATTACAAATTTCTCACAACATGCAAGAAAGGAAAGGTTTCTCAATTTACAACTCTTCCGAGTTTCTTCTTCCTTTCCGTCCCACCTTGAAACATCACTTTTATTGCAGATAATTTATGAAATAATCTACTTTGTACCCTAATAATGCTTGTATTCGTTTTTGAAATAGTTTAGAGAAGGTGTTATAAACGGAAGATAAGGGTACCACCGTATCTGTTTATTGTTGTTAAGTATAATGTAAAAACACATGTATTTATTGGTTAAATAAGCCGGATGGAGAGAGTGAGGAGATAGGTCACCTCTCACTTGCCAGCTGATGTATAGAATGAATATAATAAAGTATAGAACACTAATTTTCGAGATAAAATTTGCAAAAAAAAACCGTAATGGGACAGCCTGACACCACGTGCGTCGAGGAGACTGTCTCATGAGATGTCTGTGTGTCAACTCCCGCATTTTTTGAAGATCAAATCAAAATAAGACACTCTGACTCCACGCGGTTCCACGTTTCGCGTCTCCCGTTTGATCTCGATATGGCGCGTCATGCAAATGAAAAATATAAATTGTCGCGCGCGCACTTGAAATTAAATTCTAAATTGTTGTTATTTTTATTCAATACTACGGTAAAAGTCGCTAGAAAATATTTCGCCCCACAATCATAGGCATTCCCATGTTGTGACGGTTTTTTAAAAATAAATACACTTGAGAATCATTTTAAAAATGGTGTTTTACTACGGTACTTTTCAAAACATGTTGCAGCACTTCGTGAGGCACCACGTTTTCAAGATGTAGTCTCTACTAGGGCACCCCCGAACTGTGCGCGCTCACTGTCTCACTGTGTACAGTTGCCCCAATCTCCGTCATTTTCTCTTTCATAGCACTCTAGATGTCGTCTCCTGCACCCTTCCATCTACTCAAACTTCCAACTGTTGTTCTCTCTGACGTATTGGATCATTTGAAAATAAGTGATATGTAAGCTAATACCATATTTCTTATTTATTCTAAATCAATGCTTTCAGATGCATACTTCGCGCAACATCTCGAAAAATTAAATTTGTTTTGAAACAATCTATAGAGCGCGCGAAAAAGCGCCAGAGTGAGGACGAACGCTGGCTTAGTTTAAGCATTACTGCACGGCAATACTACCTTGAATCCGAATGTGAAGTTATCTTCTGTAGAAATTTAACTGATTGTGAGGACATTAGTTTATATAAGGGAAGAGATGTTAATCGAGTATTGGAAACAATTTTGGACTTTCTAGAGCACCTAAAAATAAACAAAAACCTTGATATAACAGTTCTTTATTACTTAGAGGGGGATATTCAGAGTATAGTTGAACTTATTGCAAGGAAAACAATAAAAGTTAATCACTTGAAATTTACCGGAGAAGGCATATCAAAGCAACTTTTTCGGGGCTTACTTGAGAGCAAAGCGAATAATTTGAGAGTTTGTGTGCAAAGACCGCATGCTATAGAATTAAGTGATATTGATGATGATTTGATTGATTTGATGATGTGTTCTTCGTTTGTGACACTAGGTAGGATCAACATCAACAGTCTTCATTTAAACCTACTCCTCAAGAAATGGAAGGAAAACAGTCATCTAGAATATTTCTTAGCACAAATGGAATCGCACCTTGATAAATCCATCATTCTTGAAGGGACCAACTCTAGACAACAGTCAGTTTCATTTGTTTTTCTTTGTTTCTCATACAACACGGTTTTACAGATCTCAGGATGATCGGTTTCATAGATTTGAGAATTACGAATATCTCACATGCAACAAAGGAACGGTTTCTGAATTAACAATTCTTCCGGATAGCTTCCGTCTCTCCGTTCCACCTTGAAACAATATAATTTTGATTGCTGATAATTTATAAAATAATCTACTTTGTACTCCAATAAAGCTTGTATTTGTTTTTGGAATAGTTTAAAGAAGGTGCTCGTTGTGGTGTGGTGAATGTGGGGAAATTACTGAAACTGAAAGTTTTTTCGAACGAGGGACGAGGCAAAAAGGTTTCTAGGCCATGGCCGAGTCCCCGACAAATTTCAGCGGCCATTTATCTTGCTTTGTTTTCTGCGTGTTTTCTTTCATTTTTCACCGATTTTTTCCGTTTTTTCTTATCAAAACAAGTTAATAAATATTTCTTGCAGATGCTAAAACAATTTCCATGTGAAAAAATTGTGAATTCAGTCGGCAAGTAGCAGTGAAAGTGGGCAATGTAATATGATGGATTACGGGAATACAAAACCCAAACTTTTTCTGAAACATGATATACAGTGCTGGCCAAAAAGATATCCACTTTTGGTTTTTTGTGTGTAACTTTTTTCTAAGTGGTTATTTTGTTTTGAAACTTCACCACAGTGTTCACAAAATCTAAAAACACAATATTCATCAAAAATGTTCAACAGATTTTGAAAAAACTTCAGAAAAATTCAAAAAAATCGAAAAACTAGAAATATTGAAAAAACCGAGGTTGCAAGGAAATGACAATTAAAGTACCGGAATATGAGCAATTGGATTTAAAAACAACATAATTATGCTTAATACTTTGTCGCGTATCCGTTTGCATCAATAACAGCTTGACAACGACGTGGCATCGAGTCGATCAGCTTGTGAATAACTGACATGGGGATAGCTTTCCAAGCGTTTTCCAACTGGTTGAATTTGGCATCTGCATTTGAAGCCCGAATACCTCCAAGACGTCTTTCCAACTCTTCCCACAAATGCTCTATTGGATTCAAGTCCGGAGACTGACTTGGCCAATCGAGCAAATGCACACGACGACGTTGAAACCAGGAACGCACATGAAGAGAAGTATGCTTAGGATCGTTATCCTGCTGAAACACGAAGCCACGGCCCACATTTTGAAGTGCCCAGGGTCGCATTGTAGTTTCCAAGATGTTTTCGTATTGAAAACGATCCATAATGCTTTGGATTCTCCTTAGTGGGCCCATGGAAGTGCTGGTGAAGCACCCCCACACCATGACGCTCCCACCTCCATGCTTAACGGTTGGGCATTGATACTTTGGAGAGTACCTAGAGCCAACAGGACGACGTACCCAGGAATTTCCATCACTCCCGAACAAATTGAACTTGCTTTCGTCAGACCAGATGTGTTTAGCCCATTCCTGACGTCCCCAACGAAGATGCGCTTTTGCCCACGCAACTCGAGCCATGCGATTTTTCTTACTGATGAACGGTTTCTTGACTGGCTTTCGTCCGTGTAGTCCTGCTTGCTGTAAACGTCGACGAACAGTTCGTTTACTTGGTACAGGTTCATTTGGAGAACTTATAATCATTTGAATATCCGTGGCGGTCCTATGCGGATCTTCTCTTGCTGATCGGAGGATGTTGCGATCCATCCTATGGGTTGTCACTCGAGGCCTGCCGGGCGAGATTCTCAAAGCGACGGATTTCTAAACATTTATTATTAAAAAATAATATTTTTCGAACTCACCTCAGTTTGGTACTTCTTGATTACTTTCCAAATAGTCGACGGAGAACGTTGAATTTGCAGCGCGAGCATTTTCGTGGGTATTCCTTGTTCGAAGCCAGCTACAATGGCTTTCTTGACGTCCAAGGAAAGATTTTTACACCCAACAGATTTTACCATACCTTAAAAATAATTTATCAACCAAACAAATCCAGTGCAACAAACAGAGTGCGTTTTATTGATAATTCAAAAAAAAATAATGAAAATTGGAAAAACGAAAAAATCAAAAAATTTAAATAAAATTCAGAAAAAATCGATAATCATGTAATGTTTGGTCCGCAAATTTGCGTAACATTTCGCTTTATGCACACGGAAAAATTCAAGTCAAATGGATGCTTGAGAAAAAAAAACACACAAAAAACCAAAAGTGGATATCTTTTTGGCCAGCACTGTATATGCTTTTAAGATGCTGAAAGTACCTGATTTTCATAACGAGACAGCTAAAAAAGTTTTTAGATTTTCAAAATTCAACATTTTGTGCCAAAATCTCGACTTTTTTTACCAAAAAAGTTGAATTTTGAAAATCTCAAAACTTTTTCAGCGGTCTCGTTATAAAAATCGGTTACTTTTAGCATCTAAACATCATATGTATCAGGTTTGGGAAAAAGTTTGGGTTTTGTATTCCCGTAATCCATCATATTACATTGCCCACTTTCACCGCTACTTGCCGGCTGAATTCACAATTTTTTCATCTGGAAATTATTTTAGCATTAACAAAAAATATGTATTTATCAGTTTTAATAAGAAAACACGGGAAAAATCGGTGAAAAACACAAGAAAACAAAGAAAGTAGAAAATGTCGTAAAATGCGGTGTATTGTGTGCAAACACCGATTTTTCGCATTTTTTCTCAGCCCTCGTTCGAAAAAAGTTGCAGTGACATTTAAATAACATCCCCAAATTAGGAGCGGGAGAAAGTCATATCTATAAATGTAGATTTAACAGGTTTCCATTTTTTTTGCTGGTTTAATATTTATGTATTTATTTATCACAATTTTAAATAATTTCCCGGCATCCACTACTCCGACTCTATAGAAGCGGGTAAGATTCATAATTAACGAAACTAACAATTTTAGGATAACTGATAGGAAAATGGCAAAGTAAGTATCAGTTATCAATACAACATGTAAACTAAAATTGTGAGGCATAACATTGGAATTGACCCCTCCAACGGTCAAACAGCAGAGAACAAAAATACCCCGCAGAGTGTTGGAATCTTTCTGAGCCAGGAGGTACCCTTCTGATCCTTTGAAGCTGAAGGATCAGATCACCAGGAGGTACCCTTGTGATCCTTCGGAGCTGAAGGATCAGATCACCAGGAGGTACCCTTATGATCCTTCGGAGCTTAAGGATCAGATCACCAGGAGGTACCCTTCTGATCCTTCGGAGCTGAAGGATCAGATCATCAGGAGGTACCCCCTGTGATCCTTCGGAGCTGAAGGATCAGATTATAAGGAAGAATCTTACGATAGTCCAGGTTAGTTGGACGTTTTACAGCATTTTCCCAAAAGATCATTGTTCATACATTCAATTGTGAGTAGTCAAGGCCGAAAATCCATGGAAAATTGCATTTAAAAACTTATTCCAGTAAAATATGAACAAAAAGTGGTCGAAAAATACATATAAAAACTAGTTGAAAAAGTTTGTCACCGAAGATACGCCCGGTCAGAGACAAATGGCACTTTGTCGACTGGATACCATGTCACTTTGGATACTTTGTCCCCAAAAATACCTTGCCACCCTAAAAGTTTGTCCCCTCGGAATAAGGGCCGCCTCTGACAGTTGCTCCAATCTTCGTCATTTTCTCTTTCATAGCACTCCAGATGTCGTCTTCTCCTGTTTCACCCTTCCATCTTCTCAAACTTCCAACTGTTGTTCTCTCTGACGTACTGGATCACTTAAAAACATATGATATGTAAGTTCATACCATATTTCTTATTTATTCCAAATCATTGTTTTCAGATGCATACTCAGCGCAACAGCTCGAAAAACTAAATGTATTGTAAAACAATCTATAGAGCGGGCGAAGAAGCGCAAGAGTGAGGACCAACGCTGGCTTAGTTTGAGCATTGCTACGCGACAAAACTACTTTGAAATAAAATATGAATTATATGTTTTCCCCGAGAAAGCGGAGCGAGTATCGTACCGCCAGCTTAAAGGCGCATCGCCTTTAGTGTTCGATGGGTCTCGACGCGATGAAATCTTGCCTTGGCCGCAGCGGCGATTTGTCACCATTCTACGTGTTGGTAACGAAAAAGGACGTGATTTTATCGATTTGCATCGATTTTTCTTTGATTGTATTGTATTTTTATCAAATTTTTAGTAGTTGTTAGGTTATTTATCGATTTTACTCGATTCTGTTGCGTTTCAAGCGTTTTTTCTCGTTTCGTAATGATAAAAATGTGGTAATTTTTACGTTTTCCAAGAGTAATCTGAGCAGATGCAGGATTTGCAGGAGGAATTCATTTAAATTCTCAGTTTTTACTTGTAACGCTCAGGAAGCGTACTTTCGGAAGCTCAAAGGCTGATTTTCCCCTGCAATTTGGGCACTTCATTAAGTTTTCTGTCCATTTCGAAATGGTCAGTGGTTCTCTCTCATCTTGGAGAATATATGTTCGTTTCTGTCTCTTCTCTATCTCTCTGTCATACGCGCTCTTTTCGGTATTGTTATTTTATCCAAGCTTTTAATTTTTCGTTTATCGTTCTCTCCTTCTTATCGCTCTTTAACTTTTCTCTTTCCGTTTTTCGTGCACTCGCGCACTCGCTCTCCCTATCTCTTTATCTATTCATCTCTAACAAGCTACTTTGGTAATTTTCGCGTTAAAAAATCATGATCTGATAGACCAGGTCCCAAGAAAGATTTTCTATCGAGTGAAAGGCATACGTTTTTATGTGAAAGTGACTCCATGAGTCTTGTGAATATTCCGATAACAATTATCGAGAGAATTTTGTGGATGATTTTCTTTGTGGTTACCAGGTAACCGGAGTCCACATCGCAGAAAGAGCAATTCTTTATCGCGAAATTACGAGTTCAGGCCACGGCAGGGCTGTTATCAAGTCCAATTCGGCTACATTAGTTGAATGAGAAATATTATCGTGCATTTATGTCGCTTTTAAATTGATTGGTTGAGCCAGATCAGAGTGTATAGGAGTACAAAGTCGACTCCGTGAGTCTCGAGTATATTCTGATTTCAGTTATGGAGATAATCCGTCAGCTGGTTTGTGTGTGTACGATTAGATTACCGGTAGATTTCGCAATTTACTTTTCCGTTATCTATCGTTTTTCAAGGTATCTCGTGTTCTCTTTTTTCCGGTGTATCTACTTCTCTTGATTACGTAGGATTTCTACAAGTCTATGAAGGACTAGCGCAAGACTACTAAGGAGAAACGCGAGTCTACGTAAGAGTGGCGCAGGTCTCCGCAAGAGTGGCTCAGGGCTACGTAAGAGTGGCGCAGGCCTTTGTAAGAGTGGCGCAGACCTACGTAGGAGTGATGAAAAGCCAGACTGGAAGTTCGATTTTGAATTGGCTCTTTGAAAAGCATCGAACGTATACGGATAGTCAGACGATATGGAATAGCTACATTTCGGGCCCAATGCTTTCAATTTTGCAAAAATCAAAGAAACGGCCGAATTAAGTTGAAATTCCCGTACAAATGAGTGACGTCATTTTTAGTATTTTTAGCTTTTTTTTTAGCTAATTTCTTCTGTATTTCTTACTTTTTTCTTCTATATTTGATTTAAAAATATGTTTGTCAAACTTTCAATCGCTTTTCTGGAAAAAGGTTATAAATAACTATTAAAATTTTGAGATATCCACCAATTTCTTTCGGGTAATCGAGTTACATTTACGGAGAAGTGTCTGAAAAAATGACAAACAGTTTTAAATCAAATATGGAAGAAAAAATTGAGGAAACCGACGGATTGAGGCAGAAAACGCAAAAATGACGTCACTCATTTGCGCGGGGATTCAAATTTGATTCGGCCGTGTCTTCGATTTTTGCAAAATTGAAAAAATCATTTAAAAAAATTTCAAATTTCTATTACTATCACATTCGGTCATTAGGGTCTATTTTCTGTCATTTCAAGCAAAATTTTTTTTGTCTCTACTTCACCTTTAAATGGAGTGAAATGTAAGAAAATGATTTTATGAAGAAATACAAATCATATAGAAAGGATGCCGTCAACTATCATAACTTTAGAAGTGGGCAATAATATTACGGGAACATAAAATTGTAAATTTGAAAAAAACTTTTATTGATCTTATGAAGAAATCTAAAATATATTGAAGTTTCTTCGTTAAGATGCAAAGTCTCTCTGACATGTTTTGTATACATGGAAATTTTTTGAGCCTTAACTGAAACATTTTCAGATTAACCGATTGTAATGTGGAACGTGAGCTCAAGTCAATTGAAGAATGCATGAAATCACTTCCAGATGTACAACGCATCGTTGAGATAACGGAAGAACCACACGAAAGCCCTCCCAAAACCAAAATTACGAGACTTCCCAGTGTGCTAAGAGAAGCCGAAAAGGCAATCGAGAAGCAGAAGACGTTGAATAATTTGGATTTGAATTTTGGAGAAAGGAAAATGAAGAAAGAAGAATCTGAACAGCGGGGCTTTTTTCAGAGGTGTGCAGCAAAATGTCTCTTTAACAATAATTGGATGGTTTTGAATTGTAGAAAATAATTTATTGACTAGAAAATGTTTATTTTCGTTTTTTAGTCTAGTTAAGAAAGAAACTAAAAGACACAGGGAAAACAATTTCTCGGACGGTGTATCAAATACTCATAGATTTTCTCTTGCCGGAACAAAAACACTTTTTCTGCAAAAACTTAGATCAATATTTATAGAAAAAACCCCCAATTGCGTCAATATTTACTGAAAAAAAAAACAATTTTACAGCTGCAAGCTCCCCGTCGGGTCCTACCGCCTCCAGAAGAAGTCCTACGAAGAATTCCACGTACCAGCTCTCCAACCACGTCCATTCGCCGGAGGAGAAAAGATCACCAGTGTCTCAGAGCTGCCGAAATGGGCTAAGCCAGCGTTCGACGGCTACAAGTCGCTGAACAGGATCCAATCCCGACTCTGTGATTCAGCTCTTCGATCCAAAGAGCATCTCTTGCTCTGTGCTCCAACTGGAGCTGGAAAAACCAACGTGGGGCTGCTCACAATGCTCCAAGAAATTGGAAACCACTTGGCAGAGGATGGAAGTGTGAAGCTCGAGGAGTTCAAGATTGTTTACATTGCTCCGACGAAGTCACTGGTTCAAGAGATGGTTGGAAGCTTTTCGAAACGTCTCGCTCCATTCGGAATCACTGTCGGCGAAATGACTGGTCAAATGAACAAAGAGCAGTTTATGGCGACTCAGGTGATCGTTTGTACGCCGGAGAAGTATGATGTGGTGACGCGAAAAGGCGGAGAGAGAGCCTATAACCAGATGGTTCGGCTGTTGATCATTGATGAGATCCATCTGCTTCACGATGATCGTGGACCGGTGTTGGAGTCGATCGTCGTCAGAACGATTCGTCAAATGGAGCAGAATCACGATGAGTGTCGACTGGTCGGACTTTCAGCAACTCTTCCGAATTAGGAAGATGTGGCGACACGTGAAGACTGAGCATTTGCACTTCTTTGATAACAGCTATCGTCCAGTTCCCCTCAAGCAACAGATTATTGGAGTTACTGAGAAGAATGATGATTCGGCGACGTCACAGGTAAAATTTGTTTGAAGATGGAGTATCCTCAAGGGCGAAACTGTTTTTAAATGAAGTATTCGTGCTCAAAGCACTTCACAATTTCTAGGCCATATTCGGTCAACAGAATATTTTTCAATGTCCTACTTTCGAACATCATTTCCTTTTTTCTATAAAAAAAACTGAGGTGAAATAACTGTATAAATTGAGGATACTCCTGTTCTGAGCAAAATCACATGTGTATTTTTAAATAGTTATTTTTCTCAGAAAAGGTTATCCAGGTCGTGTAATCAGAGAGATCAGAGAGCGTGAAATGGAGTGGTCATCCAAGTGAACTCGAGTCTGGAATTTTTATAAAATTAACTTTCCGTTTATAGCTATTAGCCTTATTTTTCTGATAAGACGACTTTACGTGTTTTTCATACATTTTCTTTCCAGAATTTTTAATTTTCACAGATTTTACTTTTTCCAGGCGATGAATGAAGCGGTGTACGACAAGATCATGAAGCACGCCGGAAAGAGCCAAGTCCTCGTTTTTGTGCATTACCGAAAGGAAACGACAGAAACCGCGAAGGCGATTCGTGACGCGTGCCTCGAGAAGGACACGTTGTCGGCGTTCATGCGTGAGGGATCAGCGAGCACAGAAATCCTGAGAACCGAGGCCGAGCAGGCGAAGAATTTGGATTTGAAGGACCTCTTGCCGTATGGATTCGCTATTCACAACGCTGGAATGAACAGAGTTGATCGTACACTTGTCGAGGATTTGTTCGCTGATCGGCATATTCAGGTAGGGGAAATTTAGAGTTGACAATGCTGAAAATTGAAGATTTGAAACTGAAAAGATGGGATTTTTGAATTAGGGTTCAGCGGCTAGCAGATTTGCAGAAGTGCTTCTTCCAATATGATAACTCACCTTTCTGAAATGGAACAGTTTTTCAATGAATATGAATGTTATTTTCATACTAAGCAAGTCTTTTTCTATAATTTTTCATTTAATTTAATTATAAAAAGTCGGAAATTTCAAAATATAAAGCTGAAAACTGGAGAGATTGAAAATTACAAATTTCGAGCTGAATGCTAATTATTTCGAACCAAAAATGAATATTTGGAGCTGAAAACTGAACAGTTTTGGATTTTGAGACTGATGTTAATCATTTTGTTAGCTGAAAATTTGGTATTCCATGCCAACAAGTACAGAAACACAAAATTCTGAGAATACGTATTTCGCAGCATATTTGAATATCTCGTAGCCACAAAAAGACGATAAGGAGAAGCTTCTCGAGACTCAGGAGCGTAAGAAGAAGGAGAAGCTCAAGGAGAAGGAGCGGGAGCTGTTGGCGGTGTCGGATGAAGTAAAGAAAGAAGAACCAGAGTCCAGTGATGAGGATGATAATCGGAAAGATCAGAGGACGCCTCGGGAGGATCGCAGAAGATCTGTGGAGCGACAGGATCAACGGGAAGATCGTAAAGAGCGTATAAAGTCACCGGATGATCGTGCAGAACGCCGAAGATCCCCCGAGGATTGTAGAGATCGCCTAAGATCCCCTGAAGATCGAACAGAACGGAGATCCCCAAGTGTCGAACGTCGGAAGTCGCCACTACGCCGGGATGAACGACGTCGGCGACACGATTCATTGGAAAATGAAAGAAGATCCAGTGCCACCGCGTCGGAAAAGTCGAGAATGGTATGTTTTCATGTAAACATTGTGGTAAATTAGAGTTTTAATCGAGAAACCGCAGAAATTTTGAAAATTTAAGCAATTACATGCTTTTCCCTATACTAAACGCAGCAAAAATTGAAAAGATTCTGATTTTGATGGTATTAAGACGACTTTTGACTATTTTTTCCCTTCAAAAATTGCAAAATGATCATATTTTCAGCAAGAAACCGAGTACAACGGCGAAGATGAGGAGAAGGGTCTCGACGACAAGGAGCTGAGCACTGTACCGGGAAGCTCGATGGCCAAGATGGACAAGTCGGACACGTGTTTTCAGCTCGACCATTCAGTGTAATTTGTGCAAACACCGTCACGCGCAAATGCAGACATATTTGCACGCACTGTGGTGAAATTCCTCTGGACGAATTCAAATATTTTTTTCCGCCTTTTTTGAAAATTTTTCGAGGCGTCGGTCGAGCTGAATACACGTGATCGGATGTGGTTGGAGCGACGGAGTCGGAACTCCCACAAAAAAAAACAATAAGGAGAAGCTTCTCGAGACTCAGGAGCCTAAGAAGAAGGAGAAGCTCAAGGAGAAGGAGCGGGAGCTGTTGGCGGTGTCGTATGAAGTGAAGAAAGAAGAACCAGAGTCCAATGATGAGGATGATAATCGGAAAGATCAGAGGAAGCCACGGAGGATCGTAGAGAGCGTAGAAGATCGCCGGAACGTCGTCGCCAGCGATACTCAAGTGGCGATCTTCGGAAGTCACCATCACTCCGGGATGAAAGACGTCGGCGACACGATTCATCTGAAAATGAGAGAAGATCCACTGCCACCGCGTCGGAAAAGTCGAGAATGGTATGTTTTCATGTAAGCATTGTGGTAAATAAGAGTTTTAATCGGAAAAACGTAGAAGTTTTTGAAATTTTTGAAAAAAAAAAGAAAAATCTTAAAATTTATTCATTTTTCAGGTCAAACTCGATGAGCCACCAAGTGATTCTGAAGTTTATATTGCAAAAACCAATTTGGCACCGGTTCGTGTTGAAAAATCCGCTGAAAAAGTGAAAAAATCACGAAACTCTGGCCAAAAATTGTCAACTGACAGTTCAGCTGAACTGGGATCCCTGCTGGGTTGGCGGGGAGTTGGATTCTGCCTCGTCGTCTTCATTATCGTCATCATCGGAGTCTACAGTTTCGGAATTTTGTTATTTTTAAATTTTTTTTTTCATTTTGAAAACATGCATTTTTTCAAATTCTCTCTGCAAATTTGGAGACATTTTTATTTTCAGCCAATTTTTTTGTAATTTTTCGATTTTCAATTAAATAATTTTTAGGCACTTCTAGATTTTCAGCCAATTTTTTTCTGAAAGTCAGGCTATCATGATTCCCATTTTTAAGTACTTTTTGTTCATTTTTTCCGTAGAAAAAAGTTTATTCGCAAATTTTAAGTCAATTTCAATCAATTTTTGAGAAAAGCTGGAAATACTCAAATTTCACTGATTTTTTCTGGAAAAGGTGGAAATTTGCAATTTTTTATTATGTTTATTCGCAAAATCTATTGAAAATTTCTCGATTTTCAGTTAATCTTTCCCTAATTTTTTTTCTTGTGTATTCATCATTCTCGCCCATCCACAAAATGTTTACATGAAGATTCTCCTGAAAAAAATGGGATTGTTCGAGTTTTTCTGTCTCCAAATAGTGTGAAATATCATGATTTTCACTAAGATTTTCACTATTTTCAGTTTTTGTTCAGATTTTCCACTCTCTCCACCGTTTCCAGAGCACAAATAAACTACGTGGAACGCGAGGAGCTTCGACCTGTGGACGATGATTATCCGGGACTTTTCTTGCGGCTTCTTCTGAATCCCAGTAGGAAATGACGTGCCGGAGGTCTTTCGCTGAATTTTAGACTGAAAAATGGGGATTTAATGGATGATGGGGATCAGACCTGTGCGGCATTCGGCATTCGGCATATGCCGATGCCGGCATAATGCCGGTTTTTGGAGCATGTGCCGTTATGCCGATTTGAAAATTCACGACATATGCCGAAAATGCCGTTATGCCGAAAAATAAAATGACCGGCATAACGGCATAATGCCGACATTATGACGGCATTATGTCGTTTTTTTCTGCATTTTTGGCTTTGTTTTTTTTTTGTCAAAAACCATATTTTCATAATTTTCGTGTATCCGATGAAACATAAAGATCATGCAAATAGTAAGGTTTCTACGCAGATTGTTCCATTTTTGAGATTTCTTGAAGCTTTTTGCTCGAGCATTTGGAAAATTTCTGCAACAATTTTGGCTTGACTCGAAAATTGTCTGAAAATGCACCAATATGTTTCAAGGCGTGTACATTAAAGGGGGAGTACAGTTTGTGGGTATTTTGCTTAAATAGACTAACACTGGTCCAAAAGCACCGAATTTCATAATGAGACTTCGCAAAAAATTTCCACAAATTTTTATGGCCGGTCAAATTTTCGAAAAAAAAAGAGCCAAATTTTGCTAAAATCTAATATTTCGCGCACTTTTCTTTGTCACAGCTGCTGAATTTCTGTTTTTCGGAAATTATCACCCTTTAATCCTTATTTTAGTAATTTATCTCACGGAAATTCGTTGATTAAGACAACTTTTGGGCCGATTGGCATCCAAAAATGATCAAAATTGGATGCATAGCGGCCCAAAAGTTGTCTCCATTAACGAATTTCCGGCGAGATAAATTACCAAAACAAGGATTAAATGGTGATAATTTCAGAAAAACAAAAATCCAGCAGCTGTGACAAAGAAAAGTGCGCGCGAAATTTTAGATTTTAGCAAAATTTGGCTCTTTTTTTTTTCGAAAATTTGACCGGCCATAAAAAATTTTTGAAAATTTTTTGTGAAGTCTCATTATGAAATTCGGTGGTTTTCAACCAGTTTTAGTCTATTTAAGTAAAATACCCACAAACTGTACTCCCCCTTTAACATACTTCAATTTGTTTTTTGCACGTTTTCAGTAATTTCCATGATATAAAAACAAAAAGTACACTACCAGAGTACTCCATTAAATATTAATTTGAAAATTTTGAAATTATTTTGAAATTTAATGTTTTGGGAAAAAATGAGAATTTTGTGTGAAATTCTCGAAAATCTCACTAATGATCCGTCAGAAGTTGCTCATCGGACTTACATATATGATCGAATGAAATGGATCTAATATGTAAGTCGCATGAGCACCTTCTGACGGATTCCTAGTCGGGGTGTCCCATAGCATTTGGACGGTCTACTTTTCAACTTTTTGCTCTTTTGCCTTCAATTTTGAAATGTGAGTATAAAATTGTAGATACAGAGGTTTTTTGGTATGCTGCATCCGATGTCAATATTAGTTTCCCAAAAAAGTTTGCAGATGCCCTATACAGCTCAAGTGGAGGGGGTTTAATAGCAGTTGGGCGCATTAAAGTACTCCTACAAAAACATAAAAACATCTAACCAGTAAACCCAACTCAATATCTTGTCAAAAACCAAAAATTGTGCATACCTGTAGTGCTACGTCACATACCAAAATCAGACGAATACTATTTTTTAGATATTGGTAATGATATAGAGAACATGGAAGTTTGATTGAAAACATTTGAATCTTGTTGATTTTTTTGTAACTGGAAAACAATAGTTCAAAATGCCGAAATGCCGAATGCCGAATGCCGGCATAATGCCGGTTTTTAGAGCGCGGCATATGCCGAAATGCCGATTTCAAAATTCAAGGCATATGCCGAAAATGCCGTTATGCCGAAAAGAAAAATGGACGGCAAACTGCATTATAAACATTTTTATCGATTTTTTCAATATTAAACAGATATTTAAAAAGCCAAAAAATGAGGGAAAATGTCCCGTTCCCGTGAAAATTTCAAAAACGGGACAACGGGAATTCCCGTTCTCGTGAAAACACCCCAAAAACGGGACAACGGGACAAACGGGACACGGGAATTGACACCCTTGCTGCACAGCGCGGACTGCAGACTTTTCAAATAATAGTTAATATAAAACTTGATTGTACAGATTATTAATAAATTCGATGTTTATAATTTTTTTTTAAACAACAGTGGATATGGGGGAAATTACTGAAACTAAAAGTACTGATTTTTAAAACGTTCAACTGGTTTTTCACAGATTTTTCTCTTTTTTTTTTGTGATATTTCTGCACATTGGGCAAATATGAGTATTTTAAATGGGTGTTAATTAATTAATCAAATATAATTTAAGTTAAACAAAAAAAACAAAAAACTATGCGCGTAAAACATAACGCATTGAGTTCATACTGCGTATTTTGTGAACTACAGTAGCCAGGAAAATTTGACCTAAATTAATAATGGCTTGTGAGCGCGCGCAAAAAAATTAGGCGCCAATTTTTGATTTTTTTTTTCGAGAATTATCTTGTTTTTGTCATCATTTTTGAATAATTTTCCGTTCGACGTGCCGCTTTTTGGGATTTTTTGTTGAAATTTTCACCAATTTTAACGCTTTTTCAGCCATTTTGTCGTTGATCGCCCCAGTTTCTTGTCTATTTTCAATTTGCTGTATTCGTTCCTTGCGTTCATATTTAGGCCATTTAGCTCATCTGGAGCCACCTAATGAGTTTAAAACTTCAAATTTTTGATTTTTCCGGGCGGAATTCCGGTAATTATTCACTTCGTAAAAGTTTTCTCGTTAAATTTGTCGAAATTTTAATTGAAATTTTTTTTTTCTTCGATTTTTCATGATTTGCTATCACATTTCTGCTTTTTATCAACCAATTTCAGCTTGTTTTGAGTTAATTCCTCACGAAATAGATTAATTTTTTAAAGGCGCATGCATTTTCCCACTGCCGATATCCCGTTGCGCACGAGTGTTTGCCTCTCGTGTACTTCTCTCGGACAATTGGCGGGACTTTCGAAATTCATTTTTTGAGGTTTTTCTATTGGATTTTTAGTGTTTTCCGGCAGTTTGTTGAATAATTTAGCTCAAAAATGTTCTAAATTGTGAGATTTATTCGTTTTTAAAGTATAAATTGTGTGACAAGGACCATTGCATCGCTGGGAAGAGCAATAGTTAACTATTTCGCTGGAATTCTAGTAATCGGACGATTCTGTGGACTTATTGAGAGGTTTTTGATATTTTCTTATTGAAGCGTGTTCCTATGCTGAATATTTAGCTGATTTTGCTGCAAAAACAAGTTTTTCGGCCATATGCAAACTGATTCTCGAAAAAAAATCCCAGTTCTCTTAATTTTTCCCATTAATTCTCCTCATTTACGCTTCCAACTCCTACATTTTTGCCTTAAAAGCTTTCCATCTTATTAGCTAGCCAAATGAAGCGAGAATAAACAATTTCTAGCTCTTCTCTCATCTCCAACCATCTGCGTCTCCGCTCTCTTCCCATTTTCGAAAATGTCTTGCTTTGGAGCAGATGGACCGTTGTCAAGGCATTTTTTATCGCTTTTTTTCGTTTTCCCGTGTTTTCAATCGATTTCTCGTTCTCATTTATTCAAAAACAATATTTTCAGCTTAAAATGGAACCGACAGCCGCCGAGAACAACAACAATGTGTGGCTATTCTACCCGAATCTCATCGGTTATGGACGCATAGTACTCGCCATTTTGGCCATGTACTACATGTCGTCAGCGCCATGGTGTGCAATGTTCTGGTGAGTTTTGGCGAGCTGGAAATCGATTTTTGCATCAAAAATTAGCTAATATCCATGTTTACTACTACTTTTCATCTCTTTTTCACTGAAATGTCGAGTATTTTTGCGATGCATGGTAAAGAAATCAAGGTGACCAGGTTTCTTTTCAATTTTCCCCCATAATTGAAGAGTTACAATGCCATCTGACAAGGTTTTTCAGAAGAAAAGTCCTGAAAATTAGATTTTCGTAATTAAAATTTCTCATAATTTCAGCTATGCACTCAGCGCCGGACTCGACGCGTTTGACGGATGGGCGGCACGGACCTACAATCAATCGAGCCGATTTGGAGCAATGCTCGATCAGCTCACCGATCGGTACGTTAAAATTTCTCAAATATGCTGGAAAATTCGAGAAAAAAATTGGATTCGGTAAAATTCTCATATTTTCAGCTGCGCCCTGCTGGCCTTGGTGATGGCGCTCTGCAAGTTCTACCCGGATCACTTGTTCCTGCTTCAACTGTCGGCCGTAATCGACATCGCATCTCACTGGCTTCACCTTCACGCCACTGATCTCTCCGGTGCCACGAGCCACAAGCAGTCTTCGAATTGGCTTCTGAACCTCTACTACACGGATCGATTGTTCCTCGGATTCATGTGCGGCGGAAATGAGGCTTTCTACATTTTGCTCTACATTCGCGCGTTCTGGGCTGGTAAATATTTGATTTATTTTTGCTATAATTTATTAATTCCTCTAATTTTCAGGACCACTGATCTTCAACTTCCACTTCATGTCGATCTTCCCACTCATCGCCTTCCCGATTGCCTTCGTCAAGTCCGCCATCTCCGTCGTCCATCTGTACACTGCCGCCGAGATGGTCGTTGCTCACGATGTGAAGCTCCGTGTTGAGGCTGCTCAGAAGGCCCAATGATCTCCGGATCTCCCCGAAGTCTCCAAGATTCTCCTCTGATTCCCCATGAGCTTTTGTATACACATTCCCCACTACTTAATTCACGAGCTTTACGCTTAGCTTTAGTCCTTTAGTGCTCTCGTCTCAGGAAAATGTTTCCGATTTCCATTTAATTCCAAATTTGAACATATTTCTCTGTAATTTTTTTCCCCGTAATTTTTTTTTTCGCAAATTCCCGATGTACTTACTCTGTAAAATAATATTTATTTTGTTTATTTTATTTTCCATTTATTATTCAATTCGAATTGGTTTTCAGCCAGCCGATTTTATCTATTTTCTCTCAATTTTTATTTCTTGTTTTGATTTTTTTAACCTTAATCCCACGATTTTTGCAGGATATTCGACTATCCCGAGTTGACTACAAACTACAATGGCCGACGAGCTAGCCCGAATCCAGCAGTATGAGTACCGGCAGAACTCCAACTTGGTTCTGTCGGTCGACTACAATCTGACGGATCGGCGTGGCAGAGAGGAGCCGACTGGCGAGGTGCTGCCGATCACGGATAAGGAGATGCGCAAAATGAAGATGGGTGACCGGGCGATCAAGGGAAAAGCGCCGGTGCAGGATCAGAAGAAGAAGAGAAAGAAGAAGGACGACGAGAAAGCACAACAGTTCGGCCGGAATGTCCTTGTCGACAATAATGAGCTCATGGGAGCCTACAAGCCCAGAACCCAGGAGACGAAGCAGACTTATGAAGTGATTTTGTCTTTCATTTTGGACGCACTTGGCGATGTTCCACGCGAGGTTCTGTGCGGAGCCGCTGACGAGGTGCTTCTCACGCTGAAAAACGACAAATTCCGAGATAAAGGTGAGGTGAAAATCGAAGATTTTCAATAAAATTTATATTTTTTTTTCAGAGAAGAAGAAAGAAGTGGAAGCTCTTCTGGGACCGCTCACCGACGATCGTATCGCAGTTCTCATCAACTTATCGAAGAAGATCAGCGATTTTTCGATCGAAGAGGAGAATAAGCCTGAAGGCGATGGAGACATCTACGAGAATGAGGGTGTAAATGTGCAGTTCGACTCGGATGAGGAAGAAGATGACGGTGGGATGGTTAATGAGATCAAAGGTGATAGTGAGGAGGAGAGTGAAGAGGAAGAAGGTGTGGATACAGATTACACGGCAACACTCAAAGGAGATGGTCATTTGACGGAAGATGAGCAAAAAGCACGAGGAATTCTTCATCCACGTGACATCGACGCTCATTGGATCCAAAGATCGCTCGCCAAGTACTTCAAAGATCCTCTGATCGCCCAACAGAAGCAAACGGAAGTCATCGGAATTCTCAAGAACGCCGCCGACGATCGTGACGCCGAGAATCAGCTTGTCCTGCTGTTAGGCTTCGATCAGTTCGAGTTCATCAAGTGCCTTCGCCAGAATCGTCTTATGATCCTCTACTGTACACTTTTGCGTCAGGCGAACGAGAAGGAGCGTCTCCAAATCGAAGATGATATGCGATCTCGTCCAGAGCTTCATCCGATTCTTGCACTTCTTCAGGAGACTGATGAGGGATCTGTTGTGCAGGTGGAAAAGTCGAAACGAGACGCGGAGAAGTCGAAGAAGGCCGCCACAGCAGCAAATGAAGCCATCAGTGCGGGACAGTGGCAGGCGGGCCGCAAGATGTTGGATCTAAACGATCTCACGTTCAGTCAAGGATCTCATTTGATGAGCAATAAAAGGTAAATACAATTTTATTTTAAAAGTACGATTTTCCATTAGAAAATTAAGGAAATTTGATTCATTATGCACTTTAAAAGTCCACATTCCCAAAAAACCCTAAAATTCTCAATTTTGCAGATGCGAGCTCCCCGACGGATCCTACCGCCGCCAGAAAAAGTCCTACGAAGAAATCCACGTACCAGCCCTCAAACCACGACCATTTGCTGAAGGAGAGAAGCTCGTCAGTGTCTCAGAGCTCCCGAAATGGGCCCAACCGGCTTTCGACGGCTACAAGTCGCTGAACAGGATCCAATCCCGACTCTGTGATTCAGCTCTTCGATCCAAAGAGCATCTCTTGCTCTGTGCTCCAACTGGAGCTGGAAAGACGAACGTGGCGCTGCTCACGATGCTCCAAGAAATCGGAAACCACTTGGCAGAGGATGGAAGTGTGAAGCTCGATGAGTTCAAGATTGTCTACATTGCTCCGATGAAGTCACTGGTTCAAGAGATGGTTGGAAGCTTCTCAAAACGTCTTGCTCCATTCGGAATCACTGTCGGCGAAATGACCGGAGATGCTCAAATGAGCAAAGAGCAGTTCATGGCGACACAAGTGATCGTTTGTACGCCGGAAAAGTATGATGTGGTGACGCGAAAAGGCGGAGAGAGAGCCTATAACCAGATGGTTCGGCTGTTGATCATTGATGAGATCCATCTGCTTCACGATGATCGTGGACCGGTGTTGGAGTCGATCGTCGTCAGAACGATTCGTCAAATGGAGCAGAATCACGATGAGTGCCGACTGGTCGGACTTTCAGCAACTCTTCCGAATTATCAAGATGTGGCGACGTTCTTGCGAGTGAAGCCTGAGCATTTGCACTTCTTTGATAACAGCTATCGTCCAGTTCCCCTCGAGCAACAATATATTGGAGTTACTGAGAAGAAGGCTTTGAAGAGGTTCCAGGCGATGAACGAAGTGGTGTACGACAAGATTATGGAGCACGCCGGAAAGAGCCAAGTCCTCGTTTTTGTGCATTCCCGAAAGGAAACTGCGAAAACCGCGAAAGCGATTCGTGACGCGTGCCTCGAGAAGGACACGCTGTCGGCGTTCATGCGTGAGGGCTCAGCGAGCACAGAAATCCTGAGAACCGAGGCCGAGCAGGCGAAGAATTTGGATTTGAAGGACCTCTTGCCGTATGGATTCGCTATTCATCACGCTGGAATGAACAGAGTTGATCGTACACTCGTCGAGGATTTGTTCGCTGATCGGCATATTCAGGTAGGGGAATCGAAAATTTCCCGAAAATATTTCAAATCTTCAAAATATTATTTTTCAGGTGCTCTTTTCGACTGCAACTCTCGCTTGGGGAGTCAATCTGCCGGCTCATACTGTAATCATCAAGGGAACTCAGATCTATAACCCGGAAAAAGGACGTTGGACAGAGCTCGGAGCACTCGACATCATGCAAATGCTCGGAAGAGCCGGACGTCCACAGTACGATGATCGCGGAGAGGGAATTCTCATCACAAATCACTCGGAGCTCCAGTATTATCTCTCGCTGATGAATCAACAGCTTCCTGTCGAGTCGCAGATGGTCTCACGGCTCACTGATATGCTCAACGCTGAGGTTGTGCTCGGCACTGTCAGTAGTGTGTCGGAGGCGACGAATTGGTTGGGTTACACTTTCCTTTTTGTGAGAATGTTGAAGAATCCGACGCTTTATGGAATTACACATGAGCAAGCGGTAGGTTAAGCTTGAAATTTTAGCATTTTTCATAGAAAACCCTAAAATTCTCCAATTTTCAGCGCGCCGATCCTCTTCTAGAACAACGTCGTGCCGATCTCATCCACACAGCTTGCGTGCTTCTGGACAAGGCCGGACTCATCAAATATGACAAGCGAAGCGGAATCATTCAGGCCACCGAGCTCGGGCGCATCGCTTCTCACTTCTACTGCACATACGAGTCGATGCAAACCTACAACAAGCTGCTGGTCGAGACGTGCTCGGATATCGATCTCTTCAGAATTTTCTCGATGAGCTCCGAATTCAAGTTGCTGTCGGTTCGCGATGAGGAGAAGCTGGAACTTCAGAAGATGGCAGAGCACGCGCCGATTCCGATCAAGGAGAACCTGGATGAAGCGTCGGCGAAGACGAATGTCCTTCTTCAAGCCTATATCTCACAGTTGAAGCTCGAAGGATTCGCGCTTCAGGCGGATATGGTCTTCGTGGCTCAGAGTGCCGGACGACTCTTCAGAGCTCTTTTCGAGATTGTGCTATGGAGAGGTTGGGCTGGGCTCGCTCAGAAGGTGCTCACTCTTTGCAAGATGGTTACACAACGGCAATGGGGATCGTTGAACCCGCTGCATCAGTTCAAGAAGATCCCGAGCGAGGTGGTTCGATCGATTGACAAGAAGAACTACTCGTTCGATAGACTGTATGACTTGGATCAACACCAGCTGGGAGATTTGATTAAGATGCCGAAGATGGGAAAGCCGCTCTTCAAGTTCATTCGCCAGTTTCCGAAGCTTGAGATGACTACTCTCATCCAGCCGATCACAAGAACCACCATGAGAATCGAGCTGACAATTACGCCAGACTTCAAGTGGGATGAGAAGGTGCACGGAAGCGCCGAAGGTTTCTGGATCTTCATTGAGGATACCGATGGCGAGAAGATCCTTCATCACGAGTTCTTCCTGCTCAAGCAAAAGTTCTGCTCGGATGAGCATGTTGTGAAGATGATTGTGCCGATGTTCGATCCGATGCCACCACTCTACTACGTTCGGATCGTGTCGGATCGATGGATCGGCGCGGAGACGGTGTTGCCAATCTCGTTCCGTCATTTGATTCTGCCTGAGAAGTACCCTCCACCGACAGAGTTGCTCGATCTGCAGCCGTTGCCAATTTCTGCAGTTACGAATAAGGAATTTCAGACAGTTTTTGCTGAAAGTGGATTCAAGGTGTTCAATCCGATTCAGACACAGGTAAGGAATCGATTTTTGCTTTAAAAATAAGAATTTTCCGACTTTTCAAATTATTTTTCAAGTTTTTTAATAATTAAAGTACCCAATTTCAGAAAAACATTTCAATTTTTCAGGTATTCCGCACGGTCTTCGAATCCAACGAAAATGTGATCGTGTGTGCTCCAAATGGCTCCGGAAAAACCGCAATCGCCGAGCTCGCCGTTCTCCGTCACTTTGAGAATACACCAGAAGCCAAGGCAGTCTACATTACACCAATGGAGGATATGGCGACAAAAGTCTACGCAGACTGGAAGCGACGTCTCGAACCGGCCATCGGACACACGATTGTGCTGCTCACCGGCGAGCAAACGATGGATTTGAAGTTGGCTCAACGCGGACAGCTCATCATTTCGACGCCAGAACGATGGGATAACATCTCGCGGCGTTGGAAGCAGAGAAAAAGTGTGCAGAATGTGAAGTTGTTCATTGCGGATGACTTGCACATGATTGGTGCCAGCAATGGGGTTAGTAGAAGCTCGATGAGTATTGAAAAATTTAAATTTAAAAGTTTACTGCTATTCTAAACCCAAAACAGCCAAAAACTACCAAATTTCATAATAAAACGCACTAAAAAATTTAACGTTTTTGGATAAAAATACCTTTATTAGCTTATTATTAGCTTTGTGGTTTTTAGACCTGAAAAAGCCAAAAACTACCAAATTTCGCGATAAGAAATTCCAAAAAAAATTCAAAAAATAGTTATGACGGTTCAAAACTTAAAAAAAAACGTTCTAACTTGTGGAACTAAGTTTTTATTCGATAATACCCCTTTAATGCATATTTTGGTAATTTATTGCATGTTAAAGGGTTATTATCGAATAGAAACTTAGTTCCGCAAGTTATAACGTTTTTTTCCAGAATTTTGAACCGTCATAACTATTTTTGAATTTTTTTGAAATTCTTATCGCGAAATTTAGTAGTTTTTGGCTGTTTTTTGTCCAAAAACCGCCATTGTTAAATTAATCATCGAAAAAAAATTAAATTTGAAGGTTTACTGCTATTTTAGACCCAAAACCGGCAAATTTCATATTAAGCCGCTCTAAAAAATTTTTAAGTTTTGGAAAAAATACCTATTTTCAGCTAGAATCTCAAATTTTACGAAAATTTGAAATTTTAGCTGGAAATAGGCTTTTTTCCAAAATTTTGGACCGTCATACCTAATTTCTTTTTTAAAAATACATTTTTAGAGCGTCTTTTTACGAAATTTGAACTTTTTTGGCTATTTTTTGTCTAAAAACCACCAAAAATTTTAAATTTGAAGGTTTACTGCTATTTTAGACCCAAAATGGCCCGAACCTACCAAAGTCGCTCTAAAAAATTTAATGTTTTGGAAAAAATACCTATTTTCAGTTGAAATCTCAAATTTTACGAAAATTTGAAATTTTAGCTGGGAATAGGCTTTTTTTTCGAACATTTTGGACCGTCATACCTAATTTCTTTTTAAAAAATACATTTTTCGAGCGTCTTTTTACGAAATTTGGAGTTTTTTTGGCTATTTTTTGTCTAAAAGCCACCGGAAATTTTTTAAATAGTCCGTGAACATTTAAAAGTCTAAATTTATATATTTTAAAAAATTTCCTGAAAAATTTCAATTCCATTTTTCCAGGCGGTGTTCGAAGTGGTGTGCTCTCGAACTCGCTACATTTCATCTCAACTCGAATCTGCCGTCCGTGTCGTTGCTCTTTCCTCATCGCTCACCAATGCTCGTGATCTCGGAATGTGGCTCGGATGTTCCGCGTCGGCAACCTTTAACTTCATGCCGTCGACTCGTCCAGTGCCGCTCGATTTGGAGATCAAATCGTTCAATTTGTCGCACAACGCGTCGAGATTCGCTGCAATGGAGCGTCCTGTGTATCAGGCGATTTGCAGACACGCCGGAAAGTTGGAACCGAAACCAGCGTTGGTTTTTGTTCCAGGTAAAAATCTAGATAATTTGGAAAGTCTAGGGATTTCGACAGATTCAACAGATTTTATCGATAATTTGCTGCAAAATCAAGTCTCAGAAGTTGTAGAATTTCAAATTTTTCACAAATTTTAGTAAAAATCCCCGAAATTCGATTTGGGTGGCATTTTTCGATTTTTCGATGTTTTTCAGTGAAAATCGAAAAAAAAATTCAGAAAAATTAACCATAAAATATGATTTTTTAAAAATCTAATTTTGCTTATCAGAAAAATCCGAAATTTTTTTGAAAATAAAAAACGATAAAAGAACATTTTCGATTTTTTGATTTTTCGATTTTCTAAAAAAATCGAAAAACGAACACCCTTGTTTCTTCTGCAAAATCTCTTTTTGCAAATCTCAATAAAAATTCCCAAAATTTCAGTGCGTCGTCAAACCCGCCCAGTCGCAGTAGCTCTTCTCACAATGGCGTTGGCCGACGGAGCGCCGAAACGATTCCTCCGGCTCGCCGAGCACGACGACACATTCCAGGCGCTGCTGGCGGATATTGAAGACGAATCGCTCCGTGAATCAGTTTCCTGTGGAGTCGGTTTCCTGCACGAGGGCACCGCGCCGAAAGATGTACACATTGTACAGCAGCTCTTCGAGAGTAACGCCATTCAGGTGTGCGTTGTGCCACGTGGAATGTGCTATCAAATCGAGATGAGCGCATATCTGGTGGTGGTGATGGATACGCAGTTCTACAATGGAAAATATCATGTTTATGAGGATTATCCGATTGCTGATATGCTTCATATGGTTGGACTTGCGAATCGGCCGATTTTGGATTCAGACGGTGAGTTTTGAGCTGAAATTGGATGGAAATAGCTGAAAATTGAAAAAAAAAATCAATTTTTTCAACATGATGCACGTTTTTAGTTAAAAAAAAATCACAAAAAACACTATTTTTCGTTCCTAAATTTATTTAAAAAACGTTTCAAAATCAAATTTGTATCTAAAAACTTCCACTTTTCAATAAAAATGCCTAATTTTCAGCCAAATGCGTGGTAATGTGCCAGACGTCGAAACGGGCGTACTACAAGAAGTTCCTGTGCGATCCGCTGCCCGTCGAATCTCATTTGGATCATTGCCTACACGATCACTTCAACGCTGAAATCGTCACGAAGACTATCGAGAATAAGCAAGACGCCATTGATGTAAGCAAGAAAAAAAAATATGGAAAATCGTGTCGAGACCCGCTCAAAAAATCCGGCGTTTCGACTTACCCGCTATCCTAGTTCCCTGGAATCGTGATGACTCGTTGAGGCACCACGTTTTCAAGATCTGTTCAAAAACAAGATCTACATTTTGAAGATCTACTTTTCCAGGATCTGGCACCGTGCCAACTGCGGTTTTTTTCGATAAAAAACGAAACAACGATGCTCCGATGTTACGCGTCGCGTGTTGTTTAGCGATCAGAAAAATATATTATGAAATTTTCTTTTAGAAGATACGCTTAACAACACGCGACGTGTAACATCGGAGCATCGTTGTTTCGTTTTTTATCGAAAAAAAAACCGCAGTTGGCACAGTGCCAGATCCTGGAAACGTAAATATTTTTTTTGTTGATCTTCAAAATGTAGATCTTGTTTTTGAACAGATCTTGAAAACGTGATGCCTCAAAAAAAAAGTGTAAAATCTTGTCGAGACCCGCCAAAAAACCGCGGTTTCGACTTCTCCGCTATTCCAGTCCCCTGGAATCGTGATGACTTGTTGATTTTGTTGTTGTTTACTGGTTGTAAACAACCAATTGTTTACAATTTGTTGACTATATTCCTGTTAGCAATGGCTAATTGTTGTGCTCGCGTGGCCTAATGGATAAGGCACCGGACTCCGGAACCGGGAATGGGGGTTCAAGTCCCTCCGCGAGCTATTAGTTTTTTGCAAAAAATATTTTATTTCAAAATTTTTTAAAGTAATTACTTTGAGAAAGTCCATAAAATTCTTTTTTTTTCAGTACCTAACATGGACACTTCTCTACCGCCGAATGACACAAAATCCGAACTACTACAATCTTCAAGGAACCACACATCGTCATCTCTCGGATGCTCTTTCGGAGCTCGTCGAGCTTACGCTTAAAGACTTGGAGAATAGTAAATGTATTGCGGTGAAGGATGAGATGGACACGGTCTCGTTGAATTTGGGAATGATTGCCTCGTACTATTATATCAGTTATCAGACGATTGGTTAGTTTTTTTTTCTGAAATATTTTGAAAGAAAATTTCATTAATTCAATTTCAGAGCTCTTCTCAATGTCACTGAAGGAGAAAACCAAGACACGCGCTCTCATCGAGATCATCTCAGCATCCAGTGAATTCGGAAATGTTCCGATGCGTCACAAGGAGGATGTGATTCTTCGACAGCTCGCCGAACGCCTTCCAGGACAGCTTAAGAATCAAAAGTTCACGGATCCCCACGTCAAAGTCAACTTGCTCATTCATGCTCATTTGTCACGTGTCAAACTGACCGCCGAGCTCAACAAGGACACGGAGCTCATTGTGCTCCGCGCGTGCCGACTCGTTCAGGCTTGCGTCGACGTGCTCTCTTCGAATGGATGGTTGTCGCCGGCGATTCACGCGATGGAGCTCTCACAGATGCTCACACAGGCGATGTACTCGAATGAGCCGTACTTGAAGCAGTTACCGCATTGTTCGGCGGCTCTTCTCGAACGAGCAAAAGCTAAAGAGGTCACATCTGTCTTTGAGCTTCTCGAGCTGGAAAACGACGATCGATCGGATATTCTGCAAATGGAGGGAGCCGAGCTGGCCGATGTGGCACGATTCTGCAATCATTATCCATCGATTGAGGTGGCCACAGAGCTTGAGAACGACGTGGTGACGAGCAACGATAATCTGATGTTGGCTGTTTCACTGGAACGAGACAATGATATTGATGGACTCGCACCGCCCGTCGTCGCACCATTGTTCCCGCAGAAACGAAAGGAAGAGGGATGGTGGTTGGTTATTGGAGATTCCGAATCCAATGCATTGTTGACTATTAAAAGGTATGGGAGAGTTTTCTGAAATATTGGAGAAAATTCGAATTTTTGGTTTTCGAGTTATTTTTATAAATTTATAAATTATAATTTTAACAAATTTATAATTTCAAAATTAAAAATCTCAACTTTCAGACTTGTGATCAACGAAAAGTCGTCGGTTCAGTTGGACTTTGCCGCTCCACGACCCGGGCACCACAAATTCAAGCTCTTCTTCATCTCGGACTCGTACCTCGGCGCGGATCAGGAATTCGACGTCGCCTTCAAGGTTGAGGAGCCGGGACGCAGCAATCGCAAGCGAAAGCACGAGAAGGAAGAGGATTAAGCCGCCGCCGTCACCCACTCCCTGGTCATTTTTATTTTATTTGTATTATTATTATTATTCTTTTCAACTCTCAAAATCACACCCATTTTCTTATCAATTTTTGGTTTTCCCTTAAAAAATTTTTAAAATCTAAATATTTCTCATTCAAAAACACTATGATCTTCCCCTCCCTAAAACTCCCATTTGTTTGTTTTTGTTAAATTATTCAATTTTTTCCATTTACCTTTTTTCCTTTTGTTGAAAATTTAACATTATCTGGTTGTTGTAAAGCGAGATTTACCCCTCCTCCTCGTTGTTTTATAAAACAAACGCGTTTAAAAAATTAAGAAATAAATAATTTATCATGTGATAAGGGACATTTTCTAGGGAATTTGGAAAAAAAAGCGGAATAGGTTCCTAAAAAATTTTCGTCGAGTCAACAGTGAAATCCTCTCGAAGTAGCCGTTGAGATATGGGCGGCGGAGCCATTCCAGTCGGAATATGCAAAAATTGAAAAATTAAGCAATTTTCAGTGATTCTATGTTCCGTTTCATTAGAAAAATATAAATATCCAATTTTCCAATTCCCAACCAAAAACTATGAAAAAGTGGCAAAAATTGGGCATTTTATGGCCAAAATTCACAATTTTGAAATTTCTCTAAAATTGTTAATTTTATAGTTAGAGGACTCAAAATTGATCTCCGAACCCTAAAAAATTGTCCTTCTCTATTTCTATACGTTTGGTACATTTTCAGAAAATTATTTTTTTGTCCAAAAAAAGTACAGATGGATGAAAAATCGAAATGGGCAAAAACAAAAAGTTGTCTAAATTTGTTGAAAACGGCTAATTCATGTATGCTGAATTAAGAAAATCTAGGTTTAATCCATCAAAAACTATTAAAAAGTGGCAAAAATGGCCAATTTATGGCAAAAAAGCACAACTTTGAAACTCCTCTAAAATGGTTAATTTTATAGTTAGAGGACTCAAAATTGATCAGTAAACATTCAAAAATGCCCCTTTTCAGTCTTTGATGGTTTCGAACGATTTCAGAAAAACTTTTTTTTGCCAAAATGAAAAAAAAAGGACAGTCATTAGATGACCAAAAAAAATTTGGGCAAAAATAAAAATAAAATTTATGGCTAGTTCAGTGAATAAAGGACTCAAAAATATAATGCTGGTAATTATTTCTAAGTGTTTATTGTCTCAGAGCCATCTCTGAAAAAACAGATTTTTTTTCGAAAATTTCAAAAAGTTAGTAGAAATTCGATTTTTGACATATCTATTCTCTCTTTTTTATTTAAACATGTGTTTCAGTGAATAAAGGACTCGAAAATATAATGCTGGTAATTATTTCTAAGTGTTTATTGTCTCAGAGCCAACTCTGAAAAAACAGATTTTTTTTCGAAAATTTCAAAAAAATCGTAGAAATTTGATTTTTGACATATCTATTCTCTTTTATTTTTAAACATGTAGTTCAGTGAATAATCTATTCACTTTTTCGACCGTTTTCCGAAAAATTATTTTTTTTGCCAAAGAATGAATGGCATGGCTGAAAAATCGAAATGGGCAAAAATAAAAAGTTGTCTAAATTTGTTGAAAACGGCTAATTCATGTATGCTGAATTAAGAAAATCTAGGTTTAATCCATCAAAAACTATTATAAAGTGGCAAAAATCGGCCAATTTATGGCAAAAAAGCAGAACTTTGAAACTCCTCTAAAATGGTTAATTTTATAGTTAGAGGACTCAAAATTCACTCAAAAACACTACGAAATTGTTTATTTTTTAGAATGTAGCGGTTTTTATAAAACGTTGTTTTATAAAACAAATGCGTTTAAAAAAGTTAAGAAATAAATAATTTATCATGTGATAAGAAAAAAAAAGCGGAATAGGTTCCTAAAAATATTTCCGTCGAGCCAACAGTGAATTCGAGCGGGAATTAAATTGAATAAAAAAATCAATAATTTAAAGAATAATTTGGTGGTTGACAAAAATTCTATCACAAAATGGTGGAGAAAAAGCGAGAAAGAGAGACACAGACAATTATGCATTAAAATAAGAAGACGCAGAAGAAGAAACTATACTCGTAAAAGTCATTTACAGAAGAAAAAAACAATAATAATGATGATAATTGTTTAGATTTTTAGCACAAAAAAAAATTGGGGAATTTTAGGGAAATAATTTCAGATAACCGACACGTCACCGTCCAAATCGATTCTGGTGATGTGATTTCCAGAATGCGTGATTCTCGAAGTAGCCGTCGAGATGTGGGCGGCAGAGCCATTCCAGTCGGAGTCTGAAAAATTTGAAAAATTGAGATATTTTCAGATTTTCAGTGATTCCTAGCTAGGTTTTATTAGAAAAAATATAAATATCCAATTTTCCAATTCCCAACCAAAAACTATGAAAAAGTGGCAAAAATTGGGCATTTTATGGCCAAAATTCACAATTTGAAACTTCTCCAAAATTGTTCATTTTGTAGTTAGAGGACTCAAAATTGATCTCCAATTGATGAAAAAATGCCCTTTTCCAATGTCTAATGGTTTTGTACATTTTCAGAAAAATTATTTTTTTTGCCCAAAAAAGGACAGTCATTAGATGGCCAAAAAATTTTGGGCAAAAATAAAAAATTGCCTTAATTTGCTGAAAACGGGTAATTCATATATGCTGAATTAAGAAAATCTAGGTTTAACCCATCAAAAATTATTAAAAAGTGGCAAAAATGGCCAATTTATGGCAAAAAAGCACAACTTTGAAACTCCTCTAAAATGGTTAATTTTATAGTTAGAGGACTAAAAATTGATAGGTTGAAAAAAAACTGGGCAAAAATAAAAAGTTGCCTAAATTTGTTGAAAACGAATATATTTTGTATGTTAAATTCAGAAAATCTAGGTGAAACCCATCAAAAATTATAAAAAAGTGGCAAAAATGGCAAAAAAGTGCCAAAAATTGGCATTTTTGAAACTTCTCTAAAATGGCCAATTTTGTAGTTAGAGTACTCGAAATTCACTCAAAAACACTAAAAAGATGCCCTTTTTCTATTTCTATATGTTTTGTACATTTTCAGAAAATTTATTTTTTTGCCCAAATTTTTTTTGCCCAAAGGAAAATCTAGGTTTAACCCATCAAAAACTTTTAAAAAGTGGCAAAATTGGGTCATTTATTGCAAAAATTCACAATTTCGAAACTTGTCTAAAATGGTTAATTTTATAGTTAGAGAACTCAAAATTGTTTTGAAAACACTAAGAACTGTCCTTTTTCAAAATTTAACGGTTTCAAACATTTTCAGAAAATTGTTTTTTTTTGCCCAAAAAAAAGGGCAGATGGCTGAAAAAAAATTGGGCAAAAATAAAAAGTTGCCTAAATTTGTTGAAAACGAGTATATTTTGTATGTTGAATTCAGAAAATCTAGGTGAAACCCATAAAAAATTATGAAAAGTGGCAAAAAATGGGCAATTTATGGCAGAAAATCACAATTTTGAAACTTGTCTAAAATGATTAAAAATTTTTTTAAAAATAAATTTTCAATTTTCAGTGATTCTAGGCTCCATTTCATTGCAAAAAATGTTGTTAAATTTTCAAATTTTTTCCAAATTTTTTCCCTACCTCTTGTATTAGTCATCGGTGAGCCAACGTCGGGCTCCGAGTCACTGGCTCGGCTGAGTAGGACCACTTGTCCGCTGCGTTCGTCTCGGAGTCGTTGTGCCAGCGGGGTGCCTCCACGAGATGAATTCGAATGCTGATACCTGCAAAAGTTTTTTTGAAGTTTTGAGAGTTTCAAAAAAAAATTTTAATTTTAAAAATATTTTTTTTTACGAATAATTTTTTTGAAACGTTCGGCATTTAAATGTATGCATTTTTACACTTTTTTACACAATTTTTAATTTTATTTAATTTTGAAATTTTTTTACAAAAAAAATTAAATTAATTTTTTCCGATATTTCAAGATTTAGTCAACAAAAATTTCACACAGAGCACATAAAATTCGAAAAAATCCATGTCAAATTTGTTAAAATACCAAAAATTCTGCAAAAAAACCAGAAAAACTAAAAAATTCCACCTTTTTCCACGTTTTCCTGTTTGAATTCCCTCCAAAATGAATGAGAACTGCCAAACCAAGCAGCGAGTCGCTCCGTCCATTTTTCGACCAATCAGACGCTGATTGGTTGAAAAGTGGGAGGAGCAAATCGCTGATTGGTCGGCAGAAAAGTTGAATTTTTTTTGTTGATTTTTATCGATTTTTCAGCATTTTTTTTGTGGAATATCTCTTTTTTTCATTTAGACAACAACAATTTCACACAGCGCACAAAAAAAAATCCAATTTTAGGTTAAAAAAACCATGTCAAATGTGTTAAAAACACCCAAAAAATCGAAAATTCCACATTTTTCCAAGTTTTCCTGTTTAAATCCCCTCCAAAATGAATAAGAACCGCGCGACCAATCAGCGATTTGCTCCGCCCATTTTTTGACCAATCAGAAGAAGTGGGGGCGGAGTTGGGAAGCGCTAATTGGTTGAAAAATGAGCGGAGCGAATCGCTGATTGGTCGGTAGAAAAGTTGGAATTTTTCTTTGTTTTTTCTCGATTTTTAAAAGTTTTCTTAGTGGAATTTTTGAATTTCCGACTGTTTTGAGTATTTTTGAACCAAATTTTCTAGTTTTAACACAGAATTTTTCAAGCTTTAGTTAATTTAATAAATCCATGTCAAATTTGTTAAAATGCCCCAAAAATCAGAAATTGCACAAAAAACCGAAAAAAAGAAAGAATTTTTCTTGATTTTTTTTTTGGATTTCTCTCGATTTTTAAACGTTTTTTTAGTGGAATTTTTGAATTTCAGAGTATTTTTAACAAAATTTTCTAGTTTTAACACAGAAGTTTCCAAGCTTTAGTTAATTAATTTAGCAAATCCAGGTCAAATTTGTGAAAATACCCAAAAAAATCGAAAATTCCGCAAAAAAATGCAGAAAAACTAAAAATTCCACTTTTTCCACATTTCTCCCTTTGATTTCCCTCCAAAATGCATAAAAACCATCAAACCAATCAGCTAACCGCTCCGCCCATTTTTCGACCAATCAGGAGGAGTGGGGGCAGAGTTGGGAAGCGCTGATTGGTTGAAAAGTGGGCGGAGCAAATCGCTGATTGGTCGGCAGAAAAGTTGGAATTTTTTTTGGATTTTTCTCGATTTTTAAAAGTTTTTTTAGTGGAATTTTTGAATTTCAGAGTGTTTTGAGTATTTTTAAACCAAATTTTCTAGTTTTAACACAGAAATTTCCAAGCTTTAGTTAATTCACACACACATGACACAAAGCTTAAGATTAGATTTTTAGCAGAGACACACAGGTACGTACCGATGGGAACTTGATGAGTGGGTGGTTGTGGTGGGAGTGTTGGAAGACTGAACAAAGTCTCGCTTACTCGAACCGGACGGCGGAAGGGCTCCGTTTTTGGAGTTGTTGTAGGCGTCTGTAGGTGCTGCTGCTGCCGGGGAACCGTTAGGTGCTCGGCGAGTTGGGATCTGAAAATTTTTAATTTTTTTTAAATAAAAAAATTTGAACTATAGTTTTGAATTTGAACATTGTGAACTTAATTTTGAAAAAAATCATAAAAATTTTTTAATGGTTTCAATATATTTTTTCGTAATTTGATTTTGTAAATTTGAAAAAAAAAGAAATTAGTTTTTTTTTTCAAAGTTTCGGTACGAACACATTAAAAACATTTTTTTACATGAGAAAATGATTTTTTTTGGAAATTTTGAAAAAATATTTTTGAAAAAAATCAATTTTTCTTTTTTCGTAATTATGAAAATTAAAAAAAAAATTGAAATTTAGACTTTTTTTTTGAAAATTTCTTTTAAAAAACGATAAAAATGTTTTAATTCAACAGATTTATTACAAAATTTCTTTTAGATTCTTTGAAATTTTCGAAAAAAAATTTTTTTTGAAATTTTTGAAAAAAAATTTAATAAAAAATTATCCCTTTTTATTAGGAATCATTTTTCGAGCGCCAAAAATTTCATTTTTTTTTTCATTTTTCTCAATATTTCAAAAATTCCCTCCATACAAACCTCAAATGGAACTTCCCGTCCCCCGGCTCCACCCCCTCCACCATTGCCCAATATCGAATCCTGTGACGCGTTACCATTCCATTTATGTTGTACAGGTGGCGGTCCTTTCGGGGCTCCGGCTCCGCGAGCCGACTCTTTTCGTTTCGGATATGGTGAACGACCGGTGGCTGAAAATTTGAAGAATAAAAAAAAATATTTATTTATTTTTCAACAGTAATAATATATTAGAAAAATTCTAAAACTATTCATTTTTACAAAAAAACTAAATTTTTTTTCGAAAAATTTATCAAAAAATGTTTTTTTTTGAATAAAAAAAATTGAATAAAAATTATTATTTGCAACATTGAAAACATTTTTTTAATTTTAGCGCGAAACGACAAATTTTCTGTTGAATGCAAAACGGTATGCGCCTTTAAGGAGTACTGTAGCTTCAAAGTTTGCAGAATTGTCATCGATCGAAAAACTATGAAAAACTGATGGAAATTCTGCAAAATTTGAAATTACAGTACTCCTCAAAGGCGCATACCATTTTTTACATTGAACAAAAATATGTCGTGTCGAGACCGGGGAAACTGTAATTTCGGCGCAAAATTCGATATTTGTGTAATATATTGACAGATTTTCTCAATAATTCCAGAAAAATGAATAAAAAATTTTGTCGAATTTCCTGTTATTAATTTCAGTATTAAATTGTTAATAAAAAATAATTGGTTATTACAACAAAAAAAAGCACAAGCACAACAACAAAAAAGGGTTCATCACACACACACATACAAAAAAAAATTGAAAAAAAAGAAACATGCAGTTACACAAAAAAAATAGAGGGGGGAAAGGCAGGGACATACACAAAAATCACAAAAAAAAATTTTTTGCTAAAAATTCCAGTAAAACTCCAAATTAACACGTACTTTTTAAAAAATGCATAATAAAAAAAAATTTCAAAAATTTTTTTTTTTGGTTTTTCTGTTCACAATAATCTTATCCAATAAATTCCGAGTAAAATTTTGATCCTAAAGTTTTCGCTAAAACCCTAAAAAAAGTTCACTTCAGCACACAAATCTTCTTCATCATCCGTGCTCCACACTCCAAGCTGTTTCTCATACATTTTCAGATAGACCCGATACATTCGATCGTAGACGTCACGATTAAACTTACAATTCGCACGACTACGTCTCGACTGAATCTCGTGAATCTCATCGCGAATCGAGGCCATCGGTTTTTGTAGAATCGGGCCGAGCGCTTTCGTCGGCACTTCGGACAGGTCTTCGGGCCGCGGCGGTGGTGGAACGTGTTGGCGGTCGCTCTGGAAATCGAAATTTTTTTTCTGTTGGGATTTTTCTGAAAATGTAATCGGCAAACCGGCAAATTGCCAAAAAATGAAAATACCCGGCAAATCGGCAAACCGGCAATTTGCCGAAAATGAAAATATCCGGCAAATTGCCAAAAAATGAAAATACCCGGCAAATCGGCAAACCGGCAATTTGCCGAAAATGAAAATATCCGGCAAATTGCCAAAAAATGAAAATACCCGGCAAATCGGCAAACCGGCAAATTGCCGAAAATGAAAATATCCGGCAAATCGGCAAACCCGCAATTTGCCGAAAATTAAGAATGCGTATTGTGCAACATATTTGACGCGCAAATTATCTCGTAGCGAAAACTACAGTAATTCTTTAAATGACTATAGTTTTTTGACACAAGTGCTACAGTAGTCATTTAAACAATTACTGTAGTTTTCGCTACGAGATATTTTGCGCGTCAGATATGTTGTGCAATACGCATTCTTAGAAATATAAGTGCGTTAGTTTTTCCACTTCTATGATTTTAAAGGGAGGCGCATTTATGCGGAATGGTCTTGCCGCTCGTTCAGTAATCATTTTCAGCGGTTTCTGTGTAAAATTCGGGTAGATCACATGTAGATCATAAAATAATCATATCATATTTCATATTCCTGTTGCTTTTTCTGTTGCTTTTTCACAAATTAATTGTGATCTACGCGTGATCTACGCGCGGCAAGACCATTCCGCATAAATGCGCCGCCTCCCTTTAAAATCGTAAAAGTGGAAAAACAAATGCACTGTAGCTATTACGGGAACACCAAAACTTTGAGAATACGTACTGCACAACATATTTGACGCGCAAAATATCTCGTAGCGAAAACTACAGTAACTCTTTAAATGACTACTGTAGCGCTCGTGTCGATTTACGAAAATCATTTTTGGCACAAACGCTACAGTAGTCATTTAAAGGGTTACTGTAGTTTTCGCTACGAGATATTTTGCGCGTCAGATATGTTGCCCAATGCGCATTCCTAGAATTTCGTGGTTTTGTAATAAAAATTGTTCAAAATCGGCAGAATCAAAAAAAAAAAACCTTCAACTTGCTCAGCGTTTCCCTGAGCGAATGCATAACCTCGTCGTCAGAATAACCAAAATCGATGGCAATGTCGTTTTGGATAAATTCCATAAATGACTCCATATTGTGCTTTCGGACGTTTTCTGGAAATGGGTGGTTTAGGCGTAGGCGTCGTCGTTTGCCGCCTGCCTGCAGGCACGTAGGCAGGCAGGCAGGCAGGCAGGAGTTTCATTTCAATAAATCCCTAATTTTCAGTAGGTAAATTCATTTTAAACATTAAAAAAATTACTGAATTTTATAGGATTTACACATCATTTTGTGGACCAATTTTTTTTCCCGAAATTTCTAGACTTAAAATTCGAGAAAATTGACTCACAAAATGATGTTCAAAAAAACCTATAAAAAATTCAATATTATTTAATGTATAAGTTAAATTCGAGCCGCGACGCGACACGCAACGCGCCGTAAATCTACACCATATATGGCCGGCGCCAAAATGGCCTAGTTCGGCCTAAACTCTTCCATTTCAATTTATGAGGGAAGCCAGACATACTGAAAATCAAAACTTGCTGCCTACATGCCTGCCTACCGCCTAAGCTCAGGTGTTTGACAGTAGGCGCGCCTGTAGGCACGTAGGCATGAGCCTAGGCACTACTCACTTTCATGCATTTTCATGATATTATAGGCCATCGCTATCAAAATACAATCCCCTTCCACGAGGAACACATCCCAAAGTCTCAATGCCAACGAGAACGGAACTCGATCCAAAAAGCATCCGAACCACCATTTGGTGAGGTAAATGTACGGAATGTCCTGCTTCTCCAAATGCTTGTAGACACGTGGCTTATACTTTTTCAGCACCCGCTTGAAGTGCTCTTCGTAGCGTTGAAGCTTCGGGAAACCGGGAACAAAGAATCCGTGCATCGTGTGCTTCGGACTGACCATCAGTTGATGGAGACTCCAGAACGCGTCCTCCTCGTCCAAGTACATTAGGAAGAGCGCGGCGATCTGCGACATTCCCTGACAATAGCCGACTTCTGTGTTGAACATCGAGTAGGCGGCGAGCACGTTGAGCAGCGATTTTTGTCTGAAAAATATTTGGTTTTTGAGAATAATAGTTTTTTTTTAAATCAAAATTAAAAATTAATTTAAATTTAAAAAAAAATTAAATCTGAAAGTATATCATTTTTATTACACAGACGCGAAAAATTTGAAAAAATTGGTTTTCTAGAAGTTTTTTTTTTGAAAAAAAAAAGAATTTTGGAGAATTCGAAGCGAAATTTCGCGATTTTTGCACCAAAAATACGGTACCCGGGGTCTCGACGCGACATACTATAGTTTTAAAATGCAAAAAAAAAGGTGTGCGCCTTTGAATGGTACTGTATCTTAATTTCATACATTTTTTTGAGTTTGAAACTACAGTACTGTTTAAAGGCACACACACACACATACATTTTCGTATTTAACAAAAACTTTTCGTGTCGAGACCACGGGTACCGTATTTTAAGCAAAACAACCTAGAAATTTCGCGTCTGAATAATATTTTTTTCCCTACAAACGCCCACTCACTTAACATCATAACGTTTTCGAAACGCCAAATGATCGCGATACGTCCGATTAATATCCAAATCGATTTGCTTGATATCCTTCGAAACTAATCTTGCTCTGAGCAGCAGCTCCGCATACACATCCCGCCGCTCGTGCTTCAGCCGTTCCGCACCGAGAAGTCGAGGCCAAATGACGATCCGTAGCTTCTCGGGGATGCCCTTCCATATCCGATCTTCCATCTTTTTCGACGGTCCACCCGACTTCCACACCTCAATCATTTTCAGCCATTTCTTCTCGCGACTCAGCTCTTTGATGATTCGTCGTTTTTGGAGATCCGTTCGTTCGTCTGCAGTCGCTTTTTCGCCTTTTTTACTGCAAAAAAAAAATCATTTAATATTCTCAGATTTTTACAGAAAAACACAAAAAACGTACTGTACAAAACCAAAACGATCCAAATTCGTGTACAACTCGAAATTCGGATTCTCCCAAGCATCAACATCAGCCGCGTCGGGACCCTTCTCGTATCGATTAATAATCGAATCACGTTCCATCAGCTCCAAGTACTCGGGATCATCCTCGTCACTCGACGAGTCAGCGTCTTCAGCTGGAAGGATGGAAATTGATTTTTTCGGAGATCAGGTTTTTTGAAAATAACTGTATTCTAATACCCTAAAAGCTTCTTCCGTCGGCACCATGTGGCACAGTTTAATTCTACAGTAACCCTAATTTGCAAGTGGTGCCCGGCTGTCCCATCACGGTTTGATCTACAAAAATGCGGGATTTTTTTCCCAAAAAAATGTGACGTCAGCATCAGTTGAAAAGTCTGAGAAATTCCCGCAATTCTCGTAGAGTTACGTAGATCAAACCGGCATTGCACCTGGTCACGTGTAGACAGAAAGTCCCATTACGCTTTGATCTTCGAAAAATTCGGGAGGTGGGACGCAGACATCTCATCTGATTTCGTACGGTTAAGAGCGTGATGACGTCACATATTTTCGGGCGAAAAATTCCCGCAATTCTCGTAGATCTACGTAGATCAAACCGACATGGGAGAGTAGGACACCAAGGAGTTCATAGCAACAATTCTAGGTTTCAAGTTTAACAACCGTTTAATTTAAATTCCCAGATCCGTTACCTTCCCCCTGATTATTGTTGTTAAACCCCCGCAATCCGTGCACCAGACTGTAGTGCTGAAACTGCTCGTCGTCGGCGTCGGGCTCTGTGGCGAGCAGCCGCGATATCCGATTTTCCGCCTTTTTCAGCGGCTCACTGAGCCGACTGGCCAACTGATTCTTGACACGAAGCGACGCGGTCCGAAGCATCGGACTAATATCTATAAACGACGGAGACGGCGAGGCGGATCGTGTGCTCCCGGGTGATTGCGGCGTCGGCAGATTCTCATCATTCTTCCCGTTGTTTTTTGGTGCCGTAGTTGCTGCTGCTGTTGGGGGCCTCCGCAACGACTGAGACCGCCCAAATCGGGAGATCACAGCTCCAAGCGAGCCGCTGCTCGGCGGCTCTCCGATTGACACGTCAATTTGAATCTCGCGTACTTTACGCACAGATCCGTTCCGCCGGAAGTTAGTGGTGGTGGTCTTCGGATTGTTCTCATCCTCATCGGTGTCCGTTGCGTCCAGCGAGATCATTGGTACGTTCATCATCAGGTCAGATTGAGATCACAAGTAGAATTACTAGAAACGAAGAGGATTTTGAAAGAAAATCAAAGAAAATAAACGATATTCGGAGTGAAAACAAGCACGTAGTGCCAGATTTGATCTAAAAAAAATGCGGGAATTTTTTTTCCATGCGAAACTGGTTGAGAACTCTGCGTCTCTTCTCCCGCATTTTTTGTAGATCCACGTATATCACGCCGAAATGAGACACTGTGGCACCACTTAACTAACAGTGTAAATATTCAAAAAATTCTATAAATCCCAAGAATCTCAAGAATGAGCCAGAGAAAAAAAAAATTTTTTGGGCTTATAATTCAGAAAAGAGCCACAATTTTCACACGCCATCACAAAAACAACAGGAGGAAATGGAAAATTTGTGAAAATTGTTTGACAAAAAAAAGGGGAAAAACGGGGCAAACAAAGCTTTGTTACACACACACATATTAAATGATTCTTTCACCGCCTGCCTGTGCACGTACGTATTCAAAAGAGAAGAAGCAAAAAAAGTTTAAAAATTCCGTTTTTTTTTTCGCCAAAAAAGGGTTGTTTTCACAATTTCTCAAGCTTTGGTGACATTTTTCAAAACAAAAATTTCTTCCCGGATTAAAAGTGCTGACAAGTTTCAACGGGGCTTATCGACGCGATTAGATTATGTCAAAAAAGAAAAAAAAAGTGTTTCGAATGTTTGAACTAAGCACGTTGTGATGGAGGAAAAAAGGAATCCATTTATTAAATCGAATCAGAAACCTCTTAACTTCAATTTCAAATCTGACTAAAACCGAAAAATTGTGCTCAATTTGATATCATAACTTTAACACGGATTAGAAGACGTATGTAAATATACCGTGTTTCCTAATAACGTCTAGGACATGAATGAATGCAATTTAAACAAGTACTTGGTTTGAGGAGCCCCGCGGTGTCAGTATGTCCCATCACGGTGTGATCTACAAAAATGCGGGAAACGAGTCGGTTGAGAACATGATGATGTCACACTTTTCTGGACAAAAGTTCCCGAATTTATTGTAGATGATCAAGCCGTGATGGGACAACCTGACACCACGTGTTTGAGCTTATTAAATTAAGAAAGTTGCGATCAAACTCTGTCAGAATTGAGGTACGATACTAATGTGAAAAAAATTCAAAAAGTCTTCAGTCAAAATTCAAACGTTTTGAAAATCTTTACAGCATTCCAAAAAACGCTCCACTAGACCAAACTACAAAAGAAATTTAAAAAAGAGAAATGAATCCTCGCAAAGTTTTCTCACATGAATTCCAGCGCAGATTATCAAATGTTCTTCTAAAAATTATGAATACATGCGTATATTAAATATAAATGTAGCAGTTCCCACGATATGATACGATATTCATCAGTTTGTTGTAAATGAGGAAGTTGGAAAAATTTCGAATTTCGGATTTAATGACTGTCTGTATACAGGTTCTCTAGATGTCAATAAAAATGGGAGTGGGTTACTGTAGTTTCTTACACGTTCCATCAGTTCGTGTAGAATGCTCCAAGACTACTGTAACCCAGAGACCTCCAGCGAAAAAACTAACGGAACAAAGAGGCTGTCGGAAGAAATTACCACATTGAGCAAAAAAAAAAAACAAAACTATATAACCGGTACCTCCCTCTGTCCCCCGTCCATTCATCCGGAGCCACCACGAACAAAATACGACGAAATTAATTGCCAAATATACGGCTTCTTCTTCTTCTTCTTCATCTTCTTCTCGCTGCTCACTCACACCCCAAGCGAGCAAGCGAGCTCACGCAAACACATATTCCGAAAAAAAGAAAAAGACGGGGGGAGGCAATATGAAAAGTAAGAGGAGGAAAAGTGTGAGCAAAAGACATAGATATGTGGGGATATCTATATATATATATATGGATATCTACTAATAAATAAAGTTATTCGGACACACAAAAAAAAAGAAAGAAAAAAAAAGAAGAAAGAAAGAAATGAGAACAACGAAAAAAAATAGTGAGAGAAGCGAAAATAAATAAACCTGAAATCCAAGTAATTTCGGGATTTCTAGGTGGTTACTGTACATTCAATAATCTACTATTTGGTATAAAACACATCAAATATGTTGCAGTACGTATTCTCAAAGTTTTGGTGTTCCCGTAATAGCTACAGTGCATTTGTTTTTCCACTTTTACGATTTTAAAGGGAGGCGCATTTATGCGGAATGGTCTTGCCGCGCGTAGATCACGCGTAGATCACAATTAATTTGTGAAAAAGCAACAGAAAAAGCAACAGGAATACGAAATATGATATGATTATTTTATGGTCTACATGTGATCTACCCGAATTTTACACAGAAACCGCTGAAAATGATTACTGAACGAGCGGCAAGACCATTCCGCATAAATGCGCCTCCCTTTAAAATCATAGAAGTGGAAAAACTAACGCACTGTACGAAACCACGAAATTCTAAGAATGCGTATTGCACAACATATCTGACGCGCAAAATATCTCGTAGCGAAAACTACAGTAATTCTTTAAATGACTACTGTAGCACTTGTGGCAAAAAACTATAGTCATTTAAAGAATTACTGTAGTTTTCGCTACGAGATAATTTGCGCGTCAAATATGTTGCACAATACGCACTCTTAATTTTCGGCAAATTGCGGGTTTGCCGATTTGCCGGGTATTTTCATTTTTTTTGGCAATTTGCCGATTTGCCGGATATTTTCATTTTCGGCAAATTGCCGGTTTGCCGATTTGCCGGACATTTTGATTTTTGGCAATTTGCCGGTTTGCCGATTTGCCGAACACCAATTTGCCCGGAAGTTTTCAGAGGGATTTTTATAACACGGAAACACTTAAAACTGTGCTGTTTTGAATTTTTATTTCCAGATATTTTATAGAATTTTCCTATTTTTCAAAATACATATGGGAACACTCATAGAATGCGTACAATATTGCCGACTAAAAACAAAATTCTGAAATTTCCAAAAAAAAAAAATGGGCAAAACACAATTTGTCGAAAAATTTCGGCAATTTCTGGATTTTCTTTCAAATTGAACTGCTATCGAATTTCAATAGTATAAATTCTATAAGTTCAACAGAAAACTTCAGACAAGTATTGAGTAGCACAAAGTTCAATATTTAACGAATTTGTACTTAAATTCTAAAATTCCGGCAAATTTCCGGTTTGCCGATTTTCCGGAAATTTTCATTTTCGGCAAATTGCCGATTTAGCGTTTGCCGGATATCAAATTTGCCGGAAATGTTCATAGGGTGCATACAATTTTGCCGATTAAAATTGAAATTCTGAACTTAAAAAAAAAATGGGCAAAACCACAACTTGCCGAAAATTCTAGGCAATATATGAATTTTCGGCAAATTCGGCAAATCGACAGTTTGCCGAAAATTCCAATTCTGGCGTTTTGCCAATTTGCCGGAAATTTTCGATTCCGGCAATTTGCCGGAAATGTTCAATTCTGACAATTTGCCACCTTGCCGGAAATTTTCAATTCCGGCAATTTGCCGATTTGCCGGAAAAATCGTTTGTTGCACCACAATTTTTCGGCAATTGTCGTTTTTCCGGCAAACTCGGCAAATCGGCAAATCGACAATTTGTCGGTTTGCCGGAAACTTCAATTTCGAAAATTTGCTAATTTGGCCGAAATTTAAATTCCGGCAATTTGCCGAAAATTCCAATTCCGCCACTTCGCCGTTTTGCCGAAAATTCCAATTCCGGCACTACGCCGATTTTCGAAAATTCCAATTCCGGAAATTTGCCGATTTGCCAAAAATTCCAATTCTGGCGATTTGCCGATTTGCCGGGCAAAAATAGTTGACCGCCTACCCCCATCTAATCTACTGTAACCTTAGCTCCTTCGCACCTAAATAGTTCTAGCAAAAAGAACACGGACTTCGAACTTCTCCAAAAAGCTCTAACTCATTTTGCACGGGACCCCGAAACAAGAACTGAGAAGACCCTCCGGAATTTAATTAAAACACGAACAACCCGAAACATGTGTGTGTGTGCGTGTGTGTGTGTGTGCTCCGTGAGCCACCACCCCTCAATAGAAAAAAGAGAGGTCGTGTAGAGTTGCCCGTCAAAATGAATTAAATTTGTGGTATACCAAGGGGGGATGAGTGGAAAAAAGGAAAAAAAAAAGAAGTAAGAAGTAAGATCGAATTAAAAATTCGTCCTTTTTTCTCCAATTCAAAACGTATATATATATATATATATATATATATATATATATCGGATTAGTATCTATAGGGGTCTCGGGCTGTCACATCCAGTACTACCTACACGTTTACAGCATTTTCAGTCGGGCACCTAACACCAAATTACTTATTCATACTCATTTTTCGAGCGGTAACACGATACACATCTCAACAATAGATGGAGGGGTCTAACCAACAAGTGTGCAATGTTTTGGGTGAGCCCAGTCGCCAAAAAAAGAAAACAAAGCAATAAAACTTGGCTCGGAAGGACACCGAAATCGGACGAATGAATTGGTTAAAAAAACCATAGAGGGGCTTCTTGCAACATGGTGCAACGAAAAATATTGGCTGAAATTCCGAGAAGTATCACATCAGGGATGTGTGGCAAATTTGCAGAATTTGCCGAATTTTCCTAGCTCGGCAAATTTTTCCCTAAAAATTTAGTAAAATGACACAATACTGAGTTACACGGAACTTATTCAGAAACCAGATGTATGTTCAGAATTCAGTAGTTTTGGTGTTCCAAAAAACATGAAAAAATTTCAAATTTTTCAGAGTTTGTTAAGCACGGCAAATTTGCCGAACTTGCCGAGCTCGGCAATTTATGGGTTTGTAGATTTGCCAGAAATTCTCAATTCCGGCAATTTGCCGATTTGCCGGAAATTTTCAATTTCGGTAAATTGCCGATTTGCCGGAAAATTTCAATTCCGGTAATTTGACGATTTGCCGATTTGCCGGAAAATTTCAATTCCGGTAATTTGACGATTTGCCGATTTGCCGGAAAATTTCAATTCCGGTAATTTGACGATTTGCCGATTTGCCGGAAAATTTCAATTCCGGCAATTTGCCGATTTGTCGATTTGCCGGAAATTCTCAATTCCGGAAATTTGCCGATTTGCCGGAAATTTTCAATTCCGGCAAATTCGGCAAATTCGGCAACGTGTCGAAAAAAAATATAGAGGGTCTTGCAACAAGAAAAATATCGACAAAAATTCCGAGAAGTATCACATCTAATTTGTAGATCATGTGTGTATGCCGACTTCTGGGGCTGAAAACTAATTTTTTCTGAAACTACCGTAACCCTACAGTATTCCTACCGTACCACTACTGTACCACTACAGTACCCCGCCTATATTCCTACACTAACCCCCAACTCCAGATGCCAAAACTTCAGAGGTGGACGGCAAAACGGCAAATCGGCAAATTCTAATTACCCCAGAAAAAAAACTAAAATTCTCCGAAGAAAACACCTCGAGAAGCCACGAAATTTCAACTTTTCAGGAAGAAAAGTGTGCACTTTTACGAAAAAAAACAACCCAACTGAGAAAACTCGAAACGAAAAAAAAATTGACTTGGATCACTTTTTTCTGTCGAAAATACAAAATACAAAAAAAAAATGTATTCCATTTTTTTCTGGCTATAAAAAAATATGAAAATTTCAATTTTCCAAGTGTCGTCACCACCGAGTTTCTTCTCTCTTGACTGATGGCTGTTTTTATCATGGCCACGCCCACCCCATGGGAAAGAGCACATAGTTGCTCCGAATTTCATGATGATTGACAGGTTCTCTATATATCGGGGGCAAAAAAAGGAAAAAAAACGTAATAGGAAAATGATTTGTGAGACTTATTTTAGTAGACATTTTTTCTAACTTGCTATAGAAATTGCAATTTTTCAAAAAATTCCCGGAGTACCGGTTCCGACCCAAAATGACCCGAAACTACCAAATTTCGTATTAAGACATTTTGAAAACTTCTCAGAAAAAAAATTATGGGGGTTCAAAGTTTTGGAAAAAATTCTCATTTTCAGCTACAATCACAATTTTTTCAACTTCTCGGTGTCGCAGCCTCTGGAACCTAATTTTTATTTAATTAGCACTTTTTAATAAATATTGGGGTACTATATTAGGCGTTTATTCGTTGATTTAAGTAAATTTTCGGTCAGTGGGGCACAAAAATGCACTTAAATCAACGAACAAACGCCTAATAAAAAACCACAATTTTATTAAACAGTGATAATTAAATGAAAATCAAGTTCCAGACGCTGCAACACCGAGAAGTTGGAAAAAATCTGTTATTTTACCTGAAAATGAGTCATTTTTCCAGAACTTTGAACCGCCATAACTTTTTTTTGAGAAATTTTCAAAACGTCTCATTACGAAATTCGCTAGTTTCGGGCCATTTTGGGCCTAAAAAAGCAGAGTCTCAAATTTCGGTACTCCATCTTTAATAACGTCTACGAATTATTATTATTCGCAAAAATTCGTTTAAAAAAATTCAGAAAATTTTTTATTCTTGAATCTCCCTACAGGATGCTGCAATTAGTATTTCCTCCAGTTTTCCAACACATATAACAAAATTTAATGAAAAACAGGAAATTTGCCACTTCATTTTCATTCTATGCATATAGCAAAAATGCATACGTCGCAGGAAAAAAGAGCCTCTCTAAGCCGAGGATTTTTGAGCTCCTATAGAGGAAGTTCATATAGCTTCCGGGGGGCTAAAGAAGATTTGTTTCAAAAAAATTATCTAGTAGTAGTAAAAGATACAAGATATCAAAGTCTAAATATCAAATATCAAAACCCAAACTCCAGGTCAGAATCAGAGAGCCATGGAAAACGACTGCTCATTTGCACGGGGAAGAAAAACCGTGAGAGCTAAAAATCGGAGAAACTCCCACACGTTTGTGTGTGTGTGTGTATGGGGCAGGAAATTTGCAAAAAAGGGTCTTGTGATAAGTATTTGATAAATGAATGCAAAAAAATGAATGCGATGTATCAAAAAAAATTATATTCCAATGCACTTTCTTCCAACAATTTTCTAGTGTACATATTATATGAATACATACTAATGAAATTCTGATCAAGAGACTTTGAAATAACTATGAAAACGCCTAATTTTGAAAACGAAATTCTGAATTTAAAATATCCAGCAATACCAAAAAGTTATTCGGCTAATCTAGTTTAGTAGGAGAAATAACTATTTTCAGTGAAATGATACACTTTTAACATTTTGGATGAACGTTTAAATTAATACGATTGCATTTATTTCTAAGATCCCAGAATTTTATGGAAAAATTTCTTGCCCGTGGTTCTGAAATTGGCAAAGGTTGGTCAATAAACTAAAAATTCTCAATGTTAATAGAAACATTACTCTAGAACCTTTTTCGCAAATATTCAGTTGTGATACATTTATTCCATAAATTTATATTTATTGTTCAGTCACCAGCCAAAGCAAATAATAAACTATAATACTAACTATAAATGATAAAATATAAACTCAAAGAGCATATAACATTTCAGAGAAATGAGCAATATTGACAACTACTACTATCACATATTAATCAGGTGACCATTGATAAATGGGGAGGATATTCGGCGGAATAGAAATGTGAAGGAGTGAGTCTGCTGGGAAAACGAGGATGAAAGACCATTAATTGGAAGGGATCAAGCTCATAGTAAAACGATTTAGTTAAAGTTTCAAAATTATTTTTATATATGTGATCTACTAAATTTCAAAAAATGCTAGCTCTGCACACAATTGCGATGCATTATTATTAAAGACCGAATTTGCGGTGCCTAGTTTATACTAGCAAAAGCTCAAACTTTTGGAAGAAATTCATGAAAATTGTGGAATATTGTGAATTAGGAAATCGGGTAGGATCATCAAAAACTGAATGTCGAATATCATGTGCATCACTAATATGGACTGCAATACTAATTTTCAGTAGTGTGTATTTGGGTATGCATAAAAAAATGATTTTTAGATTAAAACCCTTCTAAAATAGTTCATATTGTACATATCTAGGTCTCATAATTCACAGAGCTACAGGAAATACCATTTATATGCAATAATAGATTCGGAATAAAAATCGAGAATATACGGTATATACCAATTCGATGCCGTTTTCCAATGATACATTTTTTGTAGGTATTTTCAATAGTGTATTTGGGTGCATAATGTAGTATATGCAATACTAGATATCACTAGATACCCAATTAATAACATTTGCCAATGGTACATTATTTGTAGGTCGACTTAACATTCCAGTTCTCACGTGGAGTCAGAAAGTCCCACATTCCGCTTTGATCTTCGAAAAACGCGGGAGGTGAGACGCAGACATCTCAACTGATTTCGCATGGTTAAGAGTGTGCTGACGTCACAATTTTTTTGGGAAAAAAATCCCGCATTTTTTGTAGATCAGACTGTATTGGGACAGCCTGACACCACGTGAGTTCTGGGATAAATGGGGCGTTAAAACTGATATGTTGTATTATACCATTTTCAAATAATAATTACGTTTTACCGTATATTTTCGGCATCTACATATATGCATATTGTGATAGATAATAATCACTCACAAATGCTCATGCTAACCCACGAGGCGATTTTCTCGGAGAACTTTCGCGCCCGATCCTTCGCCGACATTGATAACGTCGATTGAAGTGGTCCACCACGTTGCATCAATCCATGATGTTGGCTCCCGGCAATCATTGTGGAGCTCCGTGGCGGTGTTCCAAGATGCGACCATTTTCGATAGAGCGTCTCCGTCGGATTTGATATTTCACTGATTTTTCGTCGCGAGACTAGCGGCGAAGAGGAAGAGTTTGTGGTGGTAAATTGGATAAGAGACGAGGTTGATGCGACCGCCGATAGCATATTTTTTAAATGAAGTCGTCTGGAAGTGGAATTGTTGAAGAGGGAAACGAGAAAGTTAAGAGGAATAGTTGCCGAAAAAATAAATGTTCAGCAAGAAAAAATGCAATGTTATGCGATAACACACAAAACAACTACTATATTCGACTGACGTCATCGAGGTGGGAAGCCATGGAAAAACTAATCGAGAAACATCACTTTCGGATTAAAGGTGGTGTAGTCGAATTTCTTTTTATTGCTTGATTAGACTCAAAATTGTCTGAAAACGCCGAATTTCATAACGAAACTTATTGAAAACTTCTCAAAAAAAAGTTATGACGGCTCAAAAAATGACCTAAAATTAGCTAAAACTGGAAATTTTACCGACTCGTCAAGCGGCTGGAAACAATTTTTTTTTTGAAATTACCGTCTAATTTTGAGTATACAGTGTAATTATCTTGCGTTTTCAACTCGATTTAGGTATTATAAAGTCGATGGACGGCGAGATTTTTAGATTTTTAAATTTTTTAAACCAAATCTCGCCGTTGATCGACTTTAAAATACCTAAATCGAGTTGAAAACGCAAGATAATCACATTGTATACTCAAAATTTGACAGTGATTTCAAAAAAGTAAGTTTCCAGACGCTTGACAAGTCGGTAAAATTTCCAATTTTAACTAATTTTAGGCCATTTTTTAAGCCGTCATAACTTTTTTTTGAAAAGTTTTCAAGAAGTTTCATTTTCAAGAAGTTTTATAGCGAAATTCGGTGTTTTCAGACAATTTTGAGTCGACTACACCACCTTTAACTATATTTCATATATTTTGTATGTCAATAAATATATTTCAAGATGAGTGAAAGTTTCAGACAGAGAGTGAGATGCCTTAATTTCCTGTGTTGTCTGCTACTCTCTTGGAAAAATTAGAAATGTATATGCCCCACGCAACAAAAAATGGAGAAAATTCTGGTCAGAATGAAGCTGTCAGTCTCAGGCAGGTTGTGCTCGTTTTTTTGTAGAGTATAATCTTAATATATGACTTTGGAAATTTGTAAAGCTCTTCAAATTGTGCATATAGAGCCTTTTTTATTTATTAAAATAAATAATTTAGACTATAATATGCAAAATTTTTTAAGGTCGTAATTAAAATTAAGGAAAAAAAAATTTTGGAACGTATATACTCAAAATATGCTCAAATAAACGAATTTCAAAACGAAACTTTTCAAAAAATTTTCAAAAATTTTTTATGCCCTGGTTCAAAATTTCGAAAAAAATTACACTGATTCTAGCTAAAATCTCGAATTTTGCTCACTTTTCCGTGTCGCATCAATCCGAAGTTGACTTTTTTGGAATTATCATCCTTTATTGCATATTCTGATAGTTTATCTCATTTAATTTCGTTGATTATGGTACATTAGGCAACCAATTGGCAAATGGCATTAAATATACCTAAATCAACGAAATCAAACGAGATAAACTACCAAAATATGCAATAAAAAATGATAATTCCAAAAAAGTCAATTTCGAACAAATGCGACACAGAAAAATGGGCGAAATTCGAGATTCTAACTATAATCAGTATAATTTTTTCGAAATTTTGAACCGGGACATAAAACATTTTTGAAATTTTTTTTGAAAAGATTCATTACAAAATTCGTTCATTTAAGCACATTTTAGGTATAAACGCTAAAAATTGTTCGAACCAATTAAAGCTTCCTTTCTTAAAGTGAGCTAGTATGCTCATAATCCGAATTAGCAGAAAATTCGAAAATTTCAGCGAAAAATTCAATTTCAGAAGGGGGCAATTCTGTCAACCTGTCAGTTGGGAAAAGCAAAAACCTCGCCGTCCTCCGCTAGGAAATACCGAAAAAAAGATATTCCTAGAATGAATAGTAATTCAGACAAGAAGCCGACATACTTCTAAGCACACACCTTCCAATCGAAAAAAAAATCAAGGCTCACGGAGCAGCGCTCAGGTTTGCTGGGAGGATGTGAACAAATGCAAAAAAAGAAACGGGGGAAAATTGGAAATAGAGAATGCTATTGTGAATGGCTGTGCGCATCAAAACCACTTTAATTTCCTCTTCCACTTTTTTTTTGCTAGTTAGTTTTTTTCAAAAAAAGACTGAACGTCAGAATATTCCGAAAAATGCCAGGATATGGGTGGTGCCTATAAAGGCATTTCCAATTTTTTGAAATAAAAATTTCTAATCACGTGGTGTCAGAGTGTCCCATTTCGGCGTGATCTACGTAGATCTACAAAAAATGCGGGAGATGAGACGCAGAGTTCTTTCTACTGATTTCGCATGGTTAAGCGCGTGCTGACGTCACATTTTTTGGGGCGAAAAAAATTCCCGCATTTTTTGTAGATCAAACCGTGATGGGACAGCCTGCTGACACATTTGGTAATGAAAATCCCTAATTTTCGGTCAATTTTTTCGAGAAAAAAACGGCAGATAAGGAAAAAACTCGCCGAGTTTTGTGAATTTGAACAAAAAAAAAACAACAGCGAGAATTTTAAATATTCAAGTCACGGAAATGCATCTCACCATCGAATAATAACAATGATAATAATAATGAAAACATGGATCCCAGAAGACAAAATAATAATGAATCATTCATAAAATTTGCCGATTTTTTTTTCAAAAAAAAAAAATCAAACATAAAGCTCCGCCCACTTAATGGTCAATATTTCTAGATTTGGATATTCACTGGAAATCGCTAATTTTCCCAAGTTTTTTATAAATTTTTTGACAACTCTGAAATTTTGCAACAAAAAAAATCAGAAATTTTTTTTCTAAAAAATTAAACATTCAACAAAAAAAGCTTCGCCCACTTAATGGCTCACGTGGTGTCAGGCTGTCCCATCACGGTTTGATCTACAAAAAATGCGAGAATTTTTTGGCCCCCAAAAAATGTGACGTCAGCAAGTTCTTAACTATGCGAAATTAGTTGATTGAGAACTCTGCGTCTCTTCTCCCGCATTTTTTGTAGATCAACGGAGATCAAGCCGAAATGAGACACTCTGACACCATGTGATGGGTATTAGTTCTAAATTTTGAAAATCGCTAATTTTCTCCGGCTTTCTATAAATTTTTCGAGAAAATTGTTGATAAATCTGAAATTTAGCAACAAAAAATCAGAAATTTTATTTTCCAAAAAATTTCAACATAAAGCTCCGTGCACTTAATGATCAATATTCCTAAATTTTGAAAATCGCTGAAATTCTCCGGTATTCTTTAAATTTTTCAAGAAGAAAAGATATCAATTTCAATGTTTTTTCTAAAAAAAATTCAAAAAACCTCCAGAAAACCGGACTTTTTGGCCTAAAAAGATCCAGGAAAATGAGAAAATCTCTGGCAGAAACTGCAAAAGATTAGCTTTTTCTATTAATAAGCTATTGGAATTATCATAGGGCTTAACCTAATCTTTCACTGGAAAAATACTCGACAATTGCACGAAAACTAGCGATTTTCATATGGAAACCCCACACTTGGAAAGCTGGAAAATCACTGAAAAATTATATTTTCAGGTCAAAAAATGGCTAAAATGCTCTAAAATTCGGGATTTTAGGCCTGGAAATCGAAAAACCCCCCGATATAACACCTTTTTTGTGCAAAAAAAAAAACTCAATGAACTGGAAAAAAAAACCGGAAAAAGCCGGGAAAAGAGAGACCAAGAACAAGGAAAAAAAAAGAATGAGAGAGAAATTATAATGAGCATTGGGGGAGAGTTGGAGCTCTTGCTCCAGGAGCCAATGAAATTTGCAAATTTTTTTTCGCGAAAAATTTCCAGAAATTTCCAGCATCTCCTCTGCTTCCAAAACTTCTTCCAAAAGTGCAAAATTAACCAAAAAAAAAATGCCGAAAAATGATCTCTACCAAATGACGAGGCGGCGGCGGCGTGAAATTCAACACCCGATTTCCGACGGAAAAATCCAAAAAAAAAAGAAAAAATTGGCAGACATTGCTGAATAATAGAGGAAGAACATGTACTCGTGTGGTCCATCATCCGGTGTAAAGATTGAAAATTCTAATAGTCCACGGGTAAACACAAAGAGATTTTCAAGTCAAAAGTTCAAGTTTTGACCCAAAATATGAATCTATAAAAAATTTTAAAAAAATCAAATGACCAAATTATTTTAAAATTCCCGCGAAATTAAATAAATGACCTCGTTTTGATGTTTTCGGATAAAATTCGGTAATTTTCCAATTTGTTTTTGCATATTTTTAGACGTTTTAAATTGTAAAATTGGCCTAAAAAATTGATAATATCACTTTAAAATTTTTTCGAAAAAAAAAACATCTAAAAATTAAACGAAAAATTTTAGGAATATTTAAAATTAAGGTATTTTCCGATTTTTTCGGGCGAAATTCATTAATTTTCCAATATTTTTTTGCATATTTTCATACATTTTTCCACGATATAGCGATTTTTAGACAATATAAATTGTAAAATTAGCCTAAAAATCGATAAAGATCACATTTAATTATGTTTTTTTTTCGGAAAAAATATCGAAAAAATTAACGAAAAATGTTTTAAAAATATTGAAAATTAATATATAATTTTTTTTTAAACTTTTTTCGGGCAAAATTTCTAATAATTTTCCAATATTTTTTGACATTTTTCCGCCTTAAAATATCGATTTTTAGTCCTTTCAAACTGTAAAAATGGCCTAAAAAATCGATAAATTTCACAACTAACTATAATATTTTTTGGAAAAATATCTAAAAATTGTTCCATTTTTTTCCGGCAAAATTCTTTAATTTTCTACCATTTTTTGGCAAATTTTAAGATACTTTTTTTGGAAAATCTAATTATTTTCAGGCTTCTGAAACTCTGAATTTCGGTTGAAAATCAACTTTTCCCAAAAAAAAAAAAAATTAAAAAATCTAATAAATCTAGCCGGAAAACGCAAAAAAAAAAATCAAAATTTAGTAATTTATTTGCGCGGGAATTCAAAAATAATTAATTGACTTTTTTTGTGAAATTTAAAAAAAAATCCTAAATAACATATGCAATTTGTGGGTATACATCTATAAAGCTTTCTGAAAAATCTGAAAATCTGAAAAAAACGTATGGCACCGTCGGAAGAAACTCGTCGTAGGTCAAATTTTCCCTCCAAAACTCGAAAAAAGTGCAAACTAACATGGCTGATATCGTCCTGGTTGATAGATTCCCGACTCGCCGTCCTCTTTAACATCATCTTTTGTCGTGTGCTGTAAGAAAAAAAATGTGGAGAAATTCATAGAAAAAAAGCGATTAATGAATTCAAAAGTATGCTCAAAAAAGTGCAGTTTTTTTTTTGGAAAAATGGTGTAGAAAAGCTCTAAAAATCAGATTTTAATGTAAGAAAAATTAGGAAAATTAGGAATTTTTAACACTTAAATTTACACTGTTAAATATTAATAAATAACACCAAATACATTTTTTTTTTGAATTTTCGTGTTTCAAGCTGTTGAAGGCATTGGGGTTAGGGGGTTGGTGTTAGTGGGGGGATATAGCCGGGGTACTGTAGTAGTACTGTAGAGGTACTGTAGTTTTGGAAAAATCGGCTTTTCGTCTTTTGAAGTGATATTGCTTTGAGGTTAGTAGGGGGGTTATGACTGGGGTACTGTAGCAGTACTGTAGAGGTACTGTAGGAGTACTGTAGGATTACTGTAGTTTTGGAAAAAAAAGACTTTTCGTCTTTTAAAGAGGTATTGGATTGGGGTTAGTGGGGGATATGGCCGGGGTACTGTAGGGGTACTCTAGGAGTACTGTAGGATTACTGTAGTTTTAAAAAGGTGGGTTTTTGACTTTTGGAGTATCTTCAAACTTCTAGAATTTTCTTAAAAAATCAGGTTTTAATGGAAAAAATAAAGAAAAATTTGTAATTTTAACACTTAAGTTAAATATTAATGAATAACACAAAATAAATTTTTTTGAATTTTCGCGAAAAAAAAAATAATTCGGAGAACATTTAGTTACTAATTTTCCAGATTTTTAGCATTCCAAAAATTTTTAAATACTTAAAAAAAAAATATAGATTTACTTTGATTTCCAATTTAAAAATTCCAAATCTCCCCAAATCCTACCTTTCTATGCACATTCTCCGCCAAAAACTCGCTTGGCACATTGTCATAATCGTCAAGAATCGCCGTTTCCCTCATATTTGTGCTCGCCGAGCCATATGGTGGTCCTCCAGGACTACGGTAGCCTCCGTTTGTCACAGACGGCCCTCCACCACCGCCCATTGGAACTTCTTCGTATAGATGGCTGGAAAATTTTATTTTACAGAATTTTCTGAAAAATTCAAATTTTTTTTGGGGAAAAAAAGAAATTTCCAGAAATTTTTTCGATATTTTTGGACGGTTCTAAATGATTTTTAAAACACAATTCAGGAAAATTGAAATTAAATTTCTGAATTTTTTTTTCTTTTTTCCAGCTTTTTTAAAATTTCAAATCGGAATTTATGAATATTGTTAGAAAAAAAAATAGTTTTTTCAAAAATCAATTTTTGAGAAAATTGGTTTTTTTTTTCAATTTTCAAAGATTTTTACAGTTCTTCAAAGTTTCCAAAACTGATATTTCTTATAATTTTCCCAATTTTTTTTTTTTGCTGTTGCTATTTTCCAGCTTTATTGATTTGGCTTCAATTTTCAATTTTTTTTTATTTAAAAAAAAATGTTTCAAGGTTTGGAAAAATATTTGTAAAATGAATATCATTTACTATATATAAAGCGCTTATTCCGTTTGTACATAGTTTGTAGTGTATGTAGTCTTTGTAGTCTGTGAAGTTTTGGCTTCTGGAGGGATAGTGAGTTGGGGTTAGTGTAGGGATATAGTCGGGGTACTGTAGTGGTACAGTAGTGGTACGGTAGGAATACTGTAGGGTTACGGTAGTTTCAGAAAATTGGTTTTCAGCCCCAGAAGTAGGCTTTTGCATAATTTTCATGTACTATCCATAAAAATTCAATTTTTTAAAAATATTGTTTTTCATACTGAAAATAGAAAAACAAACAAAAATAAATAAAAATAAAAAAAAATAATTTAAATGAATTTTCAAAGCCATTTTTTCCCAATTTTTCTCTAATTTTTAGTTGAAAAAAAAAATTTCCAGAATTTTTTTCAAGCTTTTTGGCCGTTTCTAAATGCTTTGTTGAAAAAAAAAACTTGAGGAAATTTGAAATTGAATTTACTGAATTTTTTTAATTTTTGCAATATTCCAGCTTTATTGAATTTAATTTTATGGCTTCAATTTCAATTTTTTTTAAATTAAAATTTTTTATCGGAACATTTGAATTATGCCTCCAATTATTAGATTTTTGTTTGTAGGAAAAATATTTTTTTGAATCAATTTTTGAGAAAATAGGGTTTTTTTTTTCAAATTTCAAAGATTTTTTACATTTTTCACATTTCTTAAAATTTTCCAAAACTGATTTTTCTGATAATTTTCCAATTTTTTTTCGATTTTTTCGCTCAAATCTTCCAATATTCTCTAATTTTTTTTTGTTGAAAAAAAAAAAGATTTTTCTAAATTATTAAAAAAAAACGTTTTTTTTTTTAATTTTTGCAATCTTCCAGCTTTATTGAATTGAATTTTAAGGCTTCAATTTCAATTTTTTTAAATTAAAATTTTTTCCGAAGTTCAGCTCTCGAGGCTCAGTTCATGATTTTTGACAAAATTGTATTTTTTCAAAAAAAAAAATTTTTTTAATTTTTTTCGAATATCAGTAACATTTTTTTTCCATTTTTACTATATTTTTTTAAACAAAAATTTCCCAATATTTCCAAAATATTTTCCCATTCAAATCTTCCAATTCCTAACCGATGAGCATCACTTCCGAATCGTGGCCGTCCACCAGTACCCGGCAACGGGTAAACTGTCGCCGATGACGTAAACGACGGTGAGTGACGTGGAACTGGAACACGTGGATATCCTCCTGATGATGACGCAGTTGGTGTCATATTGCCGACGACCTGGTGATGCTGGGGATGATGGGAATGATGCGGTGAGTGCCGATCTTTCCAGTCATCCACATAGAATTGCGGATAAGTCACATTGAGTCGGGGATCCAGCTCGTAGTCGTTCGAGTGTTGACAGACTTGCGGTTTTGCTGAAAAAAAAGTGTATTTTTGAAAGAATAATTCGATTTTACGAAAAATTAAAAAAAAAATTAATTCTCGAATATTTTTTTATGGAACAAAAAATGAAAACATTTTCAACTGAAAATTTAAATTTTGACGATTTTTTTTTGAATTTTAAAACATTTTTCCCTATAAAAAAAAGAGTTTTGCTCAGTTTTTCTAAAAAAAAAATCGATTTTTTAAAAGAAAAATCTGTCAAATTCTATTTTTTTTTTCAACAAAAAAAAAACGAAAACCTGAATATTTTCAACTGAAAATTCAAATTTTGACGAATGTTTTTTTGGAATTTCAAGACATTTTTTCACTAAAAAAAGAGTTTTTCGATTTTTTTAAAGTCAGAGTTCGGTTTTTCAATTTTTCGCTGACGATTTTTTTTTGAATTTCAAAATATTTTTCCCTTAAAAAAAGAGTTTTGCTCAGTCAAAAAACGACTTTTCAGAAAAACTGGGAGAAAAAGTTTTTTTTTTCGATTTTTTTCAAACTGTCGTTAATAAAAGGTTTTTTCTCTGAAAAAATATTTTTCAATGTTTCAAAAAAATGATTTTTTTCTTCGATTTTACGAAAAATTAACGATTTTTTTGAAAAAAAACTGTCTAATTCTAGAAAAAAAAAAAAAAAAAACATTTTCGAATATTTTTATTGAAAAAAAAGTAAAAACCTTCTTTCAACGGAAATTTAAATTTTCGACAGAAAAAAAACTGGAAAAAAGTTTTTTTTTCTTATTTTTTCGGTAAAGTTGTTTTTTTTTCAGAAATTCACTTTTTTTTCAAATTTCTGGAAATTTCAAGACATTTTTTCTTCTAAAAACCCTAAAAATTCATATTTTGAGCAATTTTTTCAATTCCACAAAAGGATTTTCTGCTAAAAAAATTTTTTTTGGTAAGATTTATGTTTTTTCCTGAACTTTTAGTTGAAAAAAAAGTTTTTTGTTCTAAAAATTCAAATTTTTTTGAATTTTCAAATTTTTGGTAATTGTTTGAAAATCAAATATTCGAAGATTTTCTTTTAATAGGTGAAAAATAAGAATTTTAACTGAAGATTTAGATTTTTTTCCATTTTTATGGAAAAAAGTGTCTTTAAGTTTTTTTTAAAACGATTTTTTGTTGATTTTTTGAAAAATCTGAATTTGGTTTTTTTTTCTAAACATTCAAATTTTGACTATACATTTTTCAGAATTTCAACGTTTTTACGATTTTTCAACAAAACGTTTTTTTTTTGGGAATTTGAAAATTGGGGATTTTTTTAAATGTTATTTTTCGAAAAAAGAGATTTTTTCCTGGAATTTTGGATTTTGACGAAAAAATGAATTTTTTCAAAATTCCCAAAAAAAATTTTACAAGAAACACAATTTTTCAAATTTTCAAATTTAATACCCCCACTACTATTTCCTCCTCTTCTTCCATATCCACCACCAGCTCCACCAGCTTGCTGCTCCGCTCGCCGCTCACTCGAATATGCTCCAACCACTCCAAAGTCCTTGTCACTAGCTCCTCGCGGAGCAGCCGATTTTCTCGAAAAAACGACATTTGCCATATTTTCACCTCCTGACGGCTCATATCCACCAGCCATTCGTGAAGATGGTCCCGATGATGATGAAGCCGATTGTGTTCTTGAACCAGATTTTGGAGCAAATAGAGCATCGATATTGGCCGCCGAGCTGGAAAAATAGGTGAAAATGAAAAAAAACATATTTTCGCGAATTTTTAAAAAAAATTCCAAAAGTCGTAGAATGATCCAATTTTTTAGGGAAAATCTAGAGATCAAAAAAATTTTTTTAATCTTTTTTTTCTGAATTTTTGTATGTAATTTGACCATTTTTTGGAAATTTTTCACAAAAATTTTTAAATCCGGCAATTTGCCAATTTTTGCCGATTTTCCGGAAAATTTCAATTCCAGCAATTTGCCGGTAATTTTCAAATCCAGCAAATTAGCAATTTGCCGGAAATTTTCAATTCCAGCAATTTGCCGATTTTCCGACTTGCCGGAAATTTTCAATTCCAGCATTTTGCCGGTTTGCCAATTTGTCGGAAATTTTCAATTCCAGCAATTTGCCAATTCGCCGAAAATTTTCAATTCCAGCAATTCGCCGATTTTCCGACTTGCCGGAAATTTTCAATTCCAGCATTTTGCCGGTTTGCCAATTTTCCGGTAATTCTAAATTCCAGCAATTTGTCGATTTGCCGGAAATGTTCAATTCCAGCAACTTGCCGATTTGCCGGAAATTTCAGGACAAATATAAATTTTCCAATTTTTCCAAATTTTTCCAGATTTTTTCACAAATTTCCATTGTACACACCTAGCCCTTGGCCCCGGTCTGAAATCTTCCTGCTGTTGTTGTGCTCCGCGAGCCGCCCACCGACTTCCAGGCGACTTATGAAGCTCGTCGAGCTCCTGCTTCCGAAATCCGGCTGATGAGCCAATCGAATAGTCATATGACGTTGACATCGGCGCCATCATCACCGGCGGGCTTCCGGTAGATCGAATCGGGTGGTGGATTACTGTAGGTTGGTGATGGTGGTGACGTGGCTGTGTGGGTGGTGGCTGGGATTCTCGGTCACGTGACGGGGGACGCGGATATTGGGACGGTGAGGATGTTTGGTGGTGATGGCGGCGTTCCTGAAAAAATTTTAAAAAATATTTTTTTTGCATTAAAAAATCTATTTTGATTTTTTCGTCTAAAGTTGTGTTTTTTTCGCCAAAAAATCACAATTTTAAAAAGATTTTTTAGAAAAAATTAACATTTTTTAAAATCGAATTTTACCAAAAAAATTGTTTTCGACAATTTTCAAATTAAACGAAAATTTTCGCTATTTTTTTAATTAAAAATTTATTTAGTTTTTTCTTTAGCTTTTTTTCTTTTTTTTTGCCTTTTTAAATATTTTTTTCTATTTTTTCCTCTTTTTTCCTCTTTTGTTCTCTTTATTTTTTTCTTCCTCTTTTTTCTCATCTTTTTTTTTCTTTTTTTCTCTCTTTTTTCCTCTTTTTTTCTCTTTTTTGTTTCTCTTTTTGTCTCTTTTTTTTCTCCTTTTTTCTCTTTGTTTCTCTTTTATTCTCTTTTTTTCTTTTTTTCTCTCTTTTTTCCTCTTTTTTTCTCTTTTTTGTTTCTCTTTTTGTCTCTTTTTTTTCTCTCTTTTTCTCTTTTTTTCTCTCTTTTTTTCTCTCTCTTTTATCTCTTTTTCTCTTTCTCTTTATTTCTCTCTTTTTCTCTTTCTCTTTATTTCTCTCTTTTTCTCTTTCTCCTTTTTTTAAAGTTTTTTTTTCAATCATTCTCTTTTTCTCTTTTTTCTCTTTCTTTTTTCTCTCTTTTTTCTCTTTCTTCTTTTCTCTTTCTTTTTTCCTTCTCTTTTTTTTCTCTTTTTTTGAGTCAAATTTTTTTTAAATCCAAAAATTTTTTTATTTTTATTTTTATCACAAAAAACAAATTTTTTTGGAAATTTTTTGGCGATTTTTTACAAGCGGTTATTGGTAAATTGTGAAAATTTGAATATTTTGGGCACAGTATGGACAGAAAATTTTTGTACAATCAAAAAAAAAAAAACGGCAATTTTCCAATTTTTTGTTCAATTTTAACAAAAAATTTCCTTTTTTTTAAATATATTTTCGAAAAAATCCATTATTAATGTTTATTTTTGATTTTTAAAACCTAAAAAAAATTAAATAAAAAATTTAAAAATATTTTTAGAAACATTGTTTCCAAAAAAACATTTTTTTTCCAATTTTTCCAAATTTTTCCAATTTTTTTTAAAAATTAATTTAATTTAATAATTTTTTCAATTTGAAAAATAATCCAAAAACCCACCGTATGAACCCTCTCATAAAGTATATCATCAGTAGGTCCTCCACCTCCACCACCACCAGTAATTCCTCCTCTCTCCGACGATCCAGACGCTTTTCGAATGCCCATTTTGTTGTAGTCTTTGTAGTCTCCACCACTACTCATATTATTCTTCTGATGATCAGACGATTTTGGCGGGGTCCCGCTGTAAATAAAGAGGTCTCAAACGGAAAATTGGGGGGGAATTTCAAATTTTGAAGCAAAAAATCAAAAATGCATTGGCTTGAAAAAAAAAACGACGCGGATCATCGAAAATTCCAGAGAAATTCGATACTCTTTGTCCATTTTTTTTCTATTTTTTACTAAAAAAAAATTTCCAAAAAAAAAATTTTTGACTTGAAAGAATGATTTTTTTTTCCTCAAAATCTCACAAATTTTGTTGAGCATCATAATACACCGTGCCGGCTCTTTCCCGTTGAGCCTGCTGCTGCTGTTGCTGTTGTTGCTGATCATTCATGACGGCGGAGCACACAGATGCATCGGAGATTTGAGAAATATCTGGAAATTCGGCGAAATTGTGGAGGAGAATTTCACAGGGAAAAGTCACAGTAAAAAAAAACGCAAACGAGAAAAATTTTAGAAAATAGGAAAAGCTCATTTTATTACAAAATTGACACTTAAATTAGTTTGAATAGTGCAGAAGCCTAAAACAGCACGATTATTTTTAGTCAATAAGCTCCAATAAATTTCAAAACCCAAGCTAAACATCAAATTAAAATCACTGTTAAAAAGATAGAATTGCCCAAAAATTTACCAATTTTACTTAAAAAAAACTAGTTAACGGTGGGGTACCGAAATTTAAGACTTTGCTTTTTTAGATCCAAAATTACCTAAAATTACCGAATTTCGTAATGAGACGTTTTTTGAAAATTTCTTTGAAAATTTCTCAAAAAAAAGTTCTGATGGCTCAAAGTTCTGGAAAAAAAGCTCATTTTCAGCTAAAATCACAGATTTTTGCCAACTTCTCGGTGTCGCAGCGTCTAGAACTTAATTTTTATTTAATTATCTTTTTTTAAAAATAAATATTGTGTTCTTTTATTTGGTGTTTATTTATTAATTAAAGACAATTTTCGGTCAGAGGGGCACAAATAAAAGTTACATTTTTGTGCCCCACTGACCGAAAATTGTCTTTAATTAATAAATAAACGCCAAATAAAAGAACACAATATTTATTTAAACAATGATAATTAAATAAAAATTAAGTTCCAGACTCTGCGGCACCGAGAAGTTGGAAAAAATCTGTGATTTTAGCTGAAAATGAGCCTTTTTTCCAAAACTTTGAACCGCCATAACTTTTTTTTGAGAAATTTTCAAAACGTCTCATTACCAAATTCGGTATTTTTCGGTCATTTTGGGTGTAAAAAACAAAGTTTCTAATTTCGGTACTCCATTTTAAATACCTAGTTCAGAATTCTGCATTAGCATATTACCAAAAGTATAAAAAGCTAAAATTATTGCCTAAAAGATACTGCAAAAGCTCCACGAAAACCAAGTGGGGCTTTAATTTCTAAGCTTTTAAATAAACGCAACCGTCAAATTATCAGAAAAATCCCAAAAGCAACAGAAAAATACGCGATTTTAAGCTACAAATTCTTTAGGACCGCCCGGAACTCTAATATATGAAATAAAATTGGTAAAATCCTAAAATCGACAAAAAGGTAACGCAAAAGTTATAATACGAACGCCATCGCCGACACACTTCCAACGAGGAGGCGCAGACGTCAAAGAAGACAGAAGAACACGGCGACAAAAAAGGTATTGAATAGGCCGACGTCGGGGTGAACAAAACGGGTATTCTCATCATCATCATCATCATCATCTCTATGTCTCTCTCTCTCTCTCTCCAACAAGCGACAAACCTATAATCCCTAGTCCAAACTCTTGGCGTGTGTCCACCGACACCGTAAACTGATCACTTTTCGGAGAATTATTCGTGTACTTACGTCGGAAGGAATTTATGGATGGAAAAATCTCGCAGAATCTGCATTTATTGATTTCTCCTCCGAGTAACCTATATCCGAATTAAAACGATTGTGTGAATCGCGGAGAAATAGACAGCAACAAAGTGAAGAAGAAAGTTCGATAAGAACGGAAAACGAGAGTGGATCGAGGATGAACGGACGGACGGACGAACGGACGGAGCACAAAACAAATAGGCTCGTCGAGCGAAAAGTGGAAGGCCAGTAGGAATGTGAAGGAATATGCTCAAATGTCTAAAGTGTGTGTGAAGGAGAATGTGATGGGGTAATTAGAAAATGCCACCTCTCAAGCCCGGAAATTTTTTTGTTAATTTGCACATTTTAGCTAGTAAAATGGCAGAAGCCAAATTTTTTTCTAATTGGAGAGAAGTAAATCAAACTCAGAGGTGGGCCGCGGAAATCGACAAATTGTCGATTTGCCGGAAATTTACAATTCCAGCAAATTGCTGGTTTGCCGATTTGCCGGAATTTTTCAATTCCAGCAATCTGCCGGTTTGCCGATTTTCCGAAAATTTTCAATTCCAGCAATTTGCCGATTTGTCAAAAATGCTAAATTCTGGCAATTAGCCGGTTTACCGATTTGCCGGAAATTTTCAATTCCGCCAATATACCGATTTGCCGGAAATTTCAATTCCGGCAATCTGCCGGTTTGCCGATTTTCCGGAAATTTACAATTCCAGCAATTTGCCGATTTGCCGGAAATTTACAATTCCAGCAATTTGCCGATTTGCCGGAAATTTACAATTCCAGCAATTTGCAGGTTTTCCGATTTGCCGGAATATTTAAATTTCAGCAAATTGCCGGTTTGCCGATTTGCCGGAATTTTCAATTCCAACAATTTTCCGGAAATTTTCAATTCCAGCAATTTCCCGATTTGCCGGAAATTTTTATTTTTATTTCTATAGTAACTTTTCAAGTTGTGAATTAAAGCTAAAAATCTCAGAAAGATTGAGAAAAAAACATTGATTTGACATTTGCAAAAATTCCACCAATTTGCCGATTTGCCTGAAAAAATCGTTTGCCGACCACCCTATTTATAGGATGCGTACAATTTTGCCGAATTGTCGTTTTTCCGGCAAATTCGGTAAACCGGCAATTTGCCGGAAATTTTCATGTCCGACAAACATATACATTCCCAACGATTGGAGTTTTCTGACAACAGTAGAAACAACATTTTTCTAGGGTTTTTCAAAAAATTTAACGCTCAAAACCTAGAAAAAACTCCATCAGTGAACAACGTGGGGAACCAAAATGACGTGGAAACCGTTCAACCAGATTTTGCAAGCATTTCGGTGGTGAAAGAGAACAAGAGACGCAGAGGTGTAAAGTGTGTGTGTGTGTCCGTGTGCACATTGTGCAATACATTTGGGAACGGCGGGAGCACAGGAGGAGAAGGAGACGACGACAAACGTGTTTTAATCATGAGTCACTCGGCTGCTACGTTGGTTTTTTTTTCAAATTTGAAATTATCAAATTGCCAAATTATGAGAAAAACTTGAGAAAAACTGCTACAGTACCACTTGGCGGGAAAAATTTGAAATTCCAGTGAAACTGAGGTAACACGTGGTGCTAGGCTGTCCCATCACGGTTTGATCTACAAAAAATGCGGGAATTTTTGTTGGCCCAAAAATATGTGACGTCAGCACGTTCTTGACCATGCGAAATCAGTTGAAAGAACTCTGCGTCTCTTCTCCCGCATTTTTTGTAGATCTACACCACGTGAGGTAAAAATTGCTATTTTTTCGGCTTTTTTCGCCAGAAAAACGCTTCAGTCTATAGTCTAACAAGGCGTACAAAGAATAACAAATAAACAAGTATTTTCGCCTACTCCTAACCCGATTAACTCCTTCGGGAGGGGTGTGTGAGAAGCGAGAGAGACTTAGACACGACGATGACGGAAACTTTTCAGAATTTCAGATGAGGTTTGAAGAGCACAAGTATGTGAGCATTTTAATGTGTGTGTGTGTGTGCATGAGAAAATTCGTGAGCAAGTATCAGATAGAATTCGGATGGAAAACTTCAAAAATTTTCGACCAAAATTTGACATTTCTTCTTCGAAATTAATTCGCACTCTACACATATTGCCTCAATGGTCCGACTAGGAGCAAATTTTTTTGTCGACAAATTCGGTAAATTGCCCGTTTACCGATTTGCCGGAAATTTCAATTCCGGCAAATTGCCGGTAAGCCGGAAAAGGATGCGTACAATTTTGTCGATTGAAAATGAAATTATGAAATTTCCAAAAAAAAAAATGTGCCGTTTTCCTGCAAATTTGGTGAATCGGCAATTCGCCGGTTTGCCGATTTGCCGGAAATTTTCAATTCCGGCAATTTTCCGATGTGGAAGAAATTTTCAATTTCGGCAATGTGTGCCGTTTTTTTGCCGGAAATTTTCAATTCCGGCAATATTCCGATTTGCCGGAAATTTTTATTTCCGGCAATTTGCCGATTTGCCGGAAATTTCAATTCCTGCAATTTGCCGATTTGCCGGAAATTTTTATTTCCGGCAATTTGACGAGTTGCCGGAAATTTTCAATTCCGGCAATATTCCGATTTGCCGGAAACTTTTAAATCTGGCAATTTGCGGGTTTTTGCCGGAAACTTCAATTCTGGCAAATTGCCGATTAATCGGAAATTTCAATTCCGGCAATATGCCGTTTTTTTTGCCGGTTTTTGCCGGAAATTTAAATTCCGGCAATATGCCGGTTTTTGCCGGAAATTTTAATTCCGGCAATATGCCGGTTTTTGCCGGAAATTTTAATTCCGGCAATATGCCTTTTTTGCCGGAAATTTCAATTCCGGAAATTCGCCGATTTTCCGGAAATTTCAATTCCGGCAATATGCCGTTTTTTTGCCGGAAATTTCAATTCCGAAAATTCGCCGATTTGCCGGAAATTTCAATTCTGGCAATTTTCCGATTAGCCGGAAATTCGCCGATTTGCCGAAATTTCAATTCTGGCAATTTGCCGGAAATTTGCCAATTTTCCGGAAATTTTCAATTCCGGCAATATTCCGATTTGCCGGAAATATTAATTCCGGCAATTTGCCAACTTGCCGGAAATTTTTAATTCCAACAATTTGCCGATTTGCCGAAATTTTTTAGCAAACTCGGCAAATCGGCAGTTGCCGTTTTTTCGGTAAATTTGGCCAATTTGCCGGAAATTTCAATTCAAACAATTTGCCAATTTGCCGGAAAAAATCGTGGTTAATTGCTTAATTTTCATAGGAAAATAGTTAAGGAATCGGGAATTTTCTTGAAATTTTCTCGAGAAAAAAAAAAGCTATGTGTCAGCCGGAACAGCTCGTCATGAGGAATAGAAAATCAGATTCTGAAGGTCGAGACGAGACGCAGACACATCAAAAACCCACCCCAATTATCTCGTCAAATCAGACGGCGGAAAAGATAAGACAACTGATTAGAAGTGATCTACCAGCAAGGCGTGGAATTTCACTTATTCGGAAGAATTTGGCGAAAAAAACCTGATTTTTCGAAATTTTGAGCGGTTCAAAAGCGCCAAATTTGGAAAAAATCGTGAATTTCTCAAATTTCTCACCCGAAAACCCATACATGGGACCCCAGGGGACCACTCAAAAGTACAAAAAACTTTTGGAATTTGGTTCGGAAAAAGTTCGAGTGAAGACATATGTGGGATATTGGGGATTGTTAAATATGTTTTTTTTATACCCAAAATTACCAAAAACTACCGAATTTCGTATTGAGACGTTTTGAAAATTTCTCAAAAAAAAGTTATGGCGGTTCAAAGTTCTGCGAAAAAATGCTCATTTTCAGCTAAAATCACAGATTTTTCCAACTTCGCAGCGTCTGGAACTTAATTTTTATTTAATTATCACTATTTAATAAATATTGTGGTGTTTTATTAGGCGTTTATCCGTACATTTTCGGTAAGTGGGGCACAAAAATGTAACTTTTATTCGTGCCCCACTGGCCGAAAATGTACGAAAAAACGCCTAATAAAACACCAAAATATTTATTTAAGAGTGATGATTAAATAAAAAATTAAGTTCCAGACTCTACGACACCGAGAAGTTGGAAAAATTGTGATTGTAGCTGAAAATGAGAATTTTTTCCAAAACTTTGAACCCCCATAATTTTTTTCTGAGGAATTTTCAAAAGGTCTAATTACGAAATTCGGTAGTTTTGGGTCATTTTGGGTGTAAAAAAGCAAAGTCTCAGATTTTCAAAAAAAAAAATTCTCAAAAATCTGATCGTTTTCACATCGAAAAATCTATCTCAAACTGATTTTTTTCCAGATTTCCTATTGAAAAACGAGCTTAACAGCGACTATTTTCTTCAAAAATCATGGAAAAAAACCGCCAAAAAACAAGGAGCACTTCTCTGCTAATACCCGAGATTTCCGGAAAACACACAAAAAAAGATGGAAAAAAACGAAAAATGTGCGGGGAAAAGAAGAGGTCCCCGCGCGAGAGGAGATGTCTTCATGTAAAAGTGAGTGAGCAAAATCGTCGGGGCCCACGAGCAGAAAAAAATGAGCAAAAAGAGCAAAAAAGGGGAGAAGCTCTTCGCTTCTTCCCTCTATTTCTCTCGTTTAGAGCAACTTTTCTCCAAGTTTTTACTTGGAAAACAGGGGAGATAAGGAGTGTAGGTTTTGCAGTGCAGAACAGGCGTGGGCGGCAAATTGGGCAAATTGAGACAATTTGCCGGTTTGCCAATATGCCACTTTGCCGGTTCGCCCATTTGCCGGAAATTTTCAATTCCGACACTTTGCCGATTTGCCGATTTTCCGGAAATTTTCAATTCCGGCAATGTGCCGATTTGCCGGAAATTTTCAATTCCGGCAATTTGCCGGTTTGCCGATTTGCCGAAAAAAAAGTCGTTTGCCACCCACCCTTGGTGAAGAAATTGTGAAATTTCCAGAAAAATTGGAATTTTGGCCTCGAAAATGTAGATGAACACCTATAAAATGGTGCAAGCGCGCTCCACTGCCAAATAGAAACGCCCCGCCCCAAAACGTTGGGTCTCGTTAGGTATCGGCGGGAAATTCATAAATTCAAAAGTTTCCGATTATTTTTTGCCGATTTCATCTGTTTTTAAGCATTTTTTGAAATAAAAATCAGGGAAAAACGACGAAAAATTCTAAAAAAAACTGGTAAAAGCGCTTTTACCAGTTTTAAAGAATATTTCGTCGTTTTTCATTATTTTTATTTCAAAAAAAGCTTAAAACCAGCCAAATCGGCAAAAAAAAACTATCGAAAACGTTAGAATTTACGATTTAGCCGTCAAATTCCCAACGAGACCCAACGTTTGTGGACGAGGCGCGTTTGCATAATTTTATAGGCGTTCTCCACATTATTAGGGCCAAAAAATGCCATTTTTGCCTATTTTTTCGCTAAAATCTAGTAACTTTTCACAAAAAAGAGCTCAAAGCCGCCAATTTTGAGCCCAGAAACCCGGATAAAAAGTTGACGGGAAATTTGTGGTGGGGGGGGGGGGGGAGGTGAAGCGCGTCTAACACGTTGGGAGTTACCCGTCCAAATTGCAGGGTTCGTGTCACTTTCCCACCATCGCCGGAGCCACTAATGAGCTCACGACCGGGGTTGTGATTGAGCTCGCGGAGCTACAAAGTTGGACATTATATCCGATTACTACCCACCTCGCGGAAAATGGAAAACTCACTGATTTTAGAAGTTTTGGAAGCTGGGAATAATTTTGAAAGTGATGGGGAATAAAAGGTTGTGGGATTTTTTTGCTGGGGGTCACGGGTGGAAAATTTAAATTTTTTTTTTAAAATTAATTTTAAATTCGTAGATTTTTAAAACGATTTAAAAAAAAAAAGAATTTCAAAATTTTTATACAAATCGACTTAAAACTCAGGGGTTTATAGGTTTTTGAGCAAAACTCTGGAAAATTTCAAATTTTTTCAATTTTTTTTCACAATTTAAGTTCTTTCTACGAAAAAATGGTCCAATTTTGGATATAAAAAAAAAACCTAATTTTTTTGGAATTAAATTTGGAAAATTTTTTATCGATTTTCTAGGATTTTAAGCGGTAATTTCAGAAATTTCAGAAAAAAAAGTGGTTAAAAAATCAACAAAAAAAATAAAAAAGTACCATTCGGAACGCTTGTGATAACGTTGTAGTTCTGTAGAAAAGAACAAAAAAAAACTACAAACGGAACAAAAAAAGAAAACATTTTTTGCTGAAAAAAAACATGGGAAAAAACAAAAAAAAGAACAATAACGCGTAGTTTTCAGGGCCTACAACAAAAAAAAATAAAAAAATTAATTAAAAATTCTAAAAAATCTGGAATTTTTAAGCGAAAAATTTCGACTTTTTCCCCAAAAATTGCTTTAAAAATCGCATTTTTTTTTTAAATTCAGAGATTTCTCAAAAAAATTTGGAATTTTTACGAGTCACTTTCAAAAAAAATCCGCATAAAAATTCCAGAAAAACTACTAAATATATACGTTTCTACTAGATATCTACAATCAATTGGGGGGCTGAATTATGGAGAAATTGAACCAACAAAAAAATTAAATTGGTTATAACGAGAAGCTCTTCACCGAATCCACCATTTTGTTGTAGCCGTTCTGGAAAAAAAAATTTAAATTTAAAAAATTAAAAAAATCACTTTTTTTGCGATTTTCTAGATTTTTAAACCTAATTTTTTTTTGAAAATTTATTTTTTGGTGATTTTTAGGTTTTTTCTGGAAAAAAAAATTTAAATTTTAAAAATTTTGAAAATCATATTTTTGCGATTTTTCCGATTTTTAATCCAAAACAAATTTTTAATTTAAAAAAATTTAAAAATCATATTTTTTGCGATTTGTAATCCTAAAATTGATTTTTTTTCGAATTTTTCAGTGATGTTTAGGTTTTTCTGAAATAAAAATTAAATTTTAAATAAATCATATTTTTTGCGATTTTCTAGATTTTTAATTTTAAAAATTGATTTTTTTTTCGAATTTTTAGGTGATTTTTAGGTTTTTCTAAAAAAAAATTTAATTTAAAAAACTCAAAAAAATCAAATTTTTTGCGATTTTCTAGAACTTTAATCCTAATTTTTTTTTTTGAAAATTTACCTAAATATTAAAAATTAATTAATTTTTTCAAAAAAATTAAAATTTAAAATACTTCAACGATAATTTTCCTCTGTTTTGCTATTTTTTTAAAAGTTTTTTTTTTCAAAATTAATTTTTTTTTTAATTTTTGAAAAAAAATTAATTTTTGAAAATATTTTTCCACAAAATTCTACCGAAATTCGATCCGAAATGTGCTCTTTTTGCTGCTCATTTCGTCCATAATTACTAATTCCCATCAGTAACATGACCAGCGGCAGATGTAACAGTGAGTAGAAGAACAATTTTCGACTGTTTTTCGCGTCGGGAGCCTTGTAGAATTTGTAGGATAGGTAGACGAGGTACGCGTTCACTGGAAGAGAATCTGGAAAAATTTTCGGAATTTTATTTAGGGATTTTTGGAGGATTTTCGTGGTTTTTGGGCAACTTTTAGTGCAAAAAAAATCGAAAATTTCGATAAAAAATCAATTTTTTTCCCGATTTTTTTTTAAAATTGCAATAATTTATTTTGAAACCATATTTTAAAACTGAAATTCAAAAAATTGAGGATTTTAGCACAAAATCATTGAAATAATGATATTAAGAACAAAAAATTCACAATTTTGCTCCAAAAATACGGTACCGGGATTCACCACGACAATTTTTGTTTAACGCGAAAATGTGAGTGCCTTTAAAGAGTACTGTAGTTTAAAATTTTTGTTTTAAAACTTTCCATAGTTTTTCATTAAATAAAAATATTTTTAGCAAAAAACGTTGAAAATCGATGATGAAAATTGTCAGAGTTTAAAACTACAGTACTCTTTAAAGGCGCATACCTTTTCGAATTTAGTGAAAAAATTGTCGTGTCGAGACCTGGTACCGTATTATTTTTGGCGAAAAATTGTGGATTTTTTAGTTAAAATCATTATTTTCACTGATTTCGATGTTCTTTTTTTCAATTTTTTCGCCAAAAATACGGTACCGGGTCTCGACACGACAATTTTTTCACTAAAAGTCGACAATTTTTGATTAAACTCGAAATAGTCTGCGCCTTTAAAGAGTACTGTAGTTTCAACTTTTTGTTTCTGCAGATTTTAATTGATTTTACTTTGTTTTCCATTAAAAAAATGCATTTTTAGCGAAAAATCGATAGAAATGAAATTACAGTACTCTTTAAAGGCGCAAACCTTTTCGAAATTCACGAAAAATTGTCGTGTCGAGACCCGGGTACCGTAGTTTTGGCACTTTATTTCAAATTTTGACAAAAAATCATGGAAATTTCGGTTTTTTCTCTCGAAAAACACAAAAAAAGTGAAATTTTTTCGATTTTTAGGTTAAAAATCTGATTTTTTTTCGTGTTTTTTATCCAAAATTTTCAGCACCTATAGCAAAGGTGAGCGTTGTCAAGTCTGTAAGCGGAGCAGCGATGGAGCACAATCCGAGTAGAGCAACACTGTGACGAAGTGACGTCACACGGCACAACCGCTCATTTGTCACACACATTACGCGGTAGCCGGCCTGGAAAAAATATTTAAATTTTTGTTAAATTTCAGTTAAAAATTTCAGAAAAAAATGGAATTTTTTCGTGATTTTTTTTTTTGGAAAAATTTGAAATTTTTTCAATTTTCAACTCTTTTTTCTTGAAAAATTGCAATTTTTTAACGATTTTTTTCTTGAAAAATTACAATTTTTAAACTATTTTTTAGACAATTACCTTACTATAATCGCCTCTCAAATTCCAGCTAAGACCATTAAAATGTGGAAATTGCCATGAAAAAAGAATAGTTGCCAGGCACCAGGCAGCCGGATCCAGGTACCCGGTGGCTGCAGCATATCCCATTAGTGGTGGAATTGCTCCAACTACGGCTCCGGCCCATGTGCATCCGATATGAGAACGTTTCATCGGAGTGTAGACGCCTGGAAATTTGAATTTTCGACATTTTTATAAAGGAAAATTAGATTTTTCTAGTTTTTTAAAGGAAAAAACGGCCAATTTTGCGATTTTTTTGCTTGAAAAATGCGTTTTTTAAACGTTTTTTGGAGCAATTTTTATGTTTTTTTCAGGGTTTTTTCTTGAGAGAAATTGAAAAATTGTTTTTTATTCAAGAAATGAATTTTTTTTTAAAAATTTTTTAAATAAATTTTCTAGTTTTAAAGTGAAAAAAATGGCAAAAAAATTAGATTTTTTGAAGCAGTCTGCATTCATTTTTTCATTTTTAATTGGAAAAATTGAATTTTTCCAGTTTTTCGAGTGAAAAACGGCAAATTTTGCGATTTTTTGGATTGAAAAATGCGTCTTTTAAAGCTTTTTGGAGCAATTTTCAACTTTTTATTCAAGAATTTTGTGATTTTTCAGAGGTTTTTGAAGCTTTTTGCTTTTTTTTTTTTCAGATTTTTCAGATTCAAAAATGTATTTTTTTTTTCGGTTTTTTATCGAGAAAATTGATTTCTTTTTTTTTTTTGAAAAACTGGAAATCCAGCGAATTTTTATAAATTTTGATGGATTTTTGAATGAAAAATGCCAAATTTTTCGAGTTTTTGAATGGAAAATGCGTTTTTTTTACTTTTTTCAGCGATTTTATCGGGGTTTTCAAGGAAAATTTTAAAGATTTTTTCAATTTTTTATAGGTTTTTTTTGAAGCTTTTCGCCTTTTTTGTTCAGTTTTTTCAGTGAAAAAATTGGTTTTTATTTAAAAAAAAAACTGGAAATTCAGTGAATTTTCATCAATTTTCATAGTTTTTGAGTGAAAAAAGGCCAATTTTTCGAGATTTTTTTCCGAAAATCACGTTTTTTTTCAGCTTAAAATTCAAATTTCAAAAAAATCAACGTTTTCCTCAATCTTAGCCAGCACCTGCATAAATAAACCAGTTAAGAGCTCCAAGAGCCGCAGCCAACGGGTTCGCATAATACGCGAGAAGCCCGATTCCAGTGAGCCCAGTGACTCCGGCAAACGTGAAGGCGTGAAGTGGAGAGAATCTGGAAGTTTTCATGAAAATTTGGTGTTTTTTCAATAAAAAATTCATTTTTTGGAGCTATTTTTCAGTTTTTCCACGGAAAATTCGCATTTTATGCTATAAAATTCAATTTTTGGTATTTTTCCATAGAAAATGCTGAAAAATTCGGATTTTCCTATGCACAACTAAAACTCTCGTCTGTGTTCTTCTCATTTGTGCATCATACGGAGCCTCTAGCAGTTGATTACACGCATTTAAGGGAGAAAACGGCCAATTTTACGAGTTTTTAGCTTAGAAAATGCGTTTTTAAAGCTTTTCGGGCCAATTTTTAAGATTTTTCGGCGATTTTATCGGGGTTTTCTAAAAATTTTGAAGGATTTTGTGATTTTTCATAGGCTTTTTGAACCTTTTTGCATTTTTCGCCGATTTTTTATTGGAAAAATGGGATTTTTTTTAATTAAAAAGTGTTTTTTTTTGGTTTTTATTTTGATAAAATGTTTTGTATTTTTAAAAAATGTACTTTTAAAATTTTTTAAAAACAAATTTTCGTGGTTTTTCAAGCGAAATACGGCAAATTTTTTGAGATTTTGCTTGAAAAATGCGTTTTTCAAGCTTTTTGGAGCAATTTTTATGATTTTTCAGTGATTTTTTGGGAGAAATTGAGAAATTAAGGGATTTTTAGAAAATTTTAAAGAATTTTGTGAGTTTTCAAAAGGTTTTTGGTTTTTTAATTGATTTTTAATTGGAAAAATTGGATTTTTCTAGTTTTTTAAGTGACAAAATAGGCATATTTCGCGAGATTTTAGTTTGAAAAATGCGTTTTTCAAGCTTTTTGGAGCCATTTTTATGATTTTTCAATGATTTTTTTGAGAGAAATTTAGAAATTAAGGTTTTTTCTTGAAAATTTCAAAGAATTTTGTGATTTTTCATGAGGTTTTTGGTTTTTTGCTGAAAAATTCGGATTTTTCAATATTTTTTCTTCCAAAAACCGTCCAAACCCGCACCTATGCACAACTAAAACTCTCGTCTGTGTTCTTCTCATTTGTGCATCATACGGAGCCTCTAGCAGTTGATTACACGCATTTGCAGCCGATGAGAGCAGAAATGTGCCTGAAAACTGCACTTTTTTCGCGGGTAAATTTGCACAAAAACCCACCAACAGTGGCGGCGATCAGCGAGTCAGCGGCAACTGGCACTGGCGCCATTAAAACTCCACAGGTAGCTGGAAAAATTCGAATTTCATTAGTTTTTAGCTTGAAAAACCAGTTTTTAAACCTGTAGAAGCAACGAAAAGACTCAATTTTGACTTGCAAAGCGCCAAATAGTCGGCCGCCAGATTTTTAGTCTCCATTTTATACCATTGCTGTAGATATTGATCGCCGACTGAAAAAAAAAATGATTTTTGGAACAAAAAAAATGTGGGAAAATTGCTTTACAACATGCCTATGGGGCCACAATGACCGAATATCATGATTAAAAAAATTCCAAAAATTCAAAAAATTTTCTAGATTTTATATGATTTTTTTTTTGAAAATTGGAAAAATCTCAGTTTTCACCTAATTAGTTTTGAATTTCCGCCAATTGAATTCGTTCGTTGGAGCGTGCTTGCATTATTTTTATAAATTTATTTTATTTATTCTCATTAAATATTTCACTGATTTGCTTCATTTTCTATGTTTTTTCCTCAGAAAATGAAAGAAATAAACAAGAAAAATGAAGAATGATCACTAAAAATTAAAGGTGGAGTAGAGTTAAAAAAAAAAACCGAATATAACTGTTAAAAAATTTTTAAAACATTCCTAAATTTTTTATGTTTTTTTTAGTTTTTCAAAAATCAAAGAAACGGCTGAATAAATTTGAATTCCCGCGCAAATGAGCGACGTCATTTTTGATATTTTCGCGTTTTCTGGCTAAATTCGTCGGGGTTTTTTTTCAATTTTCTCTTCTATATTTGATTTGAAACACCGTTTGTCAATTATTTAAAATAGTTATTTTGAAAAAAATTAATAATAAATATTAAATTGCGGATTTTAGGCCAATTTTGACATTTCTGGCAATTTCCTTAGGGTTATCAAGTTTTTTTTTTCACGGGAAAGTTGTTAAATAATTGACAAACGGTGTTTCAAATCAAATATAGAAGAGAAAATGGAAAAAAAACCCCGACGAATTTAGCCAGAAAACGCGAAAATATCTAAGATGACGTCACTCATTTGCGCGGGAATTCAAATTTATTCAGCCGTTTCTTTGATTTTTGAAAAATTAAAAAAATCATAAAAAAATTAGAAATTTTTTAAAATTCTTTTTACAGTTATATTCGGTTATTTGGGTGCATTTTCTGTCATTTAAAGCAAATAAATTTTTTGACTCCACTCAATCTTTAATTTTTAGTGATCATTCTTCATTTTACTTGTTCATTTCTTTCATTTTCCGAGGAAAAAACATAGAAAATGAAGAAAATCAGTGAAATAATGAGAATAAATAAAATAAATAAACAAAAATAATGCAAGCGCGCTCCAACGAACGAATTCAATTGGCGGAAATTCAAAATAACTAGGCGAAAAATGTGATTTTTTCAATTTTCATATAAAAAATCATATAAAATCTAGAAAAATTTTTTTGAATTTTTTTATCATCATATTCGGTCATTGTGACCCCATAGGCATGTTTTAAAGAAATTTCTCCAGTCCACCTTTAAATAATTTTACCAATTATATCGATATCTTTTTTGTGTCGTTTTCCGGATAAATCTAAAATTTGCGTGTCTGGACGTGGTTTTTTCGGCGAAGCCAACGGCATTTCCTCGTCTAGCGGTTTTGCCTGAAATTATAGAGCTATGAAGCTACTTTTCCACCCGGCTTTTACCCTGGGAAGCACGGAATTTACTGCGGAAGTGTGGAAAACTGCTTGACTAGTCGACGGCGTGAAGCCCACCCGAGAGCACATTAATATATGCCTGCTGAGCATTTTTTTGGGGACCCGAGTTGTCTGGTAAATCAAAAATTATTAATTCGATTGAAAAACTGTGAAAACTTTACAGAAAAATGATTAAAAATTAAATAAATTCGGGCGTTGAGAGCTGTGGATTTACGGTAAAGAAGGCGCGCTGGCGGGATTCCGGAGCATCGTTGTTGGCGGACATTTAAATCATAGTTTAATATTTTTTTTACTAAATTTTGATTTTCTATATTATTTCTAGAGAATTTCTCGATTTTCAAAGAATTTCTTTTTGAAAACAAACATTCCCTTGAATATAACGTGAAAAATTGCTTTAAACATTCATTTCCTGCTAGAAAAACACTCGGGAAATAAATTTCTCCGCTGTTTTATCTATTTTTGCAATTTTCCTCATGATAACGCCTACAATTTCATTCGGTTTTTGCTGGGAATCTCTATGCAATATTCTTTTCTACTCGGTGAGTGCTTTCATCCGATTTTAGCAAGTTTCGATCTAAAATTTTCAGTTTTGCCCCACTCAACGTGTCATTTGCTCGGAGAAAAGCATTTGTGAATGTGCTGAAGCATAATAAAATGTTTAAAATTTTTCTTTATGACTAAAAATCGAGAAAAAACACAGGAAATCGCTAAATTAAGCATCTAGTCGGCGGGATTTTCAGTATTTCCAGGCGTCGGTGTGTGCTGGAAGCTGCTTGAGTCGATCCGCGTACATTTTTGAGTGACCCTGAAACAAAAATCAATTGGTTTTATGGATTTTTAGGTTAAAATATGCTAAAAATTGAATTTTCAGCACGATTTCAGCACGCTTACCTTCATCATCTCGGCCTTATTGTATCCGGCGCTCTCCCAGCAGCGGGCGAAATAGGCGACGGCCAACGTGGCAGTCCAAAGGCCTCTTTTGTCCCAAAAAGCGTTCTTGAGGAAATATGTGGCGGTGAAGGTACCCATTCTGCAAAAAAACTGGCATTTTTTAAAAGAAAACTCGGAGAAATACAGAAAATCAAGAGAAATTAAGGGAAAATCAGCAATTTTAGGGATTTTTTATTGAAAAATCATTATTTTCCTATAGAAACTAAATTTCAGATGAAAAAATGAAGAACTGACTCTAAAAATCTTAAAATCCACGTAATTTTCATTTAATTCATTTTCAATAACTTTCACTTTAACGCCTATTAAACGTGAATTATAGGTGAAAAATAACGTATTTTATCAATATTTCAATAAAGAAAAATAAGAAAAAATCAATAAAATCCCGAAAAATCGATTAAAAACCGGCAGAAAATAAATTCGACGACAAATAAAATGTGAGACAACGACGCTCCGATATTTCGGTGGCGCGTGTTGTTTAGCAGTTTGTGAAAAGGGTGGTTTTTCAAATAGGGGTTTTGTGGAAATAGTTTTTGTTAGGTTTTCCAAGCGAAAAATAATGGTTTAATCATTGGAAAATTGAATGAATCGACTGTGAACAACTCCTCAACAAATTTCAATAGATAAGCTCTTGCAAAGTTTTAAAAAGTAAAACCAGCGTCCACTTCAAGCGGTCAAAACCAAAATCAAAACCTTCAAATTTTTACTATATAAATCCAAAAAAGATTACTTGGAGGTATGGGGAATCGAACCCCAGACTTCTCGCATGCAAAGCGAGCGCTCTACCCCTGAGCTATACCCCCATATTCTGCTTGATTGCAATAGGAAAAGAGGAGTCTACGGGTGTAACGAAAGCGAGTAAATCTTGAATTGATGCGTTTTCCTGTTAGATTATCATTGAACCACTCCTTCAGGGTTGAATTTGTCTTTCTGCATTCAGGTTTACCTCGAATTCTTGAATTTCGGCCTGTTTTTCTCTTTTAAAATCAATCATAATTAAATCAAATTGTCAGGGACTAACTTCCCAACTGCAACAACCACGCTCCATTGATAACAATTCTAGGCCATCACTCATTTTTTGAATTAATTTCCCGATTTTTCTCGAATGTTTTCAGCATGTTTTTGCGGAATCTTTCTGGAATTCTTGAAAAATTCTTTTGAAATCGTTAAATATGAAAAATTAGGTTCATTTTAACATAAAAACCGTAATTTTCTGTCGATTTTTCAGCGGGAAAATCGAAAATCTCGCTTTTTAAAAAGCTTTTTATCACGTTTTTCTTCAAAATAATCCCAAAAATGTCGTTTTTTTTCAGTAAAAATGGCTGCATCTGCTGAAGATATCGCGTGGAAGAAGCTTCTCGACATGGCAACCGCCCACAGTTCAAAAAATACGGAAAAATCGGCAGAAGCCTCGGAAGATACCGCTCCAGTGTACTCTCGTGAGGTGATAATTGATTTTTAAATTTAAATTTTTAGTTTTAATTATTTCCAGAATCTCGAATTTCTCCAAAAAGCGATGACTCACTCATTCGGTGGAGATATGGAGCAGGGACCGTCCGTCATTCAAAAATTCTTCCATTTCGGCGATGAGAACCCGGAGAAGGTCGTTATGACCCCGGCGTTGTTGGCTGCGGCGAAGGAATTGGCCGATCAGCTTGATGATTACCTTATAATGGGCAACTTCTCGGAGCATTTCATTGCTGAGGGCGGCCTCAAGGCTCTCGCCAATCTCACTGTGCGTATTTAAGCAAAAAAAAGTGAAAAATTGCTTTAAAACATGCCTATGGAGTCACAATGACCGAATATCATGAGAAAAAATAAAAAAAATGTTTCTAGATTTTATATGATTAAAATCTCAATTTTCCCCTTATTCCTATTTGAATTACCACCAATTGGATTCGTTCGTTGGAGCGCGCTTGCACGTTTTTAAATTTATTTATTTATTTTATTTATTTCTCATATCAGTGTATTTTTGCTTGAAATTTGAAGAAAAAACCAAGATAAATTCAAATTTTCGATTAAAAAGCACGCTGACAGGCGTAAATCTGTGAAATGAATTAATTCAGGTTTGAAATCGTTTAAAATCGTTACTTTGTAATTTTTACGCCTGTAAGCGTGCTTTTTAATCGAAAATTTGCATTTATTTTGACTTTTTCTCTAAAATTCGAGCAAAAATACACCGAAAGCATTAAAAATCGGTGGAAATAACAAAAAATTAAAATAAATAAATTTAAAAACGTGCAAGCGCGCTCCATCGAACGAATCAAATTGGCGGAAATTCAAATAGGAATTAGGGGAAAACTGAGAGTTTTTCAATTTTCAAAAAATCATATAAAATCTAGAAAATTTTTTTGATTTTTTTAACCATGATATTCGGTCATTGTGGTACCATATGCGTGTTTTAAATCAATTTCTGTGCTGACGCTTTTCCCACTTCGTGGGAAAATTGCTTTAAAACATGCCTATGGGGTCACAATGACCTAATATCACAGTAAAAAATTAAAAAAAATAAACAAGAAAAATGTTAATTCAAGTTGTTCATTAAAAAATAACTGAAAATTCCTATTTTTTTTCCTAAGGCGCGTGGTCGTTGGCATTTTCAGTGATTTTTTAATGAACAATTTGCATTTTTCTTGTTAATTTCTTTCTCTTTCCGATTAAAAAACCCCAAAAAATGACAATAAATAAAATAAATTAATTAAAATAATGCAAGCGCGCTCCATCGAACAAATTCAATTGGCGGAAATTCAAATAGGGAATTAGGTGGAAAACTGAGATTTTTTCAATTTTCAAAAAATCATATAAAATCTAGAAAATTTTTTTGAATTTTTTACTATGATATTTGGTCATCGTGACCCCATAGGCATGTTTTAAAGCAATTTCCCCACAAAGTGTAGTTTGAATAAAAATTTAAATTTTTTTTCCAGATGTCACCAGACGAAGATCTGCGTCTCCTCTACCTCCGTCTCATCCCACAACTCGCCGAAAACCGCCCGGAATTCCAACAGGCAATCGCCGATTCTCCACTTTTCACAGCATACATGAAGCTGCTCAAACGTCAAGCCGAACTGAGCCCCCGAATTCTTTCAGCACTGCTCTCGGCGATTTCCTCCATCGTTCGGTCTCACTTGCCGGCTTATTTGAAGTTTCAGGCCAAGAATGGGCTCACGGCCACTGAGAAGCTTATTCAGAGCACGAAAGACCATAAAAATGCTGTAAAGGCTGGCCGTATGATCGTCAGTTTCCTGTATACACTTACTGGTACGGAAATTGCGGAAATTTTCAATCAAAATGGAAAAAAAAAGAAAAAATCCCTTTTTTCTTAATTTTCAAGAAAATTTGGTTTTTTAAAATCAAAATCTTTGTGAAAAATACAATTTTCCAGTCGGGAAATTGCTTTAAAACATGCCTATGGGGTCACAATGATCGAATATCATGATTAAAAAATTCCAAAATTCAAAAATTTTTCTGAATTTTATATGATTTTTTTTTTTGAAAATTAAAAAAATCTCAGTTTTTCACCTAATTCCTATTTGGATTTCCGCCAATTGGATTCGTTCGTTGGAGCGCGCTTGCATTATTTTTATTTATTTATTTTATTTATTCTCATTATTTCACTGATTTTCTTCATTTTTTTTTGTGTTTTTAATGGAAATTGAATCTTTAAAAACAAGATGAATGCAGAATATTTGTTAAAAAGTCACTGAAAATTCCTAAAACTTGAAAATAGTATATTTTACAGTTTTACGCATTTTCAATGAATTTTTAACAAAAATTCTGCGTTTATCTTGTTTTTAAAAATTCAGTTTCCGATAAAAACACAACAAAAAAATTGAAGAAAATCAGTGAAATAATGAGAATAAATAAAATAAATTAATGAAAATAATGCAAGCGCGCTCCATCGAACAAATCCAATTGGCGGAAATTCAAATAGAAATTGGGGAAAACTGTGATTTTTTCAATTTTCAAAAAATCATATAAAATCTAGAAAATTTTTTTGAATTTTTGGAATTTTTTAAATCATGATATTCGGTCATTGTGACCCCATAGGCATGTTTTAAAGCAATTTCCCGACTGGAAAATTGTATTTTTCACAAAGATTTTGATTTTCTTTTCTTTTTTTCCAAATTTTCTTTATTTTTCAAGAAAATTTGGGTTTTGAAAATCAAAATCTTTGTGAAAATTTCAATTTTTCAGCCTTAAAATTGCCAAAAAAAAAAATCCCAAATCACGATTTTCAGTCAAAAAAAACCCCCCGGTTTTTTTTGCAGATCTCCAGGGAATCGATGAAATTACTGAAGAAATTAAGAATAGTATTCTTAAAATCTATACTCTCCTGGATGGACGTTCAAGATTTGTGGATCGGGCCGATGATAGTGAAGAAACGAAGGAGTTCTATGAGGAAACTATGAAAATGATCAAGTATGGAGGTTTTTTTTCGATGGAAAATTGAGAAAAAAATGGGCTTTTTTTACCTTAAAACTGCTGAATTTTGGATATTTGGCTGGAATTGTGCGGAAATTTGCAATTTTTGTTCAATTTCCCCCTGAAAATTGTCCGAGAAAAACTGAAAAATCCAAAAAAAATTTTCTAAAATTTTACTAAAAAACTTAATTTTTCTGATATTAAAAATAATTAATTTTTTTATAAATTCTCCAAAAAATCGTGTTTTCTTCTAATTTTCTACAGAAATCTTTATTTTTCTGAATTTCTTTAAAAAATCTCACCTCTTTCGGAAATTTTACAAAAAGTGATGATTTTTCCAAAAATCAAATTATTTTTGTTGAGTTTTCTGCAAATTTTCAAAAAAAAAAAATTTGAAATTCTACAAAAAATTATGTTTTTTTTCTGAAAAATGGAAAAAAATTGAAATTTTTCCAAAATTCTTTGAAAAATCTAGATTTTTATGAAATTTTTCAAAATTTTTTTTTGTTTTTCTGATAGTAGGCATAATTTTTTATAAAAAATAAATTCGGCAAAAAATGTTTTTTTCTAATTTTTTAATAATCTTAATTTTTTCTGAAATTCTTTCTTCTCGATTTTTAAGAAATTCTTGTATAAAAACCATATTTTTCTGAAATCCCAAAAAAATTTTTTTTTCCGAAATCCTATAAAAAAATCTGAAGTTTTGTAGAAATAAATTTTAAAAATTCTCATTTTTCTGAAATTTTTCAAAAAATCGTTTAAAAAATTGGGCGGAACCTCTAAAAATCACGCCCATAAAATGGACGATACAAATTCGGATTTTTCTAAAAATTTTTTTTTAAAAATCGATTTTTTACCTAAAAATTCAAAAATATGCTCGAAAATCGATTTTCCCGCCAAAAATTCAAAAAATGTTTTTTCCAGATTCGAAATCATGCAAATGCACCCGGACATTATTACACCACAAACGAGAAAACTGCTCGAGGAGCACTTCAAAGAATCCAATCTTCGAGCAGGCCTGATGCCAATTGGTGGATGGCCGGTTATTCCAAAAAACGAGTGGCCACAGCCACCACAGCCACCCTGTCATAAAGCCAATAAGAATGCGGAGCCAAAAAAGGAGCCGGAGCCAGCGAAGAAGGTTGCTCCAAAGCAGGAGACAAAAGTAGATCAAGAAGCGGCAGAATTGGCGCGAAAAATTCAAATCGAGGAGGATAAAACTCGAAAACGCCACGAGATCGTCGCCAGATTCTCCATTTTGGACATTTACACGAAGGAAGAGCTCGCCGAGAAGCTCAAGTTGGACGCCGAGATGGAGATGGCTGAAGCTCAGAAGGTTCTGAAGGAGATTCGCTGAAAAGAAGAACATTTGTCTTTTTTTTTGTAATTTTTTCAAAGAATTTAAGAAAATTGAGCTTTTTTAAAAAATCTCAGAAAATTAGATTTTTTTTTTGGAAAATTTTAGAATTTTTGTAGAAAATTGTTTAAAAAACTATTTTTTTTGTTGTAAAATTCGCAGAAAAATCAAAAAAAATGCAGAATTTCAGAAAAAAATTTTTTTTCAGAAAAATCAGGTTTTTTTTGTAAAATTCTTAAAATTAAGGCTTTTCTAAAAATTTCAGAAAAAAATTTTTTTGTTTGAAAAATTTTAGAAAAATCTAGATTTTTATGAATTCTTCAAGCAAAAAATTATTTTTTTTTCTGAAATTTTCAGAAAAGCCTTAATTTTTAGAATTCTACAAAAAATCCTGATTTTTCTGATTGAAAAAAAAACATTTCTAATTTTTTTTCTGATATTCTTTTAAAAAATCTCAATCTTTCTGAAATTCTTTTGTTTTCCCCTAATTTCCATATTGCCACATGTCATTTGATCCCGGATAATTGTGAATACCGCCCGTCAAATCTATTTATTTACGCCCAAAAATTACATTTTGGCGCCCAATTTCAAAACTTTTTTCCAGGTTAAACTATCGGAGAGAACCATTTTCAACTGTAACCCAAAAAAAATTTCCTGAAAAATTAAGTGCGACGGAGCGCTTTTGACCTATGCAAGCACGTGGTGTCAGGAACTTAGGGTGCCCCATTTCGGCTTTATCTACTCTGATCTACAAAAAATGCGGGAAAAGAGACGCAGAGTTTGCTGACGTCACATTTTTTTGGCGAAAAAATTCCCGCATTTTTTGTAGATCAAACCGTAATGGGACAGTCTAGCAGCACGTGTGCACAAGTGCAATCGCGCTCTATTGAACAATAGCATCAGCGGCGATGGAAAAATCAATAAATCAAATTTTTCATTTTTTGGAATTTTTGGTCAAATTAATTCAATATAGGGGAATAATGGGCGATTGGGTCCACGTGGCATCACTAGATTTACTACGTTTGTTTGTTTTTTCAAAATAAAATTAGGGGAAATATCGGAAATATCGATTTTTAGGGCTTAAAAAGTGGGGAAACGTGGAAAATCAGGGTGTGGCTAACCCGTCTTTCAGGGTTTAAAACAGTCTTGTTTTTTAAAGGGAAATAGTGCCAGGCTGTCCCATAACGGTTTGATCTACAAAAAATGCGGGAATTTTTTGCCCAGTTGAGAACTCTGCGTCTCTTCTCCCGCATTTTTTGTAGTGATCTACGTAGATCAAACCGAAATGAGACACTCTGACACCACGTGAGATGGGCGATTCGTAGAAACTTTGGGACCGGGCAAGCGCGCTCTATTGAGAAATTTGAAAAAAAAAACACCAATTTTCTGTGAAAAACGTCGATTTTCAATGATTTTATGTGAAAATTCAACTTTTTAACCTAAGTTTTCACTGAAATTTGCCAGAAAAATTGAATTTTCAGTGATTTCAGCGTGAAATTCTCAATGGAGCGCGTTTGAGCAGCCGGGTTTCGACGATTCGCTCGAATTCGGGGACGGGGACGGAGATCGATGCGGTGATTTGGAAGAGAGCGATTTTCGCAGAAATCTGGAATAAAATGAGCGATGACGAGATGGAGAGAGTGTGCGCGGTGAGGAGGGCTGAGACGACGAGAGAAACGAGCCGCCGCCGCCGGTGCCGCTTGCCACGTCATCAGTTGGTTGCGGCCGCCTGTGCTGTCGGGCCGCCCGGTTGCAGTCGGATACAGTTGAACCGAAATGTCTGTGGAAGTGACAGCTTCTTTGCCACGTCCTTGTAGGCGTTTGTGTGCACGAAGCGGGAGAAACAGTCCTGAAAAATGACAAAAATTGATAATTTGAAAAAAAAAATCGATAATTGCAAAAAATCGATAATTTCTAAAGTTACACGGATTTCTTGCTTCCCTCATAAATTGAAATGGAACAGTTTAGGCCGAACTTGGCCATTTTTGCTCCGCAATATCTGGGGTAGATTTACGGCGCGTCTCGATTTTAGTTGTAAAACTAAATATATTTGTCCGAGTGGAGTACACGACTTTCCCACGCGTTGTCCGCCAGGCGATTGTCAATGGAGCAAGAAAAATTCAATGAGGAAGGCCAGAACCCCGTGAGGCTTAGAAAATCGATAATTTTCCGTCACAACTCACTTTTTCCATGAGCCGGTAGACATGTGCTTGTGCCCGCTCGTAAATGTTCTCCGGGAACGTTGATGGCTCTTTTCCCTCGACTCTGAAAATTTTTTATTGATTTATTGATTTTTTTTATTCTGGTCCCTTTTTTTCATGAAAAAGAGTCTAGTTTGCTCAGGCTGTCTCATAACGGTTTGATCTACAAAAAACGCGGGAGTTGAGACGCAGAGATCTCAACTGATTTCGCATAAAACATGTTGACGTCACATTTTTCTGAGCAAAAAATTCCCGCATTTTTTTGTAGATCAAACCGAAATGGGACAACCTGACACCACGTGTTTGCTCCAAGACGAAGTACCCAAACAATTTTAAGGAAAAAAAAAACCGAAAAAAATTGGAGAATTCCCATGACACACTGTGCTTCACCACTTCATCACCCGCCGATTCTTTTGAAAAAAAAAATTTCTCACATACACATATATTGAGAGTAAAAGTCACAAGCCACGGATTTCTGGCTTCTCTCATAAATTGAAATGGAAGAGTTTGCCGAACTAGGCCATTTTTGCTCGGCCATATCTGGGGTAGATTTACGGCGCGTTGCGTGTCGCGTCGCGGCTTGATTTTAGTTTTAAAACTAAATGTATGTGTCCGTGTGGAGTACACGAAACTTTTCCACGCGTTGTCCGGCAGGTGATTGTCAATAGAGCACGAAAAATTCAATGAGCAAGACCATAACCCCGTGACAATTTGAGACGTTAAAAAATTAATTTTTTCGAAATTCTTTTTTCACTCAAAAAGTTATTTTTTTTATTTCAAATTTTCCCAATTTCCACCAAATTCCAACTCACAATGCGATAATATCAGTTCTCGTGTCATGATCAATATTGATAGCCAATGGTGATTCTGCAGCGATAAATGTGTCATACATCTCCTGAACAGTTGATTCGAATTTAGTGCGACCTTCGGATACTCCAACTGCTTTTAGTTCCTCAACTGCCCACCTGCAAAAAAACTGGGTTTTCCGCAAGGGATCGAACCTGTGGCCTTCTGCGCCAAAGACAATCCTGTTACCGGCTGAGCCATTGTGCCGCCCGGGCTGAAACTGGAGGTGGCGCAACCGGTAACAGAGCTGCCTGTGGCGCAGAAGGTCACAGGTTCAAGCCCCGTCTAGAGGATTTAGGCGTCCAGAGAAGATAAATTGAATTTTCAATTTTTATGGAGCCTGACTAGTTGGAAAATAAAATCACCTACCAGAACAAAATATTCTCCTCTGAGTATTCGGACTGCAAAAATTTAGTGAATTGAGCGCGGCCATCAACGTCGTAGATCACATGGTCAAATGCGAATTGCCATTCATTTGGGCTGAAAATTTAGAGATTTGGTGTCAGAGTGTCTCATTTTGGCTTGATCTACGTAGATCTACAAAAAATGCGGGAGACGAGACGCAGAGTTCTCAACTGATTTCGCTTTGGGGGAAAATTCCCGCATTTTTTGTAGATCAAACCGTAATGGGACAGCCTAGCACCACATTCCCACAGTTATATTTATTTATTTTATACAGCTAAAAAGTTTTCAAAATTTCCTTTTGTTGACCCTAAAAAAAGGCAGTACTGCCCAAATTGAATTTGCTGACCCCTTAGGGAGTATATAGACAGGAGATTAAGTTTTGGACCCGCTGAAAACTTATTTTTGACTTTTTTTTTCTGGTTGAAGATTTTATGATTAGCTTTTCAAAAGCAAAATAAATAAAGTACGCTATGAGTCATTTTTAGAGCAACTTTTGAGTCGATTTTTTCTCATTTTTCCATTTCCCACGACCTACCTAAGTCTTGGCGACGGTGGAACCTGATTCGGGGAGATCATATTCATATTGTTAGCTGACGTTGGTGGAGTCGACCCGTTTCCATTTGACTGATTTTCGTTGGATCTGCGACGGCGTTCTCCTGGAAAAATTTTTAATTTTACAACAGTTTTTTGGTTGAAAATCCCCTCACACGTTCACACAACTATTCAGAATGACGTCAATAAAACTCCGGGCTCCGTGAGCTGCTCGCACTTTCGCCTTTAATCCCCAGCGCGCGCGCGCGCGTGTGATATTCAAGTTTGAATTTTGGTTTTCATTAGATCTCGTGCACATGTTTGAGGGGATTAGCTTTGGCGGATAATCTGATTCAATATGGTTTCCGTAGTGGAAAACTAATAAAAAATATACATAGGAAATAAAAATTTACGCATTACAAAACTAAGAACACCAAAAAATTGTGAGCTTTCACGGAAATTTTGCTCAGAGTGCAAGCCTCTTACCGGCAGCGCCATCCTCCCCCTTGCGCATGGCCTACCCGGTAAGAGGCTGGGCTATGGATCTAACCTCATGGGTTCGACTCCTGGTGAGAGAATTTCAGTTTTTCTATGACTCCAAACCTCAATATAGTTGAGATTTCCTTCCTAGACATTCCAAAAAATCAAGAAAAAGGTCGAATTTCAATGCAACTTCCGTTTTCCTGTTAGACCCTCAAGTCATCTCGAATTTCTCGAATTTCTTTCGTTCGAATAGCACAAATTCTTGGAAATTAATTGAATTTTTTTTTGGGCGTATGTTATTCTCCCCGTCTTGCCATTCAAATTGTACATTGCATACAATCTAATAATTGTATTAGTTATGGAAAACAAGTATCCGAAGATATTATAAAATATAAATTTTTGTTCATTGGCAACGGAAACTACAAAAAATCTAACAAAAAAAAACGAATTTCATCTCTGGGAACCGAACCCGGGACCCTCAGAACCATAGCTCAGCCGCTTACCGGCTGAGCCATGCGCGCAACACCGCGCGTCCGAGTGGCGCAGCAGGTAAGTGGTTCGCACTCTGATCAAATACATCCTAGACCCCCCGAGTTCGAGCCTCCAATAGCGGATAAAGGTTTTCGAGGGCGTAGATTACAATTTTCGAGGTATTTGAAAGCGATTATCGCGTGTTCCACCCATTATTTTTCCGTTCGATCTCTATAGCCTCTAATAGTCGCTGGTTTCCGAGAATAGCACTCGTTCCTTTAAGCACTTAATTCGCCCCAAGCTTTTTCTCTTTCTTCGATCATTGAGTCTCCGGGGAGTTCTAATTGAGTTTGAAAAAGAGGTCAGAAGGTATAAAGAAGGTCAGAACTGAGTCCGGAAGTAAGTTTTTTAACGGGAATTATTAGTAAAAAAATGAGAATTGCACGTTTTTGAGGCTCTATGGGGTTCGAACTTGAGGAACTTTTGGCATTTTGGTTAGAGTGCTAGCCTCTTACCGGCTGCGCTACGCCCAGTTGCGCGCATGGCTCAGGCGGTAAGAGGGTAGGACTATGGGTCAGAGGTCCGGGGTTCGGCTCCCAGTAGGGGTACTTATGTTTTTTTATTTCGCGGTACGGTTGGCTGGAGTATCCTTACCTCTTGAAATGGACAACTGTTTGAGCAATTTTCTAGGTGATCTCATATTTCTCGAATTTCTGAAGTTAGACAAGAATTTATGCAAAAAGCAGGAGCACACGGAAGAATACGACGAAGAAGTAAAAAACTGCTCGGCGCCGACTAAATAAACAGCGTCACTCTCTCTCTCTCTCTCTACTAGTAGAAGGAAAAAGGCGGGCGCACAAAATAAGGGAGAAGAAGGGATGGAAATCGAGATGAATTGAATCGACTGAATGCTTTTGATGCTACTGCTGCGCTGTCGTCCCCAGCAGCAGAAGCCAAGAGACTTAGGAAAGAGAAACCGAGGCGTGGCCATTCAATCTCACACCTTTTTATTCTGACCGCTTTGAATTGGAGTAACAGATTATTTTTTGAGGGGGGGGGGACGCCGTCGCAACTTTTGCTCTCTGATAGACCAGGAAGTTTCACTTCTCTCAAGGATTGTTGTATGACCAGTGAAGTCTAGGTGGACTAGGATTGGCTCAAAAAACGAAAAAAAATTGCTCAAAAATGCTCCAAAAAGAGCAATATCTGTTATCTGTATTTGGAGTGTTTTCGGAATTTTTTTTGGTACTCCAAAAAAAATTAAAAATTTCGTGGGGAAAAAAATTCGGTTAAACACGGGTTCTGGACAACGCGTGGGAAAGTCAAATGCATTTAGTTTTAATCCTTTAAACCGAGCCGCGACGCGACACGCAACGCACCGTAAATCTTCCCCAGATATGGCCGGCCGAGCCAAAATGGCCTAGTTCGGCAAACCCTTACATTTCAAATTATGAGGGAAGCCAGAAATCTGTGGTTAAAATTTAAAAAAAAACCGATTTTTTTGATGAGAAAATTGTCCAAAAAATTTTTAAAATTAGTTTTCAAGCTCAGACAAAAAAAAACAAAATTACTGAAAAAAACAAAAAAGAATATTGTTGAACAAGCTTTATAAAAATTTTCAGAAAACAAATGTCGAATTGTTCAAAAAGTTAAATAAAAAATTGGTTTTTACCAAAAAAAAAATTATTTGAACTTCAATCCACAATAAAAATTGTAGCTCGAGAAAAATTATTTTGTTATTCAATCAAAACTCTAAAAACCACGTCACTATCCTAGACCTAGAGATGATCTAAACCGCTATAATTAAAATAGCTATAATTTTCGACGACTCACTCCCCAACAACGTCACTGTTTTCACATTTCCTTCTCACTCAATGTCTAGCCGGCCATTTCGTAAAAAACACTAAGGAGACTTTTTATTTTCGAAATTTCACGGAAACCATGGAGTTACGGGGGAAAACACATTAAAAAGACGTGCCTTTTTGCTTGTTTGAATTTCAGTGGCAGGTGAAAATTTGAAATATACACCTGCGAAACTTAAAAAAAAACCTTTAAAAAATTTTACGCGTTATTGGGGGCTCGAACTTGAGTAACTTTTGACATTATCGTTCAGAGTGCGAACCTCTTACCGGCTGCGCCATGGCGCCCCGCAAAGCTATGCTCGGTTGCGCGCATGGTTCAGGCGGTAAGAGGTAGGGCTGCGGCTCAGAGGTCCGGGGTTCGACTCCCAGTGGGGGTAGTTATGTTTTAGTAACTTTTCTGTATTTACTAGTGTAATAGTTATGGTGTTAATTAATTCACAATTTTTTTATTGTCTGAAAATGACATATTCACATAAATAATTGATATTCTCTCCGAAAATTTTCTCGTTTTTTTGTGAGAGCACAAAGCTTCTCCGATGCTTCTCCGATGTGACAATTAAGAGAAGAGCTCTGAGCTCACTGAGAAATAATCCGATTTTAGTAATCAAAAAAGAGATGATATTAAGAAAAAGCTGGGATTTCTCTTTTTTGTGAAGGGTTTTTGAACATTACGCCTGGTTTTGCTAAAAATTGAAAAATGTTGTCTGGAAGTTGTGAGTCATAATAGTTTTTTTAATGAATAGGAGATAATTTGAATTTATGAAAAAAAAACATACGTATATGTAGTGTCAGAAAGTCTCATTGCGGTTTGATCTACAAAAAATGCGGGAATTTTTTCCCAGAAAAATTGTGGCGTCAGCACAATCTTAACCATGCAAAATCAGTCTGCGTCTCAACTCCCGCATTTTCCGTAGATCAATGCGAAATGTGACTTTCTGACTCCAAAAAAAAGAGCCTTTTTTTTGGAAATTGAAAATTTTTTTTTTTTATATTTGTTTTGCAATTTTCAGTTAAAATCGGAATTTTTAGACATTTTTTGGAAATGTTCATAATATTTTCATAATATTTCCATTTTTTAATTTTTTTTTTCAGTTTCCCGAATACTCTATCCCTTCTCAATTTCCTCCAAAAGTTGAAAATCGTGCGAAAAACGCTTGAAAATCCCCGAAACAAATGGGATGGGTGTGCTCCCAAGGGTGCACACACACACACAAAAACCCAATGGGCTCTTTTTTCGCTCACAAAGAGCACACGTCATTGGGGGGGGGGGGGCTCTTCACGGCTCGGTGCTCCGTGCTCCAAGAGAGCACATCAACATATGAAGACTTAATTAGAAGTGAGATAGTATTGGAGCAACGGAGAGACGCAGACGGAAAAAGACACGGGCCACCAAAAATACATTTTTTTGGAAGAAAACGAAGATATGGCAGCCAGTAGAATGGAAAAATTGGATTAAAATTTTGTAAAGTGCACACGGAGCACAAAACAAAATGCTCACTAATTTTATAACGTAATTTTCGTTTTCTAGAAAATTTGTGAAGGAAAAGCCCGAGCTTCAGCTACTTTTTTCAAAAAAACAAGAAAGATTTTTTTTGGAATTTTTTGACCCCTTTTAAATATTTTTAGCTAATTTTTTTTCTGTAAAAAAACAGTGAAAAACTGGAATATTTTTGAAAAAAAAAGCTTAGCGGAAAATTACTCGGAACTGAAATTCTAAGCCCGTGTAATAAAAATTTTGGAAATTTTCAGGAAAAAAATTGTGAAATTTTTAAAGTCAGTTTTTACGCCCAGCTTTCATTTTTGGAGCAGTTAAACAAATTATTTTTTCTCAAAAAATGTTTAAATTTTTTGAAAACATTTTTAGATTTTTTTAAGTAGCACGGATTTCTGGCGTCCCTCATAAATTAAATTGGAAGAATTTGCCGAACTAGGCAATTTCGGCTCGGCCTTATATGGGGTAGATTTACGGCGCGTCGCGTGTCGCGTCACGGCTCGATTTTAGTTGTACGACTTTCCCACGCGTTGTCCGGCAGGCGATTGTCAATGGAGCGCGAAAAATTCAATGAGGAAGGCCAGAAGCCCCTGAGGTTATTGAAAAAAATTAAATTTTTTTGTACAGAATTTTCAGATAATTTTGATTGATTTTTTTTGAGCTTTCAGGCTGGTTTTTCAGATTTTTCCGATTTTCAGCATATTTTCACATAATTGTAATGTCCCAAAATTTTCAGGTTTTCAGGAAAAAATGGTTCAGACTTTGCAGCGGTCCCCCAAAAAACCCCGACTTCCGGTCTCCTCTCTCCTAAAATCTCAACGACCAAAAAAAGATAAATACTGTCATTTTCTAAGAAAAAAAGTAGACAAAAAGTGGGAAATGAGACAGGAATTAAGGGATTATGGGGACCAGGGCATTTTAGTAGAAGAGGAGGTGGAAGAGATTTCTGGTGGTTTCTGCAGAAAACGCCGTGTATCTTTGGAATGGTCGATGGGAATAGAAAATTGTTAACTAGCAATTTGTTCAGCGAAAAATTTGCAATAATTCGGTAGTTAAAAGTTTTTTTTTGATATTTTGATCTATTGAAAAGATATGGAGGTTTTTAGCGGCGCTCTTTTAATATTGAAACATAGGACTTTTAAATGGAACTTATAACATTTTAAAATGAATTTTTCAAAATTTTTTTGTGTCTACAAAAAATAAAAATTTAAAGACAGAGAAACACTTGGAACTGGAAAAAAGTTGGTCTGAAAAATTTTAAAAGGCTTTTAAATTTTTGAAGGATTTTCCGAACAAATCTTGCACGGGGTTCTGGCCTTCCTCAGTGAATCTTTCGCGCTCCATTGACAGTTGCCCGCCGGACAACGCATGGGAAATTCGTGTACTCCACACGGACAGCTACATTTAGTTTTAGAACTAAAATCGAGCCGCGACGCGACACGCAACGCGCCGTAAATCTACCCCAGATATGGCCGAGCCAAAATGGCCTAGTTCGGCAAACTCTTCCATTTCAATTTATGAGGGAAGCCAGAAATCCGTGATCTTGCAACAAAAAACTCCAGTCAAAACATTTTATGTCTACACTGAAACTCGTGTTTTTTAATGTTAAAATAAATAATTGAAGCACCTTTGAAGTGTTAAAGTTTTAAATAAAATTTTTAAAAATTTGACTGACATTTTTTGCTTAAAAATTTTTTTTTCGACGTTAAAAAAAGGAAACAACCTTCCAAACTTTCAGAAAATTTTTTTAAACCAAAATCCCCCCGCGCGCCAACTAAGTAGGTCTTGTTGTTTTTAAGGCACCTTACGAAGATGGAGGGCTGGAAATTTCAGAGGAATTTTTAATCAAATTTTTTTTCACTTCCCTATTTCAAATATATTTATAGAACAGGACATTCATTAATTTTTATGTAGTGTGTTGCTCTGAAAGTTGGCATCACCTAAAAATATTTCACCATTTTTTTTCACGGCTCGGCGAGCTGGACTTTGGTTAGCTTCTCTTTAAACCGGTCTAGCGCAAAACTGAGCAGAGATATGAAAAAAAAAACTGCAAAAGTGTAGATCTTAACTTTTTCTACAATTTATTAGTTGACAATATTTTGAGATCTTTTCTGTTCCCCAAGATATACCCCATTAAAAAACTCACTGCTAAACGGCAAAAAGTCACGAAGCTTGATCGTCAGTATATCGATCACATTCCGGCGTGACGTTTTTTCGAACACCGGCGCCGACACCGATCGGGGTAGTCGGCGTTTCAGCGGCATTTAACTGCCCTCGGAGAACACCCGGAAAATTGGAAAATTGAAGCAAAAAGCAAGAAGAAGAGGAGTAAGAATTCGAGAGAAAAATTGAGGAATTCAAAAAAACTAGGCCACCAATAGGAAATTGGTGGCCTGGAATATAAAATAGGGGTTTCAGGCTTTGAAAAACATAGAAGGTAGATCATGATTGTGGCCTAGAATTTGTAGGCCACCGCTGCTATTGAAAAAGTGACCTGAAATAACTGATACGGCAGGCTTAGAAATCTTGTATCATTTGTATAAGAAAAAAAAAGAGATTCTAGGCCATCAACCGCTTTTAAGGGCCGATGGCCTAGAAATAACTTTCACTTCTAGACCGTCGGTGGCCAAGAAAAAACAGATTTCGGCCTAGGCCACGAATGGCCTAGGATTTTCGGTTAGTCTAGTTGGTGGCCTAGAAAATAAAACTTGAAGTTCTAGGCCATCTAGCACATTTCCAATGTTTTCCGAAAAAGACAAAAAATTCGAAGAAGTGTTTAATAACATAAACTAGCGCCCCCAAAAGGAAACAAAGACACGGAAAGGCTCATCGTTTTCACATCTTTTTCTTCCCGGGGTATGTTTGTTTCCAATATGGGAAACGCAGACACTACAAAAAACGGCGAGAGGCGTGGTCCAACATAACCGCAGCAGGAAAATTTTAGACACATAGAAGAGATGTGGGGAAGATACGAATGCAACACAAATGAAGAGATGTGCACACAAAGTGATAGAAGGGTCCTGTGGACCCCCGACGAATTTATAGGAAATTGCCATGTTTTTTTTGGAAACTGTAGTGGGGTCAAAAGTCGTGTGGACTGATGGCCTAGAAAACAGTGGCCTCGGAAAGGTTTTCTAGGCCACCGAATTGAAGGCTGCGGCCGTGGGGGTTTCTAGGCCACCAACTTGAAGACTATGACGTATTTCTAGACCACAGGGGGAAAACCTGTACGGTTGACGTTTAGTATTATTTTTGGCACTATTTCAATAATTTTTTTTGGACAACTTTTCGATTTTGCAAAAATTTATAGCCTAAAATGTAGTTTAAATTGAAAATTCTTCACTAAAAAAACCAAAATAATTCGTTGTTTCCCAAAACCTTCAAAAAACGAAAATGGAAACCGGATTCAGTAATGACTAATTGGAGGAGAGGGGTAACTACAGATGAACCCAGGGGATTCGATTGATAAGGGAGTGGGGGGGGGGGAATAATTTCTCTTTTTGTAACTGATGTGTTCTAGTTGATAAGGATGAGAGGTTTTTGGGATGACTTGGTATAGGCATATTTTGGAAAATTGGGTAAACTGGAAATTTGGCAAATTTGGCCATTTTTTTTTCAATTTTGGCCAGTTTGGCAAATTTGGCCATTTTGAAAGTTAGCCAATTTTGGCCATTTTGGAAGTTTGGCAATGTTGGTAATTTGGCAATTTTTGGAAAATTTTGGCCATTTGACAATTTGGCCATTTTGAAAGTTTGGCAATCTTGGTAATTTTGGCCAGTTTGGCAAACTTGGCCATTTTGAAAGTTTGACAATTTTGGTAATTTGGCAATTTTTGGAAAATTTTGGCCATTTGACAATTTTGAAAATTTGGCAGTTTTGGCAATTTTGAAAGTTTGCCAATTTTGGTAATTTGGCAATTTTTGGAAAATTTTTGCCATTTGACAATTTGTCAATTTGCCAAATTTTGGCCATTTGAAAATTTGGCAATTTTGGCAATTTTGGTAGTTTTGACAATTTGACCAATTTGGCCATTTTGAAAAATTGGCAATTTTGGTAATTAGACAATTTTTTTGCAAGTTGAGCAATTTGGTGGCAATTTTGGTAATCTTGAAAATTTGGCAGTTTTGGCCAGTTGGGCAAATTTGGTCATTTTGAAAGTTTGTCAACTTAGGTAAGCATTTGACAATTTGGCTATTTTTGCTATTTTTCAAGTTTGACCATTTTGAAATTTTGGCAATCTGTCAATTTTGCCGATTTGGAAATCATGACAATTTGACAATCTGAAAGTTTTGGAAATTTGGCAAATAGTCTATTAGCCAATTTTGCCTATTAGCCAATTTTGACAATAGCAATTTTCGGCAATTTTGGCCATTTTGAAAATTTGGCAATTTTGGCAATTTTTCAAATTTAGGTTGAAAACTAGTTACAAACGTTCTAAATTTTGCAAAATTGACAGACTGAATAAGGATTGGTCTGTTGCTTAAACCAAAAGAAAATCTAGATCATTGATTACAGTTTAGTGGCCTAGGAATTTCTAGGCCACAGGTTTTAATAGTATAGTGCAGAACTAAAATTTTTGAGTTTTTTGATCTGCAAAGTTAAAAATTCCGGCATAAAAGAAAAATGGAAAATGTGTTATGTTAAAGAAATTCCATAAAATTTTGACATTTTCCATATTTAGAAATCCCTAGAAAAAATTTGAAAAAGTATAAAATATCACGAACAGATGGATTGAAAAATGTCATTCGGTGACTGAGGAACTAATTAGTTCTGACACAGAGTGAGAGACACCCAGAGATGCAGAGAAAGTGTTGGCTGGATCCCGGCGGGCGGCTGGAGACGAGAGGGAGGGGGACTAACTTCATTTTGATAACAAGAAGACGAAGAGGCGGAAGCCCCAGCCACACCACATGTTCACTTTATGTTTCTCTCGCACTGCTCTCTCAATTTTACACACTATTTCTGGGGACCAATTTTTTTGCATTTTTTCAACCTACATCTGTTTGAGGAGGCGATTTTTATTTCCTCCTTGCAAGTCTTTTTTCGGAAGTTTTCGGGAAGTTGATAACTGGGGATTTTGGATTTTTAGGCCACGGTTCTAAAGACTTAGGCTTAGGTTTAGGCTTAGGCTTAGGGTCAGGTTTAGGATTAGGATTAGGCTTAGGCTTAGGCTTAAGATTAGGCTCAGGCTTAGGGTTAGGTTTAGGTTTAGGCTTAGGTTTAATCTCAGACCTAGGCTTAGTCTTAGGCTTAGTCTTAGTCTTAGTCTATGTCATAGGCTTAAGGTTAAACTTAGACTTAGACTTAGATTTAGAATTAGGCTTAAGCTGGTCGGCGCTGAAAACATGTGGCCTAGAAAAGCCAACTACCAAATTTCTAGGCCACTTCTCCAAGTAAGTGACCTCTGCTCTATCTTCCCGACTAACAACAAATGTCGAATTTTCACACTCCCAAAAGACCAATTTCCTTCCTTCAAGTTTGAAAATCTTTTGGAAAACAAAGAAATGTTTCCACGAGAAAAAAAATGACTCGGAGGGCACCCACCATTGAAAATACGAGTGAATAACGACCTCAAGGGAGCACAAACGGGAAGAGGGAAAGAGCCTTTTATTTCAGTAAAAATTTCATGAATCCACCCACATTTTGGAGCCATGTGCAAACAAGAGAGAGGGGGGGGGGCTTCTTAATTTTGACCTGATTCCAAGGAATTTACGATTAATTAATGACTTTTTTGAGGGATTTGTTGACCAAAACATGTGATGATGACACGGCTAGGCACAATGGAGGTTCTTTGAATTTTGCAATTTTAAGTGTATACAAATTTGGGCTTCCAGGCCATCACAAAAGAACAATGGCCTAGAAAGTTCTAGGCCCAATATCTAGGCTATGAAAAATGATGACGTACTTTTGGAATGAATTTATAATTAATTGTGATGATCTAGAAGTTTTAGGCCACCAAGTATATATTTTAAATGGTGGCCTAGAAACTGAAAACTAAGGTTCTAGGCCAATATTAATAGACACCCAACTTTATCTAGGCCAAACCCAAATTATGGCTTAAAAATCGAAACGTACGAATTCTAGGCCACTCGCTTGAAATTAAGTTGATGGCCTAGAAATACTGGTTTTTGGTTTCTAGGCCACTATGAAAAACATAAGGGACTAAAATTTCTGGGCCACCAACTCAAAATTGTCGTCTTTAAATAAGAGCAAAACACATAACTCAACCAAAAGAAAACTTGCAAACAAAAAAAAAGCGTGAAAAAATCAGATAAAAATAATATATATATCTCCGCCTCACAACCTGACATTTTTATGAGCCACTTCGATCATCATCCATCAGTCAATCGGCAAAAATAACGGACTCCCCGCCTAACTACTGATCTATATATTTGTGAGTTCCAGTTGACGGGAAAGAAAAAGCCAATCACGTGGAGCTGGTGGAGCTGGTGATGATGACGGGGGAAAAAAAAGAGATAAAAAGGTAAATGGACAACATGATGGAATGTTCACAAATAATTGGGTTTCTAGGCCTTGGGATTGGGTTTCTAGGCCATCGAGTTTAGCCTAGAAATTAAAGATGTGGTGGCATGAAACTATATAGATTTTTAGGTCAGCAAAATTGCATTGTTTCAAATATGGAAGTACGTGGCCTAGAAACTTAGAACAGAAGTTTCTAGGCCACCAGATTGGAGTTGATGGCCTAGAAATTCCGATCTCACTCACGACCAGCAAATGAAAGGTTATGGCCGAGAATTTAAATTTTTGAATTTCTAGGCCAGCAATTTATTATTGGTGGCCTAGAAACGTTTGCTATGGGTTCCTAGGCCACCAACCTTAGAGGCTTCTAGAACACTTCAAAATGGAAAATTCCAGAGCTCATTGTGCAATGATCAACTTTGAATTTCTAGGCCAGCAAATTATTAGTGTTGGCCTAGAAACAGATGACCTAGAAACTTTTTTCTTTGGGTTTCTAGGCCACCAATTTCAGTAGTTTCTAGAACACTTAAAAATGGAAAATTCCAGAGCTCATTGTGCAATGATCAACGCGTGGCAGCAGCAGCAGATAGGAATAAAGTATGGGAAACTAAAACAAGGACAGAATGAAAAAGAAGAAGAAAACATTAATTAAGCTTCTTCCTCTGCTCCCCCTCACCCTCCTCCTACTCATTTTCATTCTACCACAACCGCACCACACCAATTTTCCAGCTCATTTTCCCTATTTTTATGGGAAAATTGCGGGGAAAAATGAGCGGAAAAAATTGAAAATTGCAGTGCGCGTCTTTTTTTTTGACTAATTGAGGCTTTTCTTGCCATTGAGAGGGACGTCGCTTTTTATGAGTCAATTTGTTTTGATCTTTTTGCCTCGTTTCGAGTTTTTTTAGGTGACGCGTTTAAGTGGTTTAGGTGATGTTCAACTTGACCGAAAACTAAAAAATAAAAGAAGAATTTGGAGAATTTTGAATGGGGATTTTTTTGTTTGAAAATGCCTAGAATAACCTAAGGTTTAGAATATCTCGGCATTCAGAGGCAACTTCCTGCAACACTTTGGCAACTTCCTGCCAACAACCTGGCAACTTATTTAGTGCCACTAAAATAAGTTGCCAAATTGTTGGCAGGAAGTTGCCACGAAGTTGGCAGGAAGTTGCCCAGGTGTTGTCAGTAAAAATTCTTTTTTCGTTTTTTTTCAACTGATTATGGTTATTTTTGTATTAAGGGGATCAATAAAATGAATTTAGCATACATACGATTCAACCAGAACAAGGTAAAATTAGAAAAAAAAACGTTACTTTTTGAATTAGTCCAATCGGCTGGATATCAACTTGCACTGTCATGTTTCCCTTTTTCTGCCCTACCAGATCCCGAACCTTCTCCTTGTGACTGTGAGCCCAATTCCTTAACCTCTAAGCTATGCCCGCGCGCAAGATAAAGTAGAATAGAGTTGTTCAAATATGAAATCCAATGGAAACTTGTAAAAAAATTTTGAAGAAAATAGTTTCAAGGAGGTAAACACAGATAAGTAGCTCTGAAATGCCCAACATGTAATTATAGAACATGGTGATGTAAAGGACTATTGTAAGCAAGTTGATGTAACTGTTCTCAAAGAATAAACAATTTCGCATAGCTCGTTCTATCAAGTCGGGTTTTCTTAACAACATGTTTTACAACATTAATTCAGAAGCCGCGACGACATGAAGTTATCCTACTTCGTTTTTCGTGTAGTATGCGTTCTTATTCCCACTTTGCTTTCATTTTATGATAATCTACTAATTTTTCTATCACTGTTAGTGTTTTAAAATTCGAAATTCGATAGTTCCACCGCAAAGTTTGAATAAATTTAATTTTGAAGTTCGGCTGTAAAGCACCGATGCTCCGAAATTACGCCAGTGCGTCATGTTTACCGTAAATGTTGCCAAAAAGTTTGGCAGGCTGTTGGCAAGCTGATGCCGAAGTTTGGCAGACTGTTGGCAGACTGTTGCAAAAGCCATGCATGCTACATGCTGGCAGGATGTTGCCAAAATTTGGCAGGAAGTTGGCAAAATATGGCAGGAAGTTGGAAACAAGCAAAAACTTGGCAGGAAGTTGCCATAATTTGGCAGGAAGTTGCCTCCAAATGCCGAGATTACAAAAATAAAATATTGTTAAATTCGAGTTAGAATGGAAATTCCATGTTTGAATTGCCACCAAAAGGAAAAACCGCGCCACTTCCCAACCAATCAGCATCTTCGAACTCCACCCTCTTGATCTGATTGGTTGAAAAGCGGGTGGATCAAATCGCTGATTGATTGCAGTTCATTATGGAGAAAGTTCATTCGAATTTCCGACAATTTTGCGCATTTTAAAGTATTCTTTATTTTGCTGCAAAAATCAAAAATTATTCACTTCTAACGGGCTAGAATTAGACTTAAAACAACCGCCCACACTCCTCGAATGAATTTCTTTTTGGAAACTTTCACACAATCCCTGAAAGAAACCATAAAAAAATGTTTCTGATCACAAATTAGACTAATCTCAAATTTCTAGAAAACATTCTATTTTTACACCCTAAACGCTTTCCATAATCTCCATGGTAATCCGTAAAAATCCGCCATCTTTAAAAATGTCAACTAACTAGATTTGGAGGCTTTTCTCTTGCGATCCCGCATCGAAATCTTGACTCTCGATAGCTTCAGACGTTCGCGAACCTGTTCCCAGCGAGCTCTGAAAAATTGCATTGTATTGGTACAGTAACCTAATAGTATTCCCATCATTTATCTATCAAAATTGGAAGCAGTAGCTTTTAAAGTTTGTCTACGGTGATCCTAGAGTAATCTGCCACAGTACTCTCACAATAGACCTACAGTACCATCATGTAACCGTACAGTAATCCTACAGTACTCTACAGTAACCCTACAGTAAACACCTACAGTACTGTGCTACACTACTCTTACAGTAGAACTACAGTAAACATCTACAGTACTACTACAGTGAGCACCTATAGCATTTTGCTACAGTACTCTTACAATAGACCTACAGTAAAAACCTACAATACTGCTACATTAAGCACATACAGTACTCTTACGGTAAACACATAAAGTAGTCCTATAGTACTTCTTCTGTAATCACCTACAGTACTCTTATAGTAGAACCACAGTAAACATCTACAGTACTACTACAGTAAGCACCTACAGTACTCTTACGGTAAAAACGTACAGTACCCCTATGTAACCGTACAATAATATTACAGTATTCTACAGTAACCCTACAGTAAACACCTACAGTACTCTGCTACAGTACGCTTGCAATAGACCTATAGTAACCATCTACAGTACTACTACAGTAAGCACCTACAGTACTCTTACGGTAAAAACCTAAAGTAGTCCTACAGTCAACACCTACAGTAACCCTAGTCTTGATCTACCGTCTCTGTGCGCTTACAGTAACTCCTATCGATTCCTAATTAACACTATACCTACAGTAAGCCTCGCGCCTACCTACAGCCCCCCCGGATAAACCTCTTGACTCACTTAGTAGCTTCTCTCCGAATCAAAAAGACCGGCGATCGAAACGCCGCCGCAATATTCTCCTTCAAAGAGCTCTTCTTCCGAGGTGGTGTTTCGTCTGAAAAAATAATTTAAATTTTTTTCCAGATTATTTGAAACTGGACCCGTACCTCCTTGCAAATCGGCAACTTTCGAGTAGGTCAACACACCTCCGCTCGACGTACTGTTCTTCTTCGACGGCGGATTCTTGCACTCGGATATCGAGATCTTCTTGTTCATTTCCTCACCGAGACGCGTCACACTGCTCATTTTTTCGGTTTTAATGATTTGAGGAGCACTGCAAATTTGAGAAATTGAGATGAAAATTCGAAAATCAAAGAATTGAAATAAAGTTCAGGGTAACTTATCAACACTACATTGAAACTATTGACTAGAGATTTGAAAAGGTATAAATATGATAAAAAGTCACGTTTAGGTCAGAAAAACTGAAAATATGTTTTTGAAATCTGAATTTCATGAGTTTAAAACATATTTCTGACAATTTTCCAATTAATTTTCAAAACATTTAATCTTAAATTTATAACAACAGACATTGAAAAAAAAAACATTTATTTTTTCTATTTTATTTGGGGCAAAACATGAATTTTATTTTTCAATTTTAACTTTACATATAAGTTTATTTAAATTTTAATAATTTAATTTCTGAATTTTTGAAAAATATTTTTAAAAACATATTGTCCTATAATAAATGTAAAATATTAAAGCCTCTGTAAATTATGTTATACATACGTGAATAAACTGAAAAAATTCCTAATTTTTTCTCTAATTTTCAAAACGTCATGCCAAGACAAAAAAAGTTAACTGAACTGGAAAAAAAATCAAAAGTGAAATTCTCTGACTTTTTGACCTCATTATCTAGGCTATACGTTTCCGATTAATTTCCAAACTATTTCTAAGAAACAAAAAGAAGACGCCAATTTCCCTTGTGGTGATTTGATTTTGAAAGCCATGAGGAAATGAGCATTCCCCCACGCCCACGCAGCAATAGATTATGTTGGAAAATAATTGAAAGAAAGTCGTTAATCGAAGAAAAAAATGAATGGCAGAGTAACCAGAAAATGATAGAAATTTATTTTTAAAAGTAAGAAAAGGGGATTTTAGGTAACCTAGAAATTGCAAAAACTTGGAAATTCCTTTTTCACTGTTAATATGAATTTTCTAGGCCATCCTTTTATATATATGGTGGCCTAGAAATACAAATGATAGGTTTCTAGGTCATCAACCCTATGGACATGGCCTAGAAATACATTTCTAGGCCAATAATCCTAGCTTGGTGGCCTAGAAACTTAAAATTCAGTATTTCAGATTATTACGGTCTGAAAACTGAAATTTATCAAACCTCCAACATCAAGTGTAACAAGAAAAGAAGGCTAACACAAATCCTGCTCAAATGCGAATAATTCCAGCTCCGCGAGCTCAGATTAGCAGGCTGATATTTGGATTATCACCGGGGCATATCGGTTGGTTGGAAAAAAAAAATGAGATAAGAGAAATGCACGCGCGGGAAAATAACATTATCCAGCTTGCCTTTTGAGCGTTCTGTGTGAGTGTGAAGCCTCGAGAGCTAACTGAAGACGTCATCAAATTATTTTTTTTTCTTCGAAATTTCCGAGGTATTCAGGCTGAAAATGTGAAATGTCAAAGCGGAAACTTGAAAAACATGACTCAGTTTCTAGAACAGAAATGGTGGCCTAGAAAATGTACACTGATAATTCTAGGCCATCAATTAACATTCACAACAATTTATAGATTTCTAGACCATAATTTTTATTTGGTGGCCTAGAAAATGAAAATTTTAATTTCCACAAGTTTGAATTAAAAAAAACTATTTAGAAGCGGTGGCCTAGAAAATGATTGTTTGGAATTTCTAGGCCATAATTTCAAACGTGGTGGCCTAGTAAGCGACAATTTGAGTTTCTAGACTGTCCTTTTAAAATTGGTGGCCTAGAGAAATGTGTATTTCTAGGCCAGGGGTGGGCGGCAAACAATTTTTCCGGCAAATTGCCGGATTTGAAAATTTCCGGAAAATCGGCAAACCGGCAAATTGCCGATTTGCCGAATTCGCCGAATAGCAATTGCCGCCCATCCTGTTCTATGTCACATTTTCCAGATGGCGACAGAAAATTCAAATTATAAGCTAAAAAACATTGAAAAAAAACATTATTTTTGCCCAAGTCTAACAACAAACAAAAACCGGAAATTTTTTTGTCCAAAAAAAAAATTTTTTTATTGTTTCTGCATTTGAAACCGCAGAAAAAGTGAGTGCAAATGACACAAAACTCTAAAAGGGCGTGGGCATAGAATATATTGCAGAAAAATTGAATGAGAAAAGCGAGAAAAAAAATCTGAATGGGGGCAAAAGCACGGCATCAAATAAAAAATTGCAGAGAAACAGAAAAACAAACACTGGCGAATTGTGTCACTTTTCACACACTTTTTCCTTGTAAGACGAGATGAGATGAGGAGAAAATGATGGAGAAGCTGTAGCAGGAAAGTTTAAGCCAAAAAAAAAAAGAGCCGGAGGGGGGGGAGGAAAAATGAGAAGAACGCATGTAGACGGACACAAGGAGGAGGAAAGACGAGATGAGTTGTGTTTTCAGATGTTTTTCAGAAAAGATTTTAAGATAAAACTAGAAAACAAGTGGCCAGAGTTCTGGTTAGTTGAAAATTGAAAAAAAGAAGAAAAACCGTGAGAAAAATGTCGGCTGCTTCTGCCAATTGTTCCTAAGCGGCCGACGATTTCCGGGACTCAAAAAAATGTCGGCTGCTAAACATTTCAAGTGAGTTGTCGGCTGCTCAACTTTCTGCCAACTTTTCTTGTTGCCTCTCTGTCGCCAGGCAACTCTGTGCGTCAATGAGCTTACTGACCACCCAAAAAAAAAGAGGGAAACACCAATAATTATTGTTCAGAAAAAGAAAGAAAAAAACTAGACAAAAAGGTCTTCCTTTTCTATTTTTTTTGCAAAGAAAAAAAAACACAATGGTTCCTTGTTCACCTCCTCAGACACACACACCTTTCTAAGAAAAATATATTAAAACCAGCCGCTGACCGCGCCTACGGCGCGGCCAACGACTGGCGAAATTTAAATTGTTCGACACATAAAACACCATATAATCTTTTAACAATGTCACATGAAAACAGGTGGAAACTTTTACTTTTTCAAACATTCTGGAATGTAAAAAATATCACAGAAGCTTCCGCCTCTCTAACTCTCGAGCCAATACCTCTTCAAAAGCACAAAGTTAATTTTTTCTGAACTACAGTAACCCTACAGCAAATCCACAATACCCCTAGAGTACCTTGACATTATCCCACACCAACTCCTTAGCTGCCGCCAATATAATATCAAACACGAAGAGTCTCCCCACGAAGGGTCTCACCACGAAAGGTCTCACCACGATTGGTCTCACCACGAAAAGTCTCACCACGATGGGTCTCACCACGAAAGGTCTCACCACGATGGGTCTCACCACGATGGGTCTGACCACGAATGGTCTCACCACGAAGGGTCTCACCACGAAAGGTCTCACCACGATGGGTCTCACCACGAAAGGTCTCACCACGAAAGGTCTCACCACGATGCGTCTCACCACGATGGGTATCACCACGATGGGTCTCACCACGATGAGTCTCACCACGATGGGTCTCACCACGATGGGTCTCACCACGATGGGTCTCACCACGAAAGATCTCACCACGATGGGTCTAACCACGAAGGGTCTCACCACGATGGGTCTAACCACGAAGGGTCTCACCACGATGAGTCTCACCACGATGGGTCTCACCACGATGGGTCTCACCACGATGGGTCTCACCACGAAAGATCTCACCACGATGGGTCTCAACACGATGGGTCTCACCACGATGAGTCTCACCACGATGGGTCTCACCACGATGGGTCTCACCACGATGGGTCTCACCACGAAAGATCTCACCACGATGGGTCTAACCACGAAGGGTCTCACCACGATGGGTCTAACCACGAAGGGTCTCACCACGATGGGTCTCACCACGATGGGTCTCACCACGAAAGATCTCACCACGATGGGTCTCACCACGATGGGTCTCACCACGATGGGTCTCACCACCAAAGATCTCACCACCATGGGTCTCACCACCATGGGTCTCACCACAATGAGTCTCACCACCATCGGTCTCACCCCGATGGGTCTCACCACGAAGGGTCTCACCACGATGGGTCTCACCACGATGGGTCTCACCACGATGGGTCTCACCACGATGGATCTGACCACGAAGGGTCTCACCACGATGGGTCTCACCACGAAAGGTCTCACCACGATGGGTCTCACCACGAAAGGTCTCACCACGAAAGGTCTCACCACGATGGGTCTAACCACGAAGGGTCTCACCACGATGGGTCTCACCATGAAAGGTCTCACCACGAAAGATCTCACCACGATGGGTCTAACACTAAGGGTCTCACCACGATGGGTCTCACCACGAAGGGTCTCACCACGATGGGTCTCACCACGATGGGTCTCACCACGATGGGTCTCAACACGACAGGTCTCACCACGATGCGTCTCACCACGATGGGTATCACCACGATGGGTCTCACCACGATGAGTCTCACCACGATGGGTCTCACCACGATGGGTCTCACCACGATGGGTCTCACCACGAAAGATCTCACCACGATGGGTCTAACCACGAAGGGTCTCACCACGATGGGTCTAACCACGAAGGGTCTCACCACGATGGGTCTCACCACGATGGGTCTCACCACGAAAGATCTCACCACGATGGGTCTCACCACGATGGGTCTCACCACGATGGGTCTCACCACGAAAGATCTCACCACGATGGGTCTCACCACGATGGGTCTCACCACTATGAGTCTCACCACTATGGGTCTCACCACGATGGGTCTCACCACGATGGGTCTCACCACGATGGATCTCACCACGAAGGGTCTCACCACGATGGGTCTCACCACGAAAGGTCTCACCACGATGGGTCTCACCACGATGGGTCTCACCACGAAAAGTCTCACCACGATGGGTCTCACCACGATGGGTCTGACCACGAAGGGTCTCACCACGAAGGGTCTCACCACGATGAGTCTCACCACGATGGGTCTCACCACGATGGGTCTCACCACGAAAGGTCTCACCACGATGGGTCTCACCACGAAGGGTCTCACCACGATGGGTATCACCACGATGGGTCTGACCACGAAGGGTCTCACCACGATGGGTCTCACCACGATGGGTCTCACCCCGATGGGTCTCACCACGAAAGGTCTCACCACGAAGGGTCTCACCACGAAGGGTCTCACCACGATGGGTCTCTCCACGAAAGGTCTCACCACGATGGGTCTCACCCCGATGGGTCTCACCACGAAGGGTCTCACCACGATGGGTCTCTCCACGAAAGGTCTCACCACGATGGGTCTCACCACGATGGGTCTCACCACGAAGGGTCTCACAACGATGGGTCTCGACACGAAGGTTCTTTTTCTCAGAAATTTTAAATTCCAGCCAAAATATTTTCAAAAAATTAAAATTTTAAATTCCCGCCAAAATATGTTCAAAAAATTAAATTTTGAATTCCCGCCAAAATATTTTCAAAAAATTAAAATTTTAAATTCCCGCCAAAATATTTTCAAAAAATTAAAATTTGAATTTCCGCCAAAATATTTTCAAAAAATTAAAATTTTAAATTCCCGCCAAAATATTTTCAAAAAATTAAAATTTGAATTCCCGCCAAAATATTTTCAAAAAATTAAAATTTTAAATTCCCGCCAAAATATTTTCAAAAAATTAAAATTTGAATTCCCGCCAAAATATTTTCAAAAAATTAAAATTTGAATTTCCGCCAAAATATTTTCAAAAAATTAAAATTTGAATTCCCGCCAAAATATTTTCAAAAAATTGAAATTTTAAATTCCCGCCAAAATATTTTAAAAAAATTAAAATTTGAATTCCCGCCAAAATGATTTCTCAGAAAATTTGAATTTCCCTCCAATTTGTGATGACGTCACAAAAGGGGCGGGGCCTATAGGACCCCTCTTAGGTGATTGAGACTACAAACTACAGAGTTCAAAGGCCAAAGATCAAAGATCAAACTACAAACTACAAACGGACGGAAGGACACGCGCTTTATATATAGTAAATGATTTGAGGAGAAAACAAAGTGTTCGGGAAGAAAAATAGATCAAAATTCAAAAGAATTACCATTTTAAATACCCATCCTAGTTCCGTCATTACCGTCTTAGACACGAAATTTTAGGTTAAGCCGGCTCTGAAATTTTTGAAAACAACAAAGAGCCCCCGAAATCCCCAATGTCGTCATTAGCAACTATTTATGGAGAAATGAACTTTTGAAAAATAATTCTGATGCCCGCCAGTCGTCGGCTGCTAGAAAGAGACCAGTGAACTGTCGGTTGCAACCTTTTACATCTAAAGCGTCCGACATGATCCGGGTTTTGCCGATATGTTAAACAAACCAGTATATTTTAGGCTAAAATCTGAGCGGCCGACACCTCACGGGATTTGTCAAATATGTGAGCTTTCGGCTTTTAAGAAATGCCTTAATAGTCATCTAATAAAGTTGTACTTTTAGCCAAAAAGCTGAATTCTGTGGCGACTAGACATTTAAGCATCCGTTCTCACAAATAAAATTAGTCATGATAAGGAAATTGGGTGAACACATAAAGCTTGTCTGGCTGTTCGAGAGTGATCAAGCTTTGTCGGACAGAAATCTGAGAGTTAGCGAGAACGACATTTTGGAGAGAAACAAGGTTTAGGGAAACCCGGAAGTGTCGGCTGCTCGGATATTGTTGGGAGAAATAGTCAGAGAAATAAAAAATTCCAGGAAGTTTTTTTTTGGAGATTTTTCGCCTTTTAACTCAATAATCCTTGTTATTTTTTAATTGCCTTCGAAAAAAATTTTCAAATGCAAATTGTTTGAAAAAAAAAATTTCAGAGCCAAAAAGGAAAAGCGGGGGTCGACAGGAAGAGCAAAAAGAGATAATAAATTGGGTGCCAACATGTTATTGGACCCAAGAAAAATTGAGAGCATTTGCTGAGAGAAGATAAATTTTTAGATAGGATAAAGATTAAACTATATTTTTTTCAATGAAAAATTATCCTGAAAACTTTTGGAAAACAATATTTTTTCTAGTTTTCAGAGGTACAAAAGTGAATACTCACCCAAGATCAGGTCAAACTTCCAGGCGAGTGCAAAAAGAGAGATGAAGAATCGTGCAGGAAAATCCAAAAGTGTTTATTCCGGATATTCGAAGAGTCTCGGAAACGCGGGCAGCAGCACAGCAGAAAGAGCACTAGAAGAGAGCAAAAATGTGCAAATTACCTGGATATAGATGCATCTCTATCACGAGGGAGAATTTTTTTATTTCATGGGGATAAAAATAAAGAGAGGAGGAAGTGACAAAATGATCGAATAAAGTAGAAAGTCAAAAATAGAAAATTGTGCAAAAAATAAAAGTGAAAGAGAATAAGCTGAAAATAGTCTGAAAGAAAATAATAGGGTTACTGTAGGCTATTGTAGGGTTACTGTAGGCTATTTTCTAAATCTTATATAGTAGGATTATTGTATTATATGAAAGGCTTCATATAGGACTGTAGAAATGTTTATCAGTGTGACTTTTCTGAAAAAAAACCTGAAACTGGCTCCAAAATTCCAGAAAATGCACAATTTTGAACTCTGAAACTTAAGTCACGGAAGATAATAGTTACTACAAAAAATAAATATTTAAAAAAAAGAAAATAAGTTACTAAGAAAGAGTTACTAAACTTCAAAATTATCAAGAGAATTACTGTACCACGTCTGCAGCCGACTTCTTACAGGTTTGTTAACGCAACACTTAGAGCTCAAGCAGCCGACACTATACGGATTTTGTAGAACCCGTGAAGCGTCGGCTGTCATTTTAAAATTAGGAGCACACTTCTTCGAGCTCCAAAAAACTTTTTCACATCTTGGACCCGGACACAAAACAAAAGAAATGAAACCCTGAAACCCCTTAATAACATGACGTGTTCACACTTTTTGTGCGGCTTCCTGGAAGTGTTTTGGCAAGTAAAAGGAGGGAAGAAAAGTTTTCTTGATTGAATTTGGAATCCGAAACACAAATGAACCTAGAAGCTAAAAGTTCAGATTTTCATTTTAGGACTCTTTGCAAACTCCGGCTATTTAGTGCGCGTGACCTACCCACTCTTAATGCACAAAATTTGTTCCAAAACTGTAAAAAAAACACAAAAATTACCATTTTATGGGCGCGCTTCATTCAATTTTCAGAAAAAATACACTATAGGCGCCCAAAACCCACCAAAAAAAACTCCATGTTGGTCAAGAAGAATGATGATGCTTCACCTCTCTTTTGAAGCTCCTCCTAGTACCAAAAACTACACACCACGAGAGGATTATAAGTGGATTAGAATAGAAGAAGTGAAGGGAGGATGTTTTATGATGAAAGACCAGAAAATGTGTTTCAACCGGAAAAAAAAAGCCAACTCAAAGGAAAAACTATGGGTGGTACGAAAGTTTTTTCAGGGCCCCGTAAAGTGTCGGTCGCTGAAGTATAGTATGGTTTTAGGGAGGGCCTCATGTTCTGGGTTGGAGTCCTGTGAGATGTCGGCTGCAGAACTAGCGGGTAGCACCTGACGAGTAACACAGTGTCGCCCGCTATCACCCGCTTCTTGCCGACAAAGCCCCCGAAAATGGGCCGGCCCGAGTTACAGACCAGGGGTGGGCGGCAATTGACGTTCGGAAAATTGCAGGTTTGCCGATTTGCCGGAAATTTTCATTTTTGGCAAATTTCCGATTTGCCGTTTGCCGGATATCAGATTTGCCGGAAATGTTCAGAGAGATTTTTTATGAGACGGAAACACTTAAAAACTTTTCGGCAAATTTCGCGTTTTTCCGGCAAATTCGGCAAATCGGCAAATTGTCGGTTTGCCGATTTGCCGGAAATTTTCATTTTTGGCAAATTGCCGATTTGCCGTTTGCCGGATATCAAATTTGCCGGAAACGTTTAGAGGAATTTTTTATGAGACAAAAACACTTAAAAACTTTTCGGCAAATTTCGCTTTTTTACGGCAAATTCGGCAAATCGGCAATTTGCCTGTTTGCCGATTTGCCGGAAATTTTCAATTCCAGCAATTTGCCGATTTGCCGATTTGCCGGAAAAAATCGTTTGCCGCCCACCCCTGTTACAGACCTGCACTAACCATTTTGTGGGCGTCGCCATCTACAGGGGCAATTCAAATTTATTTCACCGTTTATAGATTTAAAAATTTGAATTTCCGGCTAAAAGTTCACAGTGACGTTTGTTTTTCATTAACTTAAATATAATATATTTTTCTCCTTTTTTCTCAGTTTTTTGCCAGAGAAAATCGAATATCAAGCTCGCCTGGCTTCTAAACAACAAAATTTTCAAAATGTTTGAGTTCAAAACTCCACAAAAACAGGTTAAACTAAGCTATAAAGTCAAAACTCAAAGTGTGCAGCGCCGGGAGAATTTCCTTCCGCTTGAAATACAGCTCATCCCTGCTGGCCTGCTGGCCCCGGTTTCCCGCTTCACTAATCAAATTTTTCGTGCCGGGAGGGGAGGGAATTCGGTGCAAAAGCAAAAAATGCAACGTTTTTTTTTGGGAAATTTTCTGCTTTTTTGATTTCCTAGTTTTATTGAGAATTCGTCTTTGGACCGGGAAGTATTTAATGAGAGATAAAAAGCCTAAAAGCCTAAGAAGCCTGAAAACCAAACAGGCTGGAAAACGGAAATCAGGAAGTTTTCTCACAGGAAATCTCATTTTAGGTCAGATTTCTATGATTTTTGAGTAGAGAGAAATGTGATTCGTGATTCTCATTGCTCGAGCTTAATCCAGTTTTCCCTATTTTCAGAAAAAAAAGAAAAGTTGGTGACCATGCCAGAATGTCGGAAGCCTAAAAAAACCAAAAATATCCGGCCAGACTTGGCAAAAACGGGACGAACGAAGAAGGAGGCGAACGAAAAAAAAATTGGAGAAGCAAGAGGCAATGAGCTCTGTAAACAATTGAGAGCTGCTGGTGACGAGAGGGAAACGGAAACAAGCATAGGGATAGTGATTGGGCGGAGAGACGCAGGTGTGGAGACACACGGAATTTGAGGTGTAGATCAAATATAGGGATATACACCTGTATGGGGAGGAGTGGGCGTGGGAACCGTGGTACCTGAGTGAAGTTTTGATGGAAGCTTTAAGCTGAGCATTTGTTTAGAGATAACTTTGCCGCTGTCCCATTTGGGGTCGGCCTGCGCCCGGGAGGTGTCGGCTGCTAGTCTATGTTGGCATAAGATACGCCCGTGAGGTGACGGCTGCTAGTTTCTCTGGTATAACTTGCACCCGTGAGGTGTCGGCTGCTAGTCTATTTGGGTAAAACATGCGCCCGGGAGGTGCCGGCTGCTATTTCAACTTCATGAGAAACAACCGGAAAATGTCGGTTGCTAGTTCGACCTAACATAACGTATGCCCGCGAGGTGTCTGCTTCTACATAAAAACGCATGCCCTGGAGGTGTCGGGTGCTAGTTTTCCTCTAAACAAATTTTGTTAGGGAGATGCTGAATGAAATCCGCAAAAATTCAAAATTTCAAAAAAAAAAACTCAACCCATTATCTGCATCCATCACCAGAAAACCTATAATCCCCGATTGTTGAATGGAATCTGTATTTATCTTTTGAAAAACAAAACGTGTAATTGTCAGGTGTGGTAAATAACGGGGCTCCGGTGTGTGTTTGAAAAATGAATGTTATTTCTCCATCTTTTTTTTCGCAAAAATTTCAATACAAGAGTTGTCGAAAAGATGAAGAAGATATAAGGAAAACCATATTTGCATATTGAAAAAAAAAACCGAAAAAAAAAAGAAACCGACATGAGATAGGGGGAAATTGACAATATCTTGTTTTGGTGAAAATACAGGAAATTTTGTTTGAAGATCAGTGACCATGAAATCAGCAGCCGACACTTTCCGGGCATGAGTTTTGCATACCGGGAATAAAACTAGCAGCGGACATATAACGGGTGAAAATGAAGAAAGGCGAAGCAGCCGAGATATCACGGGTCTGTTTTTAAAACACTGATAGTGAGATAAGCCGCAAAAATACCGCAAACCAAAAAAGAAATAATGAAAATCCAGAACAAAAAGCCCTCAATCTTATATAAATCCCACCCACGTGAATTACAAATTATTGGATTTTATCCTATTATGCCTAGTCCTTCGACATTTCAACCCAATAAAATCGTGGCAACGTCAGTGTGCACTATAAGTCAAATTGTGTACTAATTTTAGCTTTTTTCATTTGACTAAAAGGATTTAGGGAATGTGGGGAGGGTTGGAAGTTTCAACGTTTTAAGTTAAATCTTCGAAAACAAAAATTTTTTTTTTTTCAAATTTGGGTTTAAATTTTTTCTAAAACTCTTATTATTTGAATTTAAAATGTTTTTTTTTGATTTTCTAAATAAATTTTTTAAAAATTCTAAAAATTTTCTAAAAATTTTGAAAAATAGTAATTTTAAATTTTTTTGCCAAATCTCACCGTCCATCGTCATTAAAATACCTAAATGAAGTTTAAACCGCAAGATATTTACATTTTATGCTCAAAATTGGACGGTGATTTCAAAAAAGTTAGTTTCCAGCTGCTGCGACATTGACAAGTCGGTCAAATTTCAAATTTTAACTAATTTTAGGTCATTTTTTGAGCCGTCATAACGTTTTTTTAGAAGTTTTCAAGAAGATTCATTAAGAAATTCGATGTTTTCAGACATTTTTGAGTCTAATAAAGCAGTAAAAAATTGACTACACCACCTTTAAAAAATAAAAAAGTGGAAAAAAACCGAAATTTTTTTTTAATTCGAAAATTTCTGAAGAACCTACCCACAATTCGAAGACACTTATTAGAAATACTTAATATCTTCATTAATTTTTACAACCTCTTCAAACTCGTACAAAAAACTCAAAATCCTTTGACGAGCTGAACCATATGGTCTCTAAGAATAACAAGTGGCTAATAAAATTTTGAAAAAAAAGAACGAGAGATTAAAAAGACAAAAGGAAGCATTTGAAAAGTCATAAGTGCTCTTTTTTCGAAAGAAATGAAAAAATGGTTCACATATGTTGTTTATGAGGAAGTTAATAGCAGAAGCCGAAAAATTTTTTTTGAAAATTATAAATTAAGATTTGTATGAAGAAAAAAATATTATTTATATTAGAGTTTAAAAAATTCAATAAAAATTGCCAAAAATTATTCCCTGCCGTCATCCTTAATTCCCAGTGTTTCATAGAGGGTTTTCACTTCCTGGAGCATTCGCTGAAAAAATATTGTTTTTATTACATGCACTTCTAATTGGAAAAAACCAGAACTCACCCCAATCGGCACCAGTAATGATATGATTTCTGTTATTCTCAAAGCTCTCTCGAAATCTCGCATTGTCGTGGTTTTCTGGAAATTTTTGGGGTACTGTACATACCTTTTGTAGCTTTTATTTAAATTTTGGTATCCAGCAATGGCGTTTTAATATTTGTGCCGACAAAGTGCCGATAAATCAAAACGAAAAATTTTATTAAAGGTAGTTTTAATTGCTTATTAGACTCAAAATTGTCTGAAAACACCGAATTTCATAATGAAATTTCTTTAAAACTTCAAAAAACAAAGTTATGATGTCTCAAAAATGGCTTAATTGTAGTTAAAATTTGAAATTTGACCGACTTATCAAGCGGCTAGAAATTAACTTTTTTGAAATCACCGTCCAATTTTGGGTATAAAATGTAATTATCTTACGTTTTCAACTTCATTTAGGTGTTTTAAAGTCGATAGACACCAAGATTTGGTTAAAATAATTTAAAAATCTCGCCGTTGATTGAAAACACCTAAATAAAGTTGAAAACGCAAGATAATTACGTTTTATACACAAAATTTGAAGGTGATTTCAAAAAAAAATTGTTTCCAGCCGCTTGACAAGTTGGTCAGATTTCAAATTTTAACTACATTTAAGCCATTTTTAGGCCATCATAACTTTTTCTGAGATGTTTTCAAGAAGTTTCATTATGAAATTCGGTGTTTTCAGACAATTTTGAGAAATAAAAAAAAATAAAGCAATAAAAAAAATTCGACTACACCACCTTAATGACCAAATATAACTGTAAAAAGTTTATAGAATGTTTCCAAATTTTCAAAATGATTTTTTCAAGTTTCAAAAAAAAACTTTTTTTTAAAGAGTTTTTTTTTTGAAATATTCAACTGCCAAATATGCCAAATTAAAAAAAAACGAGAAAGCCAGTGAAATTTACCAACCTTGTGATGATTGTTAAGCTCCTTGATAACCGCCAAATAGTGCTGCCCGGCTACAGTATTCGCTTCTACAGTACCCCATTGATGTATCTTCCACGTTGTAATTGCACAAATTGTCGCAAACTCTTGTGGGTCCAAGTGAATTCTGTGGAACTCGGTGGTGAGTGAGTCGTGGAGTCTTGGCATGAATACTTCCAATTTTCTGGAATTTTTTATATTTTTATTTATTTGAGTTGACTTTTTCTACTTACCCTCCCTCGCTTCCTTGATCTCTACTATCCCAAAAGCTTAAGCTAGATTTCGAGCAAGTATAGGCCAAGTTTAGCCATAAGTTTACAAAGGAGCTCTGCTGAAATAGGGCTTCTCGTTCCAGTTTGTTCAGATTTTCCACTCCAGGACACGTGGAGTTGAACTGAAAAGCCTGCGCATCTGTAGCTCGTTTTGTTGGCTTCAAGTGATTTAGGGGGCTCTGAAAATATTTGAATTAGAGGTGAAAAAAACATGTAAATTAAAATAGTGCGCTTGCATTGTCTCTAAATTTTTAATTGTTAGTTTCTGACTATCTTTAATTGTTTTTTTTGTGTTTTCATTGCTATTTTACTAAAGAAAAATGTATCAAATCAATGGAAAATAGATCCTAAAATTTTTTGAAAATTTTCGGTTCTCAACTTTGAATTTTTGAATTTGGATTTAAAAAAATTCTGAAATTTCTGAAGCGTTTTACTATGATATTTGGCAAACTGATTTGTCTACAAATTCGGCAAATCGGCAAATTGCCGGTTTACCGATTTGCCGAAAAAAAATCGTTTGCCGCCCACCCCTGATTTGGACCCAAAGAATCATAAAAATACATTTTCCAATCAGTTTGAAAAAATACCACCAAAAAATAAAGCTCACCTCTGCAAACTCCAGGAGTACATTTTGTGTCTTTTCTAATGCCTTTTCGAAATGCTCCACATAGAACTGCAAAATCTGTTCGTCCGAGTTGCTCATTTTGCTCTTCGTTAGAAAATTGCTTTAAAAACTGGAAAAAAATTAAATATTATTTGAACATGATGTTTGCTGAAAACTTAAAATGACACAATGAGATTTCAAATTTATTGAAATGTAAATCGAGATGCAGTGGGCGGCCCCCAACCTAAAGTGGCCTATTTCGATGTCTGCGGGTTTGTTTTTTCTGAAAAACTACAAACTACGCGGACTACTGTAGACAGTGCCAAGATTTGGATGGAGATTAGCTTTTTGGGTATGTTGCGAAAAAAAACTGGCTCGACTAATATCCCTCCAATGGTATTTTTCAAAGAACAGTAATAATAAATATGAAATCGCTACAGTATTTTAGTGACTAGAAACATAGAGAAATGTTAGGAATAATATCAAAACCCTGATAATGTCGGCTGCATGCAAACACTAAATTTCGGCGCAGGGGTTCATTCAAACCTGTAAAACGACAAATGTATCTCTGGAGATGCAGCCGACACATTACGGGATCTGCCAGCAACGCCTCTCGAAGATATGCACGTGAAATGTCGGCTGCAACACAACTTACCAGTTGGTTCTTTCTCGCAGTATAAATGATTACTTAATGATGCTTGACCGACATAATTTCCAACGTAAGCTTTGAGTTCAAATCGCCAAATTTTTGAGACAAACGGATTAACTGATTTTTCTTTTCTTTATAGACCTGCATTCTTAAAAAATGGCTACTGTAGGGTTACTGTACTATTTCGAAAGGTCAAATATACCGAAACAAACGGATTAATTGGTCTCTCCATTTTTTGATGTGTGGAACGATACTAAGTCACAATCGACACAAATTCCGAAACATATCTTTTCAAATAATCTGACAGACCTGGTACATACATTTGAAGATTTTTGGGGAATGTTTAGCACTTTTTTCAATTTTTTTCGTATTGTTCCAGTTGTTTAGTGTACCTGACACCTTGTACTAAGATCTCACTAACACGCAAAATGTCCGCTGCTAACTTTTGATGGCTTTATCTCGGTTGTCTGTGAAGCAAAGCTACCAAGCAAGAAATTGTAATCCAAAAAAAGATAAATCAAATTTTCAATTGAAACTGTAATTTATAATTACAAAAGAGCTCGAGAAAATTTAAAAATAGTCGCGCCACACATCAGTTCTAAAACTTTATAAGCGTCTGACCTTTTTATAGATCAATATCGCAGGTCGTCGGTCACAAACCACGTCGCCACACAAAATGAAAAAAAAGATGAAGGACATAAAGATGTGTTTTCTTAAATTTTAGTTCATAAAGAATATTGAAGATAATAAAAGCTCACAAAATTTGGTTTAACTATTTAAAATTTTGTATGATTTTTTGTGACTTAATGCAATGCTCTCAAGTTAATGCAGTAGAGAAATATTTGCAGAAACGTATGAAAAACTATAAAATTTAGTACTCGCACAACGTCGGCTGCAATTTTACCTTTGAATTTGAAAAGGACCCAAAAAACTACGGGTTTCTAGGAACTCACATGGTGTCAGAGTGTCTCATTTAGGCTTGATCTACGTAGATCTACAAAAAATGCGGGAAAAGAGACGCAAAGTTTTCAACTGATTTCACATTTTTTTGGGCAAAAAATTCCGCATTTTTTGTAGATACGTAACGGGACAACCTAGCACCACGTGGGAACTGGTGAAACGTCGCCAGCTTTACTTTAAATGAAAAGTTCATAGCTCCCAATCATATGTGTTTTTTTTCGGTACATTTACAAAAACCTCTCATTCTCCTCGTTGTTTCAAAATTTTTGGTGTAGAAATTCATAAAAACATAGATAGAAAACATTTTCCCTTTCGGCAAAATATTTTTCTTTCATTTAATCGTTTTCAAAATTTCGAAAAAAAATTTGAAAGTGCACATAACATCGCGACTTTGAGACAATTTTTAAGCAACTTCTGGAAAAATTTCAAAAGGAAATAGAAATATTTTCAGAAAGTACAAATATTGTTCTATATTTCTATCAAAAATTACAAAAAATGGCATGGCCAACAGAAATGTGCGGCACTTTTTTTTTGCTCAAGAACTGCATTAAAGTCGCAATGTGCGGTGGGTCATCGGTCGATGGGCATTTTGATACTTGACTCAGTTTTGATCAACTTTCCAAAATTTTCGAGTAATGTCATTTTAAGAAACACTATGGTATGTATAAAAAGTGCCAACAATTTTTAAGTTGAGTCATTTTTCAAATAAATTTATTAGATTTTTTTATCAGAAAAAAACATATTATTCCTCCTTGAAGCGATCCTCAATTTGAAGGTTGTGGTAGAGCACGAGCATGTCTCGATAGACATTCTACAAATTTCAAGATTTGAAAATAAAAATAATATTATGGTACAACTCACAAAGATCGGACCAATTAGCAATGTGATTTCTGCTATTCTTGTAGCCATTTCAAATTGTTCCAAGCGTTTTGTGACCTTAAAAGTGTGAGAATTTAAAATAAAATAAAAGTTTCAAAACCCCGTGAAGTGTCTGCTGCAATCTAAATTTTTAGATATAGATGCAGTCGACTCTTCATTGGGTTTTCAGGAACCCGTAAAGTGTTGGCTGCATTTCCAAAACTTCCTATCAGTATGCTTTGGGGCAACAACAACCGGTTTTACACCCGCATAAAGTCGGCTGCAATACCACTTACCCGATAATATTTGCTCAAGGCACATGTGATTCCATAATAATGCTCAGCCGATACAATTTTCAACGTGAGAGTTGAATCCAGAAGCCCAAGTTTCCAAATGCACATGGATTTGAGCGCGGCGTACTCGAAAATGTCAAGCTGAAGACGAGCCAACTGGGCGGTTACGGTAGCTTGGAACTGGTTCATGTAGGTGATAAGAGGTCTGGAGATGAGTACAGTACTACCCCAATTTTACGATTTTCTTACATTTCCGTGTAATCTTTTTCCACCAAAACCTTGTTCCAATCGTCCTGGCTAGCATTAATCCAAGATAAATCCATCCAGAGACTTGAAAAGGAGCAGTATTTGTAGAGAACTTCAAAATCTGGATTCTCAAGCAAGTCGGTTCCCGGGCACATTGTGCAAATGTCCAGAGCAAATTGGTCAGTACGGTGTTTGGTTTCGAGGAAGTTTTGGGGGGACTGAAAGTGAAACGTCTTAAGTCAGAAAGTGTGAAAAGCCTGAAAGCCTAAAAGTCAACTCACCATAACAATGCCACCCTGCTGCCTGGCTCTCACAGAATTCCGAATTTCCTCCACATAATACACCAGCAAATCATCATGCTTCATGTTCAAAATAATACTGAACCCATCTTCCGGCTCGGCCGCTGATGACGTGGCAGGCTCTTTGAGACGTCTTGGTTCTGCGGTGTACGCTGATGTGATGTATCCACGGACTACTTCCCCGGCACCACCTTTTCTGGACTCGAGCACGTATTTCGGAAGCTTATTCTCATTCCGTTTTTGTTGCACCACTGGAATTTTAAAATATTTTAGTAATCAATTTATGTTTTGAAATTCCACTTACAATCCCTTCTCATTCCGACTCGTTCGCACTTGTCAAATCGACAGGATCTGCAGATGAATCGAAGATCTGCAAAAAAAAATCTGTGTGCTCAGATGTCCTGGTGTTCGTACCTTGTGAAATCTGACAATTGTTGGAGTATCGGCACAAGAATCGAATGTGAAACGAGACGGTGCGGCGGAAAAACGAGGCGCAGGCCATGCAGACGACGGATCCGAAGTGGAGGGTGCCTTTTTCGATTCCGCACACTAGGCAGGGTTTCGGGGCTGAAACTGTGGGGTTGGGCTTAGGATCGGGCTTAGGCTTACGCTTAGGCTCAGGATTAAGCTTAGGCTTAAGCTTTAACCTCAGGCTTAGGCTTAGGTATAGGCTTAGACTTAGACTTAGGCCTAGGCTTAGGCTCAGGATTAGGCTTAGGCGTAGGCTAGTCTTAGCTTAGGCTTAGGCTAATACCTCCAAATTAAGCTCACCTCTTTTCTTTGGTCCTGGCACCATTTCGATGGAATATTTGGAACGATTTCAAAAATTGTGAACAATATCTCATCTCTACCTATATATAGCAAGACTCAATGCTCTGAAAAAAAATTTGTTGCGCCGCGGGGGATGACCTGAAAAGCGAGCGTAGACATAAGATAGGGGGCCTACTCAAAAAATAGAATGCACTGAAAAAAAACGGCCTCGCGCATTATTGAGGCGGCTGACACAATTGGAGGACTGCGAAGCACTTTGGATTAGGATCTTCTAGATGTTCGGTTCTAATGAATTATTAAATACGTTTGAGGATGATTCGGAATGTAGTGAGACTTATTGTGACTCAATTCTTACAAAGAAGTTGTTGTTTTTGTAGAAATCCATGAAAGTGAGACATATTAATTAAAGAAAAGGCTTTTCAATTTAAATTTTTAAAAAATAATTTAGTTAGAAATCCAATAAGAATAAATCCAATTATCTTTAAATGTATTTGTTCTCGCAAAAAACATTGTGTTTAATTTCAGACTTCAAAGCCAAAATTAAATGACAATGGACATTTCAATCAGGGGTGGGTGGCAATTTCCGTTCGGCAAATCAGTAAATTGTCAGTTTGTCGATTTTCCGGAAATTCTCAGTTTCGGCAAGTTGGCGTTTTTCCGTTTGCCGGATATAATATTCGCGGGAAATGTTTATCGGGATTTCTACAATACGGAAACACTTAAAACTGTGTCTTTCTGAATTTTTCCTGTTTTTTCCTGTTTTTTCCTGCATACTTAAATAGAATTTGCTTACTGTTCAACATAGATGTAGGGATTATTCATAGGATGCGTACAATTTTGCCATTTGAAATTAAAATCCTGAAATTTCCAAAAAGTAAGCACGAAACCACAGTTTGCCGAAAATTTTAGGCTATTGCCGATTTGCCGATTTGCTAAAAATTTCAATTCCGGCAATTTGCCGATTTGCCGGAAATTTTCATTTTCGGCAATTTGTGATCCATTTTATCTTCTTTTTTTTTGAACTTACATAAGTTTAATTTGGATTTTTTTGCACATCAAAAACAATTCGGTTGTATCGTCTTCTTAAAGACTCCACGAACCGTTCTAATCTCATTAAGATCGTGAAACTTCACAAAAGTGTTGGTTCATTGAGTACCTTGCACGGTTTTTGATCAAGATAGAACTTCAAGACGCGAACCTTGAAAAAAATTTATTAGGAAAGGTGTTTTCTTAACAAAAAACTTCGAATTCATCAACTAATCAAAAAAAAATTTTCGGCAAATATTTGGCAAATCGGGAATTCGCCGGTATTCCGATTTGCCGAAAATTTCAATTCCGGCAATTTGCCGATTTGCCGGAAAAATCGTTTGCCGCAGACAGAGGCAATGTAAGTCAAATTTTATTCGTTTTAATCTGATCTAAAAATTAAGCAAGTTTTTGAAAATCAACGAAAAACTCCCTTTTTGACAAAAAATAATACCTTCCTATGGTTTTATTTAAAACTTTACATGTAAAATACCAAAGGTTTTTTTTGCATTTATGTTCTGCTGTATGAATAATTTTCGGCGACTATTTAAAAGCGGGGACTTCCCTCAACAGATCGGCTTAAAGATAAGTATTTAACTTTCCTCGTAAATACCTTATAGATACCATCTGAATGTCTAGACGCTCTGAGAACTTTTTGAAATATTGGGATGGAAAAAGAGAGGTTCTTAGAGAATCTTTGGGGCTATGCTGTCACGGGAAAATAAATAAATTCTTCAAGAATTTTTATTACTCAATTTTAAAATTTTACAAATTTACAAATATAATTTCACGTTCCGAAAATCTTATTCATTCAATAAAAATATGTGAATTTAACGTGGTAACCATTAAAAATCATTCCCGTGGCCCTGCCAAATAACCAAAAACACCAAAAAAAACCAAAAAGTTCAACGATTCAAATCTTCCGGCAAATTTGAATCATTACGAATTCGTCGTCCTTCACTCAAGCGACAAAAATTCAAAACTTTCCTCGACAAACGAATTATTGGAAAGAAGCGAAAAGAAGCCAAGATGGAGAAGAAGATTACTCAAGAAGGGCTCGCCCGAATGATCGACAAAGGAATGGGCACACTGTTGGCACTGCCGGAGATCGAGAAGAAGAAGAAGTCGGGCGATTTGCCGGATAACTTCAAGATGGAAGACGGATTCGGTGTTTATCGTGTCGAGGTCGGAGGCAATGAATACTTGTGTGTGACGAATATTCTGTGCAACAAGTGCGAACGTGTCAATGGGAAGGTTAAGCGATGTGAGGCTCATAAGAAGAAGAGAAAGGCGAGAAAAGTAAGGAAGGATGGAGATGTGGCAGATGATACTTCTGATAGAGAGTGAGTTTTGAATGAGCTTTTCTTTCCCAGACTAATAACTTCAAGTAATTTTATTTTTCCAGAAAACTCGGCGGGCTCCGCCACGTCAACGATGAAGAGGAAGAGGAGGACAAGATTGAAGGAGCAGTCACACCCGACTTCGTGATGACTCCCGGAATCGGTGGAGCTATTATTCTCGTTCCAGTCGACGCAAAGAACAATGATAGAGCAGGACCACCGGCCAAGGGACTGAATCATGTGAAGGGGATTCTTGTGAGAGGAGCTGGAAGTGAGTTTAAGCTTCAAGCGGTTTCCAGGTTTAAGATAAGATATATTTCAGACATCCCACAATTCATTCCAAACGACCGTCTCACCAAGGCTCATAAACTCCGATTCGATAATTATATCGAAGGAGAGTTGAACTTGGTCAATGGAAAGGAGGTGTTTGTGCCGAACAATCTGGGAGCCGCCAAGATGGATGAGAAGAACGCTCAGGATGTTGCAAAGGCTGCAGTCGCTGACAAGGTTGATCAGAAGGTGGTGGATGCGATCGGGAAAGACAGTGAGTTGGGCATCAGACGGCTAACTGGGTTAAGAATCCCTGTAATCATTTCTTTTCAGTGGTGGTTGCCGTCCAAGTCGACGTGGCCGATAACGGAATGCCCGTTATGAAGGTATTGGAAGGCAAGCCCAAGGACAAGGAGACTCCCGTCGGTATCATTGTGAAGGCTAACGACCAAGTCCAATTCGTGCAAATCGTTGGAAGAGAGCTCGGTGGTGGAAAGGACGCAAAGATGATGCCGTGCACAATTCCTGAGAATGGGAAAGTCGGTGACGTTATCGCTGACGTTTATGTCAATAAGGAAGGCAAAGCGGTGTCTGCAAAGCCGGGAGATGCACCAGCAGGAGCTCCAGTCATTGGGCAAGTTATCGTTGGGCAGAATGATCAGCTTGTGTTCGTTGCGAAGGGAGAGAATAAGGATGATGCTGTGAAGGTTGGTGGTTGTGGAGAACAAAATTCTGAGAATTGATTTTAATCACAGAAGGGCGCCAAGATGACCCCGGAGATGAAGGAGAAGCTGGAACAGGCTCAGGCGAAGGTTCAAGCCGCAGTCACTGGACAATCAGCGGATCATATCCAAGAGCAAGTCAACAGAATTGGAGTTCCGGAGGCCGCTGCCACAAGTGCTGCTAATGGAGGAAATAATGCTGGAGGTGGAGGAAGTAGTGCAGAGGTAGGGTTTTCCAGTCGATTATGATCTCAATTCTGCAATTCTATTATTTCAGGTGAGATCAGTTGGATTTGGAGCTCAGCAGTTTGGTGGCAGTCAATTTGCAAGACCAATTCCCGCTGGAGGAGGTGGAGGAGGATCTGGTGGATATGGAGCTGGAGGCGGAGGAAGTGGTGGATATGGAGCTGGTGGAGCTGGAGGTGCCAGAAACTCTGCATCAAATGGATCGTATGGATCTTCTGCAAATGAAGTCAAATCGGTAGGATTCGGAGCTCAACAATATGGAGGAAGTGTATTCGCCAAACCATCTGGAACTGGTGGAGGATATGTGTCTGCTGGATCGTCCGCAAGAAAGTCTGGAGAATCTGGAGCTGGTGGAGGAGGAGCTGGTGGAGGAAAGGCTGGTGGAGCGAAAAACTCTGCATCGTATGGATCTTCTGCAAACGAGGTTAAATCTGTGGGTTTCGGAGCCCAACAATATGGCGGAAGTGTCTTCATCCGGAAATAGAACTGATGTATAATAGAAATTAAAGTTTTTGAAAAAATTTTGGATTTCGGAAATTGTTTCTTTTTTCGCTAATCCAGACTTTACATTAACTATTAGCCTTTTAATTGGCTTTTTGGTCGAGATTTTTTGGATCTTTAGCTTAATCAAATGTTTTGAAATACTCACGGAGTTGGCTCACGGAGCAAAGGACTTGAAAAGTTAGATTAAATAACTGATTTATTGATTTTCAAAATCAGGAAAAAATCAATACAACGTTGACTTCAATGGGGTTAAAAATGATTAATAAAAATGGTTTGAGATTTTGTTCCAAATCAAAAAAAATACTTTGTACGTTTCCAGCTGCTGTTACTCTGTACGGCAATCAAAGAGATATTTTTATGTGGAGGTAGTTGTGGCGAAGTTGTGGTATGTTTGTAGTTTAAGTACTGTTAGTAATCAAGGTGTCATTTTTCGCTTTTTCGATTTTTTTTTCTGTGAAAATCGAAAAATTGAAAATCGAAAAACGAAAATTTTCGATTTTTCGATTCTCTGGAAAATCGAAAAATCGAAAAAAATGTTCAGAAAATTAGCCATAAAATATGATTTTTTATCTAATTTTCTTTATATTGATAATTCATCTTTATTAAAATTAAAAACACAATCACAATTCAAAAACTTCATGCTCCGCCGGGCTCTCGTCAATCTCCCATTTGCCAGTTTTGCCGTTCCATATCTTTCTTCCATTCCATTGCAATCCAGATACAGGATGTACACAAGAAAAATTAAGTATATTGGAATTATAAACATAGAATGCAAGGCAGATCATGGGTAATGCAAGAATATTGTTAACTGGGCAGAAAAGCAGAATTGATGGGCAAAAGATCCAAACAGCTAAATCATTTTCAAGTGGACAATGTTCTTTGGAGCAGTTGGAAATGTAGTAGGCTTGAGATAAAGCAAAGAACAATATTATGAACAAAATTTGGCAATATGTCAACTTCACAGACTTTGAAATTTTATGTTGAACACCTACTTCCACTTCAAGAATACGTTCCACCACACCCATAGTAAAATAAGAAAGCAATCCGAATATGAGTATAATAATAATGATCTGAATATACAACTGAGTTAAAAAAAACATTTTTATTTTTAATCAAACTCACATGAATCCAAGGTTCATCAAAATTGAGTAACAGAGTCATTTGGAGCAATATATTGAAACAGAGTGCTGCAACTGGCATGAGTATCCGATGCCAGTAGAACCTTCGAACGGATCGTGTATACCATTTTCTCTTAGTCCCAACAACCCATGTCCAGCCAAAGGCAACACAGGGGCAATATACACAGGTTACAATTGGAATAAATAGTAGGCCATGCTTAGCGATTAAAATATTAAAATCTGTTGCCAAAGTTGACAACAACAAAAATATGCATACTGCAACCGTCTGTAAATCCTTTGAATCGCCCATCGTAAAAATAAAAAAACATGGTTTTTTTTCTGGCCAGCTAACGCTATCTAATTTCTAAAACACGGTAGATAGTACTATCTTTGAAGGGTTGTTTTGGGAAGACTGTGAGGTCGTTAATTGATCGCAAAACGTTACATTGTTAACAGATTTGAAAACCTGAACCGAAAAACTCAACTATTATTCAAAAGTTTGAAACCGTATTGCCATTGCATGCAAGCTTATTTTGCAGTTTTTCATTTTGAAAGCAACTCCAATAAAATTCTAATAAGGACTGAGCCGAAACATGTCAACTTGGAACAGTAAGAAAACAGCAAAATTCACAAAATTCTATTCGCTATTACATTTTCGAAATTTGACTATTTTTGTGTAAAAAAAGGTTTAATTCAATCCTTACTTTCCATTTTTGGTGAGACCTGTTCGTGTTAAGCCCTCTGGCATATGGCATATGGCCAATAAAAAATCCCGACAGCATGGTGGCGTGATACGGAGTTTTTGAACGTTCAAAAAATTCCAAAAAATATTTAATTGTGGTTTTATTCGATCATTTAAGTATTCAAAATTGGAATCCAGACATCTTTTATATCACTTCTTTATTCTTTATTTAATTTTGTATTAAAAGTTTCATAACCAGTCAATTAAAATTACAAATCTAAAACTGCATGCTGCTCCGGGCTCTCGTCAATTTCCCATTTTCTAGATTTAACGTTCCACCGCTTTATTCCTCTCCATTTCAATCCAGTCTCCGGATGGACCCGAGAAAAAAGAATTGTGTCGGAATTATAAACATAAAATCCCAGGTGAATCATCGGCAGTGTCAAAAGAAGAGGGCAGAAAAATAGAGTACGAGACCAGAACATTATGGCGATATATTCTTCGCAAAATGGGTAATAGTCCATAAAGCAAAGGTACACGTAGTAGGTTTGTGATACTATGGAGAATACTAATATTGATATAACTTGTAGATTGTTAAGTTGCCCAGCCTTTGGAAATTCAAATTTGATATCCGGTTCGCTTTCTAGTATTCGTTCTGCCGCAGCAACAGCCAAGTAGGTGATTAATCCGTAGATAGTGATAGTCATAGGAATCTGAGTTGGTTTTGAATTGATAATAGAGCAAAACTTCAAACTTGAAACACTTACATGAACCCAGCTTCCATAAAAATTGAGTACCATAGTCAAGGGGAATAGTACATTCATACATACAGCTGCAGCCGGCATAAGTATTCGATGCCAGTAGAATCTTTTAATTGAGCGTATATACCATCTACGATAGTTATAGACAAATCCTGCCCACCCGAAGCAAACGGTCTGGCAGTAAAAAACGGTGAGAATTGGAAGAGCCTTGAAGCGACTATTATTTTTGGTTTCCAGAGTGTACAAGTCAATTGCGAAACTTGATAAAAATAAAAGAAAATATAGGCTGACGCAGTTTAATGCTAAAATGGCAACATTCATGGTGAATGAGTGCAGCTGTTTTGTTTTGGAAAGGACAGAAACATCACTAAAAAAGCAGATGAGACGCAGGGAAGACATCCTAAAAGGTTTGTTTTGGGAAGATAGAGGCCGTCAATAAAATTGGCATTTGAAATCGATTTATGTACCAATCTTGAGCTGTACACAACTTGTTGCATTTACGGAAAACTGTAATGGGGTTATTCAAGTAATGTAGCAAAATGTATTTAAATACATGTTTTTATATACTTGAATAAGGTTGTGACGTAATTTTTCTACACTTTTGAATTTTCCGACACTACTTGAATAACCCCATAACAGTTGGTTTTGAGAACATTGAAGTGTCATTGTATTTCTTCATCGTCAAAATATTCATTTTCCATTAAAAAAATAGAGATCAAATTCAAATTGAAATACTGCAGTCATGTAAATAAAATTTCAGAAATTCTTCAAGTCAAAACACCTCATCGTCCTCCAAACACCGGCGAGAACATTGGGCTGAGGTGGTGTGGAACTTGTGCCCATCCTGAAATTTTACAATAAGATGTTGATGTTTCCCAGCTCTTTACCAAGAGAAGTGGATCCTCCATAAATGTTGTCTGACACCATATTGTTAACAACTCCATTTGAATACCAATAGTCCTCAATTGCACGACGGTCCCGGATGATTCCAGCGGATACCGTAGTAAGGAAAAGGGAGAGGACGATGAAGAAGAGAATGGATGAGCTCATTTTGAAGATTTAGATTTGGTTTAGTTTGATTGGAAATGGATTACCTATCTCTTTTTATAACTGGGCTAAGGTTTGTTTGTCAGCGTCAAAAGTGTCAGGGAAGGTTTGAAATGTGTTAATCTCTCTTCTCCTCCGATGATAAGGGAAACCTTCTCGAAAACACATGGCGACTTTAGTTTTGTTCTTCGAAAATTTTTATCGCTTCTCCACTAAGATCAAACCATGAGAAGTCTGATAGATCAAGGCTTTTCCAGTTGTGATTACTATACTTTGATTTTCTGATTTTTATGTTATACTAGCATGATATTACACCAAGTGTTTTCTAGAAGTCGGCTAGTCACGGGTGGAAGAGGTTTTTGCAAAAAAGGAAATATGTACATCTGAGTTTTTGAAAATTTATGAGGGGTGTAATTAATTGTAAAAGTTTTACACATAACCTATTTACTAGCAGCAACTCGAACGAGGAACTTCTTTCCAAGACTCCCAATATTGCCTATCCGAACTGATCCCAGTACCTTGCACACCGAATCTACAAAAGTGCCCATTCCGATTTGATAACTCAATTTTTTAATTGAAAATAATCGTGGAAATGTAGAAAAATATTTGCTTTGTTTGAAAATAAAAACTATTTTCATTGAAAAACTGGTTGAAACTTTCCATTCGCCGAAAGAATTTTCTGAAGGAAGTTGCCAACTTTCAACCAGTTTTTGATATATTTCTCGAGTTTTTCGATGAATATGAATGTTATTTTCAAACAAAGCAAATATTTTTCTAAATTTCCATATTTATTTTCAATTTAAAAAGTTGTGTTATCATTTTTCGAACTAGGCACGTTTGTAGATTCGCCTGGGAGATTTTGCCTACTATGAACCTGCACATCAGTTTGCTCGGTATACATAGAATAAACTTTTTTGATATCAACATACTATCTCAAACCGTGCTACTTCGTTCCCCCATGTGTTCTGTACACTATATCATTTGATTTTGATTTTCCCCGTTCCTGTTTCTTATTGAAAAGATCAGACGTTTAAAAACTAAACCGAAAATAGAGTATAATGTATGAGACTATTGGCAAGCGAATTTTAGCATGAAAATAGAATATTCGCTTAAAAATCAGAATAATAAATATACATAGCAATTTTCCATATAACTGAGATACATACGTGTGCTTTTCTAAACTCCAAATAATATGGGACCAACCACTTTACCCTACATGTATGACAACTCATTACTGATATGTTGACAAACGAATATATTTACCACACAGTTCCTGAAAGTCTATCTCCTCCATTTTTTCAAAAACCCTTTCAAAAAGGTATTCCCCAATTGATCCCTTCATGGTTCGATGTGATGTCTAGTTTGTGACGGAACGATTCCGAATTTCTTTGAATTCGGCACGTAAGCATGATATCAACTGTCTAGAAAATGGTTTGATGATAATTGGAATGAACATTTATTTGATAAATTTAAAATTCGAATATTATACATACAAGAGATCAAATTCGACGATTCAATATTTGAACATACTCATCGCCCTCCAAAGATTGGCGAGAACATCGGACTGAGTCGATGTGGAACTTGAGCCCATCCTGAAAAATCAAACTTTTATAGGCTTCAATTCCAGTTAGTTTTTACCAAGAGAAGTTGGACCGCCAGCCATATTGTCATGAACCACATTGTGCACAACTCCATTTGTATACCAGTAGTCTTCAATTGCACGCCGATCACGGATGATTCCAGCGGATACTGTAGCCAGGAGCACGACAAAAACGAAGGAGAAAAGAAGGTTTGGAGACATCTTGATGATTGGCTTGTGGTTCTGGAAAGTTTCAAGTGAGCTTTTATAGTATCTCCTCGAGAATTGTCTGTATAATGTTTGAGTGGGTGGAGTTTGTCAGTGTTCCATGATATAATGATGTTATTTAGTGGTTTAGTCATCGGTACGCCAGAGATGAAAATGTGAAAGTTCAAACCGTAAATGAAATGTCATCATGGAATAAAGCATGAGGTTTCAGAGTGTCTCATTTCAGCTTGATCTACGTTGATCTACAAAAAATGCGGGAGAAGAGACGCAGAGTTCTCCACTGATTTCGCATGGTTAAGAACGTGCTGACGTCACAATTTCTGTTGGGACATCCTGGCACCACGTGATATAGTAAAAATTTTATCAATAGAGCACATTTGCAGCGTCAGTTTTTCAGTGGTACAAAAACTAAATTCCCATGATACTCATCATGATACTCTAGAATATTAAACCATGACATTTCTAGTAATGAATTACTCCTTTAGGTAACTCGTTTTTTTCGATGGAGCGCAGTTGTAGTTGGACCACCTGGGTTTTTGAAATTTACAGGGCTTGAATAAATTTGGTTTATCAGAAACTATAAGTGTTGGTCTGAAGTTCGGGACTCCGAACCCACACAAGCTTTTTCAACATGCTTCAAGCCCCCCAATCAGACCCTAACTCCAAATTCTATATGGTATGTGTCATATTCCTTATCACATTGTGGTCTATCAAGTTTCAAATCCCAAATATCATCTCCTAGTCATTCCGTGTCATGGACAAACCGTCTCGGCTGATGTCACATTTCCTGAACCCCCAGGGGAGGTTTCGTTTGGTATTTGACAGTCTGATCTTGTTGATTGAAAGAAAATAATGAGATCAAGCGTTGAGATGGATAAAGTATTACATACTTGCATTACTGTATTTAGGATGGAATCTGGAAGGGATAGTTTCTGACAGGGCCGGCAAAATGGATTGATCCTGCCTTTGAAAGCCCCGGTTTTTGTGTTTTCGGAAGCCTATTGCTAAGGCAGCCGTCTTGTTTGGCCTGGCAGATTTTGGAATTCTGCAGTTCATTACAGAACCCGTATAATTAAGTACAAGTAATCCAAATACCGACCAGACCAAAACTAGCCTTCCAAAGTCCAGATCGATCCGTTTTGACATCACTAGTTCATGTACAACGTCTTCAAATTCAATTTGTGATAGTTTGTGTCATAGTAGAGATCTCCATGTCTTTTTTGTTCCGATTTATCACTTGATAAGATCAGACTTCTAAACATCATTCGAAACTGATTGATTGACAAGAAAATACGGTTTTGCAAGATCACGTGGCGACCAAACAGGAAGCGGTTTTGTGTCCATGACATGAAACCGCCGATGACGACGAAGTTTTTGGAGATGATGAAATTTGAAATTCCGTAGATCAATTTGATTTGAGGTGATTGGAGAGAGATGATACAGAGAACGATCAGGTATAGACGGAAAAAAGGGCCAGTGGGGCAAAAATAAAAGTTACATTTTTGTGTCCCACGGACCATGAATGTGCTTAAATCAGCGAATATACGCCTAATAAATTACCACAATATTTATTAAAAAGTGATAATTAAATAAAAATTAAGTTCCAGACGCTGCGACGTCGAGAAGTTGAAAAATTGTGATTATAGCTGAAAATTGGCATTTTTTCCGAAACTTTGAACCGCCATAACTTTTTTTAAATCAATTTTCAAAACGTCTCATTACGAAATTCGTTTTGAGTCATTTTGGGTCTAAAAAAGCAAAGTCCCGAATTTTGGTACTCCACATTTAATTCCAAATCCCAAAAATTATGGTTTTCTTTATTTTCAATTATTATGAACCTATTCTCTAGACGGTTGATATCATGACTACGTGCCGAACTTTAAAAATTTTTAAATCGTTCCGCGACAAACTAGACATCAAATCGAACCATGAAGGGATCAATCGGGGAATACCCATTTTTGGAGGGTGTCTAACCGATCTTGAGAGGACTTGAGAGAAATTTTTCTAAACACATTTGGAAATTCATAAAAGTACGTGTTCAGCTAAGCCTAGGTGTCGTTAGTCTGCTGGATCCAGACTTCCGGTCTGAGCATTATTAGAACTTGGCTCCTAATTAAAGTTTTTTATCGTCCCGTTTGTTTTGTTCTTTTTTAAATATCCTGTAGAGTACGTGCCGAAATTTTAAAAGCTCGGCAACTTCGGCAACTGCCGGATCAATGTCAAACATTTTTTTTGCTAAGAAAAAAGCCTGAAAAATGCTAAAATTGCACTGTAAACGAAAAGAAAACGACCATACTTTTTTTCCAAAACGCTCAAAAATATAATTTTATCAAAAAAATTTTAAAACCTGGTTGCCGGTTGCCAAAAATTTTAGGGTTCGGCAACTTCGGCAATAGTCGGTTGCCAAAAATCTCGGTTGCTGCACAGCCCTGTTCTACATCCAAAATGTAAAACCATGGATACAAGTCCCGTGTACGAGAACTCGTACCTTTCTCTTCATACCATTCCTTTATTGTGACTCATAGCACTTTTAATATCACAATGATTGCCTTGCAATCTAAGTGCATTCTTCCCCCTTGTCTCCCGTTGTAACATTCTTTATATTTCTCCGCCCCTCATATTCTGTATTTATACCAGCTCGTATGAGCTGTTCTTATCTTCAATAAACCGGTCACTGCCTGACCACAAAACCAACATGGTGCATCGACGCCCTAACGGGCTCGGTGTTTCCTCAAGACCCGCGTGGCAGGCGGGTCAGGCAGTGGGCTCATTCCCCATTCCATTCTCATAACGAGATTGGTATAGAAAGAGTGAGTCCCGTTCAACAAAAAGAACGTTGAACGGACCACGAAGATCAAAATCGGCCCAACATAAAAAATTGGGTGCTGATCAGAACGCCAAAAAGACGAACAAATTCTTCAAAGAAGGCACTATTTCCAAGCAATCAAACTTGGAACTGATCAAAAGACCGATCGATAAGCAAAAACTTATCAACTGTTCGGCACCGATCCCAATTGATGGATCACAAAAAATGACCGCGAGAACTGTTTGTTTTCAATGAAGCGGAACCGATCCCAATACAAAATTGGAATCAAAAAACCGATCGACGGGCAGATAAAAATCTACTCAACGTTCGTCAAGTCTTCAGAAGATGAAGCACATAAGCGAAGCAGCATTTCATAAACAATGCTCTTCGAACACCAATTACGTCATGAATGTCGTGTACAACCTCTAGGTCCAAAGGTCCCAGTGGTTGATCAATGCAACTCAGCACACAACAAAGTGTTAGTTGTCAATCAACACGATCCTTTATGGATCAAATCACCAGAGACAGTATCGATCATTATCGATGCATGTCTACAAAGTTGTTATCCATAAAAAGGTAATAACTACGTCTAAGAAGTACCATCATTCAAAGATACTTTCAGTCAGAACTGAACAGTGTCGCATATTTGTCATACAAAATTGACAAACTTCATTCATGAACAAACAGTTTTAATACAAATATATTGCAACGACAGTTTCAGAATGAAACAACACTGTCAAAAACAATCGACAGCAAGAAGCACAAAGCTTCAATACTTGGCAGAGAATCAGAACGATCAACCGCGTTTGCTTGCCGGGAGCCTCTCCCATGGAGACTCAACAACTGGCCCAATCAAGTACAAGGATGGTCATCAAAAGAGAACTACAGTGGTCTGGGATGGTCAAGGAACAATTCGTGACGAAACAAAGTCGAACATAATTAAATTAACCTATCTTTACCTATTCCCATCTTGTGGAGCCGGGAGTGTACGAGAACTCGTACCTTTCTCTTCATACCATTCCTTTATTGTGACTCATAGCACTTTTAATATCACAATGATTGCCTTGCAATCTAAGTGCATTCTTCCCCCTTGTCTCCCGTTGTAACATTCTTTATATTTCTCCGCCCCTCATATTCTGTATTTATACCAGCTCGTATGAGCTGTTCTTATCTTCAATAAACCGGTCACTGCCTGACCACAAAAACCAACATCCCGATTATTGTTTTTTCATTCCAGAAACCCTTTGACGAAGACATAAAACCTTAATGATAACCAATAAATTTCACCGAAAAAAACACACAATTTCGTAGATCACAATTTGATAAAACCGATGGGAAGTGATACGTAAAGAACGACCACATGCAATAGATCTTTGAAATAAAAACGATTTTTCTTGCAAAAGATATATTGCTGCGACTTCGTGAGACAGAGATCAGAATGACGTGTTCGTTGACTTTAATTTGAAGTGATAGGTTGCAGTTGTCATGGAAACTACAGTTAAACCATCAATGAACGTTTGAAACACACACTCCATAGAACGAATTTACAGCCATTTTCAGAAAATTTTGATATTTACCCATAAAACTCTTCAATTTCAACATCTTTGCTTCAAATTTTAATTAAACATCGTACTTTTCAGACCTTTATAAGATTTCAAAATAATTTTTCAAAAAGGTTGGCTCATCTCTAAAATCGTCTTTTGCTCTCAAAAACGAAAGTGGACCTTTGACTTCCGAAAAATGGGGAAGAAATGAAATTGCGGTTTTTTGGTCGAAAAATACTTTATTCTTTAAGCTGAGAACACGTTATACGCGAATATATCGTGTTTATATTGGCCTCCAGATGATCTGAAAATGTCTGAATTTAAAACATGAACTTTTTTGTATGAAGTTTTTAGCCTTAAAAAAAACTTTATCAGTTTTGAAAGTCTATCCTTCCTACTCCACCCCATCCCAAGTGATCTCCGAATAAGAATTGCATCAACTCACCCAAATGTCATTGACATCCACCACGTGACCGGATCCTTCTGCAGCAAAACCGTTTGGTGTTTGGGAATTTGATCTATAATTTCCATCATCATCTGTCGGAGGCTATCAATCAATTTGAAAAGATAGATGAATCAAAATAACTGGGGGAGGACCTTTTTGGTAATACAGAGATCATCGGAGGGAGTGGTAGGGAAGGATGAAGATATTTGAAAATTTCAAAATTGGCGGGTTATGATCATAATTTCGAAAATGTATAAACCTGACGGCTCCTTTGAAAAAAAAAACAATAATAGGTATGCTAATGCTTCCCTTCTGCACATATACAGAGTCAAAAGACGCTCCTCCCTGGTGGTAATATGCTAATCTCTAATCAGTTAGAAACTAGTTGATTACCAGTCACAAATCGGTGTATAAAAAGTGATGAAGCTATGCAATTTGCATATCAAAATGTCGTCTGTCGTTTTACTCCTCCTGGTTCTACTAGGTACAGTAACCTCACAGTACTATCCCCGACCATCTCGCTATCAGTACTACCACTACCAGCAACAACCGTACAGACCCCATGTGGTGCACAATGTTGTGTCTGACGGGGTATGGGGTGGGCCTACTAGTCTAGGTGAGTCCAGTCCAACTTTGACAGCTTATATCTCAGTTGTCGTTTGTTGTATTGAAAAATTGTCAACTGACAAATTATTTTTTGTTTCTTGCTCTATCAGATTGTAGTTGTAAAACTTTTGATATCTTTCAAATGAACAAAGATATAACCCTATGAAATTTGAGAGTTGAACACCATAACCAAAAGTTCATCAACTCACAAATGATGTAAGCGTGACAATAAATAGTCATGTGATTTCTATTATGATATATGAACACCCAGCTTTTAGGAAAAGTGCTTTTTGTAGCAGGGAAGCCTAAATTGTCATCATTTGTGGGCCTACGTGATAAACTGTAAGAAAATATTTAACTGTTTGGGTGCGAACTAGACATATGAAGTTTGTTGTGTTGATGTCATAGAACGATTGTAAAATGTTGGATGTACTGTATTTGGGTCTGAAATTGACTATATTAGAAGTTAATTTTTGCTCCACCCGAAAAATGTATTCTTTCAAATGATTAGTGCTAGTTTTTGATAGTTGAGATATCCTTAAAATCTGGACATGCATCAATTTTAAATTAATTTTGTTAATGTTCTCGGCTAGGTTTTAATCATTCAGTAAGTTTTTTTTTTCAATTTGGCTCTTAAACAAATACATGTTCAGGCTGGGCGCAAGTTCCACGCTACTTGAGTCCGATGTACTCGCCTGTTTATGGAGGATAACTTTGTTTTAATGTTTTAAGTGTTTTTACTATATATTCAAGAATAAAGTTTACATTTTTCCTACTCAATCTTCAGTTCACCATCGCAGCTGACTAACCGATATGATTTGAAAGATCAGATATTGATAAGGAAGGCGGGCCGGCTTGTATGTTCCGCCCACTCATGCTATTGTATAAAAGGAATGGCGTAACCATTTGAAATCATAAACTCAAAAAACTAAAACATGTCTCCAAAATTCCTATTCTTCATTGTCCTCGCCCTCTTCCTCTCTACAGTATCCGCTGGAATTATTCGTGAGCGGCGACAAGCTTACTACACCGGTGGCGGAGTTGTGAACAACATGGTCAGCGATGGTTTGTTCGGAGGATCAACTTCTCTTGGTTGGGCCCAAGTTCCACACGTCTACAGTCCAATGTTCTCGCCTGTTTTTGGAAAATAGAAGCTGCTCGCTGTTAGATCAATGTACTAAACATCAATTATATGATCTCTTTTTCTTTTTGTTTTTGATTAATTTGTAATTGAAATAAAATATTTGAAAACAACTAAATCTTTATAAGCTCTCATTGAAAAAGTTGAACCCAAATTGTTTGAAGAAGAGTCCCAAGATCACTAAGTACCTCAGCTTGCAAACCAAGCCAAAATGAGGGGTTAAAGTATGTTATCAGCTTCATGAAAAATACCCGCCATTACTCAACAGCCCATTCTCAACTCTTTGGCCAAAGTTTGACCATCTCTTGCACAACTATACGTTTTGCAGAAAAACCACGTTGTAGATCTATGAGAAGGAGTTGGTAAGATCTTAGACTAAGAATGTCGAGCTTCTTCCAAATTGGAAAATATCTTGCAAGCTATTAGATAAACTATTGATCGGGTCATCTACCAAATTTTATTTCCATGACTGATCTTTCAACTTATTGTTTCTCAATCCTAAATACTATGAATCACACTGATTTGTTATTTCCTAACTATAAAAAAAACAACGTCATCTGCAGTATTATGAAAGTGCTTTTTGTAGCAGGCAGATCTAAATTGTCATCATTTGGTGGCCTACGTGACAAACAGTAGGAAGATTTTAACGGTTCGGGTTCAAACTAGACAGATGAATTGTGATATGGGTTAGGTCAGAGAACAACCGTCAAAGGTTTTATTCTTCAGCTTCAAAAAACTTTAAAATTTGCTCAGAAAGCTCAGAAAGCTCGTATATGAAAATTTTTCTAAAAATACCCAAAATCTGATAATTAGAATTTACAATATCTCAACAAACCAAAACTGACGAAATATTTTCTTATAGGTAGGCTTAAAAGAAAGTGTGACTTGACTATTTTTTTGGCCATTTTGATCGTAGCCAATTGGTGCTGCCAAATGTATGTATGCTGTCAAAGTTGAAGTGCTAACTTTCAATTTTCACATTGGCTCAAAATTATGCATCCAGGTTCTCTGTGTCCGGTTTGATCCCTCAATTTCTGGGGAAAGTGTCATATATTTTCCATACTAGTGTATATGAATACACTGTTTTTTTTCTAATCTTCTATTTCATTCTATCTTAATTTTCCACATCGCCGCCAGCTGATTACAAGTTTGATCGGAGAGATCAGATATTGATAAGGAAGGCGGTCCCACTCCTAGGTTCCGCCCACGCATGCTACTGTATAAAAGAAATGTTAGAACCGTTTGAAACCATAAACTCAAAAACTGAAATATGTCTCCAAAATTCCTTGTCTTCATCGTCTTCGCCCTCTTCCTCTCTACAGTATCCGCTGGAATTATTCGTGAGCGGCGTCAAGCCTACTACACCGGCGGTGGTGTTGTGAACAACATGGTCAGCGATGGTTTATTCGGAGGATCCACTTCTCTTGGTTGGGCTCAAGTTCCACACGTCTACAGTCCAATGTTCTCGCCTGTTTTTGGAAAATAGAAGCTGCTCGCTGTTCGATCAATGTACTAAACATCAATTATATGATCTCTTTTTGTTTTGGATTAATTTGTAATTGAAATAAACTATTATATTATACCTATGTATGCGTCTACAATGTAGTAGACTTTACATACAAACATAGTTCTTCACAATACAAAAATCAAATTAAAATTCGGAGTGGTTTGAAATTAACCATTACTGTACCCACTATTACACTTTGAAAGGTTACGTTTCGGTTCATTTTGCAAAATTTTGTAGATATCAATAAAGAATTAACTACAAAGTGGCAGAACAAGAAATAAAAAAAGGTTGGCAGTTAACAATTTTCAAATAGAATAATGACAAGCGAGATATGAGCTGTCAAAGTGGGGATGCAATTCTAAAAGAGAAAATACGGTATATAATTTCTTAAATTAACCTGCTCATCTATCAACTTATTATTTCTATTGCTATACCTCCGCAAATGTTGAGAATTACGGAAATAATTTTTTGGGTGTTTTTAAATCACGGTGAACATTTGTTTCAGATGCAATTCCAAATAAACGTTTTTAAAATATTGGCGGCGCAATCTCTACCAGTCTTTACGAAATAAGCAGTGTTTTATGCAATACTAATAGTGATGTGGTCCCGTGCACACAAGATGTCGTATCTATAGTTCGATCTAAGCGGCCTGTCTGCCGGTATAGTGTGATCTACATTCTTCCCTCTTGCTCTATTGCCCTCACCCACCCTGTATAGAAAGGAGGTGGTTGTAAATGAGAGTCATAAAATTCCAATATTCCAAATGCCTAGCCAGCGTGCATAGATGTATCATGTCTGGAAATTCACCAACATGAATTGTTTCTTCTTCGAAATATTAAAAAAAAAACCTTCTTTGCAACAATTTTCACAAAGTTAAATATACATATACATAATAGTTTATTTTCCAAATTTAATTATTCCAACAAAGAAGAGATCATACAATTGATATTTGGTACATATTAAAAATCTGTTGCTGAGAATTATTTATTTTCCAAAGACCGGCGAGAACATTGGACTGTAGACGTGTGGAACTTGAGCCCATCCTGAAAATTGTATAGGTTCAACTTCCCTGTATTAAAAGCTACATTACTTACCAAGAGACGTGGGTCCTCCAAACAAGCCATCGCTGACCATATTGTTAACAACTGCACCATTCGGGGTGTAGTAAGCTTGACGCCGCTCACGAATAATTCCAGCGGATACTGTAGCGAGGAAGAGGGCGAGGACAATGAAGAATAGAAATTTTGGAGACATGTTTTAGTTTTTTGAGTTGATGGTTGAAAAGGGGGTTTGACATTTCTTTTATACAGTATTTGAAGTGGGCGGAACATAGGAGCGGGCCGGCTTTCTTAATAATATCTGATCTTTCGAATCAAATCTGTTAATCAGCTAACAGCTTCATCAGCAGAAGCAGCAGTAGCTAGCAGCAGGAATCAAAGAAAAGATCGTGGAAATATAAAAATTTTCATTCAAAAACCAGGAGCTCCATTTAGCTCAGGTACGGTAGAAATTGTGGAGCGGGGCCGTACTTGAGACTGTGTCGAACCAATAGCTCAGACCCGCTAACCCAGCTCAAATTTTCGTATTACACTAGTGTTCCTGACTCTACATGTTACATCCAACTGCTCGAGCTCATCCTGCTCCATCAACTTTCTAAGCCAGGCTACTTCAACTATTCAGAGTTTGCAGGAAAATTATTGGCCTTTCTCCAACTTTAGTATTTTTTTTTTAATGATTCAAGGATGTTACAGAATTTATTTTCAGATTCTAATTTTTGCCAAACTTGCGCGGCACTGAAGAGGATGCAACCTTGAAATGGAATTTGTTTAAATCTGTATTTAAACTTCAAATTTAATCAATTTCTCATCCCTCACCTCTAGACTCTAGAATCTAGAACAATTCGACGTTTGCAACGTCACAATGATGTCACATCACCCACTTCCTGATGTCTGAACACATATCCTCAAGCCAAAATGCTTTTTGTAGCAGGCAGATCTAAATTGTCATCATTTGTTGGCCTACGTGATAAACAGTAAGAAAATTTGAACGGTTCGGGTGCGAACTAGACAGAAAGGCATTGAAGTGAGATTCATAGTGTGTTGGGGATACCGGGCAACATGATCTTGGATCTTGATATTTTCAGCTCAGGCTCCAGAGCTCAATGCAGCAACAGATACGGTAACACTTTGTAAATCTGATCTTTTCATTATTTGTGAAAATTTATACCCATTCGCTTTAAGTTTGATCTCTGTCTTGTTTTAGATTATTTCCGGTTCATCGTTCATCTCGTGACGTCATTGAACCCAAAGATGAAGGATCAGAGACTGTCGATTGATAGATCAATCAGTGACGGATTCCTTTTCACTCGGAATTTGGCTCTAGCTTCTTGCCCAAGTTTGGCCCAAAAATTAATAACTTCGATCAGAAATTGGCCAAACTTTGGCAAAACTTAGATTCAGGCAACATCAATGTTTGACCTAAGTTTCATCGAACTTTTTTCAAACTTCTACCCAAGTTTGAAACGAAATAAAAAAGTTTGGGCTAAAGTTTGGCAAGAGTTGGGTAAAACTTGTGTTAAACTTTGATGTGGCCTGAATCCAAGTTTTGCCGAAGTTTAGCCATCTTCTGATCCAAGTTAATATTTTTTAGGCCGAACTTGGGCCAGAAGCTAGATCCACATTCCGAGCAGCTCTCGGTAATGAAACCAAGTCGGTTCCAGTTAACAAGAAGCAGCAGAATGTTCCATGTCAGTGCATTTGCCAGAAAATCAAAGGTTTAACGGTTTACTACAAACAATCAACATTTTTTTATTACTTCTTTCATCATCACGTCCCGCAGAAATTTCTTAAGATCAGACAGCAGCTGACCGCTGGGTTGATAAGCGGTATACCTTAGATTCCCGCCTCTTTTGGAGTAGGTTCAACTGTATAAAAAGCTTAAACGAAACTGTGATGTCAAATAAAACCAATCTATCTACACAACAAAATGTCTAGAATCATCCTCTTTGCCTTCTTTTCCATCTACCTTTTAGCTACAGTATCCGCTGGGATTATCCGTGACCGTCGCGCCATAGAAGACTATTTCAACTCGAATGACGTTGTGAACAACGTGATACAGGACAATATGCTCGGAGGACCAACATCTCTAGGTACGGGGATAAGTAAGCATTTTGGAAGTTATAATAATGTTCTTGCAGGATGGGCACAAGTTCCACACGTCTATAGTCCAATGTTCTCGCCAGTGTTTGGAAAATAAATTTAATGTTAATAGTAGGCATGCTTATATTTTTTGTGAAATTTGATCTCTTGTATTAATAAAGATTTTTTTAAAAGTTTTTTTTTAAGTTTTGATAAATCCAAAGAGAATCGGGTTATCCGCTATAGAAGTTCAGAATTAAGATCTCTTTGAATCTAAAAAGACAATTCCATAATAGCATTCACACAGTGCCTAATCATTCTGTGAAACAACACTATCATCACATAGTCAACGATCCACTATCATCTCCACCACATGCTGACCACATGTCAGAACTATTTGTCCCCAATTGAACTGATTACGTGCGATTTGCAAAAATTTTCAACGACAGAAAAAGGATGGCGAGGAAGAGATAAGACATCAAAAATGTAATTCATAACATGGAGGATTACAGTACTAATTATGTATACCCTGAAACAATTAAATTGGATGAAAACCATATACATATCTGTTCAGATTGTGTGTCCCAATAATTTGATTGATAGAGGATAGGATCAAATAATGGTTAGAGCATGTGATATGTTTTGGTTTTTCGATTGCAAGGCATGTGATAATGATATATGTACGGAAGAATGTGGTTCTAAACACATTATTCATGACGATTGGTGTTGTGTCCCGCAAATTCGTTTGGTACCTCTGGCCTAGCGAAAAGTGAAAAGTGTGAATCCTTGGCCGTGGCCGTGGAAAAGCGCGCAAAATTTAAACTTATATCTTTAATGTCTGTGGAAATCGATGAGTGAGACATTATAATCGAGCAAAACTACCAAAATACACACAAAAATTGTTTTTTTTTAACCTGCCCATATTAATTTGGAATGCGAAGTTTGTAGTCGCTGAACACTAAAATTGTTTCTTCAATATATCACGTAGGCTCAGTATCAATGGGGAATTGAAAGATGATAAGTTACATATATGATGACAAATAAAAACGCACTGTCTGGGTGCTTCACCCACAAAATCTGAACTACTAAAATCACGTAAGAAATTCACGACGTCATCAAAAAGTGTTCAAAGTAGTTCTATGAAAGAAATGATATCATGGAAGTTTGTATTGTCGGAAATCAGGGAATTTGTGGTCTATTAATTAAACCTAGATACATACCAAGGGTAGGCGGCAAACGATTTTTCCGGCAAACCGAAATTGGAAATTTTCGGCAAATCGACAAATTGACGGAATTGAGCATTTCCCGCGAACACCAAACCGACAATTGCCGGAAAATTTCGGCAAATTGTGGTCTTGCACCTTTTTTTCTGAAAATTTCAGAATTTCAGTTTTAATCGGCAAAATTGTACGCATCCCATGAATGTTCTTACATATAATTGGAAAAAATAAGCAAATTCTATAAAAATATCTTGAAAAAACTGAAAAATTTAAAAAGGCACAGTTTTAAGTGCTTCCATTTCATTTAAAAAAAACCCTCTAAACATTTCCGGCAATCCGGCAAATTGACGAAATTTAAAATTTCCGGCAAACCGGCCAATTGACGGAATTAAAAATTTCCGGCAAACCGGCAAACGGGGAATTTGCCAAAAAAAAAAAATCCAAACGGCAGCCGCCGCCGACCCCTGATAGATAATGTTAAAGTGGAGTAATCGGATGCAAAGCTTATAGGGAAAATTATGGTGCACCATATTTTCCTTGACGTTCCAAAATAGGTATAGATATCAGAATATGAATTAACTTGATAATTTTGACATATTTTTCTCTTCAAAACACTGAATCCTCAATACAAGATTCTTATCGTTTGCTTTCAAATTATTATTTCACATTTAGCCATGATTCTCAATTGACAACATTAATGTAGATTATTGAAGGTGCTTTTAAAGCTTCATGTCTTTATAAAATGACTGCGATGTGAGTTTCCACAAGAAATATTGCTTTTAAGAACATTTATTTACATATAAAAGCACAAAAACTCAATACAGAGATCAATAGAGATCATGAAGATGTATCCTTTTATTTTCCGAACACGGGGTTGTACATTGGACTCGCCACGTGGGGAACTTGTGCCCAGCCTGCAATATTTTCAGTTTTAATAGCAGATTTTCAGAACACAATCTTAAATTAACTCACCAAGAGAGGAAGGTCCTCCGATCAGACCATCGGACACCACATTGTTCACCACACCATTTGTATAATAAGCTTGACGTCGCTCACGAATGATTCCAGCAGATACTGTGTTGGAGAGGAAGAGGGCGAGGGCGATGAAAAATAGGAATTTTGGGGACATTTCGCAAGATTGGTTCGTAAATATGTTGATTTCACAGGCTATATATACCTCGGTTATTTCCAGATCTTTGTTTGTCTGTTTCTGAGAAGGGCGGAGTTTTACCTCCTTATCAACGTTTGATGTTTAACAGTCATATGTGTAGCTGTAGCAAAACATGTTTATGGGTTTAGGTCACTATCACAAAAGTCTTTGTAAACCGTATCAAAGTAGATATTCTGAGACAATGATGTCATGAGGGGCACATTGTCTTTTCTCTGTTAGCTCCTCAACTCTGTTATAACGACAGTTAGTTCACATTCAAGGTTGCATAATGAAGAATAGTAGTGATTTTGCAGATATCAGATGGCAAAGTGAAACAATGAAATGCAAGACTAAAGATTTTTTAAAAATTTCCCGTTTTCTTGTTTCACTTTGGAAATGGTTGTACAACTGGTCACGGATTTCTGACTTACCTCATAAACTGAAATGGAAGAGTTTGTCGAACTAGGCCATTTTGGCTCGGCCATATTTGGGGTAGATTTACGGCGCGTTGCGTGTCGCGTCGCGGCTCTATCTTAGTTGTAAAACTAAATGTGTTTGTCCGTGAGGAGTACACGACTTTCCTACGCGTTGTCCGGCGGGCGATTGTCAATGGAGCGCGAAAAATGCAATGAGGAAGGCCAGAACCCCGTGACTGGTCCTGATTCATTTTTTGACAGAACACAGTAGAGCCTCGCTGTAGGTTTATAATTTTTTGCTAGCTAGTTTCTTCTCCAAGAAAATTTTACTGCAACTTGGCACGTAGGCAGTCTGATCAGAAAGATGATACCGAACGATGGAAATTGTAATCATGTTCATTATTGAACGAAAATTATAGACCACTAGAAACACGTCAGCAATCACGTCATTTTGGAAAATGTTCAAATACTCTAATGACCGTTCTCTGAGAAAATGATGTCACCTGTCTTACTATAACATACCGATATTGTCTGATTTTATGGCTCGACCTCCACCGACTGGCCTGGCTTAATTAAAAGTTGTACTCACAGAATTCAAAACTCCGCAGAATCGAAGAAAATCGTCAAGGAACAATAATATTTCTGCAAAAAAAATTAAAACTTGAATTGGAAAACTGACAAATGTGTTTCAGAACACTCAACTTAGAGGTTTCAAAAAAGTTCAATTACAAGGTTTTCTTAGAATTCTTCTCTGGACAGCAACTTGTGACATTCATTGGAATGTTTTATAACAATTCCTATTGTCAAAAATGAATCATTATTCTACAATGGCTGTGGAATATTATAAATGGGTGTTTCGATAAACTTTTCTGTACTTGCCCAATATTCCCACTTTCAAAGTGGCATAAATTTGCATAAATCGTGTCAAACTGTGATTATTACATAGAACACTATTTCAAAAAAAACACCAAAGTTCTTCTAATAATCTAATAATCCTCACACACATTTTATGGAAATTTTTTGTGATTTAATCATATTCCGAAACTGTCTGAGCCTTCAGGGAACAAAAAACTCAACAAAAGGGAACTATATAATACCCGTCAATTTCAGTACCTTCACTCCACATGTCGTTCTCCATACTTCTCCTTGCTCTCCTGGTGAGCAGTGTCGCTGCGGATTTTTCGCCGAGCTTCCGCAGCTTTATCAATTCAACATATGGGCCTGAGATGCTAGCTGCATTGGCTAGAACTGATATCGGAGACATTGGAAGCTATGGAGGAGGAAGTCATGTTGGAAATAGTGCAACTAGGTAAGTCGTTAATGATAGTTTCATCATAGTTTCAAAAGTGTTAGCAGTTACCTCGGTCCTGGAAAACCCGTACATTTATAAAGCCTTTTTTCTTGGGTCACAAAATAACCATTTAAAAAGGTGGAGTACCGAAATCTGAGACTTTGCGTTTTAGACCCAAAATGGCCTAAAACTACCGAATTTCGTAATGAGACGTTTTGAAAGTTTATCAAAAAAAAGTTATGGAAGTTCAAAGTTCTGGAAAAATAGCCTGTTTTCAGCTAAAATCAAAATATTGTAATTTGTAAATGTAATTTTTATTTGCGCCACATTTGCCGAAAATGTACTTAAATCAACGAATATCTTCCAAATAAAGGACCACAATATTTATTAAAAAGTGATAATTAAATAAAATTTAAGTTCCAGAAGCTGCGACACCGAGAAGTTGGCAAACATTTTGATTTTAGCTGAAAACGGGCTAATTTTTCCAGAACTTTGAACCGCCATAACTGTTTTTTGAGAAATTTTCAAAACGTCTCATTACGAAATTCGGTAGTTTTGGGCCATTTTGGGCCTAAAAACGCAAATTCTCAGATTTCGGTACTCCACCTTTAAAAAAATGAACTTAGAACTAGTGTAAATGCAAGTTGACGCTATTTTTGCTTTTTGTTCTTGGCTCCTAAATAACATGAAAGATGATTCCATGTTAACTTAAGTATATAATTCCTCAAAAGATCTGAATTTCCAGCAAACGCCCGATCATCCTAGTCCATGGAGCAACCAACACCGCTGCATCCTTCGCCCTTCAGAGAGATTACTTCATGAGCCATGGCTGGAGCGCTGAAACCGTCTATGGCACAACTTATGGTGATGGTGGAGTGACTGACGTTTTGCACGTCAAGATGCTCTGCGAATATGTTCAACAAGTCAGAAATATGATTGAAGTGGTCCATGCATTCACTCAACAGAAAGTTGACGTTGTTGACTGGGATCCCCGATTGCTAGGAAGGCGATTCTAGGTGGAACTTGTGTGGATGATTATGACGTAGATCTTGGAGACAGCTTGACTAGTATTGTGGAGACTTATGTTTCTGTTGCTGGTAAGATATTCGCTATAGTATTTATTGAAAAATATGTGTTTAGGAGCCAATAGAGGCTCAGGATTTTGTGTCGCTCCTACCTTCACCAGCTTTCTTGCACCAACCTGCAACCGTGTCAACGGACTATGGTGTGCTTCAAGATTCATAAAAGATATCAACGAGGAGTAAGATTGTTTTCTGTCGCTTGTTAATGAAAATTTCAAATTCTCCAGAACTCACTACGAGGGCTCCAAGGTTTTCTCGATCTACGGACGAAATGACGACAAGGTGATGTTCAGCAACCTCTGTTGGTCTCGCAGCTCTCGAATCAACGGAGCCGATGGAGAAATGGATAACGTGAGCTGATAGGTTATGATGACGATGATAGAGAACATTTTGCAGGCTCCGGGAAACCATGACCAGATTCTATCTGGCACCGTTGAGATTCAGACGCAACTTTTGGAACATCAAAGTTTTTAATTTATTTGATAAGACATCAAACTATGTATGTGCGGATTGATAGTCTATTGAAATAAAATATTATAGCTTTTTTTTTTAAGTACATTCTTTCATTTTAGACCGGGACAGTCCTCTAGCTATAGACCAAAATGTTTTTTCATTTGTAACCTTTTTTCCGTACTGTCTCTAGATGCAAGTAAATGAACCGAATACGTGCAGTTTGCAACAGATTTTGAACTTTATGCTTGATGATTTGAGGTCATGATCATAAGAACAAAGATGGTTAGTGTATCCCTTTTTCCACTATGTTGTTGGCAACTTTATTGAATCAAACACTATAGATCGGCAATTCTACAAAATGAGACGGCTGGGCATGTTCCCCCGATATTTTTTTAATTAAAATTTAATGATAAAATATAGAAAAATATTTGTTTTATTTGAAAATAACTTTGATTTGACTTCGAACAACCGAGAAAGTGTTCAAAAGTCGGCAGTGAAAATTGCCGTCAATTTTTACCGGCAATTTTCAACTTTCGGACAATTTTTGGCCATTTTCTCGGTTGTTCCTAGTCAAATAAAGTATATTTTCAAATAAAGCAAATATTTTTCTATATTGTTTCATGAAATTTTAATAAAAAATATCGAGGTAACATGCGCAACCATCTCAATTTGTAAAATTGCCGAGCGGAAATTTCCCCCGCACTCCTGGGTCAAAGTCTGAGCCCAGCGCGATTTTTCCAATGCCTTTAAGGCCTTTCAAGTTCAAATTTATTAAAACCAAGAGAGTTTGTAAAACCAAGATAAATTCAAGCTTTCTTCTCCTCGACCGGCGCATACATCGGATTATCAATATGTGGTACTTGGAGCCAGCCTGGAAAGAAATTATTTTGAAAACATCCACCTAATTGGCATTTGGCTCTAGCTTCTTGCCCAAGTTTGGTCCAAAAAATATTAACTCGGATCAGAAGTTGGCTAAACTTGGGCAAAAGTTTGGCAAGTCTTTGGCAAAACTTGGATTCAGGAGACATCAAAGTTTAACTCAAGTTTTACCCAACTCTTGCCAAACTTGCCAAAAAAATGGCCCAAACTTTTTTGTTTCGTTTCAAACTTGGGTAGAAGTTTGACAAAAGTTGAGTGAAACTCACGTTAAACTTTGATCTCGCTTGAATCCAAGTTTTGCCCAAGTTAAGCCCACCTGATCCAGGTTAATATTTTTTGGGCCAAACTTGGGCAAGAAGCTAGAGCCAAATTCCGAGTAAATGCACATTGAAACTTACCCATCTCCATTGGTCCTCCAGCCACAGGATCCGACACCATATTCACAATTACTCCATTCGGATTGAATAGCTCTGGAGTTGCACGTCGCTGACGAATAGCTCCAGCGGATACGGATACTGTAGACAGGAGAAGGGAAAGTACAAGGAAGATAAAAAGATTTGAGAACATTTTGTTATGGAATTAAAATAAATGCTTGGGGCTTTTATACCGGGGTAATTGTTGATCTTTTGCGGTCTTCTCGTCATCAAGAACTAAAGTTGGAGAGGGCAAGACCAACAGAACCATAGTCGTTTTATCAATTTGGGGTCTAGAAGTTTAACAGAGTAGATATTTTGATTCCGCTGTTTTCCTTTATCAAAATATCAAATCATTAAATGCAAGTGAAAAATAAATGCAGACGATTATTATTTCGGCAGTACTTGATCTGTCATGAGGAAAATGAAGATTACTGTACAAATGGATGCATGGACACTTCCACTGCTGACGGGCGCATTGTTGGGTTCATATGGGTGAGTTGGGAAAGGAATTCGATCTGAAACGGGTTTAAGATTTTAGAAAACTTTTACATATTTCTGTATTTGGGGTAAGCACTAACTTACGGCAATTCAACAATTTTAAATAAAATTTAAAACTTCCGCCTGGAGCTTCCGGCCAGTTTTGAATTGTTGAATTTTGGCTGCTAACATTTTTGATTATTTCAAATATCGGTTCATACTAGAACTCCCATGTGGGCGCCGCAAGCGCCGCTCTCACGCCGCGATCCAATTCTCTAAAGCGCAATTTACACTAAATAGTACCATACTCTATCGCACTATTTGGTGCAAATTTTGCTCCGCGTCCGACACTTTTTGGGTTCCGCGCATCGTTTTAACGATTTGGATCGTGGCGTGTGGGAGCCCTATTTCATACAGAGCAAATCAGTTAAGGTCAGCATAAAATTTGCTTTATGGCTTAACCCGTTCGTTGTTAGTAACTTTAGTTTCACTATAATTGATACATAGTAAAAATGTGCCAGTCTCCCCCCAACAACCTACTCACCGCATCCGGATAATCCTGCCACGCGATCGGCCACTGCCCGCTCCGAATAATATCGTTGGTGCCCATTTCGTCGCTTGGCGTATTGATGATGATGAGCTCAGCCGCGATTAGCCCCAGCGCGAAGATATCCACTTTCTCGTTGTACTGGTTGCGGATTTGTTCAGGCGCCATGTAACTGGGCGTACCCGCCCCCGCTGTGTGGTTTTGACCGGCCTCTTGGGATTGTGTTCTGGAAATTTAAGCTTGTTGGGGAGAAGAAAACTGGTTCAGGTGAAACCTACCTTTGCTTCCAATCTTTCAGCCCTTCAATTGCCCTTGTGGTCAGACCAAAATCCCCAATCTTCAACTTCTTAAACTGCGAATCTCTTGCAAAAAATACATTCTCTGGCTTCAAATCTCTATGAATAAAGTTATTGGAGTGAAGATGATCCAAAGCACACGCGAGCTGCTTTATCCAGTCTTTCATCAACATCCAGGGTCGACTTCTTGCCGTTCGATTCCCTTTAATCCAATCCTTCAAGGTGTTCTGCTCACAGAGCTCCATGCAAATGTACATATGTCCTGCCGAGCCCGTCTTGTGCTCTTTCCAAAACACTTCATCAAAGAAAATGTAGCCAGAGTGACGACCGATTGATGTGATAGTTGTAACTTCACGTGCAGCACGAGGGAGAGTGGCTCTAAAATTCAGAGGATAGGCTAGGAAAAGTGTGCTCGTAACTTATAACTCACGAATCCAAGTCAAGCCTCTTCACAGCTCTAAGCTCCCTGTCATTTTTCCTCTGCGCCTGGAACACGATGCCAAAGGATCCTTGACCAAGAACATCAACGACATCATACCTTCCTTGGAATACATCCTCGCACTCTTCGCAGCGTGGGAAGGATGGCATTGGGGGAATTGAAATGAAATAGTAAATATTTTTTAAATTTTTTTTTGCGCGAGTGTGTGTGGAGATAAACTCTTTAATACGGATTTCTGATAATAAAAAAAGGAAAATATGCGGATGGATTTATCAGGTCACAATTTTGCTGAGGCCCCCATTAGGATAATTGGATATAGAGTAGAGAATGCAGAAAAAATTGTGATCAGGAAGACTCTTAAAATGCGTGATTAGTGAGAAGATCTGCGGTGGCGCCAACTGTGTTAGCGATGATAGCGTCGTGGTTTCCGGGAACCTGGAAAATCAAGAATTTAGCTTCCTCCCTACTTCCTTTAAATTAGGTTCACTGACATTATCCTTTTCGGCCGTTGCTCCATCAATTCTAGAAACACGTCCACAAACGGTGTTAAATCCGACCTTGTCATCGCTAGGTCCATAGATTGAGAAGATGTATTGTCCCTCGTAAGCTGAGCTAAAATATTTGATATTTCAAAAAATAAAACCAGTTACAAGTAAAACTTACACACTACGGATGTCTGTAAGAAAATCTGATGAACATTTGAGTCCATTTTTCGTGTTACATGTTGGCACAACCAGTGGAGCAAAAAGAATGTCACAGAGTGATGTACCACGATTAGCACCAGCCACAGAAATATAGGTTTCTATGATACTAGTCAGTGGAGCTCCCAATTGAACAGTATTCTCAGCGCATTTTCCACCAAGGATGGCTTTTCTGGCAATTGGGGATCCCATGGAGTAACCAATGACATTTACTTTTTGCTGAGTGAAGGCGTTCACAGCAATGATCATATTTCTGATCTGTTGCACATATTCACAAAGCATTTTTACATTTGTAGCCGTAGTAACTCCTGCGTCACCGTATGTGGTAGCATATACAGTCTCCTCTGACCATCCATTTGCTCTGAAGTATGCTGCTTGCGGAGCAAAGGTACCAGCGCTGTTGGTAGTTCCATGAACTAGGATGACAGGTGTTCGGCTTAACAATATCAGAATATCTATAGTTATTCATGGAAAATTAACTTACGTAGTGGGACTGAGACCATCATGAAGTCCCCCTCCATAACTTCCAGCTGCTCCAAGATCAGTTCTAGCCAGTGCATTCAAGGTTGCTGACCCATAAGTTGTTTGAATGAATGCACGGAAACTTGGGGAAAAATCCGCGGTGGCGGTGCTCAGGAGAGCAGCGACTAGAAGGACAGTGGAGACAGCCATGATGGAGTGAAGATTGTGGAGTTAGGGGTTCTCTTTTATACGGGGAAGTACCTAGTTTATCGTTTTTGAAATTATGTTCCGTTTTTCGTGAGATTAGCATAAAATTGGAATAAATTTTAACAAAGTCTAGGATTATGTTCTGAAATGTTTTAGAGGAAGTCTGAGGTTCACATAGCCATTTTTCCGTGAATATAGTGTCAAATAGTTCATTCAATTCTATGATCAGAAAGAAAAATCTACGATTAGGCTTGCCTGAACTCAGGAATCTTAATTGCAGTCAGAAGTTGTATCCTTCCATCTATTGTACCGGGAAATCCTATTGTATCCTATTAATATATTGCAACAAGAACATTTTTTATTGTATATTCTGTAAAAATTACATCCATATAAGAAATAAGTCTGCGGAATAATTGATGGAATGATGTGTTGTGTCTGGAACGTCAAAAAACTGTTTAACGTCTGTCTCACAGTTTTTCGTCAAATGAAATCACTGTATCGCTACTTCAGGTACTGAGCAATTTTTTTTTAACTTTTAAGGTACCTATCATGATTGAATTAGTATCAAGGTGTCAAACTCTCCTCGAGACAGGGAGTATTTTAATCGGTCTCGGATTACGAAAATATTTTTAACGAGCTTAAACTAAATTTCTTCAGAGATCACGTCTTAAAATGTTTTGGGAAACAAGACGCGTTGCCTGTCAAGCTCAATGTTCAGGCTTGGAACTGACGGCAGTTGCCGGAATCACCATCGTCAATTCTTGGATTAGTGCACTATTTTGGAGTGTCCAGACTCATCGGTATCTTCGAAGATCTCAAAGGTTTATTTATTCAACTTTGTTCTAGTCTGTTTTCTCTCCCAAATAATCCTATTAAACGGTATATTTAACAGACATGAATAATCGCATTTCCGAATAAGTGTTGTTTCAAATGATTTATTCAATTCAAAGATCAAAAAGAGTGATTTCTGAGTAGTCACCTGGTTCTGGCCTTCCTCATTGAATTTCTCGCGCTCCATTGACAATCGCCCGCCGGACAACGCGTACTCCACACGGACAAATACATTTAGTTTTACAACTAAGATCGAGCCGCGACGCGACACGCAACGCGCCGTAAAACTACCACAGATATGGCTGAGCCAAAATGGCCTAGTTCGGCAAACTCTTCCATTTCAATTTCTGAGCGAAGCCAGAAATCCGTGAGTAGTCTTGCCTTTAACACGATGAGGAAAGACAACTGGAATGTTAATAATTATGTGAAAAAATACGATTAACGAACGCAAAAACTTACGATTTGTGCGCCAAAAGTACGGTATCAGGTCTCGACACGACACAATCTTTGTCAAATGCAAAAATGGTGTGCGCCTTTAATTTCAAGGACATTCGAAATCGGGAAATGTAAAAAGAAGGGGGAAGACACACAATGGGAAATGCCACTCTTCGGCCGCTTCGCTTCTCCCGTTTTCTTTTCCCTCTCTCTCATTTCCACACATTTCGGGTGGAAATTTTCGTGCGCTCTCTTTTTACATCTCACGATGCAGTTTCTCATGATTTTATGATTCCATTGGTATTTCAGAAGTTTAAATTTCCGCGCAAGTCTCTATGGAAATCGCGCTCCATTGAGAATTGAGAAACGTAGATTTTCCGGTTTTCTGAATTGAAATTCAAATAAAAAGAAGGAAAATTATTGAATTTAATTGTTAGTTTTCCAAAAAATATTTTTTCAAGCATTTTTACCCTCAAAATCCAGGGTTTTCCTTAATTTCCATAGAATTCCTTAAAAAATCTGAATCTCCACTCGAGACCCATTGCATCATACCAGTGATGCGCCTTTAAAGTACTGTAGGCATCTAAATTGTTCTTTTTTTGCAAAATTTTGGGAATTATTTATCAGTTTTCGTTCAAATTTATCGATTTTTAGTCATTTTTTCAGATTAAAAATGTTGAAAAATAAATTAAATTCGATTTTTTCACTAATTTAAACAATTTTTCTGCGAGAAAACGATTACAATTTCCAATTTTCATTGGTCTTCGCGTTCCCTGTTCACAGAGACGCAGAGAGACGGCAAATGATATAGTACAGAGACCGCGGAGACGGAGAGAGTGAGAGGAAATTTTGCGTATTCCATTTGAACGGTTTATCGATTATTTTTACGTAGATTTTTGGATTTTTTTGAGTTTTTGTGGAATTCTGTGTGAAAAATTGCGAAATAAATTATATTCAAAACGATTTTTCGCGGTTTTTTCGAATTTGAAACTCAAATTTCCTGAATTTTCTTGAATTTTCCACAAATTTCAGATGTTTCACAATCGTCCCAGCACTTCGGGACCACCCCCACAAAAACGAAAATATGTGAGAAAACAGCTTCCACAACCACCGCAATTCGTGTCCTCGGCCGTCACTTCTGGACCGATGCATCATCGAATGCATGAGCAACACCAGCAGCTCGACGATGAACGAGAATTTCTACGCGATCATCTTGCACGAAATGATCCGTTTTTTCCGAGAGAACTGGAGCCGCAGCAGGACGTCGTCGAGCAGCAGCTACAAGTGGGGGATTTGGGGAACTTGGAAAAATGGAAATACTGAAAAAATCGGAAAATTTGGCCCAAAAATTGGCAGATTTTGGGGATTTTGTGGAATTTGTGGAATTCCACGCAATAAATATATTTTAAAAATATTTAAATTCTGAATTTTCTCGCTCGAAAATTGATTTTTTTGAGTTATAAACGACAAAAATCAATTTTTCGTCGATTTTTTTCAAATTTTATCTGAAAAAACAAAGATTTTTAGACCACGATTTTCTTCAATTTCACATATTTTTAGTTTAAAAAATTCTCCAACGAAAAAAATTCAAATAGTGCGTTTTTTCTGGATTTTTCATGAAAATTTAATTTGAAAAATCGCGAAAAATCAAAAAATTGGCCTACAAATCGATAAATTAACATTTTTGCGAAAAAAAAAATGCCTGAAATTTGGCAAAATCAGAGAAAAACATTGAAAAATGCTTTTAAAAAAAGGTATTTTATAGGTAATTTCGGTCCGTTTTCCACTTTTTAACACAAAATTATCAATTTTAAGCCAATTTTCCCAAATTTTCCATCAAAAAAAAATCACTTCTAACCCTTCAAAAAGTTCCAGGACGCTGATTGATAAATTCCCTGGTTTTTCTGGATTTTTCTTCAAAATTTAATTTGAAAAATCATAAAATTGGCCTAAAAATCGATAAATTAACATTTTTACAGCAAAAAAATAACCAAAATACCTGAAATTTGACAGAAAATGTCAGAAAAAAGAGTTAAAAAATTGAAAATTCTTGAAATTTAGTCGGAAAATTCGATAAAAAACCTCCTTTTTTTGCAAAATTTTCAAGAAAAAAAACTTAAAAAATTAGAAAAAAAAGTATTTTATAAGTCATTTCAGTCCGTTTAAGCCAATTTTCCCAGATTTTCTTTTAAAAAAATTATAAAATTAGCTTAAAAATCGATAAATTAACATTTTTGCAGCAAAAAAAAACAAAATGCCTGAAATTTGACAGAAAATGTCAGAAAAAAGAGCAAAAAAATTAAAAAATCTTGAAATTTAGTCGGAAAACTCGGTTTCGGTCCGTTTTCCACATTTTAACCCAAAATTATCGATTCTAAGCCAAATTTTCCACCACAAAAATCACTTCTAACCCTCCAAAAAGTTCCAGGACGCTGATTGGACCCCGTCCCCGGCAAAGAAAAAAGGAGCTCGTGCTGGAATTCCAATTGGATCACATCCACCATGGCCAGAATATATTACTCGTGTGCTTGACGACGTTTTCATCAATTGTCAATTTATTAATGAGGAAACGAAAAAGGAATTGGCCAAGGAACTCGATTTGACCACCACGCAGGTGTGCTGGAAATTGGAAAATTTGGAGAAAATCCGATAAAAATGAAGAAAACCCCGATTTTTTGAAGAAACAACCGGCAAATTTTTGATAAAATTCTGAGAAAAACCGAGTTTTTTCCTACAAAATTTCCAACTTTTTTCACTGAAAACGTTCAATTTTCTCATTTTTCAGCGCCAAAACGGCTTTCTAAATAGTTATTTTCTCATCGAAAAGCCCTCAAAAAATATGAAAAATTCACAAAAAATCACGATTTTGTATGAAATTTCGAGTTTTTTAGTCCAAAAACGTAAAATTTCCAGATTTTCACCTAAAATTTCTATTTTTCACGAAAAATGTTCAATTTTCACATTTTTTCTCATTAAAAATCCCTAAAAAACCTGAAAAATTTACAGAAAATCACGATTTTCTATGAAATTTCGAGATTTTTAGTCCAAAAAATGTAGAATTTCCAACTTTTTCCACTGAAAACGTTCAATTTTCTCATTTTTCAGCGCCAAAATGCCCTTCTAAAGGGTTTTTCTCATCGAAAAACCCTAAAAATCTGAAAAATTCACAGAAAATGTTGAATTTCACTGAAATTTCGAGATTTTTAATCCAAAAAACGTAGAATTTCCAGATTTTCACCCAAAATTTCCAAATTTTTTCACGAGAAACGTTCAATTTTTACATTTTTTCATGTTTTTCTCATCGATAAGCCCTGAAAAATTCACAGAAAATGTTGAATTTTACTGACATTTCACGATTTTTAGTCCAAAAAACGTAAAATTTCCAGATTTTCACCCAAAATTTCTATTTTTTCACGAAAAATGTTCAATTTTCACATTTTTTCATGTTTTTCTCATCGATAAGCCCTAAAAATCTGAAAAATTCACAGAAAATGTTGAATTTCACTGAAATTTCGAGTTTTTTAATCCAAAAAATGTAGAATTTCCAGATTTTCACCCAAAATTTCCAATTTTTTCCACGAAAAATGTTCAATTTTCACATTTTTCTCATTAAAAAGCCCTAAAAAATCTGAAAAATTCACAAAAAAAAATTACGATTTTCTATGAAATTTCGAGATTTTCACTCCAAAAAACGCCGCCGAATTTCCAGATTTTCACCCAAAATTTCTAATTTTTTTCTAATTTTCAGGTGAAAGATTGGTTCAACAGACGTCGCCGACATGCACTTGAAGCTCATCAAAAGAACAGTGTCGAACTTCCAGAACAAATGAGAATTCTCAATGAAGCTTACGAAAGAAATCCAATTTTGGATACTGATACAAAGAATCGACTTTTGGATGTTACCAAGTTGTCGGCTAATTTGGTACAAATTTTTATTGGAATTAACTATACAAATGGATAGAAAATTGATTTTTTCAGTGAAAAACTGAATCTTTTAGTAAAAAATCGATTTTTTCAGGAAAAAACCGGCTTTTCAGTAAAAAAAAACGTAGTTTTCTGGTAACAACCTTTTTTTTCAATTAAAAAAATCCGTTTTTTCTACTTTTTTGCATTAAAAAACTGAATTTTCCAGTAAAAACTGATTTTTAGAAGTGAGAAACGCAGATTTTTCTAATGGAAATTGATTTTTTTTTTGTAGAAAAAAGCAAAGTTGTGCATTAAAAATCGATTTTGTCAAGTTTTTTTTGATGTAAAACGCAGATTTTTCAGTTGAAAACAGATTTTTCTAGTAAAAAAAGAAGATTTTTTCAATATAAACTTTTTTCCGGTAAAAACAGTGTTTTTTCAGTAAAAACTGTTTTTTTTTCAGCTAAAACTGATTTTTTCCATTAAAAACGAGATTTTTTTCTCAAAAAATTGCCCAAATGTTCAAAAAATTGATATTACCAGTACAGAGAGTGTAGATAGTTAGAGAGTGACAGACATCCGGGACCCAATGGGGCGGGGCGCGCGGAAGAGACGGTTTTTTGTCGATTTACGAAATGATGACAACGAGGAGAACTTCGTAAATCGACACAAATCGTCTCTTCCGCGCGCCCCACCCCATTGGGTCCCGGATGTCTGTCACTCTCTAACTATCTACACTCTCTGTACCGGTAATATTTTCGCTCTGAAAATGCTGAAAACTGTTCGAAATTTTCTATAAACTTGGAAAACGCTAAAAATGTTTAAAATATAATTTTTATACTAAAAAAGCCACAGAAAATCTAATTTTCACTCGTTTAAAACTCAATTTCCCCCCGAAAAAACTCAAAAAATAAGCCAAAATATTACAAAATGAATATTTCCCCAAAAAAAAATTTGAAAATTGTACCAAATGCTCTATAAACCTTTAAATTCGTTTCAAAAAAGTATAAAAATGCAATTTTTACACCAAAAAAAAGCCATGGAAAATCGAATTTTCACTCAATTAAAGGTGGTGTAGTCGAATTTTTAAAAATTGCTTTATTAGACTCAAAATTGTCTGATAACACCGAATTTCATAATGAAAATTGTTGAAAACTTCTCAAAAAAAAGTTATGACGGCTCGAAAAATGGCCTAAAATTAGTTAAAATTTGAAATTTGACTTGTCAGCGCTGTCAGCTGGAAACTAATTTTTTTGAAATCACCGTCAAATTTTGAGTATACAGTTTTTTTTCTTGCGTTTTTAACTCGATTTAGGTATTTTAAAGTCGATGGACGGCGAGATTTTTAATTAAAAAAAAAAAAAAAAACCAAATCCCGCCGTCGTAATCTACTTTAAAATACCTAAATCGAGTTGAAAACGCAAGATAATAACATTACTCAAAATACTCAAAATATTTGACGGTGATTTCAAAAAATTTAGTTTCCAACTGACAGCGCTGACAAGTCAAATTTCAAATTTTAACTAATTTTAGGCCATTTTTCGAGCCGTCATAACTTTTGTTTGAGAAGTTTTCAACAATTTTCATTATGAAATTCGGTGTTTTCAGACAATTTTGAGTCTAGTAAAGCAATTTTTTAAACAATTCGACTACATCCACCTTTAATTGAGTGAAAATTCGATTTTCCATGGCTTTTTTTGGTATAGAAATTAAATTTTTATAATCTTTTTAATTAATTTAAAGTAATTTTAATATTCGAAAATTTTCAATATTTTTTTTGGCAAAATGTCAATTTGTGTACTATTTAGACAATTTTTTGAGATTTTCAGGAGAAAATTGGTTTTAATCGAGTGAAAATTAGATTTTTTGTGGCTTTTTTGGTAGAAAAATTATATTTTAAACATTTTAAGCGTTTTCCAAATTTATAGAAAATTTCGAACATTTTCCAGCATTTTCAGAGCGAAAATATTAATTTTTTGAACATTTGGACAATTTTTTGAGAATTTTCAGCTGAAAATTGTATGTTCTGGAGAAAATCTGTCTTTAATAGAAATAATGAGTTTTTTTTCGGAAAAATGTTTTTAACTAGAATAATCTGTTTTTTTACTAAAAAAAAAATCTCGTTTTTATGGAAAAAATCAGTTTTCGCTGGAAAAAAAACCAGTTTTTACTGAAAAAAATACTGTTTTTTACCGGAAAAAAGTTTATATTGAAAAAGTCGTTTTTTTTACTAGAAAAATCTGCGTTTTACATCAAAAAAACTTGACAAAATCGATTTTTAATGCACAAATTTTTGCTTTTTCTACAAAAAAAAATCAATTTTCATTAGAAAAATCTGCGTTTCAAAAAAAAATATTTTTAACGTTTTCCGAATTTATAGGGGCTTTCGAACAATTTTCAGAATTTTTTGAGCTTTAAAAGCTTTAAAATCCATTTTCCCCCAAAAGTCTCAAAAAAACATTTTAAAACCTTCCAGATATCCAACTACTTCATCAAACGCTACAAAAAAGAGCAAAAAGAAGCTGGAATACCGTACGAAGCTGGTCATTACGTGCGTCGTCGTCGTGTCTACGAAGAAGAAGAAGAATTTGAAAATAATGGAATTGGAACACCGCATTATGATGAAGATGGGAATTATGTTGGAGATTATGTTGAAGTTGTTGAAGAAATTCCAGATTGGGATCAAGAAGTGTACAATCAGGCGGAGAGAAAGAGGGTCCGGCAATTTTAAATTGTGAAAAAATTGAAAAAAAAAATAAGAAAATCATCGGGAATTACAGGAAAAATCAAATTTTTCAAAAAAAAAATCCGAAAATTTTCCGTTCAAAACTCGCGGAGCAATAATACCAGCATTAAAACTTTCAGTGCAAAAATTGTGAAAATGAGAAAAATATTGCAAATTTCACAGAAAAATGCATGAAAACCTACAGAATTTGCTGAAAAATTTCAAAAAAGCTCTAAAAATGTGTTAAAATTTAATTTTTTAAATTTAAAAAATTATCAAAAAAATTAGGAAAAATGTGAAAATTTGAAGGAAAAATTAAGAATTTTTTTGAATTTTTTTGAAAAAATTCCGGGAAAATTGAAAATTACAAAAAAAAAAAAGAAAAAAATCGTAAAAAATGAGTGAATTCTGTAAAAATCTAGCAGATTTATGAAATTTATTGTTAGTTGAAAAAAGTTTTTTTTTCCAAAATATTATGAAAATTTCGCCCAAAACCCACCAAATTTGGATAAAAAAATGAGCGAAAAAATCTCGTTTTGGGGGGAAAAAAATTAATTTTCAAAAGAAATTCCAAAAAAGTTATAAATTGAGAAAAATGGCTTCAGAAACTGTGTGCAAATTGACTGAAAATTCCAAAAAAAATTCCAAAATTTGCGGAAAATTGCTCAATTACCGGAAATCTGCTGAAAAGATGATAAAATACTTTTTTTTTTTAAGTGAAAAATCGGAGAAAAAAGCAAAAATTTTGTGAAAAATACAAAAAACCCACCAAATTTGCTGAAAAATATGCAAAAAGCCGAAAATTGGCTCAAAAATTAGAAAAAAACCCCCATTTTTTGAAAAATTCAACCGAAATTCGATATTTTTTACCTTAAAAACTGCTAAAATTTAGTGAAAACTATGAGAAAATTGACAAAAAATCGCAAAAAATGGCTGAATTTTGTAAAAATCTAGCAGATTTTCGAATTTTATGCGAAATTTTTGCTGAAAACCCTCCAAATTAGCTTAAAAATGAGCGGAAATTTATAAATTTGGTAAAAATTGATTTTATAAAATGAAAAAAATCTAAAAAATTTAGAAAAAATCTAAAATATCATGAAAATTCTATTTAATTGACTGGAAATTTACAAAAAACGCATTTTTATTGAGAAATCGGAGTAAAAGCTGAAATTTGATATTTTTTATCATAAAAACCGCAAAAATTCAGTGAAAAATATGAGAAAAACTGGCAAAATTGTGAAATTAATATGATTTATATAAAAATATTATGAAAATTTTGCTGAAAACCCACCAAATTTGCTCAAAAATAAGCGAAAAATTCTCGAAAAAGAGCGGAAATTCATCGAAATTAAATTAAATTTCCGATTTTAACATTTTTTTTGTTGAAAAATTGAAGAAACATCTGAAAATCTGATATTTTTATCTTGCAAAATGCTAAAATTCAGTGAAAAATATGAGAAAATTGACAAAAAACTGCTAAAAAATTCCAAAAAATTCCCTGATTTTTGCAGAGAGCCGAGCTGAAAGAGGAAGAGGACAAGCTGCTCGACGAGCAATTCGCCAAAAATCCGTTCACCACTGGAGAAGAGCTTACCGAATTCGCGAAGAAATTGAATCGTCCAAGACCTTTTGTATGTTAATTTTCCCGCTGAAAAATTGGATTTTTTGACTGAAAATCTGCGAATTTTGCAGAGGAAAAGTTCGATTTTTCCTCTAATTTGATGAAAAATTGGCAAAATTTCCCCCAAAAAACCCCCCAATTTTTCCCCATTTTTCAGGTCTTAAAATGGTTTTGGAAGAAGCGCAAACGTCTGGGAATTGAACGAGAAGTTCCTCCACAACAGGATGGAAAAAATGAACTTTTGGAGAATATTTTCGAGAAACATCAATTTGTGAATCAGAAAATCAAAGAAAAAATCGCCGAAAGGACGAATATGAAGCCGCTGGCGGTGAGAGCAATTTTTTCGGCAATTTTTGGCCGAAAAATTGACATTTTTTGGCTGAAAATCTTGAAAAATTGATCAACAAAATTCTGAAAATTTGAAAAGCACAAAAATATGAGAAAAGCATCTCTGGAAATAAAAGGAAAATTTAAAAATTAAAAAAAAAAAACAGCCAAAAAATGGAAAAAATAGTGAAAATTTGGCTTAAATTGGTCAAAAAACCGTAAAAATCTCCAAAAAATCAGAAAAAAAAACATAAAAATAAAAAAAAAAAATCCTGGAAATTATGAAAAAATCAGCGAATTATGCGAATTTTTTTAAAACCAAATTTTCAAACCATTTCGAGTTTTTCGGAGAAATTTAGCTCAAAAATTATCGGAAAAAATTGAAAATCAATTTTTTTTTCATTTTTACGGAAAAAATCGAAAAATAGTGGAAATTTGCAAAAAAATTGTAAGCTCTTTTGAAAAAGTTAACCAAAAAAAAATTAATTATCTGAAAAACTTTTTTTCAAAAATATACAAATTCCTGAAAAAAGCATATAAATATGAGAATTTGGCTGAAATTAGGTGCAAAAATGTTTAAAAATCCCCTTGAAATTGAATTTAAAAAACTTTTTTTTTTGAAAATTATACAAAACTCGGTCAAATTTGAATTTCTTGAAAACCCGAATTTTTGGAAAAAAAAACCTGAAAAATTAAAAAAAATTTTAATTTTAAAAAATATGGAAAAAAAACATAATCAAAAATCGTAAAAATACAGCTAAAAAATTTAAAAAAAACTATTTTTTTAATCAGAAAAAAATTAAAAATATGAAATTTCGGCTGAAAACAATCGCTTTAAAAATCCAAAAAAAAAAAAATCTAAATTATTTCTCTCAATTTCCAGGTCCAAATGTGGTTCAAAAAACGTCGGGACGCTGCAGTATATGCGCACGAACATCATGGATATGAGCTTCCGTGTCAGATGAAGCTGCTCGATGAGGCTTACAACAAATGTCGAATTATTAGTGATAAGGATCGACGAAAATTGATGAAAGCAACGAAATTGACGTCGAATTATGTTAGTTGGGTGCTGAGAAATCGCTGAAAATCGCCAGAAAAAATGAAAAATGTGAAAAATTACGAAAAATCGGCTAAAAAAACGCCCAGTTTTCACCTTTTTTTTCGCAGAAAATTCTGATTTTTCAGACATTTTTTACGTTAAAAATCGGATTTTTAACCCTTATTTTTCTCTAAAAATCCCAATTTTCAGATATTTTTTACGCTGAAAATCCAAATTAAAAAAAAAAAAGCTGGCAATATGGATTTTTCCCCGAAAAAATTCCCATTTTTAAGCATTTTTTGCTGGAAAACCTGATTTTTTTACCGTTTTTCCAAAATTAAAATACCAATTTTCTGACTTTTTCTCGATGGAAATCCTGATTTTTCAGAACTGTTTCGCAAATAATTCCAATTTTTTTAAAGCATTTTCTAGGCTAAAAATTCGGATTTTCAGACATTTTTTACGCTAAAAATCGCATTTTATCCCTTTTTTTTCCCAAAAAAAAACCCCCAATTTTCCGGTTTTTTGTGCTAAAAATCCCCCTTTTTGCTGAAAAACTCGATTTTTTACCACTTTTTCGTTAAAAATACCAATTTTTGGAATTTTTTTACGCTAAAAATCTTGATTTTTCAGAATTTTTACTCTAAAAATCCCAATTTACAGATTTTCCTCTGTGAAAATCCCATTTTTCAACCCCTTTTCATTTCAGATTTCTTCATATTTCATGCATCGTGACAAAATTGCTTCAAGACAGGAAACTGAGAATGATACGACAATTCAAATGGACGATTTGAATGAAGAAGATGATGGAGAAGGTGCAGATGGAGGAAGTCCAAAGAAAAAAGTACATTTTTTAGCTGAAAATGTGTGAAAAATTCGTGAAAAATGATGAATTTTAGCCTAAAATTTGCTAATTTTAAGGAAAATTTATAGATTTTTAATTAAAAATTACGAAAATTACTATTTTTCTGAAAAAAAAATTAATATTTAGATGGTATTTTTTTTTAACTCGAAAGTATCCAAAATTCTGATTTTTGAGAAAAAAAATGATAAAAAATAAAGCATTTTCGGCTGAAATGGGCTGATATTTACAAAAAAAAAATTTTTTTGACAAATTAATTTTAGGATAAAAAACACAAAATTTATGGAAAAAAGGTGAATTTTCGGCTGAAATTGGCTAATTTTCAAGCAAAAATATGGATTTTACGAAAAATTACTAAAAATTTTTTTATTATTTTTCACAAAAAAAACTTGAAAATTTAGCCCCAAAATTTGATTTTTTTTTAATGAAAAAAATGCACGAATTTTATGAAAAATGAAGCATTTGTCGTCTAAAATTGGCTAATTTTCACAGAAAAATATGGAAATACCGTCAAAATTTAATTTTTGAGAAAAAATCCGAATTTTGTGAAAAAATAAAGCATTTTCGGCTAAAACTGGCTAATTTTTACAAAAAAAAAATTATTTTAGAATTTTAAATTTTGAATTTTAAGAAAGAATATTTCAAAAAGGTTCCTGAATCAATATGGTACTGTGTAGGATTACTGTAGCTTTAAGCTTTCGGACATAATGCCTGCCTACTACGCCTTGAAGGCAGGCAGGCAGGCATCTATGCCTATACACCTGTAATTTCCCAAATTTTCATCATCTTGCAGCGAGTTCTGACAAAACTGGAAGAGGAGCGAATTCTCGAGGAATTTTTCCAAAAAAATGCGTGGTGTGAGGGACAGGATTTGATCGATATGGCCAAGAAAATCAATCGACCAACTGTTTTTGTAGGTTTTAGAGAAAAAAATAAAATTTATAAAGATTTCAGATTTTTTTTCGGTTTTTTTTTCAGAAAAAACCGAAAATTGTCCCCAAAATTTCAGAAAATTTAATTTTTGAAAAATTAAAAAATTAATTTTTTCTTCCAATTTTCAGCTCTCAAAATGGTTTTCAAAAGCGCGTAGAAAGTCTGGTGTGAAGCGAAAGGACCCGGAACCATATGGTATTCATTTGGAGCCATACTTCCAGAAACATCAATTCGTCGACGGAGCCAAATATAATGAGCTCGCTGAGATTGCTGGAGTCAATCCGACTACGGTAATAGTTTTTTTTTTTAGGAATTTTGGAGCAAAAGAAGTTGGAAATTTGGAAAAAACAGCGACTTTTATCGATTAAAACCAGAATTTTGGCCTAAAAAATGAATTTTAACTATTTTTTTTTAATTTCTAATTGCAAAAAAATTTCTGAAAGTTTGAAATTTTCGCGATTTTTGCAAAAAAATGGAAAATTCAAATTTCCCGCAAAAAAATTGAAAGCAATTTGGAATTTTCTACAAAATATGTCTATTATTTTCTTATTACGCATTCGTGAAAAAAGATTTGAAATTTTCTTATTACACATTCGTGAAAATTTGAAATTTTCTTATTACACATCCGTGAAAAAATTGATATTTTCTTATTACATATTCGTAAAAAAATTGATATTTTATTATTACACATTCGTGAAAAAAAATTTAAATTTTCTTATTACACATTCGTGAAAAAATTGATATTTTCTTATTACACATTCGTGAAAATTTGAAATTTTCTTATTACACATCCGTGAAAAAAAATTGAAATTTTCTTATTACACATCCGTGAAAAAAAATTTGATATTTTCTTATTACACATTTGTGAAAAAAGATTTGAAATTTTCTTATTACACATTCGTGAAAAATTGATATTTTCTTATTACATATTCGTAAAAAAATTGAAATTTTTTTATTACACATCCGTGAAAAAAATTATATATTTTCTTATTACACATTTGGGAAAAAATTTGAAATTTTCATATTACATACCCGTAAAAAAGTTGAAATTTTCTTATTACGCGTTCGTGAAAATAAATTTGAAATTTTCTTGTGCGTAATAAGAGAATTTCAAATTTTTTCACGCATGTGTAATAAGAGAATTTCAAATTTTTTCACGAATGTGTAACAAGAAAATTCCAAATTGCTTTCAACTTTTGGCGGGAAATTTGAAGTTTTTTAAATGAAAATTTGCAGGTCAAATCATGGTACATGCGCCGACGACTCCGAGCCCAAAAGGCTCACGATGAGCACGGGGAAGAGCTTCCGTGTCAGATGAAGGAGCTTCAGGAGGCGTTTGCGGGACATCGAAAGCTGTCTAAAGGACATTTTCAATATATCGGCGACAAGATTGGTCTCACCGCGAATTTTGTGAGCTTTTAGGAAAATTGGGCAAAATTGTGAAAACATTGCCTGAAAAATTGGATTTTTTTTCAAAAAATTAAAAAATCATTAAAAATCATTTTAAAAAAAGCTCTTTTTGAAAAAAAATCGTAAAAAATTAGGAAAAGTTTCGAAAAAAAAAAAATTAAAGTTTTTTAAAAATTTATTTTAACTGGAAAAAATCATTTAAAAATATTTTTATTGAAAAAAATCATTAAAAATTGTGAAAAATTAAGAAAATTGAAAAAAAAAAACCTTCAAAAGAAATATGAAAATTCTTAAAAATTGAAAAAAACCATTAGAAACCTTTTTTTTGATAAAGTTCAGAAATTCGTAAAACTGGAAAAAAAAAATCATTTTTCATTTTTTAGGAATTTTCTATAGTAAAAAAAAGGTTTTCTTTTTTTTCAATTTTCTAAATTTTTCAATTATTTTTTTCAATTTTATAGAATTTTCTGAATTTTTCAAAAAAAAAAAAGAGTTTTAATGATTTTTTCAAAAAAAAAAATAAAAATTTTTTTTTTTCAAAAACTCTAAATTCAGAAAATTCTATAAAATTGAAAAAAAACCCATTAAAACCTTTTTTTATTCGGAAAATTCCTAAAAATTGAAAAAAAAATTAGAAATTTTATAAAAATCAGTTTTTCTATGATTCATAGTGAAATTCCCAAAAATTAGGTGAAAAAGTTTTTTTTTCTAGAAATATAATGCGATTTTATCAATTTTACTGAAAACATAGCCGAATTTGATGAAAAACTCAATTTTTGACGGTTTTTTCAAAAAAAAAAAAACACAGAAAAAATTTTCGGAAATCTCTGAGATTTTAAAGATTTTTAAAATCTTAGAAATTTTATAAAGATCAGTTAGTACTTATAGCCCATTTTCTATACATTTTTCATATTTTTTGCCAAAAAAATTTTTATTTCACAAAAAATCTCTGAAATTTTAAGGATTTTTTATAAAATTTTCATAAATTTTCAGGTTTCCAACTATTTCACAATTCGAAAGCGAATGAGCAAAGGAGCCAAACGGGGTGAACGATTGAGTGACAGTGATGATGATGATGATGAGCCAGAAGACGACGGAGAGGAGAAAAATGAGGAAAAAAATGAAGAAGAAGCTCGAAAAGCTGCTGAAAAAGCTGAAAAAGCTCAAAAAATGACTGAAATGTTGGAAGCTATGACGGAAGAAGAGAGGCAAAAGTATCAGGATAATGTTTTGTACACAATCTTCCAAAAGACGCAATTTGTCGACGATCGCAGATATCAGGAGATTTCCTGTGAAACTGGAATGCCCGCTGAGGAGGTAGCGAAAAAACTGGAAAATTGCTTCAAAAATAGCTTTTTCGTCTGGAAAATCTGGAAAAAGCGTTGAAAACTCAATAAATATACACTCTAAAACTTCAAATTCCCGCCAAAAAAACCACTAAAACGGCAATTTTTTTTATTTAAAAAATTAAAATTAAAAAAAAAAAAAGATTCGGAATTTTTCAAATTTTCCAGTGACGGAAATTGAAAAAATCAATTTTTCTTGGAAAAATTCAATTTCCAGCCAAAACCGTCACATTTCAGATGACTGCTACCAGATGACCGTAGTCGTGTGGCGGAAAATTTGAATTAACATTTTTTTTTGAATTTTGACTTAAAATCTCAATATTTCATCATAAAAAATAATTTTCTGAAAAATTGTCAAAAAACGTAATTTTCTATTAAAAAAAATTTTTCGTTGAAAATCCGCGTTTAAAATTCGTAAATTTCAGAATTTTAGAAAAATTTTATCTGAAATGGCGTAGAAAATCGGCTAAAAGCGATTTTTCTAGAAAAAATTCAATTTCGAGCCAAAACTGCAAAAAATCGAAAAAAATCGTACTGAAAAATAGATTTTTAGGCAATTTCTTATGATGAATCGAGAAAATTCAAAAAAAAAAATTGTTTTTCCAAAAAGCAGTCGAATTACATTAAAATTAAATATTAATTATCTGTAATTTTCAAAAAAAAAAAATCGAAAAAAAAACGCCAAAAATAAAATTAGCAATATTTTTTGAAAAAATCACAAAAAATCGCCAAAAAACTCAATTTTCATTGAAAATTCGCGTCTAAAATTCGTAAATTTCGGAATTTTTAAAAATTTGCATCTGAAATATCGTAGAAAACCAGAAAAAAATCGATTATTCTTGAAAAAATTCAATTTCGAGCCAAAACCGACACATTTCATATGACTGCTACCGTAGTAATGTGGCGGGAAATTTAAAATTTTTTAAAATGTTTTTCTTGAAAAAATATGAGTAATCAAATTTCTAAAAAAAAAAGTCTGTAATTTTATAATTTTTCAGAAATTTACAATTTTTACTCAAATTTTCTATAAAAACTTTTCTATAAAAAAATAAATCTTTTTTTTTTCAGAAAATCTACGTTAAATATTGGTAAATTTCGGAGTTTTCGAAAATTTCCATTTAAAAAATATTCTAGAAAACCGGAAAAATAATAAATTATTCTTGAAAAAAAATCATATTTAATCCAAAACCGCGACATGTGGCGGGAAATTTAAAAAATTTTGCACTTTTTTATTGAGATTTCAGCGCCAAAAACTCAATAGATCCAATTTTCTCAAAAAAGCTTCGAATTTTTTATGAATTTTTCGCAAAAAAATCTCCTAATATTTATTCCAGATCCGCGATTGGTTCCAAAAGAAGCGTGTCAGCTCAGTTGAAGAGTATCGAAAAGACGGAAAAGAGCTTCCAAAACAGATGAAATTGCTCCATGAATCATATGAAAGATGTCCAATGCTCGGCGATGATGTTAGATATAATCTTGCGCTGAAGACCTTCCTTCCACCGAAATCAGTAAGGGATATTGCTGGAAATTGACAAAAAAATTGAAATTTTCATTGGAAAAATCCGTGAAAATTCGAAAATTTGCCGTAAAAACCGAATATAAATGTAAAAAGAGCTGAAATTTTCTCTAAAACCGAGAAAAACTGGAATTCAATTTGAATTCCCGCGTGCAATGTGGTTTTCTGCCGTTTTTAAACATTTCTCGTATTAAAAATAGCATTTCGAAGAAAAATCTGTGAATTTTAAGCGAAATTTAGTATTTCTATATGCAAAGTGCTGGAAAAAGCGATAAAAAACGCCCGAAAATCGAAAAAATTACCGTTTTCTACAGTAATCCTTGCGCGCGGGAGTTTGAATGAATTTTTTGAATTCCCCTTTTTTTTTTGAAATTTCAGAGCAAATTTTAGAAAAATGAATAACTTTCGAGCTTTTTTATAATTACTTGCGTTTGAACTTCTGTAAAAAAAAATTTTTTTTTCATAAAGTTTCAACCAAAATTTCATATTTTTATTAGAAAACGGAATTTTTAAAATTTTTTAGATTTTTAAAATTTTAAAAATTCCGTTTTCTAATAAAAATATCCAATTTTGGCTGAAATTTTATGAAAAAAAAAATTTTTTTTTACAGAAGTTCAAACGCAAATAACCATTAAAAAAGCTCGAGAAAATTATTTTTCTAAAATGTGCTTCGAAATTTCAAAAAAAAAACTGGAATTCAAAAAAATTCATTCAAATGATTTTCAAATTCCGTAAAATTCAATTTTTCACAAAATTTCAGCAAAAAAACGGAATTTTTTAAAATTTTAAAAATCTAAAAAATTTTTTAAAAAATCGTCTAATTCGATTTTCGATTAAAAAAACCTCAAAATCCAACAATTTCCAGACTTTTTCATAGTTATTTTCGATTTTTGCGCCAAATTTTTTTAAAAATTATCTAAAAACTAAAAAATTAAAAAAAAAATCGTCAATTGAACAATTCCAGCTAAAATTTTTATAAATTCAATTTTCCACAAAAAAAAAACCTTAAAATTCCAAAATTTTCCAGATCACCAACTTCTTCATCAACCGCAACCGAAAAACGGCTATCAAAATGCGTGCTGAATCGTCTTCTGTCGATGGAGAAGCCGAACCCCCGAATAATGACGGCTTCTACGAGTTTAACCTCGAAGAGCCGGCTCCAATTCTTCGAAAATCGCTGCGTAAACCGGTTCCCAGAATTCTCGGCGATTTTGGAAGTTATCCGGAGAAAAATGGTTCGGAAACAGCGGAAAAAGCCCAAATTTTGAAGAAAAATGGCTCAGAAACCGCTGAAATCGCCGAAAAAGCCCAAATATCGGAGAAAAAGCCGGTTAATCGATTGGTCATAGACGAGGTGCTGAAAAGCCCGCAGAAATCGGAGAAAATCCCAGAAAAAGCACAAGAAATCGAGGAAATCGAGGAAAGCCCGAAAAAATCGGAGAAAGCTCCAGAAAAACCTCAAGAAATCCAGGAAATTCCGAAAAAATCGGAGAAAGCTCCAGAAAAGCCACAAGAAATTGAGAAAAGCCCGAAAAAATCCGAAAAACGCCAAGAAATCCAGGAAATCCCGCAGAAATCTGAAAAAACTTCAGAAAAACGACCAGAAATCGAGGAACTTCCAACATTTTTCAAGTCGAGTGCTCCGGCTCAAACCCCTGAAATTATCAGCGATGAGGACATTTTTGCACAATATGAAAGCTTGTTGAATGCGGTTTTTTCCGAATTTCAATTTGTTGATGATCGTACCAATTATCAGTTGTCGAAGCAGATTCGAATTGGAATGCCACAGGTTTGAGAGCCGAAAATTTGAGAAAAATTGCATTGACAAATGAATTTTTTGGTTATTTCTGATGAGAAATCGGGAAAATTCCGGAAAAAAAAAGTTTTTTTCAAAAAGCAGTGGAAATTCGTGAAAAGCGGCAAAAAAATCGCCAAAAATTGACGACTTTAAACGGAAATTTCCCATTGAAAACCTTAAAAATTTGTAAATCGAAAAAATTTTTTTTTCTTGTTTTTTTTTTTTTGCTTTATTTTCTTGATTTTTCAAAAAAAAATCGTCAAAAAAAAATTGAAAATCTGCGTTTTAAAATCGTAAATTTCGGTTTTTTTCAAAATTTTCACCAGAAAAAGCCGGAAAAAATAATTTTTCTTGAAAAATTCGAAGTTGGCTCTCAATTTTTGAAGAGGAATCTGAAAAATTAAAATATTAATATAAAAATTAATTATTAATTATTCGGAATTTTCATGGAAATCGGCAAAAACGGCCAAAAATTACGAATTTTAAACGCAAATTTCCCATGAAAACTTGAAAAAAATAAAAAGCAATTTTTTTTTTTGGAAAATTGGAAATATAGGGTTTTTAAAATATTTTTTTATATCTTTTTCTTGATTCTCAACAGAAAAATTTGCCAAAAAAACTTATTTTTTCTAATAAAAAGTTAGATTTTCAATGAAAATCTGCGTTTAAAATTTGCAAATTTCAAATTTCAAGTTTTTTTTAAAATTTTCATCTGAAATATCGTAGAAAACCGGAAAAAATTGATTAAAAAATTCAAATTTGAGCCAAAACCGACACATTTCAAATCACTGCTACAGTAGTCATTAGCCAATTTTTAATGAAAATTCTCCATATTCATTCCAGATACGCGAATGGTTCCGCAAGAAACGTGAGAGCTCAGTCGAAGAGCATCGAACAAATGGTACAGAGCTCCCAAAGCAAATGAAGCTGCTTCATGAAGCATATCAGAGATGTCCGTTGCTCGATGAAGATGCTCGTCGAGATTTGGTGGAAAAGACTCAACTTTTGCCGAAATGGGTACGGTTTTCCACGGGAAAAGTGGAAAAAAACGCAAAAAAAATCCAGATTTTTCAAAATAAAAATTGACAAAAACCGTTTAAAAAGGCACTTGAATAGTGTGCAGAAATCGAAAAATTGAGCCGATTTTTGACTAAAAAATCGAAATAATGCAAATTTCTTCGATTTTTAGCTTTTTTCCTATTTTTTTTTTCGAAAAATTCTATTTTTCCAGTTTTCAAATAATATTTTGCAATAAAATTTTCGAAATTAGATTTTTTAATTAAAAAAAAAACCTAAAATTCGTTTCAAAATTGAAGAAAATTAGATTTTTACCTAAAAATCAGATATATTGCACAATTTCTTTCAATTTTCCAAAAAAAATCGATATTTAATTTTTTCCAGAAATTTCAATAAATTGAGCGAAAATTCAATTTTACTTTTTTTTTCAAATTATATTTTGCAAAAGAAAACGTGGAGATTTGAATTTTCAATTTGAAAAATTAAAAAAAAATCTGAAATTCGGAAAAAAATTGAAGAAAATACAATTTTTGCTTATTTTTCTTTTCTTTTTTTTCAATTTTCCTAAATTTCAGACATTTTTCTTTAAAAAAAAGCAGAAAAAATTGTAAAAAATTAAAATTTAGTTTAAAAAAAAAAATTGTTTGCAAGGGGTGAAAAAGCCTAAAAATTCAATTTTCTAATAAAAATTGGCAAAAAATCGTTTAAAAATGCACTTTTGTTCACTGCAAAGTGCAGAAATCGAAAAAATGAGCCGATTTTTACCTAAAAATTAGAAATAATGCACAATTTCTTACTTTTTCGAATTGTCCAAAATTTCAGAGATTTTTCTTTAATAAAACAGAAAAATTGATAATTTTTGATCTACAAAAAATGCGGGTATTTTTTGCCCAAAAATACGTGACGTCAGCACGTTCTTAACGATACGAAATCAGTTGAGAACTCTGCGTCTCTTCTCCCGCATTTTTTGTAGATCAACGTAGATCAAACCGATTTGGCAAAAAAATCCGATTTTTTGCTGAAAATTGACAAAAACCCCTCAATTTTCCAACAAAAAAAATCGATTTTTTGCTGAAAATTGACAAAAAGCCCTCAATTTTCCAATAAAAAAATCGATTTTTTGCTGAAAATTGACAAAAACCCCTCAATTTTCCAAAAAAAAATCGATTTTTTCTTTCAGGTTACCAACTTCTTCATTAATCGCAGTCGAAAAGCTCAAAAAGCGGCAGAAAATGCGGCAGAACCATCCACATCGGACGCCACCACCACCTCTGACGACGGATTTTTCGATTTTAACATTGAAAATCCTGTTGCTCTAACTCAAACTCGAAAATCCGCTCGTCGCCCGGCTCCAAAAAATTACGACGATTTTTTCGGCGAAGACGCTGATTTGGACGAGCTTCTGCGGGCTACAACCACCAACCCACCGGCGGCTCCAGTGGCAACTGCTTTCACTAAAATTGGCTCACACATCATCATCTCGCCCAGCCAAAAGCATAAGTCAACTCAAACAACTGATTTTGGTCCAAAAGAGGCTCCAAAAGAAGCTCCAAAAGCTGTGGTGGAAACTCTCGAACCGGACACATCGGATGAGGAATTCGTTGCCGATGAGCTCTTTGAGTTCAATTTGGACGATTTTGAGCCCCGTCCGGATAGGAAGCGCCCAGCCGGGCCGCCCATCTATCGCCCGCCACCGAAACAGCCAAAGCTGGTACGGAGCAGTTTTTCAGCTGAAAATTTGGAATTTTACTGGAAAATTTAAATATTTTAATTGCATAAAAGGGAAAAAAAACTATTTTTTAATGAAAACTTTTTTAATTAAAAATTTAAAAAAATACATTTTTGGGAAATTTTTTCGATAATTTCAAAAAAAATTTTCCATAAAATACAAAACTTTCAAAGTTCAATTTAAAAGTAAACATTTTGAATTTTCAAGAGAAGTTTTGTGTTTTTGTAATAAAATATTTTGAAATTGTAGCGAAAACGGCCAAAAATTCAAGTTTTCATTTAAAAAAATTTTGACAAAAAAGGTTTTTTTTTTTAATTTCAAAAAAAAAACAATTTTCTCGTTAATTTCAAAAATTTTTATTCCAAAAAATACAAGCGAAAATTTGAATTTTTGAAAAAAAAATTGTATTTTTTTAAATAAAAATATTTGAAATTATGGGGAAAACTGACCAAAACGATTTTTTTTTTAAATTTTGAAAAAAAAAGTTTTTAAAAAATGTCCTGGGAATAAAAATTTGCAATTTTTTTTTAATTCCCGCTAAAATTTGACATTTTCGCGTTTTTTTTTTTGGCCAAATTTGTCGTTTTTTTTTTTTTGAAAATTTGCTGTAAAACTCTGTTTTTTTTAAATTTTCAAGCGTTTTATGTGAAAAAAATCGAAGAAACTTCAATTTTTGTCAAAAAAATCGATAATTTAGCCTTAATTCTTATGATTTTGCTGAAAAAAAAATTTGTGCTGGAATTCAAATTTATTTTAATTAACCCATTTTTTAATTTTTGCAAAATTAAAAATTAAAAAATCATTTTAAAAAATTTATAAAAATTCTATTATTTTTTGTTTAACAGTTATATATTCGCCCATTACCTTTTGAAAAATTGATTTCTAAAAAAAAATTCATCTAAAATTTCTGATTTGTGAGCAATTTTCTATATACAAAATTTCCCACAATTTCCAGAGCATCTCCAAGACCAGAATTCTCGAGGAAGCATACGCCAATCTTCTGAAAGACGGAAAACTGACGGCCCATGAGGTAACTATTAAGGTGACAAGGCTGTCCCATATCGGCTTGATCTACAAAAAAACGCGGGAATTTTTCGCCCAAAAAATGTGACGTCAGCACGTTGCGTCTAAATTCCCGCGTTTCTCATAGATCAAACCCACTGCAACTTTTTCCTCACGAGGGACGAGGAAAAGTGGTTTCTAGGCCATGGCCAAGGGGCCGACAAGTTTCAGCGGCCATTTATCTTGCTTTGTTTTCCGCCTGTTTTCTTTCGTTTTTCATCGATTTTTCCCGTTTTTTCTTATTAAAACTGATAAATAAATATTTTTTGCAGATGCTAAAACAATTTCCAGATGAAAAAATTATGTATTCAGTGGGCAAGCAGCGGCGAAAGTGGGCATTGTAATATGATGGATTACGGGAATACAAAACCTAAACTTTTTCTGAAACATGATACATATGATGCTTAGATGCTGAAATTACCTGATTTTCATATCGAGACCGCTGAAAAAGTTTTGAGGTTTTCAAAATTCAACTTTTTGTGCGAAAATCTCGACTTTTTCACCGAAAAAGTTGAATTTTGGGAACCTCAAAACTTTTTCAGCGGTCTTGATATGAAAATCAGGTAGCTTCAGCATTTAAGCAGCATATGTATCATGTTTAAGAAAAAGTTTAGGCTTTGTATTCCCGTAATCCATCATATTGCATTGACCACTTTCACCGCTGCTTGCCCACTGAATACATGATTTTTTTACTTGGAAATTGTTTTAGCATCTGCAAAAAATATTTATTCGTCAGTTTTATTAAGAAAAAACGAAAAAAATCGATGAAAAACGAAAGAAAACAGGCGGAAAACAAAGCAAGATAAATGGCCGCTGAAACTTGTCGGCCCCTCGGTCATGGCCTAGAAACCACTTTTCCTCGTCCCTCGTGAGGAAAAAGTTGCAGTGAAACCGACATGGGACACCCTGACACCAATATAATTTTTTGGCAAAAAAAAAACTAAAATTCTTCTCATTTCCAGATCGCCACATTCTTCGCCAACCGCAACAACAACACCGAAATTGACCAGAAGCCGAGAATCCACATGGTTCCCAAAAAGGAATAAATTTCCCCCTAAAATTTTTTGAATTTTTTTTTGTTCAATTTTTTCCAAACTTTTTCCCATGCTTTTCTTGTTTTGTTTTGAATTTTTTGAAATTCCACCACTGTTCCCACCGCCACCACCTCTCAATCACCTCCCATGATATCATTTATGTTCTGAATTATTAAAATTTGACGTTGGTAATAAACTTGATTGTTATGAGAAAGTTTTAGCAGTGAAATTGGGGAAAAATTGAAAAAAACACACAAAAAATGGACCATTTTTCGCGGAAATTGGACTAACAAAGCAATTTAAAGAAGAGATTTTTGGTCGATTTTTGTTAAATTCGAAAAAGTGTGCGCCTTTAACGAGTACTGTAGCTTCAAACTTTCGTTGCTGCCGAATTTTTACCGATTTTTCATATTTTTCTATGAAAATATCCTAATTAATTTATTAAAATCCTCGAATAGAGAAAAACTATGAAAAAACGAAAAAAAAATCAGTAAAATAGGGAAAAATTGAGAAAATCGCAGGGAAATGCACCATTTTTCGCAGAAATTTGACAAAAAAAAACAGTTTAAAGTAATTTTGTTTCAAAACTTTGTTTGAAATCGCGATATTATCAAATTTTTGCCCTAAAACTACTGTACCAGGTCTCGCCGCGACAAATTTTGTTGAAATTCAAAAAGTGTGCGCCTTTAAGGGGTACTGTAGTTACAAACTTTCGTTGCTGCAGCATTTTCATTGAATTTCCATCAATTTTTCCGAGACAAAATTATTTTTGTATTAAAAATCGATAAAAACTCGGATGCAGCGAAATTTCGAGGTTACATTACTCTTTAAAGGCGCATGCCCATTTGAATGCGACAAAATGTGTCGTGTCGAGACCCGGTACCTTATTTTTGACGCAAAATGTCGGGTCTAGGCAACAGAAAACTGGTTAGGAACCGTTAAAAAAATTTTTTTTTTTCCAGGAAGCCTCATATACTAACACATTAATTTCAACAGCATGATTCCGCAATACGGCAAAAGTTTGAAAATACAGTACTTTTTAAAGGCGCGTTCGTGGAGAACTGGTACCGTAGTTTTGAAGTTGAAATTACGAAATTTCGGGTAAAAATTTTAAAAAAATTGAAAAAGGTAGAAATTCGAATTTTTAAATAGTTTTAAAATCATAAATCAAAAAACTGCCTCGACATTTAATTTCCGCCTATTCTGACTAAACTTTAAATGGCAAGATGCACCCAATTGATAATACTGATAACGAATTCGCAAAGGGTGACATCAGACGCCGAGAGCTGCTTAAATAGCAAAGTCGCAGTTTTCTCCTTATAGTCATTTGATTATGCAATTTTATTCCGTCCTACTTCTCGTTTCCCTTCTATTACTGCTCACAATCAGTGAAGCATCTTATCCACCAGTCTGCACTAGTGGATTCACATTGATCAATGGGAAATGTCTGAGGATATTTGTGGATGTTTCGACGCATACTGCGGCTGAGAAAACCTGCAAGGGATATGGAGCGACACTGGTGACTGTGAAGAATTCTATTGTTAGTTTTAAAAAAATTAGGCTTAGGCTTAGGCTTTGGCTTAGGCTTCATCTTAGGCTTAGACTTAGTTTTAGGCTTACTCTTAGGCTTAGGCTTAGGCTGACCGGGGAGAGAAAGAGAAGACAAGAAATTCCAAAAAATTAATGAATTTAGAAAAAAGAAAAAATACACAAAAAGATTCCGGACGCCGTAAATCTCTATTATAAAACGCTGAAAATCCAAGAAAAAAGAAATCCAGCCATTAAATGGGCCTCTCTGATCCCGATACCCCGAACCTCATAATTTCTTCCAGGACAACCGAGCCATCGCGGATTTCACCGGAAACAACGCCAACCTATTCTGGATGGGACTTTACTGTTTCGATAGTGACGTTTCAAAGTGCTTATGGGATGATGCTACTGGATCCGCTGAGGTCTATGACAATTTTGCGGCTGGTGAGTGGCGGGGGGGAGATGTTAATTTGATCTCTGTTATCAGTTAACATGGTGGTTTATATGTTTCAAAGCATCACTAGACAAATGAGCGATAGGAAATTTTAATGCATTGGGGGCTCCACGGGTTGATTTTTTGAGCTGTAGCACATATTCACATCGTGGATAGGATCACAGTATCTAGCAGAGGTGCGCGGCAATCGGCAATTGCCGGTTTTTAAAATTTCCGGCAATCGGCAATTTCGGCAATTTCTGGTTTTGGAAATTTTCGGCACTTGCCGGTTTTTAAAATTTCCGGCAATCGGCAATTTTGGCAATCGGCAATTTCGTCAATTGCCAGTTTTGAAAACTTCCGGCAATCGGCAATTTCGGCAATTGCCGGTTTTGGGAATTTTCGGCAATATGCAATTCCGGCAATTGTCTGTTTTTAAAATTTCCGGCAATCGGCAATTTCGGCAATTTCTGGTTTTGGAAATTTTCGGCACTTGCCGGTTTTTTAAATTTCCGGCAATCGGCAATTTTGGCAATCTGCAATTTGGGCAATTGCCGTTTTTGGAAATTTCCGGCAATATTGAATTTCGCCAATTGCCGGTTTTGAAAATTTCCGGCAATCGACAATTCCGGAAATTGCTGGTTTTGGAAATTTCCGGCAATCGGGAATTCCGGCAATTGTCGGTTTTTTAAATTTCCGGCAATTTCGGCAATCGGCAATTCCGGCAATTGCCGGTTTTTAATTTTTTCGGCAATCGGCAATTTCGGCAATTGCCGGTTTTGGAAACTTTTGGCAATCGACAATTTCGGCAAGTGCCGGTTTTGGAAATTTCCGGCAATTGGAAATTTCGGCGAAAATTCAATTGCCAAACGGAAATTGTCGCGCACGCCTGGCAACTAGGCATTATATTTGGCCTAGGTGTCATAAAGGCGCCTCCTGTAATGGCAGATGGGGTGGAAATGCGTACTTGTAGAATGCCTTGCTGCCAGGAATTACGGGAGCTATTTTGTAGAATTACAAGTTTCCAGGATTCCCCCACATCGCCCTCGGAAACTGCGTTTACTACTCTGTGCAAGGCGCCTTGGCAGGCATGTGGCTGAGCAGTGACTGCAACGATCGCCGATCTTTCATTTGTGAACTACCGGCTTCTCATGCAGGTGAGCCCATCACAACAGATCTGTGGAAGAAATTCAGTTTTTTTTTTCAGACCCATGCCCATACAATTACAATGGCTTCTGCTACACTTTCCACAATACCGCCTCAACTTATACCAAGGGCCAGAAGATTTGCGAGCAAGAGTGTGGAAACTTGGCCTCAATTCACTCTGCTAATGAAAACCGGTACATTATGACATTTGGCGGACGTGCTACTAAAGAAGATCTCCTACTCGGAGGCATGTGGCCAGCTGACGACGTATACAATTGGGTGGATGGTTCACTGTGGGAGTACGAAAATTTCGATCCAATAAACGTCAGAGATTCAGTTTGCGTCATAATGTCAAATGGTGACTCGAGACCTATCGCCCTTGGAATGTGGTACAGTGGAGAATGCAAAAACGAGTATAGTGTCGTCTGCAAGAGACCTGCCGGAATCCAATGTCCTCCAAACCCAACCATCGTCCCCGTGACACCAATGCCAGCAGTCCAATCGTTCTGCAATTCTAGCGTTATGGCTCCAAGTGAAATCACATCACCCCACTTCCCATATAACTACTATAACTCTGACTTCTGCAGCTATCAAATATCCACACTAGGATCTTACAATGTGCTCCTCAGATTTTCAACATTTGACACTGAAAAGGTCAACGATGTTGTGACGGTTTACGATGGAGATTCCACGAATGATCCTGTGATCGGAGTCTATGCTGGATCTTTCTACCCGTTCACAGTGATATCCACCGGGAACAAGATGCTTGTCACTTTTAAGACAGACAAATCAAATACAAGACAAGGGTTCAGCGGACGAATTACTTCCTATTCGACAACAGAAAGTGGAGAACGCGATTAATTTTTTGATATATATATAGATAGCATATTGTTAATTTGGATATAAAAACTAATGTATTTATATTAATGAAAAACTTGTTGAAGTTAACACGGAGCAAAAAAGTTCAAAAGACAAATAACATAAATAGAAGATGGTTTCTAAGTTGTATGTGTGTATTTCAAACTACATGGAGAGACAAAACTAGCGATCCTATAATTGGAAATTACAGTGGGTACTACGAGTGGCCATTCTTCAAGGTCTCGACTGGAAATTCAATGCTTGTCACATTCCGATCTAATAGTAATTTTGATTCTTCTGGTCACTGTCTCTTCATATGTGCCTCGCCATTGATAAGAATGTTTCATGAATAAATCATACATCATAAATTATTTCATTTCCCGTACTCTCACAAGTAATAGTGATAACGCTATGTAGAACTGTACATGTTTAATTAACCGGTTAGAAGGAAGAATTCGAAAAGTGCAAAATCAAAAAACTCGGCCACCAATTAGTTTTCCGCGGCCACCTCCACCATTTTCCACAAAGGAAATTTTTAATCAGCTTACCTATATTTTAACTTTGATAAGCATTCAAACTCCTGTATAGTTCACTGAAGAATCTTTCAATGACAGAGTGTTTCTGCAATTTTGGTCAATAAGTTAACCAAAAAAAAAGTTCTCTATAAAGCACAATTAGTCAAGTGATAAGGGCAAATAATGCAGCTACTATTTCAATCAATTTTTCTCATTTTATTATTTTCGCATGCACAACTATCACCAGTATGCTCTAATGGCTATACACTGGTGAATAATAATAAGTGCCTTCGACTTTTTAAGACTCCAGAAACACACAAGACTGCCGAGCTTACGTGTCTGAAAAATGGTGGTGCTACTTTGGCCAATATTAAAAGTTCTATAGTGAGTTTTTTTTTGCATAGGCAGGCAAGCATACCTGCCTACCAGGGCTGTGCGGCAACAGGCAGTCAAGTTGCCGGTTGCCGAAAAGTTGTCGATTGCCGAAATTTTTTGGGTTCGGCAATTTCGACAATTTTCGGTTGCCGAAATTTTTACAGTGCGGCAACTTTGGCAGTTGCCGGTTGCCGAAAATTTTTGGGTTCGGCAACTTTGGCAATTCCCGTTTGCCGAAATTTTTTGGATTCGGCAATTTCGGCAAATTCCGGTTGCCGAAAATTTTTGGGTTCGGCAACTTTGGCAATTCCCGTTTGCCGAAATTTTTACGGTTCGGCAACTTTGGCAATTCCAGGTTGCCGAAATTTTTTGGATTCGGCAATTTCGGCAAATTCCGGTTGCCGAAATTTTTACGGTTCGGCAACTTTGGCAGTTCCAGGTTGCCAAAATTTTTACGGTTCGGCAACTTTGGCAATTCCCGTTTGCCGAAATTTTTACGGTTCGGCAATTTCGGCAATTTCCGGTTGCCGAAAATTTTTGGGTTCTGCGACTTTGGCAATTCTCGGTTTTTTTTGCCGCACAGCCCTGATGGGCAGACCTGCCTACCATAGTTGACCGCCTAAGATATTTTAAATTTTACAGGACAATCGCGCAATCACAATCTTCGTTGGTGGGGCTTCCAACTCTATTTGGATAGGGCTCTTTTGCACAAAGAGCTCCGCTAAGGAATGCTTCTGGGATGATGATAGCGGGTCAGCCGACCAGTTTCAAAACTTTAAGAGCGGTAAGAATTAAAAATTAAAAATATTTTATACAAAATAAGGATCTTTCAGGGTTCCCATTGGTGGAGAAAGGAAGATGTGTATACAGTAGCCAAGTGGCTTTCGATAGGGGACAGTGGTCCAGTGGAGATTGTGAAAAAGAGTCAAGGGCGTTTGTATGTGAGCTTCCGGTAACGAATGAAGGTAAAGGGAATTCTTAAAATTTTGAATTTCTAATTTCGCGCCAAATCATCATAAAAATTTATAAACTTTCAGACCAATGCCAAAAGAACTACAACGGCTATTGCTACTTCGATTTCGCGCCACTTCCATTTGTATCCGCACAGAAGATCTGCAAAGAGAACTGTGGAATCATTGCTTCAATCCTTTCACCCATGGAGAACAGATACATCAATGCAAACTTCTACACTTATTCTGCACTCTTGATAGGTGCCACTTGGAGCTATAACAGCTCTTACACCTGGTTTGACGGATCGTCATGGAGTTATCACAATATAGACCATACAGCTCGACGAGGTGGGGTTTGTCTTGCCATGTCTACCGGAACTGGTAGTATGGTCCCCACCGGTTCCTGGTACCCAGTTGATTGTAAAGCAAGTAATAGCTTCCTGTGCAAGCGGCCTGCAGGAACATCCTGTCCTTGGGTGGAACCGGAGACCCCGCCAACTCCTGTTATTCCATCAATGTGCAATAGCTCTATGATCATGGCACCTGGGACCATCTCCTCACCGGCATACCCTGGCTACTACGACAATAACATGTACTGTAGCTATCTACTATCTACAACAGGAGCCTATAACATCCTTCTGAAGTTCACCGATTTCTCTACGAATCTGAATTTGGATTATGTGACGGTGTACGATGGGGAGACGACTAGCAGTCCGATGCTTGGATCGTTCAGCGGATTCAACGAAACTCCGATCAATCTAGTGTCGACTGGGAACACGATGCTGGTGACATTCCGATCGGGAAATTCTGAGGATTCAAATATTCGCTATGGGTTTAGTGCCACTTTTTCGAAATTTGTTCAAATGCTCTAAATAAAATATTAAAGTACAGCCTATTATTTTCACCATATGTTTGTTTGTCGGGAAGGCAGGCAATAGGGGATAAGATATCTTACAAATCTACGCTATTCAACCATCAATGTGTTTAGAAGGGTCATAAAATTATTATGACCATAAAAATTATAATATGTACAATCAATATTCCGGTGTACGGAAAAGACATGAAGTTGGCCTATAAACCAAGTTGGTCCATGTACCAAGTAGGCCTATGTATCAAGTTGGTCTATGTACCAAGTTGGCCTATGTACCAAGTTGGTCTATGTACCAAGTTGGCCTATGTACCAAGTTGTCTCTCTCATCTCCAGACCCTTCCCTATCGACCTTCCAGCCAGTCTTCTCCGCCCAATTACCCACGTTATTCCGGCCTAAATAGACAGTTTCATTTGAGTAACAGTTGTCGTACAGGATTCGCAATTTTTCTCAATGTTTTAATATTTTCTCGACCAATCTTGCCATTTTCATTTTTGGCATTTTTGGTAATGTTACAAAATTAACTAATGCGCCATGTTGATCCAACATTTTAAATTAAAAATTTATGTCAAAATATAGAAAATTACTTGGTAAAATCTGAAAAAAAAACATTCATTTAATTTGGCACGTTCAAAAAAGTGCTCAAAACTGGCCTGAAAGTTGGCGACTGTCAAGAAAGCCAAGTTTGATAATTCGATAAATTTTCAATTTTCCGGGCTCATTTTTTAAAAACTTTTTTTTCAAATATTTCAACTAAAATCAATGTTATTTTCCATATAAATCAAATAATTTTCTATACTTTGACATCAAAATTTAATTTTAAAAAAAATGAAACAACATGGTGCAATTGCTAATTTTTTTAAACTGCCGTTTACAAAGTTGCTTTTTTTTTGCTATTTTTCTTAACAAAAGCAATTTTCCAGTCTCCTTCACAACAAAAAAAATGTCCGAAGAGCTCGAGTATCTCAAAGTACTATTGTATGCTTCTCAAGTCGAGGCTCAGAAGCTTCGCAAGCAAAAAGAAGAGAAGGATGCTTTGCTAAAGACGTTCCAAGTGAAGCTGGAAGTCGAAGCGCTCGGTAACTTGCCAGCCCAGCGCAATCTTTCGGAAGACATTTCTAAGCGTGAAATTCAGAGTTTGAAGAAGCAAGTTACAGTTTTAAAAGAAGAAATTGGACTGGAAGGGAGCAAACTGGCAATCGCGAATGCAGTTCAAGAGCAGTTAAAAACCGATTTGGCAGATGAGAAGGAAAAATGTCGTTTTACAAGAGAAGTCACGAAGCTCTATCAAATGAACATCCAGCTCGACCAACCATCTCGGGATCAAGTCGCGGATTATCTTCAATTCGAAATTCGAACTGTCAAGGAAGTTTTGAGACAAAAGGAAGAAGAACTGGAAAAACTGATGGCTGAAAACAAATATAATTATTTTGAAAATTGTGCTGAAAAGTGCCGAATTCAAGAAGAAACGAGTGCTGCAAGAAGAGAAGCTGATCTACTTCGCGATGAAATGAAGACGCTTGTGAAGAATATGAACGCCAAGAGCGAAGAATTGCTCGGACAATTGCGAGACTCTACTGAAAAATGTGAAGAGATGGAGATTGATTGTAACATCCAACTGTTGGAGCTTCAGAAAAGACATGAATTATTGAATTACTACGCATCGCTCGGATAATTAATTTTATGGAAATAATTGTTATTTGCCGTTTAATCAATAAGCCATTAATAAAATTATTCTAATGATCTGATCTAATTGATAAATAAAGGCACGTCACTCATTGAGCGGAGTATGAAAACTACGGGAAAACTAAATTGAATTGAATTTTATTGAACTTTATTTCAATTTTATACAATTGAATTATGAAGTTAAATAAAATGGTGAAACGAGAACTACATCGTTAATATAAAAAAGCCAGAGTCTTAAGTCTTTATTCCGAATAAAATCTGCGCAAAAAGCAAGCTTCAGAGCTTTTGGTATCCATGCGACTAGTCGGACTTTTTGCGAAAATTCTGTCATCTTGTTTTGAACGGCTTGCCAGAAATATTCAAAAAAATATCCTGCTCTTTCAAAGCTATGTTCCTTTTACTTTTCAGTTTTGATATACTTGGTCCCGTGGTCGAGGTTCGTAATTTGTGGAAGGTATCGATTTATTTTTGATTTTAGACTACAACCACCACTCCCATGGCTTGGAACTTTAAGACTGAATTTCCAGGAATATCGTCACAAATAAGCTGGTACAACGCAATGAAACTATACAATAATTATGCATTGGTAAGTTTTAAGTAAAGTTGCTTCCAAAAACTATCAAATTTCAGAAGCCAATTCTTTTTGCCGGCAATGATTCCACTGCGGACTATTCTGGAGAAACATGGAGAGATGCATGCTATCATCGATTTTATGCGCAGCCAGATGCATTATATGTAGCTTACTGGCTGGTCGAGAACGATGTGAGTTGAGAAGAAAAGTTGAAGTTGTAGAAAATAATTCTCAGATGTATTGTGAAGTTTTGCGTAAAATCACTCCTCGAATTCCTGTAATCCCGTCCTTCGAAGTTCAATATTTAACAAGAGTCGAGTCACTTGGCGATGGTTGTGCTATTTAGTTTTGATTTTATGATTTTTCGCGATAATGTTATGACAAGATCTACTTGCCCCTCCAATTTCTCTATTTTCTCTATCCCTATTTTGTTTTTATTTTGAATCAAATGGTGTGAATTGTCATTGTGTATGCTTTCAGTGTCCATGCCAACTTTCGCGACTTTTTGCGCAAAATCCATATTTGCATTATCGTCTTCAGTGTCTGTTGAAAAATAATATTCTTCTTGTTTTCTCAATTTCCGAACAATAGAGCATGATCTATTTTGTTTTTGTAATTATGCTCATAAAGGTTTGCAATGTGAAGAATATTTATATTAGGTCATTTAGAATTTCAGGCTACAACCACCACCCCGCCTATGGCTTGGAATTTTGAGTGCACGTATCCAATGATGTCAACACAGCAAGCTTCGTACAACACATTAAAGCATTACGACAATTTTGCATTGGTAAGATTTAGGTAGAGTCTCTTCCAAATACTATCAAATTTCAGAAGCCGATTCTTTTTGGCGGCAACGATTCTACTGCTGACTATTCTGGAGAGACATGGAGAGACCCGTGCTATCATCGATTTTATGCACAGAATGCAACATATGTGATTTACTGGCAGGTCGAAAACGATGTAGGTTATTTCAGAAATTTGAAGTTGTAGGAATTGATTTTTAGATGTATTGCGAAGTCATGCGTCGTAACTTGTCCCTGAATGTAACGCTTACTTCGTTAATATAAAAAAGCCAGAGTCTTAAGTCTTTATTCCGAATAAAATCTGTGCGAAACAAAGTCAGCTTGAAAGCTTTTGGTATCCATGCCGACTAGTCGGACTTTTTGCAAAAATTCTGTCACCTTGTTTTGAACAGCTTGCCAATAATATTTTTCTAAAATCCTGCTCACTCCTTCCAGCTATGTTCCTTATACTTTTCAGTTTTGTTCTACTTGTTCCAGTGGTCGAGGTTCGCAATTTGTGGAAGGTATCAACTTATTTATGAGTTTAGGCTACAACTCCTTTGGCTTGGAACTTCAGGACTTTATTCCCAGGAATTGGGACACAACAAACGTGGTACGACAAATTTCAATATTACGACAATTTTGCATTGGTACGTTTCAAGAAAAATTGCATCCATCAAAATACTATTAAATTTTAGAAGCCGATACTTTTTGCCGGCAATGATTCTACTGCTGACTATTCTGGAGAAACATGGAGAGATCCATGCTATCATCGGCTCTATGCGCAGCCAAACGCGACATTTGTGGTTTACTGGCAGGTCGAGAACGATGTAAGTTATTTCAGAAATTTGAAGTTGTAAGAAAAGGTTTTCAGATGTATTGCGAAGTTATGCGTCGTACCTGTTGTCTCACTGTAACGCCTTCCTTCGAGGCCCGATACTTGACAAGAGTCGAGATGCGTGGCGATGGATGTGCTCTCTAATTTCATATATCTTTTTTTTTAGAAATTTGATGTTTGTCTGAAAAGCCACTTTTCCGTAGTTCCATATTCCGTAGCTCTATAAATTCTAATCAGATTCCTAATAAAAAGTTAAAAAATAATTCAATTCAAATAAAATAGTGAAACATCATTCCGCATGTTTTTAGTGTCCATGCCAACTCGCGGGACATCTTTCTAAAATGTTTTCGACTTGCATAGTCGTTTAAACAAAAAATCATAGTCTTCCTATTCCCTCAATCTATGCTCCTTTTGTTTGCCCGTTTTCTTTTAATTATTTCATACATAAAGGTTTGCTATTTTTGAAAAATGCCGACTTATTTATGATTTAAGAGTACAACCACCATCTCCATGGCTTGGAACTTTAGGGCTCCATTTCCAGGAATTGGGACACAAGTAACCTGGTACAGCGCAATCAAATTTTACAATAATTACGCTTTGGTAAATTTTAAGTAAAGTTGCTTCCAAACACTATCAAGTTCCAGAAGCCGATTTTTTTTTCGCTGGAAATGATTCCACTGCTGATTAATCTGGAGAAACATGGAGAGATCCATATGCCCTGGTGTATTAGACAGTGAGTTGAGCAAAAATCTGCAGATAAATCCCCATGCATAACTTTTTGGTTGCATTGTATTTATTAAAGTGATAAAAAATACTTGAGCTTATGCAAGATCCAGAACACAACGTATCTAAAGTTCGTCAACTATTTTATAGCGAGATCAATCTAGACCGAAATACGTATCTGGGATAACAAAGGGATTACAGTCCCATTATAGTAGTACCGATATACTAACTACATACATTCTTATTTTATTGTAGTCCAAAATTTCCATGACGTGACAAGATCTTTGCGAAACACTCCAAAGCCGAGCAAATGACCCTTGAAGCTTTTAGTAGTCATGCCAACTAGCGGCTTCCGTAGCGAAAAAAATTTTTTCATATGAATTTTTGCGTTGGTGTTAAAGTTGACGCCTATTTCCACATGACCTTTTTCTCACTAGGCTTTTGGGTCTCTTAACTCGCTGTACATTTTACAATTTCAAATTCCAGCCATGATCTATCCTTTCATTCTCCTGTCACTTACTTCCATTGCCGAAGCAAATTATTTTGTGAGTTAGCTTCTTTGCTATGAAGGATATATGAAACTTTTCAGTCATCCGACCCGTTTCAGTTCTCAACTAGTTGTGATCCTAATCTCGAAACCACCACAACGGAAGTGGCTGAAACCTCTACTAGTAAGCTCTGTTACTTGAATGTTTTTCTCAAAATATTAATTTCAGCTCCCTACCACCCAATGGCATGGGATTTCAAAGATTTCACTCATAGTTTAACCCAAGAACAATCGTTCAACGAACTTATGTATCTCACTACAAACGGACTGGTGAATAACATATGTACAGGGTGAGTCAAAATTATGGTAAGTCGAGGCGCGCGCGCGAAAGTTCTGTGGTTCGGGTCTCCCCGCCAAAATTAATTGATTATGTTATTTCGTGTTTTGTTCATTTATTTTTCCATCGTTTTTCCTAAAAAATAATTTTTTTTTCGCAGGTATGAGAGCGTCACCCATGCGTGAACCCATCGTTCGTTTTCATAGGAATGGTGTCGCGGCGAAGAGCATTGCTCGACGGCTCAAAGTGTCTGAAAAACTTGTTTCTACCACCATTGCACGGTTCAAGGAGCTCGGCAACTTTTCCGATAGATCCGGACGCGGAAGACCCCCCACAGTCACTACACCAGCGATGATAAAAAAAGTTCGTGGACGCTTCCGTCACAACTCCGGGCGGTCGGTCCGTGCGATGGCCCGAGAATTGAAAATTTCGCAAAGTTCTCTGTGCCGAATGGTAAAAAACAACTTGAAATTGAAGGCTTACAAAAAATCTACTTGTCAATTTCTGTCTGAAGCTGCTAAAATCAAGAGAAAAGACCGTGCCATGAATCTACTCCGAAGATTCAGAAATGGAGCTCACAGGAAGGTACTTTTCACCGACGAAAAGATATTTTGCATTGAGCAGTCTTTTAATACGCAAAATGATCGAGTTTATGCAAAAACTCAGCCAAACTCCCGCGTTCAGCGTACTGGTTACCCGAAAGGAATCATGGTCTTTGCCGGAATCACTGCTAATGGAAAGACTCCACTTGAAAAACTCCATTTCATTCAGTGTATCAGTACTTAGTGTTGTGTTGATATTTTTCATACTTTTTATAAATCTTGCGGAAGTATCAATATCATGTAACTGACCTGACCTCGGATATGTTCCAATCTGGTCACCTTATCATTTACTTTTCTTGCCTAATTTTATTTTTTCTCCTTTTGCTCTCATATTTCAAGTTAAAAAAATAGTAAATCAATAAAATATGCCTATCTGCCATGACAATTTTTCAGTAAGGATACATATATCCTACCTAAAATAATTGTTTATTGGTCACATTTTGAAAAAAAAAACACACATTTTTTGGGTTTTTCGGAATCGATTGCGTAGTTACTGAGACGATTCTAATTTTATTTGAAAGAACGTAAAATATCCCCTTTTCAGAGATTTGACTGTTTGAGACCTAGTTTTTTTAAGAAAAAACTTTTCAGAAGCTTAAAGTCTCAGTTAATCTTGCCCCCATATTTTGAAGTAATGTATAATGTTCAGAACGGTATTCTGAACATCATATATTACTTCAAAAGTAAAACTCCAAAATTATCAATGAAGTTTTGAAATGACCAGAATCGCTATAAAAATAACTACATAAATTAAGTTAATTTCTAGTTAAAAATTTAAATAAAATATGTATGCATTTGAGCTGAAAATTTTCACAAAAGTATCAAGTTGAACTTTTTAACTGTTATAGATTTGAAACTTCGCACAAGCAGGCATTTTCAAAATTTGATATGCTTTTTTGTTATAGTATGGAGAACAAAACTTAAACTCTTCAACTTTTTTTGAGAATACCCTTTGCATTTTAAAAGCGCGAGTTACAGTGTGCATAACTATAGACCATTCTGCAAAAAATGTTTGTAATTTAGGAGAATGCAAAAAACTGTTAGCGTGTTTTGTTGACTTGAAGAACAAATTTTCTTGAACGCTCAAAGTTTTAAGGAAGGTTGAATACTATTATTGACAAATTAGCCATGACACTTTCTGTGAAAAGACTTTACAAATTTTAATTTATTTGGTAAAAAGTTGCATGAGAATATATTGACAGGGTTCTATCACAATAGCGTGCAATAAAATTTACTATTAGTAAATAAGTAAAAGACAAATATAAGTAGTAAATAAGTGAAGTTAGTAAATAATTAAAGAAAAATATAAGTAAATGATAATAACTTTTTCCCTTGCAATAACCTATGTTATAACATTAACAGATTTTTCAAAGAATATTTCAAATTGTTCACGAAAGCACTTCTTCGATCAGAGTATCGATGAAAAGTCCGTCGGAATGAACTTCCTTGTTCCAACAAATGGTGTAGATGATGGCATTGACGTCGTTATATTCAAATGGTAGACAATCAGCTTGGTCGTTGGCGCAGTTGTTAGGCTCATTGGCATCCAAAATCACTCCACTCTGTAGGAAAATAATTTGTGATGCGTTTCATTGAATAATAAATTTTCACAAGTTTACCTTTTCATTGTTGTACCAGACGAAGAAGACGTTCAGGCCTCGGTGGTTTTCCAAGTAGACATGTGGATCTTTCTCGCCCCTTCCCTTCTCAAAAAACACAATTGGCTTGAAGGTTAGGACCTTCGAATAGTCGCGTGTTTCCAGATCACTTCTATACCGGAAAGCCAAAGCGTGTCCAGTGACCGGTTTTTCGATGCACATTCCTCGAAACTGAAAATAAACGGAATTACTTTCTTTTTGTATTAAATTTCAAATGTCAAAGTTGCTATTTAGCAATTTTCATTTGAAGTCCCGTCTTACCAGGGAGTTTGGCCAGGTAATGGCAGATTGTTTCGGCTTTGTGCACAACTGATGTTTGGGTGTAGCAGCCTGAAAGTTGGAACTGATGGTAAAGCACTTGCTTTTATAAAATACCGGTGTTTGGATGAATGGTGACGTCATTGCCTGAAAAATTGATTAATTATTAAAATATCTAAAAGTTTGAGAGTTTTTATCACGGGTGATGTAGCAGTCGAAGACTGAGCGGTCGGAGTAGTTGACGAGGCAGAGGAAGGTGAAGGAGTTGCAGTCTGAACTTATTTAAAATAAATTTTTAAGAGACCGAGAAAGAGAGAAGAGTCACACACCGATGATGAGTCAGTATTGGAAGTTGTTTCAGTTGCAGATGATGACGTGGCGGTAGTAGACGTGGATGGCTGAATGGTTGTTTTTAGTCTCCGAGCAACAGTTGTATAGATAGTCGTGCCATACACTTTCTTAAAGTGAAAACATGAAAATAATGGGGATATGTCCATGGGTACGCGATAAATGTATATCTCATAAAATTGTCTATGCGGGCCAGATAAAAATTGTGGCGGCCATCAAATTTCATACATCAACATTAAAAAGTGTAACCTTAGATTACCTACCATAAACTTCTTTTACTGCGCGGACATAATGCTAAGCAGACCCGCAAAGTGAAAATTTATATCGAACCAGTTTTTCAGTCGTGCTCCAGGAACTTTCGTTTTCTCGAATATTGGGAATCCAATACTACATATACTACAGTTGCACACACTGCCGCTAATTTAAGATAAGGTTTCTCAAAATAATCTACCAATTGTACTATGCACTACCGCATCAATAATGCGTCTTTTTAAGTCTAGGCTGGGATACTGAAGACTAAGAAACTAATGTTCAAATGCTACATCGGAAAATATTAAACTCTATTAGTCGTGCATGCAGGCCTAGTTTTCGATTAGTCCGTAGGGGTGCAATACTAATAAAGACTGCAAGACTTTTAGAGGATGCAAGACTGATTTTCGAAAGCCCCATAACTTTGGAAAAGTTACCCAATTTTGTTGAAAACTTAACTCTATACCGTTTAAACCACGAGAAATTCATTCTTTACCAATACTTCATCAGCTATTTAAAAACCTTTAGGTTTAATTTTTTTGTTGAAGTTTCCTCATGGTATTGCTGGTCAGGCAAAAATGGGGGTGCAAGACTAACAGAGGAAATACCGTATGTTTAAAAAAAAAAGACTTCACGCTCTAAAAAACTAGGTAAATGTATAAATTTACAATATTTCCAGTATGCCGCTTTGAACACATAAATTAATTCAACCTAAAAGGACAAATTTACTAGAGCAGCACTAATTTTTGATTGGCTTGGAGAGGTTCAATACTAAAAGCGGTCCCTTATGTTGTGATTAGTCTAGACTTACAGTAGTTGTTTCCGTTGTTGGGGTTGTGTTGATCACAGGATCGCAGGACGAGTCGAGTGGGAACGGATCGCTATCCTAAAACGTTCGGTATATAAACTCAACTACAGTTATATTCTCAAACGTACCAAGTAGTTCGCCTCAGTCAATGGATTGCACATGGAAAGCAGGAGAAGGAGAGAAAGCTGGATCACAGTCATCTTGTTGTTCACAAAATTAAGATGAATGGAAATATATGTCGATGAAAAGGGAAAATCTGGGAATAATGAGGGAGCGTTGCTTAGTAGCCTGGTATAAACATAGGAACGGACAAGAATTGATGTATGTTGGACATGTTGGCAAAAAATCGATTAAGAAGTAGTGTATGTGCATTAGTAAAATTGGGTCAATGAAATAAACGGTGAAGATACTACGGGATATACTACTGAAGGTTTTGGTTAACTTGTGTAGTGACGGTTGTCGGAAATCTTGTTGGCTCAATGACTGTTGCGGCAACTTCTGTTGGTTTTTTGCAACAACGAAGGTAATCTAAAATTAAACAATTTTTTTGGTCACTTTAGCCTGGCATTCTACTTACGAATTAAAGTTTTTCTGTAGTTTTCTACAATAACCAAGGTTGGAATTGGATCCACAGCCGGGTAAATTGCAATCGTCATTGAGACGATTGCACTGTACACTCCCAAGTCAATGTCGAGAAAGACGAATGCAAACATGATACCGACTGGGATGTGCATCAGAAGGAACGGTACCAAGGTTTGAATGACGAGTGCATAGAAGAGTTGTCTTTGAAGATTTTTCAGATTTGCCGAGTTCATTGTGGTAACCACAATTGCGTTCAGTCTTCGGTAGCAAAGAATTCCAAATGTTAGCACAATGATAATGGATGAAACCTGGATTTAAAGAAATGAGCCGCGAAAGTGTTATTAGAAGTTAGCTTAGTAAAAAAATTACAAGAAAATTGACATCAAATTTAGAGTATAACTCACAATTGTTCCCGATATGATGCCCAACCCAATAAACGGTTTGATATGAACAATTGCGGTTCCATTTCCCGTTTTATCATAGAGAAATGGCCCCAAGTAGACGTAGTCGTCGAATTCCAAATCTAGCACTTCTTTGATGTTGGCACTAAAATTTGTTTTTATCAAAATGAGGAATTATACAAGAAATGATAAATTGATAACAATTTTAAAAAAAATTCATCTACCGTAGTTCCTCTATTAGTCTTGCATGCAAGACTAATTTTCGATTGACCCGTAGGGGTGCAAGACTAATAGAAACTGCAAGACTATTAGAGACTGCAATACTAATAAAGGCTGCAAGAGTAATAGAGGAAATACGGTATGTACATATGTATAGTTTTATTCTTGACATTGCATCAACTGACCAATATTAAGTGTTGAATTAGCAGCCGACAAAATACTCGACTGTCTTTTAAAAAAAAGTTCACCTGATAAATCGACTGGTAAATTCATTTGGTCCCGCCAGCACGTATCCAGTGAAAATCCAGGTTACACCGTACCACATTGGAATTGAGAACCAAAACCAGATTCTCCAGCCGTTGAATGTTTCCAGAAGCCGATGTATGAAAATTATTTTGTTCAGAAATCAAAAGTTTACGACAAAATCGCAAAAATTGTGATATTATAATGAGATTAGTTTTTAATCAAATAAATTTTGTTCAAAATTGTCGATTTTTAACGGTGTAATGAGACATTTTATAATACTTAATGAACTTTTGGCAAAGCCAAAATTCATTATTTTATGCTTACTCGGTTACAACAAGCCAACGATACACAAAATGCACGGCAAAAACCGCCATCGATGCGCCAAAGCAGCCCCAGTAGAACGTATTGAGCACAGTGAGACCTGCAGGAGGCAAAAGTTTGTCCTTAATCTCAACGATCACCAGGAATGTTGGACCATGCGAATAGTGTTGCTATGATTATAATTTCTTTGAGAATTTGTGACGTTCTACTTACTGGATCGATCACCAGGTCGATGATGGAATAGAACATTTCAAAAACGGAAATGTAGATCATCAAGTAACGGTAGGCGCCAAGTTGTTTTGGGGATTTTGTAAGAATCATGAAAATCAGGAAACTGTTGATGACAAGGGATACGCAAGCCGATGAGTCTTGAACGATTTTGAGGAGGTAGCTCCACTGTCTTCCAAACATGTTTTTACTGCAAAAATGAAAATAAAAGATTTAAAGATTGAACAGTTAAGACGTGTTTTTATAGAAAACAAAGAAACGTTCGAGAAGCAATGAAAAACTCATTCAAGATACGAATAACAATACATACAGTTAGATACATTTTGCTTAACAAAACATGGCTTCTCCAAATACAGGAAATTAAAAAAAAGAAGCGTGTCACATGGTCACTTTGATTTAAATATTACTGTTAACAAAAACAATGCATGTGTAGCTAACTTTATGCAATTACCATATATTATAAGACAGCTCACAAAACAAAGCCGAAGATGACATAAGATCCGCGAGGATGGTTGATATATCTAGATTAATTTTCTAAAACGATACATGGGAATCAGTAGAGATGAACATTAGTAGCTCACGAAAAACGTTCTTCTTACCCACACCAAATACGCAACGAGCATCATCTTCAATTTAAAACCTCATCGTGCGACTTTCGACAGTTTATTGATCATTTAAGTTATTTTTGCCCACTTAAAATTCCATGGATAAATCATCTTCCCATAGACAGTGATCTACTGCATTGTCCTTCAAAGTTGTGATGCTCTGAAATAAAAACACAAACTGCAATTTACAAGTAAGATAGACGGAAATAATCATCACTCCGGTACATTCATAGTTTCTTCCTTGTCTGTAACCGATATGTTTTCAGAAAAGTCAGTCGAGCACTTACAAAGTACGCATTAAATAAATATGTATCTGTGAAATTAAAATTAAAAAAATATACTGGGAATATGCTTAATGTCTGAAGATTATCCAATTAATTATTAACCCAATTTTTAATAATTCACAAATTGAAAGTTTTTATTAAAATAAAATTTTCGTATTTCGACATTGTAACGACTCTTGGTAATTGAAGTAAAGCATGTTTATGCTTATTTACAAAATTGGAGGGAAAATCGTGATAGAAAATTCTATTGTAATATTTACTCAATGTTAGTAAAAAACTTGAAAAACTGGCGATCGATATTGGCGACTGTCACGGAATCCTGTAGTTTGGGCTGCAGAAAACCTTTGTCAAAATTGAAGTTGCATTTACAGATTTCACTCTCAACTTCTCATCAAACTAATCAGAATCGCTGAGATTCCCACAAACAGTTTGAACGAAATTGTACTCAAAATTTTCACTAAAATTTGGGATTTTTGTTTTCTACCACTTTCCGAAATCCATCTCGAGAGTCTCACTTTTTCCGTTCCCCAGTTCAGTTCATCCCTATACGTTGTTCAATTTGACATATCCATCAAATCCCTTTTTTCAATTCGACATAAAATTAATTTCCGTCATTTGGCGACCTTGGTCCTACCAAACGGAGCACTCGGGTATCCATAGCAAACCCCATTATTTCGATGTTTTTCCGATTTGCGCACGGGACTTTTCGTTTAATACACGTATAATAGAGGTGAATCGCTAAAAGCTTTTTTCCAATGAATAATAATGAGTCTGAAGTCACAAAATATTGTGCTCTTTTTCGTCGTTTCAAGAAGAAACTGTAGCTTAATAAAGTGACGATCAAACATCTTGTCAGAACAATATAAATTAACGAGTACTGTCAAAGTCAAACTATGAGCTTCTGTAGAATTGTACATAACAGATAAAAAACAATTCACATGTAAAGCTGGGATAAGCGGAGGGATATTGTCCTTATACAGTAAATTTGGAGAGAAATTCGAACTTACTAGTTGCGAGGCTCGTCGCAATGAAATCCATCACTGCGATTCATCGTGTGGGGCTGTTTGGTATTTCCAGAAGATACACATCAACTTAGGCATTTAGACTTTTTTTAAATAGAAAGATAGACAAACAATGCAAAACCTCAATATCTTAAAAAAAAACTGAAAATATTCCATAAATTTTTGGAAAAAGGTAGAAATAAGCTGATAAAATTTAGCTTTTTTTTTTGTAGTTTAAAATTTTTAAATCAGAAGTATTCAGAATTAAAACAAAAGTGGTTAAAACCAACTAAAATACAAATCGGGAAACTTTTGGGGGCCGGTGAACGGCTGGAAACTCATATTGGCTTTACAGTAATTGTACAGAATTTTGATATTCTAAAATTGTTTACCGGATGTCTGGAGTCCGTTTACATACCCTACTCACAAATAACGGTGGGTCAAGTCAAGGGATATTGAAATGTCTCAAGAATGGAACTCCTATGTATTAAATTACAGAACATTTAATGAATTGGTAGTAGAGGGTACGTTATGCTATTGACTCAGATCAAATATATGCACTGAAAGTCAATTCATGAAATTTTGAAAATACTTAGACCATTGATATTGCCGACTGTCACGCATTCCTGAATTGTGGTATAAAACCTCTGCCAATATCTGTTGAACTTTTTGAAGATTTATCTTGATACTTTCCGTTCCCCAGTTCAGTTCATCCCTATTAGTTGTTCAATATGACAGATCCATCAAATCCCTTCTTTCAATTCGGCATAAAATTCATTTCCGTCATTTGGCGACCTTGCTCCGACCAAACGGTCCACTCGGGTATCCATAGCAAACCCCATTATTTCGATGTTTTTCCGATTTGCGCACGGGACTTTTTGTTTAATACACGTATAATAGAGGTGAATCGCTAAAAGCTTTTTTCCAATGAATAATAATGAGTCTGAAGTCACAAAAATTGTGCCCGTTTTCGTATTTTTAAGAAAAAACTGTAACTGAACAAAGTGGCGATCAAACATCTTTCCAGAACAATATACATTAACAAGTACTGTCAACGTCAAACTATGAGCTTCTGTAAAATTAACACATACATAACAACATACATATGTAGAATTGTATTCTTGTTCACAAAAAATTTTTGAAAAAAAAACAACACGCCTGAAAGTAGTGAATCGTATTATGAACATTTCACCGTATTTTATTAGTTCTACTATAGAACAGACCAATTCAGGCCAAAATTCACGTGATATGTTAGAAAAGTGTCTAGAACATATCCCCACACTCTGGAAGTTATATCTCACATGAGAGCCGAAATCCACGTTTCAGGCCCTTCGACGTCGTTGGAGCTATACGGATTTGGACAAAAATGCTTTGTGGTTTTAGAAAAAGGTACTCTGCTTTGATACTTACTTAAATTTATAGATATCCTGTTCAACTACCTCTTTAAGATCGCAAGTTTTGAAGAAATCAACAAAAAGTCGAAGGTAGCGTATAGACCTTGTAATTTTTTGATTTTTTTTTCTTGACCTGATTTTTATAGTTTTTGAGGTACGGTCATGAAATTGTGGGCACATAGCTTTTTTAGGATTTAAAATCTAATGACATCGGCAGTTTTTATCTAAAAAGTTCAGACGTGGCCACAGGCATATTTTCAGGGGGTGGCGTATGATATGAATAGATTCCAATAAGAAATGATGAAGAAGATAAAACTGAATTGACATTTATGTGATGAAAAATTAAATTGGCCATCTAGAACCAGACCCCGTTTCATTTATTCAACAAAATTTGAATAAGTTTTTAAAATTAGAATTATGACATCGTACCTTCTCATAACAAATCTGTTTTCAGACCTCGACATTGAAAAAAGTTTTAAAAATTTTACTTTTTTTAAGAATTCACAGTGTTATTAGTATATATTTGTTTGAAAACAACAATGTTATCTGCTTTTGATTCTAATTTTTTATTTAATTTAACTGTACATTTTTAATAGATTTATCATATTCTAAGATTGTATTCTCAAAAATTATCTCGGCAATACATACCGTAATCTTTGTTACGCCCATTTTTCGTTTGCTCATTCGAATCCAATAAAACCACGCCCACTAGAGTCCCGCCCACCGTAAGATGCTTTTTTCAAAACACTCACTTTCACAAAACATATTCCAATCTTGGTCCTTGTTGCTGAAAAGCCATTCCTGTTGCACCTTCTCTCGTCGCAATGATTTTCGCCTTGCTCCTCGCTCCACTCATGTGCACCGCTCAAGTAAGTCATTCAGCTTTAAAAATATTAGTTTTATAGGTTTTTAACTTTAGACTTTTCTTTTGATTGTTTTTCTTGAAAATATTTTTGTGATTATATAGAATAAGGTTAGAAATGATGATATATTTATATCAGCCATATAGGGAGTTTTAAGTTAATAATATTTCCATATCAATAGTCTGACGAGCAAAAATTTGTTTCCAATTTTCGATTTCTCTCAGAAAACAATAATTAAATATGACATGACTAGTATGCAGTTAGTAGAATACTATTGTACATTTACAGTAATATAATAACTTCCTGATAGCACCTATCTGATCTACCATTTTAACTTTGTTTTGTCTTTCTAGCAGTTACAATATTAGCAATATTTACTAAGTATTTAATAGTCAGTATATTAAATAAAACAGGAAATAAGAAAACATTTGAATGAAAAACTCGAAAAAAACCCAAAGTTTGGATTTTTTGTGATCACAATTTTTGCTTTGTTTTATACACTTTTTCCAAGTCTACGGTTAACCGTAACTGTCTAACCGCGGTTAGACAGTTAAAATTCTCAAGTTAGTCAAGTTAGGTCAACATTTATTTTTAGCTAAAGGGGTTTTTTTTTTAATTTTTGGCATAAAGGATATCTCAGAGCGTAAAAAGTTTATAATTTCCCAAGGATAAGAAAAAACATCGAAAGATTTGGTCGTCAGAATTTGAAATCGAAACAATGACCGATATGACTGATGTGGGTAACCTATAATTACCAAACATCTTTTATAAAACAACAGAAACATTCAAAAAAAAAAATAAAAACTAAACTACAAAGCTGCAAAAAGTAAAATCTTATTTAGACAATTCCGGCAGATATATACCCCCTCAACATGAATTTCTCCGTGTTCAGACCAACAGCAAGCCTAGATGTTGTGTACAGCATGCTTTCAAGGTACACTACCAACAAAGCGGTAAGTTAAAATATAATGAAAAGTTAATTTCATAATTTATCAAAGTAACTTGATATGAATTACGCGAGGTATTTACGCGTCATTTTTTCAAGATTTTGCTTTTATGCTCACAGTTTTTGAGCAAAATTGATGAAATCAATGATCTGTATGTAGGTTATTTGACATGCTGAATTCATTTACAACAACCGTGTTTCTTGAAAACTTATGGAAAGACCCACAGCCGCAAATTTACGGCGGTGTCCTATAAAACTTGCGCGCACTGTACATGCAATGCTAATTTCCGGACAACCTTTTTGGCGCAATACTATCAGAGACTTCAATACAAATTTTCGATGGCTTATTCCGAATTTGAGGTCTATAGTTTTCAATTAATAAGTATCGCTTTTTGCCTAGTAATTCATTGAAAATTTGGGTAATTGTAAAAAACACATACAATTGTATGTTTTTTGAGGCAACACGGATTGAAGATCTGGCGGAATTCCGGATGTGCTACTGTGCCAACGCATAAAACGCTTTTTTCCTATTCAACGCACGTTGTTTTTAAAAAATTTATTTTTGAAGATACGCCTAACAACGCGTAACAACGCGTAACATGTTATAACATGGAAGAATAATTGTCACGTTTTTCATCGAGAAAAAATCCGTTTTATGCGTTGGCACGGTGCCAATTCTGGAAAACGTTGATCCGGAATCCCACCAGATGTTGAATCGTGGTAGTAGTGCAACACTAATAGAGACTGCAACACTAATTTTCGAAAGTTTATTTGAGCGCAATACTATAATGGATACACAAAACTAATGGGGGTATTCAAGTAGTATCGGAAAATTAAGACGTGTGTTTAATACACTTTTTGCTTTATTCAAGTAACTAAAATATACGGCATTCATGAATTCGCAAAATTACTGGAACAACCTCATAATAGAAAAGCATATACAATAACGTAGTTTTCAGACTCCAATTGCCTTCATATTTGACGAGAAAATCACTTCTAACCCCCGTACCTGGATGGACCCCTGTTATGAGCGGTTCTTCGAAACTCCTGATGCATATTTTACTGTGTTTTGGAAGGACGTCACTACTATCACAGTATATTATCAAATTATTAAACCTTCTTTAAACAATTTTTTAGATGTATTGTGAAGTCTACGTCCTATCAAGTGTGGTTGCCTCAAAAATTCCACCAACGTTCCCTGCAAATATGCTAGTCCGTATCGAAGAATTCGTACCGAGATGCCCATAAATTATTACTGAAGTTGATACTATTCCTTTTTCTACCCCGCCATTTATTTTAGCACTCAATATTTCGATTTTAATTCTTTCGTGAATGTTCACTTCAATAGTATTTTTCTAACCATAATACCATTAGTGTACCCATAATAGTACCTATAATAGAGCCTAATAGTAATAGTACCCTGAAGTTTTTCTTCAAATGTTAATAAAAAATGCAGTTAATTTTTTTTATTTCATGTGAATATGGGACTCGCAAACACAGAAGTAGTCGGAGTTAATTGGGCACCATTAACACAAGACAAGATGATGAATTCAGCTTTTACAATCGTTGTCGCCGTTTATAAATTATATTTTAAATTACAACCGTAGACCGTAGAATAAACTATAAATTATGCTGAAATTGGTAACCTTCCCGTAGGCTTTTTAGTCAAATTTTCTCGTACTTCCTCGAATTTTTCGCAGTTTCCTTTTATATTCTTTCTAATAAGACCGGGTACTACAGTTTAAGACAAAACTAGAAACCCACAAGTGATAGGCCTCTTCAATATTGAGACGTGCAAAAAATATTTGTATGTGAAAACGTTAACGTATCTCCTGTAATAGTATTGTGTGCACGACAATTTTTCGACTGGCCAGCAAGACAAATAGAGTATGCAAGACTATTAGAGTCCGCAAAGCTAACTTTTGAATGTGCCTTACAATTAGATTTAGGAAAATACTCGAACATTGACAGAAAAAATGATTTGTTCTTTTAACGTTGAAATACGTATTTTTTCAGTATTAGAACTTTCACAACGCTCTTTTTATTAAAAATTGTAGAGAAATTTTTGTAAATTGTTTTCTTCTGTTTTAATTTTTTTTCTTCATGTGGAACTTATCAAAATTTGAAAACTTTGCGTTTAATGAAGTCTTGCGAGTCGCGACAGAGTACCGTTTTACAAATATTATAATTATGTATTTTGAACATTTGGGTAATTGATTTCTATATGAAAGGTCAGTCTGTTGAATACAAATTGAACTCATTAAAATATGCGAACATCTGTATACGAGTATGCAAAAATATTTATAATTTCAGAAAAAATTAAGCGCATGGTTCCACGAAGATACAGTAAATTTGTTCGATGTCCCGTCTGAAAAAGGTACTTACTGTCATTGTAAATTAGTGATAACATACGTTGTACCGGAAGACCAAGTACCGTCTTTATTGCACGTTAATGTTGCATCAGAATTAAATGCATCCTCCGGTCCGATAAAAACACTAGCTGTAGATGTGTCTGCCTGTTAAATCAATTTCAATTCATGAATATAGCTCTTGTCTTACCACTAATGTAACACTCTCGCACAACGTGCCTCCGGGAGCTTGACAAACAACTTTTTGTTGAATACAGCCGTCCTCTGTTGGATCAGTTGGTCTGAATATTATCTTATCGAAGGTTGCACTCAATATTTCTAATATACACATCGCCTGAGATAAGTTTTTTGCCTCCATCATCGGCTGGTATCTTGATTTCATCAATTGAGCACGATCTACAGTCTGATCTTGAAAAAAGTTAATTTTTATGACAAAAAACTAACTAACCGCCTGCGACAGTTGTAGATTCAGTCTCAGTAGCAGTAGTCTGCAAATAAAAATTGTATCCATTTTTGTGCAAACATAGAAGTAGTGCCAGTGGAGAAAGGTTTAAAAGCTACTTCTATGGTGCCAAAATGACCGAATATCATAATAAAACTTTTCACAATTTTTTTATTTACTGGCAAAAAGTGACAATTACTCAGTTTTTGCCACTCATAATTTTGGAAGTCGGTCAATAAAATGAGTTTTTTCCTACATTATTATACTTCAATTTTGTTTTAATTATTTGTATTAAAACAATGTAGGAGTCGGAACATGCGACATTGCTTTGGATTTCCTCAAAAGCTCTTTTTCAACATTTTGGCAATTTTCCGAAATTTCAACACTATTAAATTAATGAATTACCACCGGTTCCGTAGTTGCTTCGGTCAAACCAGTGGTTAAAGCAGGTTCTTCAGTAGTAAACCCAACGTCATCCGGAGGAACCATTCTCATGCAGGACTCTATTGGTCGTAGTAGTATACAAATAAATAAGAATAGTGTTGGCCAATACATTGAATTAATATGTACAGTCCAAGCTGAAAATGATTTTATTTAGTCGATACAACACGGCTATGAAATATTTTGCGCTTGTTAATGTAATGTAATTTTATTCAAAAAATAATACTCTTATTTTTGTAAGAATTGCAGATAAGAAATATAAAGTATGGATCTTTACAAAAATATAAAAAGTGGCTAGCAAAAAAATGGGGGATGGGAAAGTCTAATTTTATACTTATTCGAACTATCTCCGCCCCGCAATTCTTCTTTTTTTAGTACACGACCTAGTTGAGTGAGAATGGGAAAATTTCCCGTTTCGCCCAAAATGATTAATGCGCTTACTGATTAATAAAATAAGATTAAAATCTCCCTAGAATTACATTTGGTTGCGTTTAAAAGTGATAACTTTTTTAAAAACTTGTTTCACAGTTTTTATCACCATTCACTATTTAGCACATGAGCACAAGTGCAGATTAATTGATGTGGTTTGATTCCAAAAAACTTACACCTTTCATTATTAAATCTACGATTTCAAATCTGACCGGCATGTCCAACAATCCCGCTGGATAGTGCCCTGAAAAAGTTTTGCATCACTTTTATGTATTCTAGAATCAGAGATCTTAGACGCTCGAAATGAGAAAACGGCATTTTATAGAGCGAAGTGACTTAGTTGATTGATCTCGGTTCAAATATTGGATAAGCGGAAGGCGGGAGGTGTTAGTTTGATTGTTTTCTGATCAGACACAAAAGTCTACAGAAGGGAATGTTGCGTTTCACGAGATCAAGAGAACAAAATATATATTCCCGATACAAAGTCCGATTTTGTCCTGTGGATCCATTGTGATAGCTTTTAGCCTTGTTTATCTTGAGAATACCGGGGAAACAGGCAGCCAATATTTTTCTGTTTACAATTTGTTCAAAAAACACAGGCAGATGTGGCATGCTAAATTGTATCTTACAGTACAGTGTGCCATTTTTAATAATCACATGAATTCTGGAAAAGCTCAAAAGCTCATTAAGTGGGGCAATCTGGAGGTCTCGAGTTTGATTCCAAATGGATCATTGGTTATTGGCTCATCATAAATATATATATAAAATTACAGCTTAAGTTAGTGAAAAAACTGTCAGAAAAAAACGTACTTGCTCTCAGTTCGCAATGCTCGAGGAACGTAATACAGGTTCATTGTTAAGCTCAATATCATTTTTGAAATAATGCTATAAAAAAAAGTTTCACACTATTTTTTATAGGTTTCCTTGATTTGATTAAGGCATCGGTAAATAATTAAGATCTTTGCCATTATAAATGCAAGACAGCGTACACATTTTCGAAAAGTTTCAAAACTGTTGACTCATGATTTTTCGTTTGCAGACAGTGATCTAAAGTACATTGTTTCTATTTGATTTACGCGAGATCTCACGTTACATTTATCAAACATCTAAAAGGGCATCAAGAAATGGCCAGTTTTTATGACTGAGGGGTTTGTGCTTTGACTAAAAAATAGTCAGAGTAAGTAATCTGTGAATATTTCTGCAAAATTCCAGAGCCGAGCACACTCTCAAAGATACCGAAGTAAAACTACATCATAGCATTGGGCGATCTGGTTAAGAGCATGGATAAACCTGCGCATCAATAACTGGACATCATCGTCCATTCAAATAATTAAAATTTCAATAATACAAATTATATTACGGTTAATACTGTGATATGCAATAGGCCAAAATATAATAATAAAGATATCTCAGCAAGTTTGATCTAAATGATATAGTAGTCCACATTTGAGGAAGGTCTTGTAAAATGAGAGTCAAATAAAATCACAAGGTCGTTTTTCATCGTGTAGATGAGGCAACCCTTTTTGATTCAATGTTTTATGATGGGTAATGAACAAATAAATTAATATATCTTTTTATCTTGTATGCAGTTTATGTATTGTACAAGTCCTTTCGAGAAGTGCTCACGCTTTCAGCTGTAAAATTTTATTACTTTTCACGAATCACGTAGTCACCAGGGGCACAATTTTGACAACTTTGTGGCAAGCGAAACCCGAGTAAATTGAATTTCTGTAGGGTTTTCTCTCTTAAATGTATAACCTCGCACTAAACTCTCAAACCTAAATGAAGATATCTTGTTTAACTTCTGTGCAGAGTAGTAATTATTTGCAGTTGGCAAAAAAATGTCAATCATTCCTCATTTCTTGCCCAATTTATGCAAACGGCATCCCTTTAGATAATCGTATATGGGCAAGACTCTTTGTTCCTATCTAGACACACTGCATGGGATCTCGAGATGTGCTGTGCTGCCACTCAATCAATAACGTAGTTCAATAGACGGCACACGCTGAATAATATGCACTTTTATAATGTATCTTGAAAGATCGGTTGGAGGTTCAAAATTTTGATGGTGACTGTTATTTAGTTTATATGATATTTATTCTATTACCCTCGTTGTTTAGTTTTGAAAGTTTATGTATATATCACTTCTTGCTTGTTCTATTAAAACTTTGCCAACTAACTTTGTAAGGTTTTTTTCTATAACATGCCTGTTTTTTTTTCATTTACTATTTTTCATTTAGAAGGAAGTGAGTTATGACTTTACAACGTCAAACAATCGGGGCAATAAGAATAGAAGAAATACGATATCTCACAACCAAAATTAGGCCATTTTTTTCAAAATTTTGAACCAAAAAACATTTTTGAGGCATTGTTAAAAAGTCTCACTACAAAGTTTTTCTTTTTTTTTCTGGCACATTTTAAGGTTATACAAGCAGAAACCCCAGAAAATCAAATATTCTTGGATGTTTCCATGTCCTTGTCAAGTTAATGTGTCAAAATAGGAAAACCGCTAACTATCAGAATGTCGTATTTCAACCCAACTTTTTCAACGCTGAGCTCCTAAAATTCTGGCTCAAATCTAAGATGAGATGATGAAAAATAGATGATGACAACCCTCACAAACTGCCGGATCAACTTTTTTAAAATTAAAGTGTTCAACTTCATATTTAATTTTTAATTACAGATCTACGAAGTGTCATTGAAAAACGGTGGTTCTGGTCCATCTGGCCAATAAGAAAGTTTGGGCGGGAACAGTCAAGAACTATTAAGTATGGATAATTTAAGCATTTTAATAATAGAAAACTAAATTTAAAAATGAGAGAAAATAAAATTCCATTTTTCAATTAATAATTGGTAAATTATTTTTTCAAAATAGTTTGAAGAAAGTTTCTGAACAAAAATGTATTGTTTGGGATTTCATAAAGATTGCCACAACAACATTTGGTATAACAATGAAAAAGGAACATTTTGAATATTAATGTATGTCTTGTAGATCACAAAGAGCCTTAAAAAAGAGGTAGACGGTAGACCTAGGACTGTCAGATTAGTCCAGGGCCGCTACAGTATTGAGATTGCCAAAAATAGATAAGCATTTATCCAGAATACTGTACTCCCTATTATATGATCTCTTACAAGAAATACAATCATACATATACCGTTTTTTTAAGTTATTACAATTGTGTTAATTATACCATAATACCAACAACTTATTAAACATCTAGTTCTTGTTCTCTACAAAATCCTAATTTTTATAAAATGGGAGAAAAAAGGAAACTGAACTCATAAAATCTTCCTGTTTGCAAATTTACACTAAATCAAGGACATGCCTAATGAGGCCTGCACCTGGTAAAGAAAGTCGTTAATAACCTATCCGGGTGGTCTCACCACGATGAGTCGAATGAAATATGTTATAAAATGAAATCGTTTATTGCAAAAAATATTCAACGACAATTGGCACTGAACTGAATAAATATGAAAAAATATACCTAAAATACAACTCATTAGTTAAACTTGCTACCTAAAAAAGAATCTAATACATTTTATAGTCATCATATTAAAAAGTAAGTTAATTTGTTTTTCTCTTCGGCAGACAACGATACGGATCAATGAACATCTTTAGTGTTTTTCCTATCCAATGTGACAGTTGTACAGGAGGTCGAAAAATGAGAGACACACAATCACAGCTGAAATCATGAACGAGAAATGTACAAATATGCAATTGATAATATGAGTTGCAAGTAAAGAAATTGTTCAACTTGATTAAAAAATCTGAAGCAGAGGTGTGCAAGTTTGCCGAATTTGCCATATTCATTTTGTTCCAAAAAGTCAGTAAAATAACTTAAAATTGAGTTATTTCAAATTTTATACCGACAGACCTCACTCAACTTATTGAAAATTCTGACTTTGATTATAGCATTTTTTTCGAGTTTGTTCAGTACGGCAAATTTGCCGAATTTGCCGTGTTTGCCGAGCTCGGCAAATTTTGAGATTTGCCGGACATCCCTGATTAGACTTAGCCAAGACTTAGCCAATCATTTGATCTGTTATTTTTTATCTCCTTATCTTATTCAAAACCATCCATTTTGTTTACTTCTCAATCGCACCCATACTTTTTTCTGTTGCCCTTATCATTTCATTGGAACAGCTATAAAAGGTCAAACTGAACTGTCGTAGTTCTCACTGTTTCTGTTAGTTTTCGCATAGTTTTCAAATATTAGCTTCTTTTTTTTGTCATTAAATTTTGTCATTATTTTTGTCATTATTTTCCCCTGATGCTCCATGCTCCTTTTTTTTCGCCAAAAAATAAACAAATTTTCATTGCCCTTTGTCGACTAAAAACTTTATAGACCATATTTCAATGCTCCTCTTTTTCTTAGCAAAACCACAAATCTATCCGATATTGTTTCGTCTCAAATCATCTTCTATGTAGTGACAATAAGCGAAGGGACAGTGGACAGTCAAGTCGCTATTGCACGTCGTAAAGGGGTCTTTTCGTCATTACGCATAATGGCCCCGTCTTGCAGATTGCGCGACAAATTCAATCAATATTTGTTTGGTCATTTCAATATAGATTGTGCCGTTTGTCGGGAAATGTTTCTATTTTTAAATAATTAATTCTGGATTTGATTTTTGAGTTCACAAATTTTATTAAAAATTTTGAAGGTCAAATTGTCAAACATTATCATTATCCCATTAGTAGTTTTAAAACTTCAATTTGACAACTCATGTCTGAATCTATGTGAAATTTCGGAAAAAATAAATATACAAAGTTAATGGAAGTTGACCAAAAAAATTTTTAACTTTTTTCTACGAGTATTACATTCGATTATTGCTTTATTAGTTTGTATGTCATCTTTCATCAATGCTGAAAAATTTCGAAAAAAGTATATTTTTTGAAATTCGGAGCAATATATTATTAATGCTTTGACTGATAAGTTTAAAATTATAAAAATGTTTGGATCATATACCGTATTTCCTCTATTAGTATTGCACCCCATTGTTCAACTTTGACAGCTTAAATCTCAGTAATCGTTTGTACTATTAAAAATTTGTCATTGAACAATATATTTTTTAGTTCGTTTTCTATTATTTCGTTGTTTATAAAATATTGATATCTTTGAAATGAATCGAGATATAACGTTTCAAAGTTGAGTAGTCGGGTGCTATACTAAAATAAAAAAATAATACGGCATTTTTTAATTTTTTAATTTTTTAAAGTAGATTTTTTTGAATACACGTCATGATGTCGGAAAATGTATTTTAATAAAAATCTATCGTCGTAAAGGGAAAGTTTTATGAAATATTTTAGTTTGGAAAAGTCAGTTTCAAAGTCACAAGTCATGTTTCCAAAACTGTGTTCAAAAGTTAACTTTTAGATTAACTTAGTTAAACTCTGGATCACCAGTGTATTTTGTCTGTTTCTCACAATGAATATTTCAAAAACTTCCATCTACTCTACAATTGGGCGGGATTTATTTTTGTTCCACCTTCAACATCGCTCCACCTCTGAGTAAACTTTGTCGCTTCCTGTCATTGGTGGTTACGGTATTTCCGTTTTTCAGAAAATTTACGGTAGTTCCCTGGAACAACTATTTTCGGAAATTAGAACATTTGTTCCAATTAACAGACTAGGTGGTCTTGCAAAAAAGTGCATCCAAAAAAAATGTGTGGAGAAGGGTAAATTGATAACCCGAACTTGATACGGACTACGGTAGACAGCAGCAGACCCATGACATTAATCATTGTCATTTATAAGGCGGCGAAGAATCGCCATAAGAAGGCCGGCCGACCTCACACGATGAAAACCCAAAAAGATTGGGAAAGGAGATAGAATGTTCAGTGGCGGCGGCGCGGAGGTAATAGGATTTCGAAATGTCTGGGAATACGTACTAGGGAATCGTCTTTTCACAAGGTTGGCAAAAAAGAGATATTTGACATTCGATAGTTTAACTGTTTTTTTGAACGGCTCTGGTTAAAAATACTAGAAGGCTTCGGCATTCAGGGAGCAAAACATTTTTTTCCAATATAAAAATGTTCTTGTTTTTGTTATGATTTTGCCAAAAGGCCATTCAAATTTTTCGGAAAATGTGGAATTAACTTTTGCAAAATGTAGAATATTTATATATATTTTTTTACTTCATATTCAGTCACTACTGTCCATTTCTTTCATTTTAGCAAAATACCCATGGACCTTTATGATATCAAATTTTTTATGTTTCAATTTTGATTAATTTGCGACATAATTTTCTCATAATGAGTAAAAAAATTTTAAAAAAACTTTAGAACTTGTGCATACGAAATCCAAAAAAAAAAACGTTGAGATTTTGAAAAATGAGAAGAGTAATTTTGAATACTGTGAACAAAGTTTGTATTCCAACCCTAAATTCATATGATTACGAAAAAAGAACGCAAAAACCAGACAATTCAAAAGTCATCTATGTATTTGGGAAAACAATATCTGCGTCTTTCAATGTAGATTTGAAAACTAGATTATTTATTACAAGGAATGCCTGGCGCCATGCACAAAACTTTGGAAAAAAACTAACTTATACTAAAAGGCAAAAAAATAAACCCCTGCCGAAACTGAAAACTTCGACACGATCTTGACCGAAGTCGAAAGAACCGGCCGAGATTATAAAGAAACAACAAGTCCTTAGGCAAAACTTGGACAGGTCTTGCCGATAGTCAAACTCTGGCCAAGTCTGAGATGACAAATGAAAGCTCTTGGGAACTCCTGTTGAATAAAGTTGATGAGCTTGTTTTTTTTGGGAGCCAAATGTAATATTTTATTTGAAATTAGATAGTAGATAGTAGAAAATAAAACTGTTTAAATTTCTACTTTTAAACAATGTGCAAAATCAATTGTTTATTCAATTTTCAGGTTGAGAAGCTAATTTGAACTATTTCAGGAAACAAATTAAAATGAATGATCGGGTGCTGAATTGATTGATCCGGCAATATGAAGTAAAAAAGATGTAGAACGTGTGATGTGCACGCCCATCAATATGTATATATAAAAAAAATGGAAATACCGTATCTCGGACAAAAAGTGGCCACAGAACTTCTACATTCTCATAGGATATGGATCCGCCCCACGGAAGCTGCTTATCGAATGTTTCCTTTTAGAAAAATTCAATTTTGAATAGAATTATGGCCGGCACTAATGATTTACAAAGGATAGACTAACTAGAAGAAAAAGCTAAATATTGTGGTTTTTTCCCAAATGCTTTCCTTCTAATATCCCGGTAACCAAATGTTGTTATTTGTACGACAAAGCTCCTTAAACAAATGAGTTAATTAACATCTTAACAAACTCAGAGAAGATTGTGGATAGTTGGTACTTAGCTAACATTGAGTGAAATCGCAATATACGGTAGTAATTTGTGTTCTGAAAAATGTTTAATTGAAGGAAAATGATTGAATATAGCTTACGCGGTTCCGGATGACCATGTATTATCTTTTTGGCATGTCACTGTTGCAGTTGAACTTGACGGAAAGTCTGTTCCAATCGAAACAGATGTTGATGTTGGTGTAATAGCCTGAATACTATTTTTCTATTACAACAAATATGTGTTCATACTTTAAGACCAGTAGGAAAACAAATTGTGTTACCAGGAGGAGAACAGTCAATTTGGTACTGTGTACATCCATCTGTTGTTGGATCCACCATTCTAAGTTTTTCAACATTAAACTAAGTTATTTTAGTATTTTCATACCCAAAGTTTGCATTCTCAGGCATTCCCAACATTTGGTTCCATCATTCCAAAATTCGGTTAATTTTTTCACGAAATTCTTTCCTCCTAAAATCCCGTAAACCAATATTTTTAGTTGCACGAAAAAGCTATATAAATATTTTAAATAATATCTTGATACATTCAGAGAAGACTGTGGTTAGTTAGAACTTAGTTAACATTGAGTGAAATCGCAATACACTTTAGTAATTTGTGCTCTGAAGATAGCTCATGAAGATAGCTCACGTGGCTCCGGACGAAAAAGTATTATCTTTTTGGCATGTAATTGGTGCATATGAAATTGCCGGGTCATCTGATCCAATTGAAACAGTAGATGTTGGTGTAATAGCCTGAATATTATATTTTTCTACTATGTAACGTTGCTTCACACTTTTAGACGAATAGGGTTACAAATCGCGCCATTACGAGTACATACAGCTTGGTACTCTGAACATCCTTCTGTTGTTGGATCCACCATTCTAAAAATTTTTAACACTGAATTAAGATATTTTAGAATTTCATACCCATATTGAGTTATTGCACTCATGTCCCCATCATCGGTTTTCTGTATAATACCATCAATGTTACACGCAGTACAGTCTAAAATATAATAATTGTTTTATGTAGGTGAAAAACTTTACCTCGGTTTCTACATTTGTAGTTGGTTCCTCTGTTGCTGTAGTCTAGAAGTGAAAATTAATAACAATTGGAAGTTTAAAATAAGTTAGACACCATAAGATTTCCCTCATTCCTATAACTTTATACAAAACATGTCATAAATAAACTGCTTTTCCATTAATATGTCAAAAGTTTAGTTTTTTTTCACACCAACTATTCTAGATCTAGCTGATGAACTTCTCCCCCTATCAAAAAATTCTACCAGAATAACCAAATTAAGGGAGGATTCCAAATTTTGTTAAAGTTAAAGTAAAGTTGCAGTTTTCCGATCTGAATGTTTCCTGTTTATTTTGTTAAAGTTCTCAATGATATAAAATATGAGAAAAACTCACCATCGTAGATGCTTTATTGACAACTTGACATCCGTTTCCATTCGTGAATGGAATCGAAAGCAGTAAAATAAAAGTAATAGTTTCGGGTGACATTTTCTAAATTGAAAATTGTTTCTTGTTACAAAACTGGACACCGGTATTTATAATAGCACATTACCATATCCACAAAAGTTAATTTGAATATTTGAATTTGTTATGGTAATTTTGATGATTTGCATAATGAAAATCAAAAAGATCAGTTATAAAACACTGCGAAAAGCTTTAAGCTATTGTATGTAAATGTTTAAATAAATATCTAAAAGCCGTCATACTTTCATTCACAGAAACACTGTCTGGGTGTATGCATTGTGTAGTCGGAGTTTTGATTTGTGTAACAAAGTATCATTTTGGAGATAATTTTGAAAATTTGCATTGGTTGAGCTTACCGCACACTCATAGTGGACGAGCAGACCTCGATCGATGTCACCTATGCATTCGAGATGATCTACCCTTTCTGTTTGATATTTCTCCATTTAGAATATGGTTTATCAGTTATCCCCCTTTTTGTGCATTGTGTTATCTTTCAAATCAAAAATTCAGATCTTACAATTCTGATAGCTCGAAACCTTATTGCCAAGCTAGAATTCTTGTTGAAAAAAGAAACCAATTGGAAAATATGAGTTGTAGCAGGTGAAACATTTGATATTATTAAACTGAAAGGCTAAACAAGACCACAATATTCACACAAAGTTCAAACAATTTCTTAAATGTGAGATTATTTTAGAACAGGCGGCGGAGGAGAGAAGGGAATCGGAGACCAGGCAACCTTTTATGATCTGAGATAAAATTTGTAATCATTTCTATACTTTTACAGAATAAATGGAAACTCCGAACATGCGTAAATACCAAATTGTCAGAGTTTACACCAATATGCAACAAATTGGCAGTAGATGAACATTCATGGAGACGTATGTTTTGGTCTAACTCTAAGTAAGCTATGTATTTTTGTTCACGATGGGAAAATTGGTTCAGCTTTCCAGGTAATATTGTTTTGGTGAATGTGCAGCCGGCAACTATCAAGGTTCGCGATAGGCAGCTCGAACTTTTTCGTCGGTCTTTCAAATAAGCTTACAACTCACAATGAGAGGTACTCGGCAAATCTCTCGTCCTGGAGAGCGGACGGAGCGCGCATAGATACGGGTTCGCGCTCCAGTAACCGTATTTACGGGCACATTAGGCGAAGGTCGGGGACGAATGCGTTTTATACGGAGATGTGGAATTTGAAAAATTCTTACGAAATTTTATGGGACGCGATCAGAGCGCCAACGAGGCGCGGAAGGAGCGCGAAAAAACGTGTGACTGGAGCGCGAACCCGTAATCTAGTCGCGCCCCGTCCGCGCTCCAGGAGGAGCAATTTGCGGAGTAGACCTGTTTCAGGTAAGATCACTAACTAAGTAAGTAAGTAAGTAAGTAAGTAAGCGGTTATTCAAATCCTACCCGCAGTACTGGTTTGCTTAGAATATATGGTACCAGCGGTGGACCGCGCCTCCGGCGCGGCCCCCGACTTCTGGGGCTGAAAACTAATTTGTCTGAAACTACCGTAATCATACAGTACTCCTACCGTAACCATATTGTACCACTACAGTACCCCGACTATATCCCTACACTAACCCCAACTCACTATCCCTCCAGAAGCCAAAACTTCACAGACTACAAAGACTACATACACTACAAACTATGTACAAACGGAATAAGCGCTTTATATATAGTAAATGATAGTTGAGGTACATCATTCAGCATCTATATCTATACCTAAGGTTGTACCCCAAACGATTCCAGTCAGGTGTGCGCGGCAATCGGGAATTTCCTGCAATTGGCAATTTCAACTATTGCCGGTTTTAAGGATTTTCGGCAATTGCCGTGCACCCCTGATACCCATCTTTTCATACCTATCCTATTGTGTTTTGTTTGTTTCCTCTGTCTCCCGTATTTCTATTTCCAGGTCCACTTCTTCCACCCTCACCTGGCAATCCAAAATCTCTTGAAAACCGCACGGAGACAAGTAAAAACACGAATTTCTGTAGGTTCCACCTGCCGTTTTTCTTTCTACTGTTTTCACCTTCTCCGGAAATAAAGTGATATCAGATTTTATTTGACTCAACTTTTGTGGTTTAGCAGTGGTTTAGCTACACATCTCTCGAAATTCACATGTTTCGTTAAATTGTTTAATGGTTTAATGCAATGCTGGGTCAAAACGAGAATCTAACGTTTCCCGGCGTTTTTCACAGCTTTTATGAGAATTTTCAAGAGCATCTAAAGCGAAATGAGCAAGCCAATGGGCTGCTCAAACTGTCTTCTTTTATTTCTTGTTTTACAACATTTGTAACTATATTGATAGTTTGGAAAGCAAGTTCCCGCCTGAAAATTGAGTAAGTTCTTGGCTCCGGGAGCTAATACATAAACATAGGCTGTAAAAATTCCAGGTACCGCAACATTCTACTGTCTCAATTGGTATTAGCATTTTTCGGTTGCTTCCTTGTGAGCTTAGCATCCCCGTCATTCTTGTTACCGTACCCTGTGATTTTCTTCACAGGGCCTTTTGCAATTAATTATCGGGTTACATGTGAGTTTTATGGGGACGGTAATGGGGTAACCAAGAGTTCGTTGGGGCCGGCTCAAGCTTTAAGCGACTCGTTAATTGAAATTAAGATTAATCTAGCACTTATTTGAAAAAAAAACCTGTCGTGGTAGGGACCACTTAAGTTTCAAGTTTCAAGCCCATCGGAGCAAAGCTTAAATTTTGTATCAATCAAAAACAGTTTGTCGCCAGTACTTGGGTGTATTCGAAAGTGAGGTACCTTCTCTTTTCCGGCTCCCACGGGCTCCCCGAGCAAAATCATGATACCCCGTTTAGATTACCATACAGGGAAAGATTTTTGGAACAGAGAAAATCCAAAAAAGTGTAAATTGACCCACTAAAACCCGTTTTAAAAATGCTCAAAAAAGCGTGACAGGATTTTAATTAAATAATGCGTAATTAAAGTCTTATGGTGATATCTAACATCCCAACAACACAAATTTTACAGTATACCTCTCCTCCACTGTTGTGCTCCTCTACTTCATGCCTACCATGCTTCTCCTCTCCTTCGGCCTCATCTACAATTTTATGTCCCTAAAACAACTGACAACTGTTTTCTTTAAAATATCTATTGAAAAACTTCTCAAGCGAATTATTTGTGCAGTTGTGGGAATTTTGATTCTAGGAAACTGTGCCATAATCTTCAAGCTTTCCGCGCAAAATGATCAAGTGAAAATGCAAAATGACGTCTTTGAGAAAGTGGTGAGTTGGAGAATTTTTGAATTGCTCATGGTTTATCAATGAACTTCAGGACCCTAGATGTGCGGAAATATTCCAAAAGCATGCAGTTTTTGTATTTGACATTTACAGTGTTCCCATGAAAATTGTGTCTATTGAAGCGTTAGCCTTATCGGGTAGCTCTATAATTTTCTGCTCTATTTTAATGGCTTTGTGAGTTTAGGAAAAAACTTTTCTCTTCGAGACCAAATGACCAAATAATTTTCAGGTCATTCCAGCATTTTGGCCGACAAAAGCCAAACTTATCACCCACTACCGCAAAGAATCATCGAATGATGATGTGGATGTTAATCTCATACGTTGCGCATTTTTTGATCTACTTTGCATTTCCATTAGCTGCCTTCACCAAAGCTTTGCATGATGTTGAGCCATTTTTGTAAGTGAATGGAACATAATTTCCTGCTAATTAGAATATTTGATTTTAAAAGTGTGCAATGTTGTGCAAATGTCACCTGTTCCACTTTTCAAGAACAACTTTCAAATTTTCATGAATCAAAGTTTCAGAGGCAACTGGACATTCCTTATCATCATGAGCCCGGCTCACTTTCTCGGGATAAGCCTATCAGTTACATATTGTGTGATTATCAGTCCTTATCGTAGGGTGTGTATCGCGGTGTTGATGCTAATTACGTGTACATCACCGAGCCCGCACCCGAGAAGTGCGAATTCTACATCGAGCTCTTCGATGTCAGTGATCGAGCATATTATGAGACGGCATAATTATCGGGTTGCAGCTAACGCTTAATTTTGTAATAAAACTTATCAATATTATTCGATTTGATAAAAGTGATCTTGGAGGTATGGGGAATTGAACCCCAGCCCTCTCCCATGCTAAGGGAGCGCTCTACCACTGAGCTATACCCCCGCATGATTGGTAACAATTTCAATGTCTGAGTGAAATTGAAGGGATATTTAGAAAGTAGTGATAAGAATGTACTATCTGCATTTATAACCGAATATACAAAAATAAAATAACTAATACAAACACGCTCGCGCGAGCTTGCTATCCCCGTTGAATAAGATTGAATTAGTAAAAAACAAATATACAAGAATTTGAAAGAAGAGTTAGAAGTGAATATATGTCTATAAAATGGCACAAGTCTTGCTGCGGTTTTTCAGCTTCCGGTTCACATCCTTCACTGAGGTTGGCGAGCCATTTGTGAAGGAGGAAGAGCTCGGTTGAGGCTCATCTTTCTCTTTTGCTAGCTGAAAAAAATGGGAGGAAATTAATTTTTTGAGGAATATGAATTAAGTACCCTAGTGATCTCGCTCTGTACTTGAAATTGAACTATTCGATAGGTTCCGACGACTGCGTCACGTGGTCCTTTGTCCAGGTTCTCCTCCACAATCATTTCTTTGACAATTCCATAGTTATTCAGGATTTTCCAGACCTGAAATTTGAAGTGTTTTCTTCTCTGTTTCATTTTTACGCGTATTTCCGATTGACACAGAAAAAGTGGTCGCCCTGTGACATGTTGAAAAAATGTGGAGAGATGGCCGAGCGGTCCAAGGCGCTGGTTTAAGGCACCAGTCCCTTCGGGGGCGTGGGTTCGAATCCCACTCTCTTCAGTTTCTTTTTGCACGTTTTGACAGATTGTTTCAAGTTTAGATTAGAGATTTTCCAAATTTCAGAAAGAGTTTTCAAGCCTCTTTGAGGTAGAAGTTACAATTTTTCCTTATCACCAATTTTATTTTTCCCACTGTTTTCTTATTTGCCTTCACTTTCAATGGCGTCATGGCCTCCTTAGCTCAGTTGGTAGAGCGTGAGACTTTTAATCTTAAGGTCAGGGGTTCGAGTCCCCTAGGTGGCTTGATTTTTTTTTAAAATTTATTTTTATTCTTAAACAAAGATTACCTTATCATCAATCGCCTTCTTTTCCTCTTCGTTATCAATTTTCGCAGTCGCCTTAATCGACAAATAACTTTTGGTAAATCGGCAGTCCCTCATCCAAAAATGCTTCTTCACAGAATCGATATCAGCTCTCTGCCCAGTATCGGTTTTCAGCATGCTTTTGATGAGTTCAGTGGCCAGCAGACTGACATAATCGGGAATTTGATATTTTCCAGCTGTGATGAGCACTTTCATATCGGGGACGGTTTCTGCCTTGAAGGGCGTCACGCCGATCAGCATGAAGAAGAGGAGTACCCCCAGAGCCCATACGTCGACGAGCTCCCCGGCGTAGGATGTATCTCTGAAAATTAATGAGATGAGAAAAAGCTTGCCAGAAGTAGGCCTAGGTTTCAGTGCCAGCCTGGCGGCTTTGAAAAGGTGAAGGGACCTACTGAAATAGCTCTGGAGCTGCGTATGGCGGACTTCCACAAAAGGTACGAAGCATTTGCTCTCGATCCACAAGACATGAAAAGCCAAAATCCACTAGTTTCACTGTATTTGGACTGCTAAACATCACGTTCTCGGCTTTGATGTCTCGATGAACAATGTTGCGACTGTGCTGAAAGGAAATTTTGAGAAAATTTAAGCATCAAAACTCCGAGCAGGCTTCTAAAACTCATAAAGGGCGTATCATGGTGCATCGACCGAAATACACGGTAGGAAAACAAGCTCAAGAGCCGTGTCTTCAACCTTCTCTAAATCAGTAACCCACCATATGTGACACCGCTGATACAATCTGCGCGAACAAGGGTTTTGCATCTCCTTCGGTAAGCTTCCCCCTCTCGTGGACATATGTGTAGAGCTCTCCTCCACTGGCATACTCGATGACCAAATGGACACGTGTGAGGGTCTCGACAACCTCGAATAGTTTTACAATGTTCGGATGGTTCATCTCCTCCATTGCCTGAATTTCTCGACTCAGAAGCTTTTGGGCTTTGGCGTCCATTTTCGCCTTGTCCATTATTTTGACCGCTACTTTTTCTGGAATTTTTCATAACTTGTGGGAGCCGATAGGATGTGCACGTGGTGTTAGGCTGTCTCATTACAGTTTGATCTACAAAAATGCGGAAATATTTTTTCAGAAAAATTGTGACGTCAGCACGCTCTTAACCGTGCAAAACCAGATGAGATGACTGTGCTTCTTCTCCCGCATTTTTTGAAGATCAAACCGAAATAAGACATTCTGACTCCACGTGGGTGAGTTTATAGGGTCGGGGCATAGTTCAGTATATTCTATATACCTAGCTATATGACATAATGGGGATAATAGTATATACTAACGTTATGTGGGAACATAGTGTTATTGCAAATGTAAAACTAACCTTTAGTCAACTGATGTACTCCCAGCTTAACTTTGGAGAAATTCCCGGCGCCCAGCTCCTTGCCAAGCCGATAGAAACCTATCCGTCGACCCAATGCTACCTGAAACCACAACTTTCTTTTTCCATAACTGACAATACAAGCCCATACCTCTTTATGAACAACCGGATCATTATTAAGCTGAAGAATAGCTCGCTCGTACTGAGTCTTCTCGGACATATCCTTAAGTTGCTTGCCTACTGGCAATGACACAGCTGACACCGTTCTGTTGAATGCTTCGTGGTGGTGCTGAAATTTGGAAGACTCTTATTCTATAAAAGGAGAAAACTTGAAAAATAGCTTGAAGTGCTTGAAAACTTAAAACTCAAAAATCCGCCCATATAACACAAAAAAAATTGACGTAACTTCCAAATCAATTTCCGGAATCAACTCACATGTGCTGGATATCCACCATCGTCGCTTCGTTGAGTTGGCACAAACCTGGCCGGGACGTGCTCTGGCGGCTTTTCGTAGCTCTCCTCTGATTCCGCTTCTGAAACTTCTTCCTCGACGTTGTATTCCTGAAGAAGTCATATAGAAGGTAAGGTTTTTAGTCAAAAGTATATGACGCAAAAAAATTTGACCACTGAGCGGATCGAACGCCCAACCTTTCGATCTGGAGTCGAACGCGCTATCATTGCGCCAAGCAGTCACAGTTTCCGGGAGGTAGGCAGGCAAATATGAAACCTACGTTTTCTTACAACTGCCGAACTAGTAATGAGCGCAGACAGCTAGACACTCTAGTTGTCTGCGCTCTCTTTGTCTATCCTAACAGTAAATCTGTTGCAAATAACTCAGAAAATCCTAGAGACCAAAAAAGATCAATATTTAGCTGAAAACCAACACATAAGAAAAAAAAAAAGAAAATCCTAACGTTGCAATAATCATTCAATGCTCAAGAAAAGAGGATTAGGCGAATAGGATATTCTAAAAAGAAAAATTGAATATAGAATGTACCTTAATCTATATCTGATATATAGCAAACTCTCTAGTCGTTTTTTTCAATTTTCGAAAGTGATTTTACTCTCTGTAGTTAAGAAGGTCTTAGCTAGACATCGGGAGATAGTTAGAGACACAGAGAAGTTTAGAAGATGAGCTGGATTTTGGAGTGTGTAGCTTAATGTCGTGACGCATAGTTGTATGGAACTTCGGGGATGTATGAGAATGAGGAGCCATGACGATTTTGTGATATGGGACCTCGGAACAAGCTCGCCCTAGCGCACTGTGTTTCACTGCGCCACGACTCAACAGATCATTCGATACGCAGCCATTAAACTTCACCACTTTAATCTTCCCAGCTGCGTTCGTAGTTCGTGCTCATGATTTTCCCGCTCTGTTTGCCTCACACTACTATTATTCGTATTACGCTAACTACTCGGCATTCACCGCCAGCTTCTTGCCCAAGTTTCACCCAAGAAAAATTAACATGGATTAGAAGCTGGCCAAACTTGGGCAAAACTTGGGTAAAACGTGGGCTAAACTTGGGCTAAACTTGGGCAAGACCTTGGTGATTATAGATGCGAATTATGCCGCGCTTTTACTTTATTCTTTAGACGATTTCCTGTGGAAAATATTTATTTAAGGACAAAACATGAACAGGGTTAACAACAAAAATCAATTACAAAAAAAAAACAACGAAAAATTAAGCTTCAGTGGGTGGAGTCTTTGACCGATCGTCCAGCAGCGGAGACATCATGCTCATTGCGTTGACCGGTTGCACTGTAATGAAAATGTATTGGTTTATCGATTAAAAGTATTGAGTTACTTACAATCTGATCATTTCTTCTGGTGACGTTTCCATCCTCTGATGCTGTTCTCTGAACTTTCGAACCTGTCCCCACTTGAGATGATGCTCGCAATAAGATCGTTTATTGCAGTTGAATAGTGCTCCTTTAGCAATATCAAAGTGATATGTTCGAAGATTGTTCCTGAAATCATATCATTTTCATTTTACAATTTTTACGAGATTTCTTACATTGCTTTGCCAAGGGCTTCTACTGCGTTCTTGAACACTGTGATTCTTTCGTCCCTACGGCGCTGAACCTCAAGTTCTGCTCCTTCTCCAAGCGTTTTGATGAATCTAGAAGAAATGAAATGAATAATTCACAATTGTTTAAAGTTGGTTCATGTCTTACTCATGCTCCATATCAATCGAACCGTATGACAGCTCAACCGGCAAATAAACTCCAACAATATCGAATGCGACTTCTGAAAAAAACATGATTTTGTGATTAGAAATTGTTCACATCTTAAACGCACCAATAATCGCTGTTGTCACTTTTTGTGGTAACTCTTGAAAATGTCTATCAACACGGCGAACACAGCTTGGTCGGTAAGTAAATGCCCAGATTTTATAAGAAGGCTCCAGCATCTGAATTGAATTTATTATTTTTATATATCAAAATGTCAACTTACAGTTTTCAAGGCAACCATATAGAAATTTGAAAGTTGCGAGACGGCATCACCTCCAATCAAGAGTTCAGAGTTATAAATATCTGTGAGATTACACGTAGGAAACCCGTCAGCTTGTGAAATTGTGTGGTTCATCGTAAGTGTTCGTTTCACGATACATCCAGCGTTCAACTGCTTTGAAATTTTCGATGTCAGGGAGTGCACGTTTGCTGCAAGTGCGGTGTAATTCCCATCCTTAGGATCCTGCATTTTAAACTGAAAAAGTATTAGGATATGAAATTGATTAATTACGGCCTACCATCATCATCTGTGCAATTTGAATAGACTCTTTCTCGTCTTCTGTAGATTGTCTGAGAGCCTGGACGAACTGTAGGATCGAGAAGTTTGGACGAGTTTTATGTTTACAAAATTCCTTAAAATTAAGATATTAAGATTAAATATTTGGATATTTTGGATATTTTGCACCTCTATCTGGATCTCTGAAAGAGTTCCATCTTCTAATCCCTTCTTCACAACATTGCCCATTTCCATAACATCTTGATTTCGAACCGCTGATTCCAGTTGCTCTGAAAATTACAATTTGCTTTAAACTCAAGATTTAGTTTCAATGTGACTTACCAATCATAGTTTTCTGGACCGCTCTGTTTTGTAGATGCTGAAAAACATCAAATCCCGCGGAGATACTTGATCTGCCTGTGCTGTCCCCGGTTGCCTCATTGCTTTGTGAGCAACATGTTCCTTCACGAAGTTTCTGTTTCCGATAGGCTGTGCGCCCAGCCTTTGAATCAATTGTACCAGTTTTTGCGCGATTATTTGTCAGTACAAAATGTACAGAATGCTCTTTAAGGAATGGCGAGCACGAAATTTCACTCTTGACTTTTTTATAAGCGAAGTTGTTTTCAATTTCTTGCTCCTCCACTCTGACTTCCTCTTCAACTTCATCTTCGCTTCCGTTTCCACTCTCCTCATATTCTTCGTCGTCCGATTCTTCATCATCTATTTCGTCTTCAATGTCGTCTTCAATTCCGTACCCGTGCTCAAAAATCACTTTTTTTTTTGGGAATACAACTGGCTTCATAGTCGTTATAGTGTACTCTCCAGAATAAAAGTTTTCGTAGTCGTCATCGTTCTTTTTTTTCTTGTTAACCGAAGAAGTTCGAGTACTGGTTGCAAGTGGCTTCATCTTCCCTCTTGGATCTTCCCTCTTATGACGAATGGAACGTGTCGATCTTGGGGTATTTTCATTTCCAGTCGGAGCCTGAATTTTACTTTTGCTAATTTTCTAATGAGGATTATTAACTCACCGAAACTTTTCTTCTCTTAAGAGGCGCCATATTTAGATTCCAAAGTTAAATTATACTGAAAGTAATTAATGAATTAAATAACAGCGAAAAAGACAAATATTTTCGAGAACAAAAAGGATAAAATAATAGTTTACAAATAAAATAAGAGAGTGTCAAAGAAAAAACAAAAAACAGTTAATTATATGTGTAAAATTGAGAAAAAAATATTGAAAATGATAAAATATGACGGAAATAGGAAGAGAAATTAACGATAATTAAAAGAGAAAGTTGATTTCGAAATTAATAATCATTGCGTTAAGAGCGCTGCGGATGAGCGCTGCGTGTTTAAAGTTGGGCCAAACTTGGGCCAAACTTGGGTAGTAAGAAGTGGCGCGTAGCAACTCGGTTAAACTTGGGTGAAACTTTGGCTAAAGATTGTTTAAAGTTGTTTCAGAGTTTGGTAAGATAATCTGTATCAGAATATCTAAAGTTGGGTGAAACTTAGGTCAAACTTGGGCAAGACTTTGGCGAAACTTGGGTAAGAAGCTGCTGAGTAGCTAAAGTTGGGCAAGAAGCTGCAGGTAAATGCCGAGTACCTCCGATCCCCCAAAGAGAATCCAACGAGCTCTATGAAAAACCACTGGCCCCTTTCGAGGTACCACAAAAACCTGACTTACCAAAATCGAGGAGTACGTCGGCGGATCGCTTCGAACGGTTCTTCTTGCCAATCCTCCACTGTCACGCATTCTACTGCCCATTGATGAGGATGATGGTGATGAAGTTGATGGCTGCATTTGAGCTGAAAATGAAGTAAATTAGGAGCCAAGAAATCAAATAGAAAAAAAGAATCGCCGAAAAACTTCCGCCGGAAATGCACACCCTCTTAGCTTAACGCGGAAATAATTTCTTGTTTTCAGTCATTAAATTTGTGAGTCATTATGCGGGTCTTGGGGTTAAAGTATCACGCGAATCGTTTTTTTTCACAAATCTCAGAGAAAACTAATCCCCTGTCTAATTAGTGCACAAATTTCGAACTTTTCGCACACTTTTTCTTCCAAGTTTTCAAGAAGAGATTAACAAATGTAACATATCAGAAATTTTGAAATATTCCACCAATAATCTTTCAGTGGTCAACTAGTAGGAGAACGAGGGTTAAATGAAGACACGGGCGGATTAGCTAAAGGTTCAAGCGATTAATGTTCAAATGCCAATTGGGAATGATCAAATCATGATGAAGTGCTGCGAAATGTTTAGTTTGGCTCATTATCATTGTCTGGTCTTTTTGGTGGTGCGAAAACAACAATAGCTAAAATTTGAAGGAATGCAAGCCCTTTCAAAGGACAGACGATCAAGGACTTCAATTTGTGGCCACATGAGTCATGGCGCTGTGAAAAAAATTGTTACAGTGCCCAAATGAGCAGCGGATTTTTAACGGGTTTTACGTATTTTGCCCACGCAAGCCTTTATTTGAAACAGTCATATTTCAGACAGAGCTAAAATATGTATAGTAGAATAGGTTTTGCGGGTTTGCCGATATGCCGGAAATTTTCATTTTCGGCAAATTGTCGATTTGTCGTTAGCCGGATATTCAGCTCTTTTTGAATTTTTTTCCCGTTTTCCTTAGATATTTTCATAGAATTTGCTTACTTTTCAAAACATATGTAGGAACATTCATAAGATGCGTTTAATTTTGCCATTTGAAATTTAAATTCAGAAATTTCCAAAAAAATAAGTGAGAAACGCCAACTTGCCGAAAACTTCGGCAAAATGCTGGTTTGCCGCGTTGCCGGAAATTTTCAATTCCGCCAAATTACCGATTTGCAGGAACTTTTCATTTTTGGCAATTTACCGATTTGCCGATTTGCCGGAAAAAATAGTTTGCCGCCCACCACTGTTCCCGGTCAGGGGGCAAGGGCGAGCCTATTTTTGGAGTAGGCCGACTCCTTTCAACTCTCTTAGCAGGCCTAGGCGACCTCCTACCGCTTGCAAGTTTTGGAAATTTTTTGCAGCCGTCTTCTAATAGGCTTTGAACATTTTACAGAACCTACGAGCGTCAACCGTTTTCCAGTCTTATATTTTATAGCAAGGTACATACAAACTTTACATGATCTTAATTGCGGACACCTAAATGTCGCCGGCAAGCCTCAGAAAACACCTTGAGATTAACATTTTAATTTTCGAGCTAGTCTAATCTGTTTAAATCACAAAAGAAAACCCCCAGACTCTATCTGGGAAGATTTATGATATAATGATGAGAAAAAACTAGGGAAGAATTTCGATAAGCGATGTGGTGTTTAAGACGAAAATGAAAACAAGCGGCAGCAGTAGCAGCCATTTTGCCTGGTGGAAAAATCCCGATAATCCGGAGGGGGTGTGAGATCTCTTTGAAAAGCTTCTGAGCCGGTAGCTCATCAGTTAGAGCACATCCTTACATGACTTGTTGCAAAAAATGTGTTTAATGAAGGAAAGTGTTATCACTCGTGGAATTCGATTTGAAATCCGGAAATGTAAACTTTAGTGGGGAAGTGTTCTGTGATCATGCATTTTTAAAAGATCAAGGATATGGTGCATTGGGGTAAGGCACTAGGCCTACACTTTCAAGCTTCAGGAAGGCCGACTCCCTTTTAGCACTCCATCTTAGAGGGGGAGCAAATGCAAAAAATTCCAAAGCTATATGAAAAGTATATACACAAATTAGCTACAACACACACACCAACCAACCAAAAAAAGTGGTAAATATGCGGAAAAGATTCGGATGATGAGCTAGAAAATAGAAGAAAACGAGACGTGGGGGAGGAAAAGCTCGAGAGAGACAGATTTCCGTTGTCATGGCAAGAGAGCAAGAGAGAGGGATGTGCAGCAGCCTTATCAAAAGATGAACAAAATATTTAGAAGATCGCAGATTCATACGTGAAAACATGTAAAAGGGAAACACTCAGTAATAAGCATGAAGCGTGTGCAGCAGACATTTTTCGGGAATCTTTAAAAGTAAACCAAGGGTCTTCGTTTTGCAGCGGGCATCTCACGGGACATTTTGGGTAGGGTATGGTCCCGCCGGGTCTTGCGACAGACATTTTTCGGGTCCATAGCCTGTGACAGGCTATTCACGGGAATCTTTCGAACAAAGCAAGGGTTTTCATTTTGCAGCGGACATCTCACGGGACTTTTTGGGTAGGGAAGTTTCTACAACCATCACCCGGCTGGGTCTTGCGGCAGACATTTTTCGGGTTTTCGTTTTGCAGCGGACATCTTACGAGAGTTACCGGGCGTGCACACGTTTTTTTTTCGAGTGCTTGATTTTCTTATTTTCGAGTATCATATGATATATAAAAACGTGACCATTTGAGAACCTAGAACATGGTGTAAAGATAATTTAAAATCTAAATTATAGGTTTTCCAAAAACTGGCTGAGCAAGTTGAAAAGATTTTGGGAAATATTGTGTTTGAAAAAAAAGATAATCAGAGAATCAAAAGAAAAACATCCCAACGGAAATTGGCCACCCAGGTCAATTTCCGTCAGGAGAAACAATAACAAGGAAATTCGAAAAAAAAAATCCAAAAAATTCAAAAAAAAAATTATATGATAGGTATAGACCGTCTTTGTGGTCCCGTTGAGTTTGAATTTTTCGCAACAAAAATCGTTTTTCCAATTTGAACCAAAGTCCTAATCCCTATCATCTTTTTCACTGCGGCATTAATCGAAGTATTGATGGAAAATACCACAAATCTTGAAACAAATGCTTGAAATTTGAACTTTTCAGCTTTACCTACCCCTCCACAGTTCTTAAAAATACCATTGAAAACGAGAGAGTTATGAATTGAAAAAATAAATTTGGAAACATATTGTAGGTTATTGTAGAGTTCAGAGAGTCAACGATAATTAAGATACTTTGCACAATTGCTTGAATTATCATTCTTCTATTTTTCTTGTGTCGATACGTTAGTTGTGCATTGGAAACATGGGGATCGGGCTGGAAAATGGAAACTATAAACTACATACTATAAACTACAAAGTCTTACCGAGTGCATAATCAACTTGATAAAGAGCAGAACACTGCAAAAAGTTGTCGCACCAGTAATGAAAAGCATGATTATAAAAAATATTTCCTGAGCCACTTCAGTGCACGGTGTAACTTCACCAATCCAGCCAAGGTAGTCACGGTTGAACAGGTAGTGACAACCTTCTGAAAAATCATAAAAATACAAATTTTAGTACAATTTTATGACCACCTGGTAGCAGCACAGCAAATGAAAATAACGCGATCAGTAGGGAGAAGCCGATTCCAAACTGAAAGTTTTTTGATAGGAATTATATAATATTTATTAAAAAAAAAAAAAACTAACATTTGTAGGGTTAAATCGATACTTTTTCATATGCCAAAGTGGAAAATAGACAGCTGTTATACGGTTAGTGGCCAATAAAATTTGTGACAACGGACCAATGCTCCAACCAAACCAGCCGATGAGTTGTCCCATTATTGCGTTGAGCCAGTGATTTGGGTAGCCGTCCCTAAAAGAAAAAAAATTCTTGGTTTGTTAGTTTGAGCCCCCAAAAGTAGACCAAAAGTAGACAAAAGTAGACTTAGTTTGGACATAATTATGGAGGTGCTAAGAAAGCTGAAATGTTACAGTAATTATCAAGAAATTTGGATATAACAATGAGACTTTTTTTCCAAAAAAAATTCTAATGAAAGGTTTGAGAATTGGATTTCCTGAACCCAGAATAGTGATTGCTAATTTTCTCGCAGCAGCGAAAAATTGAAAAAATGGCACCCACAAAGTGTCGGTCACTAATGCACGAAATATATTCAAAATAGTGGAACCTGTGAAGTGTCGGCTGCAATATGCCAGGAACAGGCAAATTTGTAAAGCCCCTAAAGTGTCGGCTGCTGTCGGATTCCCGCGGACAGTCACCTGTATATTGTCGGCTGCTTCCATTTCGAAACAGCCAAATTTTGTGGAACCCGTAAAGCGTCGGCTGCCTAGACACCGCAACTTACATTAACAGACTTGGAACCGGAAATGCCAAATACCCAATGCAAACTATACTGCTCCCAAAACTATTAAAACAGCAAATTTTCAGAAATCCATCTCGCTTCGAGATTCGAAGAAGTGTGGCGAAAAAAATCAAACAATTCACAATTGAGCCAACTGTGCAAACCTGAAAAAAAAAAGATTTAGCAAATTATTTTTGAAAGGTCCCTACCAAAATAAGCATGACAGCCGATACGGTTCTAGTGCTCGGATTGGAAAATTCCGAATATAAAAATGCATCCCAAAATGAGGTGGAGGACATTCTGAATGAGAAAATGAGTTGGAAAGTATAACATTTTAATATAAAAAATTTTTAGGGGAAAAACATAACAAAAAGAGGATAAGAACAGTGGGAAAGGTTGCATTTTTTAAAACTTAAGCTAAAAAATATGTGACTTTGGATTTTGATCTTATTATTTGTATTAGTCAAAAATATCAGTAATAGAAAATTAATAATTAGAGTATCTGAATTATTTGAAAAAAAAAACCAAGGAGCCCAAAAATCACAAGGTTTATATCGCAGACTGGAAAAATTGGCACCCATTTTTCACCAATTCTGAGGAAAAGTTATATCGGATCAGTCACAATATAATCACACTTTTAGAGTCTGGTTGATGGGGGAAGTAAACATTTTTGGGGGGGCACAAAGATTGGAGCAACCTAGTCTAGAATTAAAACACAAAGCATGTGCATAACTACATGACAAATAGAGACCTGGGGGCTAAGTTGTAGAATACCTACCTACCTACTTGCCTATAGCCCACCTGTTTTTGCACTTTGTTAGCCTGCCTAGGTGCCTCCTGCCTACCACCTATTCGCCAGATTTTTGCAACCTGCGGTTCAGGCACATAGGGAGGCATTAGTGTGGCTATTTGATAGCTTCAGCGTGGTGGTGCATAATTTTGTAATTATAAACCAACAGCAAAAATCTGGAGAAATGTTCTGTCCGAAAAATCAACTGAATTTTGTTTTTGCAAAAATAAAATGAATTTATATACGTTTGATCTCGATTTCAAACATAATTGCTTAATTTCCCAAAGGAATCATTCTGTGCCAGTTGGTGGAAGCTTCTAGAAATAGTATGATTCATGAATAATTTGCAATTTGATTATGAAAAACAACATTTTTTAAATATTTTAAGCATTTAGAAGTGAAATATAAGTCCTACGTGGAATGAAATAATAAATAAAAAAACATCAGAAATAATATAATTTTGAGGCTATAATGGCCCCAATAAATACTTTTGAATTGCATTCTGCAATTTTTCCAAAAGTTTTAAGTTTTCAGAAAACCAAAAGCACATGGCCTGAATTTTCCTGAGTTTTCTAGACTAACCTGAAATTGTCATAAATCTTTGTACTCTATTTTTATCAGTTTCCAATTTCAATTTTATTCTTGCATGTGAGAACAAATAAACGAATAAATCACTGAATCAAACAATTCTTATTTTAAAAAAGCAAAAAAAGAAGATCAGAACTGCAGACAACTCACATGTTCTGGTCTGTACTTATCACCACAAATTTTCTTTTTTTTTGTGATATGCAATTATTGTTCCCAATTATGATTTGGTGATTATTGAATGATCTGAGATTATTCATACCTTCTGAAATATAGCTAGCTAGATTTATAGTATACTTTTGCATCGGACACCTCGCTGGACTTGCCATGCAGTAAAGGAACCCGCGAAGTGTCGGCTGCTAAAGCTTTTTTCACGACTGGCTAAATGCCGGCTGCTGTTATTATAGTTTCTGAATAAAACACACTGAAGACTACAAAAGTTGCAAAACTTTATTTTCGCATTTAAAAGCGCTCAAATTAAAGAAATCGATATGGTTGGAACTATCATTGTTCTTGGCTTCAGACCAAAAATCTTGACTCTAATAATTTTCCTCACTTCTTCATTAACAGTATCATTGATAGAAAATATTACGAACCTGGAAAACAAAATTTTAAAATTTGAGATTTTCAGCTTCACCTACCCCTCCAGAGTTCTTAAAAATACCATTGAAAATGAGAGAGTTATGAATTGAAAAAATAAATTTGGAAATATGTTATAGGTTATTGTAGAGTTAAGTGAGTCGACTATAATAAGGATGCTTTGAACAATTGCTTGAATTATTAATTTCCGGTTTTTTCTATGACGATATTCCAGTTGAGCACTCGAAACTGTTGGATCGGGCTGGAAAATATAGAGAAATTGTGATAAAGGAATCTTCTGTAAACATCAGACTACAAACTACAAACTACAAACTACAAACTACAAACTACACTCTTACCGAGTTCAAAACCAACTTCATAAATAACAAAACACTGCAAAAAGTTGTCACGACTGTAATAGTAAGCATGACCCCAAAAAATATATTCTGAGCTACTTCAGTGCACGGTGTGACTTCACCAATCCAGCCAAGATAGTCACGATTAAATAGGTAGTGACAACCTTCTGAAAAATTTTTTAAAAAGTTTTCAGATTATTTTGACAATTTAGGGAGTTTTGGATTACCTGGAAGCAGAACAGCAAATGAGAATAACGCGATCAGTAGCGAAAAGCCGATTCCAAACTGAATTTTTTTTTGAAATTTGTGTTTTATTCATTAGAGGTAAACTCACATCTGTAGGATTTATACGATACTTTGTCATGTGCAAAAATGGAAAGTAGACAGCAGTTATCCGGTTAATGGCCAATAAAATCTGTGATAACGGCCCAATGCTCCATCCAAACCAGCCGATGAGTTGTCCCATTATTGCGTTGAGCCACTGGTTCGGCGGATTTTCTCTGGAATTTTGAGCAGGAATTTTTCGCCCAAAAAATGTGACATCAGCACGTTCTTAATCATGCAAAATAAGTTGACTATCAGAAATCAGTCGTCTGTTCTCCCGCATTTTTTGTAGATCTACGTAGATCAAGACGAAATGAGACACTCTGACACCACGTGGTGTCAGATGTGGCAATTTCCAACTTACAATAACAATGTTGGAACCGGGAAAACCAAGTACCCAATGCAAACCACACTGCTCCCGAAGCTATTGAAACAGCAAATTTTCAGAAATCCATCGTGTTTCGTGAGTCGAGAAAGTGTGGTGATGAAAATAAGTGCATTTATGGCGGATCCAATTGTGCTAACCTAGAAATTGATTTTTTTTTTAATTCTGACTTAAAATTCTGAAGCGTCTCACTAAAATGAGCATTATTGCCGAAACAGTGCGGGTGTTGGGGGTAGAATATTGAGAATGTAGAAAATCGTCCAAAAAGGAGGAACTGTTTGAAGATGACATTCTGGAATTGAAGAACTACTACAGCCCAGAAGTAAACGTTTATAACATTTCTAAGAACTTTAAAAAAAAGGTACAAAATGCGTGATGAGCATGCGTGAAATGGCTCTATATCACGCTTTTATCGCAAATTATGAAGAAGGAAGTGTTCTTTAAAGTAACTCAAGCGGAATGAGGTTTTTTGCAAAATTGTAGCCGCCAAAATTTTTTTGTTCCTAGTGATTTTATAAATCCGAAATTTTGACATCACCATCCACAATTTTAATTGAATTCTGCGAACCTACATCAACTGTGAGAATTTATTAATGAATCAAAATATTATTCGGTACTGGAAAACAAAACAAAACAAAACAAAAAAGTGTTTTTTTTTTTTGACAAATTCTATGGAATTGACTGCGATTGCCGAGCATAATTTCGCTGGCCAGTGGACATCGATCTCTTCGGCACGATGAACACATTACTTGCAGAACTCTTCATTCGGAGCATTTTCTTCACTTCTTCATTGATCGTTTCATTGATGGAAAATACTACGAACCTGAAAACAACAACGTCTTAAAATTGGAAAGCTTTCAGCTTCACCTACCCCTCCAGAGTTCTCAAAAACACCATTGAAAATGATAGAGTTATGAATTGAAAAAATAAATTTGGAAATAGGTTATAGGTTATTGTAGAGTTCAGTGAGTCAACTATAATAAGGATGCTTTGAACAATTGCTTGAATTATTAGTTTCCGATTTTTTCTATGGCGATTTGCAAGTTGAGCATTTGAAACGCGGAAATTGGGCTGAAAATGGGAAATGAAAGAAGAAGGGGGCTCTGAACTACAAACTAGAAAATACAAACTACAAACTCCAAACTACAAACTATAAACTAAAAGTTACAAACTAAAGCATTTTATTTCTCAATAATTGTAAATTAGAGAAAAAAATTTCTCGAATTTTCCAGAGGATTTCAGAAGTTTCGAGAATTGTTCAAAAGTTTCCAGAACTCTCCAAATAATTCAAAAATTTTCTAGAATTTTTTACAAGTGTCTAGAAATTTCTAGCACAATCCCGAATATTGCAAATTTTTTTTGGAAAAATCAAAAATTGAATTTCGCTGGTGTCAACATCACATTACCACTTGAACACTACTTGAATTTTGAACTGGAAACTATAAGTTATAAGCTACAAACTACAAAGGAAGAACTACAAACTACAAGGTAAAAACTACAAACTACAAACTCTAGACTACAAACTACATTCGCTAAAAAACATAGAACCAAAAGATTCGAAAAGATTTTTGCTGCCAAAACTAGCCCCCAAAACGCGGAACCAAAAGCTCACGGAATGTATGATCAACTTGATGAAAAGCAAAACACTGCAACACGTCGTTAAGGCGCAAATCGTCATCATAACGACCAAAAACGTCTTTTGCATAATATCAATGCACGGAGTGAACTCGCCGACCCAACCGAGATAGTCACGATTGAAAAGGTAGTGGCAGCCTTCTGGAAATTTAGAAATTTAGGCTTTTATGGTTTGTGGTCTCCTGGGTACTTGTGTATTACATGCCCTCATTTTTAAATTAAATTATATTTTCATTAATTCCTCCAATTAAATTAAACGTGATATACATTTTTCCTCTTCAGGCTTACAAAATGTTATTTCCTAAGCCTAAAAATACGAAAGTGTGGTTCACGTTTTTATTTTCCAAAACTTAAAAAAATAACCATTAAAATGAGGGCATGTAATACACAAGTACCGTCTCCTGTTTCCGGTTTACTAGAATTTTTGAAATGGTGAGCAATAAGTCTTAAACTCTTACCTGGAAAAAATGAAACCAGAAGGATGAAAGCAACAAAAAAAGAAAATCCAATACCGACCTAAAATTTCAAGTTCACCCTGTTAATTCCCTTCAACTAAAAAACTCACATTTGTAGGGTTATACCGATACTTTTTCATGTATAACAATGGAAAATAGACGGCTATGATTCGATTGACGGTTAGCAAAATTTGAGACAGCGGGCCTATACTCCACCCGAACCACGCTATAAATTGGCCCATCGCCGCATTTAGCCAGTGATTTGGAGGGTCTTCACTGCAAAATTTTGTGTATTAAGGATCATATGAAGCTTTGATGAACTTACAGTAAAAGACTTGGAACCGGAAAAGCCAAATACCCAATGCAAACTATACAGCTGCCAAAACTATTGAAGCAGCAAATTTTCAGAAACCCATCTCGTTTTGTAACCCGGAAAAAGGTTGCGATGAAAATTAGCACGTTCATTATAGAGCCAATTATACTGACCTGGAATTTGGAAGCATTTATTTCGTTTTTTTCTAACTCTAGAGCTTCACCACAATTAGCATAACAGCCGATACAGTTCGGGTACTTGGAGTTGAAAATTCCGAATATAAAAACTCGTCCAAAACAGAACTCATTTTCAAGGTAGTTGCAGTGTCCAGTGAGTAAAAATTGCAATTAGCGCCCCCCCCCCCCCTATGCGTAATCTTAGGTGTCACTGAATTTATATTAATATTCTGCCAAAAAAAAACCAATTCAATCAACGCTCAAAAAAAAAGGTGTCCAAATCGCTTACTCACTCATGTATGTAGGAACAAAATGTTTTACATTGCGGAAACCGGGAAATGTCGGGCGCTGCAAAGTTCTACAGTTCACTTTTTTTTTGTCAAATAAATGGGCAAGCTATGGGTAGGCGGCAATTGCCGTTCGGCAAATCGGAACATTGCCGGTTTGCCGATGTGCCGAAAAATTTAATTTTCGGCAATTTGTCGGTTTGCCAATTTGCCGGACATTTTCAATTTCGGCAATTTTCGGGAAATTGCCGATTTGCCGTTTCCGGATATCAATTTGCCGGAAGCGTTTAGAGGGATATTTTTATAAGACGGAAAAACTTAAAACTGTGATTTTTTGAATTTTTTCCCGTTTTCAATTTGCAAAAAACTTTCGGCAAATTCGGCAAATTGGTATTTTGCCGGTTTGCCGATTTGCAGGACATTTCAATTCCGGCAATTTGCCGATTTGTCGGTTTGCCAGAAAAAATCGTTTTCCGCCCACTTCTCGCCTCTTTTTTTCTTAAAATTCCCAATTGTTATAGTTAAAACATCAAGCTTGACTTCCTGATATTTGAAACGTTTTAGGAAACAACAAATTGAAAAAATTCTGAATCACCCCCTCCAAAAAAACATTTTCAATTGTTCAATTAAAGTCACAAGACGCTTCTCCTGATTCTATAGAAATTCGAAAAAATCAAAATGATATAAAAACTCATCAGGAACCTTGAATTTTCATGCAATTTTCTATTCATGTCAAGCCCGATCATGTCAAGCCCAATAATGGTGAGCCTGCCGGAATCTGCAAAAGATGCTGAACCACCATCGGAAATAGATGCTCGTACGATAATCGCTCTTCTCCTCGTTACTGTGATTTTCTGTGTTTTTATTGGATTTGTGGTGATAGTTTTGATTTTTGGTAAATAAAATCAAATTTGGAGTTTAGGTTTTTGTAAAAATTTGAATTTTGCATATTTTATAGAAAAGAGCAGCGTCAAAATTTAAAAAAAGTGAGAATTCTACGACAAAGGCTTTGCCGGTTTCTAAGCTTGAATCGCCTGAAATAAACACAAAAATTGAGCTCACGGAGCAATTTTACCAAAACAAAATAATAATTTCAGAACCATCAAAAATCATAAATCTCAGAAGCCCAGCTACGAGAATTTTTCATGAAGCTATAAGTATGAATTTTGAAAAAAATCGAAAAGAGCCCGATATTTCAATTTCGTTAAAGTTTCATTCTAATTTGTAAATTGTAAAGAATAAATAATGATCACAATGCCACATTTCTAAAGTTCGGCTCCAGCAACTTCATCTGCTCCCCCAGCGCCTTGAAATGTTCCGTTGTGAGACGCGGATTCCGAGCTCGAATTCTGCAAAGCCCTCCGATAGTCTGATTGAGAAAATCGGCCATCGACGAGCCTTCAATCTGCTCTTCTCGAAAGGAAGTCTGCGCCGAGCGGGGAATTATTTGGTCCATCCATTCCATGACTTGGGAGTGCTGAAATTTCTAGGTTTCGGGGATGGAACTTTTGCCTTAAAAACTTACCGTCCAAGACCTCCAATCCCTGTCTCCTCGGTTTCCAGGATCTTGGAGAGAACCATCGATAGGTTCTTGCTGAAATACATATTTGCACTTTTGCGTCTTATGAACCTGCTAACTTACTTTTACTTCCTCCACACTAGCCATTACCCTTACAGCTGGTTCACTGAGAATTGAAGACTCTGGCAACGCTCTGTGTCGTTTTCTGAGTTTAGCCTGGAAAATGTCAAAAGTTTAATCCATTAAGCCCATATCTAGGTTGTGGGACGCTTGTAGCAGGGGTGCGCGGCAACCGATTTTTCGGCAATATCGGAATTTTTGGCGTTTGTCGAAATTGCTGACTGGCGGAAATTTTGAAAACCGTCAATTGCCAAAATTGCCGGAAATTTCCAATTGCCGCGCACCCCTGGATTGTAGTCTCCTTCACCCACTACTTGGTTTCAGACAGGTTTCAGGTGAGCACCAGGTCCCGGAAACTACGCCTACTCCCATGGAAGCCTCAGAAAACTCACATCGCGAGCTCCCTTATTACAATGGCTGTTTAAATTGCTCTCGGCTGATGGATCGGAAGTTGAACAGTGTGGCTGATTGTTCTGAAAACAAAAGTCTTAATTTATTTGAAACTCCACCTCAGAGCTCAAAAAACCTCAATACTCGGAGATCGTGGCTCTTCATTTGGCTCCCGCTGCTCAGTTTGTTTACTTTTCTTGTCTTTCTTGCTTCGAGAAGATGTTGTTGAAAGATCCTTAAACCGTCATGTTCATAGGTATAACGATTGAGCAAAGACTTACGGCATCAGCTCCTGCAGAAGTCCTTATCCTCTTTGTCGCATTTCCAATTGTTTCCATCTCCTTCTGTCGTTCCTTCATTCCAAGCGGCAGCGGGGTACCATTATTTTTATAGGCCTTCATGGCTGTTTCTCTAGCTCGTGTGAACCATCTGCGAATCTGAAAAAAACGTTTTTTAACGTTACCGCTAAATTATAAAAAACCTTTACTCCTTCTATTTGCGTTTTTTCTATGAGTTCAGCTATCAGGCTATCGTTGGGAAATTGAAATTTCGAGAATGTCTCCTTGAAAAGTTTAACAGCGCTTTCAGAATGTCTCTCAAACTTTTCCCTATCTTTTATCTGAAAATTCTTAACTTTTTACTTAAAACAGTCATGTATAGACCTTTTTCTGCGCTAAGTACTCCTGCTCATTTTTCTCCGCATCCTTATGTTTCGAAAACTTTGCTCGTTCGTTTTGTGCGGAGAAGTAGGCCGAGATCTGTAAAATTTGAAAATATACGGGGATTTCATGGAACTAAACTTACATCCTTACTTTCTAACCCTCCTTCCTCTTTCAATCTATTAAGTGTTTCCTTTGTGAACCCTGGATCCTCTGCATATGCTATTTCAAGTAACTTCATCTGGAATGGCAACTCGGCGCCTGTTTTATGAGCAGCTTCAGCTTTTGCTCGTCGTTTTCTGTACCAAAACCAAATTTGCTTCTCATTGAGCCCTGCCTTTTCCGTCAGTTCCTTTGTGAGCTCTCGAGTTACATATTGGTGAGTTTTGAACGCATTTTCGAGAATCTTGAGAACTTCTGTGGAATGTGATAGACCTGGGGTTCCTGTCGCGATTCCTGCGTTAATTCTTCTATTGTAGAACCAGGCATCGAGCTGGAAAAGAGCATGGGGGAAAATAAATAGAATTTAGAAAAAAAAACTAATTTTAATAATATGCAAATATTTCAAATTTTTTGATTTTTCACGTGGTGTCAGAGTGTCTCATTTCGTCTTGATCTACGTACAGTGCTGGCCAAAAAGATATCCACTTTTGGTTTTTTGTGTGTAACTTTTTTCTAAGTGGTTATTTTGTTTTGAAACTTCACCACAGTGTTCACAAAATCTAAAAACACAATATTCATCAAAAATGTTCAACAGATTTTGAAAAAACTTCAGAAAAATTCAAAAAAATCGAAAAACTAGAAATATTGAAAAAACCGAGGTTGCAAGGAAATGACAATTAAAGTACCGGAATATGAGCAATTGGATTTAAAAACAACATAATTATGCTTAATACTTTGTCGCGTATCCGTTTGCATCAATAACAGCTTGACAACGACGTGGCATCGAGTCGATCAGCTTGTGAATAACTGACATGGGGATAGCTTTCCAAGCGTTTTCCAACTGGTTGAATTTGGCATCTGCATTTGAAGCCCGAATACCTCCAAGACGTCTTTCCAACTCTTCCCACAAATGCTCTATTGGATTCAAGTCCGGAGACTGACTTGGCCAATCGAGCAAATGCACACGACGACGTTGAAACCAGGAACGCACATGAAGAGAAGTATGCTTAGGATCGTTATCCTGCTGAAACACGAAGCCACGGCCCACATTTTGAAGTGCCCAGGGTCGCATTGTAGTTTCCAAGATGTTTTCGTATTGAAAACGATCCATAATGCTTTGGATTCTCCTTAGTGGGCCCATGGAAGTGCTGGTGAAGCACCCCCACACCATGACGCTCCCACCTCCATGCTTAACGGTTGGGCATTGATACTTTGGAGAGTACCTAGAGCCAACAGGACGACGTACCCAGGAATTTCCATCACTCCCGAACAAATTGAACTTGCTTTCGTCAGACCAGATGTGTTTAGCCCATTCCTGACGTCCCCAACGAAGATGCGCTTTTGCCCACGCAACTCGAGCCATGCGATTTTTCTTACTGATGAACGGTTTCTTGACTGGCTTTCGTCCGTGTAGTCCTGCTTGCTGTAAACGTCGACGAACAGTTCGTTTACTTGGTACAGGTTCATTTGGAGAACTTATAATCATTTGAATATCCGTGGCGGTCCTATGCGGATCTTCTCTTGCTGATCGGAGGATGTTGCGATCCATCCTATGGGTTGTCACTCGAGGCCTGCCGGGCGAGATTCTCAAAGCGACGGATTTCTAAACATTTATTATTAAAAAATAATATTTTTCGAACTCACCTCAGTTTGGTACTTCTTGATTACTTTCCAAATAGTCGACGGAGAACGTTGAATTTGCAGCGCGAGCATTTTCGTGGGTATTCCTTGTTCGAAGCCAGCTACAATGGCTTTCTTGACGTCCAAGGAAAGATTTTTACACCCAACAGATTTTACCATACCTTAAAAATAATTTATCAACCAAACAAATCCAGTGCAACAAACAGAGTGCGTTTTATTGATAATTCAAAAAAAATAATGAAAATTGGAAAAACGAAAAAATCAAAAAATTGAAATAAAATTCAGAAAAAATCGATAATCATGTAATGTTTGGTCCGCAAATTTGCGTAACATTTCGCTTTATGCACACGGAAAAATTCAAGTCAAATGGATGCTTGAGAAAAAAGTTACACACAAAAAACCAAAAGTGGATATCTTTTTGGCCAGCACTGTAGATCTACAAAAAATTCGGGAGAAGAGACGCAGAGTTCTCAACTGATTTTGCATGGTTAAGAACGTGCTGACGTTACATTTTATTGGGCAAAAAATTCCCGCATTTTTTGTAGATCAAACCGTGATGGGACAGCTTGACACCGCGTGGTTTTGTCAACTTTAAAAAATTTCAAAAATCAGAAGTTTAACAAAAGTTGCCCGAAGTTGAGCGACTCTTAGAGAAATTATTATTAGAACGTTTCAAAAAATTCGGTTAAAAAGATAAGAAGTTCTATTTGTGGCCTAATTTTAGACATTACTATTAGAAAAATTACTATTAGAAAATCAATGAAAAATAAGACAAAAGTTTCTCAAATTTCTAGGAAAAAAACTCACCCTTCTCCTAGTCATATTGAACATTGCACACAACTCCAAATTCCTTTGTCCTCGATACGGACTTTTTGCAAATTCTTCTTCAAGAATCTTGTGTTTTTCCTCAGCAGATATCGGTGCCGTCTTCTTTGAATTTTTTGTATTCCTCGAGTAAGAAGGTGCCATTCTAGTATTTGACAAAAAAATAAAGGCGTATAATTTACCTTTGACAATTTGGAATAATATACCACAAAATAAAAAAAAATGCTGCGTCGATATTACCGGTACAGAGAGTGTTGATAGTTAGAGAGTGACAGACATCCGGGACCCAATGGGGCGGGGCGCGCGGAAGAGACGACGATTTGTCTCGATTTACGAAATGATGACAACGAGGAAAATTTCGTAAATCGACACAAATCGTCTCTTCCGCGCGCCCCGCCCCATTGGATCCTGGATGTCTGTCACTCTCTAACTATCTACACTCTCTGTACCGGTAATATTGTCGGTGTAAACTGGCGTTGTATTTGTCTGCCACTCTCCTCAATTTTCACACTCTTTTTCATATTGCCGGACGGCCATCATTGCATCCAGGTGTACACGGCGGGAAGAGGTCAAATTCAAAAAAGATGAGGTATATATAAAAGGTGATCTAGGAGGTCAAAATTAATATATTCAAAAACAATTTTTTTTGAGTAAAAGGTTAGATATTTGAATCAAAATTCCAACGTGAAAAGAGTGGTGAGGATTGTCAGAAATTGGACGAAAGTTTTTGACAATGTCAAAAACCCATGTAACGCTAACTATCGTTAGTTACTGTTTCATAAAATATTACTGTGCGTATTTTTTACACAATTTTCTAGAAAAGTCCACAAAAATCGGACTGGAATGACCTTTTGGATCAACTTCTTGTGTACACTTTTCCGCTAAATTTAAAAGCTTCAAACAATTTTTTGAACGTCAGGTATGCATATCATTTTAAAATGATGAAAAACTCTACCTTTGTCTAACTCCAATAACTGATTCAACATTCCAAACTCTATACCAATTTGGACAGCTATGGCCTGATGAAATGACATTCTGTGCGTATTTCCTCAGAGCACAACCATCCAAACGGGCGGTTTGGCAGATGCAAAAAAAAACTTACCAGAATATAGATAGGCAGCAAAAAAATTAATTTCAGAATAAGTGAACTGAAAGCGAAACGAACAATGGGAGCGGCGCGGAGCATCCACTGATAAGAGCTCTTTGTCCTCCGGGGCTCTTTGTGTGTTCCTACCAAACGCCACAAAGAAACCCCTTCGCTTATCAGTATCAGCATCTCAGCGCCATCGCTCCCAGTTTTATAGGTCGATTTTGACAGATTTCTGCGTCGAGACTACGTGGCACTGATTGACGTGTACGAGAAAGAAAGGGGCATGTGCCTAGCACTGACAGCCGTTTTTTGAATGGAATAGTTTTTGTAGCAGTGATAAGGATTTTGGGCTAGATGAACGAATATAAGAAGTTTCTGGAAACATTGAAAATCTGAGGGTATCGGGAGAAAATGTAGATTGGGCTCATTGTGCACATAAAAATCATTGTCCTAGCTAGTTTTGTCATCAATTTCCCAAAGCTGTAAAATTGGCCCCTTTGCCGCCGTTTATGTCTTTTTTCCCGAAACTTTGGGACATTTTGTTTAATTTAATTTAATAATCGTTGCATTTCATAGATTTTTTCGGCAGTATTGCAATTTTTTACAGAGTTCAAATTTTCCGAATCGTCTAGTTTTACAGCGTTCACTGTTAAATCAATTTTCCAGCTCACCTGTGAGCCTGTTTTTCCTGGCTTGTTTAATTTGCCCATTTACCTTATTTAGTTTACATGCTTGCTCTTCAGTTTGCCCACTTTGTCCATTTTGCCGGACTTGCCCGATTTGCACTATATATCAGTTTTCTCAATTCTTATGTTTGTCCAACTTTCCCAAACTTGCCATTTCATCCAATTCACCCGATTTGCCCGTTTGCTCAATTTCCTTAAATTCCGTTTACTTCCCAATATTCCAATATTTCTTGCTCGTTTTTTTTCCTCAGTTGGCAGCTTTGACCATTTTCTCAAACACTTTCATTTTGAAGAAAAAAACCGAGAAACCGGCAAACTTGAATGTCAATGTTTTAAATTTCAAATTGACAGGCAATTGATTCTCTTTCTTTCGAAAAGCCTTTTACAGAAATGTACTATCACTCATAAAACTAGTGATAACAAGTTGGAAAGCACCTTGTGATATTTTGTGCTCACAGTTTATAGGAATAAGTACAGGTTTGAAGGGAAGTGGAGACTTGCAGATTTCGGGTTTTCTTCACGGAACTGACTATGCAGTCAATTTTGAAGAGCCTAGAACATTATCTTGTCTATCTCTAATTAGCTCAATCATGCTGCTCATTTCGAATTCCAATGAAAAATAAGAGATATGCTTGTTAGCGCTTTTTTTTGCATTCATTAAACAACGTTCATTTCATGAAAAAGCTTCAGATAGCTTCTGAAAAATATTTTTGTGAATATAATGAATTTAACATTCTACTTTACAACTATTTATCCAATAATTTGCCCTATGGAAAATCGATATTTCGCAACCAAAGCTGGATATACAAATACATGCCGTTCTATTGGAGTCATCTCCCTGCCAATTCACTTTCTAACAGGTTACTGTATTCTTTTCAAGACCCCCGAAGAAATGAGACCGGTGAGGAATAGTCTGATCAATTTGTGGTTTTGGTGCTCACTTTCTCAAATAATGGTCTCTTTTTTCTTCACCCCCTTCTACTATTTACCGTATATGGCTGGCTTCTCCGCAGGATTTGGTACGGACTTGAATATTCCAACCATTATTCAACTGTATATAATTTTTGCCATTGATGCTGGTCAGCTGAAAGTGAGAGAAAACTGCCATAGAATCGTAAAATTTACAGCAAACATGATGGCAGTCGTGATTTTATTCGAGAATCGAAGCAGTTTGATATTTAAAAACAAGTTTCGGATTTCAAAAACTCGAAGTCAAGTGTGTTGGATTGCGAGCAACTTTTTAGTGGGCATAGCCTGCTTAGCCCCTATGACATTTATTATTCCCGAGCAAAACAAAGCGAAGTTAGATATCTTAAAGGTGGGCATTAATTTTTATCAACATACAGTAGACAAATAATAAACGTATTCCAGACATTCCCCTGTCCCACCAAAGAATTCTTCGCAACCTCGACCACCGTATTCACCATCGACCCATATTGGGAGACCTTCATCGCAAACTCCTTCAAAATCACCCGCCTGGTGTCTGGACTTCAAGTTATATTTTTCTCATCGTGTTGCATATACTACCTATGCATTTCAAAAACCACAATATCACTTCAAACTCGGCAGTATCAAATTCGTTCCTTCATTGGACTTATCATTCAAACTTTTATCCCGATTTTATTGGTTGTGATCCCATTGACAATATTTCTGAGCCAGCAGAAGCATGAAGCGTACGACCAGATAAAGAATAATATTACCGGAATATCATTTGTGTCTTACAGTGCTATTGCAAGCATGTCTATTATTTTGGTACATCAGCCTTATAGAACATTTATATTGTCATGTTTTATGAAAGAAACGAAAATTGCGTTCAGTCAAATCTAACAATAAAGAGGATTATTTATACAAACACAAGCACACATAAGTTACTTTTATTGGGCATATTTTCACTGTTTTAGTGAGCATAGCGTTAAACCAAACCACAATTTTGTCAGTGAATTTATCGTTATCCGTTAATGACATTCCGATTCATCAAGTCGTAAGACGTCATACTATTCAAATCTGGTTTCCATGATCAAAAAAACCTCGTCAAGCGTAAAATTTGGTGTCTAGTTGAAAAATAATTAGCTTACTCATGGTCAGAACAGTGAGACGGGACGCCTTTATTAAAATCAAAAATTCAATTTTCGTATAGAATTCTTGAGCTCACTTTTTATTTCGACAATGTCCATTGAGCTGCTCAAACCCATTTGTGTAGTGGAAAATCCATTTCTTGTATCCGAAAATGGTATGAATTTTACATGCGCTCTAATCGGTTTGATATCCCTGCCAATTCAAATTTCGACAATCTACTGTATTCTGAAGAAAACACCGGGGACGATGAGCTCTGTGAAGCAAAGCCTTACAAATTTAATTTTTTGGTTCATAGTTTCCCAAATTATTTTTTCTTTCATCGAAGTTCCTTACGTTTATTTTCCCTATAAGGCATTATCCTTTATTGGGTTGGGCACCCAAATTGGCATTCCCGTTGTTATTCAATTTTATATAATTTTGATTGGAAACGCAGGTATTTTATTCAAGGGTTCGGTAATGTTCAAATATTTCTAAAATTTGCAGGAAATCTCTTTTTCCTTATCATGTTATTTGAGAATCGTAGCAGTTCTATTATACTAAATAGATTGAAAATTGACAAAGTTCCCTCTAGAGTTGTATTTATTTGTGTAAATGTAATTGGTATTTTGAGTTTTCCAACGTTTCAATTATTCAATCTTCAGGATCAGTTTGAGGTGAAAATTGAGGTTTTGAAGGTGAGTGTACAAGTTTTTTCCTTTAAAAAAAATAGTCGGTTACAGTGCATTTACATTTACAGTTACACATCATTTACTATATATAAAGTAGAGTTCCGTCCGTTTTTGTAGTTTTGGGAAATATCAGTTTTGAACTTAAGAGGCTGGGGCCGGTGTATGGTAAATGACATATGCATGTCTAATAGTTTGAAATTCGCCAGCCGTTGGCCGCGCAGGTGGCGCGGTCAGCTGCTGGTTTAGTAATAAAAAAAATCTCGTGAAGTGTCGGCTGCATTTTATGTGGCCCGCAACATGCCAGCTGCGAATTAAAATTTGAACTTTTTTTGTCACCCATGAACCCAATCCCGTATATCAGCAAAATGTTTTTTCAGACCCTTCCCTGTCCAGCCGAAGACTTCTTCGAACCATCAACATTAATATTAGCATTTGACGGTTTTTCGGAAACCTACATTATTTTTTCTTACGTTTTCATGTTCTCTATCGCCATATTTGAGATGACATTTTTCTCCGCATGTTGTATATACTACTTGGTCTTTTCTACAACCACACAAATTTCTTCAACGACACGAAAATTCCAGCTTCGTTCATTCTGGGCAATCACAATACAAACCCTTATTCCGCTATTATTTGTGATTATACCAATTACCGCAACGATGACAAAAGAGAAACAAGGGTACAGTCAGGTGCAAAATAATCAGATGGTGATACTTTTCCTGATGCATAACGGAGTTGCTAGTTTGTCAATTCTACTTGCACATGCTCCATATCGAAAATTCCTGAAATCACTTATTGTTCGGGAGAGGCAAAATTATATTGTTTTTGTTTCAAGGGAATTTATGAAATAAACAATTATCTATTTCATTCTTATTTAATTTTTAATTTTTATTACGCTCTAATATTTTATTACTAAACTTTTTGTAGTTAAAAAAAATTAAAGAATGAAACCCAGCAAGAAAAACAACGTCACTTGTCCTGAGCGTCTAATGCGTTTATAATGTGCATCTCTCTCTCTCTCATTATCTCATCTCATTATCCTTTAGCCCATTTTTCCCGCATATCAAATTCTTTATTTCCTGAGCTATGTTATTTGATCTGTGGTTATTTTAGCCGAACGATGAATTTGTCAGCATACCCTTCAATTTGTTCCCCAGAAAGTCGATTTTTAGCATCAAAAGAAGGCTTGGCTCAGGTCTGCCGTACAATTGGAGTGGTTTCTCTACCAATTCATGTGCTAACAGGCTACTGTATTCTCTTTAAGACCCCAAAAGAAATGAGTAATGTGAAAAATAGTTTGATCAATTTGTGGTTTTGGTGTACAACTTCTCAGATTACTCTTTCATTTTTCTTCACCCCATTCAACTTTTATCCACATAGTGCTAGCATCTCAGCAGGATTTGGAACAGATCTTCATGTTCCAACTTCAGTGCAATTCTATATAGTTTTCGCGATCAACTCCGGTAAGTACTGGTTATAAACACTTAAATTTTGAATCAGTTTTCAGCCATGTTAATTTCAATTATCCTATTATTCGAAAATCGAAGCAGTATGATATTGGAAAATAAGTTCCGTTTCTCAATAAATCTGTATCGAGTTATTTGGATTTTCCTGAACATTCTTGGCAACTTCGCAGTTTTCACTCCAGTATTTCTTAATCTTCCGGAGCAAGGAAAAGCTATACTTCATTTATTGAAAGTGAGTGTTTCACTTTGTAGTTTGTTGTTTATAACAACAAAAAAATTTTTCAGACAATACCCTGCCCTACCAAAAAATACTTTCTGGAACCAAGTGTTGTGTTCACCCCCGGCACATTTTGGGACACCTACTTAACATCATCGTTCAAGCTGATATTGTTAGCCACCGGCTTACAAGTACTATTTTTCTCCTCCTGCTGTATATATTACCTATTCGTGAAAAGCGGAAAAATCTCAATGTCAAATCAAACTCGGCGACTACAAATTCGATTTTTCATCGGAATTATCATTCAAACTTTTGTTCCAATCCTGTTGGTCTTAATTCCGTTTACTATATTTCTAACCAAAGGACCAGAGTACAATCAGACGAAGAATAATATTGTCATGATTTTTTATGTGGCCCATAATGGAGCTGCAAATTTTGTAATTCTTATTGTACATCAGCCTTATAGAACATTTTTGAAATCGTTTTTTATTAGTGAAGTTCGAAATGCTAGTTTTTTATAAAGTGTTAAACTCACTATTAATGGAGACTTCGATATATAAATAATACACGGGGTTCTGGCCTTCCTCATTGAATTTTTCGCGCTCACATTTAGTTTTACAACAAGAACCGAGCCGCGACGCGACACGCAACGCGCCGTAAATCTACCCCAGATGTGGCCGAGCCAAAGTGGCCTAGTTTTGGAAACTCTTCCATTTCAACAGACCGTAATGCGTCGGCCGCTCCAAAACATTTCGGCCCGCAAACTACCGGCCGCTATAAGACATGAATTACTCGTAAAATGTCGGCTGCTCCGAAATATTTTTATTGAAATATTTTCAAACCCTCACAACCAATGAAAAATTACTAGAAGCATGACTAATTTGAACTTTTTGCTCTTTTCTGAACATTGACATCAGAAATTTCCGATAAGGAGCATGCACTAACAATATCGCAAGACTCGCCACTCCACTATGACTAACGAAGGAAATTGTCATGATACTATTATTCATCTGATCATGCACGTTACGTTTTGATCTATTCAACGTAATCATCACAGGGATCATGATGAACATTATCGGTATGAAAACTTGAATAATTAAGATGAAAAACGAGCGGATTTGGAGCCGCCGAGTTTGAGCCGAAACATGGGATGATTTGGATATGAAGAGGTAATAAATACATGTTGCAGAGAAGAATAGAATTTGAAATGTTGTCAATGCATTAATTATACTGCGAGCTCTGGTTTGATAGGTTTCCCAGAAGCCACCGGAAGCGAAGACGAGCACTGGTTCCAAGAAGAATTCTTTGGTCGGGCATGGGAGAGTCTGGAATAAAAAAGGTTGTACTTTTAGAAGCGGCCGACACTTCACGGTACCACCACCTTCAAAATGTGCATTTTTGCCGCTGTCTGCTCTGGAAGATTGAAATAAATAGGGGTTAAGGGGAAAATTCTCCCGAAAAAGTTTACGGATATCCATATAGTTTTATAGAAATTTCGTGATAATTGAAACTTGTTGCCCTTGATAAAATTACTCCGATTTTTGAATAGCATAATTATAGATACTTGTACAACTGGAAGGTTTCAAAATTTTCAATTTATATAAATAACTAACTCACCAGAACTTATCGTGAACATTGTGAACAACTGAATCGCTGTTGGAACGCCTAGATCGGAACAAAATCCAGCGGAAAATGAAGCCATATACGGGGAAAATGAATAGGGAATTATGAAAAATGAGAACAAGATCTGGGATATCGTGTACCAGAAATTCAAATTCCCTAAACTACCCATCACAGGCTTCATGGTTTTCGGCGTTTTTCTCAGAATACAATAACCAGTGAATATCTGAATTGGCAGAGCTACTAGCCCAATAATGTTGCACGTTAGAGCCAAGCCTGACTTGGAAACTAGAAATCTATCATCAAGTGAGCAATTTGTGTTGTAGAATGTCAAATAATAGTTGTATAATGGCGAGGAGCTCTGCATGAAATAATGACTGAAATTTTGAATAGTTAGAAGCTTTTTGAAAAAGATTTTTGATCAACAGACTAACGAGGTGTTGAACTGGAAAGTTGTATGATTTCTGAAATACCTAGTTGAATTTTCTAATTCAAATAAAAAGTTACTCAACTTGAAGATGAGAACTTTTGAGCAGACATCGAGTCTTGAATCAAAAACTAGAATTGAAAAATTAGGATTCATGTCAAGTGGGGCCCGTAAGATGTCAGCTGCTCTATCAGAAAGACTATATTGGGTGCAATAAGCAGCTGACATCTTACGTCTGAAATGAGGAGAAGAACCATTAGCAAACAACTTTATTCAATACACACATTCTTCTCAAGATGAAACAGAAAACTTAGACACCACAATCACCGGATCGATTTGTTTTTTCTTGCAAAAAAAAGAGATCAAAAATTTCCGATAAGGATGTTGCACAAAAAGAATCGACAAGCTTGCGGTACCACTGTGAAAATCCAAAAAAATATATGAGAAATTGTTGACAACTTGATCGTAAATTCCGACCCTTCTCCAAGACGCTACTAAAGTCAAACCCACTAAAAGTATAGGCGAATAGGTTTGCAGGACAATTCCGATAAACGATCGAGCCTGAGCTTTTTGGGTTTCCGGCGATGCAAATGAGCTTTTGTCGATGAATAGGTAATAAATACAGCAAGAGGAGAACAGCAAAATTTGAACAATAAATCCCAAATTTAATAACGAAGCGGCGGTAAGTAGGTAGTCTTCCCAGAATCCGGGTACGGAGAGCACAAAGAAGGGCTCGGTGAAAAACTCTTTTGTTGGACACGGAAGAGTCTGAAACATCGGTCCAAGAGTTTAAGTGAGCTTAAATCTTACCTTCAGCATATCAATTCTTGCTTGATCCGGATCCGGGAGATTCAGGAAATATAAAGTTGACGGAAGCATAAATGCAAAGAAGTTACCGAAAAACCAGTACGCTCGATGCCGGGTCCCGTTAATCCGAAAACGATTCTTTAAAATCAAGCTGCTCCGGTTTTCAAATTGCATAACAATTGAAATTGACATGGCTGAAATTTAATTTTTTTGAGTTCGAGAATTTTGATGTAATAATTATAATTTTAAAAAAATCAAAAACTAACCACTAGTTAGACCGGAAATAATATAGAATTGAAAGATTGGTGGGACACCTAAATCTGTGGCAAGACCAACGCAAGTTCCCCCCATTAACGGTAGAAAAAAGAGTGGCGTCATAAAAAAAGAAAAAATAACGTGGGATAGGAGAAGCCAAAAGCTTAAATTTGCCAGGCCAAACTTCACGGAGCTCATACAGTCTTCTTCAAAATACAGCAGCTTGTTAGAATATGAATTGGTAAAAATACCACACCAATAGTACGGGAAGTTAATATCAAATCCTCTTTAGAAGCAAGAAATCTAGTGTCGGCTGGGCATTTTGTCGGGTAAATGCTAAGGTAATATTCAGTTAAATTCATTTTGGTAGTAGATTTATGTCAGAAGATTAAAAGTGATGGTATCAAAACGCTTATGAAGCTAAGATACTAATGAGCTCGACGAGCTGGAATCGACGGAACGAACTACGATTTTGTGTGACGAGAAATAAGTTTAGACCAAACTCTAAAACTACATGAACCAAACACAAGAACAAGTTCAAAAATCTGACCAGATTGAAATTTAACTTTTATTTAATTGTACGAAGTACTCTGTTCTTTCAACTAAGTACTAACTATTTGCAAAAGGTTTTGAATTGCCGGTTTTCAAAATATTTTTGATTTTAATTTAATAATAATTACAGTATTTCCTCTGTCATGCTAGATTTGTTTTAATTTTTAAATTGGTCTGTAAGGGGTTATATAAGATTGCAAGACTAATTTTCGGATGTCCCATAACTCTGGTAAAATTATACATTTTTTACGATACAGCGTAGGTATCTATTTTTTCAAAAAAACCTTATTTTTCAGTCTCCGGTAGTTAGAGGAAATACGGTGAATGTAAAAAACCACTTTATTCAAAACATTTTTTCAAGAAGACACAGAAACCGTAGATAATGCAGCCACAGGTTGAACTTTCTTTTTCTTGCAAAAAAGTGAAATCAAAAATTTCCGATAAGGATGTTGCACCAGAAGAATCGACGAACTCGCAACACCACTATGAAAATTCGAGAAAATAAACGTAAGATTATTGGCCACTTGATCATATCCTCCGTTCTTCTTCAAAAGTGTCACCAAAGCCAAAACCACTAAAAGTATAGGCAAGAAGGTTTGCAGGACAATTCCAATAAACGATCGAGCTTGAACTTTTTGAGTTTGCGCCGAAGTAAATGAGCTTCTATCAATGAATAGGTAATAAATGCAGCAGGTGGAGAACAATGAAATTTGAAATATAATCGCCAGGTTTAGCAATGAAGAGATCGTAACCATATAGTCTTCCCAGAATCCTGGAGCGGCGAGCACAAAGAAGGGCTCTGTGAAGAACTCTTTGGTGGGGCATGGAAGGATCTGAAAATTGCTGTAACTTCTGACAACGAGCTACACTTCCCAGACGCTAAGTATCTGGTTGAATTTTGACAAATATACTCAAAATAATGAAACCTCACCTCCAAGATATCTATTCTTGCCTGATCTGGATCCGGGATATTCAGGAAATTTATGACCGAAAAAATCATAAATGCGAAGAAGTTGGCGAGAAACCAATACGTTCGATACCGTGTACCTTTTATGCGAAATTTGTTCCTCAAAATCAAACTGCTCCGGTTTTCAAATTGCAGAACAATGGAAATCGATATAACTGGAATTTCAAATCTTGAGTAAACATGAATGAATTAAAACATTTTTAAATTGAGAACTCACCACCAGTTAAATAAAAAATGAAACAAATTTGAAGGGGCAGCGGGACACCTAAATCTGTGGCAAATCCGACGCAAGTCCCACCTATTAACGGTAGAAAGAAGGATGGCATAATGAAAAATGAAAACACAATTTGGGAAAGGAAAAGCCAAAAGTTTAAATTTGCCAGGCTGAACTTCACGGAGCTCATACTTGCTGGAGTCTTCTTCAAAATACAATAAGTTGTTAGAATATGAACTGGTAGAAAAACCACCCCAATAGTACGCGAGGTTAAGATCAAACCTTCTTTAGAAGCCAGAAATCGAGTGTCGGCTGGGCACTTTGTTGGGTAAATATTCAGGTAATAATCAGTTAAATTCATTTTGGTAGAAATTGTATAGCTATGAAACAGAAATGTTGACGCTGAACACGCTGACTAATGAGCTCATCGAGCTGGAATAGATGGAGAAATATTTTGGTCTGTGACTAGAAAGGAAGTTCATGTCAAACCACAGAAGGATGTAAGAGTTTCTTTTGAATTTGATATGTTGTTTTTGAGATCTACTTCTCAAATAGTATTGCAGTTAACGTTTTCAAAAAAAAATCTATAAGGAATTTTTGAAAAGACTAATGTGACATAGTTATTATTAGCATCAAAAACCCTTTTCAGCACAAATCAGGACAACTTTTGATCATAATTTTAAATAATATTTTCAATTGTTTCTGCCTCATTTTTTGATTTAATAAGTATTAACAAAATTGGCGATCCGATAAATTATTTGTATGCTAAAATTTTTTTTCACAGTTTACGAAAACTCATTATTTCACGACTAGCAGTAAATATACAAAAATTAAAATTGTTTATTCAATAAATGGTTTTCAAGAAGACACAGAAACCGTAGATACCGTAATCACCGGATGAACTTTCTTTTTCTTGCACAAAAACGAGATCAAAAACTTCCGATAAGGATGTTGCACCAAAAGAATCGACAAGCTCGCAACGCCACTATGAAAATCCATGAAAATAAACATAAGATTATTGGCAACTTGATCATAGCCTCCGTTCTTCTTCAAAATTGTCACCAAAGCCAAAACCACTAAAAGTATAGGCAAGAAGGTTTGCAGGACAATTCCAATAAACGATCGAGCCTGAGCTTTTTGGGTTTCCGGCGATGCAAATGAGCTTTTATCGATGAATAGGTAATAAATACAGCAGCTGGAGAAGAGGGAAACTTGAAATATAAATCCCATATTCAATAATGAAGTGGTGGTAACCATGTAGTCTTCCCAGAGTCCAGGGGCGGCGAGCATAATGAAGGGCTCAGTGAAGAACTCCTTGGTGGGACAGGGAAGAGTCTGAAAATCCTGGATTTGAAAGTGCAACTGAATGAAACTCACCTTCAATATATCGATTTTCGCTTGATTCTGATCAGGGAGATTCAAAAATGTTACAGTTAAGAGAAACATTATTGTGAAAAAGTTTGCGGAAACCCAATAAATTCGATGCCGTGTCCCGTTAATGCGAACTTTGTTCTTTAAAATCAAACTGCTCCGGTTCTCGAATTGAAGAACAATTGAAATCATTATTACTAAAATTAGGTCTACTTTTTGTATATTTTGGTTTAAATAAACTAACAACTACTCAAAGCAAAAAACATGTAGAATTGAATAGCCAGTGGTACACCTAAATCTGTGGCAAAACCAACGGTGGTCCCACCCATAACTGGAAGATAGAAGGATGGCATCATAAAAAATGAAAATAAGATTTGGGAAAGGAAAAGCCAAAAGCTTAAATTCTCCAGACTGAACTTCACGGAACTCATATTCGCTGGAGTTTTCTTCAAAACACAATAAGTTGTTAGAATATGAACTGGTAGAAAAACCACCCCAACAGTACGCGAGGTTAATATCAAACCTTCTTTGGAAGCCAGAAATCTTGTGTCGGCTGGGCACTTTGTTGGGTAAATATTCAGGTAATATTCAGTTAAATTCATTTTTCAACTTGATAAAATGGAAGATCTTCATCTTTTTGAAGCATTTCTCTCTGTGAGAGAGAATAGTTTACGCAGAAATACTAATTAGCTCAGCGAGCTGGAATAGACGGAAAGGACTATGATGTTCTAGGCTGAAGGGAAGTTCAGATCAAACCACAAATAGCGATGAACTTTAATTTTGATATTGTTTTTAATTTTGAAAGGAAAATTAGAAAGTGCTCAATTATTTTTTAATTTCCGCGCATTTTTCAATGATCAGTCATTGAGAATTTAGAGGAATGCTGTTAATTTTGTCAAAATATATTTGGTACATCGTGCGTCCTAAGGCAATGAGTCTAAGGAGTAGGTAGGTAGGCAGGATTATTTTGAATTTCATGTTTAAATTGAAAAGTTAAATTTTAATTTTTTTCAATATTTCAGATTTATCAGAATTTTTCCCAAGTCGTGCCCAAAAGCTCAAACATGCCCCGTATTCCAAAGATCCATAGCCAACCAATTCCACTAATATATTAAATTTAACTTTTTCCACATAAATTCAACTGAGTCACATGGCGACAGCAAGAAATCAGAAAATCTATTGGATAAATTGAATTAAATGAACTAGCACACACATGCTTCATCAATAGCGTATTGATAAGGCTCACCGATTACTGATAACATGCGTAATAGTATCTACTAGTATGTTCTAGAACTTACACCCCCTTAGATGGGAGAGGCTATAGAACACGCCACGTGACTTTAGATCTATATAAAATTGGTTAGGAATGTGAAAAATGGTGACATTTGCTAATTCGGCTTAAGATGTTCTGAAGCTTGAAGTGTTCTTTTCTAGTTCAACTATGAGTAATGCGGATTGACTAGGTTTTTTGAAAATTTTTTAAAAATTATTTTTCGAATAACTTTGTATTTTGAAAATTTTCCTTATGGTTGCTTTTTGATTTATTTATCAGGAAAAGTTCCAATATTGAAAATTTGTTTTGGCGCTAATTTGAAATCATGAGACTGAAATTTTATTTTAAAAAATGTGACCTAAATTATATTTTAAAAGTGGAGTAGCGCCAGTGAGGATTTGTCCAAAAAAATTTAGATTTTTTATAATTCCCGGTCAAAGTTTTGGCAAATTGCCAAAAATTTTGAAAAGTATGCGCTTTTGAAGAAATCCAAAGCAATGTCGCATGTTCCGACCCCTACGATGTTTTAATACGAATAATTAAAACAAATTGCAATATAAAAAATGTAGGAAAACCTAAATTTTTTTTGGTCGACTTCCAAAATTATGAGTGGCAAAAACTGAGTACTTTTCACTTTTTGTCTGTAAATATAAATATTTCGAAATTTTTTTGACGCTACTCCACCTTTAATCGAAATGTGTGACACATTAACTTTGACTTCAAAATTTGTAGATTTTCTTTTTTGGAAAATATTTTTATTCCATAAAAATTGGATTTTTCAATTTATTTTCTCAATTTCAAACCAATTTTTTTCCAGCTCAAAAACGCCATAAAACTGATAACATTTGCCTGAAAATATCTGAAAATTGCTGAGTCACCTCTCGCCGTTTTTCCTGAAAAACGTTCCCAATCTAAAAAGTTGATGCAATTTCCTGAGGCAGCAATCAATTTCATTAGACTCTCACTATTCTGCTCCAGAACCTTCTTTTTCTTAAAATCCAGGCTCTCATTTCCTAGTGCTCATCCGGTATACTTGGGCTTCAAATTCTCACGTCGCAGAAAAAGAAAATTTCAGAACTATGCTGGTTTTCTGCTTCAGATTTTTTTCTCAGATTCTCTGCCTTTTAAGTTAAAAGCTCATCGGAAGTGTATAGATGATGATATCATAAAATGGAGAGGAATTTTTATAATTTTATTTTTAATACATACCTTTTGCAGAAAAGATATTGGAATTCTCAGAAAATAATTCAAAAAAAAAGTTTCAATACATTTTTTTCCAATTCCAAAAATCGAAGAGCAAGGTGAAACTTGACAAGGAAACTTGATTCCTTTCTAGTCAACTCCCGACATTCTGAAGTGGCACGTAATCCCCGTGAGAGCCCCTTTTTTTTTGGAAATTTTCATATTTTCATATTTTCCCAGGTAATTTTTGGAACTTCCTTGGACTTGGAATTTTCAACGAAAAATTTGAATAGTTTTGATTTTTTCTAAAATCGAACCAATTTGCAGAATTTCGAACCATTTTTCTAAAAAAAATTTCAAGAAAAAAATCGAAAAAATATAATTTTTCTTATTGTGAAAAATTTACAAAATTATTTTTTTCGAATTAAAAATTGTTTACTTTAATCTATAAAATAGGTAATTTTTTTTGTTCCAAAACTGATAATGTTTAGAATTTTTGCTCATTTTTAGGGGGCTTCACAATATTAAAAATATTTTTTGAATATTTGTTTAATTTTTTTCTATTTTAAGCATTCATTTCTTTGGTTTCTAGGGTATTTTATGGTAGAATTGGAGGGATTAATAAAAATTAAATTCCTGTTTCAAAAATTTTTCCCAAACTATGATAATTTTATTTTTGGCATTTTAATTAATTTTTTTTTGTTTACAAAACTAAAAAAAAAACTTTTTATTTTCTTGAAAAATTTGATTTTTTGAACTTTTCTAAGCTTGATGCAAAGTATTTTTCATACATGGATGACTGATATTTGATCACTAATACGCTTTTTCTCAAAAAACTTATACGTATGAGAATTTTATATCTAAAAAATTATTTAAGTTCAATTTTTCTCAAATTATCATATTAATAATGAACACCTTTACAATATTATTACTATTATTTTATTTTATGTTTTCAACGAGAAAAAACGTTTCTAATCCCCAATTCACTAATTTGCCAAATCTCTTTCCAAGCCATTTTGAATCACTTCCTAGACTTGGTTCCTGAAATTTTTCTGCCTTTTTTGTTAAATAATAAATTGGATTTGTATTTTGTTGGAATATCAGAAATTAATGAAATATAACTTCAATTAGGTAAGTTAAATAATATTTTTAAAAAACTGAATCGAAAAAAATTTGTTGAACTTTTTTAAAATCAAAATGATTTCAATTCGTTGACTATTTACAAAATTATTTTTTGTATGAACTACCAAATTTTAAAAAAATTTAATTTAATAGTTATGAAAATTTATAGTTTAGCGTGCAAATTTTTAAATTTAAAATTGAGTGAACATTTCGAAAAAAAATTTTTTTTTGGATAAACTTTATCTCGGCATGATTTTTTTTACACAAATGGAAAATTATTTTATTTCAATTCAAAATTAATTAATCTGCGAATTTTCCAAAGGTGATAACTCGTTTTTCTGATATGATTTTCAAAAGTTGAAAACTAAAAAAATGTGTGAGATTTTTCAATTTTTTTTCCCGCAAACAGTAGAAACTTTAAAACAAATTTAAAAGTTCCTAATTCCAACAAAACCGAATAAAATCCTGAAACCCCCTCTGCCTTCCCACTCACCTATTCAAAGAAGACTCACCACGAACTTACACACCGGAAATTCGAAAGTGCGCGTTAAGGGGCGTGGCTCTCGGAGCATCTTAGAGAGCACCGCCGCGCACACACACAAAACGGTGACATTACTCCGGCCTCTGTAATTGCAAGACACATAGGCACCGCCCCTCTTGGTCTCACCACATGGCTGGCACGCCGTGGAGCATCTGGCTCCAGCTCCTCACGTTTTTGGACCCCGGTTTTGGCTGCTCCTGATTGTTTTTATTTGCTTTAGACGTCCTTTGTGCCCCTCAAATTGTAACTTTTTCATTCGGATGTGAGAGATTTCGTCTATTTTGGGATTTTTTTTTGAGTTTTTAGTTTAAGATTTTTTCATGAGCTTCTTCCAATTTTTAATGTGTCACTGAGGAAAATTGTAATATTTAATTTTAAAATAACTTGTATTTTTTTGGGTATTTGTTTTTAATTTACAGTAAAGAAAGCAGATTTCCTCTATCATAAGTTTGGAAATTTACCAAAAAAATTATTTTTCTTTTAATAATTTACATAACTATGTTTCAGATAGTTGTATCAAAAAATGTAGGAGCTCAACCAGAAGGATTGCTTTAAATTTTTCAGTTTTTCATAAATTTGGCAATTTGGCAAATCACCAAAACTTGACTGAAAATACTCAAAAATCTGAAAATGTTTGAAGTTAAAAAAAAAATTTTTTTGAGCAGATTGAGCTACTATACATTTATGTAAATCTCCCGCTACTCCACCATTGAATTCGAACAAGTTTTTTCAATAAAAATTATTTTTTTTCCAAATTTTTTTTCCAAATTTTATTTTCCTCAAAATTTAAAATTCTATAAAACTCTTTTTCCTGTAATTACATGTATATAAGTTTTTGTATGTATATAAGTTTTGAGTATGTATATAAGTTTTTTTTCAAAATTTTTTCCTCTTGTTATTTGCATTAAATTTCTCAAAAAAATGTTTTCGTTTTTTTTTTCAGCAAATTCCCACTTACAAAATGGACACACTATTATGGTACGCAATTGCCGAACTCCTACTTTCTATTCACATTTCCTTCTCAAATTTGCTTGTTTTATGGGTTTATGTCAGGTAAGAATGAGCGTTTTTGCAATATGAAATTGCAAAAAAATGCTTGAAAATACAGAAGAGAATGTGAAAAAATTGATTTTAAAAAACGGAATTGTTTTCAGTACTTATTTTTCCCAAATTTTCAAATTAAAATTTGTCTACTTTGAAGTATTCGAAATTGAAATTATGTTCGCAAAAATTCGAAAAAAAATCTAAAAAAAAATCATAGTTTCAATAAATATTTACAATTTTGATGTTTCAACTTTAATTTTTCTTTAAATGTTTTTATTTACTTCAATTTATCCCTTTAAAAGCTCAAAAACCGGGGTCCCCAGAGAAGCCGTGCCTAATTGCAATTTCCGATGATCACATTCCTGTCTCGAACCTAATTGATTACTTATTTATGTCCTTTAGAGATTTAATTTTCAGGTCAAAACATGTTCGGACGGTTACAAATACGTATATATTCTCATTAGCGCTCACGGATTTTCTAGCAGGTAAGACATTTTCAATGTACCTATGTCCTGTGCTGTTGGATTTTGACGTAAATTGTTTGCAACCACTTGTTCTCTACAAATCGCAGATCACACGTGTCAAATGACTAACCTTATAGTTGTATTTGTCTAAGCTCTCCTATCGCGCCATTTTTTTGTATTTAGTAGTTTACCCGACAGATTGTTGGTAAGGTGCAAAATAGAACACAATGAGGAAGGGTGGATGTAACTTTTCGGTGGGCCTGTTAAATGTCGGCTGCACTTTTTGGATATAATTTTTAGTGGTTTCTTGCAACCGACACTTTGCGGGTTTGCCTTTTGAGGGGCAGAAGTTGTAGTAGAAATTGTTGACTCTCAGATATTAAAAAATGTGAAAATTTATTAAAATTTCACTGCGGTCAATCAATCTCTGACAGTTTTTTTCCTAGTCATCCTGTGAAGTGTCCGCTGCTGCACTTTTTTTTAGTAAATCGCGCAGCCGACACTTAACGGGACCCGAAAGCATTTTCATTTTTCAGTTTAGTGTTCAATGTCTAGTTTTTGGTTTTAGGTTTTCCACTATACCTATACATATGCATTCCAATTTAGTATCTATTCAATCTGCTCCTACTCCTCCTCCTCCTGCTCCTAAATTTGTTGTTTGTGACGAGGCGCGGAGGAAAGAAGAATTGAAAAGATGAGAAGGATGTTGTATTTCGGTGCTTGAGAAGTGGAGACATGTGAGAAGATATGAGTTTGTATGTAGATTCATATACGTGTATGTTTGAGTACGCAAATCTAGAAAAAATTGAGAAAAAGAAGAAGCAGCAGCAGCAAAAATAAGTAAAGAAGAGTGCAATTTGTTTCCCTATCTTTTGCGTTTTTTTTTACTTGAAGAGCATTTTTCATAACCAAGGAACCTTCGGGGAAAGAGTAGAATCTGATATTAAAATTTACAAAAGTTAGCGAAACCCGTGAAGTGTCGGCTGCTGTAGTTATGAACAAATTCAGCAGCCGGCTCCTAAAGTGAGCCCGCAAAGTGTCGGTTGCAACTGTAAATATTTGTAAACATTTCTACCAAGAAAGCTACACCCGACATATCACAGGCCAATTTTGGGACAATTCAAAATTACAGAAAGATGTTAACTGCAGCTAGGAAAAACCTGTGAAACGTCGGCTGCAATTCTTTTACTACAAGTTAAAAACCTATTTTCAAATTTCAGGAGCTCTAGGCATCCCGCTAACAGTTGTCTCCGTGATGACTCGAAAACCACGCACATTCTACGGGTGCCTCTTTGTGCATTTAATTTTGTGCATTTTGTGCACAATATCCACATTTCACATGTTGGCAATCGCCATCGACAAGTATGTGACAATTTGTTGCCGGGATCGAATATTTTCGTCGAGGTGAGTTTTTTTTTGTAGCATTTAAATTTTAAATTAAAATCTAATTCGAGTTCTAAGTCCATCATATCACCTTCCCCAAACCTCATCACTTTGTCACACTATTCTGTGGACCTGAATATCCCCTAGAGAGTGTGTGTAACAATGAGAGACGCATGGTTCAGACGTATGAAGAGATATCAAAATTGTAACACTTAACGGGTACAAATTGCTTCATTCAAATCCCCATAATCCATCATATTGTTGGGCTCTGCGATTTGGTCTTTGGGTAGTAGTGAGAATTTGAAGGGGATTTTGAAAATGTCGAGGAGATTTTGAAGAACGATTAAGCTGAAAAATAGCTAAAAAGTGTTTGCTGTTGAGTTTCATTAGAAAGTGTCGGCTGCTACATGTGTAAAGTGGTGTTAGCAACCCGTAAATTGTCCGTTGCTACCTGCGAAGAGCCAGCTGCAACCTGTGAGATGTCGGCTGCTACTAACACGTTGCCTTTTGCAGCCAGTGAGTTGTCCGCGGCTAACCGCAAGGTGTCGGCTGCAACCAGTGAAATGCCCGCCGCTACCTCTAAGGTGTCGGCTGCTACCTTAAGGGTCTAATTTTTCAGAAGTTTGTGTTCTGTTGTTTTTATTGTGAAATTTTCCGAAATTTCCGCACAAAACAAACTCTCCTTCTGCAAAGAACAAAGCATGCGGACACGGAAGAGACGCCGGCTGCTGGCGAAATTCAATTTCCCGCCACTCTTCAACAGTCTGCGCGTCTTGTCTTACCGCACTGCCTAGGCTCGGTTCGAAATTTGCACGTATCCTCATCATGGTGTCAAATTGAATTCTTGTGGGTTTTCTGGTCATCCGGGCGTGGCGGACTTGAACCCCAAAACCTAACTTGGGGCAGGGGCGACCACGTGTGCGGTGTGTGCAGGATGAAGCCCAAAGTTCGGCGAGAAAAAAGAGGACCCGGATTTTCGGTGGAAGAGCTCATGCCCTCAGGGGTTCAGAGGATCTTTTTGTTTCCACGTTTGCAACGGTGGTGCAAAATAGGGATTTGTGTGGAGAGAAGCGGTATGCGTGATATCTTTAAGGATCCCGTAAGGTGTCGGCTGCTACCTGTGTGGTGTCAGCTGCTACCCGTAAGGTGTCGGCTGCTACTCGAAAGATGACGGCTGCTACCTGTCAGGTGTCGGCTGCTCCCGCAATGTATCAGCTGCTCCCGCAATGTGTCGGCTGCTACCGGTAAGGCGTCGGATGCTCCCACCATGTGTCTGCTTCTACTCGTAAGTTGTCGGCTGCTCTCCGAATATAACGATTGCTACCCGTAAGGTGTCGGTTGCCAGCTTTAAAATGCCCGCCATAACCCGTATAACGTCGGCTGCTAATTTTGAGCTCCATTCCAGAGATTCTTCACTTTATAACTGACTACTCATCGTGCAAAAAAGCCAATTCCGTGAATGCGAGCTAATTCCAGCAGCGCGCAAACTAATAATCCATACACTTCAAGATAGAAAGCTCTCTAAATTTCCGGATTTCCACACTAATTCGCGATTCATGTCATTTGGTTGAAGAAAAATTGTGTGCATTTTCAGATGTAAAATTGTGTGTGCGCATTTCCGTCCTTCTTCTCGAAAATTGAGCTAATCTTCTACTCTCGGAGCGCAGCTAAATATGGAGCTGCGTGATGAGCAACTATTTTTGTTTATTTAAGTAAAAGGGGACAAGCGTTTCAGGGATTCTTGATAATGAAAAGTGCGCAAAAAACTAATTGAAAATTCTGGAATAAATTTGAAAAAAAAACATAATTTTTCAGAAGAAAACGAGCCATCTTCCTGCTGACAACATCTTGGATTTTAGGCCTTTTGGTTGCAATTTTGCCACTTTTCAATGTATTTGGGTTTGCTGAGTAAGTTTTTTTTTGCAAAAAAAAAGTTTTCCGATCTCGCCCCCAGGGCTATTAGAAGTTTGATAGTTTGATTCCAACTCCTCCAATTCCAAAAATTACTTTTTTCATTCAAGAGTAGTAGAAGAAGAGAAAAAATAAATTAAAACCGCGAGCTCTGCTAATTTCCGACGCCTTTCAATGGAAAATAAAAGTTTTTTGAATGGAAATAGTGTAGTAGACGTGGATTGTGCGCAGAGAAAAACGTAAAAAGTAAAGTACAACCAAAATACAATGACACTAGAGCTAGAGAGTTTGGAGGAGAAATGTGTAGTGGAGGGATCTGGGTAGTAAAGTGTCGGCTGCTTCCGGCAACAACCCAAAAAAATGTCGGCTGCTACCTTTGAGGTGTCGGCTGCTACCTTCAAAGTGTCGGCTGCTATTCTTAAGGCATCGGATGCTATTTTGAGGTGTCGGCTGGAACCTATATGGTATCGGCTGCTACCTTTGAGGTGTCGGCTGCTACCTTTAATGTGCCGGATTCTTTCTTTAAAATGTCGGCTGCTACCTTTAATGTGTCGGCTGTTACCTTTAATGTGTCGGCTTTTACCTTTAATGTGCCGGCTTCTACCTTTAAATTGTCGGTTGCTACCTTTGAGAAACCCTGAAAATTGCCAGCAGCCACTCGCAAATTGTCGGCTGCTCCTTAACCTCCCTAATTTCAGAACGCAATCTCTTTTTATCGAAAATGGAGAAATGTGCCACTTCACAATGGTCGTCGACTATCGCTATCTAGTCTACGTGATCTTCTTCTCGACAATCTTAGCGCCAACCGCTATTATAGTATTACTGTACTCAAGTATATACAGTAGAATCCGGACGGAAGAGAAGCAGGTAGGCGTTGGACAAACCGACACACAAATAGACCAAAGCGTTTACAGGTCAAGTGCCTGCTGCGGCAATCAGAGAGAGAACGTCGGATGGCGGGAAGGCGGAAGTTGATTCGAATTTTATTGATTTTAGTTGTGTCCTATGGGATTTGTTGGTAAGCTTTGCACTTTTTTGGAGCAGCCGACATTTAACGAGACTTTTCTTTCAGGTACCCCTTGTACATTATCAACACGATTGACTACTTTTGGCCGGAATTTTCAATCAATAGCCTCACTTTATGGACCGTTATCATGTCACACATGTCTTGCGCGCTGAATCCGCTGATCTACGCATACGGTATGCCGGGATTCAAGAAGGTAACAAAAATCAGTGAGAAATCTACAGTAAAAGAAGTTATTTTTCAGGCTCTCCGAGCATTCTTCAACATTCAAACTGATAACAACACCTGTGCAAACTACTCGTGTTATATGAGGTAGGTAGTTTGGAAAAACATAGAGGTGCAGCCGACAGAATTCAGGTCGGCTGCAACTACCCGCAAAACGTCGGCCACTTGTTCCACCTAGAGTAGTCCACATTTTTGAAATATTTATAGTTTCAGATCAACCGCAAACCAAAAGCAGCGGAGCATCAGCGTGCGTGGCATGCCATACGAAACCTCGCTTGCCGCAATTCGGAAAATTTCCGCTCCAACTCCGACGATGCTCGACAGACATCGATCCCGACGACGCCAGACGGTTGATCATATTGATTTGTGATTCGATTTATACACTCTAATCCCAATAGTTCTTTCATTTATTTCGATTTATGTAGATACTCATTTTCTCGGCTTTTCTCAATTTTTCTACCGGTCCGAAATTTTGCATCTCAATTTTTTGTGTGAAACTGATCTTAATAATTTATAATTTATAACTCAACGCATTCCAAAATAAATGTTCTATAAGTACGTCACAAATGTTTCTCGAGAAGTGAATGTACATATAATTGGCGTACCGGACATAACGGTAACAGGCTATTATTTCGCCTCCGAGAAGAACATGCGTCTTTTGAAGGATGTTTCTAGTTTGTTAGTCAATTAGCAACGCCGGGAGAAGATGTGCGTTGGATTCGGGAGGTTGAAGTTCATAAAGTTTTGGAAATTTTTCAAAATACTGCATCTCTTACTTTGACAGCTTATATCTCAGTTGTCGTCTGTTTTATTCAAAAATTTCCAACTGGTGAACTATTTTTAAGTTCATTTTTATTGTGTTGTAGTTACTTTTTCACTGATATCAATAAAATGAACCGAGTTATAACCATTCAAACTAATTTAGTGGGGTGTAGACTCAAACGCTAGTTCTTAAAGGCAGGCGTAACTCGGTTCACTTTGAAGATATTAGTACAAAATAAAGTACATACTATAGTAAAAGAATTCACAAATATTTTTTCAGTTGATAACTTTTAAGTAGGGCAAACGACGACTGAGGTATAAGCTGTCAAAGTTGGGGTGCATAATCATATTTTCATAGCAACCATTGATCTTCGAATTTCGGTTTTTCTGTCAATTTTAATTCAAAATTGTTGCTTATTTTATTTGCAAAAAGGTCTTTGCCTTCACGAAAAGATCAAAAGTGGGCAATTCCTGTTCGGGAAGAGTGTACTTCGGGATCAATTGACTTCACTTCTACACTCCCCCGTCCCAGCAGCTATTCACCGTGCTTCCCTTTTCTGGGAAGAAGCCAACAAAGTACCTACGGTTGTCTCTTTAGAAATTTGGATTTTCCTCAAAGAAATGAATCACCCTATGTTTTCATTAATAGCTATACTATCCTGGCTTACTACTTCAGGAAATTCATGTATTGCAACAAGCCCGACAAGTATGGTTTTTTATTTGAATTCAGATTCAGTAAACTAGAATTTTTCCAGCAACTGTAACTACCACAGACGCCTCCGTAACCACTACACCACCCACGACTACACCACCCACGACTGCAGTCGTGACAGGTAACTTTATTGAAAAAAACCGCTCTCAAATTCTCTAAAAGTTTTGCAGATTGCACCACGTGTACGGCTGCGCTGATTACGTTAACCCAAGGCACTGATGGAGCGGTGGTAATTATTACTTCATCATTATTCAAAGTTTAAATATCAAAAAAAAGTATTACTTTTCAGGATGCCACTCCGGTAGAAGGAGTCGATGCAACTGGCTGTGCAACTATTACCTATACTTGTGAAAATACTCCGGTAGATGCACAGAATGTCATTTTTCTTACCGTAAGTTACGAGTATTATCAATAATTAAACCAGTCGCACAACTAATTACTAACTACGCTAGAAAAATTGCCGCTCAAACAAAAGAAGAGCACTTCTGCGCGTTAGAGCGCATTTGAGTGGTCGTAGTACATAATTTTTTAACCCCAAAATATTTTCCCAGAAATAGCGAATTTTTATAATACAAAGTTTGTTTTCAGTTCTACGGTGGCGGTATAGATCGAGGCGTTGATCAAGGCACCGGATCCCTGAACGTGTTGCTGAATTGTGTCGACGGAGCTTGGGTCAGAGGCGGTCTTGTGATCGATGAAATCCTATGTCAAGTGATTTGATGCTCGGACAGTTTTGTAGAATTAATAATAATAGTAATAATCATATTTATTTAATGATAACAATATTTGAATAAAGTGATTGTTTGACCTTGCATCCTTTTGCAGAAATATGATTAAAATCTCGTCAGGAATGTGAACTTTACTCAAAACAGACCCCTATCCTGTCCAACGATCTGCTAAACTTCTCACATTTTCGAAACGGTTACAGTTATGCCAATTCTCTGACACTCTACAATTTAAACATTATTAAATGAGAAAACAACATAACGTATTCTGTCTGCCGGTCTCCACAATTCACACGCTCTCTCCGCGCCGTTCGTCTTAGTAATGAAGCAAATCAAACACGATCTTTTGTTGGCAATTGACATGTGGGAGGCCAAAACAGTAATAATATTCGTGTGGACTTGTTTTTCGCCCAAATGTTTCACCCAAATGGTATAAAAAGCGTGGCGGCGTTCGAAACGGCACTTCGATTCGTCGTCATGGCAGACGAAAAACTCAAACTCGCAGAGATCGAGAGCCTTAAGAAGGTCGCCTTCTTTGGTAAGTAGTTTTTTTCCGTTTTTTTTAATTTCTGAAATTTTTCTCCAGGCATCTCTGTGGCTACCATCGCCACCTTGGTCGCCATTGTCGCAACGCCCATGATGTACAACTACCTGCAACACGTGCAGTCTTCCCTTCAAAACGAGGTTAGTCTAGACACTTCAAACTAGTCGGAAATCAAAAAAAAATTTAAATTTTGGAAAAGTAGCTCAAAAAGTTTGCCGCCAGCAGGGGTCGAACCTGCGACCTTGGGCTTATTAGACCCACGCTCTAACCGACTGAGCTATGGCGGCCGATGAGAGAGTAGAGAAGGAGGGTTTTGAAAATAGGGGGACAACTGATGCCTCCGTCTCTTTTTATTTCCTTTTTTTCTCTACACTCTCTCCACGACGACCCCTCACTATTGGCATGCTGCCAAAAAGTGGTTTTTCGCAGAAAAACGACAAATTTCCAGGTTGAATTCTGCCGTCACCGCACCGATGGGCTTTGGGACGAGTTTGGCCGCTTCGAAGTGGTGCGCGGAAAGGAATCCCGTGTGAAGAGACGGGCACGTGCCTTCGGAAGCGGTAGCTACGCTGCTGGAGGAGCCGGTGGAGGTGGTGGCGGAGGATACGCTACCGGAGGTGGAGGCGGTGGAGGTGGCGGAGGATGCTGCTCTTGCGGAATTGGAGCCGCCGGACCAGCTGGACCACCAGGAGCCGATGGAAATCCAGGAACTGACGGAGCTGCCGGAAACCCAGGACAAGCTGGAGCCGACGCTTCACAAGATGCTCCATCTGCCTCAGATTTCTGCTTCGACTGCCCACCAGGACCAGCTGGACCAGCCGGAAACGCCGGACCACCAGGAGCTCCAGGAGGACCAGGAGCCCCAGGAAACACTCCATCTGGCGGAGCCGCCGGACCACCAGGACCACCAGGACCACCAGGAGGACCCGGAAATGACGGACAACCAGGAGGACCAGGAAACCCGGGAGCTCCAGGAGCAGTCACCGAGGTTCCAGGCCAACAAGGACCACCAGGACCACCAGGACCAGCCGGACCACCAGGACCAGCCGGAAACGCCGGACAAGCTGGATATGCTCAGCCAGGACCGGCCGGACCACCAGGAGACGCTGGACCGGACGGAGCACCAGGAAACCCAGGACAGCCAGGAGCACCAGGAGACGCTGGAGCCCCAGGATCCGGCGGAGGATGCGACCATTGCCCACCACCACGTACCGCTCCGGGATATTAGATTGCCATATTGTATTGACATTACGCTTTGGAACTCAGTTCTCGAATGCATATCTTTTCACAGTCGATTTCTGTCGATTAATGAAGCTTTTCACAGCTCAGAATTGTTCAAACTTTTTATTTTTGTTTTTTCGAACCGCCACAGCCGTGGAAACGCGTTAAGAAAATCTTGATTTACCTATCAGGAAGTACGAATTTATTTCAATTAAATACAGAAAATCCCTAGGTTAGAAAAAAAGCCTAATCAAAATTCCTAACGACGGTGCTTTCACCTTCTGCTGGCCCGACAACCACTTGATTCCTCCTACAATTCCGACAAATCAGCCGTCGAGGTGACAACATCACCATGATTGCTCTCGTATTCCGTTTATTACACAACAGATACGATATTTGAATGATAAGCGGAGTTGTGCCAAAGTTTGACCAGTTTTGTAGGAGCATTCCCTAGAAAAAGCAGAGGACTCAAGTTTAATCGAACCTAACGGCTAGTTAATATGTATACTCACAATTTTCCGTTCAGATGCGAATTTGGTGCCAATAATCTGATTATAAAACAGTAACACTATAAAAAACATTTTCGACGCGCAAATCACGACAGCTTGGTAACGAATGTATCGATCAGGTTTTGATTGAGCCAAGGAAATTAGGTGGATCTTCTGTCGGACACTAACGAATATAGGGCAATAGAGAGCTGTGGAAAGTATGGCGATGGCTTCCAAGGAGAAGTAGACGGTCTGAAAATTAGGGGATCTGGTAGAGCCTCCAATTACAGATGGTAATATGTGAGGCAGGGCTACAAACTAGCAGCTGGAATTTACAGTAAAATATCTTGCGGCAAATCCAGGTCCAACTCCCCCACCTACCGTGTAAGCTTCATCTATAACGGCCAAAACTTCAGTTCCATTGTAACCGACTTCCCACTCCAACATTGTATAATTTTGAGCTTCCCAGTCCCCTTTCGCGTAAACCATTCCAGCATTGACAATAAAAAATGTGAAGTAGAGAAGTATAATAAAAACCTTCCATGTTTTCGATTTGAAACTAAAGAACTTCTCAAAATCCGGCAGGAAAAATATAAGGAAACGCTGAAGTGCTAGGATAGCCAACAGAAAATTGAAAATTGGAGAGACTGTCGACATTAAAAATTGGTACATGTAATATATCGTTTGAATGTTCATATTTGGCCAAAAGAATAACGATACGGTCTGGAAGGGATAGCTCAGAATAACTATAAGCATGAAGCAGACAAATCGGTGGAAGTGTTGAAGGATCGGGTATATTGGGGACTCTTGTTCTTTAGCCTTATTCTTTCGGAACACTTTGAAATAAATGGGAAACGTTAGAAGAGACAATAGTGATGCGAATATTGCTAGTAAAATTGTGATACTGTGTAGAATGCCCATCGCGATGAAAGCTTTGAAAGGGATAATGAATACAGCTTCTGCACACACCGCTAATAATTTCACAAGTTCGACCTCTGACTCGGATGGTTTGGCTTTGGAATGGAACCTTGCATCTGTGAAATAGGATGTGCGGATTTTGATCGTCATTTTCAGAGTAGCTGTGAGTTTGATATGCTAGTTATTTTGTTTTTCAACATTTTGAAATACACCTGCTTTGGACTTCGACTGAATATGATCTGTGGTTAGAGTCTAATCAAATGTATGACAAGTAGGAGATAACATTTATCAGGTCTTAGATCCTAGATTTTCATTGTCTCCTGGTGGTCTGGCTGATCCGGGAACCTCGGTGACTGCTCTTGGAGCTCCTGGGCTTCCTGGTCTTTCTAGTTGTCCAGGTAGTCCAGCTGCTCCAGCCGCTCCAATTCTAGCTCTTCAAAGCAGCAAGGTTTAATGCGACTAGCTTCTTGGGAGGCAGTCTGCTGAAGTGTTGAAGATCGCCTCTACGTTGATCAGTTGGAATGAACAAAGTTTCATTGCTAAAATCACATGGTTCTCTAAAAATTATTATTCCACCTGCTTGGCCAGCCTTTAATCACAATTTATTCAGAATGTTTTTGCTAAGATACCGGGAATATTTTTTTTGAAATCATGGAATATCAACAATAAGTAGTATAATAAAAAAACGGTTCACATATTCATATTTTCCTTAGCGTCTAGGATCAAACATTTTGGTGTACTTCGCGAAGAGTGGAGCCTTCTTAGGCTTCTTCGACGTCACTTTGCTGACGAGTTTGGGTACGGTGGGAGTTGTCGGGGATTTGACGGTCTTGGTGGATGTCGACCTCCGACGGGCTATAGGCATCGGGGCAATGTCGATCAGGATCTGAAGTTTATTGCTTTTACTCATGCTTTTGCTCGTGGTGGAAAAACTACCGTCTGTCGCTTCTGTGTTGCTCTGTGATAGGAGTTGCCAATGCGCATTGTGAGCTCCTCGAGCTTCTCCTGTGCTACAGATTGCTTCAGTTGTTCTTCATCGACCTGGTTAGGTTGTGCAATGGACAGAAGGCCTTCTGAATGGCTACCTGGCTTAGGTTCATTTTCCTCCAAATTGTTATTTTTTTCCATAGCGATTTGTTCGTCGAGATAACTTTTTGGAAGACTTCTGTGGCCTGTAAGTTTTTGAAATTTAGCTTAAAGCAGATCTTAAAACAATATTAGACAGAAAAAACCTTAATAAGTTTTGGACAAAATCCTTGTAGAGCCTCTGATTTATTTTTCCTTGGGAGACTTTTGACAAAATTTTGGTAGATTTGCTCAAAGCACTCAAGCTTTCAAACTCTCACTTTTCTCACCCACCTTGTGAATACACATCGCTGCATATTTGCGCTGTAAGCTTTTCAAGTTCATCATATTCATCTTCAGTACCCTTCACGAATCCCATAGGGCTCCCCGGTGGCAGATTATCGACGACAGGAACCCCCAACAACTCATTTACGTAAGCTTAAAATTGGTGGTCGTTGGTAATATTTTATCCGGGCAGACTTCTTACCTGACGAGTCTCCAAGACTCAACTGCATAAAGTCAAAGCCCTGCTGGGTTACCGTGGCACTCATCAGCTCATCTGAAAGGATTTCATATCGATTTTATAATGTGTTATAATGTTGTCTAATTGTTCATCGGAGCCAAATTTTCAGATCTGTTCGGGTAAGATAAGTATGATCAGCTCAGACTCTCAAAATCCGATAATACTTTAGGTACTTTGGCTCACTTTTTGGTCTTGCCGTTTGACCTCCAAAAACTGCGGGAGTTGACAATAGAAAACTCACGTGCAAGTTTCCCGCAATTTTTGGAGGTCAAACAGCGTGGGGTCGACCTGAATACCCGTGTGACCAGCGCTTTGCAACAGTTACCCAGAGTAAATTTTCACTTGAAGACTGTCAAATTTTCACAGGCTACATCTACAAAACCCAACATGGATGGGCGGCAATAAGTCAGTGCCGTTATCTACGACCGCCAACAATTGGTTTTAACGCCCGGTAAACTTGGATAAGAGCTTAGGCTTGCAACAAGGACTGCCTAGGCCTTACCTTCATCGCCACAATCAATCCGCAACTCGGGCTCCTCATAGTCTTCCAAATCTGAGTCGTCGAACATTGCGTCGAGATTAATAATATCCTGCGACATTTTTGCGATTCTGTAATCCTGATTACATAAAGCCTGCGGCACCCGAAACAGATTAAGGATTAGCTTTTTCGTGCCGAAGTATACATTTTTGATCAGTTGATAAAAAGGCTTTTATTCTACGCTTTTGCATATGAATAAGCAAATAACAATAGAGTATGAGGAAATGTGAGAAAAAATAACTTTTTTTCTTAGCTCAAAACTGAAAACTTGAATTGAAGCCTAACAAAAATCGGTGAGGCGAATGAAATGTTGGCCTAACTTGACGAAATACTTTCTCATTTTGTTTTCCTCCCACGTTTAAATTAATTTCCGTGTAGGGCTCAAAATCTGAATATGTCAACCACATCATGGGACACATGGGGTGGGAAAGAAAGAGGCATAAACAAACGCGCGCACCCTGCAATTACGGGGAATGTTGAGAAGGGAAAGAAACTTAAAGTTCAGGAAAGTAGGTGGAAGATCAGGTGAGCTTTTGGCAAAACTGGTCAGGCTTCGAGATGTGTCCATGAGGACACTTGCCTGAAAAGACACGGGTAGACAACAATTTGAACTTTTGTGCAGTTTTTCGGTAGGTAAGGGAAGCGGCGAACAACTTGCGGGACCTCCTTAGGTGAGAAAACCTCAGGCAGCCGACACTTTACGGGTGGTTGTACTTGGTTATAGTTAATTTCTGCAATTAAAGCAGATATGGAACGGCGGACACCTTGCAGGTTCAAGTTGAGATTCTTATTGCTGGAAAAAGCAACCGACACTTTACGGGTGGCTACTTGGTTATAGTTAATTCATGCAATTAAAGCAGATATGGAACGGCGGACACCTTACAGGTTCCAGTTGAGATTCTTATTGCTGGAAAAAGCAACCGACACTTTACGGGTTGGAAATATATTATAATATTTTATTTGATATTATTTTAAAAGGGGCAAAATTTGAGAAGAGAACAAAATGGGCACATTTTGTTTCCAAATATATTGCCAACATCTAAGCCGATAGCAAATGAAAAATCCGATATATTTAGATTCTCTATATAGTAATCTCTCCAAGTTTTTGTTCAAAAAATTATGCCTAATAGTAAAACATCTCACATGACACGAAACTCGGTGAAGCGGCGAGCACCGATACGATGAAATGATGTAGATATAATCCTTCATCAGTCTCCGCCAAACAAAAATAGTTTCTGCTGTTAAGCCACCCCGCCCCAATTTTTAATGGGAAATTGATAAAAGTTTGAATGCTAGCCCAAAGCTCGCGGGATTAGGTCTCTCGCGTGACAATTGGCTATAAGGGAAATTGAATAGGGAACACGTCATGGCTTCAGGATTAGGTTAGGTTTTGATAGATCGGTCAAATTGGTGGAACGGGTTCAGGCCTTGAATAGAAAATAATTTTGGTTAGAGCTGAGTTAAAAATGAATTGCAAAAATTGCACTGAATTTTTAGTTAGACATAAATGGTTAGCCATACATATGTTAAACGGATTTTTGAAGATAATGTTCTTAGATATCAGTTTTTGATAAGCGGTGCACTTATTCACGGCGAAAATTTGCAGATCTAACAAACATAGGCGGAATTGGCAAAACGAGGCAAAGCTGATAAAAATGGAGCGAAAAAAGGGCAAAAAAAGGCGGATTTGGAGAAAAATGTAGAGCATCAAAAATGTTAAAAGTGGGCAGAAACAGTAAAAAGTACATCGTTTTTCAAAATTTTGCAAAAAAAATGGATAGGGCTGAACTATTTTTTGAGTTTCCGCGCACATGCATCGCATTTTTTGGCTAAATAAATAATTTTCTTAACCATTTTTTGATGGTAGATTTTTAATTAAATTTTTTCAAATTTTCGAGACATTTTTTTGCAAAAAACAGTAAAATTGACCTTAAAATCGATATTGCACAATTAAAACAAATCATTAAAAATTTAGAAAAATTCTACAAATTTTTTTTATAGCTATATTCGGTATATTGAAACATTTTTTTACTATTTTAATCCAAAAATTTACATCCAAACCACAATCTTCTAGAAACTGAGAACTCTTCCCAAAACTGAGAGAATTGAAAAATTACTTTTTTTTGACTAGAAAAGAGGCAGCTTAAAAGATGGACGCGGGCAAAACTGGTGAAATCTAGTTAGGAGAAGAAAATGAGAAGCAATGTTCTCTTTAGCAGAAAAATGAATTTGTTTATAAATTCATTGTACTTAGATTTTTTTTAAAGTTAATTACATCAATGAAAATTAAACAAATAAAAAATAGGAGAAACGTTTTTGACAAATTGCATAAAAATTGTGAAAACTGAAAATATAGGTAGGAAAAGCTGACAAATTTGTACACATTTTCATTTAAAAGACGCCGGAAATAAGGCTAATGAGAATACATTGAAAATTGAAGAGAACTGGTAAAAGCCGAGCAAAAATGGAATAAAAAGGATGGAGCCTGGCTGCGACAGCGTGGAGCAACTTTTGCAGAAAAATGAAAATTTAATGCAGAAGTAGCATGCTAATTAAAAATCGGAGAAAAGTGAAGAAGAAGTAGGGATCACCAAATGGAAAAGTGAAAAGAGGAAAAAATAAGGTCTAAATATTCCTCATAAACTAATTGTGATTATAAAGTACTTTATAAAATAAATTTATCTATTCAACCTTTAAGCTTGATTACAGCTTAAGCCTACAAGCTCTATCCCATTTCTCAAACTAGTCGTTAAGTTTTCAACTTTAAATGTTGAAAAATTTGGTGAATTTCCTTAAAAAAGTGCATCTAGGTTTTGAATTGGATTCTGAGTATGTAGGGGAAGTGAGAAATATCAAACAATCATTTTATACAATTTTGTAAGCAATAATTTGTAAAAAGTACAAAAAAATGTCTGGAAGATAACTTTGACGTATATACTGGAAAAAAATTCTTAAAATAAGGTAGAATTCACAGAAAATAAATGCTGAATAGAATGAAAATTGAGTAGAATTTGTGAAAGTGGATGAAAATAGCAACAAGCTGTAATTTACGTTGTTCAAAATAGGTTAGAAGTAGTCGCAAACATGCCTGCCTACGTGCCTACACGCGTTCCTACTTTACTTATGCGATAGGCAGGCATGCAGGCGAGTAGGCAAGCTAGTACAGCCTTTAAATAGTTAAAAAGAGAAGCCAAAGTCGTTACACAAAAATGTTCTCAATTGGTGTTGAGCAGTTGGAATGGGCTCAAAGTTGACAAGAACGTTTAAAAATTCATGTTCTACCAGAATATGAATGTGCTTTTTGTTGAGCTCCGACGATCTGAAACATTAATAAAAGTTCAAAGACACAAGACTAATTTTGCTATTAAATATGATTAAATACAATTGAATGTAGCTTTAACTTGCTTTTTGAAATGAAAAATCTGCAAAAAATCTTTGAAAACGGACCTTAAAATTGCAGCCAAAAACTGCTTAAAAAACGTCAAAAATCCCAATTTTTCAGCCAAATTTTCAGTAAACCAAGTCTAAAAATGAGTGGGCAGATGATACATGACTATAGTTTCAACTCCAAAAACGTCACATATCTGATATTTATTTCCACGTTACCTAATTTTGGCTTAATCTTTAAAAAATATATTTGGAAATGTGCCAAAATAATTGAGATTTCTCGAAGAGGGGGGGGGGGGGGAGATTTATTAGAAGCCCTTTCAAATTGTGCTTGGTGACGTTTTTAGGGAGAGTTCGTGATCTTTCGGAAGATTATTTTTTTTCGTAAATAGATTTACTAGGGCTTTTTTATTTGAGGAAATAAAATAATGGAAATGTCAAAAATAATTTGGAGAGTATTTTGACAATTTTTTTAAAAACCAAACAAATTTGAAAAATCGCAAAAGTCTGCCGCAATTCCGCTTTCAAAGAGCACAAAATTATGTTCTAAGAGTTTACCAGAAAATCAAGAAAATCGGAAAAGGAATGTATGGTTCAGTTGGTGGAAAAAATGCAAAAATCATTCGACCGGAAGCTTTTTAAACGAACTAAAATCTGGCCAGCACGAGAGGCCGGAAATGATTACTCATACATGTTGGAACGACATTTGAAAAAAAGTGGAAATTTTCAGCTGTTTCAGAATCAAAAAATTGGAAAAACGAGAACAAGTGCAAATTAACAATTGTGGAAAATTACAGTGATTCGGAAAAGTTCTGAAATTAGGAAAAAATTCTGAAAAAAAATTGACATTGCGTGACTGCCAAATCAAGCAGAACCCCACTATTTTTTTAAAAATAATTTTTAAGGAAACTTTTTTGGAAATTTATTGAAAATAAGTTTTTAGAACATTCTATACATTTCCGTATATTTTTTTTGAAGAAGAATTTTCAACTTTTTATCAATTTTCAAAAAGTTTATCACTTAAGTAGGTATATAAATGTGTACAATTGAAACAAAAACTTGTGTTCTCTGCATACATTTCTATAAGGTTTTGTGCTGTCAATTTGCCAAAACTTCCATATTTGATTTTCTTCAAACTTTTAGTTTTTAAAAAATTTTTCCCTTTCAAATTTAAACTTTCAAACTAGTAATTGCGTAGAAACATAAAATTATAAACTTCTAGGTGTTGCTGCTCACGGAGCAACTTTTTTTGTTTCTTGAGATATACAAACATAGACTTTTGTAAAAGCTCCACTAATTTTGGCAAACGTTTCAAATTTTGAATACTCCTTTAGTTTGCCCGCCTACGTGCCTACCTATTGCATACTTTCTTTATTTAGGCTAGGAGGTTAAGCAAAATTACAATAAAAAACTTTCCGCAATTACCGGTTGTCGAAAATATTTTATTTGGCAACTTGGGAAATTTTTCGGCGCCTCTTTTCCCGTATTCCATGTAAATGACCTACGACCTTCCCGGGAGCCCAAATCGATAAAAGTAGCATGCCAGGTGAGCGGAGAAAAATACAAAAAATGTTATTCATCACACTATTCCGCTCTCATTTTTATCGGTTTTCCTCTTTTTTTCTTGATTTTTCTTTTCCATTTTCTCAGAAATTCTAAAATAGTGATAAAATTTTGGTAAAAATTCAAACGTTTGAACTTTTGAACTTAAAAATGTCAATTTTCAGCCAAACCCCTCCATTTCCACCGAAACTTGCAAAATGTCCGCCCAACTGCAGAAGATCATCGCCGACAACTCGGAGCTCATTCAGGAGAAGAGCAAGAAGAGCGACCAGGATGAGCTCGGCAAGCGAATTGATGCGCTGCTCTGGGAGGTGGACACTCTTCAGAAGAACATTGCCGAGACTAAGGAAATGTGTCGGCGTTGGGGAGACGAGCGGAAGAGAGAAGGTGAGTTGTTGATTGGTTTAGAAGATTGGCAGTTTGGAGCTCGGCAGATTAAGGTAGATTTCCAGTTGTTAAGTTTTTTGGTGGCCTTTTTGAGAGCTACACTGTGGCTTTTTGGGTTAGTGGCCGGTTGCCGAGTTTCCTGCCTACGTGCTTACCTACTTACCTACCTACTATGCACAAATTGTGGCCCCTGCCATGTTTTATTTGTCCTAGAAACTTATTATTTCCCATTTTCAGCCGCCGAATTCGCCAAACTCCTCGACTCTTCCGATGATGACCAAAACTGAGCTTTCACCTCCACAAATCCATATCAATTTCATTTTCTTTCTGCCAAAAAATGTATTTATATTAAAAAATTGTTCACTGTAAAATTGCAATAAACGTTACTATGTGTTTTCTGAAAATCAAAACTGCAGCTGACACTTTACAGGATTTAGGAACCAGAGAGGTTTCAAAAACAGTCCGCGATTTTATATCCCAAAATTTGCGGAAGTCTTTTTAAAAAATTCCTGCAAGTTTTCCACATAGATTTACCAATTTTGTGAAACTTTTGAATTTTTTTGACGTTGAGATTTCCAGACATTGAAAATTTAAAGTTAGAAATTAAAAAAAAACAACCTGTAGGAATTTCCACATTTTAACAAGAACATACATCTTTAAATATTTTATTCTATCAAAGTAAATTTTAAAAAAAACAATTAATTAGGTACTTAATAGATTATTAGGTAATTAGGTACTTCTCCAACAATCATTCTAAAACAATAGTGAGAAACTTCCGGCATTGAGTTAATAAAAATCGCTGCCCTTGTTTCATCGCAACTCCTTTCAATTTCATATCCAAACGTGAATACTTCATTGTAAATGCTAAAGATTTCATCTTCGAGGATCACTTGGTAAGCAACATTTTTAAAGATTATTGTGGGGCTATAGGCGTTCAATCCAAAAATTTCTAGCACTTCAAGCCGTTTGTTAGAGCCATTTAGCCAATGTTTTAAGAAGAAATTCAAATTTTTACTGGATATTGCAGAATCTAGTAATTTCAAAGTTGAAATGTTCATTGCCAAAAGTTGATTAAGCGTTAATTGAAATTGATGTCTTCCGTAATACTTCACACTTTTGAAATTCAATATAAAAATTGTATTTAAAGGCTTCCTTCCTAGCGATTTTCCCTTACAAGTTGTAAGACTTTCCGGGTATTGGAAGCTTCTTAAAATTTTCAAAATGAAATCAATTACACAATAAAAAGATTGTGCGTTGAAAATTCGGAATAAATCGCGAGGAAACCAAGTTCTATTGAACCCTTTTCCTGAAAATGAAATTATATCGATTTTCGGGCCACCGAATATATCGAGAAAATGCTTCATCCAATCCTTTATTGCGAACCCGGCAATGCTCCATTCTGTTCGAATGAAATTATTTCCATTGATGATCATTTCGCATTCGTTGAAATTTTTTCGAAGGACGTTTCTCTGATCAGCTAGAAGTTCGAACAGGCAGATATGTTTTGTGATTGGGCTCAGATCAAATTGAATTGTGTCGTCAAACTCGATTCGGATAGTTTTTTGCTTATTGGAAGTTGTGGAGTACATTACACAAGACTTCGCATATTTGGAGCAGACGGAGAAGGCGATTCTGAATGATTTTGTGGATCAGATTTTGTTTTAAAAATCACGTGGTGTCAGGCTCAGTTTGATTTACAAAAAATGCGGGAATTTTTTCCCAAAAAATTGTGACGTCAGCACGCTCATGCGAAATCAGTTGAGATTTCTACGTCTCACCTCCCGCATTTTTCGAAGATCAAAGCGAAAATCCCGCCAAAATTTCATAGTTTTGAAAATTGAATTCCGCATGTAGTTTTAAATTTTAAATTTGAATTTTGTGCCACTTTGCAAAAAACAAAAATTGAATTTACCGCTCAAAAACTTACAAATCAAGGCATTTGAACTGTCGGAGCACTTGGAAAATTGTATTTTTCGGGAGACGTAACAATTTGAATATAGTAGTCATGGGTCGGTCGATAATGTCACAAATGAGAGATGTACATAATAGGGAAAGAGCAGAGAGGAAGAGTCGTCTGTCATAATTGCCCCACCGTCAGGCAAGATGACGTAACTTTAAAGGTACACGCTATGTTCATGTTTATCTAGGTATTTTGATGCACCATCAAGTGCCAAATTTTTCACTTGTGAGATTATTGTCTGAAACTGTAATACTCAGTCATATTTGTAAGAATATATAACAGAAAAAGCAAAAAACCTCAGGATGGAAGAGAAAATTTGTCGGAAAAAGGAAACAAAGGACAGCAAGCAAGGGGCGAGCCATCTACAGATCATTTTCAGATTTTTTTGCCGATTTTCACAGAATGCTCTGGAAGTTCTTGAACGCTTCAGACTGCTACCAGAATTTTCAGGAAACTTAAAAAATTGGTTGTCGATGACTTTTATTAGCCAAGAAAGTTGCCAACTTTTGCAGGAAATTGCCAAAAAAATTCTAAACATTATCGAGTTATATTTTCCACAAGTTTTAAAATTTTTCAGAATGTAACTCTAAATAAAAAATTTGTATCTTTTTTAAAAATATCTCAAACGTTTTCAGAAAACCACCGGATGTTAAGGAACGCAGCTGACATTCAGAAAGTTGCTAAGAAAATTGCTGAAACTTTTGAAAAGTGGGTTTTCTCCTCTATCTTTCCGTTGCCAATATAATCTCATTTTAAACAAAAAGATGTGCACCGAATTTTTCTAAAAATCCCATCGAAAAATTGGTTTTTGTTGTCATTCCACAGTGTGATCATGACGTTTCAAAAAATAGATAAATTCGGCGGACAATACCTCGATTGATAAAATTTAAAAGTTTTTGTAAAGTTTCTTATCGATAAATGAAACCGGCACAATTTATTGGTTTTTGAAGCTGTTTCCTCAGTAATTTTTATTAGGTTATCACTGATAACGTGATGTACATATTTCGAAAATTTTCCTCAGTGTTCAGAAAAAGCAAACAGTGGGGGTGTATGAATTATGATTCATTTTTCATGAAGCAAAAACAAAAATTTCAAAAACGTTATCTTTTTGTATTTTTGGCTATATTCTGCAATTTCACACACTTTTCCTTTAATTTTGAGAGGTTTTCTAACTATTCTCGGCAACTTGTAAAAAACTTCCGCAAATTTTCGTCAATTTTTGCTAACTTCCGGCAAGTTTCGGCAACATTCGCCAATTTTCGCAAACATTCGGCAACATATGAAAATTTCGCAAAATTTCGCCACATTTTGCCACTTTCCGGCAACTATCGGCAATTGTCGGTAACTTACGGCAACTTTTGGCAACTTTCACCAATTTTTGCTAACTTTCCCTAATTTTCGCCAACTTTCGGCAACATTTGCCAACTTTTGCCATTTTTCGCCAACTTTCGACAACTTTCCGCCATTTTCGCAAGCTTCCGCAATTTTCCGACAACTTTTGCCAACTTATGCCAATTTTCGGGAACTAACGGCAATTTTCGGCAATTTTCGTCAACTTTCGGCAACGTTTGCCAATTTTCGTTAACTTTCTGAAACCTTCGTCCATTTTCTGCAACTTACCCCAACTTTTGCAAAATTTCGGCACCGTTCGCCAATTTCGGCCAACTTTCGACAATTCGCGTCAGCTTGCGCCAACTTTCGTAAACTTTCGGCTTGAACCTTTTTTTTCTCAAATTATCCGCAACTTTTACCAACTTTCTGAAAACTTTTGGCTCGTCAATATTTTGCGTTTTTTTTTCCTTCCGCAACCAAAATTTTTCTAACAAACTCTCCCGATCACCACTACAATTTAATGCGAACAATTCCATGCCATTACTGACTGTTTTCACACCCATTTTTCTCTGCGTCCCCTCACAATTCTCAGTCTCCGCCCACCATAAATGTGCCGTCGATTGTGGGCTCACTGTTTTAATGATGTGGAATACGCGATCGGGGCGCCCTTCTCTGTTTTTTTGTTGATGTTTCACTCAATTTATCAGATATTTGACATTACCCCATCTTTTCCAGATGCCCTTCAAACTAAGCCCTGACTGCATTGTGCTCGCCGAGCCCGAGAAGCTTCACTATCCCGGTGACACTGTTTCCGGGCATATTGTGCTCAAGTTCGAGAAGTTTTCCACGTGCCGCGCCATCACTCTGACTGTCAAGGGAAAAGCCGAGACAGGATGGGACAATGTGACGAAGGTCGGACAATGGACCTATTTTAATGAGAGCGGTGTGCTCTGGAAAGCTGAAATGTCGGAGGTTCGTGAGCATGGATGTGTTCATTTAACAAATCTAAAAAATTCCAGAATCGAATAGAGCCCGGCACGCACAGGATCCCATTCGACTACACCGTGCCCGAGAACATCCCACAATCGTTCGAGGGACCTTTCGGGTTCATTCGATTCTACATCAAAGTGCACATGGATCGCCCACACGCGCTTGATCAATGTGTTAAGAAGGAGTTCCTGGTCACTCAGAAACCAACGGTAGTGTCGAAGAAGCATCTGGGCCCGGAGCATATCATTAGATATTGCCAGAAGTTGAATTGCAACAGAGGAGAAATCTATTTTGAGGTAAGCATAAGAACTATTCACATCTGGATGCCATATGTAGAAAGTCACAAGCCTTTTCTAGCCAACCCTTATGTTTTCTAATCTGCTTTTGTCAGCACCAACAATTTCAAAATAACTCTATGTTGACGCCATCATCCCTCTTACATCACTTTTTCTGTGCACATGTCTCTGATACATATGTGGTAAAATTCGGTAGACATTGACAAGTGTGTGCTCACTTTTATGGTACTCCTAAAGGTCACCTGTTGTTACTCGCGCCTCGGTCTCACGAGTTATGATAGAGGGTATAGCTGTGATGGTTTTTTTTAAATGAAGACAAACACATAATCTTCCAGGCTCAACTCTCGAACCGTATCATCTTCTTTGACGATCCGATCTCCTTGATCATTAAGATCAAAAACTGCAGCTCCAGAACCATCAAGAAAATCTCGCTTGAAGCCTTCCAAAGAATCGAGTACTACTCCACCACATCGGCCTGCCGAAAGACTCACTCAGTTCTCATCGGAAAAACTGGAAAATCCGAGCTGAAAATCCGCAACGACGAGATCGCCATCTCGACGTTCTCCATGAAGTTCAAGGAGCCGGCCACCCCTTCATTCGCCTCGGAGCTGATTCAGGTCTCTTATGTTCTGCTGGTCAACTTGTTCACCGACGGATTCTGGGCTGCGCCACTCGTTTTTCCGGTGGAATTCGAGGTTGGGAAGAAATCTGATGTTGGGACTGAAGATGAGGAGACCTGCGATGGGTTGATCAATTTCGATGAGGATTAATTTGATTTTTTTACTCTTCAATATTATTCCCAAACACTTCCTCCATTTTGTCTAAAAAACTTATAAGTGTCTAACTTTACTTCATATTGATGATTTCCAAGCACCATGTTTTCTCGGAATATTTTGCCTGTGCTTCCCATATTGCTGTTTTTCCAATTTCCATCAGTTGCCTTGATTGGACCACTAATACATTGCCATAATTTCAATTAGAATAATTAGTATTTCCTTCAAACGCCCCCCGAAGCCCCCTGGCCTCCACTGAAGTCCGACAAATTTATTTGTTCGTTGTTAATGAAGTAAAAAAAGTTTAAAAGCAGAAATCTGCATCACAGAATGCATTCAGAAGAGTACTGTCGTCCATATCAATTAATTATTATATTCAAAGATCTCTGATCTGAACTCCGATTTTTTTGCCAATTTATAGATACGAATTAATTCTGATTCGAATGAACTGTTATATTTGGTAAACAACCATTCCTAATGATAACCTCTGTGTGACCACAAAAACAGATAACAGTAAACCCGTTCTACTAATTGATAATAAATTTGAGATGAGGAATATCAACAACCTTGATCTTCTTGTTACTTTTAAATGCAAGTAAAGTTTTTATTAACCGCCCCTTCTGTAAGTATTTAAGTCCCCAAATTCAGTAGGCACATGTTCATTGCGTCATGCCTACTCCATCCCAAGTGCAAACTCTATTGCCCTTACCGTTAGTTTAAACTCTGCTTTTTCTATAGTATCCTATTAGAAACAAATTTCAGACTTGAAAAAAGGCCGAAACTAATATGGGACAAGGCTTACAAAATTGGTTTTGCATTACTGTTCCTTTGTGGGACCTTTGCTATCTTGGGCAATTTTCAGGGGAAATCGAGTACTAGGAATGCAAGAAGTGTCACCGGTGGGATTCTGAGTTCTTGGGGCTTTAGGCCGTTTTCATCTCTTTTTTTCAGACAATGAAAAACGTATTATTGGACTATACTCTGAGTTCGAGACCATGCCAATATCAAAGAAGCAGCTTGCCAAGCTGACTCACGCAGTCTTCAGATTCGTCAGTATGACAGATGATGGGCAATTGGAAATGAGTGAGCGTGCGAAAGAAAGATTCAAAGATTTGAAGTCAAAGGTGAAGAATTCAATGACTATGCTGATGATTTCCATTGGTGGATTTGAGAACTCGAATTATTTTTCCTCGGTACTAGAGGATGAGCAGAAAAAAAGGTAGATATGAGTAAAGAGAACAAAATTTGAAGCATAATTTTTTCAGCATCTTCATTAAATCCATCCTATCATTCCTTATTGAGCACAAGATTGACGGCGTCGATATATTCTGGAAATGGCCAAAGCTCGGAAATAGAGCGAGTTACTCCAAGTTTCTTCGAGAGTTGAATCAGAAGCTTAAAAATCAAGAGAAACGGTATATCCTGTCAGTGGTAGTTCCACCAGTTGATGTAGACAACTTCGAGATGGGATTCGACTTGGATGAAATCATAGAACATGTTGATTTCCTAAACGTGCATTCTATGGATTTTGCGGGCCCGTGGGCCAATCAGTATGGAGTACCGACGGGGCCGTCGGCTCCGATGTGCGGTGGGTTTGGCGCTAGGAAGAATTTCAACGTGCATCACACTATGAAATATTACGTTGAAAAAATTGAAGATCCAAGCAAGTTGAATCTAGTCATTCCATTTTATGCGAGACGTTGGGAACATGTGAAAGAAAGCCTCGATTCCAACACTGAAGTATTCAGAAATGCAGATTTGGTGAATGGAATAGCTGTGGGGGAACCGTACATATCAAGATGGTCTGCTGAGAAAACTCACGGTTTATCGCTTGGCTCAACTAATTGGGATACTGAAACAAAAACATCATTCCTCTGGGACAAAAACAAAAACACGTTTGTGACACTCGAAAGTGACCGGAGTATTCGAGAGAAGAAGAAATACGTCTGCGATATGAAGCTTGGTGGAGTTTGGATTTGGACAGTGGATATGGATGACAGTGCTGGAAGTCTTCTGAATGCGGTGTCTTCCAATAACTTTTGCACTAGAGATTTTGCACTTTTGCACTAGAGAAAACTTTCGATTTTACCAAACATGATTATTTAGAGTCAAGTGCAAGACCTAATGTTACTTCTACAACAACAGCTCCTACAACAGGTAAGCTTTGCAAATCTATTTATTTAATGTCCTTTAAGTCCTTATTTAGTTTTTATTAATGCCTTTATTTAATGCCTTTAATTAATGCCTTTAATTAATGCCTTTATTTAAGGTCTCTATTTGATGTATTTATTTAATGCTGTTATTTTTAAGCGAATAATTTGATGACAAAACTCATATAGTTATACTTCACGTCGTATTTTTATCTCCTTAAAATGCAATATTAACAGTTTTTATAGTTCTCCTCATGAAAAAATCAAGTTTAGTTTCCAAATGTGTATCTCATTAAATTATGATTCTTAAGAGTCAAGTGCAATACCTGATGTTACTTCTACGACTACAACAAGTAAGTTTCCTGAATATAACTTTTAAGTACTGTGTAATAGTATGAGATAAAACCAAATTAACTGTATTCAAAAATTGTTATCATTAACTATATAAATTTTATATCTATGTATTAGTCACAATTTGAACGGAGTTTCATTGCTATTTTAATCATCATTATTCAGAGTCAAGTACTACGCCTCCTGTTGAATCTACGACAACAGCTCCTGTAACAAGTAAGTTTTCTAAAAAAATTGTATTCCTTTCACTCTTACAATTAAATCACTGACATGATGTCAAAATCGAATTAGTCATGCTTGACAACTTAATTGCAATAATCGCAATTTAAAAAGGATTCATTTTTAGAGTCAAGTAGTACACCTCCTGTTAAATCTACGACAATAGCTCCTGTAACAAGTGAAGTTTTATTTCAAAGACAAGTGATAATAATATGAAATTTCAGTGCCGAGTACTACAGAAAAAACTACATTCACTTCAACTTCTTCCTCTACAACAAGTAAATTATCATACGGTATTTTATTTCCCAACATACTTTTTTTTTGCAGGTTCCCCTGTATGTTCAAAGCGAACTGTTGGATTTTTCACTGGCAATAGTACGACAAGCATTACACAAGATCAAATGAGAAAGCTAACACATGCAACTTTCTGTCGTATTTTTTTGAACTCCAGTGGAATTTTGGATTTTGAAAGATCCAAATATAAAACTAGATTTCTAGCTTTTAGAGATGCAGCAAAAAGTGCAAATACGAAGACTTTAGTCTCTATTTCCATAGACTGGCATACAATGGCGTTTAAAAAAAGAATAAGGTAACATTTTAAATAAAGCGTGCACGTAACAATGTTTGTGAGTTTTCAGATTATTGGCCGGAAATATCACGTCATTCCTAAAAGAATATAAGTTGGATGGTGTGGACATCCAATGCAATTGGGTGCTGGAATCCAACCAGCACATGGTTTCAGAGTTTCTTTCTGAATTACGACAGGCTCTGCAAACCCAGTATCTAATCTCAATTCAAGTGCCTGCATTTATGCAAAACTACAATTTGGATGATATTCCGGAGCATGTTGACTATATTAATGTCTACTCAATGGAAAAGTTTAGTTCACTAATTGGTCCTCTTCCACTGTACTCCGGCCATGAACCACAGATAAACTTCAACGTCGCTAGAATTATGGATGGTTATACTAGTAACAATGAAAAGCACGCTAAGAAGTTTAATCTAGGAATTTTATTTTCTGCCAAGCTATGGAAAAATGTTGAAGAACCCGCCGAAAATGGAAGGGACTTGTTCATCCACGCTGATAAAGGAGCTACCATGTCACGATCAATTGCAAAGAAAAAAGGATGGAGACTGACATCTGCTGATTGGGATGAGACGACTAAGACTTCGTATATTTGGAATCCCGAAACAAAGGAATTGCTAACATTTGAAACTGATCGGAGTATAAATGAAAAAACCAAGTACATAAAGCGGGTGAATATTGGTGGAGTCTGTCTTTGGGCAGTGGATATGGACGACGGTACTCTTCTGGAAGCAGTGTATGATGCAGATTTGTGTTTTGGTAAATAGTGATATTTTTTTCGATTTTATTGCATGTTTTCTTCAAATCTCACTTAATTTTATTCCTTATTTGTTCACAAGCCTTACTTTGTCCTGTATATTCAGTTCAAATTGGAAATCGGCAATTTTTCATTTTTCTTGGAAAATCATTTTTAAATAAAAAAACCAGGATAAATAAACTTGCGGATCTATCTCCTTGCTGAGATCTATTTTTGAGCAAATTTTTTGAAGGATCAATTTTGAAGAATCCTCAAGGAGTGAAAATTTATTATCTAACAAATCTAATAATTAATTATAAGTATTGGTTGATATCTGTCCAACTGTCACCACAGTAACCGCTCGTTTTTTCTGCGAAGAAAACATCGAACTTCGTAGATGTCTGTTTGTGAGAAACATGATTATTGCTGATCTGGAATTTTTATTTGAAATGAAGAGGTGGAAAAAAACTAACCCAACATTGAAAGTGTCAAATGCAAGAAATTGTAGAATATACATAGCATCAGTTTTGCAGCTAGCGCATGTAGCAAAAGTCAGCTGGAATTTTTGCGTATGTGACCTTTAGCGGCCGGTAAGACCAACCTGAGTACCGGCGACCAGTAAAAATGTGCAGGAAATCGAGATGCTCGTAAAACAAAGCGATCTTTCAATTGATCGTACACGATCTGATAGACATGCTAGTTTGTAAAATGTTACAGAGGTGCAAACTATTGTGAAGCCCAAAGCAGTCAGGATGCAGATGGACTGGAACAGTGACAGTGAAGCCTGAAATTTTCTGGGTTTTTTTTGCCGGTTTTCGCCTATCTTAGTTACCCATTTCACTGCTTTTATATAATCCACCCCAAATCCACCGCGTACACTTGATGCAATAACTTGAGATATCATAATGTTCCAGAGACCGGCAAACGGGAGAATTAGCATAATAAAACTAGCAATTGGTGTGATTTTGTTCCAAAACTGTAAATTTAAAACTCGTATCTCAAACTAAAGAGCCCGTCTTACCTGGTTATATGTCGCTGGCATCAGGACACATGACATTCTGTTCAAGACCATGAAAATTTGGGATAAGGATTTTACGAATCTCGCATGGTTTTGAGCAACATATAAGACTTTTAAAAATATGGTTGGGGTGCTGAAAAATGTGCTCACAAAGGGGCAAAGTTGCGGGATGTACATGAAGATTCTCCCAAAGAATATATCGTAGAGAAGGAGAGTGGTACTCTGAAAAGTATATGGTTCCAGGCAGGGATCAATATTTTTGACCAAAAATCTGTCAAATCGGCAACTTGCCGGTTTGCCAATTTGCCGAATATCAATTTGCCGTAAGTTTCTAGGGGGACTTTTTATAAGACGGAAACACTTAAAACTGTGCCTTTTTGCATTCTTTGCCCGTTTTCTTTAGATATTTTCATATAATTTGCTTACTTTTCAAAATAGACATAGGAAAAGTTATAGGATGCGGCCGGTTTGCCGAAAATTTCGATTCCGGTAATATGCCGATTTGCCGGAATTTTTGATTCCAGCAATTTGCCGTTCTACCGGTTTTAGGATAGCTCAGGCAAGCGTGCCTACTGCTGCCTAGTAGGCTTTTTAGGTCACCTCCTTACCGCAAACAAATCCGCCCTGAACAACACAAAAAACGAGTTATCCTTGAAATATTTCCTATCCGAAATCAAAATAATCTTGAGCAAACTAATGTGACAAAATAATCCAACAGATAAATAACAAGCAGTCACAAAATATATTGCATTTTCGAATAGAATATCATAATTCGGATCACATATTGATTCGGAATCAAGTGTTAAGTTTGTTGTGCCCATGTTTGACTGAAGTGAGATTTTGAGCTCCAAAGCAGAAACGTGAGTTCTGGAGAATGTCAGACGAAAAATAATTACAAGGTTGCTCAAATTTAGGGCTGAATTGAAATAGAATATAGGGGAGAACTAGCTCAGTTTAAAATTATTTCAAAAGGGCAACTTAAAAGTGATTGGTTAAAAACCAGACATCTATCAAGGGGCATAAATGGCAAGAATTGGACAGTTTTAGGGCAAACCGGCAAACCGACTTGAAAGGCAGGAGGTCAAAATTAGTATCTAAAACATGGCACAGTCGGGCAGCTTTAGGTCAAAAAAATTTGGTTGAACGGAGCTATTGCGGCAAAGTTCGGGTAGATTTTAAAAAAATGGCAAAAGTCTGTAAATTTTAAATTTGTCCAGCACAACAGAAAACTGGCAAAAATGCCACGTAAATGGCAGAATTTGCCCAAAAAACGGGCAACCACAAACATATCAATTCAGAGCAAATGTTTTGTTATTCAGTTACCGGAAATTATTGTGGTTATTGATATTCTCTGTGTGGCCAAAAAATATAATTATATGTTGCTATCTGTCTTCTTTTTCGGCATTTTTTTCACGTTTTTGAGAAAAATCAGAAAATTTTTTCATCATAAAATGCTTCATTTTCACTTTCTATTCATCTACACACCAATCATCCAAAGTGAAAAATCTTATTATTTGCAGTATCCGCAAGTTTTTGGGCATTGGGTTTTCATCATATCTCTGAAAATTTGGTTACTTTTAGGAGTTCGCTATAATAAGAAATTTACCTGTAAACACTGTCATTGCACCTGGATTTGTTGGCTGCACATTCGGAGCGTCCGGTGCTGGGGTTTACAAGGTCTGCGCAGGTTGAGGGAGTTCCGGTGCCTGTAATATTGTGACAAACATTCATAATGAATTGTCAAGTGTTTTTATTAATTGTCATATGTAATTATGAATTGTCAATTGTCATTTAGAATTGTCAATTGTCATGATGAATTGCCAAATGTCATTATGAATTGTCAATTGTCATGACGAATTGCTAAGAAATGACACTTGTCATTTAGAATTGACAAAAACCCAAATTTTCATTAGGATCTGTCAATTGTCAACCGCAATTGTCAAATGTCAGTGGAAATTGTCAATTGTTATTCTAAATTGCCATTGGTTATTTTAAATAGTCAATTGTCATTTAGAATTCTCCACTGTCATTTGTAATTGTCAGTTGTCATCAATAATTGTCAATTCTTATTAGAAACTGCCAATCATATTTTAGAATTGTCACGTATTACCAAGAGTTGAAACTGTTATTTAGAATAGTCAATTGTCATGCAGAGATGTCAATTGTCATTCAGAATTGTCAAACTGACAGTTGTCAATAAGGATTTACAATTGTCGTTAAGATTTGGCAATTGTCATTTAGAGCTGATAATTTTTTTCTACTATTTTGCCGATTTGACAACTGTTGTAGAATTGCCAATTGACATTAGAATTTCTAATTGTCATTGCCTCTTTCTCCCTCAGAACTCACAAAATCCGCAAGTTTTCGCGCATTGTTGTGTCATCAAAGTCTTGTACTGACTATTGTTACAGTAGCTCTTCAATCCAGGGCACTCATTGACACCATTGGCATTGGTCTTGTCAGCACACGTGACAACTTGGTCACTGGCACAACAGTCTCCACTAGTGACGACAGTGTAGCCACTTGGGCATAACCCACCAACTGATGCTGAAAATTTTGAAAATAATGTATTGTCATGACAATTTCCATTAAGAATCGGGAAATTGTCAAATACTTACGACCAAGAAGACCGATTGCATTGCATGTTGTCTGAGCCCCAACAGACACGACGATGAAAGCCAGAATAGCCAAAAACTTGCACATTTTTCGCAAAATCAAGTGAGGAATATGCGTCTGCCAACCATTTTTATACCGGGGTTACGGTACAGGCCAGCTAATTAAATACGAGAAAATGCGCCAACTTTTTCAGTTTTTCGATCTTTAATTGATGTCACCGCCGATGTTTGGCCTTATTTGAACAGTTGTAATGCTGAAAGGTGACACATTGGGAAAATTTGATTTTTTGAGCACTTAACAAAATCCGGACGAAAATTGTGCTTCTGTAAAAGCGGTAAGATCAAAAAAGAGTTCAGAAAAATTTTAGAAAAAAAAATAATTACTCACTTCCTACTCGTGTGCGTTTTGGTCGAGTGAGCAATTGGAGCTCGTCGCTACAATATTTTTTGGTTTGGATTCATTTTTTTTCTTATTTTTCTTTTTCTTTTCAATCATGTGCTCCTCTTTGTCGATTTTTAATACAAATTTACATATCCAAAACATCAACTCTTCTAGGGCACACTTTTCAGCAAAATTAATTGATTTTCCGCATATTTTTCACCTGCCAAACTTCACCTGTCATAGGCTTGTCAAGTTAAAATTTACGTTTTTCATTTCTCATTTTGCGGCCTTTTTTCAACCAAAACGTCTCAAAATTTCAGCCGAACATGCTTCTAGCTTTGCTAATTTCAACCCTGCTTGCCCAAGTTGAGGCTAACCCGGCTCACCGAGCCCATGCAGTTGGGCTCGAGGAGGTTATCCTGGAAGTTCAGGATGCCATCCGAAGCGTTGTCAATCATAGGTAGTGCTCTTTAAATAAAGGGTAAGAGCTCAGAAATCGTGTTTTTTGTAGATCCACATTCCTGCAGGATGAGATGAAGAAGACGTGTCTGGGAAAGGATTTCATGATGATGAAGGTCAATATTGTGGAGGGGCTCAAACATAATGAGACCATCTACGAGAATTACGCTCATTGGGGAGATAATGTAAGTTCTGATGATGTGAAGGTGCTTGCCTACATATTTGTCCAAAAATTGTGTGGTGTCGTTTTAGTTGTGCTGGTTTTATATGACAGCCAAAATACATGTACGTATTTCAATTAACTTGGGTAAAGATTGTGAAAAAATTATCTGGCAGTAGGCGCGAATGTAGGCACATGGCCGACGTAGGTCGCCTAGAAGGTAGGCAGGCAGGTCCTCTGGTCTTACAGTTTTTGTGTAGTCCCTTGCCTTAAAGGCGATCTACGTCTACCTAGTGCCTACAAACAAAAGCCTACTCCAAATGTGAAATTCGTTAATCTACACTGGGCAAAGATCAAACACCAAAATTGTAAAAATAGGCGGTAGGCACGAAGCATCCACAAACTTTTGTAGGCATAATATAGACAGGCAGGCAAGTAGGCACAAGGTAGGCAAACATGTTGGTAGGCACCAAATAGGTATGTAGGCACAAAATCTACCTACCACACCTTTCTTCTGTTTTTCAGTGTGTCTTCCATGTCTACGACGCTGGCGTTGTCTCCCTCCAGAAATGGTGTCTAGAGGACCCGGCTCGCCATTTGATCTACGAGCAAAATCAGACCGAGAGAAGATTGGATGGAACTCAGATGATTATCGACACCAAGTGCCATCTCTTCGGGGATGATCGTAAGTTGCTCAGGCGCATATCTCACCTGATTTTTGTTTTAGCTAAAAGTTTTCAATTAACAAATTGTTAATTGCATCTTTTCCTATAGTTTTGTGGTTGAAATTTTTTGGATATTTCAAAAACTAACCAAGATATGTCTAGATTAAAATACGGTACTCTATTTTTAGGAAAATTTAATTTCTCATAGTCAGTTATTCTAAATTTTGCAGCAGACTGGTGGTGTTTGGTTGAGAACTTTACGAAACTAATATTTTTTTTAGTTTTAATTAAAAATTAACATTTCACCTGCCACTATAGTTAACATTCTCGGAACAAGTTCAAAAGCCAAAAATAATTTTGATTTCAGCTGACGACTTCTTCCAAAACCTCTCGGAGAACTTCATCAAGATCTTCATTATTGTGGCGTCGGTCTCAATTATTTTGTGAGACAATTTGGAAAAATTGAAAATCAATATTTTCAATCTGAATTCCAGGATCATCGTCAACTGGATCTTCCGTCGTGACGTCGTCGTCGTGGTGAACAACGTTGCCGAGAAAGCCAAGCTCGTGGAGGAGAAGATCGAAAGCGCCGTCGAGCAGCACCACGAGTGGAAGCAAAAGGACCTTGACGACTCCAACGATAAGGCTCTGCTTCTGGAAAATCAGGAGCAGAACGAGTCCGCCTGACTAGAGGAGAAGCTCAAGTCACTTGGATTTCTTTGAGTAAATTTTTCACCTTTTTTCACCCGAAAAATTTCAAAATTTCATCTTCCAAAAACTCGAAGAATTCCGCTTAAAGTGACTTGAGCTTCATATTGTGTGGTTGTTCACGCAAATTCAATAAAGTTTTTTACAATGTTATACAAAATTAATTTATTATATAATTGAAGAATTATTGTGCACGGAGGTGAAGATCTTAACCACTGTGCTTCCAGGAGGTGAAGCTTTCCGCCTGTAGAAGGTTCCAGAGAATCCCAAAAAGTTTGACAACTGGGGGCTTGAGAGCATGATAATTACAGCTGATCTGAAATCCCGAAAAAATATTTTCCTTCTCATAAGGTCTGCAACCACTCACCCAACGGTCAAAAAATCAAATGCAAAAAACTGGAAAAGCAGATAAAGCCGATTTTTCAGACAAACCTCGCAGAAAACAAAAATTAGCTGAAAAATCTAAGTTTTACTTTAGTAATTATGGTTCATTTACCTGTGACACTGCAACCACTAAAAATGCAATCGAATAAAAAAGTGAAACAAAGCATAGAGATTTCTCGGCGGACTTTATGCGATCCGGCAAAATTATGAGCTTATAGAGGGAGACCGAGGAGCAAATAATGGTGAAGCAAAGAGCGATGAGCAGGAAAATTGATTGGAACATTGATAAGGAGGCCTGGAAATTTGAAAGAAAAAAGTTGTTGGAAGCTAGCAGCTTTCGAGAAAATGTGCCAAAAGTTTGAAACAATTTGTCAAAATTATTATATTTTCTCAAGGAACTTTCTCCCAAAAATAAACCTACCCATTGCACATATTTGACATAAGAAGCATTAAATCCTCCGTAAGACGGAAATATGTACATTCTGGAGAGCAAAAGATTCCACGATCCGAAAAATGGTAGCGCCAATACTACGAAAACAGTTGTCACGGCCAATTTGTTCCAAATCTGAAATATTAGAAATGGGTCTCGACACGACAACTACCGTACCTTTTCATAACCAATTGGAGATATCACACAGCACATTCTGTTCAGAACCATCAAAATTTGAGCAACTGATTTGGACATTCTTGCGTGATTGTACATCCAGTAGTACATTTTTAGAAATAGAGAAGGTTCGAAAAAGAGTGGACTGACAAGTGGGCAGAGTGGTGGGATGAACATGAAGAGACGGTTGAAGAAGATGCCCCAGAATATGAGAACGAGGCTCTGGAAGAAGGTCTCCGGTGTTAAGAGAAAGTTGAAGAAAGTTAGGTGAAAGTTGGCAGTCTCTTCATCGGATGTGAGAGTTCAATGTTTTAAATAACTTGCTCTAAAATTTCTGCAACTTTCTACAAATGGTTTCAAACTTTTTATTGATTTTCGATAATTCACATAATTATTTTACTATTGCTAGATTGATCAACTTTCTACGATTTTCGGAATTTTTCTATAGGATTCTTAAAAACGTTCATTTCCTTCCAACTTCTGTTAACTGTCTACAAACTTTTGAAAAGTTTTTGCCAACGTTCTGCCTACTTTCACGCAACTTTCGTTAGACATCTTCCAATTTTTGGCATATTTTCACAAAATTTTTGCTACTTTTGCTAGACATTTGCGCTACTTACCACAACAGAATCCGTTGCAAAAATTCTAAAAAACGAGTTGTTCCTGAACACTTTCCTCTGCTTAATCAGCAAAATTCTCAAAATGAGCACGTGCAAAATTGCTCCAGGAATCAGATATAAGCAGAATCCAACAAATTTCGAAGCTTCCACAAAATCATCATAGCTTTTGCTACAATTGATACGAATTGAGGTGTTCATAGGAAATTGTGTGTAACTGAATATTTTCCAAGAGTTTCAGCAAAAATGTCAAAAAATTTAATAACTGGTTGATGTTTTTTTTTAAACAAAATATCAATATAGCAGCTGAATCTGTTTCCGAAATGTTTTTTTTCTGTACGAGACGTTAAGAGATTTTGTAACTGAAAATATTTATTTTCAAATGTTCAACAAAGTTCTAAAAAATTTCCCGATCAAGCCCACGAACTTCTCAGCTGCTCGAAATACGCTTCTGTCTCTTTTCCAGCACTTGATGCTGTAGAATATGAGTTTTGGTGAGCCACAGATGAGCTTTTGAGCCTCCTGATAATTGGGAGCCCGCTTATAAATCGCTCTTTCCAAGCTGGGGAGCAACTGAGCAGAGTTAGGCTCATTACAAGAGCTGGTCTGAAAACAGGAAATTTCAAAGAGGTATTTCCTGAGCCTAAGCCCTAAGCCTGAGCCTAAGCCTAAGCCTAAGCCTAATCCTAAGCCTAAGCCTAAGCCTAAGCCTAAGCCCGAAGATATTGACTTACAAAAGCATGGAATTATCCAAAGCATGCACAAAAAATGCATCGTATCCATGCGGATCAAACAATAAAACTGCAAGTAAAATAGTTACAACAAGGATAAATACACTAGCTGAAACTACAAGCTTCCGGGCTAACTGAAAATATTTTAAATTTCAGATTTTCAAAAAATATTTCCGAAAAGCAACTCACAATCAAACTCTTAATATTCTCTTCAATCTGAAATTTTCTCGCTAACGAATACTTCTCATTATGCGTGAATTTCAGGTTAACAATTCGATTCCGCCACGCCAGGTTCACCCTCCACAGCATTATATACCCGAAAACTGCAACCGAGCCAATGAAAATGCTCTGCAGACATGTTTGGAGAAGTGGTGTCCGGTTGTTGGTGGTTTGATACGCGTACGGAAGGGTGATTAGATTTGTGGCAGCTATTAACAAAATTGGGATATGACGTCGACTCACGTGTTCGTAATCTCTGAAAAATTTGATCTTTTGAACAGTTTTTAGGTGGGTGAGGGGAGCGGCGGACAGCCTGCGGGATCTCCTCCGCAGGCGAAAAGGCAGCCGACACTTTCCGGGTGGGTACTTGGTTAAAATCAATTTGTGCAATTCTAAAAAAAGCGGCGGACACCTTGCGGGTTCAAGCTGAGCTTTCTTCTTGCAGTAAAAGGCAGCCGACACTTTGCGGGTTGAAAATATTGCCAAATTTTTGCAGGTGCATTTTGTTTTACGTTCATTCTACATACAAACGTGCTGAAATGAAGACCAAGCAGCTGAACCATTTTTTGGTCAGAATTTCTCGCTGCTGACGCGTATCTAACAGCCGACACATCACATTTCAGAAAACTTACTGTATATACCACGTGGCACAGACCCTCTCCAACCCGACAGCCAACACGGCAAAAAGTATCGAATACATATAATGCCATAGAAAGTAGCTTGCAAAGTAAATCGGCCAAATATTGACGTCCTCCCGAAGAATTGCCGATTTTTCAACAGTATCACTCCACCAATCATAATAGGTTTTATTAATATCCATTGATATTTTAATGATCCCAAATTGATAGGGGATTAACACGATTTTCGCCAAAAACGCTTGAAACCACTGGCACAAAAACCAGCACATCATAATATTCATATTATCGTGGAACACTTTAATTGTTAGAAAAATCCAGCAGATTCTGACTAAAATGTATCCGGTTAGAATGTATATAGAGGTTTGAAATATTGCAAATACGTAGAATATATAGGGTTCTCGAATTTTGTCGTTTAGTGAGTAGATTGGGATCCAGTAGGTGTTGCCTGTGGAGTTAAGGTAGATCACCACCATTTTTTGAGCTGAAAATTGAAACTTTGGAAATTTTATTTTTCTAAAGCTGAAATAACAGTAATCCTGTAGTACCAATACAGTACTCCTACAGTACCACATTTAATGAACTTAAAAATAGTCGGAGTTCACTAAAAACCAGTAAGGTGTCGGCTGCTAAACTCATATATTCATAACTTCGAAACTATAACTTTTCTGAAACCCGTACGATGTCAGCTGCTTTAGTACTATCAATTTTTACTTAGAATCAGTCAAAACTATAGAAAAAAAAATTTTCTAGAAAGTTGTGAGCTCGACATGTTTTAGTTCAAATGTTTCAAAAAGTAGAAAAAAAATTTTTGATAAAAATTCAAATTGAAGATTTTTATAAAGAAGAAAAAAAAATTTTACAAAAAATTTAAAAAAAAACTCAGATGATTTTTTAAAAGTTTTTAATTTTTTGTCCAATTCTAAAGTAATGTAATTTCAAGAAAAAAAAATTCAAAAAAAATTCAAAAAAAAATTTCAAAAAAATTCGAAAAAAAATTTGTAAAAATTGTTTTCTTTAAAAATGTCATTCAAAAAAGTTTCTATTTTTCTCAGACAGACATTTCTACATATCAAACATCATGAAAAACAATTTCTATAAACTACTAATTCCGCCAGAAACTAGTATGTCAGAAAACAACATCACCTGCGTCGTGCTCGGTGTTAGAATTTTTTATAAAGTTGTTAACAAAAAAATGTTCTTTGTTTGATGTATTCATGTGAAAATGTGAAACATACTAGTTATAAAATAATGAAAACCAGAACAAAATTTTTTTGGTTTTTTTTCTTTTTTTTTTCTGACTCAGTTCCAGTTCCTTATCACTAATTAGAGAGTAATATGTCTAGAATTTGAAGTTTAAAACTCTAATCAAACGGAAAAGGTGTGAAACATTTGAGAAATTTCACTTGAATGATTTTAAAAAATTGGATATTCAAGTTTATACCAAAAAAAGGTTTTAGAAAATTTGATGGGTTACTGGTGTCAGGCTGTCCCATTACGGTGTGATCTACAAAAACGCGGGAAATTTTTGCCCAAAAAAAGTGACGTCAGCACGTTCTTAACCATGCGAGATCAGTTGAGAAGTCTGCGTCTCAACTCCCGCATTTTTTGTAGATCTACGTAAATCAAATCAAAATGGAACACTCTGTCACCACGTGATTTTGCAGGAATTTTTTATTTTTCAAAAAAAAAAGGTTAATTTTCCGAAAGATTAAACAATTTCTGAAACAAATTATAGCTTTATGCTATTAAAACTAAAATATGTGGACTACGGTAGCTGCGAGATTCCGCAAACACGGAATGCGACGTCATTTTGCGTACCAACAATTTTCGCGCGGAAACACAAATATTCAATCAGAAATTTTAGCCTAAATGTCAATATTTTTAAGAAAATAACTTATTTTTCTCGCTGAAAATCATTTTTTCGAGAACACATTTTCTGAAAAAAAAAACAGAAAACTGCGAATACGTCTGAAATTCACACAATTAGCAGAAAAAACAAGTCGTATGTTTGACGTATACCTGATAAAATAGTTACGGAACTGAAAACACACTGTGATTTTTGAGAAAAAAAAGTGGTTTAATCTGAAATCTGAAATATTAGGTCCGGGCTCCATTAAGTATGAATGTTCACAGTTCCTTGCATTTTTTAAAATATATATATATATATATATATATATAATTTACTTTGCTGAAATTTCAGGTAAAACGAATGAAAAGTTATGCCTTTTTTGAACAATTTTTTGAACAAACATGAAAAATTTATGTTATCTTTAATATACGTTTATTAGACATGAAATTGAGTGAAATACAGAAAAATATGATTATTCAACGAATGGTCTTTCAGTATACATTTCCGAGCCGGAAACTATTATGGAGAATTTTCAAAAGAGCAGTCTTCCTATTGTTGCATTTTATGTAAAAGTTGTATTCTTCAGACCTGAAAAACTCTTATATTTTATAAAACAAGCGAACTAGGGCTTTCATGAGAGGGGTTTCTCAGGGCCTAACGCCTGCCTCCGACCTTGGCGAGAGGCAGTGAAAAAGGTGGTTCTTAAAGGGTGATTCTTTAAGTAGCGTCAGTGGGGATTTTGGAAATTTAAGAAAATTTTGCAGGTTTCGACCCCTACAATGTTTTAATACAAACAATTTAAACAAAATTAAAACAAAAATGTAGAAAAAAAAAATTTTTTTTTGGTCGACTTCCAAAATTATGATTGACAAAAACTGAGAAATTGCCACTTTTTGAAAGTAAATAAAAAATTTTCCCACGGCGCCACTCCACCTTTAAGGGGTGGCTGGCGCCTGCATGGAAGCTCCAAGCACGTGGTGTCAGAAAGTCTTATCGCGGTTTGATCTATAAAAAATGCAGGGAATTTTTTCCGAGAAAAAATGTGACGTCAGCACACTCTTAACCATGCGAGATCAGTTGAGAAGGCTGCGTCTCAACTCCCGCATTTTTCGTAGATCAAAACGAAATGGGAATCTCTGACTCCACGTGTCCAACTAAAACTCACCCTTGTTCAGAATTCGTGCCTTCAAGAATAATAGATTTATCAAGAGTTAAAGCCATCCCTGACGCCGAGAAAAATGTCAAGTTCCGGTTCGCCTGCCATTTTTTGAGCAGCACGTTCAAATAATCACTGGGTATAGTAATCCTGGTCAGTGCCACACACTTACAGCTGACCATCAAATCAATATCGGACAATTCAACCGTATGCTGTGTTCTTAGATGAATTCTCAACTCATTCACATCACATTTAAGCATTTCTCGAAAAAGCTCATGTGAGATTTGTTCTCCGTCAAACCTCAAATAATGAACATATATACCTTTTGTTACGATAACTTCAACTAATTTCTTAGCATCTTTATCACTGTGATTATCGATTATATAAAGGTATATGTATATATCAAGGTAGTCGAAAAAGTCCGACGTTATATCCAAAACTCGATTAATATCATATCCAGCGTACAATGCTACAGTTCCATCTCGTGCACCGCTCTCAACTTTAAACTTGCCAAATCTTGCATTTATGGTAAGATCTAATCGCCTATGGCCAACTAGATAGGTTTGCTTGCGTCTAGCAGACAATTTCCCGATAGTTCTAATTTTCCGAGATGTAGTGCGAAGTATGCATCTGAAATATTAATATTGAAATAAATATTAGGCCATGAAATATATAAATATGGTATTAACTTACATATCAATGTTTTTAAGGTGATTCAGTACTTCAGAAATAACAACAGTTGGAAGATTGAGTAGATGGAAGGGCCTAACAATATATCTCGGCATTTAGAGGGGTGCAGTGTAAGAGAAAATGACGGGGAATGAGCCAACATGCTGGCTGTGCAGATCGATGAAAACTGTGCGTGCACCATGTCCTATCGGGTGGGTCTCGTTAGGTATCGGCTGCCCTCGTATTTTGAAATGTAAGAGTCTGCCTGTTCTGAGAATGCGTATTGCGCAACATATTTGACGCGCAAAATATCTCGTAGCGAAAACTACAGTACCTCTTTAACTGACTACTGTAGTGTTTGTGTCGATTTACGGACACAATTTTAAAAATCAATGTATTTTTGAATTGTGACAGCGACATTCAATTTTCCTTTGTTTCTTTGTGTTATTTTATCATGTTTTTCTTAATTTTAATATTCTTTCGATATAATATATGATTTTAAAAATCGAGTTCGTAAATCTACACAAGCGCTACAGTAGTCAGTTAAAGTATTACTGTAGTTTTCGCTACGAGATATGTTGTTGCTCTGTAAAAAATAAAGTTTGACATTAAAATCATTAAGAATATGAGAAAAACACATCAGAAACATTTGAATTTGCGAATTTGCCGCAATACCTAATGGCTATGGAGCGCGTTTACACCCCTCATTCAAAACGCGCATTTTCTACGTCCATATAATAATAGTTCGACTGAAAAATTTAAATTCGCGCTTTCAACTACGGTAGCAGTCATTTAGCGTGTGTCAATCAAAATTTTTTCTTGGCGGGAATTTGAATTTTTTATCGAATTTCTGCACTATTTCCTTCAAAAATCTAAATTTTCGTTCCAAAAAAAGCATGAAAAATGAAACTCTCGCCCAAGGACTACGGTAGCAGTTGTTTCACGTGTGACAATCAATTTTTGGCGGGAATTTGATTTTTTCATTGATTTTTTCCATAGTTTCGGTGAAAAATCGGCGAAAACCTACCAAAAGATACTGTACCTGGTCTCGACACGACAAATTTTTTGATAAATTCAAAAATGTGTGCGCCTTTAAAGAGTACTGTAATTTCAAAAAGTTTTTCCTAAAACTTGATTTCCAAACGAATTTTCCGTTCTGAAATTTTTACTTTTTTCTGGAAAATTTTACATGAAAAATTGTCTACAAGAATTTATTAAAAACGAAACAAAAGAAACAAGAAAATTCTAAAACAATTATTTATAATTTATGCGAATCCCGAAACTCGTCAATATCCCTTAACGTGATCGCTGGAAGCATGTGAAGCTCCTCGGGCGTTTTCAGCAACTCCACCGCAGTTTCTCGAACAAGCTGCCGATTGTCACCGTGTGCCACGTCATATTGATATCCGCAGCCCATAATCAGCGGAACAATGGGAATAATCACGTCTTTTCGCTTGTAGATCGAGCCGGCCGCCAGAAGTACGACGGTTGTCGTTGCCGCCGCGAGAACTTCCCATTGTAGTTGATCGCGGACTTTGAGAAGCTGAAAATAACGGGGGTTTTATTAGAATTGTGAAAAATCTTTTTATTTTTGGGTCTCGACGCGACAAATTTTTATTCAATTTGTTTAATCGAAAAACTACGAAAAATCGATTTAAAAAAACCGCAACAACAAAAGTTTGAAACTACAGTACTCTTTAAAGGCGCACACCTTTTCGCATTTAGCAAGAATTGTCGTGTCGAGACCCGGGCACCGTTATTTCCGGCAACAATTGGGGAATTTGGCTTTGAAATTTGAATTTTTTTAAAAGAAACTCACATCGACGGCTCTTTGCTGTGCCCATTTGAGATTTTCGGCGATTAACTGGTTCTCCAACTGCAAGAAATTATTGATTTTATTGAATTTTTCAAGAATTTTCGATTTTTCTGTCGATTTTTCTAACCTGTGCGTCATAAAATTTTCGCAGCGTCTGCTCACTGAGCTTTTGCTCGCTTTTTGTCTGTCCTTGGCCCATTTCACTGAAATTAAAAAAAAAAAAAGTTTCTGAAAAATGTTGGCTAAAAATAGATAGAAAATTGCTGGAAACATTGTAATTTGTTTTAAAAAACCGCAGGCTTAAATGAAAAAACCCGTTTACTGTCGTAAAAACAATGAAAAATTTAAAAAAAAAATGAAAACTTGAAAAAATAACAATAAAAACTGAACTACAATCGCTAAATTCTGCGAATTAATTATAATTATTAATAATTCGATGATTCTTCCTCTTTAATCTGCTTGCTTCGGCTCCGAACATCGGCAATCGTCGGCGGCAGCGGCACCAGGGCGTCCACGGATTCTTCAAGCAGTTGAGTAGAGGTTTCTGGAATTTTTGACGTTTTTTGCGGGATTTCAGCATCAATTTCTCACCGGAAATCTTTTTTAGCTGATCTCCATAACAAAAATGAGCTTTGTAGCCGATGAATGACGCCATTGGGAAGATTGGAATGACGTGGAGCAGATTTCTGAGAAAATCGATTTTTTTTTGGGAACTTTTAGACTAATTTCCAGTTTAAAAGCTTACTTATGATGAAAAGAAGATAATGCCGAGAGAACTACAACCAAACTGCCTCCACACGCGATCCAATTGAATTTTTCACGCTCTTCGGCGATTTTGAACGCGATTCTGCGGCGTTCTTGGAGATGAGCCAGTGCAATTTCTCGTTCGAGCTGAAAATTAGAAAAATTAAAATTAATAAATGATTCTCAATGTTTTTACTCAAAAATTGATTCAAAATTTGAATTTTTCAATTAAAAAAATATAGAACAAACCCGCGTTCTCTCGAGTTCTTGAAGAATTCCGGTGATTTGTGCTTGGTTTGAGCTGGCCGATGAGAAAACTCCACCCATATTGTTTTTTTTACCTGAAAATTGAAAATTTTTGAGTGATTTTGAAGAAAAAATCACGAAAAAACAAGAAAATTGCGTAGAAAAAAATATAATAAAAATTGAAAAATGCAAGCGCGCTCCACGGTCATGCGGGAGAGAGCGTGAGACGCAGAGAGGCGCAAAGAAATTGGAGGGAATTTAAATTAGAGTTTTTACTAGAATTTTTTTGCAAATGGATAATATTCAAATTTCATGTTTCATTTCATTGTAATAACCTGAAAAATTGAAAAATTATCATTTCCACGAGTTGTTGAGCTGCTCAAAATACATCTGGCCTTCATCATGAACCACTGTGCTCGATGCACGATGCGTCGTCTGTGGCTTGGGTCTCACCACGAAAACTCTCGTGGATTTGATCTTCTTGTAGCCGGGAATAAGTTTCAGGTACTCGGCGCGCCAAGCTGGCGCGCTGAACATCAACGTCGAGCAGATTATCACGGGGTTTCTGGAACTTCAGCGGTTTTTATAGGATTTTTTTAGAGCGGAACTCACAAATAAATAAAATTCTCCATAATATGGATAAATATCATTCGAAATGACGGAATTGCACCGATTACGAGACAAATAAGCAGCGCGCAGGGCACCGAAATTGCACACAACACCACGATCACCAGATTTTTTGCGAGCTGTAAGGAGTATTGATTTTTTTGGGAGAAAATCGATAATGCGCACGTTGTGTCAGGCTGTCTCAATGCGGTTTGATCTACAAAAATGCGGGATTTTTTCCCAGAAAAATTGTGACGTCAGCACGCTCTTAACCATGCGAAATCGTCTCACCTCCCGCATTTTTTGAAGATCAAAGCGAAATGGGACTTTCTAAGTCCACGTGTAATGTACTGACCTTAAGCGCGCGGTAATTCTCCCGGACTTGGAATTGCTGAGACAAAGTGTAATCGCAACCGGGGCCCGAGCCTTCTAGTTTTTCGTGTCTGTGCTTATTCACTTTCCATACTGCTAGGAACGTCTGAAATTATTGATTTTTAGATGTTTTATCGATTTTCCGCTGAAAACTATGTATATACCATAACAACAAGCGCGGAGTTGAGAAAACATGGTGAAGTGCCCAGGTAGAAGCCGGTTCTGTTGGTGAGCACAAAATAGGAGAAGGTTAAGGTTATGAGGTGAGTTGAAGTGATCAAGAAGACTGGGATATACAGTCTGGGCTTGTTTTCATAGTCTCTGAAAATTTTTTAAAGTTGAAAAAAAAATCCAAAAAAAAATTTTTTTTTCAGAAATTTTTTTTTTTGAAATCTTTTTTTTTCGATTTTTTTCAAAAAAAAAGTTCAAACCCTCACTTCAACATGACCGTCGCAAAAATCCGTTCAATTCCCAAGTTCAAAATCCCAAAAATCATTGTATAAGCATAGTGCCATATAAGAAAACCCGAAATTACTAATGCATTGGAATTAGCTGTGGGCTCGGGGAGCACTATAATTTCCTGCTCGTTGTCTGTCCACCAGCTGACATAGGGTTTGTTGTAGTCTGGAAGTTTGAGAAGGAAGTTCAAAAAAAATTTCGAAAAAATTTTTTTTTTGGAAATTTTTGAAAAAAATGTTTACTTTTAAAGTTTTTTGTGGAAAATTCATCTTAAAAACGGCACCACAAAGCCTAATTGCGTCTATTTTTATACATAAAATCAAATAAACATGCAAATGCGCTTCACCGCACTGGCCGCGTTTTTTGCGGAATGGATAATAAACAATCCTTTTTGTGATTTTTTTTGCAATTCGTAGGTTGTTAAAACCTTTTTAAATACTACTGAGAATAGAATATATGTTTTAACCAATAATTGAAAAATTTCAGAAAAAAAAATTGAAATTTTTTTTTTGAAATTTTTTGAAATTTTTGAAATTTTTTTGAAATTTTGAAATACTAAAAACTCACCAGAAAACCTAATTACTCCAATTTGATACGGAATTATCAGTAATTTTGCAGCAATTGCCTCAAACCACTGACACAAAAAGAGTGCCGTCATAATATTCATATTTCTGTGAAAAAGTCGAATTTTCAAAAAAGTCCGCACAGTTTTGCAGATGATAACTCCAGTTCCAACATATAACAGAATTTCGGTTAAAAGTAGGTATAGGTACATTCCAGATTGGAATGAAGTATCGTTCATAATATAAATTGGAAGCCAATATGTTTTGTTTGTAGAGTTGAATTTTATCATCATTTTTTATCTGAAAAAAATTATAGAAAAATCTGAAAATTCACAGAAAAAAAGTGAAAAGTGGGTGGTGGTGGTGCCTATGACGCCTAAAATTACTTGGGCTATAATTTCCGTGCAAAGCAATTTTTTGTCGCTATTTAATTTGATTGTGACCTCACTGATTTTTCAAAAAGTTGTTGTTTTTATTTGAAATTTGTGAAAAACCACATGCAATTGCGCTCTACCGCACTGTTTTACAAAGCCGTAGAAATGATAATAACCCAATTTTTTTGTTGTAAATTCAGGAAATGGACAAACAAATTTGCGTAAAAACTGAAACAAAACCAAATGTTTCATAGATTTTTTTCACCTGGAAAACGTTAAAGTTCATTTTTCACCTGCCAAATGGTTCTCCGGCTCAATAAGTTTTTTTTAAAATTTGATGTCTTAAAATATGGTTGTCCTTAAAAAAAAAAAGGCAAATATCCGATTTGCCAATTTGCCGGAAATTTTCAATTCCGGCAAGTTGCCGGTTTGCGGATTTGCCGGAAATTTTCATTTTCGGCAAATTGCGGATTTGTCGGAAATTTTCATTTTCGGCAAATTGCCGATTTGCCGATTTGCCAATTTGCCGGTTTGCCGATTTGCCGGAAAAAATCGTTTGCCGCCAACCTATGGTTTGCACCCTCTGTCTTTTTCTTTTTTTTTGTTTGAAATTTTTTAATTTACAAATTAGAGCTAGAACTCAATCTTCAGAACTAAAAATTTCCTCCCACTCCCTCTTTAACAAAACCAGCTGCTCTCTGACAAAATCCATGTCACCTACCTTTCCCTCCAACTTCTATCGATTTCCACCCGGAAAATGATTATAAAAATTCTAGACCCGTCTAAAAATGCCACGTATCTCTGGTTGCCAGTTTATTTCTACGATGAGCCATTTCAATTTCAGATTTTAAGCTCAATAATCGAACTTGTATTTTACATAAGTTGTTTTCATCTTATGACGATTAGCCTTTATGTGATGCTGAAAGTTCAAATTTTTCATCGAAATCTTTATATTCTTTATATTCCAATGTTTTGTGTCTGGTATGGGCTTATCGCTGGTAAGCTTATCACAATAGCTTATCGTTTGAAATTTGTGGATCTGGACTATGAGCTCGGCGAGCACATTGCTATGTGGACAGATGATCAGGCAAAAATGTTGCATGTCAGCTCGTTGCGAGGACTGGAGTTATTGATTTTTGGTGGATTCGTGCAATGGCATTATATGTATACGGTTGTTTATGGTATTCTTGGTGTGGCCGCGGAAAGAGCGATCGCATCGGTTTTAATAGAGTGAGTACAAAAATTGAATGATCCTGCGAGGTGTCGGCCGCTGTTTGCGGTGCCGGCCGCTGTTTACATAGCACTGCAAGAAGTCGGCCGCTGTTTACATAGCACTGCAAGAAGTCGGCCGCTTTAACAAACATCTTGCAAGGTGTCGGCTGCCACCTATACGGTCCTGCAAGGTGTCGGCTGCTGCTTGCATGGATCCTGTAAATTGTCGGCCGCTGTTTTTAAGGCCCTGCGATATCGGGCGCTACTTACCCGCGAGATGTCGAACTCTACCTTTCAAGTTTTGCGACATGTCGGCCGCTACCAATAGGGATCCTGTGAGATGTCGGTCGCTAATTGTAAGGCCCTGCGAGATGTCGGGCGTTTCCTATAATGTCCTGCGAGGTGTCGGTCGCTTTTTATATTGTCCTGCGAGATGTCTGCCGCTAACAGTAAGGATCCTGCGAGATGTCGGTCGCTACCAATAAGCATTCTGTGAGATGCACGCCACCAGCATCTCAATTTTTTCAGAAACTACGAGACCAACACTCAACTCTACATCCCAATTGCCCTCACAATCATCACCCAATTTCTAGCCATATCCACGTCACTTTCAGTTCTTTTCCACAAAGCTTCCGTGTTTCTGTCCCATTTACCATGGATTATCAGCTGCTCCCTCGGAGCTCTGGTAAGAAAAATTCAGCGTTTTTTTTTTCAATCAAGAAATGCAGAATTTTCAGGCTTATTTGTTCATTAAAATCGTCAACGAAAATTTTCAAAAACAGATCACCAATCCGCGACGGAAGCGACTTTTTACGATTTCTCAGCAATTTCAGGTCAAGGAGAATTTGCGCGCTTTAAGGGTGAGTTAGCGGGCCTTACTGGATTTTTATAATCGATATTTTTTTCTTTTTCAGCTTGGAACCCGTCTGGTGTTTGTCGTGTTCTTCTACGTTGCCTTTGTCTCTTTTGGAATGTTCGCTTTAGCATTTGACCTCGTCTCTTCCGCCTATTGTCACTTTGTCGAAAATTTTCTATTTCTGTAAGTGGGCTCCCTCCGAATTTCGGCCCGTGACGTTATAATTTCCAGAAATCCCTACCCAATATGCTTCACCGCAATGCTCACAATTCCACACTGGCGGAAGCACTTCCAAAACGCGTGTTTCACCTGGCGGCTCGTGAAGTCCGCGTGGACAAAACCGAAGACGTCTACGACTTCTGTGGAGATTTCTACTACGAAAAAGTTGGAAGCGGAGACGGATTTGTACTTCAGACAGCTTAATGAATCATGGATATGAAACTTTTTTTTATTTGAATACAATAATTTTGCTCATGCTTGTTTTATTTGTAATGTAAGTGCGCTCCATTGAACATGTGGACTTCGATATTTTTGCTCTTCAAAAAATGCGGAAGTTGAGAAGCAGACATCTCATCTGATTTTGCATGGTTAAGAGCGTGCTGACGTCACAATTTTTCTGGAAAAATATTCCCGCATTTTTTGTAGATCAAGCTGTAATGCGGCAGCCTGACACCACGTGTATTTATTAATTCTTCAAAAATACAAATGTTCCAACAAAAAAAAAATAATTCAAATCCAAGAATTCGCCAATTGCTTAAAATATAAATTAGTCTCCACATCGTTCTTCTTTTTCGCACACTCCTCAATTTCCACGACAATATGCACAGGTTTTCGTCTATTTCTGAACAACCGTACCGTCAAAAATGACTTCATAAATTGCTCTTTCCACTGCGGAATGCTCAACATTGCGGTTAAGCCAATGAGAAATGGGTTTCTAAAAATAGTAAATTAAGTTGGGGAGCTTCAAGATCACAGCTCACAAAAAGAGCACATTTTCGATGAGATGGCAATAGTAGGACGGTACAATTTTGTAGTGGAGCGCCGCGATTCCACACCCACAAATTCCGATAAAAGATAGGACGGCAAAGACCAAGCGGGTACCAAGCTGGAAATTTAGAAATTTCAAAATTTGATTGTGCAGGATGACACCCGTCAACTCACATGTAACACTCTTAGATTCTCCTTGACTTGAAACTGCTGGGAAAGTGTGAAAATTCGCTTCCTACCCGGATTCTTAATCTCCCGTCGGAACGATTCATTGACTTTTTTCACGAACACATATGCCTGAACAAGTTTCATGTTGGAAAATTTTTCTAAAATCTTGCTCACAGCCACTGAAATCGGGCAGCTTATCATCCAGGGGAAATGAGCAGAAAGTGGTCCGACCTTTTGAAACAGAAGACCAAAAGCCATGGAGATTGATAAAAATTGGCTGATAATAAGGAGAATTGCTGGCATTAGGTTTTGGGTGTTGGATTCATAGTTTCTGAAAAACTTAATGAACGTCCTCCAATGTCTCTCGACTTACTCTATTAACACTGAAGCAATCACCCGCTCTACCGCAACTGTAAGCACACCAAAAATCCAAGAATACATATAATGCCACTGCAGAAATCCACCAAAAATCAATAGTTCCAAGCCGTTCAGTGACGCCACCAATAAAACTTTTCCGGGATCATTCGTCCAGATCGCGGTGTGCTCGCCGAGCTCAAAGTCTAGGCCCAGAAGTTTCAGCCGATAGGCTATAGTGATAAACTTCCCAATGATAAGCTCATACCACATGCCAAACATGGGAAGCGCCAAAATATAGAGGTTACGGTGAAACAGACGAATTTTCAGAGCAACATGGAGGCTCACGTTTACCAGGTGAATGCAGACAAGGTAGATCATAAGTTCCAGTATTGATATGATAACTTGTTGATCTAACGGCTCAACGTAAAAGAATACTGGAAGCCATATAGATGAGAAAATGGTTGATGAATTAGAATTTATTATCATGATAAAAAGAGCTAGCTCAACACATAAGTTGTACTAAAACTGAAATCAATATAAGCAAATGTCTAAAGCACCTGTCGATCAGTTTTCGGCGCCAGGATCATGTCGCTGAATCAGAAGCAAAGTGAAGTTGTTCTTGGAAGCACCCCTTGAACTCCGCAGGTAAATCTTGCTTCGGAAAAACTTGAATTTTTCAAATTATAATAATTTGTTTCCCGTAATTTTTTTTTTCAAGAATTTCCAACTTCACCAATGTCGGCCGAATCCAATAACCTCCGTTAATTGCCCGTTTACGGCCAGTTCTTCTCCACTAAATTTTCAGACCTTGTCAGAATTCCAATTAGTATAAACTTATCTAGATTTTTGCCTTCCTTTCATGTTTTCAATTTTTAATTCTGTTTCCGTCCAAATAAACTGAATCGTTCTCAGTTGCTTCAGCGTTAAAAGCCAACTATTTCAGCTGCACATGCGTAAGCAAACCGTAACCTTAGACGAATAAGAGCAGGTGATTTATTGCATCTGAACTAAGACTTTTTCCTAATTTTTCTTCGATTTGCTCTCCTTCCGTCTGCAATGATCATCAGATACATTGCAAATTCAACAAGTTCTTCCTTATACTGGTTACCCATCTATTTCTACGATGAGCCTTTTAATCAGCAAGTGATAATCTCAATTGTTGAAATAGCTCTCTACATTTTGTGCAGCCAAGCTGTCAATGCATACGTACATGTTACGCTGAAAATTCGCCTTTTTCACAGAAACCTTTACATTTTGTCAATCCCGGTTTTCTTTCTCTGGTATGTACTAATCGCCGGTAAACTTATCATAATTGCCTATCGGCTGGACTTTCTAAAAATTGATATTCCGATTGGAGAGCACACGGACATCTGGACAGATGATATTGGAAAAATGCTCAATGTCAATAATTTGAATGGACTTGAGCTTATTCTGCTTTCAGGATTTCTTCAATGGTATTACATGTATTCCTTTATTTTTGTGGTGTTGGCAATGGTGGTGGAACGGACAATTGCTTCGGTTTTGATAGAGTAAGTAGCGGGGCGTCAGGAATTGCCAGGAACAATTTTTTGCAGTAACTATGAGTCTAACACTCGACTGTTAATTCCCGCAATTCTAGTCGTCACAAGTCAATTCCTATCGGTGTCTGTATCTTTTGCGCTACTCTTCCACAAAATTCACCCTTGCGACGCTCAACTTCCATGGATTATTAGTTGTGTCCTGTCTTTGATGGTTGGTTTTTTTAAAGAGTTTTTACAATAACTTGACATTTTCTTTTTAGGCGTGTGTCTTCCTAAAACTGTTGAACGAATCCTTCCAGCGGGAAATCAAGAACCCGGTTAGAAAACGACATTTCACAATTTCCCAGCAATTTCAAGTTAAGGAGAATTTAAGGGCAATTCGAGTAACCTATATGCTTGAGTCTAAACGATAAGAAAATAAATTTCAGCTTGGCTACCGTCTTGTGATAACTGTGCTCAGTTGCATTGCTCTCTATGGCATTGGAATCGCTGCTCTCAACTATGAAATCATTCCCCCAATTTTTTGTCATTTTGTTGAAAATCTACTATTTTTGTGAGTTTTTTTTATAATCGTTAGTTTATGAACTGAGTGTTTCCAGAAATCCGCTACCTATCGGACTGACTGCAATATTATTCGTTCCGCAGTGGAGGAAACAATTTGTAAAGTCATATTTGAGCTTCAACTGCCTGAAATTTAACCAACAAATTCTGCCTATGGAAACTGTAGAATGCCAGAGGAAGAAATTGGATATAGAAACAGATTTATATTTCAAGCAACTCACCAGATCTTGGACTTGATAGAGTTGTTTGCATCATTAAATATTTCAACGGGCAATAAAACTTTTTATAAATTACGTATACCTTTATTACACTACAATGTTACAACAATTGTATCATTTTATTATATGTAGAAAAATCGATAATGTGCACAACATGGGACTCTCTCGAACATTTTCAAGCTTTCAGATGGGGCTTGAAAAGCATCAAATCCAAGATCTGGCGAGCTGCTTGAAATATAAATCCGTTTCTATATCCAATTTCTTCCTCTGGCAATCCACATTTTCCATAGGCAGAATTTTTTGTTTAACTTTCAGGCAATTAAAGGTCAAATATGATCTTGCGAATTCCTTCCTCCAGTGAGAAACGGATATTATAGCAGTTAGTGCAATTGGTATCATATCCCTGTAAAATATCACTTTTCAAACGGGAAAAAACTACTAGAAGCTTACAAAAACAGTAGATTTTCCACAAAATGACAATAAATTGGAGGGATGATTTCATAGTTGAGAGCAGCGATTCCGAGACCATAAAGAGCAATGCAACTGAGCACAGTTATCACAAGACGAATACCGACCTGGAATTTTTTGGCTTGAAATCTAGACTCAAGCTTCTGTCTTACTCGAAGTGCCCTCAAATTTTCCTTGACTTGAAATTGCTGGGAAATTGTGAAATGTCGCTTTCTGCCCGGGTTCTTGATTTCCCGCTGGAATGATTCGTTCAAAACTTTTACAAATACACACGCCTAAAGAAAAATAGAGTATTGACTTTCTGATATTCCATCTCAACAACCAGCAAAGTCAGTACACAACTAATAATCCAAGGAAGTTGAGCATCACAAGGATTGATTTTGTGAAATAGCAGCGCAAACGAAACGAAAATTGACAGAGATTGACTTGCGACAGTTAGAATGACTGGGATTAGAAGTTGAGTGTTAGACTCGTAGTTTCTGAAAAACGCCCGATCATCCTAGGTGTTTTTCTTGAACTTACTCTATTAAAACCGAGGCGATGATTCTTTCCGCTACCATTGCCATCACCATGAAAACAAACGAATACATGTAGTACCATTGGAGGAACCCGGACAATAGCATAAGCTCAAGACCCTTCAAACTACTGACATTTAACATTTTTGCAATATCTTCCGTCCAAATATTCGTGTGCTCTCCAATAGGAACGTCGATTTTCAGGAAATTCAATCGGTAACCTATTACGATACATTTTCCGGCGATTAGTAAATACCAGAGTATACAAATTGGCACTGACAATATGTAAAGGTTTCTGTGAAAAAGTCGAATTTTCAGAGTAACATGTACGTATGCATTGACAGCTTGGCTGCACAAAATGTAGAGAGCTATTTCAACAATTGAGATTATCACTTGCTGATTAAAAGGCTCATCGTAGAAATAGATGGGTAACCAGTACAGGGAATAATTCGTTGAATTTGCAATGTATCTGATGATCATTGCAGACGGAAGGAGAACAAATCGAAGAAAAATTAGAAGAAATTGGTTCAAATTCAACACAAATCACCTGCCTTTGTTTGGTTAAGGTTACGGTTTGCTTACGTAGATGCAGCTGGAATTCTTGGCTGTCAAACCTGAAGCAATTGAGAACGATTCAGTTCATTTGGGCAAAAACGGAATTAAATTTTGAGAAAAAGAGTTTCATAAGTTTATATCAATTGGAATTCTGAAAAAGTCTAAAAAATAAAAAAAAATAAAAATTCAAGTTGAAAAATCAATCATTTGCACAACAGTCGACTCTCTTCTATGACGGAACATTTTCGAGATTCCAGCTGTCGATCCATTGCAGCATCCACAGCAAAAAACTGTAACAAAAAAAACATTTCTCATTAAAATTGAAAACTAATTCCCACCATATTTCAAATGGCTCAACGTTGTCATTCGAAATGGCTTATTTGCCAAGAGAAGCGTCAAGGTGCACGCGGCTCCGTGCAGAGCCCACGTGAACATTCCACCTGACAGAAGGCCAATATTTCCTTGTTTAAAAATGGTTGCCCAAGTGAAACAGACAAATGGCACAAGATGGAATATGCAGTGAACGGTTAGCTGGAATATTTTGGAGGATTTTCAGATTTTAGCCAATATCTGCCAAAGTTTTGTCAAATCTTGGTAAACCTAACTCCTAACAAGCTTTAAAAGAACATGGTGCATCAAAAAAATTTTTCCCACCTGAAAAACCAACATCTGCATAGTCTTCCTGTGAGCTTCTGCCAACTTCTCCGATTTCTCTGTCTGATTCTTTGATAGAAAATGGAATCCAACAATTGGTATCACAATAATATGTACACACAGTATAAAAATTTCCAACACCGATATAATAACATATGTTTTGAATTTGTAGCTCTCAATGTCAGTGGTTACATAATTTTCATCCCAAAGGTTCGGATTTGGTATAGGGAATTTCTGAATATTTTTTTTTTAAAGTTTACACAACTTTTCTAGGAAATCAATAAAAGTACCTCGTAAACCCGATTTTTTGCGGTTAACTGATCTTCATCAAGTAAGCCCAATGCACATGTACAAAAAATTGTAGTACAGTAGCAAAATATATTCAAAAAGTCGACGGAGTACTTGATAACACTCCGATATTTCGCATTCGGTGGAATCGCAAATTTCAATCGAAAAATTAGCAAATGAATCATAGTCGCAGTGCTGATTTGTAGGATTCCACACATTATGATAATTTGCCAACTTGGAGAAATCTTGAGAACGCTGAGAAATCCGTCGGCAGAGACGCCGATGCTAGGAATGACAATTACTGGAATGAGCAAGATTGTCCAGTAGAGCTCACCAAAGAAATGTCTAAAACGGCGTATTTCAGGAGCGTTAGCGAGAAAAAACTCACAAAAACAGATGAATTTGTAGTAAAACCACATATTTCTTGCTAAAATGTTTGCATTTATAAAATACACAATAGAAGGCTTCAGCATACACTGGCAACGTTACAAATGGAATAATATGACATGACAGTTTATAGTGACTGTTGAGCTTTGCCTGTTCCTCATAAAAAGCGTAATAGCTCTCGTTATCAGGTAGAAAAGGAGTCATGTTATTGGGAGAAGAATGAATGGAATTCGGACTTACTTATACGAGTCGACATCAAAAGTCTGAGGAATGAGTGGGGGGATAAGAAATTGATTTCTAATTGAATTGGCCTCTGGTGACAAATCGTGCGATGTCGATTCCTGAACAGGAACCAGAAGTTCGGATATTTTGCAGTTTTAGTTTGATTACCGGAATTCGATCAAAGCAAAGCCATACTTTAGATTTTTTTTTAATTTGGAAAAGCTTATATTAAAATCTGAAACATGCAAAAAAAAAAGCATGGTTAAAACATGTTATAAATTTTAAATTGCACATTTTTCCATCAAAACTCGGTCAAAATTGTTTGAAGATATTGCTCGGCGTTTGGCTCCAGCCTTTTGCCCACGTTTCGTCCAAAAAATATTTGGCTGAACTTGGGCAAAAGTTGTGCAAGACTTTGGCAGAAATTGAGCTCAGGCTGCACCAAAGTTTACCCAAGTCTAGCCAACTTCTGTTCCAAATTAATATTTTTTGGGCAAAACTTGGGCAAGAAGCCAGAGCCAAATTCCGAGTGAATTTACTGCATAAATAGAAATTTTAAATTACAGCCAAATTTTTTCTGAAATGCCTAAATCTTCTAGTCTTCCCACCAAATTCCATGACTTCCAGCTCATAAAATAACTCGACATAAATTGTTTTTTCTGTCAGCAGAATTCAATTACTTAACTTCCAAATGATTAATCAGATCAAAAAGTAATATATTTATTCGTGAAGCACAAAAATAAAACGAGCGATCTACCCAAGAACCGCTTGCAAAAGATACATTACTGCTGCTGAGATGAGACCTGGAGATTGATTGCAAAAAAACCGTTTTAAAATTTTCAAATTTCCCCACCTGAACCGGGAATAGTCAATATCCAAGATACGAATACATATTTAACAGTATGCCATTCCAATATCGGCCCGGACCGAACTAATCCAAGCCCAAAGATTGAGCCGACTAGACAATGGGTGCCGCTCTCTGGGATGTTATACATATTGTTGACTAGCGCAGTAATGGCAGCTCCGAATTGAACGGAGAAGCCTCTGAAATTTTATAGTTATGTAAGGTTTAAGGGTATATTCTTTGAAAAAAAGAAAAAAAAAACTAACGTAGCTGGGTTCATCTTCGAAAACTTCCCCACAGTCCGAATGACCCGGACTCCAAGGGTCCAAATTCCCATGACAACCGCCAAAGTGGTAAGTAATAAGATATATACAGTTATCTGAAAAAATCATAAGGGGGAATTTTAAACGGTTATCGGGCGTCTCTCACATTCAACTTGGTATTATCCTCCCGATAACCTTCATTATACATATGCACCAAATCTCTAACCGGTCCAACACAATTTCTGAATTTTTTTAAAACTTAAAATCTAAAAATGTTCCTTCAAAACGCCTACGAAATATCATTGGCTCCGTGAGCAAATCCAGCAAAGCAGGCGGTCAAAATTTGCAGGAAGCTGAACAGTCTAACGGCTTTTTGATCGTCATTTCGCATTGGCGGGAACGCCCAGTAGACCGCCCGTCTCAACCATCCACGTGGAACAATTGGAAATGTGTAGGAGAGGGAGCTGGCAATGCGGGGGAGCTTCTCGGTTTTTTCTGAATATTTTAAAATAAAAACAGAGATCTTTTTTGTTCTCTTTTTTCTAATTAGCCAACCGTGAAGCGTTGCAGTGACGAACTAGAACACTGACTAATAGTGTTTTTGTTTTCACTTCCATTTTTCAAACTTTACTTTTTGTTCGTCTGTGAACTTACTTTTCAACTTCCGCTGCATTATGGGTCCCACCACGAAAAGCGCCAAAAACCCCGCAAGTACAGCTATAATTAATGATGCCGCCACGGTATATAGGAACGGGATCTCATCGATTCGAAAGACTGGAAAACTTTTTAGTTTTTTGAAAAATTTATGAAAAAAGTTACCTTTACTGCCATCTTGCAAGAATAGGAAAACATTCGAAAAAACTACAATAGCGTAGATTCCAGGTAGCAGGAAAATGCCTCGTTTTACAGGGTTTTTCTGGAAGGAAAAAAGTGTTTTCCGAAAACCTTATGACGTCATAGACTACAAACTACAAAATGTTTTGTAAAATAGTTTTTTAATGCAAAACTCACCGCTCTTAAAATTGCAACATCCACTAGGAAAAATGTGATCAGTGTAAAAATCGCAGACACAATCGGTGACAGTATCCATACTGCCATGACCATCCCCACTCGGTCCCATACAATTCCATCAAGGCCTCGGAGCACTAGGGAGAAGCCTATGGTGGCTCCCAGCAAAGAGTGGATCGCAGAAACTGGCATACTGTAAAACGTGGCAACCATAAGCCACGTGGCACACCCGACAAGCATCGCGATCTGTCCGATCACGAGTTCGTCGGGGTTATCCTCGTAGGACTCCGTGTTCACCACCTGCAATTGTTGTCCATCGCCGGAGAAGCCCGATGCGACGGAGCCCATCATCTCGACTACGGTAGCCAGAATGAAGGCCTGGGTTACTGTAAGTATGCCGGTTCCAACTGAGGTTCCGAAGGAGTCGGCTATGTCGTTGGCGCCCATACCGACGCCGAGGATCAGGCAGACTCCGAATATTAGGGACCATTGTACCACTTCCTGGAATTTTTGGAACGATTTTTTCCGGCAAATCGGCAAAGCGGCAAATTACCGGAGTTGAAAGTTTCCCGCAAATCGTTAAACCGGCAATTTGCCGCAAGTGAAAATTTCCGGAAAATCGGTAAACTGGCAAATTGCCGGAGTGGACAATTTCCGGCAAATCGGTAAACCGGTCAATTGCCGGATTTGAAAATTTACGGCAAATCGGCAAATTGCCGGAACTGAAATTTTCGCCGAATCGACAAATTGCTGGAATTTAAATTTTCGGCAAATCGGAATTTGCCGGAATTGAGAATTTTCGGCAAATCGGCAAATCGGCAAACTACCGGAATTGAAAATTTCTGGCAAATCGGGGACAATTTGCCGATTTGCCGAACTTTTCGCCAAAACAATTTGCCGAACGACAATTGCCGCCCGCCCCTGCTTTGAGTACTAATTCCACGGTGCTTTGGAGTAAAACCTACCAAATTGTAATGAGGGAACGGCTTGTACTTTTCGTCCAGCGTCGGAATCGGCGGAGCCACTGGATTTGGAGCATAATATTGGAATGGTGGAGCCAAATGTGTACTGATCATTTTACTGGAAAAAAAAGCCTATATTTTTCCAAATTTTTGAAACAAAATGAAGATATGCAAAAATGCTCTATGCTCAGACGAAACATGCTCATAATATCAACTTGAACTTTTCCCCCGTCAACTTCCGTATTTGTGTAGTAGACGAGAGAGTGGGCTCACTGCGTGAGACGCAGACCGGTATATACCGTTCGGATATACTTTGCGTTGTTTGACTTAATATTGCATACGGCCTGTGAATGAATATGTAACATGAGATTGGAAACTATGCAACTTGGGGGGGGGGGGGGGGGAAGGGACGGTATACCTATAGGTAGGCACAATTCCAGACGCCTGCCTCATGCCTGCCTGCTGCGAGAGGGCGTTAGCAGAATTAACATTTCTCCTAGATCCCGATAATTTGTTTAAAACTTCATTCCTATAACTAATTTGCCGCAGAAAAGCTTTTTGTTTTCGGGTTCACCAAATCCTGGAAATTAGTTTTTTTTTTCTTGGCTCCAAAACAATCTCTGTGCTCCGCGAGCCGCTCGAAATCTTTTTTTTTCAGATCTGCAAATGAGTTTGAAGCTATACCTAATCACCGACTGCTACTGCGTTTTTATGGCAATTTTGGCCGTTTTTGGGAATTCCGGGATTTTGTATCTGTTCTTCAAGTGAGTTTCTGGAAAATTTGAAAACAAAATGGACATACATAGTTTCGAAAATTTTCAGAAAACGTCTGGACTCTCGAAGAAACCTCCGCATACTGCTATTCATGACGGTTACCGATATTGTTTTCGCGGTTTCCAGTATGTTGAATTTTCTTTTCTAATAAATGGAAATAAACTTTTTTTAGTACTACCGCAAATAATCTACATGCTGATTTATTGGGAGATGACCGGTATCAACTATGATCCATTATTCATGGCGATCGCCGGAGCCCCGTTACCCATGTTTTTGAAAGTTTCCTCAGTTTTAAATGCGGGAGCAGCAACCGAGAGAATATTGGTAAGGGTTATGCCCGACACTTCCCGGGTTTGCAAGCTTCAGCTTGTGGGAGAACCCGCTAGTTGTCGGCTGCTTATCGATATTTTTCCAGGCCCTATATTTTCCAATCGTGTACCGAAAAATTTGCCATATAAAGTACTCCAACTACTTGATGGCGCTCAGCTTTCTACTTGGCTCAATTGACACTTGCCTGGGGATTTATAATTTTAAACTCGAAAACCGCGTGAATTGCTCCTCGATCGGCTGCTTTGTTAATGATAGTTTCAGAACCTACTGGGGAGCTTCGAATATGGTGAGGTTTTCGTAAAACGTTTAATATTGGGAAAAAACAAGGTTTTTCAGATCTGTGGAGTGGTTATTATAGCGATAAGTTTGTTTGTGTTTGGGAAAGTTCGGAAACTTGGGAAAAGCAATGCATGGACTGGTAAAACCGTTGTGGAAAGGCAAATGAATAAGGTAAGGTAATATGGGGCCAGGTAGACGTCGGGCGCTTTCTATCTGAGCTATAACGCAACGCGCCTGAGTGCGACCGACACCTCCCGGGTTTTGCCAGCTATCATCAACAAGTAGTATGACAAGTGGCGGAACCTGGAAAGTGTCGGCTGCTTTCATTTGGAAGCAGAAATTCGTGCGGCCGACACCTCCCGGGTTTTGTCAGCTACCGTCAACAAATAGTATGGCAAGCAACGGAACCTGGAAAGTGTCGGCTACTTCCATTTGAAGACAAAAAGGCGTGCGTCCGACACCTCACGAGTCTCGCCAACTACCATCAACAAGTAGTATGGCAAGCGGCGGAACCTGACAGGTGTCGGGCGCTGCTCTATTGTCCGCCAAACCCGCTTGATGTCGGTTGCTTTTCAGATATCTTCCCAAAAATTCCGTCTGGCAAATCGCATCACTTGTGGGATCCTTTTAAGCTCTCTGTTTTGTCTAACAATTCCATCGCTTCTGGTGTCAATGCTAGCGACTATCACCGGATTCTCAATTTTCGAAAAGTTTGGACCATTCTACGTGGCATCCTTGCTTACTAGTGGTGAGCTTGAACCCGCGAGGTGTCCGCTGCTTTACAGAACGTTTCAGGATTTGCCAACTGCTTAATATTTTTTATCCTAAATAGACCAGTACTTAAAACATTTGGTCTCTCTGATGGAGGTTTCAACACTGCAACGTCTACTACAAAGTCTTCAAAACATTCCACAAAACCCACCATAATTATAGACCTTACATAGCAATATTGAAATTGTATTATTTTTTGTTGGATGGTTTTTGAAATGAACCAGGAAATGCCCTAAAAAAAGCAAGTTGAACTTCCTTATCACTGTTCTCTGGGATTTTTACTTTGTTAAATAAAATGGACAAACAGTGTTCGACATCCGGAGAGGCAAATTCATTTCCGGATTAGTACGTTCTCCAATCAGTAACCCCCCTCCCAAACAAATTTAATAAATTTGCTCGAGCTGAAAATTCTAAAAACAAAAAAATTCCTTCCATTTTTCTGCTCCCCAAATTCACCGATTTCCCATGAACATGTCAGATGAAAATTTTCGATTTTTGCATCGTGACGAAATGGGTCTGATGCTGTACCTGATCACTGACTGCTACTGTGTGATTATGGCAATTTTGGCGGTTTTCGGGAATTTGGTGATTTTGTACTTGTTTTTTACGTAAGTTTCTAAAAAAAATACAGAAATTTCGGAGGCAATAAATTTATAATTTTTTTTTCAGAAAACGCCTCGACTCCCGGAGAAACCTCCTCGGCAGTTTGCTACTCCTGGCGCGCGCACGTTTCGCAGCGGGCGCGCCGACGGAGCGCGCTAGTAATAATGTCTCGAACGCCCGGCGCACTCTCTGCGCGCGCCCCGCGCATTTGATACAAATTTTGTCACGGCTCGTTCCCCATCCCTTCATTATTTTATCAAATACATTGGCAATGTGGAATACTGAGTATATTTAGATTTAATTTTATTATAGTGAAAAGCTTTAAAAATTTAAAAACTTCAAAATTAAAAATTTTTCCGTTGTGCAGCAAGTTCTCTTCTTCCTTGTTGAGTTCTCTTCTTCCTTGTCTTTTGATGGATCTGAAAATAAAAAAGTTAATTTCACTCATTGAAACATTTTTTGTTCATTTGAAAAAGAAAAAAAACTTACAGGAATCAGGGAAATTAAACAACTCCGAAAATCTTCTTTTCAGAGGCCCCTCGTGCATAGGCCGTGCGGAGGTGGTGAATCCAATTCATCTCCATACCTTTGCTGCTTTTCTGAAAATATCAAATTATGTTTATAAATAATTGCTATGTATAAAAGAGGTCAAAGACCTGGTTGTTATCAAATTATTACTCATTTCGAGGAAATCGTTTTTATAATCTTACCGATGAACTAATTCGTTTAAATCCTCTGAAGATGTGATTCGTCTCAGCATTTATGCACTTTCTGCAAATTTTTTCATTATTATTTAATTGAAATTTAATAAAAAATAAAGAAAATGTGTAAAGTCGAAAAAAAAACTGAAAAAACACAGCTTGAAAAATTTGGCAGAGTTGAAATCTCGGCCGCGGCCGCGATCTGCTGAGGATGCGCGCACGGATCACGCACGGGGCGCGTACAGAGCGTGGACGATTCGCGCACAGAGCGTCGACGATGTGAGGATTACGTTTTTTCTACGTGAATTTGAGGATTGGGAAGTCAAAACAACTATAAAGTGCCTATATACCGGTACTTTTTATATACGGATCAATATATACACAAACATATCACCATACGATTCCTATTAATTGTGTCCCATTTGACAACTGCAACCTCAAGCCAATAAATGTTCCATTTTGAACGATTACACATTCATACTCTTGATTACATAGTTATTAGTATATAAAGTTCAGAAAAAAGCACGTTTATTTTATTTTCTGGTTCCTGCCTCGTTCTTTCCAGACTCAATTCGCATTCAGTGCGCATACGATGCGCGCCTCGAGCGCGCCCTTTGCGCTTCAGGTGCGCGCGCCAGACGGACTCCCTTATTTTTCGCGCGCCAGGCGCAAAACGTGCGCGCCCCAGGAGTAGCGAACTGCCGAGTCCGTATCATTCTATTCATGGCAGTTGCTGATATCATTTTTGCAATTTCTAGTGAGTTTTCAAATGTTCCCTCTATAAAAACCCAATGGAATTATTTTTCAGTCATGCCCCAAATCATCTACATGATAATTTATTGGAATAGCACACTTATCAATTACAATCCGTATGTTATGGCAATCACCGGATCGCCGTTACCCATATTTTTGAAAATTTCCTCAGGGCTCCACGCGGGAGCAGCTACAGAGAGGATTCTGGTAAGGTGGTCTCGAAAAAAAGCGCCCGACACTTCCCGGGCTCCAGGTAGCCCTGTCAGGCTGCCATTCACCAGTGCGCCCGACATCTCCCAGGTTTCGCAGTCCATCTTTTTTCAGGCTCTCTACTTCCCAATCCTGTACCGCAAAATGGACCACGTCGACTGCTCAAACCTCCTGATGCTCATCTCCGTGCTCCTAGGCTTCATCGACACAGTGCTCGCAATGTGCACATTCGAATACGAGCCACACCTGAATTGCTCTTCAATCGGTTGCATGGTCAACGACCTGTTCAGAACTTACTGGGGAGCTTCGAATATGGTATGCTTTTTTGGTATTTTTGATGCACTAAAAAAGTTTTTTGCAGACTTGCGGAATAATTATTGTGGTTATGAGCGTGTTTGTGTTCTTCAAAGTACAGAAGCTCGAACGGGAAAGTGGGACAATCGGGGGAAGTAAGCCGGCGAAGAGGTCACTGTAGGAGTATTATAGGATTACTATAATTACCACAGAACTACTGTAGAGTTGCTGTAGGACTACAGACTACTGCAAGACAACTGTAGGAGTATTGCATGGTTACTGTAGAAATAATATATGACTACTGTAGAGTTGCTGCTGGATTGCTGTAGGATTATTGTAGGACTATTGTTGGACTACTTGAAGGTTACTGTAGGGTTACTGTTGGGTTACTCCAGGTATACTGTAGACTACTCTACTGTGATATTCCAGATAGTGTCCAAAAAGTTCCGTCAAGCAAATCATACGACATGTGGCATCCTGCTGAGCTCCCTATTCTGTCTGACAATCCCATCCTTGCTCATTTCTCTCGTCGAGACATTTGTCGGATTTTCAATATTCGATCAGTTTGGCCCAATCTATGCGGCTTCTCTGCTCACTAATGGTAAGTTGAAAGCACAGAAAACCAAAAGAATAAATTATGAAGAAGGGAGGAGGGAAGTAGAAATTGCAATTCTAATTAGATTCAGTGTGGCGGAGGGTGGTCGCAAGGGAGATCAAACAAATAAAAATGTAAAAGATTTTGATCTAATAGATTGTTACATCACCGGCACGGGGTACGTGGAGATCATTTTAACTATAAAATTACAGCATGGTACGGTAGGCTTACTGTAGACATCCTGTTTAAGTAGAATAATGATTATGGGGCAATTGTTGAATATCGTGGGTGTGCTGTACGCGTTTTTTTTACTGTAGTAGGGTTACTGTAGGCGTCATATGTGAGTACTGTAGTTGCTCTGGTTCATGGTTGAATATGATAGCGTTACTGTAAGTGTCCTATTTGAATATGGTAGGATTACTGTAGGTACCTTGTTTTAAATGGATTGAGACTTCAGTAGAATCCCATTTGCCACAAGTTTTCCAGATTTTTCAAACAATTCAATTTTCAGGCTTCACCAGCTGCCTAACATTCCTTGTTCTCAATGAGCCCTACAAAAACTCGACCAGCTCACCGATTCTTGCGGAGCCAACGACGATTGGAGTTTCCTTAAAGCAGCGCACGATTACTGGAGTTGTATAGTTATTCCGAATTAAATTTTTTTCATTTTCTGTATCCACGAATGTATGAATATTCCCTGAATAATGTTCACAAAAAGTTTTAAAAAATTGAAAAAATTCTACATTCGTCACTGTGTATGATCTACTGAAAGTCAGAAAAGTACAGAAATATTGAGATTTTGAAAAATTGCCCACTGATCTGTAAACTTTGTTTTTACTTCTTATCAAATGATTCACTTTTTAATTGGGTTAACGTCTAAATTCAGAAAATATGCGGTAGGCAGGCAGGCAGGCGCCTGGCAGGAAAACTTCTACATCCAAAATCAACTAGAAATATCTATTATAGGCTATAACTGCTATACGAAACCAAATTAATCATAAATTGAAATCACGTGATAATATGCCGAAAATACGTACATTTTCTTGGTAAGTTTTCAATTCTTGAGCTTTTTCTTTTGACGAAAGACTGAATTAGGTTTTTTTTCCGCAAAAAATGTATTTAAAAAGTTGGATGTTTTGTTGAACCTCAAATGTAGGCAATTTTTAAAGGCACTTTTTTCGACATTTTTATGAAATGTTCATTTTTCAAAACTTTCCATAAATTGCTATAATTTTTGGCAACTTTCTGTTAGGCATTTTAGGCGAATTTCGATACCTTTCGACATTTTTTTGGAAATTTTTTGGCAACTTTGGCAACATTCCGAGAACATTTTTGAGCATTTTTTTTTGCTAATTTCTATAAATTTTAATTTTCTTCGTTACTAATAACATGTAGTAAACTCAAGTGCACATCGTAATATTCCTTCCTCCTTTGAAATATGAGTAATAATTCATTCAATTTCTCAATTAAAAATACTACGTCCAGCTCGACGTATTTCTCCTCACGCCTACTTTTCATTTAGTCGGTGGAGCAAATTAAATTGGCGGTGGGAGGCAAATTGTACTTGTGAAAGTTCTATGTTGTATTAATTACTATGACGAGACCTTTGAGGTGAGTTAGGCAATAATTTATTTTTTTTCAAGCTTTCGTTAAATCTAATTTCTATTTATACATTACTCCTTATTATAAAAGTTTATATGTAACTGACATAAAAATTGGCTCAATTTTCCAGTTTCCAAGAATTTGCTCCGATGAGCTTCTACTACATAGAAATACTTTTTTCAATTTTCTGCAACATTTTTCAACTGCAGTTTTCTTGAAAATTGCAAAATTTTTTGATTAAAGTTATTTTTACAGAACTTTTACAGAACAAAATATAAAATATTCAAAACTTTTCTACAAAAATTTTGCACCCTTTTTTCAGTAAAAAAAGCAAAAATTGTTCTCCTGATCTCTCTTGTGACGATGAATTTTTGAAAAAATAAGATGTGTTTTTTAATTATTTTTATACATACACCAACACAATTCTATTAGAGTTACTTATTTTTGAGTTGTTTATCTAGTTTTCTTGATGGGAAACAACTAGAAAATAAATTTGTGAAATTCACAAGCCCCTTTCGAAAATTATTCAGAAACTGAGTCACTTTTTTCTGATTGCAGGGTTTTGGCATAATCCAATGTCAGGAAGTCTTAGGTAAGTCCTTTTCAGATTGTTAGGTCCACACAAAACATTTTAAACTGCTTCAAAAAAGCTTCTAAAATTACCAAATTTGGTAGTTGTCAAAAATTGAAAACTTGAAAATTTCAAAAAAAAAAAACATTTTTTTAGAAACTTAAGCGTGGAAAAAAATAAGATTACCTATAGTATTTAATTCTTGATTCAAAATATTTCTAGAAGGCTTTAAAACTAGGTAATATTTGAATTTTTGAAATTGCCGACCATATTAAATATTTCGAAATTTTCTTAAAAATTATCCCAGAATGCCTATTCCAAATAGAGTATGCTCATATCATACTAAAGATCACTTTTTTAAATTTAAAATTCCACTGACCTTGGGTTCAAAAACGCACATCATCTATCAATTTCTAGAAATTCACGCCGTCTTCCCATCTCTCATTTCTCCCAATTAGCCATAAATATTCAATTTTCTCGCATCAAAATTTTCTGGATAAAAGGGATATTTTCGTGTACTTTTCTTCTTACTTTGAACAGGGAGAATTTTGGAAAAATAACAAAACTTTTAGGGTTTTTATAAGAAATTTTACTTTTTTGGACAGAGAAAAAAGAAAATTAAACTCGATTTCATGTTTTTTTGTTGATAATATACTCTGCCTCCAGGCTCAGTCACGAAAACCCACTAAATTTCATTAGTCAAAAATTGGAAACTGATTAATGCCGAGTACGTGAGTTTATGGATTCAGTGTCCACTTTTTCACGAAAAATTGATTTTTTTTCTAGAAGTTCCAAGCTTCAAAGATAGATGCTTAACTTGAAGAATAAGCCAAAGCCTACGTCTTAGCCCAAGCCTAAGCTTCAGCCTAAGCCTAAGCCTAAGCCAAAGCCTAAGCCTTAGTTTGAACATAATAGTAAGCCTAAGCCTAAGAGTAATAGTAAGCCTAAGCCTAAGTATACGCTTAAGCCTAAGCATAAGCCTAAGCCTAATAGTAAGCCTTAGCCCAAGCATAAGCCTGAGCCTAATAGTAAGCCTTAGTCCAAGCATAAGCCTAAGCCGGAGCCTAAGCCTAAGCTTAAACTTAAGGCTAAGCCAAAGCATAAGCCTAAGTTTAAGACTAAGCTTACATCTAAGGCTAAGCCTAAGCCCAAGCTTTATCTTAAGCCTAATAGTAGGCCTAAGCCTAAGCCTAAGTCTAAGCCTCAGTCTAAGCCTAAGCCTAAGCCTAAGCTTTTGATCTTAAAATTGCGATGTTTTTCTTCTTGTTTTTTTTTTCAAAAAAATCAAATACGAATCTAATTATGGACAAGGAATTAATTATTTGTTTTTGCTCGAGTTTTTTTTTTTGATCTTTTTGTGAACAATCCCACAATTTTAATGAGATTCCTTTCCCATCGGATTTCTAGTTCCGTTGATCACACTGAACTGTTATTCTTGTCAAAGACAAATCAAAAAGTGCCTAAAAAACTTGACATTTCAAGTGCCACTTGTCTTATTACTGTAGTACATTCTACATATCTGAACAATTTTTGAACCCATTTTTTAAAGTTCATATTTTCAGAAGACCTGAATTAAAGTTATGTAGTTTTTTTTTAGAAAATGCTCAGCGGAGCATATATAATTTGCAGAATTTTCAGTTTTTTAACTTTTAAATTAAAAATTTGTTTTTTTGTAAAAAGGTTCTAATCAGTTAAAAAAAAGACTCGAAACAAATAAAAGCACTAACCATTTTTTTTTAATTTTGAAAAAATAATCTGAAATTTTTCTCAAAAGTTGTGCTTTTTTTTTGTAAATTTTAGATTTTTTTTTTAATTTTTCAGCTTCGGCAACTGCAAATTTTCTTTCGAACTGCAAGTCATTAGTCATAAAAGAGTCTAGAATCAGAAACCAAAAATGATATTCTGATTCCTTTTTCCCCCCTGTCTCTAATTTCTTCCTCCTCCCCCTCAAACCTAATAATTATGCTACATCCCACGTCCGTAGTCGCAAATGTTTTTTATGTCTCTACGTCTCCTCATCAGAAAAAAAGAAACGAAAACAAATAGTTAATTGACCGCAAAAAAAAACCCCGCGCTTAGAAGGAGCTCAACTCATTCGGAAGGGAAACGTCTGAAAATGTTCAATTCCAGTCAAATGGCCTATGTCTATCTCGTCACGGAGTTGTGCTGCTTGACTGCTGCCTCATTAAGCTTCATATTCAATGCATACATTATTTATTGCTTTTGGAGGTTAGTTTGGTTTAAAAAAATGTTCGATAATCTGGCCAAAATGGCAAAATTCAAAATTGCCAGTTTGTTCACAATTTTCCGCAGCAGCGTGGCGCAGTGGAAGCGTGCTGGGCCCATAACCCAGAGGTCGGTGGATCGAAACCACTCGCTGCTAGACTCTTTTTTTGCACTACCTCCAAATTTTAGCAATTTTTGAGTACCTGTTAAGGCCAACTCTAGGCAGTTTTGGCATTTTCGGCAATGTCAAAATTAGGGCTCCCGTGGGTTCGCCGCAACGGCGCTTCCGCCGGCCTCACGGCTTCACTCAAACCATATATAGTGCGGCGCGGGACCCCGAGCGTGTCGGCCGCTCCAAATAACTACTTTTCGCACTTCATTGCACACACACAGAGGCGCGAGGCCCGCATTTCGCGCCTGGCTCAGCTGGGAGCCCTAGACAAAACTCCTGAAGCTTTCGACTTACTTTCGGAAGCTTACGCATGGCTTCCTGTAACTTTTGGCAAACTTTCGTCACCTTGTCACTAGATAAATTATGCATAACTCCCACATACGAAAAAATTTCAGAAAAAAAATCCCATCCCCCGAAAACCTCCGCCTAGCCCTGTACCTAGCCATCGGAGACCTCGGCTACGCAGTTGCCGCCCTAGTCCATGTCGGCTACCTGGCAATCTACTGGTCAAATGTCTCATTGGACTACAATCCATATTATATAATATTTACAAACTCATTTTTACCCGCCAAATATAAGAAATTTCTATTATACGTTAGTTATTCTAATACGGTAGGTTACAGTAATCAACACAAATTTTCAAAAAAAAAAATTTGAATTAAGATCGCTGGTTTTCTAATTGTTATCATGAGTATGTTCGTTTTCGCGGGAATTCGAAAAATCTCCGCAAGGAAAATTGGCGCTACGGTGAGTTTTTTGTTGTTCCTTGGACCGTTGGTTTTAGTCTCGGAAATTCGATAAATTCCAGACATCAAGTTCAAAATCCTCCAGTGTGTTCCGGCAGGCTAACCGGATTACTGTAGGCATTCTATTTTGCTCTTTGTTTTTTGTGACAATCCCGTCGTTATTGGTGACGGGTTACGAGGAAGTGACCGGAGTGTCGTTGTTCGCCGAGCTCGGCCCGTTTTATATTTGTGCGATTTTGGTGAATGGTGAGTACTTTTTTATGACCAGTACATTTCTCGTTTGGTTGGCGCATTACAATTATGCCGAGGAAAATTGAAATTGTGAAGTTTCCAGAAAAAAAATGTGCAAAACCACAGTTTGTCGTTTTTCCGACAAATTGGGCGAATCGGTTAATTGCCGGTTTGCCGATTTGCCGGAAATTTCAATTACGGCAATTTGTCGATTTGCCGGAAATTCCAATTCCGGCAATTCGCTGATTTGCCGGAAATTTCAATTTTAGCAATTTGTCGATTTGTCGGAAATTTCAATTCCGACAATTTGTCGATTTGCCGGAAAGGTTCAATTCCGGCAGTTTGCCGATCTGTCGGAAATTTCAATTCCTGCAATTTGCGGATCTGCCAGAAATGTTAAATTCTGGCAATTTGCCGGTTTGTCGATTTTCCGGAATTAGCCGATTTGCCAGAAATTTTTAATTCCGGCAATTTGCCGATTTGCCAGAAATTTTTAATTCCGGCAATTTGCCGGTTGGCCGATTTGCCGGACATTTCAATTACGGCAATTTGCCCATTTGCCAAAAATATCCAATTACGCCAATTTGCCGGTTGGCGATTTGCCGGAAATTTCAATGACGGCAATGTGCCGATTTGCCGGAAATGTTCAATTCCGCTAATTTGCCGATTTGCCGAAAAATTCAATTCCGGAAATTTGCGGATCTGCCAGAAATTTTCAATTCTGGCAATTTCGCCAATTTGCCGGAATAAATCGTATCCACCCCTGCTTTTTTCTCCCCGGGGAGATCACGTGACACCAAGATCGCTTGAAAATGTCCAATATCCAAATTCCAGGATTTGCCGACGGCCTAGTCTTCGTGATCATCAACCGAAAACAAATCGGATCCACGAATCGAACGCTCTCCTCAACGGTGAGCACTATGCCAACCCGCCTTCGAACGTCTGTCAATGGTCCCCCGTCTCGCGTTACCCAGTTCTAACCTTTTGTTATTTGTTTTGTTGTTGACCCAATAACTATGATTGCATTAGTCAAACGTTCAGTTTTGTTCTAACCAATTGCCCCCCGTTCTAACCAAAACCCGTGAAGTGTCGGTTGCTCAGTCTGTTCAATGTTTGAATATTGTTTACTTGTACTGAATGCATTTTTGTCGAAAAAAGCCTGATTAGTTTCCGAAGTTGCATCTCTGAATTCTGATTTCAGGGTGCCCGAAACACGATTGCTCCGATGCTACGTTCCAGCCTTGGCGGACACCGGGGCTCGATGGTGCTTCCACCGATACGAGCATCTATTTCACAGCGATATGAGCAATTTTAAAGATTTCCCGGAATGACATTCGTACTTTTTTGCAATAAATAATCTGGAGTACATATTCTTTGATTAACAGACTGCGTCGTAATAGTCATTCTCCTAATCTATTTGATTAGACTTTAAAATTGCAAGAAAATGATTTTCTTGGAGGTATACTTAGGTAGTGCATGTTACTTTGGTGGCTAGACTCTACTTTAAAACAGCAGTTTTCCATTAAAAAGTGATATGCAGCCGACATTTCACGGGACTTGTTCGGTCTCAATTAAAGATGGAAGCAGTCGACATCTTGCGGGTTTGCCAATCACTGCAGCCGACATCTTTTGGCATAGCCAATCATTGCAACAGGCATGTTTGGGCCCACCAATTATTGAAGCGGACATCGTACGGGTTTGCCGGTCATTGCAGCCGACCTATTGTGGGTTTCCTAATCATGGCAGCGGACATCAAACAGGCTCACTAATCATTGCAACGGACATCTAACGGGCTTGCCGATAGTTGCAACGGACATCTTATGGGTTTGCCCATCATTGCAGCCGACATCTCGTGGGCCTGCCAACTTTAGTAGCCGACATCTGGCGGGCTCACCAATCAGTGCAGCCGACACCTCACAGGCTCCAGTGTGAGGAAATTAATAATTAATATTTTAAAAAAGAAAAGTGAACTAAAAGTGATATCAATTTATTCCGAAAATCCGTTGCCTAATCAAGTCATTTTATCATAAAATTGTCATTGGGCGGGACTTGTAACCACAACAACAGGCGGTTCTCATTAGTATTCTGTTGTCCTTTCTTTACATTTCCATTCTGGCTTTATTTTTCATTTACATACCTCGAATCTCGGTAAAAAATTGGAAAACACAACTTCCCGAATAAGTTGGCGTTCCCACAATTTTGCTTTGTTCAAATTTTTTCCTCGAAAAAACAATTTGCCGCCTATTCACATGCCCCACCGAGCACAAGTCTGAAAAATGGAATTTTTTAGACAAATCAGTAGTATGGCTACCATGTATCTCGTCACTGAGCTCTGCTGCTTGACAGTTGCAACATTGAGCATGATTGTTAATTCTTATACAATTTATTGCTTTTGGAGGTGAGTGGGAATCTTTTTTTTTGAACTTTCGCCAATGTTAATGTAGGTTTTTCTCGCAATCATGGTGAATCTTTATGATTTTCCAGAAAAAAGATCCCCTGTGCCGAAAACCTTCGCCTCGCCTTGTACCTAGCCATCGGAGACCTCGCCTACGCACTTGCTGCCCTAATTCATGTCGGGTACCTTGCTATCAACTGGTCAGATACCTATTTGGACTACGACCCATATGTCATAATTTTCACAAACTCTTTTTTACCAGCCACTTTGAAAATTATTATCGTGGTTAGTTGTTCGATGGCGCTGGATCGATGTTTGGTGGGTTTCTCTAATTGGAATTTGGAAATCCAAAACTTTTTCAGGCAATTTTCTCGCCGGTTTTGTATCGCCAACTCAGTAAAACCTACTTTGCAAATTGCTCAATGGCCGGTGGGCTCTGTTGGTTTTTATTGGACTTTTTGGTTCAATTGCTTACAGCTCCATATCAAAAAGTTCCAAATTGCGCTACAATGGCGTGTTTTGTGAATAAGCATTTTTTGATGTATGTCAGTTACTCCAATACGGTAGGTTACTGTAGTCTATGAGAGCCTAAAATTATAATTTAGGCTGCCGGAATCTTCATAGTCCTCATGAGCATTTGTGTTTTCGCGGGGATCCGAAAAATTTCAACTGGCGTTGCGGTAAATGTAATTATTTAAACTTTGAAGATACACATTTTTCTTCATAATCAAAATTTTCAGACAGCCTCCAAAACCAGCAATCTATTCCAGCAAGCCAACCGAATGACTGCCGGAATTCTATTTTGCTCTTTATTCTTTCTAATAGTTCCGTCATTTCTGATGACCGGGTATGAGGAAATTACGGGTGTTAACCTTTTCTCGGAAGTTGGACCTTTTTATATTTGTGCGATTTTGATCAATGGTGTGAGAGCTTTTTTTCTGACTCGTCGAAAATTTTGTTTTTTTCAGGTTTCTCTGACGGTCTAGTATTTCTGTTAATCAACTGGAAACAAATCGGATCTCAGGGTCAAAAGGTTTCATCAATGGTAAGTTAGTGGCAGCAGACATCTGGCGGGTTACGGCAGTTGTTTTTCTAAGACGCAGCTGACATTTTGCGGGTTGTGCCAGTTAAGTGCAGCCGACGTCCTAATGATTGCGCCTACCACAAACTGTAGTTACAGCCGACACTTCGCGGGTCTAGCAAATCTTTGCTCTATGTTACGGCCGACACTTCGCGGGTCGCGCCAATCTTAGCTCTGAAATTCAGGAAAAATCGAGCTGGTTGCCCAAACCTTTAAACGAGATTGCAGCAGCCCCTGCTCAATTTTCAATATTATAAAAAAATTTCTCATATTTTTCAGAGCGCAAAAAGCACAATGGCAGTGATTCCAAAAACAGTGCAATAGAACAACCGATGGGTATTCTATTCCAATTTTTTTTTAATTCTACAAGTCTATGTATATTATTAAACAAGAAAATTAATAAACCCTATTTACAATATTCTGATTATTGGTTTTTTGGTTCTTTTTTCTCGAACGCCTTTCATTTTCGTGGTTGTAGTACTCGTATACTTTGTAGCGACAAATTTTAGAACATATGCCTTTCTCGTTAGTCGTACGAATTTGCGGTCGGTCTTAATGACGGTCTTGCTTGTTTTCATGATTCTTCTAGTATTTTCGTCTGGTTTTGTTACTGGAAATTTTTTAGAAACATTTTAGGAATACCAGCTAGCTAGATTACTTATTTATTTTTTCAGATTGAACAACTTTTTTCTAGAATAAAAATGTTATTTTTGGTCTGAAAACATTTTTTGTACCGATGCGAAGATTTCACAGAAAAATATTTTCTTCGAAATAGACAAACGCCCGAATTGGCTCTACTTGATGCACAAAACTGAAGTTTCAGAAAATATTTCAAAAAGTCTCAATATGTATACATACCTGCCAAAAATTTATTTGAAAAAATAGCAAGGCTTAATAAATTTTATAAATTTTTTCACAGTTATTTTCGGTACTCCCACAACCGCTACTCAATTTGTAATGCTAAAACAAAGTTAAAACACCAAAATTCTTGTTTACCATTATTTCATTTTCCAATTTCCGTGTAAGCTAAATATAACATCAACCTGAGTAATGAATCATAAATGATCATTGTCGTAACACACTTATCACTTGATCATCTAGTAATCTGTAATTATCTCTAATTTCGGGGGACAAAAAAATTTCCCGACATGTCATCATAATTGCAATGTTAGTCGACTTCCAAAACACACACACACACCTCCCACAACTTCTCCAATACTCTGATATTTTACACCTGTTATTCGTGTGTGTTCAAAATATTTGTCTACATGCATAATAAATTACTAATTGAGAAACTGTGTTCCAGTTGTATGGCGATGGTATATCTGGTGACGGACGTGTGCTGTTTGGTGGCTGCCGTGCTGAGCTTCTGCATTAACTTTTTTATTATCACGTGCTTTTTGAGGTAAGAATATTACAAACTTTTGCCAATTTTTGTCAACTTCTCATAACTTGTTCCCAAACGTATTATTTTCAGAAAAAAGATCCCCTGTGCCGAAAACCTTCGCCTCGCCTTGTACCTAGCCATCGGAGACTTTGCCTACGCACTTGCTGCTTTAATCCATGTCGGCTACCTTGCTATCAACTGGTCAAATACCTATTTGGACTACGACCCATATGTCATAATTTTTACAAACTCGCTTTTACCAGCTTTTTTGAAATTGGTTATAGTGATTAATTGCTCGATGGCTCTGGATCGGTGTTTGGTGGGTTTTTATTTATAGTACTAAAATTCAAAAACTGTTAAATTCTGACTAAGAACCGAATGTATTAGATATTTGGTGTTTGATTTTTTTGAAATTTTTGAGAATTTCAGAGCGTGAGACATATGTATTCTCTCATAAATTAATGATATGTTGTAGAATGTTTTTGGAAATTTCAGTCAGAAAAAGGTTTTGAAATTTGTTTCTAAATTTGTGTTTTTGAGAGTTTCGGAAAAAAAATTCGCAACTTTCGCCAATGGATATTTTTAATAAATGCACGTGGTGTCAAACTGTCCCATTTTGATGTGATCTACAAAAAAATGCGGGAATTTTTTGCAGAGAAAAATGTGACGTCAGCACGATCTTAACCATACGAAATCTGTTGAGAAGTCTGCGTCTAAATTCCCGCATTTTTGGTAGATCACCACGTGTAAATGAAATATTTTCGATTCGTTTTCAGGCAATTTTCTTTCCTGTCCACTACCGGAATATCAATAAAATCAAATTTGCCAATAATGCTATGGCACTAGGCTTCATCTGGTTTCTCTTCGATTTTTTATTTCAAATCTTTTCGTCTGAATATCAGCGAGTTCCAAATTGCGCTACAATGGCTTGTTTTGTCAATAAAATATTTTTAAAATATCTATCCTATTCCAATACGGTATGTGGTTACTGTAGTTAACTTTAAAAAATTTTTCCAAATTTTCCAGCTCAGCAGTTTCTTCGTAGCTATTATGAGTGTTTTGGTGTTTGTGGGGATTCGGAAGTTTTCCAAGAAAAGAGTTGGCACATTTGTGAGTTTAGTTTTTTGTTACCTAGGCTCTATTATAAGTGCACCCTAATTTTTCAGACCACCCGAAAGACTTCTACAGTATTCCGGAAAGCTAACCGAATTACGGCAGGAATTTTGTTTGGCTCTCTATTTTTTGTGGTATTCCCCTCGTTTTTGGTGATGGGCTTTGAGGAAGTAACTGGGAAATCGTTGTTTATATCATTGGGCCCTTTTTATATTTTTTCGATAGTTGTAAATGGTTGGTTGGGAGTTTTGAAATTTGAAATAAATCAGAAATTTGAAATTGGAAATTTTCAGGATTCGCCGATGGTCTGGTATTTGTAATTGTTAATCGGAAGCACATAGGGTCTGACAAAAATCTAGTAGATTCTACAGTAGTAAGTTTTAAAAATTTGGCTTTTTTTTGAGATTTTTGAACAATTATAGTTTCCGTTTCGCCCTTTTTCATACAATTTCCGAGTTTTTAAAAATTCTAAAAATTTGTAAAAAGCTAGAAATTTCATATACAATTTTTTAAAATTAATGTATTTTCAGGGTCCCAAGAATACAGTAATACCTGTACTTCACCAACACGGTCCAACAAATTCAATGGCTTTACCACCAATTGTAACTTCTTCCAACTATTTTTAATTTTTGAAATTTATTTGAATAAACCCTTTTTGAATTTTTTTTCGAATTTGAAAATTAAAATTAAATTTCGATTTTTCAAATTTTCAATTAAAAACCAAACTAAAAACTATATTTTCACAAAATTTAAAATTTTTTTTTCGATAAAAAAAAACAGGTTTACTATGTATTTTTGCATAAAATTTGGAATTTGGTAATATGTTTTGTGGAAATTTTTTTAAATTTTTTTTTCAATTTTTAATTCAATGCACAACTCAAAAAATTTGCAAGAATTCTAAAATTGGAGTTTTTAATTAAAAAAAAAAAATTAAAAAATGTAATATTTTTGTGTAAAATTTTTAAACTTTTTAATTTGATATTTTTTGAACTATGCACATTTTCAAAATTTTGAAAAAAAAACGCAAAAAATTAATCGAGAAAACTGATAAGTACAGTGCGTCCAACTTCTATAGCACCCCCCTCCAATTTGGCGGTTTGGAGCTTCTCAAAATGTTTTTTGAAAAAGTGTTAGTGCAGTTCGATAGCAAATGTTGAAAAACCTATGCTCCCCAATTTTTATTATGATATCTCAAAAATCACAGGAATTAGGTCAAAATATCGGAAAAATGGCCGTCCAACTTCTATAGCACCCCCTCTGATTTTTGGCAATTTTCGGTAAAATCGGGGGTTTTCTTCTTAATTAATGAATTTATTTTGTGAATAACTTTACACCAAAATAATCAGACGGTTTCATTTTCACATTTAAAAAATAAATATAACCCCTGAAAACACGTGGAACGCCTAGGATTGTCCTGGAACGTTCGTATTTGCTTCAGAGGCCATTTCTCGGCTCCCAATGATTTTCGCAGCACCAAACTTGACCAAAATGATCTTCCCCACCTATTTATTACTATTCAAATAATTGTTGAAAACATTTATTCATATGAACCAAATGGTAAAGGGAGCAACTGCAGTGATTTTCAAAAGGCTTGATTTAACTATGAAAACTAGCGTTTGGAGGCGCAGAGCTGATGGTTTTGACTTCCTATTGTACAGAATTTTAGCTCATCCGGTTCAAATATCCTTGAAGCTTTGATTTTGAGTAGAAGTCTTCGAAAATTTATTCGGAAAAGTTCATGAGACCGCTCAAAAAAGGACAAAGGCAAAGCGAGGCCGCAAGTATTTTTCTCAAGCTAACACGCGAAAATTTTAAAGGCGAAAGTAAGATATAACTTTCTGATTGACGATTTTTCTAGCTGTATTTATAACTCAACTGAAATTTAGCGAATTTGCTCATTGAATATTTCTATGGTCAAAGAACCTAACAGCTAACAGACAAAACCTGAATCGGTGATTGTAGATGTCTAGCATTTGATGTATCCATGGATTTCCACAGATTTGATGTACACATAATATAATTTTTATTTTTTTGCTATAATTTAGTAATTTTTAGTCGAAAATGTATTACCAAACCGCCAAATTGGAGGGGGGGGGGGGGTGCTATAGAAGTTGGACGCACTGTATATTTTCACAAAATTTAAATTTTTTTTTCGATTAAAAAAAAACAGGTTTACTATGTATTTTTGCATAAAATTTGGAATTTGGTAATATGTTTTGTAGAAAAGTTTTTTTAATTAAAAATTCAATTTTTAATTTAATTTTTTGAAAAAGTTAAAGAACTCAAATATTTTGCAAGAATTCTAAAATTGGAGTTTTTAATTTTAAAAAAATTAAAAAATGTAATAATTTTGTGTAAAATTTATAAACTTTTTAATTTGATATTTATTCCTATGTACATTTGTACATTTTCAAAATTATGGAAAAAAACGTTAAGATTAATCAGCAAAACTGATAAGTAGACGTCTGTAAAAAACGAAAAAATGGTCTTCCACAAAAATTATAAACTTCCCTACCTGGCTACGTAGTTCCCAACTGATAATCACTACAAAAACTTCAATTACTTCTTGTTTTTCAAATCATTAAACCCTCTAAAAAGTGTAGTCTTCTCTGTCACAGTTGAGGGGGCCACACTGTACCCTTATCAGTGAGACCACATCGAAGTGTGGTCTTCTTCTTTTTCTCTCTTTCTATATTATCATTCTCAACCAATTGTCACTACATATACACCTTTTTTATTCGAATTTGGGTTAGGTGGTTCCAAGTTCCAAATTTTGGCAATTTACCCTATAGTTGATATAGGTCTATGTACCTTCAAGTACCGAAAAAATTATTTATTTTTTTAGTAAACTGAACAGTTTTTCTTAATTTTTTTTAATTTCAAAACTGCACACTTCGAAAAAAAAATATTGTTCCAGAAAAATGACGCCAACCAAGCCAAAGGTATACATCGTTGGAGTCGGTATGACAAAGTTTTGTAAGCCGGGATCCGTACCCGGCTGGGATTACCCGGATATGGTAAAGGAGGCCGTCACTACTGCTCTTGATGATTGCAAGATGAAGTATTCTGATATTCAGCAGGCTACAGTTGGATACCTTTTTGGAGGTAAGTGGCCGACAATTAACTGAATTGAATTTTAAGTGGGGCGGCGCAGCGGACATTTTAGGGGTTTGATTTCCGTGGTAGAAGTTAGCAGGCGACATTTTATGGTCCTAGATCAAAATCGCATTGAACAATTTTGCTTAATCTTAGCAGCCGACACTTGACGGGTTATTGATTCCAGTTTTTGATACTGCGTCTTTTTATAACTAGCAGTCGACGCTTCCCGGGCCTAGTGAAAGCCTGCTGTTCTTTCTCATAATTTTCTAATTTCAAAGTATTATTTCTGCAGGAATTTTGAAGTGTAGTATATTCGGCTTTCTCTGATAAGAACACGTTTTCCTAGTTTCAAAGTTTAAAACTTATCAGTTTTTCCGAAAAATGCTTAATTTTGAAAATTTTCCCAGGAACCTGCTGTGGTCAACGTGCTCTATATGAGGTTGGACTTACCGGAATCCCAATTTTCAACGTGAACAATGCCTGCGCCTCGGGATCCTCTGGACTATTCCTCGGAAAGCAAATTATCGAAAGTGGTAAGGGAAAAGCGCAATTTTTAGAGCACAAAAAATTTAATTTTTTGAAGGAAACTCCGATGTGGTTCTCTGCGCCGGATTTGAGCGCATGGCTCCGGGATCGCTAGAAAATTTGGCTGCTCCAATTGATGATCGGGCTCTTTCTGTAGACAAACACATTTCTGTCATGTCAGAGACTTATGGGCTCGAGCCGGCTCCGATGACGGCTCAGATGTTTGGAAATGCAGCGAAAGAGCATATGGAGAAGTATGGTAAGTGATTTTGAGCGAAAATTCTTGAATTTTTTTTTTGACATGTGAGCTTTTATTTCAATTTTTCTATTTTTAAAACCATCTCTAATTTAATTTCGTCGTTTTCATATTAAAAAATTGAATTTGGAAAAATCTTCAAAAATTAAAAACTTTTTGGAATTATTCAAATTTTTGGTGTTTTCAAAACTAGTTAAATTTTATTTTGAGTTTTCAAAAATTATTAAATTCTCAATTTTTGAAACTCTCGAAGCTTCACTTTTTCAACGAAAAAAACTGGAATTTTATTTTTAGAAATTGTGAATTTTTTAATTTAAAAATTTATATAAAGTTTAACTATGAACAATTCTTGAAAAAACTTTTTTTTGAAAATAAATATTACATTCTCCTTTTCAGGTTCAAAACGCGAGCATTACGCCAAAATCGCCTACAAGAACCATCTTCACTCAGTCCACAATCCAAAATCCCAGTTCACCAAGGAATTCTCTCTGGATCAGGTGATCAATGCCCGTAAGATCTACGACTTTATGGGTCTCCTCGAGTGCAGTCCAACATCCGACGGAGCCGCCGCAGCCGTCCTGGTCTCCGAGAAATTTTTGGAGAAGAATCCAAGACTGAAAGCCCAGGCCGTGGAGATTGTGGGCCTAAAGCTGGGAACCGATGAGCCATCCGTGTTCGCTGAGAATTCAAATATCAAAATGATTGGATTCGATATGATTCAAAAGTTGGCCAAGCAACTGTGGGCCGAGACAAAGCTTACTCCAAATGATGTCCAGGTCATTGAGCTTCACGATTGCTTTGCTCCAAATGAGCTCATTACCTATGAAGCCATCGGGCTCTGCCCAGTAGGTCAAGGACATCATATCGTAGATCGAAATGATAATACATATGGCGGGAAATGGGTGATCAATCCATCCGGAGGCTTGATCTCGAAGGGACATCCTATCGGAGCAACCGGTGTGGCTCAAGCTGTCGAGCTGTCCAACCAGCTACGTGGCAAATGTGGAAAGAGACAAGTGCCGAACTGCAAAGTCGCCATGCAACATAATATTGGAATTGGTGGAGCTGGAGTAGTTGGGCTCTATAGATTGGGATTCCCTGGAGCTGCACAGTCCAAGATTTGAGCATTTTTGAAATAAAAACGGAATAATTTAAACATTTTCTTTTGATTTTTTTTTGTGTATAATAGAGAAACTTGAATAAAGTGTTTTATTCTTTAAAAAAATTATTTAAAAAAAAAGATATTTTTTTAACCGGAAAATCGGAAAAGTTAGAACCCTTTTTATTAAATTTCAGCTACAAGCTGAAACGCTCTCAAAGTGGGCCGGACACACCGATTGTCAGATATTTAAAAAATTTAATTACTTTTTAGTTAGGCTTAATTGGTTTTTTTCTGTTTAAAAAGACAATTTTCAATTTAAAAAATTTCTTAAAATTTTTTTTTAACTTTAGAAAATTTTATACACCAATTTTGAATGTTCAAAATTCGCGAAATTTGAATTTTTCTAATTGAGTTAATTTTTCAAAAATTCTATACTTTAATGGTAAAAATTTGTTTAGTTTAATTTAATTTTAATATAGTGAAAATTATTTAATTTTTTTCTAATTATAAATTCACTGGGCAACCAAACTTAAAATTTGGCAAAAATTGAATTTGAAATTATTTTTCAATATAAAAATTGATAACAATTTTTATTAAAAATATTTTTTCACTAAAATAATTTTTTTCTATTATTTGAGTAGTAGAATTCACATTTTTCGGATGTAAGTATTTAGGCGAAAGGTCTAAATTTTTGTTTATCAACGTTGTTGACAGATAGTTTAAAATTTAAATGTTCCATTAATTATAGTGGAAAACTCTAATACTTCAAAAAATTTCGGGTGAATTCGTCTCCGGATATTGATTTTCTTAAAAACTTCAGAACCTCGAAAAAAAAATTTCACCTGCCTGTCTCGACTTTCAGATTTTGTTCTGAAATCCACCTTCTCATTTTTTTCTTCCCCATTACAATATCATAGTGCTTAACATAGCAGCTGAAAGACTGAAAAATTTCGATTTAAAAAATTATTTTTTTCTTTCCACTCACTTCTCACTCAAAATCAAATAAATGTTCCTAAAAGTGAGTACAAACTCCGCTCCAGACTTCTACTGGCTTCCGGTATTCTTCTACGATGAGCCCTACTGGATGCAAGTTCTGGTGAGCTGCATCGAAATATTTTTATACATATCATGTGGTTACGTGCTCCTAGTCAGTATAAGAATTATGCACAATTATCGATTATTTCACGACAATTTGCATTTTATTGGAATGTCGGTTTACGGATTGTGTTTTAGTTTGATGTTTGGGAAATTGATAGTTATAGCCTATCGGTTGGAGTTTATAAAATTGAATATTAAAATTGGAGAACAATTAGTTTTATGGACTAATGACCCTGATCAAATGCTCAATGTGCAGTCGTTAGATGGTTTAGTACCGCTTTTTGTCGCTGGATTTTTGATATTTCATTTTGGATTTTCGGTGGTTTTTGTGTGCCTTGCTATTGTGGCAGAGAGGGTCATAGCTTCCATGTTGATAGAGTTGGTTTTTTTTATTTATATAAATATTAGAAAAAAAGATTTTTGGGCAGCTTCTAGTAAAAAACTAACTTATCAGGAAGTTTAAAATTTAATTTTTTGCAAAAACTACGGTTACAATTTTTAAAAATTGTAGAATTTTTAATTTAAATTTTCAAAAAATATTTTTCTAAAACTATAGTTGTATACTAAAAAAAAACAAAAAAAGTATACAAAAATGCAAAAAAAAAGTTTGTTTCTAATTTTTAATAACCTAATTTTTATCAGATTTTTACATTTTCCTATTTCAGCAACTACGAGAAAAGCAAATACCACCTAATACCCATAATTCTAACAATTTCTTATCAATTTTGCTCGATTTCCATATCCCTGGCACTGATATTCAATAAGGCGGGGCTCATAATTTTCAATGGCTCCTGGATGTTTGCATTTTCTATCGGATCATTTGTAAGTTTAGAAAAAATTTCAATTCCGATAATTTAAATATAATTCCAGATGTACTTCTACATCAAAAAAATCAATACAAAATTGCTGCGAGAAATGGAGCATCCTCACCGGAAGCGGGTCTTCACAGTATCTCAACGATTCCAGGTTCGGGAAAACCTACGAGCACTGGCGGTGAGTTGGAAAAAAAATCAATAAAATTGATAAAATCGATAAATGTTAAGATTGGGAAGCGGCTGGTGTTCACGGTGCTCGGCGCCATGATATCCTGTGGATTTGGAATTTTAGTGCTACTTTATGGCATTGTAATACCTTTTTCGATTCATATCGGCGAAAATGTATTTTTCTGGCAAGTTTTCCATTTTTAGAACATATAACTAATTTTTTAAAATTTCAGCTACCCCTTAATTGTGCTAACAGTTGTAATGAACGGACATCCGACTTGGAAAACGCAATTCCAGAAGGCATTTCCTCGAATTTCAATTTTAAAAAAAACGAAGGAAACATGAATCTCGCGTCGACAGTGCTGAAATTCTGGAGGATCTCAAGAAGAGCAAATTGACAATGGAAACTGATACATATTTTAAACAATTGAATGATTCTTGGATTTGAGATTTCGAACAAAAATTTTGAAAATAAACCAACTTTTTCTGAATTTAAATTATATATTTAGCGTTGAAAATTAGATGTTTTAACTAGGTACAAATCACCTGCCTGCCTACTCGTTCCTAGTACACAAACAGGCAGTAGGCATGAGGTAGGCACATATGAGGAAGGTACATAGATTTGTTCCTGACAAGATAGGACGTGGGTAGGCAAGCAAAAGGCAGAAAAAAATTAGTCAAATATCAGGCAGGTACCTAGGTTGGTAGGCAAAGTTTAGGTGCAGATTCAGGCAGGCACGTAGGCGGATAGGCAGCCAGGTGATAAAAAACTGCACACAAATTCTGACCGATTATTCTCTTGCTTAATGTGCAAAATAATCTGATCGGTGATTTGATTTTCAGGCTGTTCAATTTTCAATTATTTTCCCTAGTATCGCCAAACAGGTGAAATCAGAAAATTGAATTTTTTTTTCGCTCAAAATTGTTGTCTTACTATTAAAAATTGCATCTTTCCAATTCGCATGTTCATAAAACTTTCTTCTACAAATTCAACCTCGATATTCTGGCTCCCAATATTCTTCTACAATGAGCCATATTGGGCTCAATGTGCAATTTCTTCGGCCGAGCTGCCATTTTATATGCTCAGCGCATACGTGGTATTTGTAAGCTGCAGAATAATGCTGAAAATTCAATTATTTCATGACAACCTTATGTATATTGGAGTTCCAATGTTCGGTTCCTGGTTTTTGCTGATCGCCGGGAAACTTATTACTATTCTGTATAGAGTGCGAATTCTCAATGTGGAGAGCGTAAAAATTCATGAAAATTGGGTATTCTGGACTGATGAGCCGGAGAAAATGCTCAATGTGCAAAGTTTGGATGGTTTAGTGCCACTTTTGGTTGCCGGATTTTTGGAGATTCATTTTGGGTTTTCAGTGATTTTTGTGGGCTTGGCAATTGTCACGGAACGGGTTATAGCGTCAATGTTGATAGAGTAAGTTTTATTTAAATTTAGCTTTTATTTGGAATTTAATTTTTCAAAAAAAAATCCTGGAAATCCAAAGACGAAAGTTTAACAAGGATAGCGGAAATTTCATATTTTAAGTTTATTTTTCGAAAAAAAAACTCCAAATTTATTTCCTTTGTGAAGCCTTTAGCAGAAAAGTTAAAATAATATTTTTACAATTTCAAAAAATTTTTCAGCAATTACGAACAAAGCACCAGCCTTCTTATTCCAATATCTTTCATTATTATTTATCAGTTTTTGGCAATTTCCATTTCACTGGGTATACTGTTCAATATACTCGGGTTATACGTACTAAATGCCTCGTGGATTTTGTGTATTCTAATTGGGACTATTGTGAGTTTTTTTTTTAATTTCAAATTGTCAATTGTCAAAAAAATGAAAAAATTAAGATGTACTACTATATCAGAAAAATCAATACAAAATGGCTACAGGAAATGCAAAATCCGAATAGGAAGCGAGTTTTTACAGTTTCTCAACAATTTCAAGTCAGGGAGAATTTGGGAGCAATTGCGGTAAGTTTTTTTTGGATATTTTATAAAAAGGTCTAAAAATTATTTTTCAGATTGGCAAGCGGTTAGTTTTTGTAGTTCTCGCCACAATTGTTGTAATGGGATTTGGAATTGTGGCATTAGTATTAGAAATAACGGTTTTGTTTTTCATGCATTTTGGGGAGAATACACTGTTTTGGTAGGTCAATTTTTTTTTTCGGAAAATTCGAAATTTCTATTTGTTCAAAAATATTTCAGCTACCCATTATACATATTTCTTGTGGTGATGAATGGTCATCCAGCGTGGAAGCAAGAGTTTAGAAAATATTTTCCGAAAATAAAAATTTTCAAGAAAGTCCGCCCAGGATTAGTGAGTGTGGAGATTGTGGAGGATCAGAAGAAAAAGCTTTCATTGGAAACTGACACGTATTTTCGTCAATTGAAGAGCGCCTGGACTTGAGATTTATTAATTGAAAAAAATATATTATGTTTGTTTTTTTTTACATGTGTTCTAAATTTTCATAAATTTTTCATATTTTTCACAGTATTTTTTTCCCCAGTTTGTATACTTTTTCAAAACTTTTAGTTTTTTTTTTCAAAATGTTCAGTCCTTCTTTAGATAGCAAGGATTTGAGCCATTCTAGATATTTAATTAATTTTTTTTTAGATTTTCCAGAATATTTTCCTGTTGATTTCAGGTATTTTTAGAAAGCTTTCTTAACTTTTTGAACTTTGTTTTTATTTTAAATGTATATGCTTGTTTCTAAATTGGTGTGTGTTTTTACTACGTTGGGCTTATTTTAATGACGAAAACCATATGTGAAAATGACAGGAGATTTCTTGTTGTTGCTTTTCTGGTCAGGTTTTTAATCAACTTTTTCAGTTTTTTTTTTGTTTATATGAAAATTGATTCTGAAAAAGCTAATGCTAACCTGTTTTACAGATTTTTTTAAATTCGCGATTCCGATTTTTTTTCTCCAGTTTATTTTTTGTTTCAGGAATATTTTTGCAATTTACAAAATAAAATTTTTTGGAAATATATTTATTTTTAAAAACTAAAACTTGGTGCAAAACCTTTTAGTTTATTCCGCGGAAATTGATTTAAAAATTTCAAAACTTGTGTTTGAATTTATAAAGTTTAAAAAATTTCAATGAATTATTAGAAGGAAATTTCAACACCAAAACCCTGATCTAATACTCAGCCTACCTGTGTCATACGCTTTTTGCGAGAAAAAATCTCTGAAAATATGTAGCGATAATTGCTAGTTACCGAGCTTTTTTGTTGAAAAGGTTTATACAATTTTTTTTACATATAAGTTTTTTAAAAAATAAATGTTTCTAATCTCTGCTATCCTATTTTCAATTCAGATTTCCTAGAAAAACACATCATGGACAGGTGCAATTTTTGTCGTCTGACACTGGTTAGGCTTCAGAAAATAAAAAACTCTGAGAAATTATATTTTCTCTGCATCTAGGTCATGTATGAAAATTATATTAGTCAATCAAGTTATTGACATTATTTTTTTTCTGGTTTTTTTGCATTTTAATCTTGGGTTTTTCAGTTTTTTTAGTAGACAACAAAATTTTGTTATTTCATTTTTCAGTCAAACGTTCCTAATTTCATGGTTTAATGAACTGTTTAGAAAAAAAAACATAACTCAATTCGGAAATTGGGTGGAAAACAGCAAACTCCAATTTTAATTTTGACTCGATCTGCGTGGATCTACAAAAAATGCGGGAGAAGAGACGCAGAGTTCTCAACTGATTTCGTATGGTTAAGAAAGTGCTGACGTCAAATATTTTTGGCGAAAAAATTCTGCATTTTGTAGATCAAACCGTAATGGGACAGCCTGGCACCATGTGTTTTTTTCTAGTATTTTTTTTTGATTTCTCAAATTCAAAATGTCTATTCTATAATTTTCTCGATTTTTTCTATTCAAATTATTTTTCTTTAAATTTATACAATTACCACTATTGCAGGTGTCTGAACTATCTTATTTTAAAAATCAAAAGCTCAAAAACTTAACTTGCTTTCCACCACATTCCTGCAAATTTCTCTCCTCAAATGATCATCAAAAACATGGATGCCTCCACCAATGTCCCATACCTATGGCTACCTATTTTTCTCTACGATGAGCCCATTCTAGCAAGCCAAGTTATAGCATCAATAGAGCTAATTCTCTATTCAATATGTCTCTATATAGTAGTAGTAAGCCTGAAAATATTCGTGCAAGTTCGGATGTTTCACCTCAATTTTATTATTTTGGTAGCTCCATTTTTTGGGATTTGGTTTGAGTTGATCATCGGGAAGTTGATTACAATGTGCTATCAGTTGAGTATATTTTCAATTGGGAACCTGGAAATCCGGAAGTTTTATGTTTTATGGACTGATGACTCGAATAAAATGCTAGTAGTCAACTCTTTTGAAGGACTGGAATTACTGATAATTGCGGGTTTTATGGAGTATCATTATATGTTTTCTGTGGTTTTTGGCGCGGTGGCAGTGGCAATTGAGAGGCTGGCTGCGTCGGTTTTGATTGAGTAAGTTTAATTTTTTGAAAATTGTTTGTGTGTAGTTTGATATTAAATTGTTTTAAACCGAATAAAATTTATATTTGGAAATTTTTTGTAAATTTTAATTTTCTTAGAAAAAATCTAGAATTTTTGCACGCCAAAAAATTAAGTCCAATTTTGTTTTTTTGAAAATTTTTGAAAAAAAATTCGGCTGAAATTTGCGAAAATTTTATTAAAATAAATTGAAATTATTAAAATAAATTGAAATAAATTTAAAGGTGGAGTACCGAAATTTGAGGCTGGTTTTTAGGCCAAAAATGGCCCAAAACTACCAAATTTTGTAATGAGACGATTTGAAAATTTCTCAAAAAAAAGTTATTGCTGCCACTGACCATAGATGTACTTAAATCAACGAATGTGTATACGCACAATAAGAGAACACATTATTTATCAAAAAGTGATAATTAAATAAAAATTAAGTTCAAAACGCTGTGACACCGAGAAGTTGGAAAAAATTGTGAATTTATAGTTAGCTGAAAATGAGCCTTTTTCCCAAAACTTTGAACCGCCATAACTTTTTTTTCAAAAATTTTCAAAGCGTCTTATTACAAAATTCGGTAGTTCTGGGTCATTTTGAGTCTAAAAAAGCAAAGTCTCAAATTGTGGTACTCCTAAATAAACAGAAAATAAATTTGAAAAAAATTTTCAATTTTTTTTCCAGCAACTACGAATCGACCAATAAGATTTTCATCCCAATAGCTCTAACTGTATTTTTCCAAATAATCGCCATCACCTGCTCCTGTTTGGCTCTTTTCCATAAATTCACGATTATTACCATAAACGGCACTTGGATTGTCAGCTGCGCTTGCTCTTCAATCGTAAGCCCTACTAGCCTTAGAAGCGGCTAATAGACCCCAATAGTTTTCAGGTTTTCTTTCTTGTGGAGCGAATAAATTTGAGATGGAAAGCTGAAATGGAGCATCCGAGACGGGAAAAAGTGTACACTATTTCTCAGCGTTTTCAGGTGAAGGAGAATATTCGGGCGTTGGATGTAAGCTTTGAAATTCTTTTTTTCCTTATAAAGTTTTAAAATTTCAGCTCGGAAAACGTCTGATTTTCTCTGAACTTGGAACAATTTCAATAATCGGGTTGATAATTGCCACACTTCTACTGGAACTGGTACCTCCGTCACTGGTTCATATTGCAGAAAATGCGCTGTTCTTGTGAGTTAACATTTTTAAAAGTTAAATTTTCTATATTTTCTGCAATATATAATTTTTCCAGAAACCCATTTGGCATTTGCACAGTTGCTATGTACAGTATCCCTGCTTGGAAGAAGCGGTACAAAAATGCTTTTCCATCAATTTTCTGCTTCCTAATGAGACTTAAAAATCGAAAAATTGATGTTCAATCTATGGAACCATTGGAGGAATTCAGCAAACGGATTTATGAAGAGACTAATATTCATTTTGCACAGTTAAATGAGTCGTGGACGTAGTTTTTAGTTCTTTTTTTTTGGATTAAAAAAATAAAATCAGAAAATTTATAAAATTATATACATAAATGACGACAAATATAAAATATTGGTTTTTTTTGTAACTGTGCTAGCACGGATCTCTGGTTTCCCTCATAAATTGAAATGGAAGAGTTTGCCGAACTAGGCCATTTTAACTCGGCCATATCTGGGGTAGATTTACGGCGCGTCGCGGCTCGATTTTAGCTGTAAAACAAAATGTATTTGTCCGTGTGGAGTACACGACTTTCCCACACGTTGTCCGGCGGGCTATTGTGAATGGAGCGCGAAAAATTCAATGAGAAAGGCCAGAACCCCCCGTGTTTGCTAGAAATAGTTTTCTCAAATGTAAAAACGAAACATTTTAATTAAATTTCTTGATTTTCAATTGACAACAACTTTTTGTCAACTTTCGCCAGCTGACTCTCAGTTTCCGATGTCCTTTAAAGCGTCCCAGGACCATGATAGCATTGTTCCAATTAAACATCTTTGGCCACTTCTGCAGGTGGAACCTATAAAATGGCTCGATCGATCGCCTAACCCCACAGCTGTTTTTTTGTGGTTTTTATCGATTCAAAATAATTGCCGGCCTTTGAGGTTTCCCAAAATCCCTCTCTCCGAGATCAGGAGGTGACCCCTTGTCTTTCTTGCATGTTAGAAATGGCTCTAAAGTCTTCATTCACCATGGGACGTTTTACGACAAAACTACATAACGTCAGCCTACTGTTTTCAATTGCCATTTCATGTCTTGCAATGGATCTGTACATTCTTCCAATATATAACAACAAGCCCATAACTATTCCAGTCCTTACTCTTTTATATTGTTGTCTTGTGGGCAGTGGATGGATGTGGGTGGTTGATAATAAGAGAAAATGGTATATTCGATCAATCCGAAGGTTCTACTGGCATCGGATACTTATGCCAACCGCAGTTGTATGTTTGAACATCTTGCTCCCGCTGGTTATGGTGCTCAATTTCTATGGAAGTTGGTTTTATGTGAGTTTGTGTTTGCCTTTGTTTTTTTGCAATTTTTAAGTTCTATTCAGATCCTTATCACTATTCTGATCTACGCACTATATGCCTACTTAGCTGTTGGCACGACAGAACGCTTTTTTGCCTATGAAGAAGAATTTCGATACACCATTCCGAAATCTGTAAAACTCACCAGTTTGCAAATGATTTATACAATAATTTTCTTCGTGTGTTCACAAACCTACTATATTTCCCTGAGCTGCATGACCTATTATCCATTTCAACAAGAAAAGATTGCCATCAAATTCTGGTCTCCTACTCTGCTCTTCTGTCCTTTAATCAATATTTTTACGCTGCCAACTATCCATCTAGCAATTTGTGTACATAATTCCAACAGTATCCATTTCTCTCGTCAGCACCCCGGAACAAGACTGAAATGGGATGGAATGAAGAAATGGAACGCTATATCTGGGAAATGGGAGATTGACGAAAGCCCAAAGGATCATGAGATTCTGAATTTGTGTTAATTTTTAGACGAATAAAACTTGTTTCAAACAATTTTTGATATACAGAAAAATTGACTTTTATATTGAGAACAGCTCCAACTCTGAGCCACATTTGTAGTGACCATCAGGGCTGGGACCAAGATACAATTTTGGCCCAAAAAACAAAAAACAAAAAATTTACATTTTCGTAAAACCAAAAAAAAAACCAAAAAATGTTTGATGATCGAGTTTGTTTTTAATGGGGTTATTCAAGTAATGTTGCAAAATGCATTAAAGGTGGGGTACCGAAATTTGAGACTTTGCTTTTTTAGACCCAAAATGGTCCAAAACTACCAAATTTCTATTTTTAGCTAAAATCTCAAATTTTGGCAACTTTTCAGTATCGCAGCGGTTGGAACTTAATTTTTATTCGATTATCATATTTTAATACACATTTTCACAATTTATTAGGTGCTATTTCGTTAATTTAGATGATTTTCGGTCGATGCGGGCACAAATATCATACAATTTTGGTCATTTTTTCCAAAACTTTGAGCTGCCATAACTTTTTTTTGAAAAATTTTCAGAGCGTCTCATTACGAAATTTAATAGTTTTGGACCATTTTGGGTCTAAAAAAGCAAAGTTTCAAATTTCGGTACCCCATCTTTGAAATACATTTATGAGGTCACAACTGTATTAAAATTCATGTTTTTCATGTATTTTATTAAATCACGGCAAACATTTTTTTTGATTTTTTAATTTTTTGGTCCCAACAAATCAACTTTTCGTCAAAATACCAACAAAAAAAACCAAAAAACAAAAAAAAATCAAAAATGTCCCAGCCCTGGTGATCATAGTGACCAAAGTGCCGACCACGATAGAAAATTTGAGTAAAGGGCTTCTCTCCGATCTGACTTGTGCTCTCCGAGGTAGAACCTTCACAACACGAGAAAATCTCCAAACTGATATTGAGCTATACTTTGAATCCCTGCCAGCTGGATTCTACAGGCGGGGAATCCACAAGTTAACTGAATGCTGGCAGGACATTGTTGAACATGATGGAGCATATAACTGATTTCTAGTTAGAGTTTGCTTTGAAAAATAAATGATTAAAAAATAGGACAGGACTTTCATGACAACCTAATACCACAAAACTCACCAATCGCCAAGCACGGGGCATCCTAGCATACTTCCTTATCATGGAAGTCTACTACTACTACTTCATGTGCTCTTTTACTCAACACCTATGGCCCTACAAGATATACTTGGGCACCGCAATCAACTTGATGTCAATCCCAGCAATCATGATGGCTTGTTATGCTAGCAACTCTAATATAATCCAAGTATCGCGAGTGGAAGCTGACGGCAGCATTAAAGTAGTTTAAAGTAGTCAAGGGTTCCAGATCTACTAAATGTAATTTGTAACTCTGTTCTCAATATAAAAGTCAATGTTTCTCTATGATTAAAATACAATAAATTTTCGACACATGGTTGTCTTCGTCTATTGCAATCACGAATCTCTCATTTTTCCTAATGTAAAATAATATTGATTGGAATTTTCAACTATCTACGTGCGGCACACCTGTCACTCTACTGGCCCGCTACCAGTTTCAGAGCAATTGCAAATCTCACCTATTGTCTCTCTCTCTCTCTCCTCACAAATGGGCTACGTCGGACGATATTTGTCTGTTATATACGTCTTTGTTCTGGGTAACTTTATTAATATCTCATATGCATGGAATATCACAAATCATTTCGGCACTGATATTGCTCAAGTTGTGCCTTACATTGTTGCTATTCTCCCATTTCTAGTTGCAGTTCCTGTCGTTTTATTTATACGAAGAGGAAAAGCTTTACCAATTCAAATGTTCTACTTTAATCAAGTTATAATAGCAATATCAGCGGTCTTTTTAAGTATTTGCCTTCCGATGATCATGACGCCATTTCCTATCAGAAGTCTTACAACCGTAAGTGGCGACTATATTTATTCTTAGTTTCTAAACTTAAATTTCTTTCAGACACTTGCTGTCGTTATTCTCCACTGTCCGCCGGTATATCTACTTTGTTGCATTTCAATTGAAGTATGGCACTTAGTATCACCGATTCAATACACTTTCCCAAAAACCACCAGACTCTCGAATCTCCAGAAATTCAAAATTTCTGCCTTCTTCTTCATCCTGGAAACGTATTATTATTATACGTGTTCCAGGGATCTGAACCACTGGCCGACCAATATACTCATACTTACGGCAATTAATATAATGACAATACCAGCGTTGTTTGTTGCGTTTTATGCATGCAACGCTGATAGTATTCATTCATCACGTGTGCAGTCTGGAGGCGGGTTAATCGTGACCAGGAAATGGATCATGAAAGGGATGGTCTGGAACCTTGATCACGGTCCTGATGAGCATGAAGATATATGTGATTGAAATGATTGTTTTTTCCGATTTGTTCTATTCATATTGCAATTTTGTAAAATAAACACGTTGAAACTTTTATCAAACAAGTCAAAGATTTCCACTGCCGCAGGTCACTGTAGACTTCCCATTTCGAAAGGGAGCTTAGAGTAACAATAACGGACAGTTCTAACTAGGGAACCGGCAGAAGGTAACCATCGGACTTGTATGCCACTCGATAGCCCATGTCTTAAAACAGTTACTCGTGAATTTTTAGCGGCAAAAGTCCAGAATCAAGCTCATGGCGGGCTCTCAAAGATTTTGAAAATAGCACGAAGCATTCACGGGCCAATTTTCCAATTTCACTCTGGTAGCTTATATCTCCGCGGATAAATTTTTTCCAGAAAAGTCATCAACTAAAATGTTGTTGTTCTTTTTGTAGAGAATAAGTTTGTAAATAAAAGTTTTTTACCAAAAAAATTTTGTTTGAGATAAAAGAGCATGAAGTGCGGCAACGGTTGTAGTTATTTTTATGATGTTATTACTATTCTAATGCTTTTATCTGAAATAACAATTTTTTGGTAAAACCTTTCAACTATAAACTTCTTCTTTACGAAAAGATCAACAACTTTTTAGTTGATGACTTTTCTGTAAAAAATTTATCCACTGAGATATAGGCTACCAAAGTGAATTAGGAAAATTGGTGTTTCGTTACAGCGCCAGTTTCAGGATCTTTGAGAGCCCGTGAGCTTGGTTCTGGAGTTTCACCGCTGGAAATTCACGAGTAACCGTTTTAAGACATGGGCTATCGAATGACATAGGCCTCATATGCAAGTCCAATGGACACCTTTTGACAGTTTCCCTAGAAAGGCAGATGATAATTGCGTATTGATTGATTATATTCTGGCAATTGAAACGCGCCGGTACTCTGGAGCAGGGCTGGGAATTTTTTGGATTTTTTGGTTTTTTGGTTTTTTTTGGTTTTTTTTTTGTTGGTATTTTGACGAAAAATCTATTTTTTGACCTTTTTTCGGTTTTTTGGGACCAAAAAAAAGAAGCTTTTAAAAAAAGTTTGCCATGCCGAGTCTCGACTCGAGACTATTCTGTATTAAAATACATTTAAAAATTTATTTTAATACAGTTGTGACGTCATAAATGTATTTTAATACATTTTGCAACATTACTTCAATAACCCCATTAAAAATCAAATTAAGCATTAAAAAATTGTTGGTTTTTTTGTTGGGTTTTTTGGTTTTTCGAAAATTTCAATTTTTTGTTTTTTTTTTCTCGGTCCAAGTTTTTGGCCCCAGCCCTGCTCTGAAGCTCAAGTCACATCGATGTTGCTTGCATATATTGCACTGTGAACAATGGAGCAAAGCCGTCCCACACTGTAAATCAATTCTTCAACGCACCTGTCAATGTACTGACCCGCCACCTTCCCACAGTTTCAGAGCGATTACAGCAGCACCCTTTCTCCCCTTCTTGCCCAGCTATCTCATGCATTGTCTCTCTTTTCCAAATGGGATACGTCGGACGAATTTTGTCTGTTATATACACTTTCGTTCTGTGTACCCTCATAGCTTGCTCTTATGCTTGGAATATAACAACTGTGTTTGGCAACGATACTGCTCAAGTTGCATCTTGCATTGTTGTTATTATCACATATATATTTCTTATTATTTTGTGTTCACCTCTACCATGTATACGTACACCAGAAGAAGAACAGCTATCCATTCAAACGTTTCACATTAATCAAGGATTTATAGCAGTAACATCGGTCATTGCAAATGTTTTACTTCCAGTGGTCATGCTACTTGGCCCTAAAAATGTTTCTAGCGTATGTTTCGGAAAGTTCTTTTTTATTTATTTTTATTTATAAATTTCTTTGCAGATAATAATTTGTCTCTTCATCTACTGCCTGCTGGTCGATCAGCTTATTGGGTTTGCAGTTGAAATGATACACTTCGCATCACCGATTCAGTACACGTTTCCTAAAACCATCAAACTCTCTAACCCTCAGAAATACACAATTCTCGCATTCTCGGTTATCATGGAATTTTATCATTTTTACATGTGCTGCTGGAATATTTCCTCAAACCTCTGGCCGATCAATATACTTTTATGTACCGCAATTAATATTATGGAAATACCAGCGATCATTGTTGCGTTCTATGCATATAACTCTGATAGAACTCATTTTTCACGAGTAAAACCTGGAGTTGGGCTGGAATTGATCGAGATCAGGAAATGGGACACGAAAGCGAGAACGTGGAAAATTAATGAGAGTCCTGATGAGCATGAGGTTTTACACGTGTGATTTTCAAATTTCTTTTTGTTATTTTTGCGATCTGTCTGTAAAACCTTTAAAAAATAAACACTTTGAGACTTTTATCAAACAATTTTTAAACTTTCACGCCAGGTAGTCCAGGCACACGGATTTCTGACTTCCCTCATAAATTGAAATGGAAGAGTTTGCCGAACTAGGCCATTTTGGCCCGGCCATATCTGGGGGTAGGTTTACGGTGCGTTGCGTGTCGCGTCGCGGCTCGGTTTTAGTTTTATTAGTTTCAAAACTAAATGTATTTGTCCGTGTGGAGTACACGACTTTCCCACACGTTGTCCGGCAGGCAATTGTCAATGGAGCGCGAAAACACCTGCCTGTCTACCTACCTTTCTAATGACTCTGTAACTCAAAACACATTCTTCTTTGTTTTTTCTTTCAAAACCAAAAAAAAAACATAATTTCGTTCTGTTTTTCTCAGCAGACCACTAGTTCAATGCTCGCTGATTACGCACGCAGCTGAAATTGTTTTTTTTTCACTTTCATTCTTCTGATTAGTTTTTCAGCCCACTACTTATTGATTTCAAACTTTATATTGGGCCTACATAATATGATAATAAAAAATACCGGGACCTCTACATTTATCTGGCTCCCAGTTTACTTTTACAATGAGCCTTTAAATTTGAAACTTGTAATTTCAATTTTCGAATTATTATCCTACATTTTATGTGGTTACATTTTGAATTTAAGTATCTACGTTATGTCGAAAATTCAACTATTCCATAAAAACCTCATGTTCCTAACAGTTCCACTATTTGCAATATGGTATGAACTTATAATCGGGAAATTTATCACTATAGCATATAGACTTAAAATTGTTAATCCGGGGGTTGAGCTCGGCGAGCACACTGTTTTCTGGACAAATGACCCGGATAAAATACTTGAAGTTGGAGGTTCCAGTGGGTTAGAATTATTGATTTTCGGCGGTTTTCTACAGTGGCATACTATTTATAGCATTGTTTTTGGGATTTTGGCAGTTGCCACCGAGAGGACTATTGCATCGGTTTATATTAAGTAAGTATTTGGAAGTGCGCCTGCCTGCTTGCCTGTTTTAGGCTTAAGGTAGGCATGATAAATTAAAAAATAATTTCAGGGACTATGAATCTAAAAAAAGAATTTGGATACCAATTTTTCTAATAATTATCTGTCAAGTATTGGCTATTTTCATGACTTTTATTGTGATAAACCGGAAAGTTCACCCCATTATCGCCCGTTTGCCATTTATATTTTTGTGCCCAATTTCTTTTGCGGTAAGTTTTTTTTCCCGAGAATTCGGAAACTCTGACGTAAAACTTTAATTTTTTTTTGAAAATGTTGCAAATTTAATTTGTGAAAAAAAAACATTAAAATTTGAACCTGCACCAATATTTGAAATTTTGAAAATTTTGAAAATTATATTAATTTTTTTAAAAGAAAACATAATAGGATCTAATTTGATCTTTTTGATCACAAAAAAAAGCGGGATTTCTAAACTCCGCCCAAAAAAGGGGCGGAACCTAAAACTTGGCATTTTTCAGGTATGGCTTTTCGTGAAGAACAAGAACAAAACTCTTCAAAAAGAGATTCAAAATCCCAAGAGAACTCGAATTTTCACACTTTCACAGCAGTGCCAAGTCAAGGAGAATTTGCGAGCATTAAGGGTTAGTTTTTTTTTTGGCGCGAAATTTGAAATTCTCCAAAAATTTTTTTTAGCTCGGAACACGCTTGGTGGCTGTGGTGCTGGTTTATATTATGGTGTGCTTTTTGGGTATAGTTTCACTAACTTTTGACCTGATTCCTGGAGTTTGTGGGCATTTTGTGGAGAATTTTTTGTTTTTGTAAGTTGTGGGGTAGGAAAAATCACGGATTGCTGGCTTCCCTCATAAACTGAAATGGAAGAGTTTGCCGAACTAGACCATTTCAGCTTGGCCATATCTGGGGTAGATTTACGGCGCGTTGTGGCTCGGTTTAAGTTGTAAAACTAAATGTATTTGTCCGTGTGGAGTACACGACTTACCCACGCGTTGTCCGGCAGGCGATTGTCAATGGAGCGTAAAAAATTCAATGAGGAAGGCCAGAACCCCATGAAAAATTCAAAAAAAAAATTGTTTCTTTAAATTTATGAAGGCTAAAAAAACAAGAAGTTGGTAGGGCCTATTAAAAATGTTTTTTTTTTGAATTCATAAAACTTTCTTTATATTCTACCTAATCAGACTGACTAGAACGTTTTAAGACCAAAATATCACAATTTTCCAGCCACCCCATACCAATCTGCCTAACTGCAATGTTCAGCATACCCCGTTGGAAAACTGAATTTGAAAAAAGTTACCTGCCTTGGAAATATCGACGAAATCTTCGAAAAATTCGCCAAATGTCGATGGAAATTGAAGAGGATTCGATCAAAAAAATCAGTTTGGAAACTGATTTGTATTTTAAGCAGTTGGCAGAGTCGTGGATTTAGGGTCTTGTTTCAGTTAATATGTACCTTTTTTTTTAAATATGTACCACTTTTAAAATATTTTAAATTTAAAAATTTAAGTGGAATATAAAAGATTTGAACGCCAAAATTCGAATAGTTCTAAAACACAATTTTGCTAGAATTTTCAAACAAAAACATGTTTTCCAATTTTCCAAAACTTTTTGTTTTCCATGTTACTTACGTTTTTTTTTCAGTTTCTAATTTGCATACTTGCATTGAAAAAGTTTTGAAAATTTCTAAAAGTTATATGTAAGATCTCCGATTTAAAATCAAGAAGACATCTAAGAAAAACTGCAAAAATCAAAGAAATTGCTCCAAGTTCATACTAAGTATTATACTAAATGACAGGTGTTTCATAAGCCTAATTATCACCTTTCTTGTCTGAATGTTGACCACATTTATTTAAACTTCTACAATGATTATTCACATTTCTAACAGCTCGTCGTATATCTGGCTCTCAGTTTACTTTTACAAAGAGCCTTTGAGTTTGAAACTTTTAATTTCAATTTTCGAATTATCATCTTGCATTTTATGTGGTTATATTTTGAATTTAAGCATCTTTGTTATGCTGAAAATCCAACTTTTCCACAAAAACCTCATGTTCCTAACAGTTCCACTATTTGCAATATGGCATGAACTTATAATCGGGAAATTTATCACTATAGCATATAGACTTAAAATTGTTAATCCGGGGTTTGAGCTCGGCGAGCACACTGTTTTCTGGACAAATGACCCGGACAAAACACTTGAAGTTGCGGGTTCCAGTGGGTTGGAATTATTGATATTTGGAGGTTTTCTACAGTGGCATACTATTTATAGCATTGTTTTTGGGATTTTGGCAGTTGCCACCGAGAGGACTATTGCATCGGTTTATATTAAGTAAGGATTTATTTTTTGCACAAATTTTTGAAAAATATATGCATTTAACCGTAAAATCGAAAAAAATTGTTAAAAATTATTCGTTTCGACCGACTTTTTTTTATGATTAAAGGGGTATGGAAAAAAAAATCGTAGGCCGTCTTGAAGGCAGGCAGGCATCGTTGGGACGATTTAAGTAAAAAAATTCGCGTTTTTCGATTAGTGATTTTTTTTTGATATTTTAATAGATATTTTTCGAATTCATGAAAAATTGAATTCAAAATTGGCACAGTTTATTGGCTTTCACCTTTACAAAAATTAAAATTCAGAGATTACGAATCCAAAGAACGAATTTATATACCAATTATTCTAACTATCATCAGCCAACTTCTATCAATTTCCATATCACTTGCAATTATCACCCAAAGTATTGGACCTTTTCTAGCGAGACTTCCTTTTGTGATTTGTGCGCCTTTATCTGTGTTGGTAAGTTACACATATTTTTAGCAACCGAATTTTTCAAAATTTTCAACAATTTCCAGGTTTTTTTATTTATCAAGCATACCAATCAATCTCTTCTAAAAGAGATATGCAACCCGAAACGAACTCGAATTTTCACAGTTTCTCAGCAATGTCAGGTGAAGGAGAATTTGCGAGCTTTACGGGTAACAAACGAATGATTTTTTTAACTTTTTTTACTAACGTTTTTTCAGCTAGGCACTCGTTTGGTAGTGGTTGTAATATTTTACATTTCGATCTGTGGATTTGGAATCGCCGCGCTCACTTTCGGCTTGATTCCGGCAGGGTTTGGGCATTTGATTGAGAATTTTCTGTTTTTGTGAGTGAAAAAACATTATTTTATTTTTTTATAATTCCTATCAAAAAACCTCATTTAGACATCCCTACCCAATATGCTTGACTGCAATGTTCAGCATACCTCAATGGAGGGATCAGTTTAAAAAATCTATATTGCCATTTTTGAATAGACGCCTGGCGAAAATTGAACAAGTGGTGACTGTCAGAATTGAGGTCAATGTGCAAAATTCTTCAAGTGTCGAGACGGATATTTATTTCAGACAACTTACAGAATCGTGGACTTAGAAAAAGAAAAAAAAATATTAATAAAAAAATTATTCGATTTATTGCCTATATTTAACAGAAAATTTATTGATTGGCGCTGCTGAGCTCACACTTGAAAATATTTCCAAAATGCTGAAATATATATGTTTTTCTTAAAATATCCGTATGTTGAAGCCTTACCAGACGGAACGGTGCCCAAACGTTTTCTCCACATGTCTCGGTTATTTCCTGTTGAACACAACTTTTTTCTCCAAAGAAAAAATCGCAAGTTTCCTCCAAATTTTTGAAATTGGGCTTCCAGCTCGTGTAGCACTTGGACTTCTTTTTTTTCCATTTTCAAATCACATGGTCTGAACTCATCAACCACATATAATATCGCATCGCAGAATTTCTTCACCACACGCACAAGATTTTTACGATCCGATTCTGGTAGGGAACTGCATGTGAGGTTCGAGAGGCAAGAGTGCAGGGATTCGCAGGATCGAGGCATCTCTTTCAGCATTTCGGTTGTGTCGTTCCGGATACTCTGGAATCTTACTTGGAAACCGGCAAGGCGCTGAAAAAAACATGGTTATTTGAGCGGCAACATTTTTTTGCGGCAAATTCGGCAAATCTGTTGCCGGTTGCCGGTTTTCCGGAAATGTTCAATTCCAGCAACTTGCCGATTTACCGGAAATTTTCAGAGGGATTTTTTTATAAGAAGGAAATACTTGAGCAGTGCCTTTTTGAAATTGTTTGCCCGTTTTCTTTGGAAATTTTCATAGAATTTGCCTAATTTTTAAAATAGACGTAGGAACAAATTTGCCGATTAAAATTGAAATTCTGTAATTTCCAAAAAAAAAAAGTGCAAAGCCACAAATTACCGTTTTTCCGGCAAACCGGCAAATTGCAGGTTTACGAATTTGCCGGAAATTTTCATTTTCGGCAAATCGCCGGTTTGCCGATTTGCCGGAAATGTTCATTTTCGGCAAATCACCGGTTTGCCGATTTGCCGGAAACTTTCATTTTCGGCAAAATGCCGGTTTGCCGATTTGCCGGAAATGTTCATTTTCGGCAAATCACCGGTTTGCCGATTTGCCGGAAACTTTCATTTTCGGCAAAATGCCGGTTTGCCGATTTGCCGGAAATTTTTATTTTTGGCAATATGCCGGTTTGCCGATTTGCCGGAAATTTTTATTTTTGGTAAAATGCCGGTTTGCCGATTTGCCGGAAATTTTCATTTTCGACAAATTGCCGGTTTGCCGATTTGCCGGAAATTTTCATTTTCGGCAAATCATCGGTTTGCCGATTTGCCGGAAACTTTCATTTTCGGCAAATCGCCGGTTTGCCGATTTGCCGGAAATTTTCATTTTCGACAAATTGACGGTTTGCCGATTTGCCGGAAATTTTCATTTTCGGCAAATCACCGGTTTGCCGATTTGCCGGAAACTTTCATTTTCGGCAAAATGCCGGTTTGCGGATTTGCCGGAAATTTTTATTTTTGGTAAAATGCCGGTTTGCCGATTTGCCGGAAATTTTCATTTTCGACAAATTGACGGTTTGCCGATTTGCCGGAAATTTTCATTTTCGGCAAATCACCGGTTTGCCGATTTGCCGGAAACTTTCATTTTCGGCAAAATGCCGGTTTGCCGATTTGCCGGAAATTTTTATTTTTGGCAATATGCCGGTTTGCGGATTTGCCGGAAATTTTTATTTTTGGTAAAATGCCGGTTTGCCGATTTGCCGGAAATTTTCATTTTCGACAAATTGACGGTTTGCCGATTTGCCGGAAATTTTCATTTTCGGCAAATCACCGGTTTGCCGATTTGCCGGAAACTTTCATTTTCGGCAAAATGCCGGTTTGCCGATTTGCCGGAAATTTTTATTTTTGGCAATATGCCGGTTTGCCGATTTGCCGGAAATTTTTATTTTTGGTAAAATGCCGGTTTGCCGATTTGCCGGAAATTTTCATTTTCGACAAATTGCCGGTTTGCCGATTTGCCGGAAATTTTCATTTTCGGCAAATCATCGGTTTGCCGATTTGCCGGAAACTTTCATTTTCGGCAAATCGCCGGTTTGCCGATTTGCCGGAAATTTTTGTTTCCGGCAAATTGCCGGTTTGCCGATTTGCCGGAAATTTTTATTTTTGGCAATATGCCGGTTTGCCGATTTGCCGGAAATTCGCATTTTCGGCAAATCACCGGTTTGCCGGTTTGCCGGAAAAAAATTTGCCGCCCACCCCTGATTTGAGGGTACCGTTTACCTCTGCCTACTATGTTTACCTATGCCTACTATCAAAATTGAACCAGCGAACGTGAAAATCTAGTAGCCGGGGCATGTAGGCATGAGGTAGGCGTGTAGACCTGAAGAGGTGCCTACTAAACAAAATAGTCATATTTAGACCTCAATTAAGAAGCTTAAAATTGATTCTTTAGAAAAACTCACAAAAAGGCAAGAAACTTCCTCGATTTTTTCATTTGAAGTGCAGTTATTTAGGGTCAGAACAGTGGCGGCTCCGTGAGCAAGGTTGAAGAGGAATATGCAAAATATCAAGTATTTAGCATGTTTCAAGGTCTGAGTAAAATGCTGACTGGAGAATGCTGAACACTATAACACCAATTGCTTCAAAAAATGACAACTGCTTGCTCTAATGTGCTCACACTGCCGAGGACACAGAGCACACGTTTTTGAAATCAAAAGTTTGAAAAAGCTTTGTAAAGCTCAAAATTCGTAAGAAAAATATTTTTGCTAGGTAGAAAAAAATCTCATTCCAAATAATAAACAATTTTGAGACACCAACCATTAAATGGGCGGTGCTTCGGAGACTTAGTGGGAAATTTTTTTAAAAATTATTCATTTCATAGTTATTGGCTTCAAAACTTTCCAGGTTCTGTTCGTCGTTCTACAAATGACCAATAAACACAACTCACAGCTTTTTGTTCTCGGAAACTCACAAATTGCCGTGTGCTTTGTGCGTTTTAAGTATATGCCGTGTCTTAAAGAAATTTAGGTTCAGGAAAACAAAAAAGTTCAGCGCAGGTGATCTGCGATATTGGCTAGCTATTATATACTCAAAAAAGTGTGAGTTTTACTTTAAAAAAATGCTCATAAAAATCAATTCAAACGATATCTGGTTACCTATACATTTCTACGATGAAACTTTCAATTTTCAACTGGTATTATCAATCGTCGAGTTGTTTTCTTACCTTATATGTGCCTATATTCTAACTTTAAACATTTATATAATTCTGAAAATTAAGATGTTTCACCGCAATTTGTATATTCTGGCGATTCCTTTATTTGGGATTTGGTTTGAGCTTATAATTGGAAAATTGATTACTATAGCTTATCGGTTGAAAATTTTGAATCCAGGATTTGAACTCGGCGTGCATATTGAAATTTGGACCAGTGACCCAACGCGGAAGCTAAAAGTTGAATCAGTAAATGGTCTGGAATTATTGATTTTTGGGGGTTTTCTGCAATGGCACTACATGTTTACTATCATATTTGGAGTTCTTGCAATTGCGGTGGAGAGGGTGGTTGCGTCGGTTTTGATAGAGTTAGTACATATTGTTAAAGGGAAATTTATTTAAATTTGAAATTCTTATTTGAATTTTTTTTCAAACTAAAAAAATTTTTTTTTAATTGGTACAAATCTCAAGTTTGGAATTTCAATTTAAATTCAAAACTTTAATTTAAATTTTGAGAAAAAAATTTTAATATATAAAATTTCCAGTTTTCTGATTTTGTAACGAAAAAATCGAAATTTTTAAAAACAATTGAACTTGAAATTTAGCGTTTTTTAAATAAAAATTCACCTAACCAAAAAAATTGTGACCAAACTCGAAATTTAAGTATTCAAAAACCTTCGATAATAAAATTAAAACTAAAACTTTCAAACAAACTTTTTTTTAATTTAAAAATAATGAATTTTCCAAATTTTTCGATTGTTTTATAGGGAAATTTTAACATTCAAAATTTAAATTTAAAAAGCTTTTTGACTCCAAATTTACACTTTTAACTTAAAAAAATTAGCATAAAATTTCCTCAGAAAATATCTCAGAAAAATTAAAATATTAATGCATAATTTTTGAACAAATTTAGCCGCAAAATTACATTTAAAATTGCGCGAAATTCGAATTCGATCTTTTTAATTTTTTCCAAAATATTTTCCTTCAGAAACTACGAATCCAACACTCAACTTTTTATTCCTCTATTTCTAACAGTTATCTCTCAATTTTTATCAATATCCACATCTCTTGCCCTACTCTTTCAAAAAGTTGGGCCATTTCTAGCCCAGCTTCCTTGGATTATTTGTTGCCCATTTTCTGCAATGGTATAATATTTTTATTTTTATCAAATTTTCAAAAATTCCAGGCATATTTCTTTGTGAAAAAGTGCAATGAATCTTTTGAACGAGAGATTAGAAATCCAAGGAGACGCAGGCATTTTTCGGTTTCCCAGCAATTTCAGGTCAAGGAGAATTTAAGAGCGTTATATGTGAGTTTTGGGGGCACACAACATGCGTAAAAATCAAACAAAAAGGCGATAAAAAAACCTGGCAAATTGGGTAAAACGGGCAAATAAAACTTCAAGTTGGGGTAATTTTCCGGCAAATTGTGGGCAATTTTGGACATCTTGAACCTAAAATTTGCAGCTTGGAACCCGGCTTGTCTTTGTCGTTTTATCATGCATTGCTCTATGTGGAATCGGAATTACTGCACTATTTTATGACCTAATCCCCCCATTTTGCTGTCATTTTGTGGAGAACTTCCTGTTTTTGTAAGTTGGGAAATTGCAATAAAAAAACTTTTTTTTTTCTCTTCCTCTTCCTCTCTTCCTCTTCCTATATTAAATATGGAAATTGCAACCTTTGAAAAATAAAAAAAATAAGGGCACGTTCTGTGACCAATCCTGTAACGCTACTTTGAGCGCTTATATCTTGGCTCAGAGTTGAAGCTTTTGCGTGCACTTTGTTCCATTAGCTCACAAAACCATGTCCCAGTATGGTCATCACAAAGGGGTGTGCTTCTGGAACAGTGGCGATGCTCTTTTGCGCGGGTTTTTGGGCATATAGCTAAATTAATTTATTCTTTGTACTGACGAATATCATGTTTTTTCAATCCCAATTCGTTAGTTACCGATTTTTTGAAACTATTTTGATAAAAATTGAGCCACTTTCCAAAATATAGGCCATCATTCAATTTTCGCAAAATTAAAAAGATTTATTCGACGTCAAAAACTTTTCTACCACTCTCTTTCTGAGAAGATTTCGATCATTTTCATTTTCAAAATTTTCAATTTCAAATGAAATATTAAATTGTTTTTTGGGGTTCTTGAAGTGAAACCGAGCTCAAAGGGCCAACATTTTTTTTATTTATTTCAGACATCCATATCTCAGCTGCCTGACTGCAATTTTCAGCGTTCCCCAGTGGAAAAATGAGTTCCGGGAAGTGTCGGTGCTTGGAAGATGTTTGAAAATTGGGAGACTGAAAATTGAGTCTGAAAATGCTATGGAAATTCAAGATTCCACAAAAAAGATGGGCACCGAGACGGATTTGTATTTCCAGCAATTGGCAGATTCGTGGATTTGATTGCTTTTTTTTTTGAGTTAAGAATTTTTTGAATAAATCACTGAAAATTGGAGAAATCTGAAAATATGAGAAATTGATTTTTAAAAAATTATCTGAATGCTCATAATATTTTTTCATTAAATTCTGGATTTTCTAAAATTTATTACTTCAAAAAATTTTTAAAACAAAAAATATATTCGAAAACTTGTGGTACAATAAAAATTAACTTAAAAATTAAATTCTGAACTTCTGAAAAATTTTAAAATTTGGAAAAAAAAATGAAATTGCTGATAATTATTAAAATGTTCATTTTACACTATATTTTTATTTCTATTTTTAAAGTAAATCCTATTCGAATTCCAGGTCAAAACAATTCCAGACATTGACAAATTAAGTTGAACTAGCTCAGATTATAAATAAAATGTTCCCCTAAAAAACACAATTTTATATAAATAAATTTTCTTTCATATCATAATATAATATTAAATCAAATTTGTTACCTACGTAAAATATATATTTTTTTTCAGTAGCCTTTTTTAGAAAATCAAAAAAAAATTTCTTGTTTCCATGTTCTGCGAAAAACCAAATCATCTCATTAGGCTTTTTGTTTTGTGGTGCTGAAAATTTATTTTTTTGAAACTTTGGAAATGTTTTGAGTCTTAAATTTTTGAATCTTTTTTCTTGTGATTTTTGAGCTTTAAGTTTTTATTTCAAATATATTTTGTACTTTTTTTAAAGCCCATAAAAAGAATATTCCAAAATAATATTCAAAAACATTTTCAAAATTTTTCTAAAATGTTTTTTTCCCAAAAAAATTCATTTAGTCGATTTGAAACTTTAAATTTTTTTCTAAATTGAAATTATGTACATATATCAATATTTTTAAAGCAGAATACCAAAACTATCCAGAAAACAACTTCAGTCCCAAAATTTAATTTCCGTGTTGTCTGTCTGAACCGTGGCAATAAATGTTTATGAGATTTGATACCAAAAAAATAAAACGGCTGGAAATTAATTATATGTCCAAAATATTAAAGTGGCTACCGCTTATTTTTACGCATTTTTTGTTTTTGATCGAAAAAATATAGGAAAAAATGACTCGAATGGTTTATAAAGGCAATTCTAGTAAAAAAAATCATTTGTTACATTTAAAAAACCCCTTTTCGGCAACTTTTCCAGTTAAAAAAATATGTCTTTCAATTTATTTCTTACTGTTTTAACCAGAAAATCAATAATATTTACTGTCTCTTAAAATATTTTTGACAGTTTTGAAAAATCTCAAAATTAAAAAATAAATTTTTATTACTTAAATAATTTTTTAAATCAAAATTCAAATTGAAACTTCCCTCTACTCTTCTCACCCAACAATTACGGATCTGATGTATTTATGCTCGATCAAAATGTTATTGGAATTTCTTAGAATTTTAAACATATGTTTTCAGATAATTACCATGTTTTTTGATTCACCATTTCTTATTTTTCACTGATGGTTTTTCTAATATGGTTTTCTAGGAACTTGTATTATTTTTTCTGATATTTTTTTTCTAATTTCTCCTGCTGTTTTTACTTACTAAATAATGAATTATCTCATTTTATATACCTAATTAGTTACTGAAATAATATTTTTAAAAACTGAATTTGATTCCAGCAGCTCCAAAAAACAATGTACATAAGTGTAAATGGTTCAGAAGCTCGATTCATTGCACTTTTCTATGTTAAAGCCTATCAGAGCCAATGTCCATTTGAATGGCTTTATACGATTTTTCAGATTTTGGAAATATTGCTAGTTGTTGTGGCGGGAGTATTGAATGTGAGTTTTTTTCAAATTCTGAACAAATTTTAAAAAAATTTTCACTGAAAAAAAATTTAATCAGGGTCCATTTCTTGGATGTCCAATTTTTAAAAAATCTTAAAAAATATATTTGCAACTCTTTTAAATTTTTTAAAAATTTTAAAGCGTTTTTTTCCGAATTTCAAAACAAGTTTGCAGAGTTTTTTGCAGTTAAAATTTTTTTGAATACAAAGTACAAAAACAATTCAAATTTTCATGATTTTTAGATTAAAAAAATTAAGTTTTAAGCAAGAAATGTAGTTAATTTTTATTTAAATTAAACTTTCAAAATCAATAAAAAATTCGGTCACATTTTCAGTTTTGGAATTTTTGTTTAATTTGGCTCAATTGACTATTTTGATTGGTTTTTAAAAATATCAATCAATTTCAATTTTAGATTTTTTCTCCAGATGTACACTGTCTACATGGCTCTACATACCCAATCTTTCCACATAAATATAACACTCATATACACGGTTTTCATGTTCCACTGGTTCGAGCTCATCATCTCCCGGTTCTTTCTATTTCCTTATCAAGAAGCAATTTTTCCACTCCAAATCCAAAACTCTAATAGTCTGATTGTAAATACTTTTGATGATATTATTGTTCCTATCTCAAGTCCCCAAACAAATTTATCACTAATGTTGGGAGCGGGGCTCCGTGGTCGTTGGATGCTTCTGGTATGCTTTGCGATTCCGTGCATAGCTGTTGAGAGGAGCTTTGCCACGTTGCTTGTCAGGTTTGTGAGATGACAGAACTCAAAGATCAGTGTGTAGTCTAGACAGAATTGTTTGTGAAGAGTTGAAAAAAAAATCTGAATCAGAAAATAATTATGGCGTTCCGATTTTGAAAAAAATGTAATATCGATGCATTTGAATTTGTACTGTCTGAACTCAAAACTCGTATATTAAAACTGAAAAAAAGTTTTGAAAAAGTGGAATTTTAGGAGGAATTTTAAAATTAGTTTATGCGGTAGATTTAATTTTTTAAAAATTAAATTAAATTTAAATTTTAAAATTTAATTTAATTAAACAATTTTAATCCGAAAAAATAATAAATAAAAAATTAGTCAATATTAAATAAATTTTTATCGCTGGTTTTCAGAGATTACGAACAAAAATCCCGTGTCTACATCTCAATCAGCTTAATCATTTTTTCCGAACTTTTTGCCACAATTGCAGTCTATGCAGTTGTATTTCAAATTGTTGGAGTTTTATTTCTTGCATTAACTGCCACAATTTTGCAGCTTTGCTCCTTTGGTGTAAGTTCAGGAAATCTAACAAAAAAAAATTCTGAGAACTGCTTAAATTTTCAGATAATTCAAGCGATTAAGCAAAAGACCAAGTATTTCGAGAAAAAATGCGAGAGAAATGTCAACTTTTACACTTTGTCTGTCAAATTTCAGCTGACTGAGAATGTGCAATCTTTTAAGGTAATTTTTTTTGGGAAAAAAATATCTGAAATTTTTTTTTCTGAAATTTAGTTACTACACGTACTTGTCATCGAAGTTGCCATAATGATAACTACCGTATCCATCACAATTCTTCTCGGCGATTTGGGTTGGATTTCGCCGGATCATACGGTTTTTGTGTTTTACGTAATGGAAAAGTTTATACATATGTGAGTTAAATTTTGAGGCAAAAAAACGGGCAAAATCAGAAAAAAATTGGTAAAGTTTTAGGGAAATTGACGAAATTTATGAGAATGTGAAATTGATAAAAACACAAATTTTGGAAAAAATACACAAATTCTGGAAAACCTGGAAAATGTCGAATATTGAGTAAAACTGGACGTGTATTTGTGTTTCGGTTTGATCTACAAGAATTGCGGGTATTTCAACATGTCTGCGTCAGGGGTGTGCGGATAACCGATTTTTTCGGCTAACGGATAAATCGGCTAGTGCCGATTTTTTGAAAACCGGCTAACGGATAATTCGGCTAACGGCTAATTTCAAAATTTTCGGCTAACGGCTAATTCGGCTAAAATCAATCGGTCAAATCGGCTAATTTTCGGCTAATTCGGCTAATTCGGATAAAATTCATCTGGTCAAGCTTTTTTCGTTCTTTCTGTTAATTCAGGTTTTGGGTTAATTTTTTCATTGTTATTGAGCAAATTCAGTGATGAACGACTGTTCAAATAGGAAAAAATCATACAATTTCACAAAATTTTGTTTTCCAAAAAAATGCTTTAGTGGAATTAGCCGAAATAGCCGATCGGTGAATTCGGCTAACAACGACCAAAATCGGCTAACGGATAACTTCGGATTAGCCGAACTGTCAAAAAGTCGGCAGACGGCTAACTCGACTAATTGGTACAAAATTCGGCTAACGGATAATTCGGCTAATATTAGCCGAGTTAGCCGAATCAGCCGATCGGCTAATTCGGCTAATTCGGCTATTATCCGCACACCCCTGGTCTGCGTGCTGACGTCACAAGTTTCTGGGAAAAAATTCCCGCATTTTTTGTAGACCAAACCCCGATGGGACCACCTGGCAAGAAAAATGACAGAAAACGTACGACACTATTAGAAATTTCAATTTTTCCATTTTCAGCAATCCATTATTCATATGCTCTGCGGTATTCTACATGAAACCCCGTTGGCTCAAAAGTCTGCTACAATTGGTTCCCGGCAGATTGGCACGCCGTACTCATGCAGTTGAATTTTCTGAAACTGAGAAAATAAGGGAATCGGAAGCTGATGCACATTTCGAGCAGTTGAGAAAGTTGTGGTGATTTTGACATTTTTTTGTTGTATATTTTATTTTTATTTTTATTTTTATTTTTTCATAAACTTGTTTTTTATCCAAAAATGCTTCCAAACACTATGTAGATCTGCGTAGCAAACAAGTAATAATAAGTTTTTCTCTCAGTATTCTCACACCCCGGATTTCTGGGTTTTCTCAGAAGTTTTCCAGCTGCTGGGTGAACTGCTAATCAGTTTTCTGGTCAAACTATCTACGAAAGTGCCGGCGTACAATGATGATCTCATTATTTTTTCGCAATTTTATTTAGTTTTTTGATGCGAAAATATGCAGAACTTTATAAATCAATAAATTTGAAAAAAAACAATAATTTTAGAAATCAAATTAATAAGTTCGGTAAAAATCAGCAGATTTTGAAAAAATCAATAAATTTTGAAAACCGATAATTTTAAATCAATAATTTTAGACAAAAAATCGACACATTAAAAAAACTATAGATGAGCAAAATCAAAAAGTTTGGAAAATTCGATAAATTTGGAAAAAAATCGATAAGTTCGATAAAAATCCGCAGATTTTTGAAAAATCGATAATATTAGACAAAAAAATCAATAAATTTTGTAAAAATCGATAAATTTGGAAAATATCCACATTTTTAGAAGAAAAAAAATTTGATTAAGTCGGCAAAACAAATAAGCAATTTTTTGCTGTCTAGAAAAAATTTCCAACCGTAAAAAATAATTCCAGAAACCCGCTGATAATAACCCCGGCTGTAGTAATTCGCATACCGCTCTGGAAGTCGAAGTTACTGGAATCACTGCCACGTTTCTTGCGGAACAAACTTTCCAGAACATCCAGCGAGGTCCGACCTTTAGACTATACCGCTCGGCGTACCGTTGCCGACGAGTCGAACACTTACTGGACACAATTTTCGAGCTCTTGGTGATTGATTTTTTACGTGAAAAATTTTGAACAAAATATTTTTTAGATTTTTTTTTTCAAATTTTTTGAAATTCTAAATAAAAAATAATAGAACACGTGATTTTATTATTTGATCAATTTCCTGGTTTCATAATCAAAAAATAATTTATTCCTAATTTTACAAAGTTACAAAATCGGCGCAAATTTCTTGATTCAAAAATCGATATGGCTCCGCGTAAGAAGGTGAATGAAATGGTGATTCGGAAGACGGCGAATTTGACGGACAAAATGCGAAAGGAGCGGACAGTTGAGGAGTTTGAGGAGGTTAAAACCGCTGTGAGTTTTTTTTCTTTTTTTTTAATTTTCTAAAAATTTTAGCCATTTTCAGCAATCCAAATCCTACGAATCCGACACTTCATCGGCCGAATCGTTGCGTCAAAAACGAACAGCTCCCTCCGCGATTCGTACCGTGCAAATTCAAAAAGAAATCGTTCTTCCTTACGATGGAAATCTAGTCTCCGTCTATGAGAAGTCGAGCAACACCCGCTCTTTGGACACGATTTCAGAGCCAGGCGATCTTGAGGAGTTCAAGAAGAAGGCTGAGGTAGGTATAAACTAAAATTGCCTACCTGCCTACCATCAGTCGATAGCCCAACTTTTTTTTTTCAGGAATCCAAGTACGTTGGTCCTCAGATTGTCCCAATGAAATTCGTGACAACTGACGTGGAGACGCCGGTTAAGGCGATTTTTGTTTCGGATTTCGACTTCTGCCAGGCAATGCATCACCCGCCACAAAGCTCGACCCAAAGCAAGAAAGTGGAATTTTCCAAGCGGTTCGAGGTGGAGCAGAAGTTTCTGGAGGAAATGGTGGCGGATATCGAGAAGCTCATAGTGTCCAGTGGAAGAATGGATGTGGAGCTGAAAGTTGTCAAGGCTAGAGAGGTCGCGAAAATTCATTGCAAATTTTTCAAATGTTTCAAACTCATATTTCAAATTTTCAGGAAAACGATAGTCCACGTGCAAAAATCAGCCTGGTCCGGAAAATTCACGCGGAAAAAGTCGATGACAATCTCAACAATCAAGCCGGGCTTGTTGGCTTCATCCTGCCTGATTTGGAAATGAAGGACCACGGGATTCCGTTGAAAATCACCAAAAACCAGCAAGTTCCGTCGGGCCAGAAAATGTTCGAATCGTTTAAACGTCTTTTTGGATATTGATTTGATTATGAGCATGATAAAGATTTTCTGATTTTTTTTTCAGAACTATTATATTTTATTTTAATTGTTTTGTTCTTTTTTCAGAAATTAGAAATTCAGGAGTAAAACACATTTCATTTAATGATATTAAAACCAAAAACTTTGGAAAAACAGGTTCAAATAAATTATTTTCGATTAAGCGGACTTGAGATCTTCAATCTTCTGCAGCACAAGCTTCACAGGTTTAGTTGCTCGTTCTTCAAATTTGACAAGAATATTCTTCACATCGAATCGTTCGAATTGATCCAGCGAGACGTCCTGTGACAGGAAGAAGTTGCAAATTGGGTCGACCTGAAGACAAAAAGCTTTATTTAAACATTTTGCAAGCTTCCAAAACTTACAAAATAGTCCTTCCAATCCTCATCACCCAAGTACCTATCACCTTTGAAATATCCCATCAAAAGCGTCATCACACTATCGGGCACAAGCCCGAGCTCCGAGTTCTCGCGTAAGTATCTTTCCAGAGCTTCCAAATTCTCCCATTGCATACCGACTTCTTCCATCTCTTCGATAAAGTCGATCAGGTGCTTGCAATCTTCCTGTTCTGGGCAGTAGAGGTGACACGAAAGAGCAATGTCGTATTTTCGGTAGAATTCCAGCGGCAGCTCGTCTGTACCGACAAATTCTATGGCGGTGGATATCTGGAAATTTTTCAATGTTTTTTGGAGAAGTTGACGGAGGTTTTGGAGTTTTAAAAGTATATTCTCGGATTTTCTTAATTATGGATTAATTAAGCCGAAGCCCTAAACCTAAGCTTAAGCATATGACTAATCGTAAGCCTATGCTTAAGCCTAAGCGGAAACCTACGCTAAGTCTAAGACAGGCCCTAAGCCTTAGCCCAAGCCTACGCATAAGCCTAATCATACGTTTAATCAGAAGCCACATCATAAGCCTTATTCTAAGCCTTATTTTAAGCCTACACATAAGACTAAACCTAACATTTGTAAGGTTAAGCCTAAGCCTAAGCTCAAGCTTAAGCCTAAGCTCAAGCTTAAGCCAAAGCCTAAGCCTAAGTCTAATCCTTAACCTGAGCCTAAATTTTTTTAAGCTTCAATACCTTCAAACTGAAGTGGGCCCAAATTTCATAATTATTAAAATTTCAGTTAATCGCCAATTTTTTGTAGAATTTCGGCGAGAAGTCTTCAATAGTTTTTGAAAAATCTCTGAAGGTTCTGAAAAAAAATATCTATCAAAAACCCCTACCATTTCCTCATTTCCTGCTTTAATGCACTGAGCCAAAAATATCATCTCGATTTCCATCCTATTATGTGTAAAATCTCCGTGTATAGGTGGATACCTTCTGTCCAAACTTGGAGCAACTTCAGTCTCCTCCGATTCCTCCTCGACTTCAGACTCTACCTCATCTTTCAGACGTTGATATTTTCGCACCAGCCATGCGGCTTCTTGAATTTGATGCTCAAAAACTTTGGCTCTTTCCAGAATTCCATACTTCTCAAAATCCTCAACCAACAGGTCAAGCCTGCTCAGAATGGAAAATGAGCATTTCACAAAGTCCAGGTCGGTGAAGAAGGAGACGGCGGTGAGCAGCTTCAGCGTGTGCACCGAGACTATTCCGTCGGGGTACTCCTCGAAAGTACTGTCAGCAAACCGTTTCAACATCCAAGGCTTTTCGTGTTCGATTTTTTGGAGTTTAAAGTTTTGATAGTTGGAGGCCATGGAGAGTGCTAGCTGGTTGTTTGGAGCATGTCGCTGCACAATGTATGGGAAGTTGTGTTGCTCCAGGATATCCATAGGTACAGTGCCAAATTTCAGCTGTGAGAAGGCTTTGGTTATCTGGAAATTATGGGACGATTAAGGAAATTATGGGACGATTTTCTGAATTTCATTTTAAAAAATTCACGCTGCTTGCAAAAAATCTGGTTTTCTAGAAACTTTTTCAAACTTTTTCCAGATTTTCACTTAACTTTTGAACTTTGAGGTTTCAATAGTTGAGTGAAAAAAACAATTTTTAACCCACAAAATATCATGTCAAATTTCAAATGAATGTTCGTTCAAAAAATGAGTTCTTGGTTGAATTCAAAAATCCGCCCAAAAAATTCTAAAAAATACTTTCCTTACAATTTCAGTTTTTAAAATGTTTTTTTTTAAATTTATTTTTCCAAACATCAATATTTTGAGTTTTTTAATAAACGTTTCTAATTAAAAAATACATATAAAAGCTTTGAAAATTTGTAGATTTTTTTAAATTTTAGGTGGCTTGCAAAAAAAAATTCCACACATGGCAATGTTTTTTTGAACAACTTTTCTTTGTAACTTTTTCAAATTGCATTCAAAAAATTTCAAAAAAAAAAGTTGTTCATTGAAGCATTGAGAATCTTTTTATTCCAAGACTAAAAAATTCAAAGCTTAATTTTTTTTAAATAAAATTTTCAGTTCAAAAATTCGCCAAAAACTTGTTTTTTTTCTATTTTCCAAACACCAACCAGTTGTATGAAAGATTAATTTTAAATTTTTTTTTTTTAAAACTTACCAATTTATCGTCTCCAGTCCTGATGGTTCTCGCGAGAATATGAGCCGTATATTCTGTGTCGTTCATTTTCCACCGAGAAGATTGCAGAGAGTGAGACAGAAAAATAGAGGAATTACACCGAATACACGCCATTGAGACTAACTTGGTACATTGAGAGAGACTCCACCCAGTTTTTTACAAGCGCAGGCGGGAAGAGGGTATGTACCAAGTTGCGGGTAAGTACATTTTATGGCTGTTGGGGGTGCTAACTTGGCAGATGGACGGAGAAAAAACAGGAGGGAATATTTCAAAAATTTATGAAAAATATTTTTTCGGAGCCTAAAAATTTTTAAACAATTCCAAAAAAAACACAATTATAAAACCTCAGCTATGACAACAAATTTCAGTTCCACGAGCTTCTCAATTGCTGGAAATACACTTCAGATTCCAAAACAACTGATCTCCTAGACTCCGAAATCCCAATTCTCGATGTCCCACTAATATGTTTCCCCAATACCGGCAACTTTTGCATGAACTCGTGTCGCCAAGCCACCGAGCAACATAAAAGAGCAACTGCCATTACTAAGGCTGGTCTGAAATTTTTTTTTTTTAATTAATTTTGTTGAAAAATTATGGTGAATCGACTCACAATAAGATGAGATTCTCTAGTATGTGAACGAAGAACACTTGAAGTCTTTCGAAGAATCCGAGCATGAGGCAGGTGAACACGAGGAGAGTTAGGGAAATGTGCACGGAGCCCACGAGAACTGTGTACTTGGCGAGCTGGAAGAGAGAAGTTCGTTGGCCTAACTTTTCGCTGGCCAAGGTTTTTCTAAACGAAAGCTGATGGGATGGCCTAACTTTTGTAAAGTTAAAAATTTGGCCGAGACAAAAATAGCATGACTTTATGAATTTTTGACTTTTCTAGGACTTTGGGTACACAATTGATGGCCTAACTTTTGCTAGACAACATCCTCGGTCTTGCTTTCGCTGGCCTAACTTTTCCTCACCTTCAAGCTTCGAATATTCTCCTCAACTTGAAACTTTCTCGCCAATGAATATTTTTCATGGTCGGTTATATTCTTCCGCATCTGATTTCGGAACACGAAATTGATTCGAAGAATTGTAGCGTAGGCTGACGTGGATAACACAATGCAAACCGCCCATTGACCATAAACTACGAGGAATGGTATCCGGTTATGGATCACAAAATAGACATATGGAATTGTAATAATATTAACTAGTATGATAAGGATTACTGGGATATGGCGACGGCGTACGTGCTCGTAGTCGCTGGAAAATATACAATTGAACGTTCCTGTATCTGGCGCCAAATTGGAAATTTTAAAATGTTAAAATACTTTGGAGCATAACTTAAAATTTATTTCATCAAAAAAATTAAATTTGGTCTAATTTTTTTCAGAGATTAAGATTTTAAGACTAATTTTCAAATTTGAATTTTCAAAAAACTCACTGAATATAAAACGTCGCACATGCTCTTTCCACACCAATAGCCATAATTCCAAAAAACATGGAAAACATATAATGTCTGTAAACATAGCATGCTATGTACAATACCCTTATATCATCAGTGCTCTCCACCAAAACCATATCATTTCGTCCGCTGCTCCACCAGGAAAAATATGATTTTCCGGGTGAATTTCCGATTTGAATTAAGCCAATTTGATAGGGAAGTATAAGAATTTTGGCGAGAATCGCCTCAAACCATTGGCACAAAAAGAACGCCATTAAAATGTTCTTGTTCTCGTGGAAAAGTCGAATTTTTGTGATGATTTTGCAAGTTCTTACAATAATATATGCCGTGGAGCAGTAAATGAGAATTTGGATTGCTGCGAAAAAAGGGTAAATTGGGGACTCGTAAACTCTGTCGTTTAAAGAGAAAACTGGAATCCATAGAGTTTCTGTAGAGTTTAAAAATGCTATGATCATATTATATGTTCTCTGAAAAATAACAAAAAATTGTGAAGAGTGATGAGCTTGAAGCAAACGAAAAAAGAAATGAGTGAAACTTGCAAGCAGATGTTTGTGCTTGAGAAATGCGTCAGCAATTTTTTTAAAAATGAAAAATGAATTTCCTAATGAGACTAGAAATATTTTCATGTGTATTTTGTATTCAATATTTTTTGTTAACTGATTAGGCTTTTAGGTGGGAAATAAGGAAATTGAAAAGCGGTTTTCAGAAATTTGAAACAATAACTCAAAAACGCTACACCATCTTAAAATTTATTCCAAATATTTATTGGTAACCGAGCAGAATCAATAATATGGCAAAACCGGATCTACATACTAAGTTCAGATAAACATTTAAAATTAATTGGAAATATTTCACCTGCTCGGTTAAAAATTGGCCTTGGGAAACTAATATTGTACTGCTCATTGGTTTTATATTTTTGAAATGGACATGTTTTTTGAATCACTTGTTGTTCTTTGAAATTATATGCCATTGATAAAGTAGATAAATCAAGCGTGAGAGCTGATGAGCTCGAGAGATCAAGGATTTATTTTTGAGGCATGAGGAAGAGGGTGGAATTTCCAAGAAGATCAATTTCACCTGTTCGAAGGAAACCAGTATTCATGGAAAGTAAATATATTTGTTTCCGAAAAATGTAAAATTCAACTTTTTTAGGATCCAGAACCTCATATTTGCTTAAAATCGTAATGAAATCAAAAATCCTCCTGTTCAGAAAAAAGAATGTAAGTACCGTTTAAGTTCCAGGCGCAGTTTTAGGGCCTGGTGCCTTGTGCCGTTCATTCCACATATTTCGATAGTTGAATCTTTCGTAGCAGCCGACACTTTTTGAGTTCCACGCCGCACCTTACAGAAGGCACGGGAGTGGCGTAAGGCAGGCAAGCGCGGTAGTTGCTTTGGCCCTGCTAGTTTATATTCTCAACATAATGAGCAACATTAGCATGTCTAAATGTAGGCAAGTAGGTAGGCACGTAGGCACCTGGTGTCAGGCTATCCTATTATGGTTTGATCTACAAAAAATGCGGGATTTTTTTGCCCAAAAACATGCGATGTCAGCACGTTCTTAACCAAGCGAAATCAGTTGAGAACTCCGCGCGTCTGTTTTCCCGCATTTTTTGTAGATCTACGTAGACCAAACCGAAATGGGACACTCTGACACAATGTGCGTAGGAATTCTGTTATTTCGTTAATAAACTATTTGAACTGCTCGACAAAAATAATCTGTAATGTAATAATAATCAAAAAAGTTCGCCCCTCTAACTCAATAACCAAAAAGTGACTTTTCCAGGAAAACCCCCCCTTTCCCTTCCCCCTTCCAATATCCAGCTGCTTTTTGTTGATGTATGAGGTAGTTTCCTTATTTCATTTTCAATGATTGTAGCATATCAGAACTATTCAAAACTCCTCTGGCTCCCGGTCTACTCTCTAAATGATAAGCATCACAACTCTATCGGTTTCCAAATCACCGCAATTTCCCAATTCCTTATATACTGCATTTCCGCTTATGTTATCATTAGAACCTGTCAGATTTCTGTTAGAATCAAAATTTTCCATGAGAACATGGTTATTTTGTTATGTTGGTTTTTATTGCAATGGTTTGAAGCAATTATCGCAAAAGCTTGGATAATGCTCTACCAAACTGGAACTATCGGAATTGGAAAATACCCGGATAGAGCCTACTTCGCCTGGTGGACTGAAGATCGGGAGAAGATGGTTTTGGTAGATGATCTGAAAGATATTATGGACCTATACGTGGCGAGTTGTTTTATGTGGCATTATATTTATTCGGTGATTTTCGCACCGGTCGTTGTGATTGTAGAACGGGGAATAGCAACTTGGTATATTCAGTGAGTTAATAGAAAAGACACATTTAATTTCCCGCCTTTTTCGAGATCAAAAGCTTCAGCTCAGATTTTTAAAGTTTTCGCTAAGACCCACTTGGTTCAAACTTTACACTTCACTTCAAAATACGTCAATAACAGTAGCCAGCTGAAATTGTTTAAAAAACAGATGTAAAGGTTAAATTTTAAATGTGATTGTTGTGCTAATTTCAGAGACTGAAAATGTTTTGTGACACATCGATGATATTTCCATAAAAATTCAGTAGTAAAACTAGCGTTTCGATGGGAGGCAGGCGCGATTTCAGGGACTGACACCGGCCTCTCGCCTTGTTTCTGCACTATGGCGAGAAGTCAAAGGCGGTTCTTGCAACGCGTCCGACACTTTTCGGGTTCCGCGCCGCACTACACAAGAGGCGAGGCTCGCGGCGCGAAGCAGGCGCAGGTCGGAGTAAGGCGGGCGCGGTAGGTGTTTTCGCGCCTACACTATGTAAAACGAAGTTGTCAACTATAAATTCCCGCTAGCGCCCGTCTTAAAGTTGCGCTCAAATGCAATTTCTAGTTTTCTGAAAAACAAAAGTTTGATTAACATTTAGAGATTATGAGAATGTGCGTCGACGTCATATTCCAATTCTCCTAATCATCGTCACCAACCTGATCACAATTCCCTATGCTCATTTCATTATCAATAATCGAATCCCATTTTTGATCGCATATGCGCAATGTGTTCTAAACGCGGGTTTCGTGTTTTTTGGATACAGTATATCATGGAAAGTACACGCGAGATGGAGGAAACAAATGGACGAGCCGCAGACGGATGGTGAGCAATATTCGTTGGCCAAGAAGTTTCAGATCGAGGAGAATATACGGTTTATCGTGGTGAGTAAGGTTTCCCTAAGGTTTCCTGGAAGGCCTGCCTACGCCTGCCTACAACTTAAATACACGTGGACGGAAGATACGCAGTAGTCAGGCAGGCACATAGGCATGAACTCGTCTACGTGAACTTCCATAATTTTTTCTTTTTTTTTCCAGCTAATTCGCAAAATGGTGCTCGTGATTGTTATCTATTTATCGTTATCATTAACCATGCTAATTTGTTTAGTTTTCGAACTTATTCAGGGATACGATTGGATTTTTGTACATTTGCTAGATAACGTGATCTTGTCGTAAGTTTTTATAGCTTCATAGATTCTACAGTATTCCTACAGTATCCCTACATTACTACATTGCAATAGCTCACTAACACCATAGTAATCCTACAAAAACCCATCAAGTTATCTTTTTAAAGTAACTCTGAAAATAGGCAACTACAGTAATTCTACAGTAGGCCACGTGGAGTCAGAAAGTCCCATTTTCCTTTGATCTTCGAAAAATGCGCGAAGTGACATCTCATCTGATTTTGCATGGTTAAGAGCGTGCTGACGTCACAATTTTTTGACAAAAAAAATCCCGCTTTTTTGTAGATCAATTTGCATTGAGACAGCCTGACACTACGTGGCAATCTTACAGTAACATTTTTATAACCATGGATTGCACAGTAATCGACACAGTATTCAATTTTTAATTTTACTTCAAAAACCTGCCTATTTTTTTCAGTGCCGCACTAGTCATATCAATTGCCTTACTATTTTGCTCACCGTCCTGGAGAGATGCTTTTATTGGTGGCATACCAATTATTCGTCGATTCCGAAAACCACCAGTGTCTCTACGAAAGTTCTCGCAAAAAGTCTCTCAAGTACCGGAGACCGAACTTTATTTTATTCAGCTTAAGAATGCATGGGTTTAATTTAATTCATTTTTTGATAAATTTTAAAAACTTCATTTTCACAACAATTGTATCATATGATAAGCGACCTTAACCTTTGCACTATCAGAAAGCTCCAAGAAAACCGAATCCTTCAATTGCCTTGCTTTTTCGATAGAGTCAATTCGTCGTATAGACTTTCCCAGAAGCCTCATCAACCCGTACTTGTCGGCCAGTAACATTAAAGTTTCATTCCAAGCAAACGTATTTGTAAGAAGATGGTTTTCCACAAGACCCAACACGTATGGCGTTTGGAATTGAGAAGCTAGTTCCAGAAGTTTCTTAGAATTCCCATCTGAAATTTTGAGGTTTTTGTTTTGGAAATTTCAAATAAAATTACCATTTGGAAAAGTCGCCGTCGAGTGCACAACGCTGAGCAAGAGGCCCAAGTCTTCATAGGAAACTCCTTCAACAGGAATTTCAATATTCAGGAGGCTTGTGCTGTTGTCGTATTCGAAAAGATCGTGGAAGTAGGTGGAATGGAAGGAGAGGAACTGGAATTAAATAGAATTTATAGTTAGTCTGAAAAAAAGTTAAAAAATCTAACTCACACAACTACTGACGTGCAGCTTTTTACCCTCAACAATCAAAACTGCATCTCGATCGTCCACCGGAGCGAAATATTTATCAAGTTCCATCGCCTCCATATGTCTCTTTTGAGGCTCTAATGTGTAGTTGTAAGATGCATAATAAGTTGAAAGATATCTTGAACGTGACACATTGTACCAAATCTCGCCGCCCGGATCAGTAAGGTTAACTTTAACAGTCCTAGTTTTCTGTCCTTCTGAGTCAGTTGTATAGTTGACGGTAATCTGCCCGGAGAAGCCGGCAACTTCATATTTGTCAACCTGATCCCAAATAAATTTCCATTTGAAACAAGCAGTATAGTAGTCGGAAGACACTTTCCACTCACTGAAATAAACACCTCGATAAAAATACAAAATACTTCACATTTTTGAAAGCAAGTCTTACCATCGAATTCCCTTTGTTGTACTAATGTCTATTATTTTTTCACCATTTGAACTATCAAACTCAATGTCTCCTCTCGTGTACTCGACAAGTTCTGTAGTACCATAAGTATAGGAAGTTAATAGGCAGATAATGAAACAAGTACAACGTCTCATGGCGCTCATTGCAACAATGATTTGAAAGCTTGCTCAGCGCTGTGGCAGCTGTTCAAGGTCAATTGAGATGCAATAAATCTTAAACGATTTGAGGAGCAACTTTCTGGCAATTGCACCCGACATTTTACGGGTTCCGCCACATAGATTTCATCGAAGGAGTGCAAAACCCGGTAGGTGTCGGACGCGCTGTCTTATGTACATTACCCCTACCGTACCTCTACAGTAATACTTTTGTTTTACAGATTGGGACATTTGGAGGTTCTGGAAATCATTGCGCCCGTCATTTTACGGGTTTCGCGAACATCTATGCTTCTTATGTGGAAACCTAAACCCGCTAGGTGTCGGCTGCTCGTAAGGTGCATCTCGGAGCAACTGAGTCATCTAATAACACTTTTCATTTTCATATTCCAAGCTCATTTCCAGGCAGCGAAATATGACACCTCCGCATATCCATTTCCATTTTCAGCGTCAAGTTGGCCGCTACTACACGCGCTGAAAATCGATCAAACACATTCATTTTGTGTTAAGCTCGAGAGGAAGAGAAAACGAGAGAAGTCAGACTAATAATTACTTCTTCTTCTTCTTCTTTTTGCTTCTTTGACAGCTCCGAGAGCACGTCGTCGGGATGAGGGCGAGAGATGGCGAGACGCAGAGAAAGCCGAGCACAAGCAGTAGCGACAAAAAACACGGAAATTCTAGGTGCTCTTTTTCTCTGCGTCTCTCTCGTGGCGCTCACTATTTCTCTCCCCGCGCGCCCCGTTCCTTTTTCGGTGTGAGATTTTTTTTTTCGTTCGTTCGTTTGTACGCATTTTCAGCTGCTACCATAGGCTGGTTAACTCGATTTTCTAGCCGGTTTTTTGTGTGCTTGTTTTGATGCTCAGTGCACATGCACCTGTTGAGCATTTTTTCAGTATTAGCATGTTTTTATTATAATCACTAAATTTTTAAATTTCATCCATTTCTGAAAAATTAACAAAAGATATTTTTAGATATTGCGAAATGCTGAAGCTCCGCCCTAAAAAAAGGCGGAGTTAAAACGTTATTTTTTTCAATGAAGAAATATTTGAAATGGATTGAAATTTGAGCTGCAGACAAAACAGGGGTGTTTTTATTTATTGTAAATTTCATTTTTCACAGTTCTTTCAAATCTGAAGCTCCGCCCGCTTAATAGTCCAAGCCCCGCCCACTAGATGGTTCAAGCTCCGCCCACTAAATGGTCCAAGCTCGGCCCATATTTTGGGCGTGGCAGATATTTTTTGAATCATTTTTAAAATTTTTATTTGAAAAAAAAAACATTTCAAGCCCACGAAATTGTTCATAAAAGAATTAAAATGAAATTTTTTCTGACAAGATTGAAAAAAGGTGCAGAGTCCCGCCCACAAAATGGACGTGGCCTAAAAAATACACCTTTTTTCCTTTTTGGATAAAAAAACTCAACTTTGATGCTCCGCCCGAAAATTGGCTTTAAAAAAGAGTTGTAAATTTCACCTTTCTAAATCGCGCCCAAAAAATGCCAATTCGTGAATTTTGCAAAAAGAGAAATTCCATCCATTTCTCATTTTTAAACCAATTATTTTTTCTTTTGTCTCATTCTGTTTACATGACACACGGGTTCGGCTCGGCCTTTTTTCGCTCAAATTTCCCCCTCTCATGAATTCCCAATGAGAGCTGCTCAGATTCTTTTCGTTCCATTTTTGTTTGGAATTTTTTTCCGGCTTTTGAAACAGTAAAAATGGGTTCAGTAGGTTCAAGTTGAAACGTTTTTAGATTTTTGTTGGGCAATTTTTTGGTTAAAGTGATATAATTTTTTTTGTTGAAATTTTTTAGAATTTTTCGCCAATTGCACAATTTTATCTACTTGTTTTTTTTTCATTTTTACAGTGAATTTTTCCATTTGGTAGGCGGGGTTTCAAATTTTATGTCCTGCCCATAAAATGGTTACATCAAAATTTTTACACCTGACTTTTCCGAAACCCCATCCATTTTATGGGCGGGGCTTGGAAAAATTGATTCTTTTCAATTTGTTAACTTCAATTTCATCAGAAACAACAGCAGGAGCAAAAAAGTTGGAAAATTAATTTTTTTTTCTCTGTGCTCCGTTTTTGTGCTGCATCCCAATCGAAGCGTCTTCATCTGGAAATGACATCCGTGCTCTTCCTCTCTGAGCCGGATGAGAAGACGTATTCGTTATACTATTCTCATTTTTTCTGATCAATAATATATATAGCTATACAACTTTTTTTATAATAATTTTTTATAGTTAGAATCGAAATTATGCTTAGGCTTAGGCTTAGGCTAAGGCTTAGAGTTAGGCTTACTCTTAGGCTTAGGCTAGGCTAGGCTTAGACTTAGGCTTAGGCTTTGGCTTAGGCTTTGGCTTAGGCTTTGGCTTAGGCTTAGGCTAAGGCTTAGAGCTAGGCTTAGGCTTAGGCTTTGGGTTAGCCTTAGGCTTAGGCTTAGGCTTAGGCTTAGGCTTTGGCTCAAGATTAAGCTTAGGTTTAAGTGTAGTCTGACTTCGCGCCAATTTTTCAAAAAATTTGAATTTCGTATTTTTCAAAATATGTATTGTTTCTATTTTTGTGTTATTTATTAATAATCATATTAAAATTTGAATTTCGAGCCAGTTTTTGTTTGAAAAACGCTGACAATTTTTAACTTTGTTCTTTTTTAAATAAAATCCGAATTTAGCGGCAAAATCTCTTATGTAACTCTGCACTTTTTGTTTCTATATTTCGAAAAAATCAGAAAGTCTCCTGATTATAAGTGCCAATATTTCATAACATGTTTTCTGACTATAAATTTCTTTAAAAAAAGGAGCATATCCGATTCTTATTATAATCAGAGCTTAAAAACTATCTCACAGTAAAGAGAATTTCGCAATTTATCTCCTAATCGAAAACATTTGTTCATAAAAATCACAAGCTTCGATAAAAAATGGATATGGCCTTTTCAGTTTTGCGGTTTTTCACATATTCTACCCAAAATCACATAAAATCCCATGGGACGTGGCCGGTCAACCCATTCAATTTATCAAAACTCGCGCGCTCCCAAAAAATTTTCTTGGAACTAGAATTTATCGAAGTCGCAGTTTGCTCGCAGTTTGCTCAGAAATCTTTTGCTCTTTTTTTGGTTCGTCTGGAATACTCCCCCTATCTTTTAGTTAGTCATCATTTTTCTCGCATCTTTCCGGTTTAAATGGGAGGAGGGGGTTTGGTTTAGCTTCTGATAATCTTGAGAAATCTTCCATCGGAAGTGCGTGTTTTTTTTCTAGATTTTATAATGATTTTGTAATAGGTTTAGAATTTTTAAAATTTAATTATTTTTGAGTAGAAAAATTCAGGAAAAAATGAAAAGCGTAAACCAGGCGTCGGAGGTAATTGTCGTTCGCCAAATTGATTTGTCGACGAATTCGGCAAATCGACAATTTGCCGGTTTGACAATTTGTCGGAAATTTTCATTTTCAGCAAATTGCAGATTTGCCGTTTGCCGGATATCAGATTTGCCGGAAATTTAATTAAAAAGTCCGTTTAATTTTGCCATTTGAAATTGAAATTCTGAAATTTACAAAAAAAAAGTGCGAAACCACCATTTGCCAAAAATCTTCGGAAAATTGCCGTTTTTCCGGCAAATTCGGCAAATCGGCAATGTGCCGGTTTGCCGATTTGTCAGAAATGTTCAATTCCGGCAATTTGCCGATTTGCCAATTTGCCGGAAAAAATCGTTTGCCGCCCACCCCTGGCTTAAAGCAAAGATTTTTCAAAAAAAAATTTCTGGTTTTTTCATAGATTTTTATTGATTTTGTAATAGTTTTAGAGTATTTAAATTTAATTATCTTTGCGTAGAAAAATCCAGGAAAAACGTTCTTAAAAGGTTTTTCAAAAATTTTTAACAAAAAAAAATTCCCTTTCCGTTCTTCCGTCTCCAAAACTCAAACTATCAGAAAATTATTTTTTTCAGGTACCATCTACGCCGAATATGCACGGTTCAAAGAGTGATTATGGGTTTCGAAGACCTACAACTAGTTTTGCTAGAGCGGTGGGTTTTTAAGCTCCGCCGACAAAATGGCAACGGCTCTTTTTTATGCAAATTCTAAAAAAATTGCAGACGGAATTCCTGGGAACGATTCGAGAAGAGACACGAGAAAACGCGCGGCTCATTGAGAATTTCGACGGGTTTTCCGAAAATATCACAGAAAATTCTAAAAAGCCGAAAAAGTCGGCAACCTTTCACGGATTACAGGACCTTCGAAAATGCAGTAAGTTGGCGGGCGGTTAAACTTTTGCATTTTCTTGCACCGTGGGTGCTTGATCTACTTTCTCAAATTGCAAAAAAATTGGAGCACTCGGAGCACAAAAAACAATAGACATAGAACGGTCTCTGATTTCTCAGCACTCTCTCTCTCTCTCCCCCTCTCTCCATAATGCTCTTTTTATTGTTGTTGTTTACCCCCTCCTGGGAGAAAAGGGGGGTTCTCGAGCCCTGTCTAAATACTTGGTAGTAGTAAAAGATAGCGAGACAGTGTTGCGACTAGCGTAGTCTCAGACACAAAGAGCACACACACACACACTCTCACAAAAAACAAGTTGGCTCCGAGGGCTCTCCGTACCAAGAACATGTCAGATGACCCCCCATGACTACTTGGAACAACAATTTTTTTGAAAAAAAAACGTTTTTTGGCACATTTTTTGATGATTACCTTTTTTGTGTTGCATCCCACAAAATAAATTTTTATGGAATTTTTGAAAAAAAATATTTGAAATTTTTTTTTCATTAATTTTTTCCAATATCTTGAGTTATCTCTCAATTATTTATTCTTACAAAAACATAGGAAGTTTTCCATTCAAAATTATTCAAATAATTCCCTTGAAAATTTCAACAAAAAGTACCAGAATTACCAATATATGGGCGGAGCCTAGAGTGCAATTTTAAAAACTTTACTTTGATTTTTTTCAATTTTTAATTTAATCACCGCTTCCAGAATGATCCTAAATATACCCATATAGAATTTTTTATGTTTTGTTATTTAATTTTCACAAATTTTTATATAATTAGACTTTATTTTTTTTTTTTTTTTAGTTTTTATTAATTAGACTACTTTTAGTTAATTTGAAATATATATAATTCAAAAATCAAAAAAAAAATTAAATATTTTATCTTTTATTAGTTTTCAATTTTTTATAGGACACTAGTGAATAGAAAAAAAGCGAGAAGCAAGCAAATTTTTTTTTAGTTATTAAAGTTTTTTTCTATGTAGTTTCTAGTTTTTGATAAGAGTTTCTGAGAAATTTAGCTTTTCAGAAAAAACCTTTAAAAAATTTTCTCTGAAAACTCTAAATCTTTATAGCTAAGGTTGTTGATTTTCTCAAATTCACTTTTTCCAATTTTTGAATAATTTTTTTTCTTCTAAACCACCCAAGAACCTATAAGCACAAACATGAAGAATCAAAAACCCATCACTCAAAAAAAGAAACGGCGTGGTTTCTGTCACAATGTATAGCCACAAAAACATCTCTTTTGTACAGGCTTTTCGATATTCTCGAGAGACTCATGAATTTTTTTTGGCATTTTTTCTAGGGTGAAGCATTGGAACACAACTTATATGTACGAATATACTCTTGAAAACATCTAAAAACCCATGGTTTTTATGGTTTTTTTTGTAGATTTTTAGATGTTCTTGTTTTTTGTCTCATTTTTCTCAAACTTGAATTGCTAGAAATCTGAAAAATTTCAAAGTTTTGGTGTTTTCTGACACATCCCTTAATTTTGAATTAATTTATTAAAATGAAAAATTTAGTTTTGAAAAATCAGGAAAAGTCCATGAAAATTATTTTAATTTTCTCAAAATCAATAGAAAAATCTAAAAACTTTCTAACATTTATTTTAAAACTTTTTAGATTTTTTTGCAAAAATTCAAAAATTTTAGTTTGAAAAAAATCACCTAAAATTTTTTGGACGTTTTTAGAAATTAAAAAAAAATTTTAATTCGAAATTAATTAGGTAAATCTACAATTGTTTAGAAATTTTTTTGAAACATTTTTTCTCAAAATCTCTAGAACGTTCTAAAAAAGTTTGGAAATTTTGGAGATTTTTTTTTAATTCGCAAAAAAAAATTAGAAATAAAATTGAATCTAGAAAATTTCTAGAAAATTCTTTTAAAAATTCTATTGAGTTTTAAAATTTCATACAACTTCGAAAAAACAATCCTAAAGTTCTACAAAATTTCACAAAAAAAGTTTGTTAACTGTTGTGCTGAAAATCTGAAAATTTTCAATTTCAGACATCTAAAATCTAATTTCAAGGCCACAAACCCCTCCGCCTACGCCTCAATTATTCGATTGTTCCCTTTTTTCCAATTTTTCTTTTTTCTAGAAGTTCAAAATTGCTCAACACACTTTGTGACAAGTTCTGCAACGGCTTCTCCTTCGTCTTCGTCATCGTCTTCTTCAGAATACAAAGTAAGTGACATTTTATATGAATTGAAAGAAAAAAGAGCAATGTTGCTCCAAGAGCAACATCAAAAGTTAGCCCTTTTCTGAGAATGTAATCGATCAGAGAACACTTTTTATGAATTTTATTGGCAATGAAAATACTTTTAATTAAAGATTGAAATACTAAAACATTAATGATTTTCAAATTTTTTAAAAATAGAAAAACTTTCAGAAAATTCTAGACACTTTGAAACAATTTCAAAAAATTCTAGAAAATTACAGAAATTTCTAGAAAATTTTTAGAAAGTTCTAAAAAATTTCAAAAAATTCTAGCAACTTTCAGAAAATTCTAGAAAATTCTAGAAAATTTCAGTTTAAAAAATTCCAGAGTGTACAGAATTTGTTTTAAATACGGGGATTAAAATTTCAATCGTATAAAACAATTTTGAGGATGAAAATAATGAAGGAAAATAATTTTCGTATCAAAAAAATTCGAAAAATTTCCAGAAAAAGGTGAAAAGATTAAGCTCAAACCCATTATCATCTTCAACATCATCATCTGAACCGTCCACGTCAACCAGGAAACGATCGATTTTCCATGAGGTTAGCTATTTTGTTGCTGTTTCTCTATTTTTCCTCTTTCCCTCAACCGAATTATTTAATTTTAAATTAATTTCCATTTCCTATTTTTTGTTCTCTTTTCCGTCCGTTTTCCATGTTTTTCGGGATAATTCAATTTCAGAGCTTAAGCTTATGGTGGAGAATAAATAAGGAAACGCTGGAATTTTTTTCTCTCTGATTTTCTGGCGACGGAGGATGAAAAATAAAACTGAAAACATAAAGGGCAACTGGCTTGTTTTTTGGTTTTGGGGAGAGAAGTTCAAAGTATTTTTTTTGTTGGATTTTAAATCTGAGTTTTAACAAAAATTGGCAAAAAATTTGGCAAGAGCTGGCGAAAGTCGGAGTAAGTTGGCGAAAGCTTACAAAAATTGGCAAAAAATCGGCAACAATTGTCGAAAGTTTTTGGAAAGTTGTTGACAGTTGAGGAAAATTATCGAAAGCACGTGGGGTCAAAGTGTCTTATTTCGACTTGATCTACGTGATCTACAAAAAATGCGGGAGAAGAGACGCACGGTTCTCAACTGATTTTGTATGGTTAAAAACGTGCTGACGTCACATATTTTTGGGCAAAAAAATACCGCATTTTTTATAGATCGAAAGTTAATGAAAGTTTGGCAAAATTTTGCAAAATCAGGCGAACAATCGGCGAAAGATAGAGAAAGTTGTCAGAAACTACCGGCAGTTGTTGAACACAGTTGCCAAAAATTTCCGAAATTTTAAAGTTGCCAGAAATTGTCAAAAGGTGAACACCCAAGTTTATCAGTAATTGTCCATACTTTTAGCAACATACTTCCTCATTTTCCCTCCCTCCCACCACATCGTTCCATCTTCAAAAGCAGCACAAAAAAAACGCAAAAATTTCTTCCGCTCTTTCACATCTTCTCTCTCGCTCACTCTCAATTTTTTTTTCCTACCCTCCATTTCCGGGACCCCCAAGACCCCTTCACACTGCTTTTTTGCTCTGCTCTGAGAGCACACATACCCATATTATCGGATTTCTTCATAATTTTTGAATATTCGGGTTTTTTTTGCGGGCAATTTTGCTCCGGAAAATGAGCATTTGCACCTTGATTTTGTTATGAAATTTTTAAGTGAGTGAGTGAAAAAGTTTGCGAAATCTAAGGTTCTGAGCTGAGATTTTTTGTTCAAGTTCATGGTTTTCAAAGACTTTTTGAGGTAAATTTTTTTGAGGTAAAATTCAGACTCCGCCTACAAAATGGTGAAAATTCTACTCGAAAATTATAGGGTGTCTGGCAGTACCCTCCATGACTAAAAATGTATGGTGTTCGGTTTCAAAAAAACACCTATTTTATCCTGTTGTCTAGATTTTGCCAAAAAGAGCTTTACTAAAAATATTGTATTAATTTAATATTTGCCAACTTTCGCTAAACTTTTCTCAAGTTTTGCCAGTTTTCTTCCAATTTCCGTCAAATTTCTATCAACTCCAAACATGTTCGGCAAAAATTTTACTAATTTTGGCCAACTTTCTCTAATTTTCCCCGTCAGTTTTCGCCAGTTTTGGACCAAATTCTGTCAACTTTCTGCAAAAATATCGCGTTCATCTGCAATTTTCGCCAGCTTTTTCCTTTTCCATCTCTATTGGAACGCATCATTTTTACTGCTCCTACTCCCCATTCTCTATTCATAACTCTTCTTTTCATCCCTTCCTAGCTCAAAAACGGGCACTCGACTTTCTCTGACACTTTTTATGCATCTAAGCAGCAGAAGCTTCTTGCTCTTTTCAATACACAAACTACCTACATTCGAAGACTGCAATGTTTAGACACTTTTTGTGAAATTCCTATGTTCTATTGCCCATATTTTTGAGCAAGTACATACGTAGGCACTTTGAAAAGAAAAGCTCGGGGCGGTTTGGAACGGAAATACCAAAAAAAAAAGGACAAGAGGAAGTGCAAAACTATAACATTCACCAAATTTTCTGTAGTTTTTACCTACTATTGGCATTTTTCTTACATTTTTCTACTTATTTTAGGCCGTTCATATTTTTAATTCACAGATTGACATTCGACTGATATTGCCAACTTTCTCCAACTTTAGTTTTTTGGGTCTCGGCCTAGTTTTGGAATTATTCAACTTTTATCTAATTCCAAATCCAAATCAGGAACATTGGCTTCGGGACTAAATGTCTTCTCCTATCTGCGTCTCTCACCAAATGCTCACTGCCTCTCCCCGCCAACTTATGCATACTCGTAATTAGCATTTGCTCTTTCTTCACGCTCTACTCTTCATGCTTCATCATCTTCAGTGTGTGCGTGCTCTCAATTCCCCCGTCCCCAGTGTGTGCTCCTCCTTTTTCCTCCTCCTCGTCGTCAGCTTCAGGATCTTCCTAATAGATTCTCGCATTTCTTTTTTTTTCGAGAAAACGACGAAGAAGACGAGCTGCTTTTCGATGTGTGTCACTTGCTGCTCCTTTTTTGTCTCTTATATTTTTATCGGATAAAGCTTTTCCTAAGTTTTTTGAAATAGAAAGAATTGGGAGCTTTGAAAAATTTTGTAAATTTCTGATTTAGCTTCTCACGTTCTAGAATATCTGAAATTTTTAAATTGTTAAAAACAAATCTCAAAGTATATAAAATTAAATAGACATAACCTCTGAAATTATCTAGCATGCTATGCAGAGGAAACCATTTTTCCGGCAAATCGGCAAACCGGCAAATTGCCGGAATTCTAAATTTTTCGGCAACTGCCGCCCACCCTTGTTATATAACTTAAGTCTTCAGAAAATGTTTTTTTTATTTAATTTTGAAATTTCTGAAATTAAATTTTTATATTAAATTCTAGAAGCCTCAATTTGTTGTACTTTTGTCGGTTAATTTTTCAATTTTTTTTCCAAAAATTACCAAAAATGTACTAGGGTACATCCATTTCAGTCATTCAGTCAATTCCAAATATTAAATTCCTTTGGTTTTCGATTTTTAAATTCAATTTTCCCCCCGATCTTTGTATTTTCTATCCAGCAAATCCTCCAAAATAAAATCTCATTAACCGATTTCTTTTTTTTTTTTTTGGAATTAAAAACTCTCAGTGGATATTCCAGCAAAATGCCTCTCTATTGAAAATAAGGCACACACATAAAAATAGAGGAATACGTTAATAGAATAACAAAAAAAACGGGGCGAACTTGGCAGAGAAATGGAGCACGGAAGTGACTCATCTCTCCTGCTCAGGCTCATTTTCAACCCCTTTTTGGCGTTTATTCATTTAAGTTTTTTTTTCTCTGACTTATAGCTTAATATTGGGTTTTGTATTTTTGTGGAAAGTTTTGCTGGAAATAATTTTTGCAAATTTTTAAGCAACTAGTTTGCCGGTTTTGCAGTAGGCAGAAAATGTCAATTTTAATAAAACTTTGAGTAGATCTTTTAAGTAGGCGACCTACTCCTGCCTATCTGCCTATGACCTATTTCCCCTTCCTGCCTAAAGATAAACCCTGAAACTTAGTCTAAAAATTGTTTTCAAACATTTTTGTAGAAAAAATTATTTTGAAAAAATTAAAAATACTATCCGTTCATGTAATGTTTTCAAAATTTGAACAAAATCCAATTTTTTTTTTGGATAAAACATTTTTTTGCAAAATGTCAAAAATTCGTCCTTTCAAAGTAGGTAGGTCTGTTCCCTCTAAAAAAAGTAAAACTTTTGAAGATCTTCAAAACTGGACGGAGAGGATTAGTTGGGCGGCTTTTTCGCTGTGAATTTTTGATGAATTGCTCATGCTCACGTCAATATTCTTTAGACTAGAGGGGTAGAAAAGACACTTCATTAGATATGACTTGTTGGATTTTCATAGGATTTTATATGGATTTATGGATAGTATTATAGATATCGAGGTTTTTTTTGGATATTTGATTTTTGATTTCTTGAGGTTAAATTTGTCAGGCTTCTTCAAGACTGAAGGGTTAAGTGTGCCTGCCTGCCTAACGCCTATCTTCCGTTGGAGGCTTGTAGCGGGCGAATAGCACACAACAACGGGCGACAGCGGACCAGTAGTTCACCCCAAAATGAGGATATTAGGTCGTAGGCAAATAGGCAGGCGTAGGTTGCCTACTTAGAAGGTTTACTTAAAGTTTTACGTTTGAATTATATTTTCTGAATTATGCAAAACTGGCAAACTAGTTGCTTAAAAATTTGCAAAAAAATTACGAAAATGTGACTAGAATTTTCAAAACTCTTCTACGTGCCGTATTTCTTATCCAACAAAATCACCATGTCATTTCCCGTGCATTTTCATCAATTCACTCTAATCTCCCCCCCCCCCCCCATTTTATAATACTTTTTATAATCTTCCCGATTCCATCCCCATTTTACATATATCTCTTTTTCTGAAAACGAGTCTTCCAATTGACTCTGCATTATTCAATTTCCGGTTGTTTTCCCCCGAGTGCGTGTGCTCTTTTTGCTCATTTTCGATAGAGGATTGATTTATGACCGAGAAAATCAAAATTGGTGGCCGAGGTTTTCATTTTGACGGCCGATAAGAAAAATTTAACTCCTTGAGATTTTACAAACAAGTTTTAAAAAAACTGACGTCATATTCAGCTCCGATTTTGTTTTGGAAATTTCAAAGTGGCCTAGAAAAATTGATGGCCTAGAAAATATTTGTGGTCGTGTTTTCAATTTTAGTGGCCAACGACATTTGAACAACGACACTCCGCTATTTTGCTCTACCAAAAAATGCCCTATGTTCCCGATTTCCAAATAAGCCGACAGAGCTCCCCGGAGCCCAGAAATCAGTGCGATAGCACTTTTCCCCCATTCCAATTTGCTTTTCTGTCATTTTCAGACTCTTCCTCTGTCTCTTCCTCATCTCCAATTCTGCCCTCGAACCGTCCTTTGTTAGGCTCCGCCCCTTTGAGGCTCGCGGAGCCTGCGCTGAGTCACATGTTCAGTAGGGGGCTCTTTTTTCCTCTATTTTTTTTTCGATTGAGCCTTGAAAATTGGTGGTTGTTTTTGTTTTTGATCTTTCTTATCTTATACTGATATCAGAGAGCAAATAATCGGGGAGCAGAGAGAGAGAGTGTGTGTGGAGGGGAGAGAGACGCAGAGTGTTATCCTTATTTTTTTTCAAAAGGAGAAAACAGGAAAAACTGGAATTTTAAGATAAATTTTGGATTTTTTTTCCAAGGATGTGTGTGATATCTTATTTGTTAGTGCGAGATTTTGTCGAATTTTTCAAAAAAAAAATTTTGTCAGATTTTTTTTTGAAAAAAAAACCAAATTTTGCAATTTTTTTCGCCCATTTATCTTTTTCAGACTTTTTGGAATTTGTAATTTTCAATATATTTTTTCTAAATTTCAAATTTTTAATTTCAAGTTTCTTTAGATTTTTGCAACTTTTTGCAATATTTCCAATTTTTCCTGAATTTTTCTAAATTTTCTTTTTTTATGTTACCGTGGAACCAATGGCCTAGTATTTTTCTCGGTCACAGGATTGCAATTTCCTTGTTTCGAAATTTTTCAAAACTTCTAATTTTCTCAAAAATTTGAAAATTCTAAAAATTAATAATTTTTAATTAAAAAATTTTTTTCTAATTTTAGGTTTGTTCAAAATTTAAAAATTTTTACATATTTTTTTCAAAATTTGAGAAATTTTTTTTAAATCCTTCCTCTATAAAAGTGACGAGGAACACACCAAAAAACGTGTGGAACTTCATGGAAAACCTGCAATTTGTCTCTAGTGTCTCTTGGCGGCTTCAAATGAGAGATCGAATTTCAAACACTGGGGGGAAACCCGTCAAAAGTTCATTTTGCTCACTTTTTTTTCAGTGCTCATTTTAAATTGAGTGAGCTCATTCGTCTTGGCTCACAACTTTTTATGACAGTGCACTTTTTAAAGAAGAAGCTCGTTTGAAAATAGGAAGGGTTCGGAGGTCAAAGTCAAAATTTTGAAAAAATATATTAATTTTTTTAATTTGAAAAAATGTTTTTTGAGAAGCGGGAAAAATCTGGAAAAGCTTAAAAATAAAATAAATTCGCAAAATTATTTTTAAATAGACTGATGTAAATTGCGGGAAGGTTTCTAAAAAAAATTCTGAAAAAAAATTTTTTTTTAATTTGTTTTCACAGTTTTCCAGATCATCTCAAATTTTTTCCGAATTTTAAAATTTTTTTTATATCATTCCAATTTTTTTTCAAATTTTCAAAAATTTTCCAGACTTTCTCAGAATTTTTAATACCATTCCAAATATATTTCAGAATGTTTTACAAATTTTCAGATAATTCCAATTTTTTTTTCAGTATTTTTCAGAATTTATATATTGTTTTCCGAATTATTTAGTTCATTCCTATTTTTTTAGAATATTTACCAATTTAACAGATCACTCTAAATATTTTTCCGAATTTTTAGAATATTGTATTCCAAGAATATTCCAAATTTTTTCCGATGTTTTTAGAATTTTTTATATCATTCCAATTTTTTTTTCAGAATTTTTTAGAATATTGTAGATCATTCCAAATTTTTGTGAATTTTTTAGAATATTGTAGATCATTCCAAATTTTTAAAATACTTTTTTAGAAATTTCCAGATCATTCCTATTTTTGACAGACTGTTTTAGAATTTGTTATATTATTACAAATTATTTAAAGAATAGTTTAGAATTTTCCAGGTCAACCCAGATTTTTTCAGAATATTTCAAAATTTCTAGATCGTTCCCAACTTTTAAGAAACTTTTATAAATTTGGAAATTACACAAAAAATGCTGGTTTTTTTAATTGAAAAAACAAAAAAAACCGTTTTGAGAAAAAATCTAAAAACAAAAAATTCTGAAAAAAAAGTTGTTTCAAAAACGACCATTAAAGGGGCGGGGTCCAGCAACTTGCAAAAACCAGTTAACAATTAACTGTGTTAACTTGCAAACCACCTCCAAATCAGGGAGGCAATCACATAACACATTAATCATTTCCAAAAAAAAAAGAAAACTATCTGTAAACATAATTGTAGTGGGAATATGGGAATGGATGGGGGGGGGGGGGGGCTATGGGAGAGAGACAGGAAGCGCTGCTGGGGGGGGGGGGGGGGCAAAGGGGAACAAAACCACCGCCAAAAACATGTGATCAGTGATACACACACACACGTCTCAGTGTGTCTATGTCCCTCAGTTTTTCATTTTTCCATGTTGCTTCTTCTTTTTCTTGTTTTTTTTTGCTTCGCTGATATGCGAGTTTCGATATTTTTTGGTTCAAATTATCGCTAACTACAATACGGTCTCCCTAAGCTCACCGGGATATCGGAGTGTCGTTGTTTTCCTGAAATTATCTCACTACTAGCCACTACGACTACTAGCCACTCCATGTGATGCCAGGCTGACCACTTACGGATTGACCTACAAAAAATGCGGGATTTTTTTGCCCAAAAAAATGTGACGTCAGCACGTTCTAAACAATGCGAAATTAATTGAGAGCTCTGCGTCTCAACTCCCGCATTTTTTAGATCTACGTAGATCAAACCAAATTGAGACTAAAACAACGACACTCCGCTTCTCTCCCGCCCCCAAGAAAATGGGCGGAGCCAAGAAAACGTCTAATTTGTGTGCAAGATTATTCGTACCTACACATTTAGGATCCCTTTCTTGATGCAATCCGGTTCGAGTGATTTATGGGCATTTCTTGTTAAATTCGTTGTGTTCGAGTAGAGGGGGGTGGGGGGTCGTAAAATTGGTTTGCAGCTGTCTTTGGAGCAGGGGTGGGCGGCAAACAATAGTTTCCGGCAAATCGGCAAATTGGCAAATTGCCGGAGTTGGAAATTTCTGGCAATTCGGAAAATTGAATTTAAATTTTGTTCCGCTTTTTTTTAATTTTAAAAAAGCACATTTTTTAGTGTTTCCCTTATAAAAAATTCCTCTAAAATCTTCCGGCAATTATATGTTCGGCAAACGGCAAATTGGCAAATTGCCGGAAATGAAAATTTCCGGCAAATCGGCAAATCGGCAATTTTCCAATTTGCCGAACGGCAATTCTCGTCCACCACCGACTTTGTAGTATTTTTTGTACTATAACTTTTAAATGTTATAAGCCTCTTATAAGCTTTCCCTGCGGCTCTTAAAAAACCGAAAATGATTCATTTAATTTTCTGAACTTGTGGCATAGAGTTCTGAATTATTTATGACTTTCACATGATATATACGTTCCTTTTTTCCGGAATTTCATCAAAAGTACAGATGTGACTAAGGTTTGAGAAGTACGAAAAATGGAGCTTAGGAGAGCAGAAAGAGCAGAATTTTTAATAGAAGTTTCGCCTCTTAGTTAGATAAACTTTTAGTTGATGTTCTGGCCTTTTCGCTAACTTTGAATAATTTTTACTTTTTTTGGACGCTAACTTTTGTGCAACCTTCGTTTAACTTTCTGCTAACTTCTGCATATTTTTGCTGATTTTTTGAAAATTTCTGCAGAAGTCTGTCAACTTTCAACAAATTTCTGCCAGTTTTTGGCACCTTTCTACCATTTTTTGTTAACTTTCGTCAAATCTCCATGCAATTTTTTGCAATTTTTATCAATTTCTGGGAACCTCCTACTAAAGTCTGCCAACTTCCGCCAAATTTCTGCAAACTTCTATTCATTTTTTCAATAGTTTGCCAGTTTTCTGGCAACTTTCTACAATTTTTAAGCAACTTTCGCTATACTTCTTCTAACTTCTTCTAACGTGTACCGACTTTTTGTCAACTTTCGGCCAAGTTTCGCAAATTTCTGTCAATTTTCTGCAATTTTCCACCAACTTTCGCTATACTTCTACCTTTTTTTGCAAATTTCTGCCTACTTTTTGTAAACTTTTGCTAACTTCTGCCAAATTTCTGTTCCCCCTAACTTTCTACAAACTTCTCCAAGAATTCTGCAATTTTCTGTGAATTTTTGTCAACTTTTGTCAGCTTTCCAATACCTATTCCACCTGCCTGCCTATGTCTACTTTCTCTTAACCTTTTTGTGTCCAAAAGCACTGGGACCCCTCTCCTTCCCCATTTGAAGAGAGTGAAAGAGTGGGGAACGGAAATTACAATTCAGTGTCTGTGCTCGCTCCAACACGGGCGGTGCTTATGCTTTTGCTTGCTATACATGTACTTCCTCCCTTCCTCCGTTTCTAATATGTGTACACTTTTCAAAATGTCTCTTTTTTTAGACGTTTATTAAGTTTTAGAAAGGTCTTGGTAGAAGTGAAGATTTTTGTAGACTTTTTTGTAGAGATTTAGTGGAGTTTTGGAAATTTTTTGGTGATTTATATCAACTTTTGCCAACTTTAATACAAATTTGAAAACGTCCCGTAAACTTTGTACTTTTACATCTTCAAATCTAAATTTAGAAATTAATTTGACCTAGTCACTTTGACACCTTTTTCCTGCTCGCCGAGCATCTTTTTTTTGCACATTTTTCTCTCAAGCTTCCCTTAAAAAATATAAACAATTCTTGCAGATGGGCGAACGAATTCGCCTGTTCTCGACCGCCTCGTTCGTCTCACCAGCCACCACATCAACGACGACGAGGTGTATGGAGCAAGTGGGTGGTGGCTCGGGGTGTGGCGGAGGAGCACGACCATCGGCGATGACAGTCACCACGAATGGAGGTGGTGGAACTGTGATCGGGCTCACGAAGTCGCATTCATTGAATAGTTTTGAAGATTCTACAGGTGAGGCGGCTTTTTTGGAGATCATTTTTTGCCCGTTTTCGCCCTCTAACTTTCTGGTTTTTAATATGCCGGTATTTTGCCTCCACATTATTCTAATTTTGCCCAATTTTTGCCCAAATTGTTTTGCCTGTTTCGCCTTTCAAGTCAAACATTGGCAATTCCGGTAACTTGGCCCGTCTTTTGCCCGTTTTCGCCCACCGTAGCCGTCGAAATTAAATTTCGCCAAAAATTTTGAATTTCTGGTTTTTAATACGCGGGTATTTTGCCTCCACGTTGCCCTAGTTTTGCCCAATTTTTGCCCAAATTTTTGTCCGTTTTGCCCTCCAAATAAAAACTTGACAATTCCAGTAACTTTGCCCGTTTTTTGACCCAGATTTCTGCCCATGCCTACGCCTTAACGCCGTTCTCTTTCAAATTAGTCAGATTTTGCCGGTTTTCCCCAAAGTTTTGCCCATTTTTGCCCGTTTTCTCCACCAACTTTTGCAAATTCATCTCCAAGACCCCTACCCGCCTAAGACATTTGGGGCACACCTTACCTAGCGAGGGGGGGGGGGTAAATATTTTTGTTGGAACCTGGACTGTTTGCCCAAGGGTCAACCACCCTCTCTTGGCGTTTTATAATAATTTTAGTGTTTTCAAATAGGCCTTTGAATTCTTGAACTTCTTAACTTCCCACCAAAATTTGTGTGCTCAATGAGCCCAAAAGTGTGGTCGTCACTAATTATTTTGAAAAATTCGGTCAGAAAAAATTTCGGTGTAAAATAAATTCCTCACCACGGGTGCTTATGAATAATTCAGAAAAAAATTCTTTTTGTAACCGACCCCATACCCCCTCTCCCAATGGAAAAAACACCATTAGTCAGGGCGAGGAGAGGAAGATGAGAAGGCACTGAAAAAAAAAAGGAAAATGAAAAACAAAACTGGCTACGGAACCCCTCTTCCAGCTCGTCGTCGTTTTTTTTTCGTACCAATTTTTTTCTCATTTTCTTGGCTCTTTTTCAGAGTTTTGTATCCCAGGAAATCAATTTTCGAAAAGCCGTTAGATGGGCGGAGTCTGAAAACGCCAATTTTGTGAGCGGGACGTGGCAGGGCACGCCCTTTTTAAAAATTTTTTTTAATTCGAAAACTATCACTGGCTGGCAAAAATTTATTATTTAAAACACGTATTTTTTCTAATTTTTGCAGCATCAGTATTTGTCTCAACAACGACGCGGTGTCATTCGGGTAGAAAAGTGCATCAATTGAAGAATCCATCGAGAGTAACCGTAACGCAGGAGGAGGAAAATCGAAATTTCGAGAAGAAAAAATCGCGGATCGACGCGATCGGATCGTTGTTATCGTTGCACGACGAGGAGCCGACGAGCAACTCGGGTTGGTGATTTGAAATTTTAAAAATTGAGAAAAAAACTTATTCCGTTGCGAAGCGAAGGTACGGAGCCGTTTAGTAGGCTGGCAAAACTCGGAATTTGGCCCAAAAAATATTAGGGGCAGATAGCTCAGTCGGTAGTGGTGGCCGCTAGCAGTCTGGAGGTCACGAGTTCAAGTCCGGCCTCACCCCCTAGGTTTACCCAGCCTCTATTGGGAAGTGGAGCAATCCACGACTGGATTATCGGCCACAGTCCCCGGCTAGGACGTGGCTTAAATTACAGCCCAGAGGGATCACCACCAGGCAGTGTACCTGAATCCCAGATCCGCAGTGCATAGCACTTGAAGAACGGATCGTCCTTTAATCCTTTAATCCTTTTAGGATCAGAAGTTGGCTAAACTTGGGCAAAGGTTGGGCAAAACTTTATCAAGACTTTGGCAAAACTTGGATTCATTCGACATCAAAGTTTGACCCAAGTTTCACCGGCCAAAATTTTTTTTGTTTCGGTTCAAACTTGGGTAGAAGTTTGACAAGAGTTGGGTGAAACTTGTGTTAAACTATGATGTCGCCTAAATCCAAGTTTTGCCTAAGTGTTGCCCAACTTTTGCCCAAGTTAATATGTTTTGGGCCAAACTTGGGCAAGAAGCTAAAGCCAAATGCCAAGAAGGCACTGACACTCTCTGGGTGCAAATTGTTCCAAAAACCAAAAATTTCTAAATTTTGCAGGCAATACCTATTTAGTGCGGTCATCCGAAAAGTTTTCGCCCCTTTTGTTCCATTGTTATAGTACACAAAATGCAAAATTTTGTTCTGAATTCATTAACCTTCTTGAGAAGTCGTAGGCTAGTAAAAAAGTTAGGGTATTCTGGACCGCCCAAGAAATGTTCCCGGGGTACACTTTAATCAAGTAAAGTGGTGATTTCTTGCAGGAATGGACGCTATGGACCTGGAGAAAGGGCTCGAAAAGGACGTATCGCAGTTGGGAATCCTTTGTCACCATTGTTCGACAACCGACTTAACGTGTCCTAAAACTCAAAAGGTAGAGTTTTATAGTTTTTTATACGTATTAAATTATTCGTATTTAATAGTAAAAATATATGTATTTAAAATTTTTCCAACAATTTTCACAAATTTTCATATCAAAATTCGAATTCCCCACCATTTTCTTGATCTACCCAACAATTTTTAGCTCGAAATCTGCAATTGCCGTAACTTTGCGTGTTTTGTGGTGTATCCGGTGTGCGCGGGCTAGCTCCTCGGTGTTTGCGTACTTTCGGGCCTACAGTAATCTCACAATTTTCAAAGTATCGCTAAACATGTCTAGTTTGTGGGGTTTAGTCTGAAATTTTCTCAGGATTTCGAATATTCAAATCGAAATTCAATTTTTCTGACTGAAAATGCACGTGGTTTCAGAGTGTCTCATTTTGGCTTGATCTACGTAGATCTACAAAAAATGCGGAATGGTTAAGAACGTGCTCACGTCCCATTTTTTTGGGCGAAAAATTCCCGCATTTTTTGTAGATCAAACCGTTAAGGGACTGCCTGGCACCACGTGTAAATGTGACTTTAGAAAATTGTGAACCCTTTTCAAAAATATTTCCCCACCCAATTTTGAAACAAACAAAAAAATCGCGCCAGGTGTTTCAAATCCCACCATAGAAGAATTCCTTACTCCATTAGCCTTACCTCCTCTCAAGGGCGTTCCTTACAGTCGCCAATAGGTGAAAAGTTAATCGTACCAGGCGCACGACAGGTGCCCCCATCTGTCCATATCACCCACCTTTTGTTCATTTTATGTTCATCTCTTGGACAAAATTGCATTTATTTCTTCTATTCCATTTTCTTATTCGTATTCCTAATCCTGATGCATATGGTGGGTGGATTTTGCTATATAATCCTTGGCTTTTTTGTATAGTTAGGTATAGATTATATTTCTGTCAACCTTTTCAATAAAGTGCCTAAATCTCTAGGTGACCTACGCCTGCCTTATCATAATTTACGCGTTTTTTCGGCTCCGTGAAGATACCTAGACAGGCATGAATACCGCCTAAACTAATTTTGACACCTTCTCAGCTTCAACTTCAAAAACTATAAAACATAACAAAAAAGTGTTAACTAATAAAATGTTCACTAAGAAACTCTGTATATTTTACCAGTTGACAACTTTTTTCTATTTCTAATCCATGTCGAGATATACCTGTTTGTAGTTCTTACGAAAAAACACTGCAATTGACTTTTCAGCTTCAACTTGCTATAAGTCAAAAACCATGAAAGATATCAGAAAAATGTCAGCTGATAAAATGTTTGTTATTAAATTTTGCATATTTTGTTAGTGAACCACATTTTGATACCTAACGTATTAGTTGAGTTGTAGTCGCTTAAAGTTTTTCCGAATTAACACTGCAACTGACTTTTCCGCTTCAACTCGCTATAAGTCAAAAACTATAATACATATCAAAAAGCTGTCAACTGACAAAATGTTTAATTTTATTTTTTGCATATCTTGTTAGTTGAAAGGTTCTTGATTTTCCATTCAAGTTCCTAGAATTTTCTAGATTTTCTGCTTGAAAATATTGAAAAAGTTACCTCCTTTAAAATCACTTTTATAGCAAAATTCCTAGTAAAAAACTCATTTCTAATAATTCCAGGAACTACCATCTCCATCAGCTTCATCTGTATACTCATTGGCACGTTCTGACATGTCGAACGAGCCTTTATGTAGGATTTGTCATTGCTGTTGGCCTCCAGACTCAAATGATCCGCTGATTTCTCCTTGTAGATGTTCTGGATCTTTGCAATATGTACATGTGTCGTGTTTAATGGTTAGTCCTCGGATTTCGGTTTTCAACCAGAAAATGAAATTGAAAATGGTTTTTTTGGGAAGTAAAGTGAAAAAAGAAGAATTAGGAAAATAAAAATTTTGCCGCCAGCAGGGGTCGAACCTGCGACCTTGGGCTTATTAGACCCACGCTCTAACCGACTGAGCTATGGCGGCACAAAATTCGCCGTCTCCTACATGTCATGAAAAGAATACGGTACATTTCCAGCACTGGCTCGACATTTCGTCGAGAAAGCTGCATCGGCCTGCAATATGCGAACTATGCCTCTATAAATATCGAAGACGTCGGGTGCTTAAAGTAAATCTAACTACTGTATCATACTCACTCTAAAAAATCTAAAAAACTTTATAGTACCGCGAAATGAAGCTTCCACAGTGTGCGCAAGCCGACATTCGCTTCTACACACTCTTCGTCGTCGCAATTGTTCTCATGATATTATCCGCATTCTCCACTGTCGTCTGTTTTCAGCTCGAGAAGAGCTACGGGTTATCGTCGTCGCAAGGCGAGCTTAGGAATCGGTAAGTTCCGTCTTTTTTTCGAGCCACGCCTGCACGGGCGCTATAGCTCAACTGGTAGCACACACGCCTACCAATCTGATCATCAAAGTTCGAACCCCAGCTCGTGTAAATAGTTTTATTTTTCAGTACTCAACCACTAAACGTGGAAGGCGTAGTGAGTGATGTACCTCCGGCCGCTCCGCCGTCTCTCACAGCAGTAGCGACGGCTTCAGAAGAATCATCAGTACCGACAGTGGTGTTAGGTGCCAGGAAACGAATTGGTGAGTTTTTTTTTGAAAAAGGGAAGGGTGAACCTTCAAATTTGAATTTTTGGATCACTTTCCTAATTATATAGATTTAAATAGCTATAACTCAGCAGCTAAAACAGCTTTAATAAAAGAAGATTTTATTAATATTTTTCCAGGTGATATAACGGTTAATGCCTCAACAAAAGACGAGTCTTATCGGCGAGAAGAAGCCGAAAATGTATTGTCAACGGTGACGCTGATCGCGGCGATGGTGTTTTTCCTTAGCTTTTTCCTTGCAATGTATGCTCATGTTAAGGTAAGTAGAAGGCCATTATATGGGCGGAGTCTGGTTTAAGGTTTTTTTCAAATTTTCATACTTTTCTAATTGAATGTGGTCACAATTTGTATGTATGAGTACTGGAAAATTCTAAAATAAATTTACATTCAGCGGAATATTCACGGATTTCAGGCTTCCCTAATAAATTGATATGGAATAGTTTGCCGAACTAGGCCAGGCCATATCTGGGGTAGATTTACGGCGCGTTGCGTGTCGCGTCGCGGCTCGACTTTAGTTGTAAAACTAAATGTATTTGTCCGTGTGGAGTACACGGCTTTGCCAGTCCGGCGGGCGATTGTCAATGGAGCGCGAAAAATGCAATAAGGAAGGCCAGACCCCCGTGAATATTCAAAATTTAATTTGAAAATTTTTGGCGGGAATTCAAATTTTTAATTTTTAGAACAAAATGGTTTTTTTTTATTATTTTGATTGAGTATGAAAAAAATAAAAAATTTGCAAAACAAATTTTTAGGTACGAAAATCAATTTTTTTAAAATTTCTAAATCCCCCAAAATTTCACACATTGTTGTTTTCCTTATTTCTTACAACCTTTTACCGTCTAACAACCTGTAATTACGGTGACTGGTTCTTTCTAATTACCGATTCCCTTTTCCCCGCGCGCGCGGGCCTCCATCACCTTTTTTGCATATTCATCTCCAATCATGGAGAAAAATGAGAAATTGAATAAAAATTTTCGGATAAATGAAAGGTATGAAAGCTTAATGGGAATTGGGAAGCAGCCGACATAATTTTGGAAAAAAACTTTAGTAAAAACTACTTGCTTTAAATAATAGAAAATGGGTCATAAGGACGGAATTTTTCAAAATTGAAAAAAAAAACAACAACAAAAATTTGAATAGAATACATTTTTAAACGGTAATTTTTCATGGATTTTGTGATAATTTTTGCATTTTTGTCGCAGTAAATTCGGTCTTTGAAAAAAAGTTCACTTTTTCAGTCGGGTCTTTCATTTTGCGGATATTTGACACTTTGCTGGAGTTCGAATCTAGAATGGTCAATTGAAGAGTACAAGCACTCAAGGGACACGCAGTATCTCAACAAGTTGGAGGAATTGCGAAGGAAAATTAATGGTAAGTAGTTTTGGAATTTTTTAAACACTTTTTCAAAACAAATTTTGCAATTTTTTAGCCCTAGCCGAAAAATTGTGAGCCTCTAGCGAAATTTAAAAAATCTGCGGGTTACGGTAGCCTCAAAAGTACGCAAACACCGAGGTTTTTTTGCAGACCTAAAATGTGGAGATTTTGGGGATTTTAAGACTAAATTTTTTTTTCGATTATTCAAAATGTTCACAAAAAAAGTTCCAGTCCCCCAAAAGACAGACCTCCCAAACCGATAACCAACAAAACCATAAATTCCTTCCCAAAAATTTTTATTTTATTCCACACAATCTATTGAATTCCCAATATTTACCTATTCAAATGTGTATGTGTATGCCTTCACATAAATTTTATAATATGTGTATGGCTTGTTGTTCCAGCTGTATGTGTAGCACATGTACACATTTCTCAAAAATTTTGACAATCCTAGAAAATTTATTATTTTTCAGGCAAAAATTGCAGATTTGAATTTTTTTAAAATTTTTTAAAAACAGTAAAATAATCCAAAAAAAATATTAAAATTTTTTTCTGATATTTTTTACAACAAAATTCAAATTCCCCTTTTAGAAGTGATGTATGAAATCTCTAAAATTCTGGGAAATTTTGTAAAAAATTCTAAGTTTGCACGTGGTGTCAGAGTGTCTCATATCGGTTTGTTCTACGTAGATCTACAAAAAATGCGGGAGAAGAGACGCAGAGTTCTCAACTGATTTCGTATGGTTAAGAACGTGCTGACGTCACATATTTTTGGGCGAAAAATTCCCGCATTTTTTATAGATCAAACCGTGATGGGACAGCCTGGCACCACGTGAGTTTGTATTGAACATTTCGAAAAATAAAAAAATTCGAAAAAAATGTCCCGATTTTGGTTGCGAAATTTTAAACCTTAAAATTGGAATTTGGCCATTATTTTTTTGATCTGTCGTATAATTTTTAGTCAAAAATTTTCAGATTCCTGTTTTAATTCTTTGTTCTTTTATCGGAATTTTCGTATATTTTCAAAATCTATTTTTGAAAATGTACCTAGTACACTCGGTGTTTGCGTACTTTCGAGGCTACTGTAACCCTGAAAATGTAGAAGTTAGAAGTATCTAGTCTATTCGGTTGGAACTAAAATTGAAATTTTTGTGAAAAGTAAGAAATTCAAAAATAATTTAAAATTATGGTAAAAAGTGGAAAAAATTTAGAAAATAAGTTTTTCCAAAAAAAATGTTTCAACTATATCCTAGATATCGCTAAATTCTTGCAACTATACAGTTTATCTATGTGTTCAATAAAGCGAACATTCAATTCTCACGCCTCAATCACCCCACAAACTTTCATTTTTTTCCAGAAAAACAAAAGAAAGCCGCCGACGAAGTGGAACCGCTGCGGAGTTCTGTGATTGTGCTCGAGTAGGCTTATGGTCCTTCTTACCCACTATTTATCTCGTTCTATTGTGACCAAATTGTTTGTAAAAATTTGAACTTTTTTTCAAAAAACTTGTTCCCAAATCCCCTTTAAAACCACATTTTCTTCTACTTCTCCTCCTTTTCAATTCGGTTATGTTGCCTTTATGCAAATGTTTGCAAAAGAAATTTTTCTGTGTGTTTATGTCTTCATTCTTTTCGTTTCTCTATCTTTTTCTAACTTTTTTCTTTTTTTTTTTGGAATTTTTTTCTCCGTCGTGTCACTTTTTACCATTTTATGTAATAAATATTATTTGATTTTGATTGGGTTTTTTTTGGAAAATTCGTGTGAAAATTTTTTTCCAAGTTTGTGGAACATTTCTAAAATTTTGTCACACTTCTACAAAACTCTAATTTTTTGTCGAAGATTACTGCAGTCACACTTCGTCAGACTTTTGCGAGATTTTTTCAACTTCTGTCGAACTTTTAGAAAACGCTGCAAATCGGAAAACTTATGTCGAAAATTCAAGCAAACGTCTGTAAAAGTTTGGCATTTTTCTGCTAAAATTATGGAGAAATTCTGTAAATCACGTGGTGTCAGGCTGTCCCATTACGGTTTGATCTACAAAAAATGCGGGAATTTTTGGCCGAAATATGACGTCACACGTTCTCAGTCATGCAAAATCAGTTGAGAACTCTGCGCCCCTCCTCGCGCATTTTTGTAGATCTACTTAGAACCCGCCGAAATGAGATGACTATCACAAGTTTTGCCAAACTTCTGCCAAATTTTCAACAAACTGCTACAAAACTTTGCACAACTTCTGTCATTTTTTGCCTGCAGCAAATCAATTTGACCCACAATTTCCCATCAACTAATAACATTAGTGACTGTACACACCACATTCCATCCGAAAAACTTTTGACTGGTAATTGTTTTGTCCACAAATCCGTCCGCTAATCCCACTGATAATTACTGTACCCCTCCAGTGTCTGAAGGTCGTACATTTGTGTTTTCGCGGTTTTCTAATTGATATCGAATATCTTTTTTGGCCAATTCCATTAGCCTCCTCAGATTCCACAAAAAAAGCTTTTTCGGAAAAGTGTGTGTCGGAATGAATTCGAATCAAAACTATCCCGCCCATTTTCCTCCGGTTTTTGTGTCCATTTTCTGAGCGTGTGATGCCGATAGGTTTCGACAGTCTTAGGGCCTTTTTAGAGAGAGAGAGAGAGAGAGAGAGAGAGAGAGAGAGAGAGAGAGAGAGAGAGAGAGAGAGAGAGAGAGAGAGAGAGAGAGAGAGAGAGAGAGAGAGAGAGAGAGAGAGAGAGAGAGATTGGTTTTCAATTCAATTTCCTTTCCTGTTTTTGTTACCAGTTGTCGCAAATCTTTGTTGTGGTTTTTTTCTGTAGAAGCAGATTTTTAATTGATTTCTGAGATTTTTTTTTGACTGTTTGACCTCAGAAGTATTAGCTTTTGGAGAAAAAAAATCCATTTTTTTTGTCAAAAAGTTCTGAACAATTTGTTCATTAATTTTTTTTAATTGGGTAACTGAAAAACAGTTTTTTGACGATTTTCGGCAGTAGGTTTTTGGTTTTTTAAACTTTTTTTTTCAAAAATTGCAAATTCTTATTAAGTAGAATTTTCAATTTTATGAAAATTAGAATGCAGAAAAAAATCCTAAAAATTTCAAAACGTTTTAAGATGGACCAATTTCCAAAAAAAAACAATTATTTGACGAGTTGTCGATTTGAAAAATTGCATTTTTTGTCTGTAAATTCACCAGTTTTTTGCCAACTTTTGTCGAGCTTTTACCAGTTTTCTACCAATTTCCGTTAAACTTTAACTAATTTTCTCTTAACTTCGACTAATTTTTTTCATACTTCCGTCAAACTTCTATCCAACTTCTACCAATTTTCCGCCAACTTCTGTTAGGCTTTTAATAATTTTCCGTTAACTACCGACAAACTTCTGCCATTTTTCTGTTAACTTCCGCCAAACTTCTATCAACTTTCTGTTAAGTTCTGCCAATTTTCTGTCAAGTTCTGTTAACTTTTGTCAGACTTCTACCGTTTTTCCGCCAACTTTTGTTAAGCTTTTACCTATTTCCTGTCAATTTCTAAAAAATTTTTTGAACAATTTCTAATTCAGACTGTATAAATATCAAATTAACCATAAATTTGCCCAGATTCCTCCTAAAATGTCCAAAATAAATCATTGTGTTAACCCATCCACCCTCTCTCTCGTGATTCCAAATTCCAAATTCTCATTCTGCGGGGGTCCTTACTCACCCATAATCTACCATTGTCCACTACCAAACGTCTGGTGCCAACCTAATCCCTTTGTTCATCGCTAACTTCTCCATCTCTACATCTACTAATCCCTCTACCAAAAATTGAGCAATTTCTGGTTGTCGGTTTTGCACCAAATTTACGCATAATTTTTATTGAAAAAAATAGAATAATACTTAAATTTTAATTTTTTGGAAAACAAATGATTTCTGAATATTCACTGTACTTGCTTTTTTTGAATATTTTTAAATATTTGTTTTTTTTTTAAAGTATTTTTAAATTATGTTTTTTTGAATACTTGCATTTTTAATTCTAAAAAAAAACAATTTAATTCTAATTTTAAACATTCAAAACCTACAAATTTATTAAATGTTCCAGCCTAAAATAATCAATTTAATTTTTCAAAAATTTTGAAGCGAAATTGGAAAACTATTCAATTTTAAAATTTTGGCGGGAAATTCCACATATCAAATTTTTAAATAAAAAAAATAGAAATTTTGATTTTTCGAAAAAAAATGTAGAGAAAAAATTTGGCGCCAAATTCAAAATAAATATTTCGAAAAATTAGCTCACAGTAAAAATTTTGGCAAAAACTAAAAAATTGCATTTCAAACAAAAAAATCGGTTTAATTGTTTTTTATTCAAAATTGGCTCTAAAAAAACTGCTTAGAAATTCTAGAATAATTTGTTTTTTTCTAGCCCTTCTAGCTCAAAAATAATTTTCAAACAATTTTCGAAACAACTAAATTTTTTCGGAGAAAAAAATTTAGAGCGAAACAGTCAAATTTCAAATTCTACCAACAATTCAAATTTTTTCAAACACAGTGTTCAAATTCTGAAAAAGATTAATTGAACTTTCCATATTATCCTCCACTGTTCCTCGCCAAAACAAACGGCGTCAATTTCCACACTCCTCCACACGTATTATCGGGACGTGGCAGCTGTTTGTTCTGTGAGTTAATGTGCATATTCTCACTGCTGTAATGATGCATTCCGGAAGAGTACTGAACGGATGAAGCAATGACCACGATGATATATGTATGTGTTTTACACTTCCTCTTCCGGACAGAGCTCACTAGTTTTGAGAGCTCAGTTTTTACTTCACCAGTGGTCCAGACTCAAATTCTGGCTACAACAAGTCTTAAAAAATCTACAACAAGTCTTAAAATAAAAATAAAACTTAAAATTTCCGTTATAAATTTCCGAGTATTTATACATTTTCAACCTGTAATTAGGTGGTGCCAGAGTGTCTCATTTCGGCTTGATCTACGTAGATCTACAAAAAATGCGGGAGAAGAGACGCAGAGTTCTCAACTGATTTCGCATGGTTAAGAGTGTGCTGACGTCACATTTTTTGGGCGAAAAATTCCCGCATTTTTTGTAGATCAAACCGTACAGCCTGGCACCACATGGGTATAGACCCCAATTCTCAATTTTGAAGTTTTTGGTTAAAATTAGCAAGTTCCGGTTGCCAAAACTCAATGTTTTGGTTAACACAGTCATTGTGCCGGAAATCGTCCAATTTGGCATAATTCACAATTTCTAAATTTAGAATTTTTCGCCTAAAGTTTCCTAGTTACCCAACATTTATTTCTTTTGGCAGTTTGGCAAAGTTTGATTTTTTTCAAAATTGCCATATGTCCTTGTTACCAAACCTCAAATTTTTTGAATTTTTTGGTTCCAGTCGCCGAATTAAAAAATTTTCGTTGAAAATTCCCAATTGAAAATTTCCTTTTCAAAATTTATTGGCAATTTGCCACATGCCCAAATTTACAAAACTTTTAAAATCTTCCAAATCTGAAATTCTGGAATAAAAATCCCCTAAAACCAGGAGCCCTCAGCGCCAAAATACAAAAAATGTACATTTAACCAGCAAAAAATAAATCGGTGCATGTTTTGTTTGTGTGCACAGGGAATAGAAACAAAAACATTGATGGTGGGTGGTTGGCTCTGGGGCAATCCGATACCAATGTTTTATACTGAAATCGGATCCCCTTCTCTCTCCATACACCTTCCACCAACTCCTAATACTTTATTTTTTGCTTCATTCCTTCTTCCAAATTTCCATCCATTTTCTCTTGAAAAACAGCGGGAGGTCAGTGTTCACTAGACAATACGGTGCTCTTGACGGAGCCCACCCCCCACCCAACTGCTGGGTTGAGCCACTTGATTATTCAGTGTGAAGTGCATTTGGGTGAACACAAAACAATAGGGACCCCTTGGTGTTCCAATATGTTTATGGAGTTAGCCTGAATTTCTCAATTTTTGGGGCTTTTTTTTCAATTTTTACATAGATTTTCTCATACTTTTCGCCAATTTTGCCATTAAAAAAATGCTACCTGACAGCCTACAAGGAGGCCTACGCCTGCCTAATTACCTGCAAATAAAAAAATAAGGCGCCTGAAGACCTGAAAACGTGAATCATCGATTTGAAACACTTTCATAAAAATTATTTTCCAGCGATTTTCTTTTTTTTTCAAAGAATTTCGCCCATTTTCATAGACGTTCAATGTCTCCTTTATGTCTCCTCATAAAATATATTCAAATTTGCATATTGAAATGGCAATTTGAATTTCCACCAAAAAATCAATTTCAACTGCCACGAGGAGCTATTTTTCCCCCATTTTCCTATTTACAACACACATACACATTGTTTTGTTCGATATCACAAAAAAGTAAGAAAAAGAGCAGTTGTTGTGCTCCGGGGCCACCGCCACGTCATATTGGCCTGTCACTTTGTGATGGGCATGTGTTGCACTTCACATCACGGTGCTTCTTCTATTGTTTTATTTTTTATTAGTGCAAGTATTTGGAATTATCTGAAATTGTGAATTTTTTTAAATTTTGTTTTGGATATTTCTAGTTTTGATTTTTTTGCCAGTTATTCTCAATTGTCAAATTTTAGGAAAAATGTGATTTTTTTTTGATTATTTAGAATGGTTACTTTTCATTATTAGACAGAGTTCAAATATTCAAGTGGTACTCACCACAGGCAGGCATAGATATAGGTTTAGGTATAGGTATAGGTATAGGTATAGGTATAGGTATAGGTATAGGTGTAGGTATAGGTATAGGTATAGGTATAGGTATAGGTATAGGTATAGGTATAGGTATAGGTATAGGTATAGGTATAGGTATAGGTATAGGTATAGGTATAGGTATAGGTATAGGTATAGGCATAGGTATAGGTGTATGTATATGTCACTCACTTGCGCGAGAGTTCAACGACCGTTTCTTTGATTTTCGCAAAATTGAAAAATCATAATTAGTTTAGAAATTTTTTTTAATTTTCAACAGCTTATTGCAGTATATTTCCTGTCATTTAGAGCAAAAAAATAGGCGAAATTCAAAAAAAAAATCATAAAAACATAGAAAATTGCATTACAGAAATTCGAGAATTTTTTTTTCAAAATTCGTCACTTTGTTTCACAATTCTAGTTTTATTATTCCCATGATTGACACCTCATCCTCGACAGAAAAAAATATATATACATTTGAAAATAATTGTAGTGTGACTATTTTGAATTTTCACTTCATGGCAACAACAGTAATTACTCACGGGGAACACATGTCAGATCCTTTTTTTTGCTTCTCTGCGTCTCTTTCTCTCTAGAAGCTTCCTGTTCTTTTTTTTTGTGATCTGCTGGATTTTTTCTTTTATTTCTCTGAAAAATTTTGCAATTCTTTATAGGTTGTTGGCAAATTTTTTACTTGAGTTGTAGATTTTTGAACTCTGATTTTGGCATTTTTTTAATAAATAAATTAAAGTTCTTTAGTTTTAAATTTATTTATATTTTTTTTATTTGTGTCTGAGAATTTTGAACTATAAGAAAAAATTTAAGGAATTTAAAATAATTCCAATAATAAATTTTTTTACTTTCGACTTTTTCTGTATTATTTCAAAATAATTTTTTTTACTCTGAAATATATATTGAAAAATCTACAGTATTTAGAAACAAAAATTACGCAAAAATCAAAAAATAAAAAATTTTCCGAAATTCAAAAAAAAAATTTAAAAATCAATTTTTTTCTAATTTTTAAAATTTAATCCTCTATTTTATAGAACTTAAAATAATCGATGTGATAACAAATTCATTGTTTGAAGTTTTTTTTTCCAAAATAAAAAAATCACAAAAGTTTTTACAAAATTTAATTCTTAAAATCCAGGAAAAGAGGGTTTTTTTCTTTTTTTTTCAGTTTCAGAATTTCATCTCACCATCTATTCCTCTCATCCTCCAACTCCCCACAAAACTAGGGCGGAGCTTCATCCATTTTGACCGTCTGCGTCCCTTCGAAACCCCGCCCCTTTTCCCTCGGGCATGTGTTTGCCCCCACCGACTTTTCGGCTTTTTCTCCCTGACTTTTCTCCTCGAAAAAAAATTTCAAAAAAATTTTTTTGGAACAAAAACCGTTTTTTTTTTCTTTTTCCCTCTGCGCCTCTTGATCTCTTATCAGCTGATGAAAAATGAAAGAAATGATAAGAAATAAAAAGGTTTTTTTTTGCAGTTCGTCGGTCGTCTCTTCAACTTCTTCAAAGTTTTGTCCCAAATTTTTATCTTTGTCCAAAAAAAAACTACCGATGGGCGGCCGGAGCAACTCAGCCACCACAGCCGCCCAACAAAATGCAGTGCTCCGAATCGTTGTCGTCGGCGGTGGAGGTGTCGGGAAATCGGCGTTGACCATACAGTTTATACAGGTTTGTTTTATTTTTTTATATTTTTAAGTTGAAAAAATATTTTTAAAATGTGGAAATGGGGGTAGAAGTGGTAGAAAGGGATAAAAAATAAATCCAACCAGATTTGACAGCCCATAACTTTGTTCATTTTTAAGATAAAAATAAACTTTTAACTACAAAATTATAGAAAATTAAATGAATAATACTGCTCTAGTGAAAATATTTTTGATAACTAATGAAAGAACTGAGATATCAATTGTCAAAGTTGAGCAAGCTCGGTGTAGTAGACAAAATAAACTCAACCAGGTTCGGCACCCATATCTTTGTTAATTTTCAAGATAAAAGTAAATCTTTAGATTCAAAATTATAGAAAATTAAAAAATTAATATTTTGTTAGTTGAAAATTTTTTAATAAAACTTAAGAGAACTGAGATATGGCCTGGCAAACTTAGGGGAAATCTTGAGTTTCAAAAAAAAAATTGTTTTTTTTTTTTTTGAAAAATCGAAAAGCAGAATTGCTTTTTAATAGATTATTTAAAATAGTTTAATTTTAATTAAATTCAAAACTTTTTTTAAAGGGTCTTTGATTGGAAAATCTAAATTTTAAAAAAAAGTCTAAAAACTAATTTTAAAAAGTTAAAATTAAAAAAAAAATTTTTGAATTTTTGGAAGTTGTCTAGAACTTCAAGTATTATATTTTAGGTATTTTCCAAAACTTTGTAAATTAAAATTTTTACTTTTTTTTTGATGGAGTTTGAATTTATGGGCATTTTTCATTTCTATACTTAATCAATTTGCGCATAATTTTTTTTTCAAATTTCCCGGGATCCTCCTCCAAAAAATGTTGTTCCCATAATTTATGTTAACATTTATTGTGGTTTTGTTAGTGTGATGACCTTCACGTCTTCTTGTCTCTGAATCCAATTCACGATTCAATTCGACCACACACATACACACGGCCCCAAACATACATACATACAGAGAGAGATACAAAAGAAATAGGGGGTACAAACAAAAGATGATTAGGGGGTCTCTTTAGGCTGACAGAGAAAAGGTGTGTGCGCGAATGGCAGCAGCAGCAGCCAGGCGGTAACATGATAATGAGTTAGGTAGGTTAAGAAGTGACATTGATTTTTATAGGTTTACAGACAACTGGGTGGCATTAGGGGTACTGTAGGGGGTACTGTAGGGGTACTGTAGAGGTACTGTAGGGGTACTGTAGAGGTACTGTAGTGGTAGATATTTTTTTATAATTTTTAGAGCACCAAAATTACTGAATTCTTAGCACACGTCAGATTTTTCGTATAAAATTCGAAATAATTCAATTTTATGTTATTTCACTAGAATTTCTGGAACAAAAAAGAATAATTTCGGTCAAAGTTTTTGTTCAATTTGTGGCTTGTGCAGCAAATTCGGCAAATTTTCCGCACACCCACGCTTTCAACGTTCTTTGATAAACGAGCAATTAGTGTTGTCAATTTACAAGCCCCTAGTTTTATGGTTCATGGGCTCTGCGATATGGTGCATCGAGTTATTGGGTAATATGTTCTACTTTGATCCTCTAATGTTTTCCTGCGTCTCTCACTATCTCCCCAATAACACGTTCACCGCTTTCCTCAATAAAATCACAAAGAACACTGCATATTGCAACAGATCAGGAGAGAGGAGAAAAAAATTTCGTTCCGCATAAAAGGGAATACGAAAAAAATTTGTACGAAATGCAGTCATGACTTCACGGAAGGAGTAAGAGAGTGAAACTACCTGAGTCATTGAAAACGGCGAACAATTTTTTTTTGGGGATCTTACTTTTTCTATTTTTAGGCCTGTAATGATCATTCCACACCTTTAAATTTAGACGGAAAAAAGTGTGCTCTCAAATTACACGTTGTCCTATCTCGCCCTATAGTTCTTCTTTCTCTTCCCATCTCGCGACCTTTTGTAAGCTTTTGCCTCTTCGTCGCTCCGTTTTCTTCCCGAAAATAATCCTTTTTCAATGTTTGTACGAGGGTGAGCGCAAAGGCGTGAGTCTCATGTGAGTGTCTTGTCGTTCTTGTCGAAAAAAGGAGGGGAAAAAACTTTTGGGAGAGAGAGAGATGGAAAACACAGTACTACTTTTGTGTTTGTGTGTGTGTCCCCTTTTTCACACATGTGTATATACTAGTACCGTTTTCTCGAGCACACACACAGAGTCGAGAGGGAGGGGAGCAGCTCTTGAAGTTTGGTGGGAACGGCTCGGGAAATGGGATATTGGGACTTGAAAATTCGAAATCAGCGGCTTTAGAAACCTCAATGGGGGTCGAACCTGGGACCTTCTGCTTGGAAACCAGCAGGCTTACCGACTGAGCTAGGCGTCGTGGCTCAGTCGGTAAGCGGTTGGGCTATGAAGCAAAAGGTCCCGGGTTCGGATCCCCGGAAGCTTTTAGTTTCAATGCTTTGGAAGATTCAATGCCCTTTGTTTCAGAGGTACTTTGTGCAGGACTACGACCCGACGATCGAAGACTCCTACACCAAACAATGTTTCGTCGACGAGGATCTTTGCAAACTGGAAAGTAAGTTCTTTCTGAGTTTTCTTTTCAGGACCTAATTTTGTTTAAAATTTTCAGTCCTTGACACTGCTGGACAGGAGGAGTTTTCCACGATGCGAGAGCAGTATTTGCGAACGGGGAGCGGTTTTTTAATTGTGTTTGCAGTTACTGACAGGAATAGGTGAGTTTTTTTTTGGGTGAAAAAATTGTAGAAAAATTTTTAATGCGAGAATGAAATGCTAAATATTTTCTTAATTGCCAAAATTTTCATAATTTTGTCCTCCGACCTGGCCTCCTTGCTCCAATGTTTGAGGATGCTCTTCGCGCGCACGGCGTTCGCGCTCCGATAAACTCCCGTTCAATCTCTGCGTCTCTGGGTCTCCACGAATCCCGTACTATCTCACAAGTGACATCTAAATCCTAAGTTCATAGCATCTATTTGGCCAAAAGAAAGAAGACATGCCGCGCAGGCAAAGGAGGCAGCAAACATTCCCTCAATAATGATGACATTTTTCGAAAAACATACATGCGAAAAGCATGAGGTTGGGGGATGGAGAATGAGGCCTTAGGCTGCTTTTAAGGCGGCCTACGCCTGCCACATATAAGACCGGCAGGTAGGTAGACGGGTACGTAAGTAGGCAGGCATATAAGTAGATAGGCGCACACAAATTAGGCAGCTTAGGCAGGCAGGCGGGTAGGTAGATAGGCAGGCAAACAGGCATGTAGGTAGATAGGCAGGCAGACTCGTAGGCATGCAGGAAGATCGGTAAGCACGTTAGTTGGTAGGTACGTAGGTAGGTAGCCAATTTTGTAAGCAGGCTTGGGCCAAGCAGGAAAGTAGGCATGTAGGAAGTCCTCTAGGCACGTTGGTAGGCAGTTATGTAGTCTGGCAGGCACTTAGGTAGGTAGGCACGCTATAGCCTTCCCCAATGGTTCCTTTGTGTGCCAAAAATCATGCTTTTGAAACATTGAAGCCATATGATTAATGGTCCCATACATTTCTCAAAAAGCAGCGGGAGAGAGCATCCGGGTGTAGGGGTCACGGGGCAGTTCATCATTCCACTGTTTCCTATTGGAATTCAAATTTTATGCGCCTTTAAATTTCGGCTGGACCCCGTTGCGCCTTCGGGAACTTTTGTGTACTCGTCATTCACCATCAACACCACCACCACAAAAAACAGGCGCCCCCCGAAATAAAATATTATGTTTACGCTGTTGGCGTGCCGGCACGACGGCTTCTGCTCCCTACCCGCAACACATCTTCTTTTTTCAGTTGTTGACACTTAGATCTCAAGAACCCAGAATATATTGGTCTAAAGCTATGAACGAGCGGGATATGGGTGAAGGGAACAAATTAGGGAGCGCTCCAATAATTTTTGGAAAAAAAAATCGGTTTTTGGCAAGTTCTGTAGCAGATGACATCCCGCGGGCTAACAAAGTTCTGCCAAAGTTTTGCAGTACCTGCGAGGTGTCGGCTGCGATATATTTATTTAAAAAAAAAACAGTAAAAATGGCATAACCATTTTCTTCATTAAACTCCGAAAGTTAGCACCGGACATCTCGCGCTCCCCCTCCCAATTTTTTGTCTGGACCAGTGAGGTGTCGGCTGCTCTAGCTTTGTACAGCTGCCGACATCTCACAAACCTGTAAGATGTCGGCTGCCCAACAATTCCTCAGAAAAACATCAAAAACGCTACCGCCACCAGTCACCCGTCTTTTAATAAATTTGGTCATAAAACCCCCGCGCGCGGGAACTATATAATTTTGTTCCAAGAGAACAGAACTGACCTTGGAACACTCGAAAAATATACTACTAAAAGCGGAATATCAAATGACTCATTTTATGATAGGTTAATCGGTTTTATGAGCGCCTCTTTCTAGTCATCTGTTTGGGAGAATTTTTTTTTTGAAAAAGTGTTGGGTTAGGGAATATTTCACAGAAATACTTTAAAGGTGCATATCTCTGTAGGTAGTCACGTTATTTGAAATTTGTAAACTGACAAAATATTGCTCATAAAATTTTCTACAATGTTATTTTAAATTTCTCAAATATCTAATTTGTCTGCCAAGATATGGCCGTTTTAAGTCGTGCTACCAAATTTTAGAAAAACTTGTTGAAAAACATTTTAACTCCATAATTTTTCCAGTTTCGAAGAGGTCAAAAAGCTACACGAATTAATATGCCGAATCAAGGATCGAGATGATTTTCCAATTATACTAGTGGGCAATAAAGCAGATTTGGAAAATGAGAGACACGTAAGTTTTGAAAATTTTTTCAAAAAAATTTTCAAAAATTTGCTCAACTTCCCAACAAGATGTTCCAAGTACCCATTAGCTCCGATTTGACCCATACCCAAGGCCATAAAAATCGCAACATTTTTCACTGCCAAACGCGCACGACACTCTTCCTCTCCAGCTTTTTGCTTTTTGCTCGGAGAGCACAAGAAGTTGATTGAGAAAAATGGGGATCGGAGGCAAAAAATCGGCGGAAATAGGGTTTCCGAAAAAAGAAAAGGAGTTATGGGATTCCACCTGACATGTGTACGAAGTAGTATAGAAATTTTTTTTGAAACGAGAGTTTTTACTCCTTTGAAGATTTTTTGAGCCTAAAAACTATACAAAAAAGAAAATTGCGTGCGCGGGGTCGAACCAGCGACCTATTTCTTCACAGCCCACCTTCTTACCGATTGAGCCACGCGCACACCCTAAAACACAGCAATTTGCAGCGCATGGCTCAGTGGGTAAGAAGCTTGACTGGCAAGCAAAAGGTCACAGGTTCGAGCCCTTGAAGTGGCATATATGTTTTTCAACGTGTAAAGTTCAAATTTCAACTACCGAAATCGCTCAAAAAACCTCTACAATTTAGTTTGACCTCAAAACTAGTGCCAACTGTGTCAATATATACTTTTATGTAATTCAACATATATTTTTTATCGAAAACAAATATTGGAGGGTGTCTTTAGAACTTTCAAGAGAGCACTTGAAACATTGAAACATGCACAAAACACTCGAAACATATGTGTGTGTGAGTCTCACGAAAAACGTTTGCAATTCAAAACATCTGTGTCGGATTTCGCATTGAAGGGGTTTTAAAGTTTTAAAATTTTAAAATTTAAGCAGAGTTTTTTGGGCTCGAATCCATGGCTTCGGATTCAGTGGCGAGCCACTTACCGGCTGAGCCATGCGCGCTGCGCTGCATAGCTCAGCCGGTAAGAGGCTTGCCTTTGGAGCAAAAGGTCACGGTTCGACCCCCCAGAATGGCTATTAGGTTTTTTACACTGAATATGTTAAATTTCCCATAAAAAATTATCGAATAAAACCTCGAATTTCAGGTAGCCCGACATGAAGCCGAGGAGCTCGCACACCGACTCTCAATACCATATTTGGAGTGCTCGGCAAAAATTCGAAAAAATGTTGATGAAGCGTTTTTTGATATTGTGAGATTAGTCAGGTAAGAAATTTGAAAAAAATTAATTAAAAATCCCCAACTGGGGCTAGCGGGCTCGAACCCGCGACCCTTTGTCTCAAACCCCATCCTCTTACCGACTGAGCCATGCTCGAGTTTCAGATGAAACTTTTGCGTGCGTGGCTCAGTGGGTAAGAGGTTTGGCTGCTAAGCAGAAGGTCACAGGTTCGAGTTCTCGAGGTCGTTTATAGGTTTATAGGTTTTTCAACGCGCTGAGTTTGAATTTCATACTTAAAATCTCGAAATTTCAGAAAATACCAACATGACGAGCGCATGCCCATCCACCCCCATGACGATCGGAAGCTCGAATCACCGATCAAGCTGAAGAAGAAAAAGAATTGCAGGATTCAATAAACTCCAGAAACTCAATTAATCTATTCCAGTCCGATACGACATTCAACATTGGAAGATACTTCAAAAACCTTCAAAAAATGTGAATAGTCGAACCGGAGAGTCAATCCTTCATGACTTTCATACGATATACTGCACCCTCTTCTGAAAATTTTTAACTTGCTGCCTTTAAACTCCTTCTCTCCACTTCAAAACGGGATTTCTTTGGTTTTCTATTGCTTTTAAAATGTTTTTTTTTCCTCTGATTCTAGCCCCTTCTTGTACAGTTCCAACAAAATATTTATTCCATATCCTACCACCCTACCCGTTGTGCCCGTTATCCCGAGTACAAATCTCTCTCAAATTTCGACCAAAAATCTGATATGCGCTCTACTGATAGCCCTGTGAACCCATTTTCTTTTAGAGTAATAAAAAACGTGAGAATATTTATTTTTGTTCGACGACTGGTTGGGCGATTGCCTTGACGACTTGGACGGCTTCACGGGATGATGGTGAAGCTTGTACGGCCGAGTCTTTGAGCACCTTCTCGCGACTTGCACTTCTCGATCGAGATTTTCCGATCTGAAAATGTTTACTTCAGTTCAAGGACTCGAACCAGTGGCCTTCTGTTTGCAAGTCAAGCTCGTTACCCACTGAGCCATGCCGACAATTTTTTGCGGTGCTGTGCGGCCAGTGGCTCAGCCGGTAAGAGGCTCAGCTTTAAGGGAAAAGATCACAGGTTCGATTCCTGACGTCGGTGGAGGTCGGTGGACTTGAACCAGTGGCCTCCTGCTTGCCAGTCAAGCCTGTTACCCACTGAGCCACGTGTGCTCAGCCGGTAAGAGATTTTTTAATTAAAAATCTCACATTTTTCATTGCATTCACAGCGTTCTTTAACATTTTTGTGTATCGTTCGCTTTGTGGAAACCAGAAATGAATATTTTTTAACTTTTCATATACAAAATGTCATTAACATTTAAAAAACTCGAAAAACATTTAATCATGAGGGCAAACGTGAACAGAAAAAATAAGGGTAAAACGGGTATTATGACAAAAATCGATTGATTATAGAATATAAAACATGTCTCTGTGAGTATCAAAGGGGAATTTAATAGTTAAAGAAATTGCAATCAACTTACAAAAAATTAAAATTATTAAAAATTAGAAAACTGCTGAAAGTTTTCTATCATCTAAGTAGGTCCAAATTAGGTAACGAGGAATGGGTAAAGCGGTAGGAGTCAATATGCAAGAGCTTGAAATGTCAGAAAAAACAACAAAAATATTAATTTTAACATTAAAATTAACATAAAAAAATTAACAGAGTTAACGCTGCTGAGCCTTCCAGGCAGCCAACTCCTCATGGAACTTTCTCAAATCAGCTTGATACTTTTCCGTACGATAATGGTTGAGCACCTCAGTCCCATAGATCTTCATCTTCTTATAATGACCATATGGAATTGGTACCTCTTTTCGAAAATCATCGTCCAACACAAGACAGGCCAGCGTTTCTCCGTCAAACTCCTCGCGAACCATAATTGCAATAGTGGAATCCACGTTGTTGGTGATGAGAAGCCGAACCCAGTTGATGAGATCTTGCGCCTGAAGCATAATTGTTTTAGAATGTGTTAAGTCGAAATCCAGAGCCTAAGCCTGAGCCTAAGCCTGAACCTATGCTTAAACCTGAGCCTAAGCCTAAGCCTAAGCCTAAGCTTAAGCCTAAACCTAAGCCTAAGCCTAATGCTGAGCCTAAGCCTAGGTCTAAGCCTGAGCCTAAGTCTAAACCTGAGCTTAAGCCTGAGCCAAAGTCTAAGCCAAAACCTAAACCTGAGCTTAAGCCTAAGCCAAAAGTCTAAGCCTACGCTTAAGCCTCAGGCTAAGCCTGAGACTAAGCCTGAACCTATGCTTAAACCAGAGCCTAAACCTGAGAGAGAGAGAGAGCCTAAGGCTAACCTATGCCTAATACTAAGCCTAAGCCTAAGCCTAGATCTGAACCTGAACTTGAGCCTGAGCCTATGCTTAAGCTGAAACCTAAGCCCAAACCAGAGCCTAAGCCTACGCCTAAGCCTAAGCCTACACCTAAGCCTAAGCCTAAGCCTGAGCCTTAAAAAACTTACGTTCCACCTTGTGTAGTCTGATGTCTTGTTGGGCGGCAAAATGAGCGTAGCTTCGTGGTTGTTCTGAAGAAAATTGTAATTAAAAATTAGTCGTCATATTCTGAAAATGGTTACCTCGACAAGTGTAGGCATCGCAGGTGGAACTGGCTCCGTTGACTGTGGATCCCTGACGATTGGAGCTGGAGCTGAAGCCAATTCGACTTTAACCACCGGAACAGTCTGCTGAACTGGAGGCTCTTCTGGCTGGGATGCTGGTGGAGCCTGAGGAGCTGTGAGACGTCTCAGCGGTTGTGGCGGGATCCGATTGATGTGCGGGACCTGCTGAATGATGTTTGGATGGCGACCGGCTGTCGGTGCTGCTGTGGAGATCACCTGCTCTTGCTGCAGAACTGGCGGAGTTTCAGACTCTGGTGGGGATCCGGTAAGCGAGAAAATCATCGCCCGGATCTTTCGTGGGGAATCCCGAGAGTCGGATGAAGCTGGAGTGGCTGGGGTAGCTGGAGCATCCGGTGGGGAGCTGGAGGTGGATGGTGGGGCTTCTTTGGTTGTGGCAGTAGCTGGAACTTCTGGAGCTGCCTCGGATCTTTTTGGGATTTTCTCGGCTGGCTCGTCGACCGGCTCTTTCTTTGGCTCCACGAGCTTCCCCGATCCTCCAGATGTCCTCTTCTGACCTCTTCTCGATCCTCGTCTATTGCCACCACCTCTACCTCCACGTGCATTTCTTGGAGTAGATGTGCTCGCGTCGTTATCCACCTCCATCTCAACCTCCTGCTCCTCAGCGGCGTCCGAATCTTCAGGCTTCTTCTTCTCGGCGGCTCGCCTTGGCAGAGACTTTCTCGGTTGAGCAGCAGGTGTCTCTGGTAGGGGTGCAGCAGGACGACGGCGTGATTCGGGCCACATGTGGCCGAGTTCGCCGACTCGGCCACCATCCTTGGGTCCCAAGTCCATGCTCATAAGACGGTCCATTTCGGTTGTGCGGATTTTCTGAAACTTTGAGAAAAAATTTTAATTTGTTCACGAACCTTTTTTTTAGAACCTTTTTTCAATTTTTAGAGCAAATTTCAGCTTTGAAAGTTTATATCTCAATTGGTTTTTGTCTTATAAAAATTTTGAAAACTGCAAAAATGTTTAGAATTAATTTTTCTATAATTTAAAATAAAAAATAAATAGAAAATATGCATTAGAGATTCAGTTACGAGTTGCCAAAGTAAAGCTTATAAATTGCTCCAATTTAAGTTATCAACAAATACTCAACTACGAAATTGTAAAAAAATGCGGTAATTATTTTGTTAGTTAAGAATTTTTCGAAAAAACAAAAACCGTCCGAGATACGAGCCTTCAAAAAGCTTACCTTTTTTTTCTCGCTAGTCGGTCTGGACGCTTCTCCTTCTTTAGATGTATCCATCTCGGTAGCCGCCGACACATTTGACAGATCCACAGCCGACTCTTGAGGCATCTCTGTGGCAATTGATGTGTCCATAACTTCTGCTGCCGGAGCTGCTTCAGGTGTTGCAGGAGCTGCTGGAGCCGCTGGAGCCATCGGAGCCGCTACTGGAGTCTCTGGAGCCACCTCTGCAGCTGGTGCAGGTCTTCTAGAAGGTGCTCCGCGAGCTGCACCTCTGAAAGCACCACGATAGCCGGGCCGTCCTCCCCTCCGAGCTGCCATTCTGCTCGAGCGAGCCGCGAACTTGTTGGTTCTGAAAACAGTTGATTGATTGTTATCACAGAAAATTGAAACATTGCTAACAAAAATTGATATAACGCGCGACAAAAAACATACACACAAGGTCACACACTGCTGGGAAAACATACATCGTTCCATGTTTACATGAATCTCTGGCACCCTCTCACTCTCCCCCCCTATCACCTTCAAACTTGGCGGCGTCGGTGTGCGAGAAGTTGGCAATAGGGCGCGTTTGTTATCTTGATAAAGTGTAGGGAAATTTAAGCTCAAAAATTTCAAAGACTTTGATCTACGTAGATCTACAAAAAATGCGGGAGAAGAGACGCAGAGTTCTCAACCGATTTTGTATCGTTAAGAACGTGCTGACGTCACATATTTTTGAGCAAAAAATTCCTACATTTTTTGTAGATCAAACCGTAATGAGACCACGGAAAAGACTGATATGATCAAAATCTGGAAGCCAGGCCATATGATAGTTGTGCGAAATATCGCACTTTTTTCCCTTCCGCCATGACTCAGATATTGCTTATTGTCCGTTTCATATTGCAATATTGAGTTTTGTTATCATTAACAATCATCCCACGACATTCTTTAATATCTATTTTTTTTCTTAGTTCAAGAATTCTAAACGCCTGAAAACGGCCTGAAAAACGGCCTGAACGTAGCTTTATGCGTATAAAAAACCACCCACAAATTGGTTAAATGTATGCGCTTTTTGGGCTTTTTGCTTTTGGGAATAATATATTTGCTAATTAATTTTTTGTTCTGAAGCTCTAGTGCCTACCTTTGCAGATTTCTCATAGCTCCTAGATCAATCGGAAGTTCCTGATCCTCATCAGATCCATCATAGAACACCGGCTCGACTTCCCCTTCTTCCATCTCTCGAGAAGCTTGCTCCAAAATGCTCGTCACCCGCTTCTCCACATGATCCGGCTCGTCGGCCATCGGGTCAGCAGTCCTTTGCAATTGCTCATCACGATCGAATATCGTATCATAACGTCCCCGGTTGAGATAGTATTGGAGCTTTGAGCTGACTGGTAGTGGGACAACCTTCTCGTGGAGCATCTCCTCCTCGGCAGTGTTGAGCACTTTGATGATGGAGTTGGTCGGCTCGAACGTTTGGCGGGAGCACACGGCTTTTTCGAATTTATGAGCAAAAATGTCGGCGGACAGGCGTACCGCTTCGTAGAACTGAGATCGGGGGTCTTTGCCCTCTAGCTTTTTGTCGAGTTTTGCATAATATTGAGCTTCTTTTGGTAAGCTGCTTGATGAGCATTGATCTGAAAAATTATTATTTTCACTAATTGTAAGCAAGTTTCAAAAATTGAAGGTCTAGTAGAGCTTTAAAAAACTACAAAATTTTGGTAAATTTCCGAGAAATTCGGAAATTGGGGTTTTTTGAAAATTGGCAATTTGCCAAAACGGAGTTTATATTATAACTTGAGCACCAAAATTGCAATTATTAATTTTTCTATAATATATTTGAAAAATACTCACCTTCCAATGCATTTTCAACTTCGTGCTTTTCCGGTCGAACCACTTGAGATGTCGATCGTCGAGTGGACTGAAAGTTTTAAAACTATTGTAACTTATTGGGACGGTTAGCTATCAAAAAATTGTCAACTAATAAAATGTAGATAAATTTTGGTACTCCAAAGTGTTAGTTAACAATTTTTCCATATCTCTATTTTCCGGCAAGTTAGAGGGTTTTGAAGTTGATAATTACTAAATTTGTTTCTTTTTTTTTAACCCCTATATCTCATTGGAAAATAACTGGGCAACATTTGATAAAATATAAAAAATAGTTTAAAAAAATATTGAGCTGGGTATAAATCATTTGTTTTGTGTAAAAGTAGTGGAGAAACGATTATTTTTATTTTTAAAAATTTGTAAACTATACCTTATCCCTTTCATTTCCCTTCACAGCCTCCGGGGGCTCTACAATTGCAGATGTTGATGACATCTCATTACTGGTCAAGTTTGAACTCATTTCTTTTGAAAAAATTAATTTAAATGTATGTTGCAGTGAAATTCAATAAAACAATCTCCCGCTGAGAGGGGAGCGTCAAGATTCGTGATGGAGCGCGATTGCTCGTATAGTGGGGGGGGGGGGGGGGGGTGTATGGTACTTGGGATTTTGTTTCAAAAATGATTACACAAGGAAAATAAATTTTTAAATAAGTAGAGGTAGATTTTTTACACAAAAAAATCAATAAAATTCTGGAAATGTTTCTTTTCTAAAAAAAAAACTGTCAATTCAACTTTCAGACACTCCAAAAAGTTATGCCCGATCTTCACAATAAAAACTCGTATCTCACAGAAATTCGCAGAAAACTTTTAGATACCGGTAGCCTAAATTTGAAAAGAAAACTAAATTTTAACCAAAATGGTTTTAAAATAAAATTTTAAATACTTTAATTTTCACATTATATTTTCGATCAAAACACTAAAATAATTTTAAAAAAATAAAAAACGAAAACAGCAAACAAAAAAGTGCGAGTGACCAAATCAATCAATGCGAGTCGCAGTGGAGAGTGTGTGATGCGCGCACGCTCACCCCCACTCAAACTCACAGTCACACCTCCCCGACCCTCTTCTTTCACCACAGTGTCTCGTCGACTCGAACGATGATTGGTTTACGGGCGGGGCAATTGGGCAAAAGAGTGAGGAGATGATGGGGAATTGTATGACGACGAAGAATTATGTGGAGAGAGGAAGATTGAAGGGGAATAGTGCAAGAGAAGTTAAGCCCTGATTAGATATAAAAAGAGGATGGCTTATGGATATATGTATATGTATAAGGATTAAAAAAATACATTCCAATTATTTTGTGTATTATATAATTATATGTGTTTATAACAATCATCACCATAACTTATAGCAGATTATTCAATTTTTGGAGGTATAAACCAGGGAAAGGCGGCAATTGCCGTTCGGCAAATATTTCGTCGACAAATTCGGCAAATTGCCGGTTTGCAGATTTGCCGGTAATGTTCAAATCCGGCAATGTGCCGATTTGCCGGAAATTTTTATTTTCAGCAAAGTGCCGGTTTGCAGATTTGCCGGTAATGTTCAAATCCGGCAATTCGCCGATTTGCCGGAAATTTTTATTTTCAGCAAAGTGCCGGTTTGCAGATTTGCCGGAAATATTCAAATCCGGCAATCTGCCGGTTTGCCGGTTTGCCGGATGTTTTCATTTCGGTAAATTGCCGATTTGCCAGAAGTCTTCAATTTCGGCAATTTGCCCATTTGCCGTTTTCCGGTTATCAATTTGTCGGAAATGTTTAGAGGAATTTTATGTAAGACGGAAACCCTTAAAACTGTGCCTTTGTGAAATGTTTTCCCGTTTTCTTTAGATATTTTCATAGAATTGTCTACTTCTAAAAATAGATGTATGAGCATTCCTAGGATGAGTGCAATTTTTCCGATCAAATTTGAAATTTTTAAATTTCCAAAAAAAAATGTGCAAACCCACAATTTGCCGAAAATTTACAGCAAAGTCGGCAAATCGGCAATTAGCCGGTTTGCCGATTTGCCGGAAATTTTCAATTCCGGTAATTTGCCGATCTGCTGATTTGCCGGAAAAAATCTTTCGCGGCCCACCCCTGTATAGATGCCAAGGCTTTTAAAATCACAAGTTTCCGGGGGACACCAGTAACGTAGGAAAAATAATGTTTCATATTCTTTTTTTCATAAACTTTCGATAAAAATAGGGACTTTATAATTTTTCAATTTTTATTTTCAGACGGTTATTTCATGTAAGATTGAAAATATTGTTGAAATTTGCACTCAAAAAACTAAAAATTTTCAATTAAGTTCAAAATATTTATTATCAAAAAATCTCAATTCTTCAACTCCCACGTGTTCTGCAACTGATTAAAATAGAAATCGGTTTCCTGTGCCACATTCTGCCCGGATAACGAAACCGGACGTTGGCTCTTCAGAGCAATGCAATCAACTTTCCGGAAGAACGGGATTGCCTTGCTCCACGGGCTCACTGAGAGTATTAACACTGGGCAGACTATCAGGGGATTGCTGAAATTTTAAGATTTATAAGCAGTTTCCTTTGTTTGGAGGATACTTACAGATGCACCAAATTTTGAAAACAGAAGACGAATAACGTGCTATACGACGGAATCCATTTGTAGTTTATGGCTATAACACAGCAAATTCCTATAATCAGAAGGGAGAAGCCGACAATTATGATTCGAATTGTTAGCTGAAAATTGATTAGTGCAGTTTTTCCTGTTGCTTTGGTAATTTTTTTTAAATACCTTTGTTGGCAAATTACAAAAAAAAATTATTTTTTGACTTTTTTGAAATTCTGAATTTCCTAATACAATTAAATTTTTCTGAAATTCACAACTTTTGCAAAATTGGAAAAAAAACACTTATCAAGTCCCAATTTTTTTTTTGAAAATTATTTTTGAAAATTTAATGTTTGAAGTTTCAAATCGCCCACTAGGTACCCCTATAATTTATTTTTTGTCGAAAATTTTCAAAAGTGTTATTTCGCGCCAAAATATTTTTAAAACCAATTTTGTAATATTTAGAAGTTCACATAATTTTTTTGGAAATTTTTTTCATAGTTTAACATTTTTTTTCGTGATAATTTAAAAAATTGAACTTTCAAAAAAAAAATTATTTAACATTTCTTGCAACAACTATTGTTCACCAATATTTCTACTATTAATTTTTAAAAATTTAGATTTTGCGCAAATAATTTCAAAAACTACTGAAAAAAATTTTCGAATCCCGCACCATCTTTTGAAAAATTTTGCTACAATTTTCTGCGATTTTAGAATTTTTTGCGAATTTTCAAAAATCTCACCTCAAAAGCTCTGACATTCTCTTTTGCCTGAAACCTTGCAGCCAACGTGTAGAGTTCTATGCTTTCTTTGGTATGTTGTTCGAATTTCTTGAGCAAGTTTTTATTATAGCACCAGTTGGATATGAATATCTGAAATATGGATTTGTTTTAGTTTATAAAAATAAAAAATTTAAAATTCAAAAAAATAAAATTACCACAACTGCCAATATAATAAACAAAAAACAAACAATAAACCCTAGGAAAAAGTTGATATGATTGAAAAAACAAAACCAGTGCATCACAAAAATTATCCCATGCTGGAAAATCAATAAAGCGCGGAAAATCCGCCAACGGGAGGTTCGCTCGTAGTCTCTGAAAAAATCAATATTTTGCAACAGAAAAAATGTTTTAAAAACTAGTTTCGGGAAAAATCGGCGGTGATAGCAAAAAGTGTATGCCTATCGACCTGCCTACGCATTTGCGCATGTCAGTGCCTACAGGCCTACCTTCCGCATGTCCAGGTACCTTTTCACCCGCTTGCCTACATTTTTGTGACTAGTCTATGCCTACAGGCCTACCTGCCTCATGTATCTTTTTATCAGCTTGCCTGTCTACGCTTTTCTGACAGTCAATGCCTACAGGCCTACCTGTCTCAACTATCGTTTTACCTGTTTACCTGTCTACGCTTTTGCGCATGTCAGTGCTTACAGGCCTACCTGCCGCATGTATCTTTTTACCTGCCTGCCTGCCTACACTTTTCTGCCAGTCAATGCCTACAGGCCTACCTTCCTCAAGTATCAGTTTCCCTGTTTGCCTGCCTACACCTGTCAATGCCTACATGATTTTGTACTTGCCTACTTATCTGGTCACCCTGCCTACCTGCTAGATACCGTTTTTCCTGCCTACAGTAAAATTCAACTCACAGAATAAACCAACTCGCAAACGTCCTTTCAAGTCCCAGTATATAAAAACAAGTGATCAAAACGAACATATAATGCCATGTCAGAAAGCCGCCCAAAAATAATGGCCACGCTTCTCTAATAGAGTCAATTTTTGGCATTTCCAATTCATCATCGGTCCACCAAAATTGTATGTCACTAGTAACATTTCCGACCGTCCGAGTTCCAATTATATATGGAATTTGCAAAATTCGGCCTGCTGTACCTAGTATCCAACTTAACAATATAAAAATAATGAGTGACGTCAAATTGTTGTGAAATGCTCTAGTTTTCGATATGATAAAAACAGTTACAATGATGAAAATTCCAGCGAAAATTGATAAAATAAACTCTAAAAGTAATAAGAACCTGTAGAAATTTGAGTTATAATTCGCATCGTTTAGTATATAAACGGGAATCCAAATTTCATATTCGAAATTGTTCACGTTGAATATCATTTTGTTACTTAGGGGGAAAAATCGAAATTTGAAAAAAAAATGTCTTGGTAGCCTTAAGTTTGGCCGTGTTTTCAGCTGTTGCGACGGCTCCTGCTGAAAAAATTTGAGGTGAATTGAATTAGTTATGATCGAGTGAAGTATCAGGCTGTATGCAAAAAATTAACCATTTCCAAAATTGCTGAAAATTTCAAAAACCAGAAATAACCGAAATTGGCGAAAATTTCCAAAAATGAGCAATTGAATATATTACCAAAAATTATAAGAAGCAGCAAATGTTGGAAATTCAGAAAAATTTCAAAAATTTGTAATTCTCGAAATTCTCTAAAATTTCAAAATGCAGCAATTACCAAACAAATGTCGAACAAATATTTTTTTTTCATAATAAATTCATTAAAAATTTTTAGATTTTCGAATTAGGCCGTTTTCTGAAAATGAATATTCATGGCGCACTCCACATGAATTTTTTTACGAAATTTCAAAAAATAAAAAAAATTGTAATAAAATAAAAGTCGCTTAGAAAATCGTATATTAGAAAAACTAAAACCTTTCAAATTACTATTTTTCAGCTGAAAATACGCTTGTCTACTGATCAAAAAATCATACGTCAAACATCAGAAATTGTTTTTACAAATCAAATCAAATATCATATTTATTAAAACTAATCATACAACTTTCAATATTTTCTTCATCTCCAAGATCTATGCAATTCCAAAAAGTACGTGTCCGTCTCCTGTCGTTGAGAATTTATTGTTGGAAGTGTCGGACGTGCGTGGATTAGTGAGCTCTTCGTGATTTTCTCAACAAATGGCAGATGAAAATTGAGCAGAACTTTGCTCCAAGAGCCCACGGATAGTATGAGCACTGGGCTGATGATAAGGGGGTTTCTGGAAATTGGGTCTTTAGAAATTTTTATTTGAAAAAAAAACACTAAATTACAGACTCTGGAACTAAATAAAGTTTTAACTGTTTTCATTGGGAAAGCATAGGTATGCCTGTTTATTCCTACCTGCTTGACTGCCTGTCTGTCTGCCTACGTGACTGTTTTTTTTTAAATTTTGATAATTGGGTTTCAGCATTTTTTATTTTAATTCGTTTTAATAATTTAACTTTGTACTTTGGCCGTAGGCACACGGTAGGCATAGGCAGCTACTTTTTGTTCCTGCCTACTTTTTTTTGAAAATTTAAAACTTATGATCTAATTAAACTATTAACAATATGTTTTATAGATACGATTTTTTAAAAACATTTTTTCAAAACAGAAATAAGGTCCAAACTTACAAATGTATAATATTTTCGAAAAAAAATATCAAAAGGGTATTCATAGATGGCACCAAATTATAGGTAATCACAACTATACACGCAACTGCTAATAGAATCATAATAAACCCCACGACGAATACACGTACTGTTAGCTGAAATAGAAACAACTTTTTTTTTGAAATTTAGAAAATTTGCGCCGAATAACACAATTTAAATATTTTATCAATTTGGCCTTTTCTAATTTTATAAATTAAATGTTTGGGAAGAATTTTTGAAATTTTTGAAATTAAAAAAAATTCTATAATAACTACATTTGAAATTCTGAAAACTGCAAAACAAAATTTAAATAAAGAGAAGAGAACAATTTTTGAAAAATCCCTAAAATTTACTTCAGAGATTTTTTTTTATTTCCAAAATTTTCAGCCAATGTAATTTTTACAGAATTTTCCAAATTTCAAATTTCCCGCCAAAAAGGGTTTTGTTGAAATTTTAAAAATTAAATGTAAAGAAATTACATTTAAAATTAAAACTGCAATCTTTTAAAAATCTCTCCTGCAACTCTGTTAATAAAAAAAATAGGTTTAATTAATTCAGAAAATTTTCAAATTTTCATTTTTTCAGAGCCAATGCAATTTTTACATAATTTTTCAATTTTAAAATTTCCCGTCAAAAAGGTTTTACTGAAATTTTAAAAATTCAGGAACCCGCCACATTTCTTGATTTTCTTTGGGGAAAAAAATTTAAAAAAAAATAAATTTTTTTCATAAAAATTTTCACCAACCTCAAAAACCCTCAAATTCTCCTTCGCCTGAAATCTCACCGACAGCGTAAAATTCCCAGCTCTTAAATTTTTCGCAGGTTTCTGACCAAACTGTCTCATAATTTTTAGGTTATATCTCTGAATTAACAAGCATATGGTAAACGCCAAAACATTAAGCACAGTGAGCAACGTGACAGCAGGTATGAATTTAAGCCGATTGTAGAATAGAAAATACACTGCAGTTATGATTAAAAACTGTTGGAATATAATTAAAAAGAAGAGTAGATATATTCTGGGTAAATTCTCATAATTTTCAATAAAATACACCGCGCAAAGTCGCTCCAGCGACACAACAAATATACACGTGGACATCATCATCATATAATACCACGTCAAAACCCCGCCCACAAACAGAGGCCACGCCTCCCCGATATCCTCCACGTGGACCATTCTTGCTACGTCATCTGTCCAGTAAGGTTTGTGTAGGTCTGTTGAGGCGTTATTTAGGCGTAGAGCACCTGTCGAGTAAGGGGTTAACAGGGACTTTCCAATTGCTGACGTCACCCAACTTAGTACAATAATTGCTAATAAAGTGTTAAAGTGAAAATGGAAAGATCGAGTTGTGACCATTACATAACCGGAGACGCCGCAAAATATTAACGCAAAAATGGATAGAATTAGTTCAAATACTAGAAGACCCTGGTAGAAATATGAGTTGTAACTTGCGTCGTCGAGGGTGTAGATTGGTAGCCATATTGAATAGTTGCTGGATTTTATTAGGAACATCATGTTCTGGAAATTTTATTTTTTAGAATCGTAGTGGCCAAATTTAATTGCTAACAGTAAGAAAATTCTGAAAAAATCATATTTTTGTATAAAATTTGCAAAAAAATGGAGAAAAATTAGGCGATTTTTGGTTAAATAAAATTTTAACCTTTGAAATTTGGAAAATAATATGTGGTTTTTTTTTAAATTCAAATAATAAATAAATAGGAAAAAAATTAGCCGATTTTGAAATTTTTAACGATTAAAATTTTTAAAGTGATTTTTAAAATTTTTCAAGATTTTTCAACCACTGAAGTCCGAAAAAAAAATTTAATTTATTTTTTAAAATGACGTGTTGAAAAACAACGAAAACTCCAAAAAAATTGAAAAACATTTAACTGGCAGATTAAAAAAATCATAAACATTTACCATTTTATAATTTGGGCTACTATCAACCAAAAGTTTAAAAAAAATCAAATTCCCGAAATATCTGGGAAATTCTGGAACTGCAAAAAATTATTAATTTGAAAAGAAAGCCTAAATAAAGCGTAAAGCAGCACAAAATTATTATAATTTTTTTATTTAAAAAACGAGATTTTTATAGTAAAAAAAATATTTTTATTTTTATTTTCTAGGCAAAAACTCTGAAAAAATAATTTTTCGATTCCTAGAAAAAACTCTGAAAATATGTTCCTATTGGTTTTTTGTTGATTGAATAACGTCAATTTCTCGCTCACTTTGACATATTAAATTAAATTTGAACAATAAAGAAAGTTGGAGCAGTTTTCAGATTTTTGTGCTCAAATTGATTAATTTAGTTTGCGAAATTTTGCCCGATTTGAAAATTGTTCAAAATTTCAAAAAAAAATTCAATTCTTAAAAAATGTTTTTATAATTAGGAACAATAAAAAATTATTTTAGGCGGTAGTCGATGTGCAGGCACCTACGCCTAAAAATGTAAAAAATTAATTTAAACCAATTTCTAATGTTTGAAAAAAGTTGATATTCTCGAAAAAATCATGTAGGAAAATGACAAATAACCAGGTGAAAAAGAAGTTTAGAGTATGTTTCAAAAATAGTTTTTGAATGATTTTCAAAATATCAAAAATTGATTAAAATAGAAAATATTTAAAATAGGAGCGATGTAAACCCTGGTTTTTTTTCTAATTTTCGTACTGTTTTCAATTGACAGAAAAATTAATTTAAAAACTTTTTAAATATAAAAAAATCTACTACATCTCTATTCATTTATAAATGCAATATCAGGTGTCATTTATCTGAAAATAACTGAAAACAGGCTGGAAAAAATCCAATTAGATAGTGTGTTACGCCTGAGAAATGCTATTTGTTGTTCACTTTTTGGTTTTTCCTGTACTTTTTTTTTGGGATATTCCGGAACTAAAACCTTGGGAAAATAATTTTTAAATAAAAATAAGTGACAGATGTTTAGAAGGATAAGTACAGTTAGGTTACAGGAATGTCAAATAATAATGATATTAGCAAATTTCATTTTGAAAAAATATAACAAAAGTTTTTCTGAAAATGGAATTTTAAATGTGTTTATGAACTTCTCAAAAATGACCTCATTATAATAAAAACCAGCCAATTTTCGTCAATTTTTTTGCTACACATGAGAAAAAAATAAAATTCAATTCAATTCAATTCAAAATCTACTGAATAATTGAATTTTGAATTCCCGCCAAAGCTGTTTGAAATTTGTATTTTCAAATAAATTTTGAATTTTTATAGTCCAAAACTTTTTTTTTGGTACGGTAATTAATATATTAAAATAAAAACAAATGAGGTTAAATAAATTGAATGTTCATTCCCAAGCAACTTGTAACTGTAAAAAATAGGTGTATGTCTCCAGTTTCTGGGACTGACTCGTGACTTTCCCAGCAGGCGGTGGCTGTTCATTGATGCATGGTATTTGGAGCATTAGATGATGAATCAAGGGCAGACGAATATTGAGCAACGCTTTGCTCCAAGTGTTCACTGATAGAATAAGCACTGGGCAGATGATGAGCGGGTTTCTGAGACAAAAGTTATGACGTTTGGGAGATTTTTTGTTTATAGTTATGTTACGAGTACTAATTTGAACATTAAAAAATCAGAAAATATGGCAAAAAACTAAGAATCTGATAATTTAAAATAATTTTGAAAGAAAAATGCGTATATAAAACTCGCAAGTATGACAAATTTCCAGTAAAGTCTGAAAATTCCAGCAAAAATTAAATTTCCAAAAAACAATATTCAAAAAATTTGAATTAAAAAAAAATTGTAATGTTTTTAAAAAATTCCAGGAAATTTTTTTTATGGAAAAACTAAAAGTTTCTATAATTTAAACTAAATTTCAAAAAAAAAACAACACAAAACACAAATATTTTCTCAAAAATTCAAAATCAGTCGGGCGTTAAATTTGCCCATTTTTCATGTTCTTTTTTTTTGAAACCAAGTGACATCAAAATCAGAAATCAAACGTCTAAATAATTTGGGCAAAAAAATCGAAATTTTGTCTGAATTTATTAAAAAAAAATAAAAATTCGAGTTTTCTAGAAAATATCAAATTTTAGATAAATATTTTTACAAACTTACAAATGAATCAAGCATTCGAAAACTCGATTTAAAGGAGTATTCCAGGTTGGAATAATGTCAAATGTGACAATTATAATAGCGAGAACACCAGTTAAAATTAACAAAAATCCAACCGAGAACACACGGGCGGTGAGCTGAAAATTAGAAAAATTGTGATAAATTCGAAAAAAAATTTATTCAAAAAAAATTGACACAACATTTTAATTCCAAAACATTTTAGAAAAGTAGCATTAATTTAACAATTTATCGTGCAAATTTGTGCAATTTTTCTAATGATAATTTTTGCACAAAATTTTTCCAAAAACTCACATTAAAAACCCTCAAATTCTCCTTCGCCTGAAACCTGACAGCCAACGTATAATTCCTCATAGACTCCTCGGGCTTCTTCTTAAAAAGCCGTAATATTTTCAGACTATACTGTCGATTTAAAAAAAATCCTATCATTGCAGATGTATTAATTACTACAAGAAAAATAATAATAGGTATAAATTGGAGTTTGTTGAAAAATATCAAATAAGTAGTTGTAAAAATTATAAATTGTTGGAATAAAACTAGCAGAGCTAGGAGATACGGTCTCGGTGTGTTTTCATAATTTTTAATTAAAAAACTAGCGAAAGTGCGCTCCATTGCTAATGTGAATAGGCACGTAGTCATCATAAATATATAATACCATGTTAGAGCTCCACCTAGGAATAGTGGCCATGCGCCTTTAAAGTTGTCAAGGGGAATCATTTTTGCCACGTCAGAAGTCCACCAGGGGTTTGTTAAATTGCAATTTTCGAATTTAATAATACCTATTAAATAGGGAAATGTTAATATTTTACCAACCATTGCAAATAGCCAACTTAAAATTACTATAGCTATAAGGGAATTGAAATTTTTATGGAAAGCAGTTGTAGTGAGAATTATGAATCCGGATATTACAGTGAATATTAATACAATTACAGTTAGTAGGGCCTCTATTAGAAGGGCACCCTTATATATATAACTGTCCGAGTATATGATGTATAGGGGCAGCCAGATTTGGAAGTCGCCGTTGTTGATGGAGAATATCATGGGATTCTGGAAATTTTAAAATTTTGTCATCAAGTTCTGTTTGAATTGGGGGAAAGGAACATTTAGAAGAAAAATATTTTTTTGAACAACTGTGTTTTTAATTTTCGATTTACAAGAGTTTGCCGAACTAGGCCATTTTGGCCCGGCCATGTCTGGGGTAGATTTACGACGCGTTGCGTGTCGCGTCGCGGATCGATTTTAGTTGTAAAATTAAATGTATTTGTCCGTGTGGAGTACACGACTTTCCCACGCGTTGTCCAGCAGGCAATTATCAATGGAGCGCGAAAAATTCATTGAGGAAGGCCAGAACCCCGTGACGAAAATTTTAGAATTTATTATCAAATTTGGCAGGAAATTGAAATTAAAGAATTTAATTTTTAATTTTTAATTTTAATTCGGAAATTCAAAAATCACAAATTTAAAAATCGTCTTCAGAAAAAAAAAATTTTGATTTTTTTAAATCTTTTTTACAGTAAATTCAAATTTTCATATTTTAGAATTTTTTGTTTCAAAATTAAAAACTTTTAAATTTTTTTCAGGAAATCAAGTTTGATTTGTCTAAAAAGATTTTGGCCGGAATTTGTTTTCAAAATGTTTGTCAAAAAAATTTTGGCCGGAAATTCGTATGTTTCAAAATTTGAGTTATCCAGAACTTTTTGGCGGGAAATATAATTTTTAAGGAAAAGTTTTGGAGAGAGATGCAAAATAAAAATATAACATATTCCACGTTTACCTACACTATTTCAGCTGTTTGCAATCAAAAAATATCTAGAACGAATTAGAACATAGTCTTTAATTATTTTCTTATTTACCAAATATCTCAAAAAACAAATCTGAAGCTATTATTTAAAAATAAAAAATAATTTATAAGAACGTTTTCTGTATGATTAAAATTATAGAAAAAAAAGGAAAAGAAAGTCATGGGACAGCTGGAATGCAAATGTTATTCTAGAAAAAGGCGCGCATGTTACAAGTCTAGGTCTTATCCAGGAAGTTGATTTTTTTCTGATGATTTCCAGCCCCCAACCCAAACGCGTTACCTAATGCGCCACTGCGGTCAATATATATATTCTAGCGTGGCGGGATGGCTCAGTCGGTAAGAGAGGTGGCTCCAGTTTTGAACTAGAATTAAGTTGCGAGGTTCGAGCCCGTGCGTATTTAAATTATAAATTGTGGTCTCTCTGAACGTGCAATTATTGTTCAATAAATATAACGTTATAGCGGACTCGAACTTGACCGAAAAAGCCAACGCCATGCCTCTTACCGACTGAGCCATGCCGGTGGCGGCGAAAAAATCGTAATTGAACGCGTTGCACGCTTGGCGCAGTAGGTAGCAGGCTGTGTCGGAAAATAGAAAATTTTGGGAAGTTCGAGCCTTCTTACGGGTATTTAAGTTTTCTATAATGAGGAATAAGAATTTTTGCACAAAAAATGCTTAACTTCCTGATCTAATTGTAAGCCTGACTCGTGCATTTTTGGAGAGTGGTAATTCCATTTTCACCTGCATGAAAACTATGAAAACTAGAAAAATTTTAGCTCTTAAAAAAATAATAATACGCACCTGAAATTACTATGTTACGTCAGAAAAAAAGATTATTAGATTTCCCGAAAAATATCAAAAACCAGTAATTTTCAAGAAAATGCAATTGAAAAAGTACCCCACTTTATCTGAAAATCCAAAAAAAAAACTCTATCTGAGAAAAGAAAAATTTACAGCTAACATTTAAAAAAAAACCAGAAATGTTTTATTTGAATACCCGAAAAAAGCACAAATAAAGTTCACAAAACGTTAACTTTCTTCTCCCAGACACTATGAAGTTGTGAAAAATACGTGTCAGTTTCCTGTTGCTGACTGTGATTCGGAACTATTGGGTGAACTTTAATAAGGGAGATTTTTCTGAAGAGCCGGGAATTGGGCAGTGCTTTGCTCCAAGTGCTAACGGATAGAATTAGCACAGCGTTGATGATAAGAGGGTTTCTGGAATGAGATCAAAATGTTTGAGTTACCCGGGAAAGGTCCGCTGCTTATTTAACTTACAAGTGTATAAGATTCTCGAAGCAAAAAATGAGCAATGTTTCCAGTGACGGGGCCCACTCAAAAGTTATCATGACACAAAATGTGAAACCAAGGATTATAAGAAAAAAGCCAACAACAAATACTCTGGCGGTGAGCTGAAAATTGAGAAATGTTTGAATATTAGAAAAAACAATTATTGGCATTTTTTGAATTCAGGCTTAGGTTTAGGCTTAGGCTTAAGCTTAGGCTTAGGCTTAGGTTTATTGTTAGGCTCAGGCTTAGGCTGAGGCTTCGGCTCAGAGGTGGGCGGATATTTTTTTCGGATATTTTCTAATAATGAATTTATCAATAAGTATTGATGTAGTTATTCTGGAAGAAATATATCCGAACAAAAGAGTAACTATTAAGCAACATTTTAATATGATAAAACCTAGAAAAATTCTACAAGTTTTCTGTATAAACGATATGCAAGTCCATTATCCGATATCCGTAATTTCCGTAATATCCGATATCCGATGTTGCTCGGCTAATAAGTTTTAAGGTCTCGGTAAGGAAAACTTGTAGAATTTTTCTAGGTTTTATCATATTAAAATGTTGCTTAATAGTTACTCTTTGGTTCGGATACATTTCTTCCAGAATAACTACATCAATACTTATTGATAAATTCATTATTAGAAAATATCCGAAAAAATATCCGCCCACCTCTGCTTTGGCTTGGCGTCAATGGCGAGCGTTAGCTATTTAGGCTTGGGTTTATAGCGTTTTTTTCATTTTTTTAGGCTTAGGCTTAGGCTTAGGCCGAGGCTTCTACTTAGGGTTAGGCTTAAGGTTAGGCTTAGGATTAGGCTTATGTTTAAGCTTAGACTTGGGATTAGGCTTAGGTTTAGTCTGGCGCAAGTTTCCCAAATAGGTCATATAAAATTAACAGAAGTTGCCAAAAATTTCTGTAAAATCTTTATCAAATTCTCCAAACTCACATTAAAAACTCTCAAATTCTCTTTCGCCTGAAACCTGACAGGCAATGTATAATGCTTTGCACTTTCCCGCGGTCTTTGTTCAAATTCCCGAAGAACTTTCAAATTATACCAGCGATTGATACAAAATACCATCATCGCCAAAACATTGAGCCCAACAAGAACACTGACAATTGTAATAAAATGTATAAGGTTGAAAAATAAAAAGTAGCCCAGAAGAAATATTAATATTTGTTGAAATAAAATTAGCAGCGCCAGTAGATAAGTTCTCCGTGTATTTTCATAATTTTTGATAAAAAAGCTCGCACAGACTCGTTCGATTGACAATGTTATTAGACATGTTGTGAGAATTGACATATAGTACCAGGTAAGTGCTCCACCCAAGAACAGGGGCCATGCACTACTAATAGAATCTAGTCGGGCCATTTTTGCCACGTCACAAGTCCACCATGGTAGGCCACGTGTCACTGGCTCGATTACCCAAAAACCAATAAAATAAGGGGTTAAAAGTAGCTTTCCGGCGGCTGAAAATAGCCAACTCAACACTACGATTGCTATAAGGGAGTTGAAATTTTTGTGGAAGGCGGTTCTGGTTAGAATTATGAATCCGGAGGTTATGGTAAATACGAGTACGGTAAGGGAGAGGAGAAGCTCGAATATCAGGAGGAATTGATAGAATTTTTGATTGTAGGCAACATCGTTTAGGGTGAAAATTGGGAGCCAGATTTGATAGGTATTGTTGGAAATGGTGAAGATCATGGGTGGGTCGCTGAAAAGTTGATAATTTGAAATTCATATTTTTTATTGATTTTTTTGTTATTTTTTGTTACTGGAAAAAATTGAGAACTGAAGTTTTGACATATGTCTTCCTAAAAATTGAATTTACCCGTGAAATATTTGAAAATTTAGATTTTTTCCAAAGTTTATAAAATTTCAACATGCTACACTTTTCGTTAAAATACGAAAATTGTATTCTTTACTTTCTTTTATTTTTTGAAATTTTTTATTAAAATTGAAATTTTGAATTTTACGCCGAATTGTGACAAATTTGACTTTTTGGCAAAGTTTATAAAATTCACATAGTTGAACATTCGCCTAACATTTCAATCATTTAGGTTTTGCGTAAATTATTTAAAATAAATTGAAATTGTGTTAAAATTCGAAAATTTGAATTCTTGTCAAAATTGATTTAATTTAAATTTTTCAATTTTAAATACCATTGTATTGTACTTTAAAGTCTAAATTTTGCAAAAAAAAATTATAACTGTTTTTTTTCCAAATTCACAAATTTATATTATTATGAAAATGTTATTTTATTAAAAATTATCAGAAAATCATACATTTATAAAATTTACAAATTGTGATTTTTCGCTAAAAATTTCTGAATAATTTTTTAATGAAAATTTTACAAAATTTTTCCACAAATAATAAGAGAAAAAAATAAAAAAATCCACATTTTTTTCCTTTTTTAAATTTTTGATTGCTCCAAAAAAGAGAAAGTGGCTTTAAGATTTTCCTTGTTAAATTCAAAGTTTTTTTATAACTTACGTGTTTTTAGGAAGTTGAAAAAACGCCAAAATGTTTGTAAAATGTGATAAGAAAAAGAAACAGAAAAAATAACAATTTCAGCTGTCTACCTTCACCATGATAAAGTCATACCACAAAGTTACACCAAGAAAAATAAATTAATTATAACAAAACCTAAGTTCAAGTTCCTTTTTTCTCTCGAAAATATGAAAAAAAGAGGCTTCGAAAATAATGAACATTTGTGTAATCTAATTATTGGTTTGGTTGTCGGGCATTATGATGTGGGCATTTTGAGGGTAAAACTAGATTGAAATGAGGCAAAGATCTCTGATTTAAAGGTGTTGAAAAGAATCGAGAATATTCACAAAAAAAATCCTAAGAACTGCCGTAAGGCACCAAAACGCCTGCCTCGCCTGCCTTGCTACAACCTACGCCTGCCTCGCGCCTCGATCGCGCCTCCTGTGTCAAATCGCTTGCTTTTTGATTATAATTTCTGATCTTCTATTAGTCATACCTGTATAGTGCGGCGCGGAACCAGAAAAGTGTCGGCCGCGGCAAAATAACCAGGGGTGGACGGCAAACGATTTTTCCAGCAAATCGGCAAATCGGCAAATTGCCGGGATTGAAATTTCCGGCAAATTGCCGATTTGCCGAATTTGCCGAAAATTTTTGGCAAATTGTGGTTTCGCACTTCTTTTTTGGAAACTTCAGAATTTTAATTTCGAATGGCAAAACTAAGCACATTCTATGAATGTTCCTACATCTATTTAAAAAAAAAGCAAATTCTATGAAAATATCTAAGAAAAACGGAAAAATTCAAAAAGACACAGTTTAAACAGACACAGTAAAAACTAGTTTTAAGTGTTTCGGTCTGATAAAAAATCACTCTAAACATTTCCGGCAAATCTGATATCTGGCAAATCGGCAAACCGGCAAATTTCCGGAATTGAAAATTTCCGGCTAATTGGCCAACCAGCAATTTGCCGATTTGCCGAATTTGTCGACGTCAGGCAGGCAGGTTGAAGGCTGGCGTCAGGCCCTGAAACCGCGCCTGCCTCCCATGGAAGCCCTACCGTAAATTGCCAAAAATTGCTTCAAAATTGTATTCAAATTGTTAAAAGTTGGCGATGTGCCCAAAGGGTCAAAAAGTTAGCGAAAGTTGTCGAAAAACTATCCGTTAAACTTTTTTGGAATTTTCAAGAGTTGCAGAAGTTTCCAGCCCAAAAACCCCCCAGAAACAACAGTTGGCCTCTAGTATTTTCCAGAAAGTGACGTGACTCCGACAGGTGAACTTCCCGAATCCTGCTTTTTTAAGTTTTTCCTTTTTCCTTTATTTCCAGCTAGCTTCACCTTAAAGCTTCAACTCGGTAATGATATTTCTGCTCAAAAATAGCTCCTTCAGTACCATATGGCTCCCAATCTACACTCTAAACGACTCCTGTTACACCAGATATTTCTATCGGGGGCTTTTGCTCGCCGAGCTTCTTTTATCGATTTTAGCGCTCATCTACTCTGTAATTTCTGGCTATATAATTCTCACCACAAAAGCTTTTCACACCAATTTCAACACGCTTTTGGCAATAATAGTTTTAAGTTGGAAGTTTTCGATAATTGGGAAAATATTTCTAATTCCATATTCCACTGGCATTTTCCAAATTGAAACCGGAAATCTGAATAGTCATTGGTGGACTGATGACGTCACAGAAATGATTACAGTCTATGGGTCATTGCCTCGTGGTATTTTGGTTGGCGGAGTTGCCACGTGGTATTATATGATTCTTATGTCAACTTGTTTATTTATACTGTCATTGGAGCGCACTTTCGCATCGATTTTTATCAAAAACTATGAGAATACTCGGAGGCTTTATCTACTATTTCTAATTATTTTGTTTCAACAATTTATGGTCCTGAGCATTGTCTACCTGCTCACATATAACTTGATGAAATTCATAAATGTTCTCATATTCCTAATTGCTATGAATTTCCTCCCGATGCTCATTTTTCTTGGAAATCGGTGGTTTAACTTGAAAATTGTCAACGAGTTTTTGGAGAGACCCGAGGAGGCTGTGAGGAATTACACGTTGCCTGTTAGGTTTCAGGCAAAGGAGAATTTGAGGGTTTTTAATGTGAGTTTTGGGAGGTTTTTTTTCCAATTATTTTGGCAATTTCTGGTAATGTTATGTGACCAATTTGGAAACTTGCTCCAGTCTAGGCCTGAGCCTAGGTTTAAGCCTAAACCTAGGCCTGAGCCTAAGCCGAAGACTGAGGCTAAGCCTAAGTCTAAGTCTACACCTAAGCCTAAGTCTAAGTCTACGCCTAAGCCTAAGCCTAAGCCTGAGCCTAAACCTAAGCCTAAACATAAGAAAAATTGAAATTTCGAGTAAATCCAACCAATTTCGACGCCAATTTTCAAATTTCATCTGCAAAAGTTAATTTTTCCGGCAATTCGCCGTAAAATTGGACATTTTTGAATTTTTCAGTTTTGTTAGGAAACTTATAGGAAACATATTTTGACAATATTTTTTTTGTATATAAACATGTTAAAAATTGCAGAAATTTGTTGAAAATTGGTCAAATTTTATAAAATTTGTCAAAAAAAAATTTTTTGAAAAAAATTTTAATTTTTTGAACTTCCCGTCATCATTTTTTTAGAGGTTTTTATGGCGCTTTATGACATTTTTAGCATTAACTGACAACTTTGAACAGTTATCGGCGTTTTTGAAAACTTTGGAAATTTTTTAAAAACTGTCAACTTATTACATTTTTTTTTGGCAATTTCGGCCACTGAAAAAAATTAATTGGCAAATATTGATAATTTTTGTCAATTTTCTACAAATTCAAAATGTCTGTTTTCGGCAATGTTACACAAGTTTTTGACAATTATGTACCTGTTCTAAATGTTTCGAAAAAAAATTTCTGACGTTTTATAACTTTCGGCAACCTTTTCCAACTTTTTTGGTAACTTTCAACATTTTGGTAAATTCGCCATTTTTTTTATTAACTTTTGACAATTTTAACATTTTTCTGCAATTTTCTACTAGTTTTGGCAAATGTCTGGTATAACTTTTTAGCGCGAAATTCAAAAAAAAAGATTTATCTTTTCATTAAATTTCAATTTTCGGGGGGAAAATTAAAATTTTCCAGCTAACCGTCCGAGTAACTGTTGTGGGCTTCATCGCAATATTATTCGCTTTGTTATGTATTATTACACTAACTTTGGAGTGGGTTCCGTCTTTGGACACTTTCCTGATTTATTGCTTCGAAAATATTGTTCATTTGTAAGTTTTTTCTTTGAATTAACAAATAATTTTATTCTTAAAAACTCAGAAATCAGAAAACTTTATTTTTTAATTTTTTAAACTTTTCCAGAAACCCCCTAGTCATCTGCCCGGTGCTCATTCTCTCTGTGAGCACTTGGAGCAAGTCCCTGCTCTCCACCCGGCTTCCATTGCTCCACAAGCTAACAAGAATCGCCCTTCAACAGCCACAATTAACCAAAAATGCTCCTACTCAACAGCAGGAGACCGATACGTATTTCTCACAGCTGCAAAACGTCTGGGAGCAGAAGCCTATTGTTTCTTGAAGCTCAGAGATTAATTGATGTTGAATTTGGCGCACGGAGCACCTTAACTTTTAAAAAAATTCAGTTTATTAATTGATTTTATAACAAAAAAAATTGTACTTAAAAGCAAAAAAGTCTGAAAATCAAGTCCAAGCCCGGGCCAATTGCTGAAAATAAATAGAAGAAATTTGCCGGGCGTCCTCCTCGGGATCCTTTTCCTGTGATGCCATAGATACCCGATTTGATTGCATCCTTCGAAACATGTATAAAGGACGGAGAAACGACTTTTTCCAGCATGGTACTGAGAAAATCACGATGAGAACGATTATACAGTTGCTGCTGGAAATTTGGAAAATTCGGAAAAAAAGTGAAAATCGATCATTTTAGTTGGAAAAAAAATCAATTTTTCGGTTTTTTGTAAAATTTTTAATTCCAAAAACTCACTAAGAAACCACAAAATCCAAAATATATCCAAAAACTTCCCAATAATTTGATTCAGCTCCATAATATACACAGATGAAGCACACTTCGCAGAGGGACACGTAAACCGCGTGCGTTGAAACCACGTATTTTGCCATCTGTAGTTTGTAGTTTGTAGTCTATGTGGTTTAGAGTTTGTAGTTTGTAGTTTAGAGTGTGTAGTTTGTAGTTTGTAGTTTGAAGCTTGTAGTGTGTAGGTTTTAGTTGGTATTTTAAAGTCTTAATAGTGTTTATAGTCTACAAACATCTTTGGAATCTTTTTGGTAAATTGATATATTTTAGTAGGTGTGGTATCCGTAGTATCAGTGTTGGTAGTTTTTAGTTTGTAGTTTGTATTTTGTAGTTTGTAGTCTTTGTAGTTACTCACCCTCAACGATTTCAAGTTCTCCATCGTTTGAAATCTTCTCGCCAACGTATAATTTTCGCGTTTCGAATTTTTGTCCGAAATTTTCTTAATTCGAGTGTTGTAGTAGAAAACCGATGTGTATAGTGTAGTTGAGGCTACCGTAACCAGTACGATTACAATAAAAGTCAGGTTGAAAAAATTGAATGCAAAAAATACAGAATAGGCAGATGAAAATAGCATTGAAACAATTATTATGGCAATTGAAATGTAAGGACGAGTTTTACGTTCGTAGTCACTGAAAATTGGGGAAGTTTGGTTAGCCAAGAAAAGGGCGGAGCCTAAAAAACAAGGATTTTGCCCATTTGGTGGGAAATTTGGAAGTTTAAAAAATTGTTAAAAGTTGAAAATTTAGAACAAAAAAACACATTTAGAACAAATTTTTAGAACTATTCCCCTATCCTATCTTAAAAATCTGAAAACGACGTTTTATATAATTTTTCCACTTCACTGAAACTAGCTGATAAATTTCCAGTTGTTGGACTTTGATATTTTGAGCTTTGCTCCAAATCTTACGTAATAAATTCTGCCTAATTTTTATTGGAAAAATCGGATTTTTTTTCAATTTTGTGCCAAAACTAAATTTTGAAATTGGCGCCGAAATTTCTTGGATTTAATTCAAATTCTAAATTTTTCTTTGGCTTAGGCTTGCGTTTATGCTTAGACTTAGGCTAAGGCTTACGTTTAGGCTTAGACTTAGGCTAAGGCTTACGTTTAGGTTTATGCTTAGGCTCAGGGTAAGGCTTAGGCTTAGGCGGGCTGGGGAAGGGGAGGGGGAGAAAAAGAAAAGTTTCCAGAAATTCCGAATAATTTCGAAAAAACCAGAAAACCAATTTTAAAAAAGGAAAAAGCCACGAAAAATCTGGAAAAACGGGACGTTTTGAAGCCGAAACTCTCTAAAAAAGTTTAAATTTTTCGACTCAAAATTCGTGCCAAAATTAGTCAAAATTATTTTTTGAGAATACATTATGAATTGGATTAATTTTAATAATATGTAGCAACAAGTTTCTCTTTACAAACCTCAAATAATACGACGCAATAGCCCGTTCCATAGACACAGAAAATAGAAAAAATAGACAAGACGCAAAATGATGAGTATACAGAAACCCGCCTAAAAACAATGGCCATTCCTCTAAAAAGCAAGAAATTTGAACCATTTCCTCCAGTTTATCAGTCCAAAAATGGTGATAAATTTTAGATTTATCACCGAGAAATTTGTAACCAATTAAATAATCGAATAGAAGATATCTAGCACATAGAATTTCCAGCCATTGGCAGAGCTGGAAAATTAGCAAAACTCGGAGGTTTATATGGAAGCATCGGTATTTTGCAATAAGTGTGGAGGCACGGGCAATGAGTAATAAGGTTAGTATAAATATTAGAATATCCATTGCTAAGACATACGGGTACTTCCATGATGTGAAGAGAGCTTTGTTTAGTATGGGCAGAGGTACCCACAGTTGTGTTGTTCCATTGATAAGGAATATCATATTTTGATGTTGGGATTCTGAAATAAAAAATATGTTGAATTAAAAATGAGAATTTTGAACAAAAATAAACGTTTATCAAAATTCTATAGCTTTCGACAAGTATTTGACAGATTTTTGTCAACTTTCGGCTACCATCGTCCAAAAGACTTAGGGTGCCCAGCTGGAATAAAATATAGGAAATCCTTATGACACACTTAAGCCTAAAGGCCCGAAAAACATACTAGGATGCCCAACTGGAATAAAATATTGGAAATCCTTATGACACACCGGCGGTATGGCGCGGCTTAAGCCTAAATAGCCACTTTTATCAAAATACATTTGAGCGAGGCGGTTGTAAACTATTCGTTTTTTTTTGCAAAAATTAAAAAAAAAACTTTATTTAAATTTAAAAATAAATATCATATGTTATCACACCTTAGAATATCCCGCCTTAATTTAAAACTTATTTTTGGTTCACAAATGTGAGAAAAAGAAAAATGGATTACTCATCGGAATTAAACACCATCAGAGTGATTATATTCATCAAAGGTCCCCCTTTACTGGAGGGTTAATTTGATCAATATAACTCCAGAACCAAGCTCACGGCGGGCTCTCAAAGATCCTGAAATTAGCACTTTAACGAAGCATTGGAGGGCCAATTTTCCAATTTCACTTTGGTAGCTCATATCTCCGCTTTTGTTTGAGATAAAACCGCGTGAAGTGCGGCAACTGCTGTTGTTATTTTTATGATGCTATTCCGTTTCTAATGCTTTTATCTCAAACAAAAATTTTTTGGTAAAAAAACTTTCAACTACAAACTTGTTCTTTACAACAATATCAACAACTTATCAGTTGATGACTTTTCTGTACAAATTTTATCCACGGAGATATGAGCTACCAAAGTGAATTTGTAAAATTGCTTCGTTAGATCGTTAAAGTTCTTCGTTGCAGTGCTGTTTTAGGATCTTTGAGAGCCCACTGTGAGCTTTGTTTTAGACTTTTGCCGCTAAAAGTTCTATCAAATGGCAAATCTCCAATGGATGCTCGCATCCCCCCAAATATTATGAAATCTCCAAGTTTCTTAGTAATCTATAGTCTTCATTTAGATCACTGAAAAATATCCACAGATTACTTTTGAGTTGCCTGAGAAGTTATTGTAAAACGCAAGGCGAGCTCAAATGTATTTTGATAAAAGTGGCTATTTAGGCTTAAGCCGCGCCATACCGCCGGTGTGTCATAAGGATTTCCAATATTTTATTCCAGTTGGGCATCCTAGTATGTTTTTCGGGCCTTTAGGCTTAAGTGTGTCATAAGGATTTCCTATATTTTATTCCAGCTGGGCACCCTAAGTCTAAATAGCTCTTTTTCTTTTCTTTTGCGCTCCAAGCGCAAGGAAAAACCTTCTTGTAACTTTTTAAGAGGGTTTCATATATTTTATTAAAATCGGGGCGAAGCCCTGATTTTAAATCCATATTGTTTTTGTTTTTGTCTTCCACTATCCCTGCAAATAGGAAAGAGAATGTGTTGTTTCTGATGAAGTAAAAATCATCATAAAATCTTGAAAACTGAGAGCAGAGGTAATATTTGAATATATTGGGTTGTAAATGTGTGTCTCTCTGTGGGTGGGGTGGCGATGTGTTGGCAGCCAACCCTTCAACGAACTGTATCTCCCGCCTGTATCTCCCTTCAAAGTGAGAATTGGGTTACAAAAATTTGGGGGAATATGAAACAAAATGTAAGGATTTCAAAAATGTTAATTTTGAAACACCAGACCAAACCACTTTTTCTGGGCTAGAGGCAAAAAATTAATTTTTTGAAAACATTTCAAACTGGCACAAAATTTTTTCAAAAATAAAATTTTACAAATTGTTAATAGATGCCGTTTTTTATAAATATTGTTCATTGAATACAGAAAAGAAAACAAAGATTCATCAAAAAATGAGTGAAAAATCGCAAAAATTCGAAACAGTCCGTGCTGAAAAACTCGATTTTTTGGCGGTGCTGAAAAAAATTTCTACTAAAATTTTTTTGAATTTTAGTTTTTCGGATTTAGCGTCAAATTTTAAATCTATGTAAAAAAACAGCATTAAAATTGATCACAGATTGAGTGAGTAATAAACGCTCAAAGTTGAAAAATGAACAACGCAAAAACGGCAGTAACTTGCTTCAAGGTCGGTTATCTCAGTGAGTTTTCACTCAATTTTCGAAATTTTTTTGCTCTATCGCTTTAGAAATATTTTTAATTTCATTTTTTTTTCCTCAAAATCAAAATATCTCAAACGACCGCCATCCTACGAGAAGGGAACAAAAAAGTTTTTGGAAAAAAATCGAAAATTTTTTTTCTGCCTCGTTTTTCAAAATGAAAAAAATCACTCTTTCGGAATAATTTTTACTTGAGAATGTGTAAAAAATCTTTTTCTACAAGAATTTCACCCTAAAACCAAAGATTTCTCAAAGAGAACAGCGCACGAAGCGGTGGTTTTTTTTTAGAGGGGGCGGGCGGGCACTGCTGAACCTTGAAAGCGCCGTAGCTCCGCTCACAATTGGAATTGAAAAATGAAAAGCATATATTTGAAGTCAGCGTTAAAAGGAAAATATGATAGCATTTAAAATTTTGAAAATTGGTGAAGAATGAAAAAAAAAGCCTCAGGAGCAAGGCTTGAAGCTCACAACTTCAGGAACGGGGCTCGAGGAACTCATGGCCAAAAACTTTTTGTTTGTCTCGCTTCTCATAGCAAAAATAATAAGATTGAGGGCATAAAATTCACATTTCAGTAAAAAACTGGTCCAGGAAAAGAGGGAAATTGAAATTTCGAGGTCAAAAATTAAATGTTCTAAAATCGTTGAAAATGGTCGTAGAGAGCTGTGCTTTTAGCATCCATTCGGTATTTATGTACTAATTACGAATTTAACATAAAATCCCATTCGGTAGTGGAACATTTTTTATTTTTCCAGCAAAAACCTCATTTTTTTGACAACATTTTTTCTGGCTCGATTTTCAGAATGAAAAAATAACTTTTTTGGAATAAATTTTACTTTAAAATGTAGCCAGAAGCTTACTCTACAATACATTCACCTCAAAACCCAAGATTTGTGAAAGAGAACAGCGCACGAAGCGGTGGTTTGAGGATTGCGCCCAAAAAAACAAAGGGGGGGAACATGCAATTTTCGCTTTCACACTAAAGAGCCCACTTTTATAGCTTAAAAAAGTCGTAGAATTTTTTCAAAATACACGTTGAAAAGAGCTCGTCGAGTTGTATACACCCCTAAAAAATCGTGAAATAATCTCAAATATTCGAATTTTCCTTCAATTAAAACCACCAGAAAATGAGAAAAAAAACGTGATTTTTGGAGGATACTCGAAAATACTCTTCATATCTCGGCTCAAAGAGCTCCAATCTTTTTGAAATAAAGCATACAGAGGTGGGGCAAGCTTCTTGAAAAGACAGCAAAAAACCGCATCAAAATCCATCCACCCACCGTCAAGTTACACGCGCGTTTTCAGAGCGAACGAAAAACAGGGCATAAAAAAATTTAGACGCCCGCACCCGGATTCGAACTTTTGTCGGATTTTGAAGCTTAATATCTCGGCTCCTGTAAATCGAAATCGGCTGAAAATTCACAAGAAAACTTATTTCACTGCCGTCCTCCTGTCATTAAATTTTCGTGAGCTTAGACCGAAAACTGACAAAACGCCAAACTTTCAAATTTAAAAAAATAGTTGAGGGGCATTTTGAAAACACCTTAAGCTCCATAACTCGGCGAGTTTTGATGGAATCAATTTGAAATTTTACACGAAAGCTTCTTGGTGGTCTATACGCCTCTGTGTAAAATTTCGCTTTGATCGGCCAACGGGAACCCTTTGAAAAATCAAAAAAACGCTATAAACCCAAGCCTAAATAGCGTCAGTGGCGAGCTAACGCTCCCCCACTGACGCCAAGCCTAAGAATAAGTCTAAGCCTAAGCTTAAACCTAGGTCTGAGCTTAAGCCGTAGCATAAGCCTAAGCCTAAGCCTAAGCCTTAGCCTCAGCATAAGCCCAGGCCTAATCCTAAGCCTAAGCCGTCCAACTTTCGGCACACTTTCGACAAACTTTAAACAATGTTTGACAAATTCTTACGCTCCAAAAAATGACGTCATTCATCGGTTTTTTTAAAGGAAATTTTCAATTCTCAAATAAATGTTCAATTCAAACTTTTTCATCAAAAAAGGTTGGAATTATAGGAAAACAAATTAACAAATTCTAAAAAGCTCCAACTCAATGCTCCAAAGAAAAGCTTCTGCCGTAAAAATTACACCTGTCGCAGCTTAGCTCCAATAAGACATAATTGCAAGCTTGATGTGCTCGAATTTTGGTGAAGCGGAACTTTTTTCTTTGGTAACGTTGAGGAAAAGGAGTAATGAGAAACTTCTGACTTTTTTTCTTAAGAAATGAGACGAAAAACAGAAGAAACATGTTTTGATTTATTAGATATCTTACTCGACATGTAATTATTTTTTCGGAAAAAAAAAGACATTTCGAAAATAAAATTTCTTCGATTTTTGCTCTGTAATTATGATCTTTGAAATATCATTTTCGCTGAAAACTGCACTGAAAATGTCAAATTTCATATTTTGGTGGTTATTTAGAAATATAATTTTTGGAAGTTTTTAAAATTTTTTGCAACTTTTGGTAGTGTTTAACTTTCATTTTAAAAAAACTATTTGTAACACATTTTTTGAAACTTCCGGCAATTTTCTGCGACTTATGACAACTTTCAGCAATTTCTAGCAATTTTTGGAAACTTTTGTCAATTTTCTGCAATTTCTGGCAATTTCTGGCAACTTTCGGCAACTTTCAGCAATTTTTGGAAACTTCTGGAAATCTTTTGCAATTTTCTGCAATTTTTGGCAACTTCTGCCAATTTTTGGAAAATTTTGTCAATCTTCCGCAATCTTCAATAATTTGCAGGTACTTGCAGGTGCAGGCAGGTACAGGTACTTTCGGGAATTACCGGCAATTTGCGCCAACTTTCTAAAACTTCTGCCAACTTTCGCCAACTTTCGCCAACTTTCAGCAATTCAAAATTTTTGGCAGCATCTGAGAGCATTTTTCAACATCCTGTAAGTTTTGGCAACTTTTGACAATTTTTTGGAACAACTCAAATTTTCCGGCAATTTTTTAAACCAATTTTCAATATTTTCATTCAACCCAAAAAAATATCATAGCCACGCATTTTTCAACTGATTAAAATATTCCTTCGTATCACTATCAGGGCCCAATGATTTTCGAACGGTTATTGATTCGTTCCGAAATTTTCGAAAAATAGGAATGCTCTGACAAAACTCGTTCTTCCACGCAGGCACACTGAATAATGTCACGGAGCAGATAAGGAGCGGATTCCTGGAAAAAATTATCGAAAAAAAATTTATTTCGATTTAAAAAAGTTCCCAACTCACAAAAATATGCAATTCTCAATACACTGAGCCATTGGATTTTTGAGCCAAATTGGTATTAAATCAAGTACTATTGTCATTAATAACCCACATGTGACTGCTACAAAGAACGTGGCACAACTTATTATATTTCGAGCCAGCTGAAAATTTTTCAAAATTCTTTTTTTTTGTCAGTTATTCAGGTTGCCGGAAATTGAATATTTATAAATCTTAAATCCTACCATTATATGTCGAATATTCTCCTTGACTTGAAATTGCTGAGCCAAATGATATGCTCCGCGAGCTGTGAGATTTTTGCGATGTCGCTCGTTGACCAGCCATAAAATTAGGTAGACCTGAAGAAAAAAAATCGATAAAATTATTTTCCAACAAAAAACTTACAACACAAACAGCTCCGACACATGCTATACACAAAGTGTCTGCCAATATGAAAGAAATTCGATTATTGACCATAAAATAGGAAAATGGAAAACTCAGGCAATGAGTCAACACCATTAATCCGGCTCCTATATGCTTTCGGGGAGTTTTCTCGTAGTCACTGAAAATTCAAAAAAAAATCGTTGAAAATATGCTAATGCAAGTGCGCTCTACTGAAAAAGTTTAAAAGAAATTGGCATTTTTTGTGCAATTTTCAGCAACTTTTGGCAATTTTCAATAATTTTCGGCTACTTTCGGCAAAATTCGGTGAATTTCGGAAAGTTTTGGCAACTTTCGACAACTTTCTACAATTTTTGACAGCAACTTTGCACTGGGTTCTGGCATTCCTCATTGAATTTTCGTGCTCCATTGACAATCGCCTGCCGGACAACGCATGGGAAGGTCGTGTACTCCACACGGACAAATAAATTTAGTTTTACAACTAAAACTGAGCCGCGACGCGACACGTAACCCGCCGTAAATCTACCCCAGAGATGGTCGAGCTAAAATGGCCTAGTTCGGCAAACTCTTTCATTTCAATTTATGAGGGAAGCTAGAAATCCGTGTACTTTGGCAATTTTTTAATAATTTTCGGCAATTTTTCACTATTATTGGCTACTTTCAGCAACTTTCGGCAGATTCCGACAATTGTCTGTACATTTTTAAATTAAAAAAAAGCTCACCGAATATAATAAGTGGCAAAAATCCTCTCAACACCGACACAAGTTACCCCTATAAACATTGAATAAATATAATGCCAAATAAAAAGTCCAGGCAGGTATAGTGCGAGAACTTGAAAGAAATTGGGTACTTGAACCATATCTGATAGCTCGGAGGTCCACCAACTGATATATGTAGATTTCGAGTTATCAACTGATAGAATACCAACTTGATAGGGCATTATTGCCAGTTTTGACACAAAAGCTTCGAACCATTGACTGATTAAACCGATTACGAGAATATTCATATTGATATGGAAATGTTTAGATTTTTGAATTATTTTACAAGTTTTTAAAACTAAAATTGCGGTTAAAAAGTAAGAAATTAACTCGAAAAGTGCCAAAATTAGATAAAAGTTATTTAAAGATCCATTTAATGAATATATTGGTAGCCAAATGGTATTTTTGGTATTCTCCATGAGAAGGATCATCTGAAAATTTGATAGGTTTTTAAGCAACTGGGAAATTTGAAAATTTGAAAAAAAATTTAAGAAAAGATTAAAGATTATCGGCAGCTCGGCAACCAGGAATTATTTTGTAAAATTTTATAGAATATGGAAAAAATATTTAAAAATGGCATTTTTTGCCAATTTTATTGAGCAGTTAAAAAGAAAAAAATGAATAGAAAAAATGAAAAAAAAAGTGATTTAGGTGTTAGCCAAAAATAATATTATTTGCTGATAAAAAATATTTGATTAGATTTAGAAAACATATGAGATTTATTAAAGGTGGTGTAGTCGAATTTTTTTTATTTCTTTATTAGACTCAAAATTGTCGGAAAACACCGAATTTCATAATGAAAATTCTTGAAAACTTCTCTCTTTCAAATTTTAACTAATTTTAGGCCATTTTTTGAGCCGTCATAACTTTTTTGAGAAGTTTTCAAGAAGTTTCACTATAAAATTCGGTGTTTTCCGACAATTTTGAGTCTAATAAAGCAATTAAAAATTCTAGAAAAAATAAGAAATTCCAGTTTCAAAACCAAATTTTTTTAAAAAGAAAAATTCAAATTGTGTGTTTAATAATTTTAATGAAAAATTGGAATTTACAAAATTCATACTTCGAGCACAAAATCCGAGAAAAACGTCACTTTGAGCTCAATTTTTTTTGCTTCACTTTTCTCTGATCAATAATTTAATTCACCTGTTTGTTGCACATGTTTTATTTTTTTATGATTTAAAACAAACAAAGTAGATATTCAAAATGTGCCAAATTATTCGATATTGGAAAAAGACAGGACTTTTAAAACTCAAAAATTGAGCATGTATCGGTTATTGTTTTTCAATGAAACAGACACATTTTTTGTCAAAACTGACCAATGAAGCGGAAACAGGTAGAGTTTGTGATTCGAGACAAAGATCGAATTTTCAAGATCGAAAATCTAAATTTCGAAGATTTAACAAGCTTACGAAAGTTATCGAGAACTTTTGGCAACTTCCTGCAATTTTTGCCAACTTTTGCCAGCTTTTGGTAGTTCCCTACAGTCAATGAAAATTGTGAAAAAATGATTTTATTTTAGCAACTTTCGGCAATTTTTTTTGAAATTTGGGCAACATCCGGGAATGTTTTTTTTTCAATTTTCGACAACTTTTGACAACTTTGTGCGATTTTGGAATATAAATATACGTACGCGTTCTGTTTTTTTATTTTAAATAAAATTCCAACTCTATCGATATATGTGAAAAATCTAAAGTATAATACATCACAAATATCTTGTTTTTTAAATAAAAAAAAAGTTACTTAAGAGTTTACAATTTTCACTTGAAATTAATGACTGGAATTCATAATAAAATGTCTATACCGTGATCAGACACGTAGAGATGCACCATGTTTTTTATTTAACAGCACACATACACCGAGCTTCGGGTGTGTTAATTAAAAGTGTTTAAATCAGAAGTGTGCGGCAAATTTGCCGAGCACGGCAAATTTCAAAAAAATAGATTTGCCGAATTTGCCGAGCTCGGCAAATTTCAAAATTTGCAGCACACGTCAAAAATTTGACAGTACAATTTTGACTAAGACTATTGATTTTTTAGCCAAAAATTTAGTAAAATGACACAAAATTGAGCTATTTTGATGCTCAAACAGACATACTACGCGGAACTTATTCAGAAACCAGATGTGTGTTAAGAATTCAGTAGTTTTGGTGCTCGAGTTTGTTAAGCACGGCAAATTTGCCGAATTTGCCGAGCTCGGCAAATTTTGAGATTTGCCGCACACCCCTGGTTTAAATTAAGACTGATTATTTGACTGACTTCTTAATCTCCCCTCATTCGGTTGTAAATAGTAACCCTTTTTATTGCTCCACCCGTTTCATGTAATTTTTTAAATCCATCACGATCCTGTTTATTTTTTCTCAATATCACTTCATTTGTATGTATATCCACATTTCTATGTTTACGTGACCTGACTTGTCCGATTTTTTATTTTCTTTTTTCGCTCAACAATTTCATGTTTCAATGCAAACGTAATAAATTATTATTATTATTATTATTATTATTTAAAAAATCGTATAAAAAAATAATTTCACGTCAATAAAAAAAATTTCAAAACAGAAAAAAAAAGTTTCAAATAAAATGTATTCCTATTTATTTTCTTCACGAAGAAGGTTATCCTTATTATCCGAAGTGATAACTATGAATTTAAGTAAGTGACAATGGGGGGGGGGGGGGCTTGGGGCACCAAAAATTCTAGACTAATGTTGAAGCAATAAATGTGTCCAGTAGCGCGCATTTGTTAGCGTAAGTTGCCAAGCTTCTGACATTCTTTATAACTAGAAGGTTTCTGGGAAATTTTTCAATTAAAGAAATAAGTTTTTTTCAGTTGCTCAATAGTTTACAATTGTTATATTTACTTTCTTAATAGGTAACTGAAAATTATTTTTTAATAACTGAAATTCCGACGCAAATGTCTATACTGTCATCAGACACGTAGTGAATTTTTGCGCGATGCACCATGTTGTCAGCACACATAAACCGAGTTTTGGGGGCGTTAATTAATGCAGTTTTAATTTTTTTTTTTCAAAGATGAAAGCTTTGAAATAAAATCATCTTTTAAAAAATTCACGTCAAAAAAATTTTCCAAAACAAAAAAAATCAAATAAAATTCATTCCCATTTATTTTTCAATTAGAAGATTGTTTACGGAGTGATCACTATGAATTCAAGTAAGTGTCGATGGGGGGGGGGGGGCTCAGGCGCAAAGTAGAGCACGCGGGCTGATTATCAACAGAGCGCATTTGTTGGCGTTAATTGCTGAGCACGGTGGTTCAGTTGCTAGATTGGTGCAAACGCGCTCCACCAAACAAACGTGCATAACTTGGCCAGGAAGTACAAAATCGAAAATTCATCACAAATAAAGATAGATAATTTTATTGTGGTCATTTCTTATATGCATCGCAAAAACGATTTTGTGATGGTTTTCGAGATAGTAGCCAATGTAGGTTTCCAGGCTGAGTATCATGAACCAATCCATCTAGTTTCTGTGCTACCGTGTGAGAGAAGTCTCAAAGAATTATCCGGAAATTTAGTATTTTCGAATAGGACGAATCTTCGGTGTAAGAGCTAAAATGAGCCCCTTTATAAGCGTTTTGCACTAGGGCTGAGCAAAAGTTCGAAATTACGGAAAAATGAAATTCAGAATAAAATTTTCATACCAAAATTTTATTTCAAACTTTAAAAAAATGTATTTATTATTTTAAAAAAATGTATTTATTATATTTTGATAGCATGCGACTAGCAAATCGGAGATTTGCTAGGCTTCGCAGTTTGGTTCGGCGTAGAGTAACTCAAGAATAATTCGCTTTATTAAAGTTTAGTCAAGTGTTGAGTAAATGCCAAGTAAATGTGCTGAAGTTTGTCAAGACCGGCCAAATTTAGTTTAATATTAATTTTAGAAATAAAAATTTCCACTTATCAAATTTTTTTGCTTAAAATAGGCTTAACAGTTGTCCAACGCTTCTATGTGTATTCGGGCCTGCGGCCCTCAACATGAATTATTGGGCTCAGAATAGGCCAAAAGTTGTCCAACGCTTCTGCGTCTATTTGGGCTTGCGACACTCGAAATGAATTATTATGCTAAGAATAGGCTTGACGGATCTCCAACACTTCTTCGTGTATTCGGGCCTGCGGCCCTCAACTCGAGTTTTTGGGCTCAGTATAGGCTTAACGGCTGTCCAATACTTTTGTGTATTCGGGCCTCCGGCCCTCAATCCGGTTAACTGACTTAGGTGACCTTTTTCATTACCTTTCCAAAAACATACGTAGTTATAGAAACATACCTCTCAGAGAAGGCCTCCAGCCTGCTCTGCTGGGAGTAGGGATAGAAAAGGTCTAAAGTTTCAAAGAGTAAGAAGGCGGCCCTAATCCCTGATTTTTGGGTTTGACTGAAAACAATAGCATTGCAGAGTGGTAGAAAAGTTTTTCACGTTTAATCAAATTTTATGATTTTGCAAAAATTGAATGATGGCCTACATTTTGGAAAGTGAGCCAATTTTTTTCAAAATAGTTTCAAAAAATTGGAAATCCGAAGTTCTCTCTTGCGCACAAATTGAAACCAAATGTCAGAAAAGCTGAAGATTTGGGGCTGAAAAAACATGAAATTCGTCAGTACAAAGAATACATCCATTTCGACCATACTCCAGAATCCCGCGCAAATCAGTGTTTTAGCCTTCCCAAAAGCGCCCCCCACAATGATGACGATGGAAGGCGCTATTTTTGTAAGCTATTGAAGCAAATTGCTCAAAAAACCGCCAACCCTAAGCCAAGATATAAGCTCTCAAAGTGCAGTCACATTTCTCGGGACACCCCATGTCGAAAACGTGCCCTTATTTTTTATTTCTGTCAAGAATGCAATTTCAGGATTTAATATAGGAAGAGGCAGAATTTTTGCGCCACGCACCAAGTTTCAGGTGCGTTTATTAATTATATTAAAAATTCGTATAAAAAGTAATTTCACGTCAACAAAGGAATTCCAAAACAAAACAAAAAAGTGATTTTAAAAATTAAAACTTTTTTCGACTTTTTACGGTTTTCAGAAAATTTCAAAAAACTGAAAAATCGAAAACAATGAGTTTGGCTGCTCAAATCGACAAATTTCTTCTGAATTGCTAAAACAAAACACTATAATTTCAGAATATCAACGAGAGGATAAAATTGCCACTTTTACCGATGAATTCGAATGCAAATTAGGCCAAACACCTCCTAATTGGCAATTTTGTACTATTTTTGAGAGCACTGTGATCATCTGGTAGGCGTTTGTTTTGTCAAAAAGTGTAGAGGTCTTATGTGTTCAGGAATCTTGAACTCACCGAATCGGATAATTCTTATTGGATTTGTCTGACACAATTAGATGCTCGGGACGTGTATCCGCCCATCTTGAAGCTCTCGATGAAACTGAATGTGTTGAATTTCTATGGAAAAACTCAGAAGTCACTTCAGTACTGTATTGAAGATTGGCCACTTGGTCATAGATACGGTGTATTTCAATGGGCCACCAACTTCGAAGGAAATCTCACGGCGTTGGTGGCTGATGCTATTAAGAACAAGCAAACAATTCAAGTGGTCACTCACATGGATTTCATGATTGATGATTTATCGGATCTGGATTATTTGATGAGAGATGATGGAGCGCCCAGTTTGCCTGCCACTTTGGAGTTCTACTTCGACGCTTTTACGAATCAGTAAGTTTGTTTTGTTACCAAGTTACCAATTAACTACCAAATTAATTCCAGATCCCGTCACGACTTGAAGCTGAGAACATCTGATGGCAGTCAATTTATCACGACCAGCCATGCCCTTCTCTTCTTGACATCTTCCTATTTTCGTGAGAATTTGAAGATCTCAACTTCTGACTACACAGTTGTTGGAGTAGATTCCTTGGATACCATTGACATTGTAAGTTCCGCTTAATCTGGAAAAACCTTTACGAACATTTTCAGTGTCTCAATTTTATGGTTACGAGATTCTACAAGAAACCAGCTGTGCTCTCGCCAAAACTTGCTTTTGACATTTTCACTTTGGCCACGCAATGGAATGTTTTCAATCCGTATATTCTCACGATTTCGCTTAAAAGACAGTTGTTCGAGGAGCTGAAAAAGGTGAGGGCTCATATCAGATGTGTTCGGCAAAAAATTCGGCAAACTTGCCGAATTTAGCAAACTCGGAAGAATTTGTTATTTTTGATATTTTTGGGGTACCAAAAGTACTGAATTCTTAGCACACGTTTGGTTTTTCAATAAGGATAGTGTAGTCTGCGTGCATTCAATTTTCATTATATTTTACCAGAATTTTTGTAACAAAATCAATAGTTCCAGTCAAAATGTTTTGTCCAATTTGTGGTATGTGCGGCAAGTTCGGCAAATCCATATTTTGGAACTTTGCTGTGCTTGGCAACATCGGCAAGTTTGCCACACAACCCTGACTCATACTTGCTCCAGTGAGCTTATAATATTAATTTTCAGAACCATGGAGATCTCGAATACGTGTGCAACATGCTGATTGTCGCCGAAGACGCTAAGTTCCCAAATGTCCAAAGCTGCTGCATCGCCACTCTCGTCTACTATCATTTCAACGATTTCATGCGGATCACGGACGGGACATGGTGCGGAGCATTGTGCGGATCATGGTGGAACCCGGTAAGTGTCGGGCGCGGCGGAAAGCGGCTACAAAAAATAATTGCAGATTCACCCATTGAAAGGAAGACTAGTCGAACGCCGAGAAGGGGCAGATGATCACTGGCGGAACAGGTGAAGAAGTATTATCTTGCGTTCCGTTACACGAAGATTGTTGTCAAGAGCTTTGTCGAAGATTAGCTATGAATAAAGATATTTTAGTGGATTTTTTGTTGAATTTGTAAACTCTTTGTATACTCTTGCAGTTGCAACTCTGGAACTCTGGAAGCGACTTTTTCCGAAAACTTTCAGCTATTTTATCAATTTTCATGCACTTTTTGGCCGAACTTCCAATATCTTCCAGTAATCTTGCCAATTTTTGACAGCTTGCGGCAACTCTCAAACAATTTTGGCCAATTTTCCTAAACTTTCAAAAACGTTTTAGCAATTTTCGACAGAAAACCGAACATTTGAAAATCAAATTTATTCACATTTTCCGAAATAAAAATGTTTGGATAGTCTCACAAGCAGAAATAATTTTTCAAATTCCTATTCCCATGATTTATTCAATTGCAGAAAATAAGTGTCCGTTTCCTGTTGCTGAGTTGGCTTCGGATGTACTTTGTGAGCATTTTCAGATGTCATTTTATTGAATTTAGAGATCCACGACAGTCGGAGCAGTGCTTTGCTCCAGGTGCTCACGGAGAAAATGAGCACAGGGCATGTGACTAGGGGGTTTCTGGAAAAATTATAATTCTAGTTATTAAAAAATAAATTTTTGGAAAACTTACAAATGGATCATGTTATCAAAAAAATAGACTATAAAAATATCGAATTCGGGGAAAAAGTCGAAAACCAAAATAATTACACAAGTGAAAACAAATATTATGCCAATAAAACCAACGAGGAATATACGCAGGGTTAGCTGAAATGTTCTTAAATTATTTTTTTAGCGCCTGTTAAATTTGGAATAATCTGTAATTAAAGATTTCGTTAAATAAATTTTTGATTTTTTACTGGAAAAATGAAGCTTCTAGTGGAACTGAAAATTTCGAAGAGAAAAATATTGGAAAAATTTTTTAAAAATTGTGGAATCCTAAAATTTTTGAAGTTGAAATTTTCATTTTCTGGAAAAAAACCCGTAGGCTTAGGATTAAGCTTAGGCTTAAACTTAGGCTCAGACTTAGGCTCAGGTTCTAGCTTAGGCTTAGTCTTAGGCTTAGTGTTAGGCTTAGGCTTAGGCGGGGCCGGAGAAAGGGGGGCACTGAACCCTGAAAAACGAGGAAAAAACCACGAAAATTTTTTAAAAAGGGACATTCCGAAGTCGGGCCGAAAAAATCTCATAAAATTCATATCCACAATTTTCATTCCCAAATATTCGAAATCTCAAAATTCAGAAAATTTTCGCTCGAAACTTACATCAAAAACCCTCAAATTCTCCATCGCCTGAAATCTAACAGGAAGCATCGAGTTCCGATCAAACTCTCGTAGAATTCTCAAATTCGTGAATCGATTTCCCACAAAAAGCCACGTGGCAAAAATGTTCATCGCCACGAGAAACCCAGCCATTGCCAGAAAATTGATTAAATTGAAAAACGTCACGTAGACCAGTGAAAAAATCAATATCTGCTGCCCGAAAATCAATAAAACCCGCAGATAGACTCTCGCAGTATTCTCATAATTTTCGATGAGCCACGTGGCAAACCGCCGCTCAATCGATATAAATAATAGACACGTGTTAAGAAGTATCATATAATACCACGTAAATGCGCCGCCCATAAATAAAGGCCACGCCTCCAGCGGCGACCCGAGTGACGTCATTTTTGTGACGTCAGAAGTCCACCAGTTGTTTATAGCAGTGCTATTAATACAGTTAATATTACTGAAATTTCCAGAAAACTGCCAAGTTCCGAATTTTATAAAAAGCCGGCCTATTGCAGATGCTGACCAACTAAAAATAACTATAAATATTAAAATATTCAAGTTCGGATGAAAAGCCGGTTTTGAAGCTATTGTGTAAGATGTGACACTTGAAAAAATCATCACCGCCAGGGATAGAGTAAATTCGCCGATTTCCAGAAAAATCGATAAATTTGGATTTAGGGAGTATATCGGAAGCCAAACTGTGTATTCACCATTGTTCACGGAGAATATCATGTTAGAAGGTGTTCTGGAAAAAATCGATAATTGGTACAAGTCGGAAATCATTTTTAAAAAATCGATATTCGATTACGTCAATAATTGAAATTAATTGTAATATAACTAGTAAATTAGAATTTTGCAAAAATCGATAATCGATACAAAATTGATGCAATGGAAAATCAATAATTTGGGAAGTTTAATTTTTAATTACAAAAAAAAATCGATAATTTGTAAAAATCTATAAATGGTAAAAATCGACGACTTGGGATACATCTAAAAATCAATAATTTGGAACATTTCTTTAAGTTTTACTTTCATAAAAATCGATAATTGGTCAAAATCGACACCGGTAAAAATCAATGGACTTGTGAAAGTCAATAATTGGTAAAAAATGGGTAAATGTCTGAATTGTAAATTTCAAAAAAAATCGATAATTTTAAGATTTATTAACTCTGAAAATCGATATACATTTTAATAGTTGACTCATAAAAATCGATAATTTGTAAAACTTGATAATTTATGAAAATCGATTTTCGGTATAAATCGATAATCGGTGAAATTCAATAATTAAATGAATTTTAAATATTTTTTGTTGAAAATCAATAATCTATGTATCTGTTAAGATCAAATTATTGAAAAATCGATAATCGGTAAAAATTAATGAACTGTAAAAATCGATATTTGTTTGAACGATAACTTCATAAAAATCGTTTCTGGTAAATTTTAAAGCAGATTAACAAGTTCTCAACATAGAAAAGTATAGAAAAGTTAGGCTGAAAAAAAATGTTCTTTGAATTTCAGCTGTCATCTTACGCAATTTAATAACATTAAAACTAGAAGAAAATTGAGTTTTGAACCAGAATAATTGTTTTTAATCAGGAAATTTAGTTAAAATTCAAAAAAAATTATTTTAATTGTCAAATATATTTTAATTTTCTAGAAAGTGTAAATTCAGAAAAAAAAGGGGAAAAAACGTGAAATTTTGAAAAAAAAATTATTTTTTGAAATTCAGAAATAAATTGAAATTCGGCAGCGGCGTATATACTCCACGTGTATTGATCGAAAAACAAGATAAGCCTAAAATTTTGAATAAATAATCGATAAATCGTCAGTTCTCATTATTTTTGAATTCTACTAACCCTTTCGACTACAACTAACATGGACATGGACAAGCGATCATCGGATTTGGAAGCTGCTCTTCGAATTGTGCTCCAGCAGACTTTGAACATCGTTTTGCAAGCGCAGGAGAAGCTCCCCGAGGCAAATGTGGTAAGTACGCGCTATTGAGAAAAAATAAAGTTGTTTTTGGTGAGAAAATCGATAATCCCGACTGCTTATTACTGATTTTTCAGAAAATGAAAAAGTGAATTTTATGATAAATCGGTACAGTTACATATCAGTTAAATATCGATTTTTTTTGAAAATTTGTGACGGGGTTCTGGCCTTCCTCATTGAAGCTTTCGCGCTCCATTGACAATCGCTCGCCGGACAACGCGTGGGAAAGTCGTGTACTCCACACGGACACGGACTCCACACGGACATAAGTTTTACAACTGAAACCGAGCCGCGACGCGACACGCAACGCGCAGTGAATCTACCCCAGATATGGCCGAGCCAAAATGGCCTAGTTCGGCAAACTCTTCCATTTCAATTTATTAGGAAAGCCAGAAATCCGTGATCAGTTCAGAAAATCGATAATAGATAGTTTCGCAGAAAAATCGATATTCGCTTTCCAGGTACCCTCAACTCCGCCCACCTCACCGAGCACTGATATCGGCGAACAAATGGCATCGTTCTGGAATATTCCATCACCCAACCCTCCTGCAACCTCTGCCACGTCATCAACGTCTCCGGAAGAGGAAATTCCGTGCATTTGCTTCAATTGCTGGGGCAACGTGGCGGCCGCCGCAAACTCGAAAACGTGGAAATCGCCGAATCAAGCGGATTTCCGATCGGCGGCGGCACCGTTGACGGAAGGTAAGAGGTTGGCGAAAAATCGATAATAATTGATTTTTCGGAGAAAGAGTGTTTTCAAAAATATCGATTTTTAGGCGATTCGTGAAATTATCGATTTTCCAGTATTTTATAAAAATTATCGATTTTTCGATTTTTTCCAAAAATTATCGATTTTTTGATATTTTTCTAACATTATCGATTTTTTCGTTAATTCCAACAATTATCGATGATCCGATAATTTTTTAAAATCATTGATTTTTTGATATTTTTCGAGAAAAAATCGATTTTCCGATATTTTCCAAAATTATCGATTTTTCAGAAAAAAGCCACGCTTGATTTCTCAAATATCGTCAACTGTATCCAGTGTGTCGAGTGTAAAATCGGGAACCAATCGCCATTTGCTGGAGAGAAATGAGGTCTTGCAACGAAAAGTGCAACTCCAGAACGAAATCATCAAAAAACTGATCGAACTTGCGAATCTTGAGTAATAAATTATTCCATTTTCCTTGTTGTTTTTTTTTTTTTGAAAATTCCAAAAAAATCGGTTTTCTAAACGACACTCCGATATTCCGCCGGCACGTGTTGTTTAGTAGAATGTCGTTTTTCGGAAGTTTTGAGTATAGAAAATCGATATTTGCCACAATAAAAGCAACTGCGCTCTATTGCACTTTTATTGATTTTTTTCGAGTTGGAATATACTAATTGCACAAAAATCGATTTTTTTGAAGATTTCAAAAAATTATCGATTTTTGAAAAATCGATATATCCTGATTTTCTGTTCAGATATATATTTTTTAAATTAAAACAAAATGATCGATTTTCTGCAATTTTCAGAAAATCGATTTTTTTTTTAAATATCAGAAAATCGATAATTTTTTGAAAAATTTTTTCAAAAAATTCAGTAATTTGGAAAAATCGATATTTTTAGAAATTTGTAATTTTAAATTTTAGAAATTTATTTTTTTTCAAATTTAAAAACTTGCTGCCTGAAAAATTCGCAAAAATTGGAAAAACCTCAAAAATTTATAAAACTATTTCTCTAGATTTTTGTCTCCGGAAAACAATTTCCAAAAGGAGAAGAGAAAATATTAAAAAGTGTGCGGGGGGGAGGGGGGAAATACGACAGTGGAAACGGGATCAGGTCAAGAAAGAAAAAAGAGCAGAAAGTTACAGTAACCCGTACAAAAATGATGTTCGTGACGGGACCCAAAGTGTGTCAGTAGGGGGTGGGGACACATATACGAATAATAATACAAAAAATCGGGAAAATTTGTCCTAGAAGCACAAAAAAATGATAACAAGTGGTGCTGGGGGGCGAGAAAAAATTTCTAAAAAAAGAAATGAGTAAATACGGAACAAGTAAATTTGCACTGAATTTTGTGCCAAATTTTCAGGGTAAAAGCTTCAAAATCAATTTTTTTTTCGGAAAATTTGAAAAATTTCAGTGCAAATTGTACAGTGTAATAGTAAAAGTAAAAACTGGGTGAAAAAAAAATCAATATGCTGCTGCTCAACGTCCACGTCGCTGCGGCTCGACGGCCAGGTGCTCCTCTGCATTCTGATAGAGCATCACCAAGTTGGCCTCCAACTGATCCTGTGTCTGCGCGCTATTTACAAAATCCACGTAATCCACACGGGTTTCCGGATCGCCGTAAATCGTCGGAAACGTGTCGATCAACAATTGTGGCAAGTCTCGAATGTATTGAGGTGGCGGTGGCGGTGGTGGAGGTGCCGGCGGCTCTTCGAACGCCGCAGCATTCCGACGATAATTGGCGAATTGATCGCGATTCGCGTGTTGTTGTGGATAGATTGCAGCGACGAATGCTTCATCATCAGCGTCAGCGTCACTGTCATCGTCGTCGGTAAAGCCGTGCTCATCGAAGAACATTGGATCATCTTCGGCTCGTGGAGCACGATATTGTTGGAGCATCGCTTGTTGAATGCCTGGCTCGTTGTCGGGCAGTTGGTTCATCTGAAAAATTGAAAAATTTAGAAGAATTAATTTTTAAAATCGGAAAAAAACATTTTTTGGAACTTTTTCAGAAATAAATTTTTAAAATTTCGTTTTTTTTAAAGATTTTTTTCTGATTTCTGGGCTTAAAAATGTGGATTTTTGATAATTTTCCAACAATTTTTAAAGCTAAAATATTTATTTTTGAGACATTTAAAAAAAAGCAATTTTTAAAGCTAAAATATTTATTTTTGAGACATTTTCATTTTGAGACATTTAAAAAAAAGCAAGGTTTACGTGTCGGGACTCGATTTTTTCGCAAAATTTTAAATTTACTGATTGAATAATTATTTTATGGACCATTTTTGGGAGTTTTTCACAATTGTTGAATCGATTTTTGTGAAAATTTTAATTTTAAAAACTTTTGAAAATCAAGCTTTATATTTTTTTTTTGAAAATATTTTTTAATCTGTAAAAAAAACCAATTTTTAATTCAAATTTGAAAAAAAAATCTAAATTTATGAAATAAAAAAATAAAAAAATTAAGCTTATCGTGTCGGGACTCGAATTTTCCGTAATTTTTCAATTTCCGATTTTTTCAAAGCCAAAATGTCTGATTTCTGGGCTTAAAATGAGGATTTTTGATAATTTTTCCAAAATCTCTCTTTCTGAGACATTTTTTTACGTGTCAGGACCCGAATTCGGCCAAATTTTTCAATTTACTGATAAATCATTTTTGGGCGATTTTCACAATTTTTGAGCTGAAAATGTCGATTTTTATCAATTTTTTTTTTTCAATACATTTTAGCGTAATTTTATACCAAATTTTCCAATTTTTGAGCTGAAAATGTCGATGTCCAAGAAATTTTTAAAATAAAAACCTTTTTAAATCAAGTTTTGCAAAAAATACACATTTTAGCATAATTTTACTAGGAATTTTCCAATTTTTCAGCTGAAAATATCGATGTCCGCGATTTAAATCAAGTTTTTCGAAAAATATTCATTTTAGCGTATATTTACTGTAAAATTTTCAATTTTGAGCTGAAAATGCCGGGTTTTACTCATTTTCTAAATTTTTCGAAAAAAGTCATTTTAGACTCATTTTATTCCAAATTTTGAGTTAAAAATGTCCACTTTGCTCCAAATTTTCCGATTTTTTCAATTTTTCTGTGAAAAATGCCCATTTCACTCTAAATTTTCCGATTTTTGAGCAGTTTTTTTCTCGCAAACTTACATCAATTTCACCTCCATGTCCACCATGCTCTGCCTGCATATGACGATAGCAGTCACCAGAGCTTTCAGCAACATAGAGACACGTCCAGCAGTAATGTGTTCCACAACCACACTGCATATGATTACATCCCTCTCGTTTTTCAACCAAAACTGCACATTTCGGGCACTTCTTAACGCGGGATCCCATGTCCTTCTGATAGCGAGCAATCGAGTCTTCCGGGCGTCGGATACGAGCAAACTCTTCACACGTATCATCCGGATGGGGCTCGGCGAGACATTTTCGGCAATAGCTTCGATCACAAGCTTCACACTTTTTGAACTCGGAAATTAGTCCATCGTCGGATTTCGAGAGAATTCCGACACAATCCGCTGATGGGCATGCGGCAAGATCTTCATTGGTTTGAATGAGCAGCTGCTTGGCACGATCGGTAAGACGGCGGAGTTTTTGGGTGTCGAGCTCTTTCATTCGATCCGAGCCGCCGAGAATGATGTTCTGTAAATTTGGGGAAATTTAGAATAATTAAATTTTTTCACAAAAAAAAATACGGGATTTTTTAAAAAATTATCCAGAAAAATCAAATTTTTTTCATGAAATATTCAGTTTTTGACACACATTTTTAATTTTTATGATTTTTAAATTAATTTTGCGAAAACCTGGAATTTGGGGAAATTTAGAGTTATTTATTATTGTTTTGGAATAAAAAACCGGATTTTTCACATGAAGTTTAGTTTTTTTCTTGAAAATTTTTCGAGAAAAAATCAAATTTTTTTCACGAAATATTCTATTTTTTTTTAGTTTTGAAATCCTAATTTTAATGATTTTTTAATTATTCTTTTTGTGAAAATCTGGAATTTTGGGAACATTCAGAGTCACTTATTATTTTTCGGAATAAAAATCCGAATTTTTAACATAAAATTCAGTTTTTATAAATTTTTTTTCGATAATTTTGGGAGAGAAGACTGAGTTTTTGAATTTTTTAAAATTTTTTCACAATTTTCCGTATTTTAAAAAATTCAAATCTAATTTTTGTAGACTTTTTCTCGTGAAAATTCGTTTTTTTTGAAAATGTTGAATTTTAATAAATTTTAGGAGGAAGTGGGAAATCTTTTAAAAAATTTGAAATTTCACAAAACATTTAGGTTTAAAATTTTTTTTTTGTAAAAAAAAATTAATAATCGACAATTTTCCATAATTTTTTTTCCAATATGCGGGGATCACTGTAAATTCGAGGAAAAAAATTTTTCAAACGTATTTTACAGTAATTTTTTGACTATTTAAAGAAATTCGAAATTGATATTTATCAGCTTTTTTTTGTGTAAATTTGAAAATAAAAATCACCAATTTTCCCCCCAATTTTTTGGAAAATTTGTGAAATTGTTTTTTTTTTGAAAATTAAAAAAAAAACCAAATTTTTCACAGAAATCACTCAAAAATCTGAATTTTTAATTTTTTCTTTAAAAAAATCCGAATTTTTCGAATTTCCACGCGCCAAACCTACCATAATCTCAGCTGGCGTCAAAACCCGATGACAACCATCAATTTCACACCGAATATTGAATTGTTGCTCGTCGATTCGCGAACGAATTTGTGTGTTAATACAGGTACGACACATCACGTGACCACACTCGAGACGATAGAAATCATTGGAGATTCCGGTTTCTGCGGTGCAAATTGGGCAGACGAGATTCGGGATTTCTGGAAGAAAATGGACATTTTTTTGGGGGGAAATTTAATCAATTTTCAGTATTTTTCATTTTAAAATTTATTTCTTTCTCTAAAAATTTCTACAGAATTTTATCATAAAATCTGATTTTTATTAATTTTTTTAAGGGTTTTTTAAAATCAATTTTCGCGTGAAAATTCTTAATTTTAGTACCTAAATTTTTTTAAAAAACCTCTTAAAACCGGTTTTTTTTTGAAAAATTACTCAAAAAAATCATTTTTTTTTTCTAAAAATTTCCAATTTTTTCTTAAGAAGCTACAAATTCTATTTTACCAAATTGTGTCTTTTTTGTCTGAAAATTCAAACATTTTTCAAAATAAATAAATTCAAAATATTTCCGTTTTTCACAAACAATTTTTGACAGAAAAATCGGAAATTGTGCAAAAAAAAAAGGTTTACTCCGAAATTTTGATGGTTTTTTGAAAAAAAATCAGTTTTCAAAACATAAAAACCTCGAAATAAACTGAAAATTTCACCATTTTTTGCCTGAAAAATTCGAAATTCGACTTTTCCAATTTTTTTTCGATTTTTACCAAACTTTGACTTGAAAATTCACTTTTAAATAGACCAAATAAATTTTTAAAATGTTAAAAAATTCAATAATTTTCCATTTTTCACCATTTTTTGACAGAAAAATCTGAATTTCCCAATTTTTTTTTCTGATTTTTCCGATTAAAAAAAATCGATGTTCTACCTTCCGCCTCGCGATTCCTGGTTTCTCGCTTAAAAACCTCATTGCTCAACGTCTCAAGTAGCTCGATAAGCTTCTCGTACGCCTCCAACGATCCTTGAAAATCCAAACATTGACTTTCCCGGTCCATATAAAGCTTCTGAGCGCCCAACTGTCTCCGAATCTTCTCAACAATTCCCGGCGAAAGCAGCTCACAACGAACTCGATCATTCAAATGTGGGAAGAAGCATGGAATCCTGGATGCGACGAGAATTTCAGATTTTTTCTGGGAATACGTCTCCAACTCTTTCAGAACCTCCTCAGAATCATCGCCGAGGACACTGATAACTTCACGATATTTATCAACATCCAAAAGCACGTGATATTTTCGCTGAAGACTTTTCACCCATTGTTCTCCAATTCCAAACGTCATTTCGGGACAATTTTCAGTGGAAAACTCCTTTGGACTCATAATTTCCAGAATCTGCGTTGCGAACAGTTGTATAGCATTTTGGCTCCATCCATGAACTCCGATCACTCCAGACTTGCTGTTTGGAGTCCATTCTTCAAAGATTCGAACCACGTAGTACTGGGCGTCGTCTTGCATCATTATCGGATCCTCTTGTTTCGTGAGCATACAGAATGTGGCACGTAGCTTTGCGTCGAGTTGACGAAGTTTGGACGTTACGACAGCACGGGCGGCACGGGTTACGGTGAACGAGCGGCGGTAGAATGGGACGAGTTGGGGCTGCAAAATTTTAGGGAATTTAGAAAATTGTTGTTCTTTTTGCTTAAGTTAAGCTAGTGTATTTGATTTTTTTTTTTGAAAAATCAGAACATTCAATAGATACCGTTGTGAAAAAATTCAAAAAAATTTCCTGATTTTATATTAATTTTTTTAAATCAAGAAATCCATGTTAAATTCAAACGACAATTTTTGCATGATAACCGTGCCGCAGGTGTGTGGATTTACGAGATTAATATTTTTAATTCATTTTTATTTAATTCTCATACCGATTTTCCAGATTTTTCTCTTTTTTTAAGTAGTTTTACATTGAAATTTTTGTGATTTTCATTAATTTGTGACTTTTTATTATTGAAAACAAGTAAAATTATAATTTTATTTGTTTTCAGTAATAAAAAGTCATAAATTAATGGAAATCACAAGACTTTCGATGTAAAACAACGAAAAAACGAGAAAAATCAGGAAAATTGATATGAAAATTAAAAAATTATCATAAAATCAGGGATTTTTAAATTTTTTAACATTGATATTCGATATCAGGAACCGTTAGCGCTCCTTTAATTCCGATTTTTGAGCTAAAAATACGGTGCCCCTCGGTCTCGACACGACAATCTTTTGTTAATTACGAAGTGTACCTTTAAAGGAGTACTGTAATGTTTAATTTCTGTGAATTTCTATAGATTTTTTCGTTCGAAATTACAGTAATCCTAAAAGGCGCACCTTTTCGAAAATAACAAAAATTGAGACCGCGGGTACCTTAATTTTGGCGCAAAAATCGCCAAAATTTTTGAAAATAAAAAATAAAATTTCTATAGCAAAAAATCAATTTCCGCATGAAAAAGTAGTGAAAATTCAATCTTTTTTTATCTTAAACTTTTTTCAATCCGATTTTTTTTGGTTTTCCCTTTAAGCAATTCGAAAAATGTCGATTTTCAGCGGTTAAATTCAATTTTTTGAATATTGAAGTTTTTAATTCGACAGAAATCCAGAAATCCCTACTCCATCTCGATCAGCGGCATCAGTGCGGAAAATCGGTTCAATTCCAGCGATTCGAATAACGTGCTCTATAAGTTGCATTCCAACGGTGACATTCTTGAAATAAATCGTAAAAAGTTCATCCTCCTGAATCGCTCCTCGTCTCTCACGTGCAATTTGCCATGGAACATCAGGTCGTTCGAGCACCACACTCATCATCGAACGGGCTCCAAGGCCACCTTGAAGCTCCTCGATCCATGGTGCATCGATGGGATGATAGATTCGATTGATATGAGCAATTTTGTAGAATGCAAAGTTGATAATTTTGAAGAAATCTCGATTTTTCGCCTTGAAACAGCATCGTTTCGCGTGCGACTGCCACTGCACAAATGAATTGACTGATTGAAGTTGGAAGAAGTTTTCTTTGGCGATTCGTCTCACAAACCACTCTCGAGACTCGTATGTTACCAGGTGACGTGGGAAGTTTTGGAGAACCATCTGCAAAAAAAACAGGGATTTTTAGGGGGTTTTTAGGAATTTTTTAGTTTTGAGAAATATCTAAATTCTCATAGCCAGGAAATTGCAAAAATATTTAAATTTACAATTTTGAACGGGGATTTTTCTTTGTTTCTTTTATTTTAAAAAAGTAGTCTGTAATTCAAAAAAAAACTTTAAAATTTCGTCTAAATGCCAAATTTTCTGGCTAAAATCTTGACAAATTTCCATTTTTTGGTCAAAATTTTGGCTGTAATCACTTTTTTTGGTAAAAATTCGGTTAAATTCACATTTTTCTCGTTAAAATTTCGGATAAATTCCAATTTTTCTGGTCAAAATTTCGGCTAAATTCCCATTTTTCTGCTTAATTTTTTCTCACATTTCTCACATTTTTCTGGCTAAAATCTTGGCTTATTTCCAATTTTCTGGTCAAAATTATTGTTGAAATCACATTTTTCTGTTTAAATTTTTCGGATAAATTCCATTTTTCTGGCTAAAAATTGGGTCAAATTCCCATTTTTCAGGTTAACATTTCCGGCTAAATTCGCATTTTTTCTGGATGAAATTTTGGCTAAATTCCAATTTTTCTGTTCATAATTCCGGCTAAATTCCCATTTTTTTGTTTTTTACGTGGTTTTTCTAAATTTCAGAATATTTTGGATATTTTTAAAGCAAAATTCACCATTATTCAGTCCTTTTTCAATATTTTTGTTGGTAAAAAATTTGAATATATATCTTTTTTATTCCTATTTAATTATTTGTTTTGGAAAATTAAAAGAAATCTAATTTATTTTGTCAAAATTGTTGAATTTTGGCAAAATTGTCAGTTTTCAAACAAAAAATCAAAACTTTTATATTATATGGGAATTTTTTTTTAATGTTTAAATTAAATAAAAATCATTTTTTTTAAATAGTTTTTCTTCTTCTTCTTCTACTGTAAATTTTTGAAATTTGATTTTTTTTTTCTTAAAAAAATAATAAGGGGGTTCAAATTTCGTGGAAAAACCTGCAAAATTTTCCAATTTTCATCTAGTTTTCGAATTTTCCTATTAAAAAATACGGTTTTCCCCAAAAAACCATACTGTTTTCAAAGTGATATCATATTTCGCTGCCGGATCACACTCCATTTTTCGATTGAAATAAAGAACCGAAAGTCCATGAGAAGTGAACGAGCTCTCCGCGTGCTTCTTGTCAGACTCATTTCGCACCGTAACAGACACACATTCAATGTGTTTCGGTGTATTCGAGTATTTAATATAGAGATTCAAATCCTCATAGGCTTCCCGATAAAATTGCATTGTATCACAAAAAAGAGCATCCAAGAATTTGATGGAATTATCTGCTCTGCCAACAATTTCGTTTCTTTCTTCAATTGAGTAGAATTCGAGAACTCGAATTGCTCGGTGAGCCAAATCATTTCTCTTGAGATTCTTCTGTATCCAAAGCTTCTCTGATTGCTCCAACTTTCGATCGAAACGTAGCGGACATCTCAAAAGTCTCTCGTAGAACACACGAGCCGAGCATTTCGTGAATTCCGTGTACTTTTCGTCGAAAACCAGCGCAAACTGCGACTCGGATGACTTTTGAATGAGCGTCGGCATTTCTTCACCGTGTCGGAATCGAATCGCGTAGCCACTGTTCGGCGCGGCGAGTAGAATCGGTGGAGACGGAGCAGCGGCGGAGCCCAGCTTTCGGCGGATGATGTTCTTTGTGTATTCTGGGTCGCCATCCGAGTCGATGAGTAGGTAGGCGGTAGGCGTGTTGTTGAAGGTGAGGTATTCGCAGCGACGCTTGTTGAAATTGATATTCTGGAAGGAAGGAGGGAATTGTTGAATTTATTGGGAATTTTTTTAAATTTTGAAATGACTTTTTTCTTTAAAATTCAAGAAAAATAAGGAAAACCCATGAAATTTTGAATTTTGGCAGAATTTCCTGTTTTTTGTGATTTTTTTAAAAATTTTTTAGTAAAACTCTCCAAAAACCCTTCAATTTCTGTTTTTTTTTTTGAAACTTTTAGCGAAAATTTTGAATTTTCTCTAATAAAAGTTAGTGGACCACATTTTTTAAAATTAATTTCTGCGATTTTCATCGATTTTTTGAACTTTCTGAAAAATTTTCTGCATTTTTTCCCAAACAAAATTTTTAATTTCTGATTTTTTTAAACCAATTTTTTTTAAAAATAGATTTTTTCCGATTTTCCCAACAAACCTCTCTGTGAATCCGTCGAATATCTTGTGGTCCGAGTGGCCAAACGACACAAAATTTAAGCCAAAAACGAGTTTTCATGTTAGCGGCCCGGCCGACAAGCTCTCTGGTGGTTTGCTCGAACGCGGCGACGTCGATTTGTGCGGTGGAGCACGATGGATTGGTGCTTACGGTAGTTGACACGAGGGAACGTCCACAGAGAGCCTGGCTTGTGTCTTGGGACTCCTGGAAAAAAACAAAAAATTGATTTTTTTTTTGAGAAAATTTGAGAAATAAATTCGCATTATCTTCACTTTTTTTCTCATTTTCAGTGTAATGGACAATTAAAATTTGCTACTAAAAATTACTCTTTAGACCCTATTTATGCTCCTAATACCGAAAATCAATGCGAAAAAAATCAAAAAAATTTCCCTGATTTTATATTAATTTTTAAAAATCCGAAGATCCATTGGTTTGTTAAATTCAAACGACAATTTTTGCCTGATAACCGTGCCGCAGGTGTGGATTTACGAGATTAATATTTTTAATTCATTTTTATTTAATTTTCATACCAATTTTCCAGATTTTTCTCGTTTTTTTTTTTTCGTTGTTTTACATTGAAATTCTTGTGACTTTTTATTTATGAAAACAAGTAAAATTACATGAAACAATCGACCTTCTGCTGGAGATAGAATATTTCATGTAATTTTAATTGTTTTAATTAATAAAAAATTATAAATTAATGGAAATCACAAGAATTTCAATGTAAAACTAGGAAAAAAACGAGAAAAATCGGGAAAATCGGTGTGAAAATTAAATAAAAATGAATTAAAAATATTAATCTCGTAAATCCACACAACTGCGGCACGGTTATCAAGCAAAAATTGTCGTTTTAATTTAACAAACCAATGGATTTTCGGATTTTTAAAAATTAATTAAAAATCTGGGAATTTTTTTTGAATTTTTTCACATCGATATTAGGTATCAGCAGTATAAATACGGTGAATAGAAAAATTTTCGTCCGAAAAAAAAAATGAAAAATAGCTTCTGATAATTTATAATTTATAATTATTTAGAAAATCGTTTTAAAAATTATGGAAATCAATTTTTTTCGTAAATTTCAGGAAAAAACTCTTAAAACGGCATTTTTTCCGGAAAAATCCTAATTTTTCCATATTTTTTTTTCAAATTAACTGCAATTTTTCAGGGGGAAAACAGGATTTTTTTTCAAATTTTTCAACAAAAAAAAACCCTACATTTTGATAATATGGTACGGTAACATTCTTCACAACACTTGGCCATTCTACTGCATAACGGAGCTCTCTGGATGTTGTGACCGGCAGATAGTCACGTTTTTGCTGGCGATTCTCAAAATGTGCACGAGCGATGTCCTCTTTTGACGCTGAAAATTATAGATTTTCAAATAAATTTTGGAATTTTTCCAATTTTTTTTGTGGAAAAAACCTCAGGTTTTTAGCGTTTTTGGGTGAAAAATTGTTTTTTTAAATTTTAAAATTTTTCAAGTCAAAATTCACGATTTTCTGAATTTCTGAAATTTTCAATTCGAAAAATTGTCTGAAAATAATAAGAAAAAGTGGAATTTTTCTCGAAAAAAAATCTAAAATTTCAGTTTTTCCAATTTTTTTGTTGAAAAAATCTCAGGTTCCCACCGTTTTTGAGTCAAAAATTTATCTTTTTGATTTTTTCCAAATTTTTTTAGCAAAAAAAACATTCTTAATCGATTTTCGTCGTTTTTCCAATTATTTTTATTAAAAAATCACCGGGTTTTCAGCATTTTTTTATAGAAAATTTGACATTTTTAGTGAAAAATCGTCAAAAACCATTTTAGAAAAAAACAACGATTTTTTTTAATGCCTAATTTCGTTAAAAAATTTTTTTAAGTTCGAACAAACTGAAATTTTTCGATTTTTTCAATATTTTGAGAAAAATTTTTGAATTTTCTATCCAAAAAAAAGGGTTATTTTCCAATAATTACTGAATTTCTCCGATTTTTATCCTAATTTTTCTCGTATTTTCCGGAATTTTCATAGAAAAACGCTGAAAAATTCTGGTTTTTCTAAAAAAAATTGCAAACTACTAACGCGGCTCATCGTCCCACGGATCTCTTGAATCGACGACAAACGCGAGTTGTGTCAATGGTATGATCTTCTCACTGCGGCGCTGTTTTTTGCCTTTAGCCATGATGGTTTTTGTGTTGTAATCTGGAAGATGAAGGGAATTTTTAATGTAATAGGCGAGTGATTTGAGTAATTGTAAGAGAGAGAGTGAAAGGGAGAATTTGAAAAAAATCGGAAAAAAACCAGTGGAAATTCAGCGAAATTTTCTTGGATTTTTTGAAAAAAAAAGTCAGAATAATTGCAATTTTGGGGACAATTATTGTAAAAACTCGCAAAAAATTATTTGTTTTTTGAAATATTATTGCTTATTTGGACTCAAAATTGTCTAAAAACACTGAACAATTTTTGAATTCTCCTATTTATTTTGGTAGCCTGAAAAGCCTATTTTTTTAAAAAATATGGTGTAGTCGAAATTAAAATTGTCTCCGAATTTTATAATGAAACCTCTTGCAAACTTCTCAAAAAAAAGTTATGGCGGCTCAAAAAATGACCTAAAATTAGTTAAAATTTGAAATTTGACTTGTCAGCGGCTGGAAACAATTTTTTTGAAATAACCGTCAAATTTTAAGTATACACATTATCTTGCGTTTTCAACTAGATTTAGGTACATTTAAGGCAATTTTACCAAATCTGGTAATTCATCGACCTTAAATTTACCTAAATCTAGTTGAAAACGCAAGATAATTAATTTTATGCCAAAAATTATACGGTAATTTCAAAAAAAAAAGTAAGTTTCCAGCCGCTGACAAGTCAAATTTCAAATTTTAACTAATTTCAGGCCATTTTTTGAGCCGTCATAATTTTTTTTTTGAGAAGTTTTCAAGAGGTTTCATAATAAAATTCGGAGACAATTTTAATTTCGACTACACCATCTTTTGAAAAAATTAGGCTTTTCAGGCTCACTAAATTAGGAGAATTCAAAAATTGTGTACTTGGAAAAATTTGAAAAACGAGACCTCTATGTAACGAAAACTGACGGAAAAGGTGAAAGAAAGGGAGGGTGAGGGTGGCAATGCGAGACACGAAAAGGTTGCAAATTCTATGAAAATATGTAGAAAAACGGGAAAAATTCAAAAAGACAGTTTTAAGTGTTTCCGTCTTGTAAAAAATCCCTCTAAACATTTCCGGCAAATCGGCAATTTGCCTAATTGCCGAACGGAAATTGTCGCCCATCCCTGGTACATGGCGCAGGGACCTAATTGATTGATATCGATAATAAGATTAATTTTATCTTATTGTTAAATTTGTTTTAACAGTATAGAGTACTAATTTACACCGAGTTACGGGAAAATCATCTCAAAATATGTAAATGTGTTGAAAATTCCGAACATTTTCCGTAGAAAAGCGAAGAAGATTGCATTATGATTCACAATTCGTGTAATCATTAAAACCAACGATCTACCGAACTAACATTCGCCATACAAATGGAATATTGTATACCTGGCAAGAAAATGGAAATTTAACAAGTTACAGAACACATTTGTCGGGAATTCGAGAATCTAACTTCTATAATCGCAGGGCTTTTGGAATGATAATTTCGTATATCAACTCAATAGCGATGTACATAGAAGAAAGTTCAATTTCAACGGTTTACGATTTTTCCGTTGAAAATATACCGATTTATGCTTTTTTCCGTAGAAAAAAACCGATAATTTTAACATCACTCATGCACATCGTGCGTCGTGGAATAATAAAATCGAACGATGAATCCAGCCAACACACGATCAATAAAGCCATTTGGGACGTCCATCGTCACACCTTTCACAATGGTTGAGGCACATTGATGATGTGGCAGTTAACCATGGGAAAATGGCAGGGTACCAAGTATATGTACAATGTCGGGAAATCATATGAAAATTGCATTCAAATGATTTAGAAGAACGTATAAGATCAGTGACTTAGGTATGTTTCCAGTAGAAAATTAACCCGTTTAGGAATTTTTTAGAAGAAAATTCATCGATTTAGGTATTTTTCCGTAGAAAATTAACCCGTTTAGACATTTTTTTTAGTAGAAAATTCACCGGATTTGGTATTTTTTCCGTAGAAAATTTACTCGTTTAGGTATTTTTTCACTAGAAAATTCACCGGTTCAGATTTTTTTTTTCCGTAGAAAATTAATCGATTGATGCATTTTTCCGTAGAAAAATCACCGGTTTCGGTATTTTTCCGCAGAAATTTCAGCGGTTTACGATATTTTTCCGTAGAAAATGCATCGGTTTAGATATTTTTTCATAGAAAAATCACCGGTTGGTTTCGGTATTTTTTCCGTAGAAAAATCATCGGTTTCGGTATTTTCCGTAGAAAATTCACCGGTTTAGATATTTTCCTGTAGAAAATTCATCGATTTATGCATTTTTTTCGTAGAAAAAGACCGATAAATTTAACATCACTCATGCACATCGTGCGTCGTGGAATAATAAAATCGAACAATCGATAAAGCCATTTCCATAAATCGCCACACCTTTCACAATGGTTGACGTGGCAGTGAACTACGGGAAAATACAGTGCTCCACATAATGATACGGCCACCCCCAAATTTTGGTATAACTCAAAACTGGGTTGAGATAGCAAAACATAGTTTCTTGTGAAAATGTTCGCTGTACTGGCTAACTTTCAGATAAGTATTGGAAATATACCTGAACCGTTCGTAAAAAAAGATAGACCATTTTTTCATGAAAAACCATATAAAAAAATCCACAAAATGATACGGCCACCCTTGGTTTTTGTTTTCCTTTTTCGTTTTTTTTTGCAATTTTTTTTGCTAAACGCTATGTTTTTCATGTTCGTTTGTGTTTTTACAGCTATGGGTCGTGGAATAACTTTAACTTACTACGAAAAAGGACAAATTGTGCAAAATTATCTCAAGGCTTCTCGGATCGTCAGATTTTTCGTGATTTGAAACGTTTGAGAGATATGATCACTCGATATGCTTCAAATCCTGCCGCTTATTGCACCAAAAAGTCTTCTGGTCGCCCATCACTCCTTTCTGGTAGAGACAAGCGAAAAATCGTTCGTCGAGCATTCAATTGAACAGTGACTTGCTCGAAAAGTAGGAGCGAGATGAACCTGCTAGTGTCTGTTGAGACCGTACGTCGTGTCCTTCGAAGTCCCAGTTTATCAAAAGACGAAAATTAATAAAGGCTAATTTCATTACCGAAAAACTCTGCCAAAATCGTATTCAGTTTGCTAAAATCAGCCAGAGAACTAACGGAGACAAGTGAGGGTTATGGTATAATCATTCAAGCCCAGTTTTTGGTTTCAGATCATCTTTTCTTTTCTCAAATCGTGCCAGTAATCACGGTAGCCATCAGGACCATCACAGTTAAACTTTTTCTCGCCACTGAAGATGATCTGAGACCAAAACATGAGATTGAATGATCATACCGTAATCCTCACTTGTCTCCAGTTAGTTCTCTGGCTGATTTTAGCAAACTGAATACGATTTTGGCAGTGTTTTTCGGTAATGAAATTAGCCTTTATTAATTTTCGTCTTTTGATAAACTGGGACTTCGAAGGACACGACGTACGGTCTCAACAGACACTAGCAGGTTCATCTCGCTCCTACTTTTCGAGCAAGTCACTGTTCAATTGAATGCTCGACGAACGATTTTTCGCTTGTCTCTACCAGAAAGGAGTGATGGGCGACCAGAAGACTTTTTGGTGCAATAAGCGGCAGGATTTGAAGCATATCGAGTGATCATATCTCTCAAACGTTTCAAATCACGAAAAATCTGACGATCCGAGAAGCCTTGAGATAATTTTGCACAATTTGTCCTTTTTCGTAGTAAGTTAAAGTTATTCCACGACCCATAGCTGTAAAAACACAAACGAACATGAAAAACATAGCGTTTAGCAAAAAAAATTGCAAAAAAAACGAAAAAGGAAAACAAAAACCAAGGGTGGCCGTATCATTTTGTGGATTTTTTTATATGGTTTTTCATGAAAAAATGGTCTATCTTTTTTTACGAACGGTTCAGGTATATTTCCAATACTTATCTGAAAGTTAGCCAGTACAGCGAACATTTTCACAAGAAACTATGTTTTGCTATCTCAACCCAGTTTTGAGTTATACCAAAATTTGGGGGTGGCCGTATCATTATGTGGAGCACTGTAGTAATGTAACAAGTTACAGAACCTACCAACTATGTCGGTAATGGGGAAGTTTGCAAAATTAATGATAGTGTAAAAAAGGCATTGAAGATGCAAAAATAGTACATTTCTTAATGATACCACTGGAATTCTCCTCAAAATTTCGAAAAATGGATAAATTTTAGCTGAAATTTTTCATTTTTTCATGAAATTTCAAATTTTGCCAACTGGAATTAATTTTTATTTGGATATATCACTTCGTATTGCATATTTGTATCGTCTATTTCATACTTTTGGGAGCACGAAGGTAATTTTTGAGCAAAATCTACTGAAAATGCACATAAATCAATGTAATAAACGACTGAAAGGGCTGAATTTTAAACTTTAAACTGAGGAAATGTTCGAAAATGAGTTATCAGTAATTTTTCCCTTATCAGCGACCATTTCGATGATGAAATCGCAGGAAATTCTGATAATTTATTCAATTTAATGGCATTTTTAGTGATTTTCAGCCATTTTCTAGTCAAATTTCCCGTGGAAATGGCAATTTTTCGTTCAAATAATCAAAAAAAGCTTGAAAATCAGCAAAACTGCTTCGAAACAATCGCAAAAATATCGATTGTAAACTCAAATTCCATAGTTTTTTCACGGGTTTTCTTCGTTTAAATTCGATTTTGGCCTAATTTCTTTGAAGAATTGACGAGAAATGGAGTTTTGAGTCACAAAACATGCGAATTTCATTCGATTTTCCCGTGGAAAACTGAATAATAGCTGAAAATGGTGATAGCAGCCGAGAAACATCGATATTAATGACAAAAATCCAAGTTTCCGCAAGAAAAATGCACTGGAAATCGAAATTCAGCATAAAATGAATGAAAAACAGAGCTATAAATCAACAATTCTGTAAAAATGGGCAGAAAAATGCAATTTTTTAGGCGAAAATCTATAAAAAACGCCTAAAATGATGCAAAATTCGGCGAATTCTCAGGATTTTTGGGGGTAATTTCAAGGAAAATGGCAAAAAATTCTCAAAAATGAATAAAAATTGAGGATTATTTGTGAAAAATGATGTAAAATTTTGCGAAATCGGAAAAATCGCGCGCGCGCGCAAAAAATAAAAATCTGAAGATTTTCGAAAAGTCGCTGCGAGACCCATGGCGCGCAAAATCGAAAATTCAAAATTTCAAACATTTTCGAGCGAATTTTAACGCATTTTAACGCAATTAAGAGGAATTTCCAAGAATTTGAGGACAAAAATCAAGTTTTTAATAATAAAAATCAACGGAAAACCTAAAAAATGTACAGAGAAATCTGGAAATCGGGGTTCTCAGGGGAAAATTGAGGAAATTACATTAAATTTAGACGATGGATTTCAATGAAAATTTGTATTTCAGAGCCGAGGTGGTCTTCTTCACGCAATTCCTATGTGTTTGGTAGTGAATCACGTCGAACAGTGGCTTCGAGTGTGCCTTGGATGCCGCGGCCATCAGCTTCTCCTTCAGCACAACTCTGGAAATGACGAAATTAAAAAATTGAAAAATTAAAAATTAAAAAATGCATACCCAATCCTCATATTAGTATCATCATCATTACAGTTTTTAGTCCAGACGCTGATCTTCGATCCCTGTCCTCTGACGTTACACACCAGCCCACAAATCGACTCCATATCCTTTCCGAATTGCTCGCCGATCAAAGCCAAGAGAATTTCCAGCCAAACGGCGTCCAACACTTCGGGAGTCTTTCCCTTGTTAATGATAATGAGCCAACGTCCACCATCCCAGTTTTCCGGAGCCTCCCATTTCGGCTGAATATCGTCACGGAAAACGTTGTAATCGCACAGATCGTTGAGGCCACTTGGTGGAAGGATAGCTTCGTAGAAAGCCCAGAATTCCGGTACGGTGTTGAAGGTGTACACCTTTTTCAGACGATCCTGCCAAGACGCGTTGCGATCATCGTTCAAGAACCACCACGACCAGTTCCGCTGCAGAGGATAGATGGGTGTCGTCAATTCAGTCATATCCTGGAAAAAAATTCGATTATTGAAATCAGTAAACAGAGAGAATTAATTAAAGGTGGTGTAGTCGAACTTTTTTAGTGCCTTAGTAGACTCATAATGGTCCAAAACTACCAAATTTCATAATGAGACTTCTCAAAAAATTTCCAAAATTTTTTTATGGCCAGTTAAAATTTCGAAAAAAGTGTTGACCGCCCAGTGTAGCGGGTTGGGGAGCCGCAACTGGGGTCAAGCCGGAAGAAGAGTCTAAGAGAGAACTGGCGTTTGCAGAGTGCCGAGCGAAGAGGAGGATAAGCGGTGTGAACGAGAGATCAACAATGGGGTACGGTCCTTGTGTGGTGAGATGTAGGAATAGACCGGCGTTTAGCTCAATCTATGGTGATTTCCGTACCCTGTACCGCCGGAACAGTGGCGAGCGGTTGGGTTTTGGAACGTTTGGTCTCAACCTGTAAAGAAAGCCGGTGTAAGTTGACGTCTCGAAAAGTTCCGCAATAAACGATTTTTTGTTTCATTTTTCCCGAATTAAAAAACATAAACTAGCCTTCGAATCCTTTGGCTTAGTGTCTGCCTTGAGGATAAGCGGTGTGAACGAGTAACACAAGATATTACCATGAAACCCCATTTATTAGCTAAAGAATAATAGAAAAGGGAACTGTCGATTAGGGAATAGTTATCATGTGTCATTAGCGGATGTTAGCATCTTCCGTGTAGGAACATTGCTATACAAACGGCTAAAGCGGTTGATAAACTATTAAGGGAATTTATTAAATATAAAAGAATTAATTTATAAAAGAAAGGAAGGTTCCGCTGGTGCGGTGACGAGACGAGTGAAGGGAGTTGAGGAGCGACTAATTTAGGCCAGCGAATTAGGATGAGCAAGGAGGGCGCGCGGTGAGACCCGCGGCGCACACTCGCTGCGAGACCATTGAGCTTGGCAGGAGATTCAAATGAGGGCGCGCGTTAGATTAGAGAAAGGGGGAGATAGAGCGACTGGAAGGAGCGGTTTATAGGTTTTCTGGTACGGCGAACACGATGGGAGTATTCGCGAGTGTCTCAGAGTACCAGATAGTTGGGAGATGGGACCATCTCACAACAAAAAGTGCCAAATTTTGCTAAAATCTGAAATTTCGCACACATTTCTTTTTGTCACAGCTGCTGGATTTTAGTTTTTCTAAAATTATCACCTTTTAACCCTTATTTCGATAATTTATCCTGCGGAAATTCGTTGATTGAGACAACTTTTAGGCCGATAGGCATCCAATTTTGATCATTTTTGGATGCCTATCGGCCTAAAAGTTGTCTCAATCAACGAATTTCCGCGAGATAAATTACCAAAATAAGGATTAACGGGTGATAATTTTAGAAAAACTAAAATCCAGCAGCTGTGACAAAAAGAAATGTGTGCGAAATTTCAGATTTTAGCAAAATTTGGCTCTTTTTTTTTTCGAAATTTTGACCGCTCATAAAAAAATTTTGGAAATTTTTTGTGAAGTCTCATTATGAAATTCGGTAGTTTTGGACCATTTTGGGTCTAAAAAATCAAAGTCTCAAATTTTGGTCCCCACCTTTAAAGGTGGACTACGCTCAGTGGGGAAATTGCTTTAAAATATGCCCATGGAACCACAATGACCGAATATCATAGTAAAAAATTCAAAAAAATTTTCTAGATTTTATATGATTTTTTGAAAATTGAAAAATTCTCAGTTTTCCCCCCTAATTCCTATTTGAATTTCCGCCAATTGAACTCGTTCGTTGGAGCGCGCTTGCATTATTTTAATTAATTAATTTTATTTATTCTTTTTTCTTATTTGACTGATTTTCTTCATTTTATATGTTTTTTCATCGGAAAATGAAAGAAATAAACAAGTCAAATGCGATATGTTTGTTAAAAAGTAACTGAAACTGCGTGAAACTATAAAATATAACAGTTTCAGGCATTTTTAGTTACTTTTTAACAAACATTTTGCATTTTTCTTATTTATTTTTTCGATTTTCTGATGAAAAGAACATATAAAATGAAGAAAATCAGTCAAATAACCAGAATAAATGGAAATTTTTTAATTAAAGTAGTGCAAGCGCGCTCCACCGAACAAATCCAATTGGCGGTAGTTCAAATAGAAATTAGGGGAAAACTGAGATTTCTTCAATTTTCAAAAAATCATATAAAATCTAGAAAATTGTTTCGAATTTTTTTACTATGATATTCGGTCATTGTGACCTCATAGGCATGTTTTAAAGCTAATAAAAATGGACACGTGGAACGAAAAAGTGATGCAAAACGGCGAGAAAAACCAGAGATTTTCAGACTGATCTCTGAGAAGCCGAAAGAAGAATTCTGGGGAAAACGCCAACTGTAATTGTGCCCTAAATGACGTGTCATTACAAGTTCACGGGGAAAATGGAATAAATTTTTAAAAGATAAATTTTCCAGAATTCCACGTTTCTTGCGTTGGTAGAGAAGCCGCGGGCTCTGAAAAACTAGTTTTTTGTTCGAAATTTACGTTTTTTTCTGATTTTTTTCGGTAAAAATTGAGGAAAATTGACGATTTCCTCTAGTTTTCAATGTTTTTTAACCGAATATTCACATTTTTGCATCAATCTTCTCTCCGGGGAACTGCTAAGCAGCGTTCCAGGCTCCTCAAATTTGTCGAAACACTGAAGAATCGTTGAAAAATTCGACTTGTCATGGAAATTTCGGCGGATTCTGCAAGCTTTTTGTTATTATTATTACAAAATATTGATTAAATATCATTTTCCGAGTTCTAAAACATAACATTTATAAAGTTTATTGCTGAATTCTCAAATAAAATGGAAAATAAGCATTAAAAAGTGTAAAAATGTTGAACAACGACGCTCCGAAATTCCACAGACGCGTGTTGTTTAGCGTAATAAGAATTAATTCTTTGAAAATGGACAGAAAAATGCGTTTTTTTTTGGTGAGAATCTGCAAAATCCAACGAATTTCGAGATTTTTTGGCCGAAAATTCATGGAAAATAGCAGAAAACTGTCAAAAATGAGAATTAAACAATTTCAAATATTTTTCAAGCGAATTTTCACGCATTTTTCAAGAAATTTGAGGACAAAAATCACCTTTTCATAGTAAAAAAATCAACGGTAAACCTAAAAAATGTACAGAGAGAAAAGGAAATTCGAGATTTTCAGGGGAAAATTGAGGAAATTCCGGCAAAAAATTATCAAATTATCATGATTTCGGCACTCGCTTGTCGTCGACGAACTTCTTGACTTTTTGGTAAACCTGACAGCTTTCCACGTCTTCCGGCGGGCTTTTCTTGTTGGAAAGATAGTAGAAGAGGTCCCATTCCATGTGTTCTCCGTTGATGAGCTTATCGTAGGCCTTCAGCTCGGGCTCGCTCATTTTTTTGAGGTTTTGCTCGGCAAAATCGCCCAGGAGAATGTCGTTTTCCAGAATTCCACGTTTTTTGCTTTGGTAGAGAAGCCGGGCTCTGGAAAATTAAATTTTTGTTCAATTTTTCCGGTAAAACTTGAGGAAAAATTAAAATTTCCCTCAGTTTTCAATGTTTTTTCACAGAATATTCACCTCTTTGCATCAATCTTCTCTCCGGGAACTTCTGCGCGTGTCAGACTCCTCAAACTTGTCGAAACAGTGAAGAATCGTTGCAAAATCCGGCTTGTCATGGGAATTTCGGCGGATTCTGCAAGCTTTTCGTTATTATTATTGCAAAATATCGATTAAATATCATTTTCCGGGTTCTCAAACATCAAATTTATAAAATTTATCGCTGAATTCTCAAATAAAATGGAAAATTAAATGCAAAATGCATTAAAAAGTATAAAAATGTTGCAACGACGCTCCGAAATCCCGCATACGCGTGTTGTTTAGCGTAATTAAAAAACCCAATTTTTTTCGATTTTAATTTTCAATTTCCCTTCAAAAATATTGATTTTCGCCCAATTTTGCTGTTTTTCATTACTTTTTTCGAATAAATATCCAATTTTTTCAGCTATGGGATGGGTTCCCGACGAGTGGAGCATCGATCACGACACACTAATAGATGCCGGAGGCTACGTACAAAAGCTGAAGCTCTATCCGTACTTTGATGCGGCGCATTATGTATTGGTAAGGTTTATATGTTGATAAAAAATGTGTGATTTTGACGGGAAAATTGCATAAAAGCTGGGAAATTCAAATTTTTTGCAAAAAACTGCCCGAAAAAACGAGGAAATGCGTGAATTCGTGTTTATAAAAACACCAGAAAAATCAGATTTTCTGGAGAGAAATTTGTCTATTTTCAAGAGAAAAGCCAGAAAACTTCCAATTTTCTTAGTAAAAAAATCGAAAAACGCTATTTTTCAGTAGATTTTTACCGAAAAACATGACAAATCTTGCAGACCTGCCTCTCCGTCCGCCACGACTTGGGACCAGACGCCATCTCATTCTCCCGTAAGCACCCATTCTCATGCTGGCTCTCCTGTATGCTCATGTCGTTCGCCGGCAGCTTCCTCTCCTGTTTTCTGCTCGGCGAGCCCATCATCTCACCGCTCAAACAGCACGCCGACATACTCCTCGGCTCCATCGTCTGGTACCTGGTGTTCTATTCACCGTTCGACGTGGTTTTCCGGCTCGCCACGTGGTTTCCCGTGAAGCTCGGGCTCTCAGTGCTGAAAGAGGTTCAACGGACGCATAAGATTGCTGCGGGGGTGAAGCACGCCGTCAGGATCTACCCAGAGTCTTATTTGGTGCAAATTCTTGTTGGAGTCGCGAAAGGAGCCGGCTCAGGCGTTGTAAAGATCGTTGAGCAACTGGCACGTGGCACATGGCACCCGACGAATCATGAAATTCTTCGGCCATCGTTTACCACAAAAGCGTGTGTTATAGCGTCTATTGTGTTCACTTTGGAACGGCATAGTATGTATGTTACGGCGCCACACGATTTGGTGTACTTGGTGAGTGTGGATTTTTTGGCTGAAATTGCTTGAAAACTGCATTTTTCGGTGAAAAACTACTGAAAATACGAGTAAATTAGCCCCGGAAAACTGCATTTTCAGCGGAAATCAACCGAAAATTGACCGAAAATCTTCAGTTTTAGATCAAAAAGGGCTGAAATTGCATGAAAATCCTAGAAAATTGGTCAGAAAAGTGCATTTTTCGGTGAAAAATAGCCGAAATATCCCTGAAAATCCGATAAAATTTGTCAGAAACCTTAGTTTTCAATGGAAAAAGGCTGAAAATAGTCTGAAAATCCAAGAAAATTGGTCAGAAAAGTGCATTTTTAGGTTAAAAATGACTGAAAATTCCAAAAAATTGGCCGGAAAACTGCAGTTTTAGATGAAAAAGGCCTGAAATTGCCCGAAAATCTTTGAAAAACTGTCCAAATTGGCAGGAAAACTAAATTTTTATGGTAAAAATGGTTGAAAATTGGCTAAAAATTTGAATAAATTGGCCGGAAAACTGCATTTTTCGGTTAGAACAGGCTGAAATTGCCCGAAAATCCAAGAAAATTGGCCAGAAAACTACAGTTTTAGTTGAAAAACGTGGATTTTCAGCCTACAAAAGCTCTAAAATTCGAAAAAATTGGCCAGAAAACTACAGTGTTAGGTGAAAAAAGGCTGAAAATCAAAGAAAATTGGCCGGAAAACTGCATTTTTGGGCGAAAAAGAAGCTTAACAAATGAATTTTATGTGAGAATTTCGATTTTCAGCCCAAAAACTCTACGAAATTGACAATTTTTTCTAGTTTAAGCCATAAAAAGTAGATAATTTACCTTTTTTACGAACAAAAAATCGATAAAACTTGAAATTTTAACCAATTTTTTCTCAATTTCAGTGCGTCGTCGGATTCTTCATCTACTTCAAGCTGGCTTCTCTGTGTCTCTCCGTACATGATGTTCTGATGCCTATTGAGAATGTTCTTTGTGCAGTTTTTATGGGCGGAATTATCGATGCTTTTGCAAAGTAATACAATAAAATGGAGGAAAAATCGAATTTTATAGAAAAAAAAAACGAAAAAAATCGTACAATTTCCGCCTAAAATTGAAGTTTTTCAAGCAAAAAATGCTAGAAAGCCACGAAAAATTGAATTTTCCATATAAAAATTTGAAAAAATTCAAAAATTTTACAATTTCAGCTCGAAAAATTCCATTTTTCATGAAAAATGCATGAAAAACGCAAAAATTTTTAGGAAAAAAAACTTGCAAAAATGTGATTTTTCGTTGCATTTTTCATATGAAAATTTGATGAAAAATCTGAAAATAATACAATTTTAGCTCGAAAAGGCGCTTTTTTTGAATAAAATCATTGAAAAATCTAGCAAAAATGCAAAATTTGGACCTAAAAATCGAAATTTTTAAAACGAAATATCTCAAAAATGCGATTTTTCGTATTAAAAAAATGTACAATTTTAACTTAAAGTTGTAGTTTTTGAGGAAAAATGTCAGGAAATCTCATTTGTTTTGCTCAAAAGCCACGAAAAATCGCATTTTTATATGAAAATTCAATAAAAAATCGAAAATTTGCGTTTTCCGAGCAAAAAAAGCCTGAAAATATTACAATTTTTGCTCGAAAAATACGAAAAAAAAAATCGTAGTTTTTGGTGCAAAAATTCAACTCAAAAACCATAAAAAATTGCATTTTTCATATGAAAATTCGGAAGAAATTTCGAAAATATTACATTTTTAGCTCGAAAAATTGCATTTTTCATGTGAAAAATGCTCTAAAATATTAATTTTTGGCCTAAAAATCTGAATTTTAGCTCAATTTTTCCACTTTTCCCCCCAAAAAATCCATTTTTAACCAAAAATTTTCCATTCCAGAGCCGTCGACGCCACAAAAAAAGCCATACACAGTAATCGTGTACTATCCGAGGAGGAAATTCTGTCAAAAGAGCGGGAAAAAGTGCTGAAAAAGAAGAAGCTGCTCGCCCAAATGTCCAATGGCACGGATAAAAAGAATAATTGATCTTTCTTTAAAAAATAATTTCTGTGAATTTTCATATTAATCCCCTCGTTTAAAAAGAGCCAAAGGCTCATTTTTTCCCTATTAATTTTTAATTTTTTTGCAGTTTTATCACCCCACTTGCCATCCAAAACTCGCCGCTTTATCCATGTTTCTAGTCACTAAAAATTTATAGAAATTAGCAGAAATTTCTGAAAAAATCGCAGAAATTTGCTGTAAAATTTTGGAAAAAATTCGGAAAATTCTGAGAATTGGAGCATTTTTTTCCCGAAATTTTTATGAAAAATTGGGAAATTTCAGCTAATTTTTTTCAAAAACTAGTCAAAAAATTTTACAGCATTTTTCTTTTTTTTACCCCGTCTAGATTCCCATTTACTCTTTAAACAAATATTTTTATTTTCTAACAATTTTTCCAAATTTTCTCCCCATTTCTCTCGGCCGGGTACTAACATTTTACTTGAAGTATTACGTTTTTTTTGTTTAAATAATTTTATTTTTTATTTTTTAGAGCGATTTTTTATTGTAATTTTTTTTGACATTCAGTTTTTGAAACTGTTTTATATTTTAATTTTAATTTGCGAAATTTTCAGATTTTTTTCCGAAAATTTCGCTGAAAAATTTAAAAAAAATTATTCAAAAAATTGGAATTTTCCCGAATTTTTAGAAAAAAAATTTGAAATGTTTTCATTTTTTTTTAATTTTTTAAAAATTCAAAAAAAAATCAGATTTTTAGAAGTGATTTTTTAAAAAATCTCAAAAAAATTTATTTTTCTGATATTCCTCCAATTTATTCCAAAAAATTTAATCCAAAATTATCAAAAAAAATATTTTAAAATTCGAAATTTTTGATTTTACCAAAAAAAAAAATGTTGCACTTTTTTTTTGAAAAAATTGCAATTTTTTGGAATTTTCAAGAAAATTCCAATGAAAAATTCCTTTTTTAAAAATTTTTTAAGTAAAAAATCACAAAAAATTCAAATTTACTCCGATTTTCTCGAGAAAATAAAAAAAATTCGAATTTTTCTTCAAAAAAATCCGAAAATTGGAATTATCCCGAATTTTTGGCTGAAAAGGTTGACAATTTTTTGAAAAAATTGCAGAAAAATTGGAATTTTCAAGACAATTCCATTAAAAAATTCCCTTTTCTATAGAAAATCACAAAAAAATTCAAATTTACTCAAATCCCTTCTTATTAAATTTAAAAAATTTCCGAAAATTGGAATTTATTGAGAACATTGCAACAAAACTTTGCAATATTTTTTCGAATTTTTCAAAAAGAAAATCCGAATTTTTAGCTGAAAATTTAAACATTTTTGAAAAAAAAAACCCCCCCAATTTTTATAATTTTTCACTAGAAAATCTGAAAAAAACCCAAAAAAATTTCCAGAATGCACCTGTCGCTTGATCTCAACGATTTCCTAAAAGTCGACCTCACCCGGCTCGCCGAGGACGACGAAACACACCAAAAGAGCACAAAAAAGCACACAGAACTGCTCATCGAGCTCATCGATCGGAAATCGACAAAAGCTTCAGCTCTCGCGAGAAAAGTGATCCGTTGGCCAATTGGACAGACTCTTCCAACTCAAATTGCTTATAATAATGGAGATGAGCAACTTTTGATTGTTGGACCAACTTCTGAAGCTCTTCTTCCAATGCCGTACGGTTTTAGTGGCTAGAATTTGGAATTCGGACAAAAATTTGGGATTTTAGCAAGAAAATTTCAATTTTTTCATAGAAAACTGTAGAAAAATCAATTTTTAAAATTAAAAAAAAAAAGTAAAAGTCCGAAAAAAAATTCTCTCGGAAAATTCTACAATTTCTAATTATCCGGGAAAAACCCTTCTAGAAGTCGAAAAATTTAAAAAAAATAGAGAAATTTTCAACAAAAAAAAGGTTTTCAGCAAATTTTGAATCTGAAAAAAAAATGAGGTGTCATGAAAAGTTTGAAAATTCCAAAAAAAAATCCGAAAAAACGGACAAAAAACCATTTTTTTTACAAAAAATAGAGTGAAAAATGCGAATTTTTCGATAAAAAATTCTAAAATTAAAAGTTAATTTTCCAGAAAAAATCACAAAAAATGTATTTAAAATTACTAAAAACCTTCTAAAACCTCCAATTTTGTTTTGCATTAAAAAAAAGAGATTTGATTTTCCTGAAAAAATTATAAAAATTTCAATTTTTATTGCAATTTCCAAAAAACATTTTTAAAGCCAATTTTGAGTCAAAAAAAAAAATTTAAAAAATCAAAAAAATGGAGTGAAAAATGCTAATTTTTCGATAAAAAACCCAAAAAATTTCCAATTTTTTCGGAAAAAAAGCTTTTATCGAAAAACCCGAAATTAAATTTTTAAAAAATTCGATTTTCAGTGAATTTTTAATCCGAAAAATGTTCCAAAAAATACTAAAATCTCATTTTATTACAGCAAATCAAAAAAAAAATTGTTTTTACACAAAATAGGTATAATTTTTCTAGGAAAATCGAGAAAACTGTAAATTTTTTAGCCAATTTTGAGGCAAAAAAAAGAAGTAAATGAAGTAAAAATGCAAATTTTTCGATTTTTATTAAAAAAGTTACTTTTTTAGAAAAAAAAAAACAAAAAAGCTCGATTTTCGACCATTTTTGAATCTAAAAATCACAAAAAATTGTATGAATTTCTTTCAAAAACTGTCTAAACTCGATTTTAAGCCAATTTTTTGAATAAAAAAAAATAAAAATTTAAATTTTCTTCAGAAAATGTAGTGAAAAATGCTAATTTTTCGACATAAAAATCACATAAGACCTCAAAATTTCTTTCAGAAAATCAAAAATCGACGCTCTAACAGCGACAGCCATCGCGAAATCGGGTCCCACCACGAAAACGAAAACGTTCAGCTCATTTGCCGTCAATCCAATCGATACATTTGACACGAAATCTCTATTAAAATCAATTCAAAATTGTATTGAAAATCCGGAAAAAGAGAAAAGATGGAAGCAGCTGAGCTCGAAACTTGACGAAGAATGCTCCAATGGAGAAGCTGCTGGAGCTCTTTCGGCTGTTGAGCAGTCTCAATTGCTCACCGCAATCCGCCGCTACACGGATGACGTGGATTCGGAGCCCGAGACGCTTCATGTGGTGCTCAAAGCGATTGCCACGTCGAGAGTGCTCTCTTTTCGAAATGAGGACGGTTTTTTGAGAATGTGCATTGAGAAGCTGAAGAGCAATACGGAAATTGTGGAGCATGTGCTCGCCGATGGAGCACGTGTTGTGTCGGAATTTATTTTGGCTGAATTGTTGAAGCTTGCTGCTGGGTATGGAGATGACTATGAGCAAAAAATTTAAAAAAAAAAGAAGCAATTTTTCCTATGAAAATACGTACAATTTTCACCTAAATTCGTAGTTTTTCGAGCAAAAATTGCGAAAATCTCACTTTTTTTTGCTCAAAAGCCACGAAAAATAGCATTTTCCTTAGAAAAATTTGAAAATATTCGAAAATGTACGTTTTCCGAGCAAAAAAGTCTGAAAATATTATAGTTTCAGCTCGAACAATCGCATTTTTCGAATGAAAAAGCGCAAAAATCGTCGTTTTTTCGTGCAAAAAATGCGAAAATATCACCTTTTTTTTTTGCTCAAAAGCCACGAAAAATAGCATTTTGCATAGAAAAATTTGAAAAAAATACCAATTTCAGCTCGGTAGCTTCGAAAATTTTCGTTTTCCGAGCAAAAAAGTCTGAAAATATTACAATTTCAGCTCGTAAAGTCGCATTTTTTTTAAATAAAATTTATGAAAATTCTTAGTTTTTCGAGAGAAAAATCCACGAAAATTGCATTTTTCGTATGAAAATTTACAGAAAAAATTTAAAAATTGGTGTTTTTTCGATCTGAAAACACCAACAAAAAAAAACTGAAAACTTTCTGGAAAAAAGAAAAATATCGCATCAAAAATTGCCTTTTTTTTTGAGAAAATCCAGAAAAATAAGTTTTTTTTTCGATTTTCTCTGAAAAAGAGAAAAATTTTTTGGCTGTTTTTCCATATAAAATCCAAAAAAACAAAAATTTTACTATTTTTTATAAAAATATAAAATCGGATATTTTCCAGATTTTTTAATTGTGTTTTTTCAAAGAAAGTTTTAAAAAAGGGCATTTTTGAAAGGTTATTCCTGCTTTTTTTCAATTTTCTCTGAAATCAACAACAAAAAACGGAAAAATGTTTAATTTTCTCAGAAAACAAATTCAAATAAATGGTGTTTTTTCGATCTGAAAAACAGCAAAAAAAAAGTGAAAATTTTCTGGAAAAACAGAAAATAACCTACCGAAAATTTTGCGTTTTTTCCATATAAAATCTTTAAAAAAAAGGAAATTTTTTAAAATTATTTTTCGTGTTTTTTTTTCAATTTTCTCTGAAAACCACAAAAAAAAAAACGAAAAAATGTTTAATTTTTTTCTGAAAACAAATTCAAATAAATGGTGTTTTTTCGATCTAAAAAACGCTTTAAAAACTGAATATTTTCTGGAAAAAAGAAAAAATCGTACCAAACATTTTTTCTTTTTCATATTAAATCCGAAAAAAAAAACATATTTTTCTTGAATTGAACTAAATTGGATTTCGGAAAACGAGAAATTTATGAATTTTTAATTTTTAATTTTCTGTTTTTTTTTTCGATTTTCTCTGAAAAACGCCGAAAAAATGAACATTTTCCGGAAAAAAAGAATAAATCTAACAAAAGGCTTAACGTTTTTAAGAAAAAATTAAAAAAAAAAAAAATTTTCCGGAAAATTTTACGATTTTTTGAAAAAAAATATTGATATTTTCAGATTTTTTGTTAAAAAAAAATCAAAAATTCCGAAATTCTCGAAAATTGGCTGTAATTTAATCTAAATTTGACAGAAAATTATCGAAAAATTATCGTTAAAAATACGAAAAAAAAATTCAAAATTAGTCGAATTTTGTCAATTTTTCTCGAAAAAATTAAAAATAAAAAAAACTAAAAAACTAAGCTTTTTTTTCCAGAAAACCGTCCGAATCCGAGCGCCGAGCCCAAGTGAGCCAAGTTCTTGCCCGTAACTTCTCTAAAATTCCAATGACCGAAGCTTGCGGAGCCGTGCTCTCCGTCACCGAATCCATCGAAATTATGACAATTCTCACTGAAATCTACCGTGAATCACCGGATATTTCCATCAGTTCAAAAGCTCTCACACTGATTACTGTACTTATGGATGCACATGGTTCACGTATTGTATATGAGGATAAACTTCATCACAAATTCGCTGCGATCAGCAATTTTATTATTGAAATGGTACGGAAAGTGCTGGAAAAAGTGATTTTCCGCTGAAAAATTGGCCAATTTTAGGCTTAAAACGATGAAAAATGTGAAATTTTGAAGGAAAAGCCATAAAAATGTGGAAAAAATAAATTGAAAACGACTTTTTTTTTCTGAATTTTCCGTTTAAAAAACTGACTACAAATTCAAATTTCTCAGAAAAATTTGGCGGGACTTCAAATTTTAGTTTTATTGAAAAAAAAATTAGAAAATTTATTTTCAAAAAAAAAATCAAAAAATCTCCGATTATTAAAGAAAAAAAAAGAAAATTGTAGAAAAATCAATTTTTTCAGCAGAAAATTTATCTAAAATTCGAAAAAAAAGTGGAAAAATTGCAATTTTCTTTGAAATCCGAGAATAAAATTGTTCGATAAAAATTCGAATTTTGATGATTTTTTTTTTGGAAATTTTCCCGAAATTTCTACAAAAAAAATTGAGCAATTTCTTTCAAAATTTTCTACTAAATTGTTCAGAATTCAGTGATTTTCGGGGTTTTGGCGCGAAATTTGAATTTTATTAAAAAAAATTTTTTTTTAATTCTCCGAAAAAAATTCTTATTTTCGCCAATTTTCAAGAAAAAAATTTTTTTTCTTAAATTCAAAAAAATTGAATTTTTCAGGAAATATAATCTTTTTTTAACACGAAAAAATTGCGAATTTCAGAAAAACATTTTTTTCAAATTTCCCAAAAAAAACACTGAATTAATATTTTTCAACAATATAATTTTTTTCACAATATTTCTGAAAAATTACTAATTTTTTTGTAAATTTTTGAATTCCCGCCGGCAGAATTTACTGATTTTTTCAAAAAAATTTCAGTTAAAATCGATAAATTAGCTGATTTCAGATTAATTTTTTTGCCGAAAATTGTCTGAAAATTTTACGAAAAAAAAAAATTTATATTGCAAAATTGAAAAAAAAAATCATAAAAAATTTAGCGTTTTTCAAATTTTTTAAAAACTAATTTTCATATCATTTTCTATAATTTAAATCTATTTTTTCTATTTTTCCAGCAATCCCTAGTCGGAACCTTCGCTCGACTTGAAGCTGCAATCGACGAGTGCTCGGATACCCAGGCAGCGAATAATGTTGTGATTCGTATGCATCCAGTGGCTCATCCCATTAATTGGTAGAAGAAAATTCGATTTTTCTGTTTTTTTTTCAAAAAAATTGGCTAATTTTGTGATTTTTAGCAATTTTCTGAAAAAATCGTTTTTTTTTTCTCATTTTTAAATTGTTTTCCTTGTTGATTTGTTGTTATTCATTTTGTTCTGGAAATTTTGAATTTTACCTCATTTTTTAAATAAAAAAATCTGCGAAATTCTGAACTTCTTTTGTTGAATATCCGGATTGCTTCCAATTTTTTATTTTTATTTTTCTCCATTTTTTTTTTGATTTTTTTTTTGTAATTTTCGGTTTTTTCCAGGAACTTGGAAAACGCCATGCGAGGGATTCAAGGATTCACGAAAAGGTAATAATTTTTTTACGAAAAAAATGCTTTTTTGAGTGCTCAAAATTGGTTAGATGAAATTTATTAAATAAAAATATGGGAAATTTTTATTTAAAAAATTTAAAAAAATTTAATTTCCAAAAATTTCAGCGATTTTTGAAAAACAAATTGTTTTTAGCTCTAAAGCTCGATTTTTACCCTGAAAATTATTATTTTTTTGATTGAAAATTTCCGTAATTTCAAAAAAAAAATTTAGAGTTCAAAAATGGTTGAATTTCAATTTTATCATCAAATTTTTATAACAAAACTTGCTTTTTTGAGTAAAAAAAAACTAGATTTTCACTGAAAAATTCCCAAAAATCCAGTTAAAAAGTTGCCAAAATCCGCCCACACCTGTTCAGCAACATTTTTTCTTTAGTTTTCTTCAATTTTTTCCTCCTCGTTCTCATTTCCCGGGGGTTCGGCACCGCCGGAAAAATTAGTGTTATTCTCTTTCTCATCTCCTCTTCCTACTCACTCACTTAGAGCTTAACAACATCTGTCGTAGGCGCTTCCCGCCTCCGGCGGGAGGCTTGCAACCGATAGCCCCGCCGGGCGGCTCCGAGAGCTCCGAGATCAGTGTAAAGGCAGATCTCTCTCTCTCTCTCTCTCTCTCTCTCTCTCTCTCTCTCTCTCTCTCTCTCTCTCTCTCTCTCTCTCTCTCTCTTTCTCTCTTTCTCTCTATTCGACTCGGCTCATTGGCAGAGCATTGATATCATTGGCTCTTTACGAAACACACACACAATAAATACAGATATCGGTTTTTTTGTTTACTTTTTCGTTTTTTTTTTTTTTTAATTTTTAATTTTGCGGAAAATCAACATACGGTTAGAATAACGTTTCAGCTAGTCGAAACATTTTAAACAAAAACAAAGCTTACACCCGTTTTTTATACATATCTATAAATATTTATTATGTACACGTGGAGTCAGAATGTCTTATTTCGATTTGATCTTCAAAAAAAAATGCGGGAGTTGAGACGCAGACATCTCATCTGTTTTTGCATGGTTAAGAGCGTGTTGACGTCACAATTTTTCTGGAAAAATATTCCCGCATTTTTGTAGATCAAACTGTAATACGACGACAGCCTGACACAATGTGTATGTATGATTTTGAATGCCGAAATCATACACGTAAAATAGTCCTCTACTTATACAGTCGTTATTACGGTATACCCATATATTTCCACATTACACTGTAATGTTGAGCAATAGTAACTATCTAAAAATTTGTCATAGCTTAAATATTCTGAAAGTACTGTATAATTTGTATCCCTACTAAGTTCGAATATTTAAGCTATGGCAAATTTTAATATAGGTACTATTGCTCAACATTACAGTGTAATGTGGAAATAAATAGGTATGGTATACATTTAAAAAATAAATATAACCCCTGAAAACACGTGAAAATGAAACCGTCTGAACATTTTGGTGTAAAGTTATTCACAAAATAAATTTATTAATTAAGAAGAAAACCCCGATTTTACCGAAAATTGCCAAAAATCAGAGGGGGTGCTATAGAAGTTGGACGGCCATTTTTCAGATATTTTGACCTAATTTCCGTGATTTTTGAGATACCATAATAAAAATTGGGGAGCATAGGTTTTTCAACATTTGCTATCGAACTGCACTAACACTTTTTCAAAAAACATTTTGAGAAGCTCCAAACCGCCAAATTGGAGGGGGGTGCTATAGAAGTTGGACGCACTGTATATATATATATATATATGTATATGCGTACAGGTTATTTATGATTTGTGTTAATCTAGCATAATAAGCAATTTAATGAATACTTATTAAGCGTTATTAACAAGGCAACTAATAAGAAATTCAACCATCTAGCTAGCCTAACGAACTAAAATCCACAATGAATACTTTGCTAGTTAGTAATTATTTTGAATAAAATATTTTGTCATTAGATGTTTTTCGAGCTGCCTACTTAGGGTTTTATACAGAAATTTAGAAAATACTTAAGCTATGGCAAATTTTAGTATAGGTACTATTGCTCAACATTACACGAGCTTCTGAAGTTGGGTTCGAGACAATTTTCCTGTCGCTCCATTAATTTCCGAATTATTAAATAAAATATGAACTTATTTTAGCACAGTAATGGCAAAAAATATTCTTAGGTCTAAGTCAAGCATATTCTCTGGAATACATTACTCAGACAACCCTCTTTATTTCTTCCATACGAAGTAGAGAGAGAGACAGAAAAAAAAATGAAATTTCGTCACTCTTGCACATCTCTTATGTATATTCAAAAGAGAGTGTGTGTGCGCGGCAAGATATCCGACGATAATCTTCTTCTGCAATGGCTACTTTTTCTCCGTTTTTCCAATAGAGCAGAGATTCTCCCAGCTTGGCTCGTTTCTTAGTTTTTGAGCTTTCAACTTATAAAGGGAATAGCAAACGTCCTGGAATTTTAAATTCAATAGGATATGATATAATTGATTGTTTTCTCATTCATTTGAAGCAGAGTTTCGATTTCTCCGGGAATTCCAATTCTCGAACAATTTCAGAAGCAAACTGACTTGATCATTCAAAAGTTTAGAATTATTTTTTCAAAAAAAATCAGCATTTACCCCAACAAACGCCGCCATTGACGTAAATGCACCTTCCTGATATCTCTTATTAATTCTTATCAGCTAGAAATCTTATCATCACCAGAAAATAAACGTTTCTATGTACATGTGATTTCTGTAACACTCTAATTATAGCACTATTTTTTGAAGCCTGGGGGCAAACAAAATGGTTTTTTTTTAATTTTGAATTTTTGGAAAAAAAATGTAAAAATTTTTTTTTAATTTGCCAAAAAACGTTAGAAGGGTTTTTGCCACTTTTCCGCCAAATTTTATCGGTTTCCCTTCTGTAATTTAAATTATTTATTCAAATTACAAATGGAAAACCAAAAAATCACAATGAATTTGATTTTTTTGTTGCAAAATTAATAAAAAAAAGAATTTTTAGAAAAATTGACACGTGGTGCCAGGCTGTCCTATTACGGTTTGATCTACAAAAAATGCAGGAATTTTGTCCCAAAAAAATGTGACGTCAGCACGTTCTTAACCATGCGAAATCAGTTGAAAACTCTGCGTCTCTTCTCCCGCATTTTTTGTAGATCAACGGAGATCAAGCCGAAATGAGACACTCTGACACCACGTGTATTGAGACTTTTCTGTCATTTATTTCAAAAAAAAATTTGTAAAAAATCGAATTTTCTGAAAAAAATTAATAGAATCTTTTACATTTTCATAAAATGATTTTTAATTTTGCCAAAAAAAAAAATAAATTTTGAATTTTCCAGATCAACGTTTTTTCCGATTTTTTACGAAAAAAAAAAACAATTTTTCCTTCCAATTGACAAATTTCGGATATCCACCCAAATTCTACATCACATTTTCAGGCCGACGACCTGCTCAAACGATGGTGGTGCCGGAGAGTTTTCAGCTCGATCAGGAGATTCTTCTCGACGCCGGTGCTCAATTGCACCGGCTCAAGATGTATCCCTACTTTGATGTCGCGCATTATCTGTTGGTTAGTTTCATAATTTTCAAACTTTATTCAAATAATTCGGAATGATAGATTCTTTGGTGAACTTTGGTTTTTTTTTTTGGTAATTGGGATTAATAAAATCAAAAAAAAAAGTGATTATGCCTTCTTCCACACCGTTGCCATATTCATCGTATTCGTGGTCTCCTCCCAATCTGGCCAATACTTCTCCTTGATACGGATCACATATTCCATCACATTCGGAACCTTCTCGTCGATGTAGGCACGGATTTCCGGGCTGAATTGTGGTGTGTAGATGAGCTCGGCGAGATGAGCAAATGCGGTCACATCGATCTGGAATTTGAAGCTTAGTAATCTGTCCCATTACGGTTTGATCTACAAAAAGTGCGGGAATTTTTTGCCCAAAACTATGTGGTGTCGGCACGTTCTTAACGATACGAAAGCGTCTCTTCTCCCGCAGTTTTTTTGTAGATCTACGTAGATCAAACCACCTGGATGCTCGAGTTTACACCAGAAATCGGAAAAGTTTTCCGATCATCTCTAGGACACGGGATCCATTTTTAACGTCCATCCTTGAAATGAAGTACTCCGTTCTACTCAGGTGGTGTCAAAGTGTCTCATTTCGGCTTGATCTACATAGATCTACAAAAAATGCAGGAGAAGAGACGCAGAGTTCTCCACTGATTTCGCATGGTTAAGAACGTGCTGACGTCACATTTTTCTTTGGCGAAATATTCCCCCGCATTTTCCGTAGATCAAACCGTAATGGGACAGCCAGAACCTGCCAAGCCTAATCACTCACCGTCTTGATGCTGCTTCCGAAGAGATACGGCTTATCGCCCAACTGTGTCGAAATGGCGTCCAAGTCCTTCTTCGCCTGATCCAACACCTCCTCCCTGGAGAAAGTTCCCATTCCTTGAGCGGCAGCACGTCCGCGAACCTTTTTCGTGAAGCTTTTGACGATAAAGTTCTTGAATGCGAACCCCTTGATTCCGGTCAACAAACGTCCGAATCCGGTGTCAGTGGCTAGCCATCCAAAGTCCTGACCGCGAGAGTACAAGCTCACCCAGCACAGATGATGCTCGAGAAGTGCGAAGAATGCTCGCGCGATGGCCTTGTCGGAAGCGGAGAGATCCTCGAGATCCGACTTGTGGAAGTGCTCGGTCAGATTGTCGATGATGATGGTGCTGTCAGCGTGCTGGCGACCGTTCAGCTCGATGAATGGGATTTGACCGCGAGCCGACATCTTTTTGAACTCGTTGTTGATGTTCTGAAAGTTGATGGGTTTAACGCCGTCAGGAAGGCTAGGAGAGCTCAGCAAAAAAGCAATAGCTGATGCAAAAGCCGAATTTTTGAAATTTATTCAATTCTAAGTTGGATCTTAAATGGGTTTCTAAAGACCGAATTGACACTTGATCTACAAAAAATGCGGGAATTCCCCCCCCCCCCCCCCCAAAATGTGACGTCAGCACGTTTTTAACCATGCGAAATCAGTTGAGAAGTCTGCTGCGTCTCTTCTCCCGCAATTCTCGTGATCTACGTAGATCAAACCAAAATGGGACACTCTGTCACGTTAAATTGTCGATTTTTCCACGTAATATCAGAGTGTCTCATTTCGGCTTGATCTACGTAGATCTTCAAAAAATGCGGGAAAATGAAACGCAGAGTTCTTAACTGATTTCGCATGGTTAGGAACTTGCTGACGTCACATTTTATTAGGGCGAAAAATCCCCGCATTTTTGTAGATCAAACCGTGAATTTTCGACTTTTCTTGTTTTGCCCTCACTTACCGTGTACGGAATATCGGCGACACGCAAGAACGTCTCCACCTTGAACGCGTACGGAGACGGCGATGGAATGCATCCGGCTCTCGGAAACTGCACCAAGTACACGTGATCCTTCTCCCAGTCGCGTTTCGTCAAGTTGGTCGATGGCATCGTCACCTTGAATTAGAATCAAAATTGATCTGGACGATGTGAATGTGATTATTGACAGCGGAATGAGAGATGATAATGATGACAGATAGAGAGAGGAATTTGAAGCATTTTTCTGTATAGGAAGGAAGGAAGGATCAATAAAACACTCAATTTCGAGAGAAAATCAATTATCTCAATTTGGAAATGTTTCAATTTCCAAATCAAAATACGGTTGTCCCAGAGAAGTGAAAATTTCTAATTGAGCACGAAAATGTGGTGCAATGCTACGGTTTGATCTACAAAAAAAATGCGGGATTTTTTTGCCCTAATAAAATGTGACGTCAGCACGTTCTTAAAGGAGGACTAACGGTTCGGACGATTTTGAACGTATAGACCCAAAATGAGCTCAAATGAAATAATTTCGTAATGAAACTGCTCAAAAATTGTTCAAAATATTTTTTTTATGGCGGTTCAAAATTTCGAAAAATTCCACTGATTTTAGCTAAAATCTCGAATTTTGCCTATTTTTTGGTGTCACATCGGTCCGAAGTTGACTTTTTCGGAATTATCATCCTTTATTGCATATTTTAGTAGTTTATCTTATTTAATTTCGTTGATTAAAATACATTTAAAGCCGATAGGTAACCAAAAATCATCAAAATTGGTTACCTATCGGCTTTAAATGTACCTTAATCGACGAGATTAAATGAGATAAACTACCGAAATATGCAATAAAGGATGATAATTCCGAAAAAGTCAACTTCGGACCGATGTGACACCAAAAAATAGGCAAAATTCGAGATTTTAGCTAAAATCAGTGTAATTTTTTCAAAATTTTGAACCACCATAAAACATTTTTGAAAATTTTTGAGCAGTTTCATTACGAAATTCGTTCATTTGTGCTCATTTTGTGTATACGTTCAAAATCGTCCGAACCGTTAGTCCACCTTTAACCATGCGAAATCAGTTTCCGCATTTTTTTGTAGATCGACGTAGATCAAACCAAAATAGGACTCTCTGGTACCATGGAGATGGAAGAGTGAAAACTCGGCCACCACTTTTTTTTGCCGAAAAAAACTTGCCAATTGGTAAAGAAGAACTTTTTCCGAAAAAGTGAACAATCATCGAGAAGGAATTTTCAAACCTATCATAAAGGAGCATTGAAGAGAAGTTAAAAAAGCAAATTTTGGGGGAAAAAAAGTAATTTCCAAACCAATCATAACAATGAAGACAATAACGAAAGCGATTAGTCATGTTTGATTTGTAGGTGCACCCATAAAAGCGCCGGTTAGCTGCTGCAGCAGCAACAAGAGACAAAACAAAACGAAAAAGGAGTCAAGAGAGAGAGAGAGAGAAACTATATGACAGTTTAGGCGAACCTAACAAATATGACCTCCTCCTTCCCGCCACCGCCACCGCCTGAAGGTCGATCTGGTCGAGTGATAGCGGGTAACCTCTCTCCAACCGACTTGGCACATTGCCAAGGTTCTTGTGGGTGAATAGGCAAAGTGTAATGAGAGAGAGAAGGTGTATCGGTGTTCAGTGAATTGGAAGTTTGATGGATGGTACTGGGAAGGGGATTCCGGTTTACATTGGTGATCATGATGATTTATTCATTTATTGAAAAATTGGGGTTTCGGAATTGACAAGTTTTGAAAACAAAAAAAATTGGAACAAAGGAATTTTATTCGATTTTGCCGAGAATTTCACAGGAAGAAGCACGATTTTCCTACGAAACAGAACAACAACAATGAGCAATTTATTGATTTATTAGACTTGAAATTGTCTGAAAACACCCTGAATTTCATAATGACAATTCTTGGAAACTGCTCAAAAAAAGTTATGGCGGCTCAAAAATGACCTAATTAAATTTGAAATTTGACTGAAATTTGTCAGCGACTGGAAACTAACTTTTTTGAAATCACCGTCTAATTTTCGGTATTCAAGTTAATTATCTGGCGATTTCAACTCGATTTATGTAGGTACCTTTAAGGTAGTTTTACCAAATGTACCTAACCACGTAATGCCGGGATGTCATATTACGATTTGATCTACAAAAAATGCGGGAATTTTTTTTCCCAAAAATATGTTACGTCAGCACTTTCTTGACCATACGAAATCAGTTGAGAACTTTGCACATATTTTTGGAAAAAAATTCCCGCATTTTTTGTAGATCTACGAAGATCAAATCGAAATGGGACACTCTGACACCGTATGCCTAAATCGAGTTGGTAAACTCAAGATAATTAACTTGTATACCCAAAATTTGACGGTGATTTCAAAAAAGTTAGTTCCCAGCCGCTGACAACTTTCAGTCAAATTTCAATTTTTAACTAATTTTGGGCCATTTTTTTGAGCCGCCATAACTTTTTTTTGCGAGAGATTTTCAAGAATTTTCAAATTGAAATTTGAAATTCGGTGTTCTCAGGCAATTTTGAGTCTAATAAATTAACAGTAATACGAATTATGTTTCAAAAAAAAAAAACGAAATTTCAACAAAACGTGCAATGTCCATAGTAAATAAACCAACATGACACTACCGCCAAAAATCATCATTTGGCAAAAGTCACGTCTGCAAAGAACCTCTCTCCGATAAGAAAGGCTTTACATGAAAAGTTCAAAAAGTGACGAAAAACACTACAATCTACCCCCTCTCAAGTGTTTTTGCTGAATATAACAAAAAAAAACCCCTGGAAAAAAAGAAGAACGTTGTGTGAAGTTGAGTGGTTTTTGGACACTAAAACGATGTGAAGTAATAATGATGATTGGATTCGGAACAACCCACACTGTGAAAGTACAGAAGTTGAAGAAGAAGAAGGAAATTGAAAAGAAGAAAAAATGCCCAAAAATTGGCCGCTATTTGTTTGTCTCTATCTCCCTCTCTGCCATTGAAGAGGCATTGCGCGCCGCACGGAAGGCATTGCAATTTCGGTTTCATTTAGACGAAAATGTCACCTTATAGGCGTGGCTAGGCGGGGGCCAATTGGTGTCACGTGGAAGTATTTTGCAACGAGAAGATCTCTGGTAGGCTTCCATGGTAGGCAGGCGCGGTTTCAAGGCCTGGCGCCGCCTGCCAGAAACCTGCAAGCCTCGCGCCATCAATTTGAAAACACGAATTGAAAAATGAAAAAAAAAGTTCAAGTATGTTTGAACATAAGGAGCTGATTCAAGCGAGAGGCAGGCGGAGGTCGCCTTAAAGTCAGGCAGGCAAGAGTTTTTCACGCCTACACGGAAGCTGTAACCTCTGGAGAGAAAACCATAAGCTAAGAAATCATGAAATGGATGAATATTGCCAAAGTTGATTTAAATCGATCGTTCTGCAATAAAATATCACTAAAAATGCTGCTTTATAACCAAAAGCTCAACATTCTCATATGCACTTCATGCTCACTGAGCAGCAGACGGCGTCACGTGTGAGAAACATAACTTGTGATAACCGGATATATAAATAGAATTACCTAGCAACAGGCTACGTCTATATTCGTTATACTTCCGGGAGCATTGTCTCAGTGATACATATGAAATAATTCAGTATATATACATTGAATTTCGTAACAACAAGTGGACAAATCTTGAGTCATACTAATTGTTGAAAATTGATGTTTGCAGTATTTATATTGACACTAACTCAGACCTCGTGGAGTTCCAATGACCGACTGAGTCACTGAGAACTACCGAGCAGAGAATAGGAAAATATTGCAAATCAGATTCATAAAAGTTCTATGAAAAAATTGGAATTTTCAAAATTCGAACTTTTAGAAGTACTAATGATGATTGAATTAATTAATAGTAAGTATGTGTATATATATATATATATATATATATATATATATATATATATATATATAACTTCTTGGAAATGTTGAAAGATAATGCACATATTTAAAGCAACAAGTATAATGGTTCAAAATATCCAAATATGCATTCGTCATTAAAATCAATGCTACGAATATAACTCACATCGAATATAGGTAGTTGAAATTACAAAATACACCTATTCATGCAAGACGTTTTTTTGAAAAAATCAGTACTACTAGCAATGCAATTCTAATAGTGAAATTTCGGCAGAAGCGAGCTTGAATTATATGCATGCACTATATATATATATATATATATATATATATAATTCAAGTTTCGATCTACCGAATTGTATGTTTTCCCTATTAGAATTGCACCGATTGATTGAAAACAGTCTTGAATGCAATTTGTTATAAATACATATGCACATATACATACACAATATATACATATCATTACCTATTAATGAAAGACTGTTTTTCAATCAATCGGTGCAATTCTAATAGAGAAACTTCGGTAGATTTAAGCTTGAATTATATGTATATTATATATATATATATACATAATTCAAGTTTCAATCTAGCGAATTGTACGTTTTTCTCTATTAGAACTGCACTGATTGAATGAAATACAGTCTTGAATGCAACATGTTATATTACGAAACCATGAGTTCATTAGAATGCCTACTTTGTGGCGCGGAAGTAGCGGCAGCAGAGAGAACATGCGGCGACGAGAGATTTAGATGCCTTCGCTACGAGATATTCCCGCGCCAAAACGGTAGGCATTCTCATGATCTCATGGTCTCTTAATATATACAATATATACAATATACACAATATATACATATCATTACCTATTCATGCAAGACAGTTTTTCAATCAATCAGTGCAATTCTAATAGGGAAACTTCGGTAGATTTAAGCTGGAATTATATGTATATATATACCTCGCTATATATGTAATATGCACATAATATATACATATACATAACATATACACAAGTTTTTTTCGTCAAAAATCCCCGAATTCCAGATGATAATCGAAGTCCGAGACGACTTGGGAAGTGCTGCATCAATCTTTTCCCGCAAGCATCCACTCTCCTGCTGGCTCTCCTCAATGCTCATGTGCTTCGCCGACGCTTTCCTAGCCAACTTCTTGCTCGGCGAGCCCGTCATCGCTCCGTTCAAACGACACGACGACATAATCCTCGCCACAATCATCTGGTATCTGGTGTTCTACGCGCCATTCGACGGAATCTATAAAATCGCGAAAATCACGCCGGTCAAGTGTGTGCTCGCCGTGATGAAGGAGGTGAAGCGGGCCTATAAGGTGTCACACGGTGTATCGCATGCTGCGAAGCTCTACCCGAACTCTTATATTGTGCAAGTGCTCGTCGGAACCGCCAAAGGAGCCGGCTCAGGAATTGTGAGAACGCTGGAGCAACTCGTACGTGGTGTCTGGCTGCCGACTCATAATGAACTGCTCCGCCCGTCTTTTGCAACGAAGGCGTGTGTTGTTGCGGCTTCTGTGTTGGCATTGGAGAAGAGTGGAACTTATTTGACGGCGCCACATGATTTGGTTTATTTGGTGGGTTTTTGGAGAAAAATTGGAAACAAAAAAATTAAGAAAAATAGTTTAAAAAATTTAATTTTGCAAAATTTTCCAAAAAAAAATTTTTTTTTTTTTGGAATTTTGTTTCCAAAATTCTTATAATGCCAAACATATCTTTTTTCGGTATTTTGTCTTCAAATCCCTAAAAAAATTGTATTAATTTTTTTCTACAATTCATCCAAAAACATTGAGAAAAATTTTCCGAATTAACAAAAAATATACTTTTTTTGAAAATTTATTAAAAATGTTTGTAATGCTAAAAAATTGTTTTTTTTTGGTATTTTGTTTTTAAATCCTAAAAAAATTTTAATGAATAAAAAAAATTTCCTACTTTGTTCTGTTGAAATTGATAATTTTTTGTCAAAATTCGAGAAAAAATCTTGAATTTCTTATCTTAAAATATTTTATTATTTTTTAAAAATATTTTCTCAAAATTAAAAAAAAAAATTCCGAAAAAAATTGATAAAAATAGTCCAAAAATGAGATTTGTTTTGAATTTTGCTGGAAAATTTCGAGAAAATTTTTAAAAAATGTATTCTAATTTAAATAAAAACAAAAAAAATTAGACTCACAAATTTTTTGTGTAAATCCTAAAAAAGCAACAGTTTTTGGAAAAAAAATTCCAAAATATATTTTTGCAAAATTCAAATATTTACAGCTTTCCAATAGTTCTAAAAAGTTTTTTTTTTCGATTTTTAAAAATCTAAATTGTGTTATTTCAAAAAAAAAATGCTACAAAATTTTTTTTTTAATTGGAAAAAAATCAGAAAACCCTTTAAAAACAATTTTTTTTTAATTTAAAAAAAAGTGCTAAAATGCACTTTTTTTTCAAAATTTCCGAATTTTTTATTTGAAAAATAAATAAAAAAAATGCATTTCCAGGTAATCGTCGGTTTCTTTGTCTACTTCAAGCTCTCGGCAGTCATTCTCCACGTCACCGATCCGTTTGCTCCAATCGAAAACCTATTCTGCGCGATTTTCATGGGAGGAATCTGGGATGCAGTGTCACGAGCCCTGGCCGCTTCACGTGATCGACGTGCCGCTGGAGCACATTCGAACGAAAATGGTTCATCGATTTCTACGCCGGAAAAGAAGGATCAATAAATTAATTGTATTAGGCCAATGTGTGTGGAGAATTGTGCAGAATTTGGATGAAACTTTTTCAAGAAAATCGTTCGAAAAAAGTATTTTTTTTAGGAAAATATTCGATATTTTTCCAAAAAAATTGTTGTTCTCCAAAAATCAAAAATTATCCAAAAAAACGATTAGATTAAATACCTTTTTTTTGGGAAATTACGATTTTGGGAATTTTTAAAATTTATCAAAAACTGATTTTTTTTCTCAATTTATTTTTTTAAAAAAATTATTTTTGGAAAATATTCATCTTCCAAAAATCAATATTTAATTCAATATTTCTCAATTTTTTTTTGGAAAAATAGATTTTTAGGAATTTATCGATTTTCTTACCAAATTTTTAGTTTTATAGATTTCTAAAAATCGATAATATTTTAAAGTTATCGATTTTTGGAGAATATCTTAAATTTTGCATTTTCCAAAAAACCGATAACTTTCAATAATTTTCGCGGTTTTTTTTTTGAAAACGTATAATTTTCAAAAAATCGATATTTTCCGAAAAAGTCAATTATTTTTTCGAAAAATATGACAATTTTTGGAAAATAATCTATATTCTCCAAAAATCAAAATATTTTCAAAAAATCGATAATTCAATAGGTCCCCAATTTTTTTTGGAAAAAATAGATTTTTCAGTATTTTTAGACCGATTTTCCCGAAATTTTCAGTCATTTTTTGACAATTTTTCTCTTCTTATTCTTCATCAAAAAAGTATTTGTCTGGTTTTTTTCCGTTTCTTGTTTTTTATTGATTTTTTTTTCAATTTTTTGCTCAAAAACATCAACAACAACTGCCCATAAATAAAAATTATCGATTTTTTTTTTGTAAGAAATGTTTCCCTTTGTGTGCCTGTGTGTTGAAATAATCTCACCGTTTGAAATTACTTACCTGATTTTTTTAAGGCAAAAAAAATAATTTCCAGATTTTCAGAGAATTTTTAAAAAATTTATTTTTCAATTTTTGTGGAACAAATTTTTCCGTTTTTTCTTTAATTTTTATAGTTTTCAAATTTTTCCATAAACCGCCCTAATTTTATCGATTTTTCCTCCAGAATGAGCGGCGACGGGGACTCATCAACGACAAGCTCCGCCGGCGACGGCAGCACTTCAAAGGACAAAATTCCGGCGTTCTCAGAAATTCGAGTTATCGAAGTAAACCGCGACAATTTCGCGAAAATCTGGCCATATTTGCTTGTTTGCATCAAATCCGCAGATTTTACAGCGATAGATTTGGAGTTGAGCGGTCTCGGCGGGAAAGGACTACGTTCACGTGATATCGCTGAGAGATATCAGGCGATTCGTGATGCCGCGCATACTAGGTATAGAATTTTGAGAAAATCGATAATTTTCTCGTTGAAAAATCAATATTTTTATTTGGAATTTAAAAAATCGATTTTTTCGTGAAATTTTTAAAAAAAAATCGATAACTTTGTTTTTATTTAAATCTACAAAAATCAATATTTTTAATTGTGAAAATCGGTAGTTTTATGAAAAAATCTAGGAAAATCGATAATTTTAGTATTAAAAAACTGCGAAAATCAGAAATTCCAGGATCGAAAAATTAATTTAAAAAAATCAATAATTTCGTAAAAATAAATTTGGAAAAATCAATAAATTCGTAAAAAAAATCCGGAAAAAATCGATAATCTCTTTTTTAAAAATTTTTGGAAAAATCGATAATTTTAGTATTAAAGATCTGCGAAAATCAGAAATTCCATGATCGAAAAATTAATTTTCAAAAATTAATTAATTCGTTAAAAAATCCGAAAAAAATCGATAATTTATTGTAAAAAATCTGCGAAAATCAATAATTCCATGATCAAAAAATTAATTTAAAAATCAATGAATTCGTTTAAAAAAATTTCGTTTAAAAAATCGATAATTTTGGTTTTAAAAAATCCGAAAAAAATCGATATTTTCCTTGGAAATTTTTTTGTTGGAAAAATCGATAATTTATTGTTGAAAATCTGTAAAAATCGATAATTTCCTCGAAAAATCTGTAAAAATCGATAATTTCGATAAAAAATTTTTTTTTTGGAAAATCGTCATAATTTCGTAAAAATTCCGAAAAAAAATCAATAGTTTCGTTTTAAAAAATCTGAAAAAAAAAATCAATAATTACCTGAGAAAACTGTAAAAATCGATAATTTCGTAAAAAAGAACCTTTTGAACTTTTTTAGAAATCGATAATTTTTCGGAAAAAAATATGTAAAAATAAATTTTGGAAAAATCAATAATTCTCCCACCTTTTCCAGAAGCATTCTATCCGTTGGAATCGCCACAATGAAGCTGACGCATAAAAGTGAAAAACGTCGAGCTCTTCGCTACGAGACCCAAGTTTTCAATATTCTCACATTCTCAGAAAAACCATTCACAATTGAACCATCGGCTCTTCAATTTCTCGCCAAACATTCTTTCGATTTCAACAGACTTATTCAATCAGGAGTACGATTCCAGGGAGCCAACTGTCCATTGAAAACTCTTTTCCGTGAGCTTCTAGGCTCATCGGCCACCTTCTGCCTTCACAATGGATTTATTGATTTGGCATTTATCTATAAGCAGTTATATGATATCGATTTACCTGACACTCTTGATGGATTCGTTAATAATTTGAGTGATATGTTTCCGGATAACTATCTGCCGGTGGCGGATTCCAAGTATTTGGCAGAGTATCAGACGAGAATGACTGCCTCTTTTTTGGAATATGTGTTCCGGAGAACGTATGTCAGAGAGAAAATTAATTTTTTTTTGAAAATTGAAAAAAAAATGTTAATTTGAAAAAAAAAATTTTTTTTGAAACAATTATTTTTTTTAAATTAATTTTTTAATTTTTCGAAAAAAAATTCTTAGGCTTAACAATTTTTCGAAAAACCGGTTTTTTAAAATATTGTTCTGAAAATCGAAAATTTTTGAATTTTCAGCCAATTTTTTGAACAATTTTTTTCAATTCCTCTGAAGCTTCAAATCCAAAAATTGCAAAATTTAATTTTCAGTCATACTTCAAGTTTAAAATTTGAAAAATCTCATAAATTCCAAAAAAAAATCATACATTCCAAAAAAAAAAAATTGAAAATTTAATTTTTCTGGGCAAAACTCTCCAAAAAATTCCAATTTTCTCCCGATTGAGAAAATAAAAAAATTTTGGCCAAATTTTTTGAAAAAAAATGCAAAAAAATCGTTATAATCAAATTATTACTGGCAAAAAATTAACATTTGAAATTTCATAAAAATTCTTGACAAAATTCGAAAATTTTGAATTTCCCGCCAATTTTTTGAAAGTTATTTTAAATATGTCAACTAATAAAAATGATTTTTTTTTAAATTAAAATTTTCGCAATTTTTTTTGAACAAATTAAAAAAATGTTTTATAAAATTTCTGACTTTCACTTTCAACTTTTCGAAAAAATTTAAATTTCCCGCCAAATATTTGAATAAAAAATAAAAAATTCAGTTTTCCTGCGAAACTTTTAAATTTCAATTTTCAATTCCCACCAAAACTGAAAACATTTAATTTTTCGTTGAAATTTCCACTAAAATGTTTGAACTTTCGGCATAAGTTCCAAAAAACAAATCAAAAAAAAATTTTTTAATCCAATTTTATCCCAAATAAGAAAAAAATTAAATGTCGGAAACGTGCTAGTTCACGTGGTGTCAGAGTGTCTCATTTCGGCTTGATCTACGTAGATCTACAAAAAATGCGGGAATTGCTAAGAACGTGATGACGTCACATTTTTTGAGCAAAAAAAATCCCGCATTTTTGTAGATCAAACTGTAATGGGGCAGCCTGGCATCACGTGGCTAGTTGGGAAATATACAAAAAATTCTTTAAAAAATCGAAAAATTAAAAATTTAGCTTCTCGGCAAAACTCTCCAAAAAATTCCAATTTTCTCCCGGTTTAAAAAATAAAAAAAATTTTGACAAATTTTTTGAAATTTTTTTTTCAAAAATTCAACAAAAAATCAATAATTTCAGGCAAGGAGACAACGAGATCGAGCGTCAAAATAATCGATATCACATCGAAATTTGCTTCCCAAGCTCTGAAAAGTCGATAAAAGCTCTAAAAAACGCTACGGAAAGTGTAGATGTACGTCTTCCAGAAGGATTCCCAGATCACGCGATTCCCATCGATCTTCACATCCACGTGTGCAAATATTTCGCGTATCACGGCTTCTGCCACGCTCGGAACACTGAAAAAGGATGTAAACTGCTCCATGACGTGGATACTGCTATCGATTTACAGAGGATTAAGGAGAATAAGAAGGCGTTCAAACGAAAACGGAGATATAATAATGTGATTGCTGAATCGGTTGCCGAGAAGACGGGCACCGATGAGGAGGCATGGAAGAACGCGAAATTTGAGCAGAATTTGTTGACTCGAGACTTTCGGGAGCTCAAGAGAAATGTGGTTACAGGGCTGCATCGGGCTGGAGTTGATGCTTTTATGACGGCTTTTGCGGTGATTTATCAGCAGAGAAGAACCCTGATGGCTGATAATTCAGTTGATTTGAAGGTGCTTTTTGAAGAGAAGCATTAACAAAGATTGTTTTTAAAGTCATAACATCTATAGGAAATTAGCCGAAAAATTCGAAAAATTTTGTGCTTTTTGAAGAATAAAAGTTTAAAAATTTATAGGAAATTAGTCGCCGTAAAATTCGAATAAATTCAGCGATTCTGAATTTTTTTAGTACTGGATTTGCTTAACTTTTTAAAAAAATTTAAAGATTTTCCCCGAAATCGCCTGAAATGTTCATTTCTTAAAAATCTCAATTTCTGAAAATTTGAAATAATTCGGAATTAAAAAATATTATAAATTTTTGATTATTCCTAAAAATTTTAAAAAAATTAATATCTGAAATTCCCTTAAAATTCCTAAAAAATTTCAGAAAATTTTAAATATTTCTAAATTTTGAAAAATTCCTTTTAAATATTATACATTTTTGAGGCTTCCAATAATTTCACAAAATTAAAAAAAAGACAATTTTTGAAATTCTCTAAAAATTCAAAAAAAATTTCAGAAAATTTGAAATAATTCTAAATTTTGAAAAATCCCTTTCAAACACTTTTTTAAATTAATAATTTCTTAAAATTTATAGAAAGTCTGATATTTTTCGGAAATTCCAAAGTTTTCAGAAAATCCCAAAAATTTACAGAAAATTTCAGAAAATTTTAAATAATTCTGAGATTTAAAAAAATCCCTTTCAAACATTTTTCTCAAAATTTAGTTGTTTCTAAAAAATTTTTAGATCGTCTGAAATTCTTCGGATATTCCAAAAAATGTTAGAAATTCTCTGAAAATTCCAAAAAAATTTCTGAAATTAAAAAAAATCCCTTTTAAATATTATTAAATTTTTGATGATTCTTAAATCTTAAAAATTTTCGGATAATATTATAAATGTTGAAAATTTATGGAGAGTCGGAAATATTTATGAGACATGATTTTTAATTTTAAAAAATCTTGAAAATTATAATATTTACAAAAAAAAATTTAAAAATCGAATTCTTTCAATTTTCAGTTCCTAAACCGCGTTCCACTGTCCGCCAAAGATAAGCCATTGCATCTTCGCCACCGACCGGTCCCAGTTCCACAATCCGAGCAAATTGATGCTCATTTGGAGGCAATGGTGGAGATCAACAAGCAACGGGACTATATTCGAATGAATGCAGCCGCTACAGTTATCAAAAGTGTTCAGAAAGAGGATACACCTTGTGAAGATTGAATAATTTATTTTTGAATTTTGATTTTTTTTGTTGTTGTTGTTGTTATTTCTGGTACGTTAAATCCCCATCTAAATACAATTTTTTGGAAATTTGAAAATTTCCACTTTTTCTCGGTTATTGATGTTCCCCCACCTGATCTTGATTGTTAAATTCACATTGTTTCGATTTCAATCCATTTTTTTAAATTTTTGTTGTTGTTTCCAACCTATTTTTTTCTGAAAAATAGACTTATTTTGAGTTCTTTGTATATTTTAACCGACAAATTCGCCCTGGATATTCGCCGTTTTTTGAAAATTCAAAAATTTCGGAAATTTTGAAAAATCTGACAGTTTTTTTTCAATTTTTAATTTCGAAAAAGTCCAAAAACTCTAAAAAATGCCAAAATATAAGAATTTATGAAAATTCCAAAATTTTCGAATTAATTTTGGAAATTTCTGTTAGGATTAAAATAACTAGTTAACGTTTCTCAAAATTCTGAAATTTTGAAATTTCTGAAAAAAATTTTAAAACTATTGAAAAATTAGATAGCTCAAATTTTTAAAAAATTCCGAAATCGCCTGAAATTTAGCTTTAAAATCTCAATTTCTAAAAATTCCAAAAAAAAATGTAGAAGAATGTGATAATTTCTGATAAATATAAAAATTTGAAATTCGCTGAAAATTTCTTATTTTTCCTATGTATGCGCAGTTTTTCTTCAGAAATAAATACAATTGCTATCAAAGAAAAAAAATAAAATGTAACTTTTTTTCGGGATTTTTAAAATCCGAAAAGTTCCAAAAACACATTTGAAATAATATAAATTCTCTGAAAAAAGGTGGAGTGAGGCTGTCCCATTACGGTTTGATCTACGAAAAATGCGGGATTTTTTTACCCAGAAAAATGTGACGTCAGCACGTTCTTAACCATGCGAAATCAGATTGAAAACTCTGCGTCTCAACTCCCGCGCATTTTGTAGATCTACATAGATCAAACCGACACCACGTGTAAAAACCCATAAAAATAAAAATTTTCAGAAAACACCAAAAGCTACAAAAACGGACAATTCCCAAAGAACCAAATTCGAAAAGCCTTTAGAAAAATCAGAAAATGTATAAAATTTCTGAAAGTTCCAAAAAACTTCTTTAAAATGCTGAAACAATTTCGGAAGATTCCAAAAAAAATACCTGAAAACCCATAATTGCAGAAATTTTGAAAAAGTACAAAAAAAAGTAAAATGTAATATTAGGTTGGTCAAAAAGTCTTTGCAAAATTCGTATGTTTCTTCATTTCTCAGCGTTAACTCGTTATTTTCCTATTCTGTTTTTTTATTTGCATAGTACGTAATGTGCATGTTTAATACATTTGAAAAAACTTTTGGGTGTTGTTCAAAATGACCGAGAATTTGCTCGCCGAAGGTCACACCCTCCGAGGGGTTTTCTGTATGGGTTCCCCCAAGGCTGCAATTGCAACGAAGCTCGTGGTAACATGTGTGCAGTGTTAGGCAATAATTCTGTCACCTATAATACCATAAAGTTTTGGTTCGAAAAGTTCACGAAAAAGAACTACGATCTCGATGATGAACCAAGATCCGGTCGGTCTCGTTTGGCTATCAATAAGGATAATTCGAGAGCCCTGGAAGATGATCCAAGAGCAACGAACCGTGAACTTTCTGCGACTCTCAAGCATCTCCAAAGAACCATCATCAACCATCTCCGCGAAACCGGAAGGGTAGAAAAGTTCGGTCATCTCGTTCCTCACAATTTGTCCGATTCTCAGAAAAATTGTTTTGTGACCTCTCTTTTTCGCTGCTCACTAGGAAACGAACAACAGACTGGGTATAGGATATCACTACTGGAGATGAGAAATGGGTATTGCATGTTAACTATACCAGAAAGAAACAGTGGGTCCCGGTCGAGGAAACCGTGAAACCTGACCTCAAAGGGGAACTTCAAGAGAAAAAGTGCTTCTCTAAATTTGGTGGGACAGTAAGGGTGTAATTTTCCGAGGACTTTTTCCAGACTCCGTTACAATCAACGCTGGCCTATACTCTATTCAATTGGAAAAGATGGTCCGTGCTCATCGATTACATCACCCTAGAGAATCAAAATTTAGGCTGCTCTATGACAACGCAAGACCGCATACAACTTTGAGGACCCGCCAGAAGCTCCAGACACTCGGAATCCAAGTTTTGTCTCACCCACCGCATTCGCCGGACTTGACTCCTACTGACTACCATTTGTTCCGCTCTCTCCAGAATCACCTTACCGGGCAGAAGTTTCATGATTGAAAGATCGTCGAAACGTGGTGGGACGACTTCTTTGCCTCCTAATCTCAGGAGTTCTGTGCGGAGGGTATTGCTCAACCTTCGTTGGGTTGGCAAGAAGTCATATACACTAATGGTGAATATATTACCCATTGAATCTCGTTCGCTTTGAATAAATACTCTCTCCAAAAAAAATTCAAAAAGTTGCAAAGACATTTTGACCAACCTAATAATTTATGCAAATTCCAAATTTTCTAAATACTCCTTCTTTAAACATTCCGTTAGAATTAAAGTATCCAATTAAAATTTCTGAAAATTCCAATATTTTTAAAAACTAAAATCTGAAATCCCCTAAATTTTGACAACTTTTTTCCATGTTCCTCAGGGAGAACCCTCCCTTATTTCTCAAACAAAAATGTACGTATGTACCAAATTTATATATTCACAATCGTAAACCAATCAATAACCATTGTTTCCTTCTGCTTTCCCATTGCCACGTTGCATAGCCCATTCCCCCCCGCCCATATATCGATTTTTTGTTGTTGCCAAATTGCAGCGTCCTACAGGGTTAGGTCTAGGTTAGTGTCATTCTTAACCACATATCTCAGTTCTTCTCTCACCTTTTATTTAACTCATTCTAAATGCCATCTCACACCAAGCCGGTCTCCAATGCTGCTCTCCCAAGAGTCCCAGCTCCACTGAGCCCTGCTCAACAAGTCAGAAAATACACTGACTACTTGCTCAAAGAGCACAACCGGTACTATGCACTGGAGTGTCTTCTCTTCCTCGACTGCCCGATTCGAGTATTCCGGGAATGCCGTACCGAGCAAATTGTCAAGAGCCAGTATGATGGACGGTATGAGTACCAGTACCCAGTCAACTTGTTGCTCCAGAAGCTTCGTCGTCTCGCTGCTCAGGAGTTGGAGCAGGATGTTGTGGAGCAAAAGATGCGGGAGGCTTCGAAGAACAAGGTGCTCTTCGCCAATGTGCTCAATATTTTTGCGGATTTGCAAAAGGAAGCGGAAAATTTCTCCAAGGTTAGTTTTTGTTGTTATTTTAAAATTTTGCTGAGAACTTTTTAATTTTCTGAAAACGAACTCAATTTTTAAAATAATAAAATAATTTTCGATTATTTTTGTACTTAAAATACCTACATATTAAGTTAAATTGCAATTTAAAAAAATTTCAAAATAAAAAATCTACACCGATTTTGCGCCGTAAATTTGGCCTGAAAAATAAAAATAAAATTTCGCACCAAATTAAATTTAAAAAAAAATTTCTAAACCTGACCAAACCACCTAAACTAATACTTTCCAGACTACAAAACAATCATCCACGTCACCATCAAGCTCCTCTTCATCCGAAGAATCGTCGGCTTCTTCCTCCCCAGTCGTATAATTTTACCAAACTTATTATATTCGTTGCCAATTTTTCATAATCTGTCATTATTTTCTTGTGTTTTCAACTAATTTTCCCTCATTTTTATTATCCAGTTTTTCAAAAAAACTAATCCCGATTGCAATGTTTCTTGTCAATTAAAACTGTACATCACAGATAAAACTTCAATTCAGTTTACTTATGTTTGCAAAAATATTCAGGCTTTAGGTTTTTAAGCTTTCAGGCTTGGACCGTTGAGCCCAGACTTGGATGCTAACATTTGAATTTAGATTTTCAGAATTATGGCTTTTGCTTAGGCGTAGGCTTGGGCTTAGGCATAAGCTTGGCGTCAGCTCTGAAAAAACATAGTCTGAAAATGCTCTCATTATCTACACACTCCAATTTTTCAGTGTTAAATAAATAAAAATTTGACTCCTAACTTTTTACATTTTTATAGTTTTATTAAAGAACTTGTTATTGTGAATCGAATGCGTTATGAATTATTGCAAAATCTTTGTTTGGCTTTATAGAGCAGTCTGAAAATGCTCTCATTATCCTAGGCCTAGGCTTAGGCTTAGGCTTAGTCTTAGACTTGGGCATAGGCTTAGGCTTAGGCTTAGGTGTAGTCTTAGGTGTAGGCTTAGGCTTAGGGTTAGGCTTAGGCTTAGGCTTAGTTTTCCAAGTTTTTGTATTAGGCTGTTTTTAAATTAAACTGTTTGAAAACATGTTCATTAGCTAAAAAAATATTTAAAAAATATAGAATTGGCACAAATATTCGAAAAAAAAAACAAAAATCAATAATTAAGCCTAATAGACCACAGGCTTCCGAATACAACATAGATAACTGTCGGTAGTGGAAGATGGTAGACACGTGTAGCCGAGTGGGCAGCTGGAATTATTTTAAAATATCGATTTTTGAACGTTAAACGTTTTCAACAATATATGTATGTTAGAATTTTTTTAATTCCGATTTAAAAAAAAATTTTAAAAAATTGGATAAAGATAATAAGATAATACTGATTTTTAGAGTTTCAAAAAACAATCGAAAAAAATTTTTTATTTTTTATTTTTCTGGAACTCACTCCAACGTAAACAGTGATAGACAACGCTGCACATCTTGATTAACATTTTTCGACGGCATATATGAAAATGGGCATGTCGGCTGCGCAATCACTTCTTCCTCTTCAATCGGCTTCTCAGTAGTTGTAGTAGTTGATGACGTCATAAACGTAAATGGCCCAATCATTGGAATCTGTGGTGGAAGGATTCGGTTCATTTGAATAGTACAACACACATAGACATCATCAATATCAGATTCTTGACACGAATATCCTGATCGAAGAATACACGGATCTCCGATATGATCACAAATGTATGGGAAGCCGTTTTCCATGAGTGGACGGGCTTCAGGGTCTTGGCAGTTTGGACTGTAATAAATATTAAGATATGATTAAGATACCTTTGATGGTTTAAAAGTAAAGTAACGCCAGTGGGGATTGTGTCTAAATACACTTAAAATTATTTCAAATGACCAAATATCATTAACAAACAGTCCAAAAATTTTTAGATTTTTCATTATTCCCGGTCAGTTTTGGAAAATTGCAAACATTTTGAAAAATATGAGCCTTTGAGGAAATCCAAAGCAATTTCGCATGTTCCAACCCCTACAATTTTTTAATACAAATAATTAAAAAAAAATTACAGTATAAAAAATGTAGAAAAAAATTTTTTTTTGGTTGACTTCCAAAATTATGAGTGGCAAAAACTGAGTAATTGTCACTTTTTGATAATAAATAAAAAAATTTCAAAAATTTTTTGAAATTTTTTAAAATGATATTCGATCATTTTGACACCAATGGAGTAGTTTTAAACACTTTCCCCTCTGGCGCTACTTTGCCTTTAATTAAGCAACCTACACAGATTCAAAAGGGTATGGTTCTGCAGTAGTTGTGGCTATGGTTATGGGAGCCTTCATAGTAGTTGTAGTGTAGTAGAATGGAGGGGGTAGAAGGGTTTTACGGCTGTTGCCGACTGAAATTTTTTTTTTTCTTGAATTTTAGTTTTTATAGGTTTAAGCAATAAAATACTCACGTCGATTTTTATACCGCTTACAGCAAATATGGGCGGTCTTCTCCTTGTTCAGCTCACAAAATGCTCCTTGTGAGCACGCCGGAAAAGCTGGGTCACATTTTTCACCGGTTCTGGAATAAGAATCAATACTGGGATTTTTTTGTAATTGAGTCATAAGCATTTCTACAGTAATCTAGACAATCAAGTACATTTGAAATTTTAAAAAAACTCGAGGAAATAAAATTTTTGGAAGTTTTTTTTGCTCTAAATGACATAAAATAGTTTCAATATACCGAATGTAACTGTAGAAAAATTCAATAGAAGCACCTAATAAAAAAATTTCGAATTTGTTAAAATGATTTTTCAATTATTCAACAATTTAAAAAACGGCCGAAATATATGGTTTGCGCGGGAATTCAAATTTAATTCGGCCGTTTCTTAGATTTTTTAAAAATTGACGAAAAATCATTTTAAAAAATTAGAAAATTTATTTAAAAATTTTCCAGATATATTTGGTCATTACGGCTCCATTTTCTGGCATTTGAATAGTTTTTAGTGTTATAAATCAAATATTTTTGCAAAATTGAAAAAAAATCGTTAAAAATTTAGAAAAATTTAGAGAAATTCCATAAATTTTTCTACAGTTATACTCGGTATATTAAGGCTATTTTCTGGATGATAAACACTGAATTAAATTTTTTGATAATTTTTGACAAACGGAAACTGAGCTACAGTACCCCAACAGTACACTATACAGTATACAGTACTACAGTACAATGTAGTAACTTACCCATTCTCCCCATTCCTACAAACCATCTCAATTCTTGAACCGAATGATTCCTCGGATGGACAACACCACATCTCATTCTGAATTTCCATGCACTTTTCATTTCTCAAACATCCGGCTGCGCACACACTTCTCGCAAACACTCCTGACGGGCATTGGGCTAACGAACAACATACACGAAGACCCGTCGGGGTTAGCGAACATTCGTAGCTGGAAATTTGAAATTTGCGGTGCAATTTTAGTTTAGAAGTTCTGAAAATGTTTAAAAATTTTTGTGAAATTTCAACTTTAATTTTCAAAAAATCAAAAAATTGATTCCAAGTTTTAGATGTTTTTCGGAAAGTTTCGAGCAAAAAAAATTAGCTCCTGGCTATTTTAAGAGCATGGCTTGAGCTGTAAAATTCACTTACCCCATCCCACATGGCTTCTTGTTACAGTCCCTCGGCACCAATCCATTCATCAAAATTTGACTTCCAACACCACAAATATCGTCAGAACTTTGACAGCATACCTCTACGTTACTGGTGCGGAATTTTGCGCAAACTCTGAAAATATAGAATTTGAAAAAAAAATTTTCGAATTTAATTTTTTTAAATTAGTTGAAATGTTAAATTTAAAGCATCATACATACAATTTTGCCAATTTTTTTCACAAAATTTTCGGCAAAAAAGCTTTTGTGGTGGGACCCAAAAATTCGAAATATTATTTAACGTTTGATTTAAAAATTTTTTTCATATTATGATATTTTGTTTGAATTCGGGGTACCCCGAAATAAATCTGAATTTTTACTTTTTTTCTATAACAGTTTCCAGGAAAATATCGGTTCTGAAACTTATCGTGGTGGGACCCAAAATGTTCAAATGTTAAAAAAATTTAATTTGTGATACAAACAGTTTTATGCTTTTGTTCAAATTTACAAAATCAAAATCTTCAATATTATGTGAACTTTCTGAAAAATCTAAAAAAATTTGAAATGTTCAAAAATAATTTTTTTGGGCACTAAAAATTTTTCTCCAGTTTTTTGGTGCAAAAATTGTAAATTTCGAGTTTAGGTAACATTTTCGTTTAAAAATAAATTTTTTAATTTTTAAAACGCAGTCCAAAACTAACCCCTGAACACAATCCTTGCACAAAACCAGAGATTTCCCATCATGTGCAATAATTGGATGGGATTTCGGACAGATTTGGGAGGAGTCTAGTGACGTCATCAGTGATGACGTGGATTTTTGCATCGGCTTTTCCTTTGGGAACGGTGCAGATTTGGAGAGTTTTAATTGTGATGTTATCGGGAAACTTCTGTAAAAATATGGATTTATTTTATTTGTAGTTATAGTTTTTATTTTAGAATGGTCTTCTTCTCCCAGAAAACCAAGAAGTGGGCGGAGCTTAAAATCACCAACTTTTCAATGCTCCTGTTTGAGCAGCATATCGACATTCCATCCTGACTACTTGATACACAAAATGATCCATCTGGGCAGTTATTCTTACGTTTTGGAAGACATGGAAAGCCGGTAGACATCCTGAAGTTTGAGTTCAAATATTTTTGGCGCGAAATTCAAAATTTCAGATTTTTAGCAACTTTGGCGCGACTTTCAGTTTTTGAATCTTTAAAATAGTTGGGGCAAGCTTCAAGTTTTAATTTTTTTGATATAATTTTTTTTTTTGATAATTTTGACAGAAATTTTAAAATTTCAATTTTCGCCAAATTTAGATATTTCAAAAATATCAACAAAAATAATTGGCGCCCAATTTAAATATTAAAAGAAATTTCAAAAAATGGTGCTAAATTTAATTTTTTAGAAATTGCAAAAAAAATTTAGCGCCAATTTTAAATATTAAAAAAATTTCAGAACAATTTTTGCGCCAATTTTAAATAATTCAAAAATATCAACAAAAAAAGTTGGCGCCAAATTTAAATATTTAAAAACTTGCAAAACAAATTTGGCGCCAATTTTAAATATTTAAAAAAAATTTTAAAAAGTGGCGCCAGATTTAAATATTTTAAAAATTTTAAAACATTGTGACGTCAAATTAAATTATTTAAAAATTGCAAAACAATTTTGGCGCCAAACTTAAATATTCCAAAAACTTCAAAAAAAATTGGCGCCAATTTTAAATATTTGAAAACATTTAAAAACAATTTGGCGGTAAAATAAAATTATTTGTTTTCAAAAAACAATATATAATCTGCGAAGTTTAACACAAAATTCAAAAAAAAATTTCCTCACCTATAAGCCGGATGCCTGCACTGCGGTGGCGGTACACAACATATACCCCTATGACAAAATGCTCCAAGAGGACATAAGCTTGCACACGTCTTCACGTGCTCCGTATCCGTTAGTGGAAGCTGTCCAACAGGGCAAAGATCCTTCAGATACTGATAAGGAGAAGCTAGGGCTTCAGAATTGGCAGAGGTGATAAGATTTATTAGAAAAATCCAAAGAAATTGGGAATTTAGAACTAAATTTCGAAATTCAAACTGCGAATTCATATTGCTGGTAGAGAAATGACCCGACGATGTATAAGAGGAAAATAATTCGGAACATTGGAGAAGAGACGTGACATATTCTGAATATGAGGATGTTTACATAACTACTCAAATATAGGGAAGGAGAGAAAGTTTCTTAATCCCTTAGGAAACTGGTTTTGATTAATCCTTCCATGTAGGCGCCAAAAGGCCTGGTGTGCCTACCTTGCGGCGACCTTCACCTGCCTCGGGCCTTCTGTATAGTGCGGAACCCGAAAAGTGTCGGCCGCGGCGGAAGGCAGGCGGGCAGACAGGCGTCAGGCCCTGAAACCGCGCCTGCCTCCCATGAAAGCCTTGATTTAGATTTGAACCAATATGTGGGCGGTGTATTTTAAATCTCCTATTTTGTGGCAAAATTCAAATTTTTTTTGAATTTTTTTAAATTAAACAATTATCGAGAGCAAAATTCAAAAATTCATGAAATTATAAATTTTTTCAAACAAAAAAAATTTTGTTCAGATTTAAACTTCAAAAAGCTTTTCAGATTTTCTAAAATCACCGAAAAAAGCCTGAGCCTAAACCAAAGCCTAAGCCTACGTCTAAGCGTAGGCCTGAGCCTAAGCCTGAGACTAAGCCTAAGCCTAGACCTAAGCCTATGCCTAAGTCAATTTCAAATGAATGCAAAATTCAAAAATTTCAAAAAATTAGTTTTTTCAAAAAATTAGTTTTCAAAAGTTTTTTGGCTGGAATTTCAAACTTTCCTGAATTTTTCAAAATGTCACAGATTTTCCTAAAACTTTTTTTTTTTCTAAAAAATTGGCTAAAAATTTTCAGGCACAAAATGCAATTTTCATAAGATTTTTAAAATTTTTTCGAGGTTTCGAAAAGGTTTTTGGCGCGAATTTAAATTTTTCGTAAAAACCGACGTATCGAGAACCAGTTTATTCGTGATAATAATTAATAATAGTTAACAAGATTGGCAAAGAAATGATAAGAAATAAATTAGCTGAAAATCAATCAATAAATCAATAAAACAATCTCTATTCTTACAATTCCTTCTTCTTTCCCTCTGGCTTCTTTGGCTTAAGCTTATCACCTCTCTTAGCCTCTGGAATGTCAACTCCAAAATGTTTAAGCACATCCTTCATAGAGTTAAGGATATCAGCTGGTGATGAGTAGTAATACGCGTAATTTTTGTATTCGGCCTTCTTATTTTTGAATTCTTGAAGAAGATCTCCATTTTTGTCGAGGAAAAGCAGACGTGGAATGTACTTTCCGTCTGGACGGTACTCCTCCTCGAATGGCTCGTCGTCGTCTTCGGTGTTAACCATTACAAAGTGCTCTGAGAGCTTTTTGAAGGCTTTCTTGGCGTTGGATTGTTGGAAGGTCTTCTTGAGAGCTGGAAAATTTGAAAATTCGAAATTGAAACATTTAAAAATTAGGCTTAGACGTAAGCTACAGCTTGGGCTTAGGCTTAGTCGTAGCCTTACACTTAGACTTAGGCTCAAACTTAGGCTTAGGACCCCAATAGATTTTATCCTTTTTTCAGATTAGTGGAATTTGTTTGGAATTTTTATTGAATTTTTGAAAGCTTTAAAATAATTTTTTATATAATTTTTGGAATTTTTAAAAAAATTTTGAGGTTTTTTCTCGCATTGGATTTTCTGGACTTGAAATATTTAAACTTCAAATTTTTTAAAACCAATTTTCAATTTTTTCACAAATTTTTAAACGAATACAATTATGTTTAAAGTTTCAAATGTTGAGTCATAAAAATTATAAATATTATTTTACATCAAATTTAAACTGTGGTTCGCCCACACACGGGTCCCATCACGTGAAAATTTTTGAATTTCCCAAAATTTGTACAAATGTGCATTTTTCTTAATTCAAAATTTTGCACGTTTTTTTTTGCAATTTTCGAAAAATATCAATTGAATTTCCCGATTTTTCCCTTGAAAACTATATGTACAAGCTTTGTGGTTTACAAGGTGTTCTGACACCATTCTTTGAATTAATAAAAAAAAGTGTGTCAAGGATGAATAAATCCCTCTCCTTTCTTGTCTTTGGTCGGTTACCCGGAGAGAAAATCGAAGCTGCAGTGGGGAAGGGACATGTGAATGTGCGCTCTATTGGACTAACTTGTTGAATAAAATGATTAAATTTCAAATTATTAGTGAAGCATGTAATCAATCACGCGGTGTCAGGGTGTCTCACTTCGGCTTGATCTACCTAGATCTACAAAAAATGCGGGAGAAGAGTCGCAGAGTTCTCAAATGATTTCGCATGATTAAGAACCTGCTGACGTCGCATTTTTAGAGCAAAAAATTCCCGCATTTTTTGTAGATCAAACCGTGATGGGACAGTGTGATACCACACGTATTATAAGAAATTGCCTAAATTTTCTCAACTGCCGCTCTTACCTTTGCAAGCATGGCACCAAGACTTGTGGATCAACAAGAAGATTGGCTTATCAGTATCCAAAGCAGTCTCAATTGCATCTTCCCACTTGACCCACGCAATATCGTCACCAAATCCACGTGCCAATGGGTTTTGAATAGAATCCTTGATCTTGTCGAAACTCGCGTACGCCGACGCACTCACAAGTGCCAAGAGGAGAAGGGATCTCATCTGGAACAACGGGGAATTGGATGGAGTTTTATACTAAACAGAAAATATAAGTTTAGCATGCAAAAAAAAGTGATCAGATACTTAAAAAAAACGTTATTAATGTGGTTTATATGTATAATTTAAATATTATTACTGTTGTGAAAAATATCATTTTTACACAACTCAAAATATTCACTACAATTTGTTTAATTGAATGTAAAAAATTTCTGATAATTTTCAAAAAAAAAAATTAAAATAATCCCCCAGCCCCACCTATGCCTAAGCCTAAGCCTAAGACTAATCCTAAGACTAAGCCTAAGACTAAGCCAAAGCCTAAGCCTAAGGCTAAGCCTGAACCCGGGCCTAAAACTAAGGCTAAGGCTAAGCCTAAGCCTAAGACTAAGACTAAGACTAAGCTTGAAAATGAACTGTTGTGACCTTTTTTTTCCAGCGTTTAAAAGCCATTGCTGTTATAAAAACACAACGATTATAAAGTTCTGTTATAAAACATACTACTTGTTGTTTTATAACAGAACTATATAATTGTTGTGTTATTCATTTAATGCCCGTTTTACGAAAAAATGTCGAAAAAGAAACTTTTTCTATGCAATCCCGTTGTTAATAATCTAAAACTAGAATTTTTTAATATCACTATCCTTTGTATTAGAAAAGCTGTATAAAAAACCACCTCTAAAAGTGAAAGGTATGACGAATGATGGAGAAAAGAAGAAACAGATCAAGATATTGAGGTCATTATCGAACTGCAAAAAACTAGCCAACGGTCGAGGTCGTACCGATGATAAGGATCTCGGTGTATCTATGGAGGGGTGATCAGAAACCATAAAGAAGGTGCTTTGATGAGTTTTTGCAGATAAAAAGGGTTATATCAATGATGTCTGGAAAAAAATATGAAGCAGAACGAAAAATTCAAAAAGCAACTACAATGTTTTGTAGCAAAAACATGATTCGGTGATTCAATTTTTTTTTGTTGGAAGTCTCATAAAACATTACTATTTTGCACATAATTTTTGGTAATGCATTCTAGAAATGGTGGTGGTTACTATATTTCGATCGATGTATATTTTAATAACTTTATGAATTATAATTAGGGTTTTTACAATTTTTTAAACAGTTTTCTTGGTTAGGATGATTCCCATATAAAAGTTAGTAATATATAATTTTAATAACGTTATTGAAAATAATTACTTTCACGAAAAATTAACCCGTTTGCTTGTAAACTGTATAGTTACAATGTTCATAACTAACTAACTAATTGACAAAGTAAAAAACATGTATTGCTTCATTTTATTTGCGTCAAACATTGTCTGATTTTATTAGTATGAACAATTCAATACTGTTAAATACTGACGATTTTTAATAAAATGCATTTAAGTATACTACATAATTAAAGAGCAACACTAAAGAAGTTATTCACGTATGTATGTCGTGAAATATATTAAAGGGGGAGTAGAGTTTGTAAGTATTTTGCTTAAATAGACTAAAACTGGTCCAAAACCACCGAATTTCATAATGAGACTTCACAAAAAATTTCCAAAAATTTTTTATAGCCGGTCAAAATTTCGAAAAAAAAAGAGTCAAATTTTGATAAAATCTGAAATTTTGCACACTTTTCTTAGTCACAGCCACTGAACTTTGGTTTTTCTGAAATTATCACCTTTTAATCCTTGTTTTGGTAATTTATCTCATTCGTTGATTGAGACAACTTTTAGGCCGATAGGCATCCAATTTTGATCATTTTTGGATGCCTATTGGTCTAAAAGTTGTCTCAATCAACAAAATTCCGCAGGATAAATTATCAAAATAAGGATTAAATGGTGATAATTTCAGAAAGACTAAAATCCAGCGGCTGTGACTAAGAAAAGTGTGCAAAATTTCAGATTTTAGCAAGATTTGACTCTTTTTTTTTCGAAATTTTGGCGGACCATAAAACATTTTCGGAAATTTTTTGGGAAGTCTCATTATGAAATTCGGTGGTTTTGGACCAGTTGTAGTCTATTTAAGCAAAATACCCACAAACTCTACTACCCTTTTAAGATACATGATAAGGTATTACGAGAATAACCTAAATATATAACCCGTATCTAGTTAGCTGTCGATATTAGGCCACATATAATTAGATTTTTATTCGAAATACGTAACATCACATTTTTGAACAACTTAATCAGTATTAATCTAATATAATATAGTGTGAATAGGATTTAACAAATATAGTGTTAGCTGTCGTTTTTTGATAAATCCTAATACAATTACGGCATTAAAATTGGAGATAACCCACCCGTGTATCTACATATTTCGAAAACATATGTAATTATGACTCTATTCGGTTATAATACATAAGAACCCAATAAGTTATTAAAATTGAAGATAGCTTTTCTACGTAACTGCGTTCTTTGAAATTCAATCTGATTATGTTCCTATTTGAATAAACGTTATGAGAACCCAATAAATTATTAGTAAATTACTCGAAAACTAAAATCCAAACATAACAAGAAGCTGTGTATGTGAAATGGAATGAAAAGTCGGAAATGGCAATTGGAATCCTTCCTTCTTTCCTTCTCCAACACACACAAATTCACCGATGAGTTGGAAGACAGAACAGGTTCTGTCTGCCGTCTCTCCGGTTATCCCATACTATTTCGCTTTTTTTCTTAGAGATTCCGAGAAGAAGAAGAAGAAGGAAGCAGAATGTGAATTGTACACGTCGGCTAACGGTGTACGGTAGGAGGGTAGTATGAAGAAGTGAAGCAGGGGCAGTGGAATAAATGGGAAAAATGAATTGATAATATGTTAATTAGAACTGCACATACACACACAAATGTGGAATATTAATTTGTATTAGTATTGAAGAAAATTGATTGATATATCACAATATAGAGGTGGAATAGGAAAAAGAGGTACAGTGATTTTAGGAATAACAAATTTTTTTTTTTTTTGAAAAAATAAATTTTTCCGGAAAATGAACAAGAAAATCACAATTTGATTGGGTTTTTGTCTCAAATTTTGGGATTTTTTCGAATTTTTGGGTGAAAATAAGAAAAATCAATTTTAAAAAATTTTTGTAACATATTTCGAATCTTGAAACGTAACTTTTTTGGAATTTTTTTGACAATTTTCAAAATTTCCTAAAATCGTAAATTTTACAGGAAAATGCAGAATAATCGGGAGTTTTTCGAATTTTTAGGGGAAAAAATATATCAAAATGTGGCCGAAAATAAGAAAACATTACTTTTTATTTCAACATTTTTCGAAAATTTTCAGTTTTTTCAGAAATATCCAAAAATCGCAAAATTTGATTTTTTTTCAAATACTAAAAAAAAAAAAATTTAATCGTGATTTTTCCGAAATGCCCAAAATTAAAAATTTCGAATCTTTCAAAAAACTTGCCGAAATATCCAAAAAATCGTAAAATTTGAATTTTTTCAAATATTTTTCAAAAAATGTTTTAATCGTAATTTTCCCGAAATAACCAAAATTAAAAAATTTTCGAATTTTTTAAAATTTGCCGAAATGAAAACATAAAATTTGTTTTTTTTTGTTCCAAATTTTCCGAATTATTCAAAAAAAAAGTGATTTTTGAAAATTTGAATTTTGAAAATTTTTATAAAATTTCAAAACAAAAAAAAGTGATTTTAGATTTTCAACATTTTCCGGTATAAATTTCTTAGAATTTTGTAAAAATTAAAAATTCCGAAAATGTTTTTTTCTCAATTTTTTGGAATTTTTTTACAAAAAATATCAATTTTTCAAATACACTATTAAAGCAAAATATATATCACAGCAAAACAAAAAAACCTAAAAACCTAAAAAAAAAACTACTTAGAATCAGATTTTCGTCTTCCCATCACACTGGCCATCAGGCTCGACATTTTTCGAAATTTTCCTCCATTTTTCCCATTTGAGGAGCGACTTGGAGCATCTGACGACGGTGAAACAATGGCTTCGGCACTTTCCATTAGAGCTAAATCAGCACTCGCTGCGGGGCTTAAAGTACCGAATGAGGAATGTGAAAAGGCTTTGTAGATCGAAGCGTCGCGGGCTTGAAGTATCGAATTTGTTTGGCTGAAAATCTCGTCGACGTCTTGTTTGAAGAATGTCTCGAGTGTAACGCTACGCCATTTTTCTTCATTTGCGTAGATCTGGAAGAAATTGAACTTTTTTTAGTTTGCAATGTTTCCGAATTACTAATTTTGGAAAATAATTTTTTTTAATAAAAATTGTATTTTTTTAGGCTCGAAAATTTACAAGTTTCAGAGCATTTTCCGACAAAAAAATTTTCAAAAAATTTTAACAAAAGGTTTTTTTTAATTTAAAATTGTATTTTATAGGTACGAAAGTGTACAAATTGCCAAAAAAATGGTTTTTAGAATTTTCCGGTAAAAAATCATTTTTTTAATGTTAATTCTTCACAAAAAGTACAAAAAATTTGTTTTTGAAAAAAGAAAATACAACTTTTAATGCATTATTTATGACCAAAACTCAGAAAAAAATTTTTTTTAAATAAAAATTGCCATAACTTTGCGGATACAAATTCAATTAGATTTATCAAAAAAAAAAATTAAATAAAAGGTTACATCTACCGAAAAAAAATTTTGTTAAATTTTTATTTAAAATTGTATTTTTTAGGTTTGAAAATGTGAAAATTTTAGACGAAATAAAGAAAAAAGTACAAATTGTTTTTAAAAAAATTATTTTAATTTTTTTTCCCAAAAATTGAAAAAAATTAGTTTTTGAAAATAAAAACTTTAATGCATTTTTAAATTTAAGAATTAATTTTTTAGCTTTTAAAATGACTAAATTTCAGAAAAAAAAATTAAAAATTGTCAATAAAAAAATAATTTTGCAGAAAAAACAACTCGATTTTTCAAAAAAAAAAAACAATTCGAAAAAAAGTTTTTTTTTTCAAAAAATTAGATAAAAAATACAATTTTATTTAAAATTGTATTTTTTAGGTTCGAAAATGTGCAAATTTCAAACAAAAAAGAAAAAAAACTGCCAAAAATATTTTTTTTTAGAATTTTCCGGGAAATTTTTTTTTTCAAAAAACGAAAAGGTAAAAAAATTGTTCTCAGAAAATACAAAATCTAAGAAAAAAATTTGATGAATTTTTTGCAATTATAATTTTTATTTTTTAGTGCAAAATGTCCAAAATTCAAAAGAAAAATACAGAAAATACCAAAACAAAAAAAATGTTTTTTCGAATTTTTCGGAAATTTTTTTAAAACATAATTTTTTTTTCACTGTTTTTCTAGTTTTTTTCAGCAATTTGTTAAACCTTTGCAACAAGATTAAGATTCCATTCAGCATCTCCAATAACATCTTTCACAGTTTCATCACTGAGAACCGGTAACCAGAAGAATGTGATCTGCCACATGTCAACTCGTCCAGCTTTTGCATCTTTCAGTTGTGTACGGACTCCGCCAACATATTCCCATGGTACTTTTGTATGCTTTTGATATCCTTGTGGTAGGAATGCTGATCTATCTTCACGATATTTTTCGATTTCGAAGCATGTCCAACGGAATACTGAAAATTATTTATAAGTTTTTTTGAGTTTTTTTTTTCTGAAATTTGGAAAAAAAATTATTTTTCCGGGAAATGCTCAAAAAAAAATTTTTTGCAATTTTTTGTAATTTTTTTTCTGATTTTTTCTGGCATTTTTGAACCTAAAAAATGCTTCAAAAAAATTGTTTGGAAATTTTAATTTTTTTTTTGAAAAATCGAATGCTGTTTTTTCCGCAAAATCATTTTTCAAAAAATAATCAATTTTAAATTGTTTTGAAAACATTTTTCAGCAATTTGGTTAATTTTAAACCTAAAAAATGATTTTTTTTGCAATTTTTGGAAAGCCCAATTTTTTTTTGAAAAACATAATTTTTCCGGAAAATGCTCAAAAAATGTTTTTTGGCAATTTGTGATCTTTCCTATTTTTTCTGTAATTTTGTTTGGCATTTTTGAACGTAGCTTAAAATGAAATTTTGAATAAAAAATTAAACTTTATTCTGAAAAATTTCTTTGGCAATTTGCACTTTTTGTAATTTTTTTCTGATTTTTTCAGGCATTTTCGACCCTAAAAAATAATTTTTTTTCCCAATTTTAGAAAAAAAAAATTTCCATATTTTTTTGAAAATCGAATTGTGTTTATTCCAGAAAATTCAAAAGCTTTTGTTAGCAATTTGTAATTATTGCATTTTTTTTTCTTTTTTTTTTCTGGCATTTTCGAACCTAAAAAATTTCACAGAAAATTGTTTTTATTAAAAACAATTTTTTTACATTTTTTTTTGAAAAAAAAATTCTGAAACAGTTTTAAACCACCGTACTCAGGTTTGCCTTCCATTTTGGCTTAAATTTGTGAATTCGTTGCACAATAAACGAAGAAAGTTGGCCTCCATCATCATTCCATGTCACTCCTGGTGTAGAAGCTGAAAAAAGGGAAAATTGGTTGGATTTTTTCAGAGTTTTAACATTGTTGACAGAAAAATTTAACAAAAAAGCAGATTTTTTTTTTCGAAAAAAAATTTTGAAAACTTTTTTCTCTCAAAAAATTCTACCGTTAGTTAAAAAAAAAAAATACCGAAAATTCGAATTCAGCTTGTCGAGAGCTTTGATTTAAGTATAATCATGACCTACTTTCGTTGATTTTGAGAATTTTTGGGTCCCGCCACGAAAACCTCCGGGTTACTGTAGGCTTTCGTGGTGGGACCCAAAAAATTTCAAAATAAGCAAAGCATAGTCGATATGGGGTGCATTTGAAAGCTCTCGGCAAGCCTAATACAGTGCTAATAATAAAAATTGAAAAAAGTGGGTCCCACCACGAAAACCCTCCGGGTTACTGTAGGCTTTCGTGGTGGGACCCAAAAAATTTCAAAATAAGCAGAGCATAGTCGATATGGGGTGCATTTGAAAGCTCTCGGCAAGCCTAATACAGTGCTAATAATAAAAATTGAAAAAAGTGGGTCCCACCACGAAAACCCTCCGGGTTACTGTAGGCTTTCGTGGTGGGACCCAAAAAGTGGGGGTAATTCAGGCCGAACCTAGTCGATATGGGGTGCATTTGAAAGCTCTTGACAAGCCTGGCACGATGCAGGCAATAGAATTTGTGGAAAATGAAAAAATGAAAAAATTTAAAAAATTTAAAAAAAAAAATTTTTCTGAAATTAACAATTAAAAAATTCGTTCTCACATTTTTCAGGGAATTATCCGAAAAAAAATGGAGAGTATTTCATATTTTTTTTAGAAAATGTTGTTGAAAATTCCAAAAAAAAAATTAAGAAAACACCGATTTTTTAAACAAAATTTGCAAAAATTCCAATTTTTAGCGGTTTTTTTCACAAATTTTCGTTGAAAAATCGGAAAATTTTCCGAAAAAAAAAACCGTTTTTCAATGCAAAATGTATTTAAAAACCGGAAAATTCGAAAAAAAGAGAACTCGAAAAAAAGTGCTGTAAGATTTTTTTTAATTTTCAAAAAATCGAGCATTTACCAATTGCCCCACAACTTTCAGCTTTAGGGAAACCGAATCCATTGGAAGTGCCTGCCACCGCCGGGCTCTCCTCCATTACCGTTGGCAATGGTGTCATGGGTCCCGCCGCGATTGGGCTATTCGGCATTTTCAGAGTGAGCATTGCGCTCATTTGTCGACCGTATCGGCCGCCACGTGGATGGAATCCGGCTCTTGAGCTGTTTTTTCGGATCATCACGAATTCGAGGCTCCGAGCACTCGAGATACTGGCTTCTAGGTCAAGCTTCACGTCGAAATTGTCAACGGCTTCCATGTAGTATTCTGGAAAAAGAAAGTTTTAATTTTTTACTTTTTTCGGAATTTTTTCTGAAAAAAAATTAATTTTTGTAAATTTTTTTAAAGCAAAGAATTTACTTTTTTTTCGTTTTTTTATTTCAAAGATTGATATTTTTATAGTATTTTTTTTACAAAAAAGTGATTTTTTGTTTTGCTTTTTTTAGGAAAAAGAATTTATTTTTTTACGGTTTTTGCTTTTCAAACAAAAAAAATGATTTTTTCGCTTTTTTTTCTAAAAACTAAATTTTTTTCGATTTTTGTCCGGTTTTTTTTTTTTGCAAAAAATTACTTTTTTTCCAGAAAAATGTATTTTTTTATTTCAAATTGATTTTTTTAGGAAAAAGAACTGATTTTTTCTTTATTTTTACAAAAGAAATTGATTTTTTTAAATAAAAAAATTTAAATTATTTTTTTTTGTATTTTTTTAACAAAAAATTTCAGAAAAACTTTTTAGAAAAAATTGATTTTTTTTGTTTTTTTTTTAGAAAAAAAATTCAAAATCCCGGTCAAGCTGCTAATTTCGCAGTGCCGCACAGAAAAAGAGGCGGAGCCTAGTTTTGCAAACCTGCGGCGCGTGGACAGCTTTAAGTTAATTTTTAGTCGAATTTAGCAGTTTTTGGATAAAATGTTTGGTTTTCTAAAAATAAATTCCGCGATATTCGAAAATTTTCACAAAAAACTGTAAAATCCTGCCAAAAATTTAATTTTTTTTTTCTTGAAAAAAATGTTTTTTTTTTTTGAGAAATTTGAATTTTTCCTGAAAAAAAATCTTTAAAAAATTTCTCTGAAATTGCCAAAATTAAGTCAAAAAACTACTAAGGCTGTCAAAAAAATAGTAAAGCCAATAAAGGGGCGGAGTCTCCAAAGCCACGCCCCCGCTCTTTAAAAAAAACGTCAAAATTGGACGTTTTTCGACGGGATTTCGACGATTTTTATTGAAAAATTTAGCAAAAACCAGATTTTTCAAAAATCCTAGGCACCTTTTATATCAAGTAGCCCCTGAAACAAGGGTTCTCGCTCCTTAACAGTCTCCTCTCTGAGACGAAAAGCTTCATCTCTAAGCCATCGCAACGGTTTTTCCATATTATCAACTTCTATCACATATTGATCCTTATCGACAAACCACACAGCCACAGCCCGTTTTTGACGGCTATTCCCATTTTTCTTGATACGTGAGACTAGGCCGAGGCACGTGAAGCCTACTTGGCCTACAAGCTTCGAGCTGTCCAGTGGTGGGAGCTCGTGTTCGATTTCGCCGTCTTCTTCGGCCAAGTAGAATTGATAGTCGTCGACTTCGCCGCTGAAAAATTGAAAAAATTAACAAAAAATTTTTTTCTCAGAAAATTTTTTTTTGACATTTTACACAAATTTCATTGCTTGCATGATGTCAGCCTCGTCGAGACCTTTCAAATGCACCCCATATCGACTAGGCTCGGCCTATTTTAGCCCTTTTGGGTCCCACCACGAAAGCCTACAGTAACCCAGGAGGTTTTCGTGGTGGGACCCAATTTTTAAAATTTTTTAAAATTTTTACTATTAGCACTGTATTGCGTTCGTTCAGAGCTTCAAAATAAACCCCATATTGCCTGTGCTCCGCTTATTTTGAAATTTCTTGGGTTCCACCACGAAAGCCTACAGTAACCCGGGGCGTTTTCGCGGTGGGACCCAAAATTTCTCGAAATCAACGGAAGTAGGTCATGATTATACTTAAATCAAAGCTCTCGGCAAGCTGAACTCAAAAATTTCATTAAAAATTTGAAAAAAGGAGAAATTCTAAAATCCTACCTACAGTGACCCGGGAGTTTTCGTGATGGGACCCAACTTTTTTGAATTTTTACTATTAGTGCTGTATTAAGCTTGTGGAGAGCTTTCAAATAAGCCCCATTTTGCCTATGCTCCCCTTATTTTGAAATATTTTGGGTTCCACTACGAAAGCCTACAGTAACCCGGGAATTTTCGTGGTGGGACCCAAATTTTCTTAAAATTAACGGAATTAGGTTATGATTATACTTAAATCAAAGCTCTCGGCAGGCTGAACTCAAAAACTTCTTAAAAAATTTAAAAAAAAAGAGAAATTCTAAAATCCTACAGTAACCCGTAGGTTTTCGTGGGGGGACCCAATTTTTTTTCAATTTTTACTATTATCACTGTATTAGGCTTGTGGAGAGCTTTCAAATGAGCCCCATATTGCCTATGTTTAGCATATTTTGAATTTTTTTGGGTCCCACCACGAAAGCCTACAATAACCCAGGAGGTTTTCGTGGTGGGACCCAAAATTTCTCGAAATCAACGGAAGTAGGTTATGATTATACTTAAATCAAAGCTCCCGGACGACTGATCTCGAAAATTTCATCAAAAATTAAAAAAAAAGAGAAATTCTAAAATCCTACAGTAACCCGCAGGTTTTCGTGGGGGGACCCAATTTTTTTCAATTTTTACTATTATCACTGTATTAGGCTTGCCTATGTTTAGCATATTTTGAATTTTTTTGGGTTCCACCACGAAAGCCTACAGTAACCCGGAAATTTTCGTGGTGGGACCCAAATTTTCAAAACCAACGGAACTAGGTCATGATTATACTTAAATCAAAGCTCTCGACGAGCTGAATTCGAATTTTTGGTTATTTTTTTCGAATTTTTTCGAGAAAAAAAACTAACGGCAAATAGGAGTCGAACGTTAAATAGTACTGAAGTAGGCAATAACCAATAACTTCACGGATTCTCGCAGTGGTTAGAACTTCGATTTTAAGCGTTTTAAACCCGATTTCCTCATCACAAGACATTGGAATAATAATCTCAATTTGTCTGGAAGGGTCTGTGGTGGTGGCCGCGAATTTCGAATATTCTCCCAGCGGATTATTCAAATTCGCCGAATTTTCTTCCAAATACCGCTCAATAGCGGATTTTTCAGTGGAAATCGGAGTTTTCGGCGGCCAATTGACCTCCTGTTTCACGAAAAGTTCATCGAGTGGTCCTGTATAGAAATTATCCCGACGGCCTTCTTCTTTGATTTTTTCGGCGGTTCGGAGAGCTAGAGAGTCGTTGATTAGGGTTCTGGTGTGGATGGGCTCCTCGTAGAGTGGAATCTGAAGGTTTTTTGAAATTTTTTTTTTTTTTTGAATTGAGAAAAAAAAATTTTCGAATTAAAAATTTTTTTTTTATTAAACTATTTTAACTATTATCACTGTATTGGGCTTGCCGAGAGCTTTCAAATAAGCCCCATATTGCCTATGCTCAGCTTATTTTGTACTTTTTTTGGGTCCCACCACGAAAGCCTACAGTAACCCGGAGATTTTCGTGGTGGGACCCAATTTTTTTAATTTTTCAAAATTTCGAGCGAAATTTGAAAGTTTTATAATTTTGCAATTTAAACTTGTTTTTTTTTAATTCGGGGAAACATTTTTTGATAAAATATTTTTTTAATTTCGAAAAAAAAAATTTTTGAATTTTTTTACCGATTTTATTGGAAAAAAACTATTTTTTAGCGAAAAAAAAATAAAAATTTTGGAAATTTTCGGCAGAAAATGTTGGAAATATTTTTTTTTAATTCCGGAAAAAAATTAGTTTTTTAAATTATTTTTTTCTGCAATTTTACAACAATTTTTACCTTTTTTATTGGAAAAAATTATAAAAATTGTGATTTTTGGCAAAGAGCGCTGAAAATATGAAAAAAAAAGAAAAAAAAATTCCGGAAAAAAATTGTTTTTTTTTTAATTTTTTTCTGAAATTTTTATAAAATTTCACCGATTTTATTGGAAAAAACACTTTTCTGGAGAGAAAAAAATTTAAAATCGTGAAAATTTTTGGCAGAAAGTGCTGAAAATCTGCAATTTTTAACAGAAAATTCCGGAAAAAAATAGTTTTTTTTTGAAAATTCTGAATTTTTACTGTAATATTTTTCAATTTAAGCTTTTTTAAAATTTAAAATTTATTTATTTTAATTTTTTTTACCGTTTTCAGTGAAAAAATATTTTTTTTAAACAAAAAATATATAAAATATTTGGCAGAAAAAGCTGAAAGTGCTTTTTTTTTTAATTCCGGAAAACATTTTTTCCAAAATCCCCGCCGAACCTCATAAATATCATCAAATCCCGCATCCCCATCATCCATCAAATCCCCATTTTTCAGTCTAAAATCCAGCGGAAGACCTCCGGCACGACATTTCCTGTCTGGATTCAGGAGAAGCCGAGAGCAAAGTCCCGGACCATCATCGTCCTCGAGCCGAAGCTCATGTCGAATTACGTTGAGAAGATCCTCGCGGTCCACGTGGCCCATTTCACTGGAAATGTCTGAAAATTTTGAGCATCGGAGATGGAGGGGGGGGGGGGGGAAATCATGATATTTCCAACTGTCTTCAGACAGAAAAAAAGACGAAAAATCCCAGTTTTCAGGAGATTCTTCATGTACAGCGTTTGGGGGAAAACAAGTAGCAAAAAGAAATAAAGAAATTTGCTCTTTGGAGCACAAAAGATCGGGAATGAACGGGGAAAATAGTAGCAGAAAATCTAGATTTTTCAGAAAAAATTGATTAAATTTGACGGGAAAATCGGGAAATTTCCAGAAAAAAAAACTGGCTGAAAGTCTGGAATTTCCAAACAAATTTGTCTGAAAATAAACTAAAAATTCGGGAAATTCGAGCTTTTTTCGGAAAAATTAGGCTGAAAATCGAAAAGAATTTCTAAAAAAAAATTAGCAGAAAATAGTGATTTTTCAGAAAAAAAAATTGATTAAATTTGAACGAAATTTAATTATTTTTCCGGATTTTTAGAGAAAATACATTAAATTTGGCGTAAAATTCGCTAATTTCCAACTTTTTTTCCGGAAAAATTATTAAAATTTGACTGAAAATCGAGGGATTTTTAGAAAAATTATCCTAAAATCCCGATTTTTTAAAGAAAAAATCGATAAAATTTGAATGAAAAAAAAATGTTTCCGGATTTTCAGAGAAAAATCAATAAAATGGACACAAAATTTGCCAATTTCCAACTTTTTTTCGGAAAAATTATTTAAATTTGACTGAGAATGAAGGACTTTCCAGAAAAATTAGCTGAAAATCTAGCTTTATCAGAAAATTTGACTGAAAATTGAGAAAACTCAAAAATTTCCGAGAAAAATACATTAAATTTGATGTAAAATTTACTAATTTCCAACTTTTTTTCCGAAAAAATTAATAAAATTTGACTTGAAAACCCAGAAAATGTGGTTTTTTAGGCAAAAATCAATGAAAATTTTCAACTTTTTCTTGATTTTCACACAAAAAAAATCCAAAAAAAACCTTTAAATCCAGATTTTCCAGCCATTTTTTCGGCTCAAAACATAAATTTAAATGATTTTTAAATTAAAAAAAAATAAATAAAACACAAGAAAAAATTATTCCGAATCCGAAGAAGAATCCGACGATGACGATGAATCGGACGACGAGTCAGAATCCGAGGAGCCCGAAGAGCTTTCTGACGATGATTTTCGAGATTTTTCCACTTTTTCGGCGGATTTTTCAACACGAATCGGTGCCAAATTGGTTTTTGCGATATAATCTTCAGAATCACTTGGTGGCTCTTGTTTCACTTCGAGTTCGTCCTGAAAAATGAATAAATTTTAGGATTTTTTGGCGAAAAAAATATTAAAATTTTCACATTTTTCAACGAAAAAAACCTAATTTTTGCAGATTTACCCGCTGAAATAAGTTTTTTTTTTCCTGAAAAATTGAATTTTTCAGTATTTTTATTGTAAAAATATTTTAATTTTCTCGTTTTTCCTGTGAAAACTTCAAAATTGACTTTTTTTAAAAGTTTTTCGAGAAATTTTTAAAAAATTTTCTCAGTTTTGACCGGCAAAAACTCCAAATTTTTACGGTTTTTTTGAAAAAAAATTGCATTTTTTGGTAATTTTTCAGGAAAAAATTAAAATTTCCCCGTTATTTTCGTTATTCTCATGCAAAATTTCAAAATTTTCGCATTTTCCCGATTAAAACTCGAGTTTTCCGCAATTTTTCGCCAAAAAATCTCGAATTTCCATACCATTCTCGATTTTTTCGACGCGGTGGCAGTGGATCTTCTCTCATTTTCCGACGAATCGTGTCGCCGACGTCGCTCATCCCGGCGTTGTGGTGACTTCCGACGCTCGACACTTGGGGATCGCTGCTGGCGGCGACGTTCCGGCGATCTTCTGCGAACTGTACGATCTTCAGGGGATCTCCGACGCTCTCGAGGATCCTCGGGGGATCTTCTGCGATCTCTACGATCTTCCCGTTGATCCTGTCGCTCCACCGATCTTCTGCGATCTTCCCGAGGCTTCCTCTGATCTTTCCGGCTGTCTTCCTCATCACTGGACTCTGCTGGTTCTTCTTTCTTCACCTTATCCGACACCGCCAAAAGCTCCCGTTCCTTCTGCCGAAGCTTCTCCCGACGTTTCTCCATCTCCTTCAGCTTCTGCTTCTTCTCCTTCTTCTTACGATCCTTACGATGCTTCTCGTCTTCACTGGAGGATTCTGATGAGCTACTGCTACTGCTACTACTACTGCTGGATTCCTGCTTCTTCTTCGATTTTCTATGCAGACGAAGTGTCTCGAGAAGCTTCTCCTTATCATCTTTTTGTGGAAGTTCCGACTCCATCGCAGCTCCAACCACATCCGACTTGTTCATCTTGGCCATCGAGCTTCCCGGCACGTAATCCTCGCCCAATCCCAACGCATTTCGCATTTTATCCCGATTATTCGCGGCGGCGCGACGTCTGGCGTGTGATTCCTTGGTGCTCAGCTCCTCGTCGACGTTAAGCTCGCCGGATTCGAGCTGTTTCAGCAGATTTTTACGATATTCGCCGACTTTTCGCTCGATATCCTCGTCGTCGAGGCCCTTGTCCTCTAGGAGCATCTCAAATTCGGTGCATTTCACCTCGATTTGACGTTTTCTGTTGTGATCCATGATTTCCTCGTTGGGCTTTCGATTGAGCTCGGCTTCCATTTTGCGCAGGTCATCTTCGCCGTTGTACTCGATTTTTCGCTGAAAATATGATTAATTAGCATCATTTTACGATTTTTAGTGCGTTTAGCATAGAGAAAAGCAAGTAATTTGCTTTAAATTTGTTTTTTATTTCGATTTTTCGCTGAAAATCTCCAGCAAAAATCAGTATTTTCCCCGGAATACTCACTCTCGCTTGCATAAGATGCGACAAATTCGACTGCACATATCCATTGGTTCCCGATCCACGGGCGGTTTGAAGTCCGATTCCATTGTACATGGCTGAAATTGGAAAATAATTAAAAATATGAAAAGAGACGGCGTTTTCGGTGATTTTAGGCAATTTTAAGCAAATTTTCCCATACAAAAATTAAATTTCAAGGATTTTATGCAAAAATTTCAATTAAAAATCGATTAAAAACAATTTTCCCAGCTGAAATTAAGAGAAAACGATGTAGAAAAACAATTCGAAAATAAATCGTGTTTAAAGGCGCATGGCGTCGCCACTCGCGTAGGTCTCACCACGAAAACCGATTTAGCAGTGCGGAGACGGCAGCGAGCAAAGAGCCTTTTTCCTCGATTTTCAGCGATTTTTCGCCAATTTTACTGTAATTTTTGTAAATTTTCTACACAAATATACAACAAAAATACCCGGAAACACGTGAGTAATCAGAAAAATCATTTTGACCCACTTGAAACCTCCAAAAATCGATTTTTAGCCAAGTGTCGCGCCCGTCAAATATTGATCGGCTTATGGACTCTTGTTTTTAATCATTCTTCTTTATTTTCAGCTTCACGATGTGCTTTTATTGCAGAATTATCATCTATTGTTTCGAAATCTCCGCGAAAAATCGATATTTCGTTGGTGGGAAACGTGTTTTCGCATCCACCCGCGCTTTTCCATTATTGTTTTGCTTCATTCTTGTTTCCTCTGATATTTGCTGGATTCCATCACTGTTTCGCTGTTTTTTCTAGTAGCAGGTCTGTAGAATATATCTGAACATCTGGTAAATTTCTTACGGTTTGTTCGTTTTTCTTGGAGAAATTTCTACCCAATGTGCTATTAGACACGAATTGGCTCCAAAACTACTCAATAAAGTTGCCGGAGTTGTTCCGAAACCGATCAATTTTCTTATAATGCACGAAATGTGAAGCTTTTCCATCATGTCACCTAAAATTTGTCGCAATTGCAGAGCCCGCCGTTTTTCTGCTAAAATAATTGTTCAAAGTTCAATTCTCCCCATCAATATTTTTAAATACTGATGCTTGAAGAAAACCATGATTTCTTTGAAATCGGTCTTCTGGACGTTTCTATGGAGATTTTTATCGAATTTCTTGCGAATCTATATTCTAAATGCCTATTTCTTCACAGTTTTTCCACTCCCAGAGCCAATTTCTTAGGATTTCACTGGAAAATCCTTATGCAACGTATTGTATGACGTATGTTCTCGGAATCTATATGGGTGTAAACGGTCAACAAAGACCAACGCACTGAAGGATTATAGGTTCTCGTTGAACTCGATTTTTTGGTTTTTTGAGTACTATTTCCAGTACCAAAACGAAATTCCTTGGTGTGTTTGTCGCTGAAGAAAAATGAGAAGAAGATACCGTAATCGTTTTCCGCCATCTCTATCCGTTCCTTCGTCCTTGCCACTACTTTTTTCCCCATCTTGTGGCCAGTCTCAGACAGTCAGCCGATCCATTCTTTCCACGACGACGACGACTCCTTTTATAACAACCATTCGAGAATCAATCCAATTCGCGAAATTGGGGTTTTTGATCCGCCCGCCGCTGTCACCTACACAGGTTTTTCGCCTTACTTCGTTCAAATGAGCGAGAACTTGAGGGGGGAAATGAGAAATTCTCATTTTTTGGAATTTTTGTGCAAAAGTGTCGCATTTTTTCAACAAAATATCCCAGTTTTTCCAATTCTCGGGGATTTTCTACGGTCACAATACGGCATATTTATATGAAAATTACGCCCGGAGGTTTTCCTATGTCACGGCCAGAAATAGTCGAATCATTGATTATATTTTTCTGAGAACGGCAGGAAATTCTGGAAAAGAGTACATGATTTGAATTTCCTCATTAGGAAAATGCAAGATTCCTTGGAAGATTCAATTTTAATACTACGGCAGTGTCCATTTTTCCGTTGTTCTCGCTTTAAATCATATTCAAGTGGTGGCAGGTTGTCCCATCACGGTTTGATCTACAAAAAATTGCGAACTCTGCGGCTTTTCTCCCGCATTTTTTGTAGATCTACGTAGATCAAACCGAAATGAGACACTCTGATACCAGGTGCATATTTCGGTTTTGTTGTTCCTAAATCCTTAAAATACAGGATGTAGGGAGGCACGGTCGCCTTTTTCCAATTTTTTTTGGGAATTTTGTTAGATGCCGAGAAATGGTGTCGGTTTTTCGATTTTTGGAAAATAAAAACTATATAAAAAAAATCATATTTTGGTTAATTTTCTGAGCATTTTTAGTTTTTTATCGAAAATTTTCGATTTTTTATAATTCGAAAAATCGAAATTATTCGTTTTTCGACTTCAAATCTTAAGATTTTCCCTCAAAAAAAAAAAATTTTTTTTTTGTTAAAAAATCTTAAGTTTTTTTTTCAAAAATGTCGAAAAATTAAGTTTCTCCACATGATCGTACGATTCACAGGACCCTCGATGATGCAACTACTACTACTACTTCTGCAGCTACTGCTGCTGGCGGCTACTTGATCGATTTCCGACGTGTCTTCTTCTTCTTCATCGTGTCTCTCCATCCCTCGCTTCTCCTCTTCCCCGCGTCAATGTGTGTCTATATGACCGTCGGTTGGTCGGTGTCGCCCGACTGCCCCCCGACCGCCGCCGCCAATAGCATCAGCAGCAAAGACTTGTGCGTCGTTTTCCCTCAGTCTCTCTACTCGCGTTCGGTTTATCCGACACGCTGTCTCGTGCTCTCTTGGATTGTCGTGATCTCTCTCTTCGCCGCTCGCTCTCTCTCTCTTCAACAATAGTTTTTGGGTCGTCGTATACCTCCTCCTTCTCCGGGTCTCTAGTAGTCCGCAGATTGTCTTCGTTTTCTCCCCCCATTCCGTTCCCCATCGATTTACGAATTGATTGATTTTTTTTCGACTCGTTGCGGTCGGCTCGGCTTCTCTTGTTTGCTCGTTACTTTTGGACTCGTGGCGAACTTTTTAACGGGAAAATCTTCTCATTTAGTGGTAGATAGTCAGTTTTTTTAAGTCAATTTGAGCTGCGATGGAGTAAATTATCTGCAAAAAGTCACAGAATCCCAAGAATTTTCACTAAAATTTCAGAAATGTCGGTAATTTTTTTTCATTTTCAGAAAAAAAAAGCATGATTTTCTTTAATTTTTAAAAAGTGAAATTGTGTAAATTCAAAGTTTTCGCACAAATTCGAATATTTTTCACTGTTCAGTCCACTAAAAATTTGAAAAAAAAATTTATTTTTTCTATGAATTCCACACTTTTCGTGGTTTTAAGCGATAAAATTGCGAAATCTGCACGAATTTCGCTTTTTCGCAGTGAAATTCAATTAAAATGTGGCAGTTTACAGCAGAACGCTAAAGGTTTGAGCTTTATGTGAAAATTGAACACCTGTCGGGTCTCGCCACGAAAATTAACCTGATATCTGAAAATACATAGTTTGTTGAATTTTGTACTCGTTAATTGCGATTTTCCGAGAAAATTGGTTTTTTTTAATCGTAAACAGTCGCTGCGGGACCCAAAAGGGTCTAAAAATCTCGGATTTTTCCCCATTGATTTTATTCAAAATTCTCAGCTTTTCTCCTCTCCAACCCCCAAAAAATCCTTCAAAAACCATCAAATTTTCCAGTAAAAAAACACCGTTGCGATCGATTTTCGACTCAAATCAACCGACGAGCAGCAGCAGCAGCACCGTATTCAATTGCAGTTCGTTAGTTGCTTGAAAGCGCGAACATCTAAACCCCCACGGAACCCCCCTATACAATCCAAAAAAACCACACAAAAAATGGAAGGACAAAGTGAAGTTATTCAGAAGAAAAAAGCCAGGTAAGAGAGAGAGAGAGAAGAGACGCAGAGAAACACGGACTGATGAATCATTATGAATAGAATCGGGCCGTCGTCGTTGTTGTGTGTGGGTGTGTGTGTGATATGATGAATTACCAGTCACACAACTATGTATAAGGATGTATAACCGAACCGGTTTCTGCGGAACATTGGTCTTTTGCACTGAGAAAGTGAAAAAAAAGTCCAGAAAACTAGAAAAAACCATTGAAAACCAATTTTTCCACAAAAATTACAGAAAATTTAACTATTTTTCACATTTTCCTCTCAGACTGCAAAATGCGTGGAAAAATCTATTATTTTTGATAATTTGTCGTTAAAAATCGATATTTTTCATCTTTTTGTAAAAATATCACTGAATAAAATATCACTGAATGAAAAATGAATTAAAACACAATTTTTCCACAAAACTACAGAAAATTGGATTATTTTTCACATTTCCCACCGTTTTGAGCAATTTTTTCAATATCGAAACTCCAAATTGCTTGGAAAAATTGTTTTTTCCACGCATTTTGAAGTCTGAATACTGAAAAATGCTTGAAAACAGTGGGAAATGTGAAAAAATTCCAATTTTCTGTAGTTTTTGTTGAAAAATTGATGTTTAATGTTTTATTCAGTGATTTTTTTTACAAAAAGATGAAAATAAAATCGATTTTTTAACGAAAAACAATCAAAAATTGATGTTTTCCTTCATTTTTGATTTTTTATTCTGAAAAAGTTGCATATTTCACAGGAAAATTAGTAAAAATTGATTTTTCATCTGAAATTCAAAAATTTCTAGCGTTGAAAAATCGATTTTTATTGGTGAAAAACGTTAAAATTACCGAAATAATGTTCAAAACCGCTAGAAAATCATAAATTTCGGTTATTTTATATGATTTTTTGGAGAAAATCGCATGTTTCTGCTACAAAAATCCTCAAACTCGATATTTTAGAACGAAGACAGGCTGTGATGTTGGATGTCAGACGGAGCAAGGAAGTCCCAGTGTGTTTCAACAAATGAGCCAGCTGATGTCCTCGTCCACGTCACATGTAGGCACAGGCGCAGGTAATATAATTGCTGAAAAATTGGTAAAATTCGAGAAAAACCCGAATTTTTGGACGATTTTTGCTTTAAAAATTTATGAAAATTGAAGAAAATGCGACATTTTTCGCGTTTTGAAGCATTAAAAAAAATCAAAATTTCAGTCGACACAACATCGTCATCTGCATCTGCTTCCGGAGCATCCACGCCAGCCAATCAAGCCGCTTCCTCGTCGCCAGCACCATCGGGAGCCCCAGCAGTGAGTTTTGAGCGAAATTTGTTCAATTTTCTGTGTAAACCACGCGAAAATTGCGTAAAAATCAGATAAAAACACATCAAAATTGTTGATTTTTGGGCAAAATTCACTGAAATCAACGATTAAAACTATGGAAAATTTGACAATTATCAATTTTTCGATTTTTTCATGTTTTTTAGGCATTTCCCGGCGGTTTTTTCGAGAAAAAGGAATTCTGAAGTTAAAATTTTGAAAAAAAACGAGAATTTTTCCAGGCCGATAAGAAGCTAACCGGACCGGCAGGCGTGAAGCCCAACGAAATTGAAGCCTATTTTGGTGAGAAGAAGCCGCCGAGTCTGAATAGTTCGACGAACACGACGCAACCACAGCAGGCAGGCCAGACGACACAGAAGGCTCGTGCCGCGTCGACGACTGGCGTCGTTGGTGAAGGAAAGAAACAGGTTTGCTAGTTTTTTGTTTTTTTTTTTTTGCTGAAAACCAGGAAAATTTCTTATAAAATAAAATTTTGAAACGGTTTTGCGATTAAATTTCAAAAATTTAAAAAAAAAAGACTTTAAAAAGACAAAAAATCCCAGAAAATTAGATGAAAATCCATTTTTATTGAAAAAAAATTCAATTTTCGCCCCTTCCAGAATTCGAACGCAAACGCCTCCTCATCAAACGCCGCGGCCGGTGCGACAAACGGAAAAGCCGTCGATGGACCATCATGGAACGACGAGAACTGCAAACTTCGGCTCGTAATCAATCGATTCTCGCAGTTGGAGGAGACAATGTGCTCGCCGCCAAAATCGATCGAAGGTGTCTCGTGGAAGATAATGGTGATGCCGAAACAGCATATGGTTCAGAAGAAACAACAAAAATGCATGGGATTCTTCCTGCAATGCGCACCCGAAAGAGCCTATTCTGAGTATGTTGGAGAGCCCGGGAAATTCGAGAAAAAAACGCGAAAAATTGTATTTTAACTGAATCTGTGTCGAAAAAAGTGGAAAAATACTGCAAAACTGGGCGAAAATCGCATTTTTGGCCTGAAAATTGTCATGTTTCGATTTAAAATGCTCAAATTAATAGAAAAATCGAAAGTCGAAGTTTCCAACTTCGAATTCCCAATTTTAAGCTGAGTTTACCATTTTCACGACTGAAATTTTGCCAAAAATTACAAAAATTCACATTTAATGCTTCAAATTACCATTTTTAATACAAAAATTTGCTGTTTTCGCCATTTTTCTTGGCAAAAAACACAAAAAAAATTTAATTTTCGGTGAAATTTCTTGAAAAATGACATTTTCCGCTTCCAAATTACCATTTTTAATACAGAAATTTGCTGTTTTTCGCCATTTTCAGGGTCGAAATAATGCCAAAAATCCACATTTTCTGTGAAATTTCCCACCCAATTAGCATTTTTTGCCATTTTTTCCCAACAAAAACCCCGAAAATTCACACTTTTTCCAGCCAATGGAGCGTCCACGCGATAGCCGACATGCGAATGATCTCGTACAAGCCAAACGTGCCCCACTTTGCCCGACGAACGACACATACGTATACATCGAAGGAAAACGACTGGGGTTACTCGTGTTTTATGACTTGGGCGGTGAGTTTTGAGGCGAAATTGATCCATTTAATGTGAAAATTTGACTAAAAATTGAATTTCATAAGTTTCAGGCGAAAAATATGAAATTTCAGATTTTTTTCAATTAAAAATACCACAAAACCGATGATATATTTTATAAAAATGGTTTTTTTTTTTTTGAAATTCCGCCGAATTTATCTCATTTTAAAGGTGGTGTAGTCGAATTTTTTATTGATTTGTTTGATTCAAAATTGTCTGAAAACACCGAATTTCATAATGAAACTTCTTGAAAACTTCTCAAAAAAAAAGTTATGACGGCTCACAAAATTGCCTAAAATTAGTTAAAATTTGAAATTTGACTTGTCAAGCGGCTGGAAACAATTTTTTTTTTGAAATCACCGTCAAATTTTGAGTATACAATGTAATTATCTTGCGTTTTCAACTCTGATTTAGGTATTTTAAAGTCGATGGACGGCGAGATTTGGTTTTAAAAAATTAAAAATCTCGCCGTCCATCGACTTTAAAATACCTAAATCAGAGTTGAAAACGCAAGCTAATTACATTGTATACTCAAAATTTGACGGTGATTTAAAAAAAAATTAGTTTCCAGCCGCTTGACAAGTCAAATGTCAAATTTTAACTAATTTTAGGCCATTTTTTGAGCCGTCATGACTTTTTTTTGAAAAGTTTTCAAGAAGTTTCATTATGAAATTCGGTGTTTTCAGACGATTTTGAGTCTAATAAAGCAATTTTTAAAAAATTCGACTACACCACCGTTAAAACATCTGAAAAATGATGATATATTTAATTAAAATTGAATTTTTGAAATTCCGCCAAATTTATTTCATTTTAAGCCGCTGAAGTATCAAAAATTGAGTAATAATACTCAAGCTTTTGACTAAATTTCACTAAATGTTAATTTTTCAATCAAAATTACCAAAAAAAGGCGTTATTCTCTGAAATTTCAAGTTTTTTGTTAAAAAAAAACCTAACTCATAACATTTGCAGGATATCATCGACGAGGCACAAGGCTACATACGTGATGATACCGTAGTACTGGAGATTGCTGTGAAAGCAGAAGCACCGAAGAACATGATGACACACGAGGACTTTCTTGATAAGATCAACAAATGGATAGTTCTGGCCGATATGCAAATGAAAAAGAACAATATAGATCTCGCGTTGGAAGCCAATCAAAGTGCCATGAAGTTCTGTAAGGGAAAAGACGAGGAATGCTATCAACGTCTCGAAACTCAACGGGAGACATTTGTGAATGCGAAGCTTTTCGAGAGTATCGAGAGAATTGAGAAGGGTCCTGTAGTTTGTACGGATACGACTCACGGAAAACCAACGTCACTTCGACAGGCGCTAACTGGTGCTCAGAAATCGTTGAATGGGAAAATGACGGCGAAGGGTGGAAAGAAGGCGCGTGCAGTGGTCACTGTTCAGCAAATGAAGAAGAAGAAGCCGTATGATCAGTGAGTTTTTTTTTTTTGGAGTGGGTGAAAGTTTCTATAATTATCTTATTGGCATTTCAGGAACAACACCAATCAACAGAGAACCAACACTGGTGGGCCGACTGTTAAAGGTAAGGAGAAGCTGGAGTTTAAACCGTTTATCTGGTCAAAAATTGATTTTAAAATCATTTTTGATAGAATATAATGGCTCGTGACTTAGTAATTAATTAGATCTATTTTTTTTTAAAACTATTTTCGACGTAAAATTTTGAACATTTCTGTCTTTTCCACCTGTGTATCGCAAAAAAAGCTTAAATTCAGTTTTTACGGGAAAATAGCCGAAAATTCGGTAATTTTAGTAAAATTTAGTGATAGATATAATTTTACTTTATTTAAAAAACAATTAAAAATCTTCATTTTACTTATTGGAATTGGAAAATTGTTCGCTAAAAAAAGTGGATTTTTGACTATTTTAGGTTTAAAATCCAATTTTTAAAGAAAAAAACTTGGTTTTGCTACTGAAAATGGAATTTGCTTCAAAATTGTGACATTCTTGCAGAAAAACGATTGAAATCCCGGAAAACTAAAGGATTTTTGACTTTTAGGTTACTTTTAAGTTAAAACTTGATTTCGCTACTGAAAATTGCAAATTTCTCGTTTTTCCAGTAGTAAATTAATGGAAAACCGCGTCATTTTTTTTTGTTGCAAAAAACCATTCAAATCCTAGGAAAAACTAATGTATTTAGGGCTTTTTTAAAAGTTGAAATTACTTTTTTAACTTGAAAATTGAGTTTTCTTCGGAAAAAATTTGGTTTTCCATCTGAAAATGGAATTTTCTCGTTTTTCTAGTTGTAAATTTATGAAAATCGTCATTTTACTTTAAAACTAGGCTATTTTTTCGCCAAAACTATTTGAATCCCGGGAAAAATAGTGTATTTTCTTTTTGAGTTAAAAAAAAAGCTTTTTGAGTTAAAAAAAATTGATTTTTGGAAAAATTCTTTCTATTCAAAATGAAAAATTTTTCGGCCAAAACGAGTGAAATTGAAACGTTTTTAGAAAAAAAAAACACGGCCCTTTTGTAGATCTCGTCGAGAAGCGAAAGAGCAGCAAATCGGATGATGCTCTCAAGAAGGATCTGTTAAGATCAAAGGAAGAGCTGGAAGCTGATGAACAGACCGAATCGGAAGACTCTCCAGATGAGAAGGCATTGGGAAGTGATGAAGAGGAAGAAATCGAGTTTGACGACGAAGAGTACAATGAGGGTGATTATGGAAGTCAGGCAGATGAGTGTAGCACTTTGGAGTTGTTCGGAAGTGGTCACGACGAGACAGAAGACGGTGATCCGACCGCTTGGGACGACGAGACGACACTTCGGATTCAGGAGGTGAATAAGGCCGAGCAGGTGCTGAAGGAGCTCGGGTTGTACGAACGACCCGTTGTGGTGGTATCGTGTCCCCTTCAATACACACTCGTTTCTATGCCTGTTTCAATGTTTCAGAGTTTCCAGGGCGAAAACGACGAGGATGTGATGGTTTGTGATCGTATGGTGCAGACGGACTTTGAGGAGGCTCTACGAAGTGTGCTCGAGGATACGGCCGGCAATTCAATGTTCGACCAGGTGAGTTGTAGGTGTGGTCAGGCGTTGCTGCTGCTTTTTTGTGAGATTTCGTGAAGTTTTGGAGGCACCACTTTTTCAAGATCTGTTCAAAAACGAGATCTACGAAAACAAGATCTACGTTTTCAGTATCTGGCACCGTGCCAACTCCGGTTTTCTCGATGAAAAACAACGATGCTCCGATGTTACGCGTCACGTGTTGTTTAGTGTTCAGAAAAATATTTTCTGAAATTTTCGAGGCGCCACCAAAACAGAATGCAGCGGGCGGAGCAAATTCGCAACCACCGCACGTTTTTTCTCTTGAAAAAATGAAACAATATCAAGGAAAAAACGTGCGAGGTTTGCGAAATAAGCGTGCGGTGGTTGCGGATTTGCTCCGCCCCCCCCCCCCCTGCATCCTGTTTTGGTGGGGCCTCGAAAATTTCAGAAAATATTTTTCTGAACACTAAACAACACGTGACGCGTAACATCGGAGCATCATTGTTTCGTTTTTCAAGGAGAAAACCGCAGTTGGCACGGTGCCAGATTCTGAAAACGTAGATCTTGTTTTCGTAGATCTTGAAAACGTGGTGCCTCATTTCTAGATCAAATTTTTACTCAAAAAACCATAAAATCATGCAGCAACCCTGATCACAAATCATAAAACCAAAAAAAACCGACGCGGGTGTTCTATGTCTAATTTCAAATAAGGTTTTCTTTAAGCATATGCTCGCCACGTCGGTGATCCGCAAATTTGGAGGAACCGAAGAGGGAAAAGACACTGTTTTCCAGGACGTGTACTTCTCGCAAACCGGCATCGCCGCAGCCCCGGGCGACTCGATTGAGAAGATCTTTGGCGGAGAGAGCAGTGAGGGAGAGGACGCGTTTTCGGCTGCAGTGCTCGACGTTTTACCATCGAATACGCCGACGGCGGCCACCGCATCTTCAGAGGAGCTGTGTCAACTGGTGAATGCTGAGAAGCTCATCAAAAAATGGCTTGACGTCGAGGGAGCATTGGGTGGATATGTGGATCCGGATGGTGTACTCGCTCGGCTCAGCGATCAGGATCGTCGGGAGCTGCTCGAGGAGCTCAATTTCAAGCTGAATCCGTTGATCGTATCGCTGGATCACGAGTTTCGTGAAACAGTGAGCTGTGTCAATAATTGTCTGGAGAGTGCTCGGACGGCGTTGACGAATTCACAGCGAACCGTTACAGAGTGTGATCGGTTGAAGGACATTTTCGAGGAGAAGCTTTCCGGTGGATTTGTTAAGGATCAGAAGCGACAAGCCGACAACAAGAAAACCACCACAAGTGCAGCTGCTACTTCTGGATCCAGTGCAAAGTCTGTATCGAATGGAAGACCAACAGTCATCGCAAAACGTTCCATGAAGCAAGTGGTTCTTGATTCGGATCGTAACGAGGAGCGTGGGCGTGTATCAGAGTTCTTGAAGACTTCGGAAAGTGCTCACGCGTTGATTCAAGGAGATGGGGAGACTCATCGAATGCGTGATGCTCTCGAAGGATTCAAGGAGCTTCATCGTAAGATTCAACCGATGATGAGCATGATCAACTCGAACAATGAAGCATTCCATCGAATCTTCACGCAGGTTACCAGTGAGAATGGCGTTGTCGCGGAGAGTGTGAAGAAGCTTGTCACCCAACACGCTGCTAATCAACAAGATATGATGACGAAGGTTACGAAGGCTCATGAAGCTTTGGAGTTGGCTGCAGAAGATCGGAAGAAGAATGAGAGGAGATATGATGAGAATGATAAGCGAGCTACGGAAGAGTTTGATAAGAATCTGAAGGCTCAGAAGGAGATCAAGGATCTGAAGAATTCGTTGAAAAAGGCGGAGAACAAGGCGACGAAGGAGGAGACACGCGCCACGACGCTTCAGGTTCAGCTCAATGAGCTCGAGGAGAAGGCCAAAGTTGTGCGGAAGGAGTTGGAGACTTTGAAGAAGAAGTCAACCGAGGAGCGTGCCAAGACGAAGAAGGAGAAGGATCGAGATCTGCAGACGATTCGTCAGCAATCGATTGAGATTGTCGAACGGGAGAAGGAGCGTGATCGGGCGCGTAAGGAGTTGGAGGACGTTACACGGCAAAAGGAGAAATTTGAGAAGGACAAGAAGGCTGTTGGTGGGCAATTGACGTCGATGACCGAACGAGCACGTGCCGCGGAGGTGTGTGTGATGGAGAACAAGTGGACGGCCGCGCTTGAGGAGTTCAAGAAGCGTCGGGAGGCGATTCAGCACGGTTATACTGAGACTGAGACACTTGAGAAGCGGTAAGGATTGGTTTTTACTGAAAATGCTCAATTTTCGGTGATTTTCTCTGAGTTTTCACGCATAATCGCCTCAAAAGCCCACATTTTTCAACGAAAGTGCTCAAAAAACCCGATTTTAGCGAAAATCTCAGATTTTGCCTTTTTTTCGTGTAGAAGCCACCGAACCGCCGGAAATTGAGTTTTCTTCGCTTGTAGTGCTATTTTGTATATTTTGGTTGCTGTTTTGTTTTTTTTTTAACGAAAAAACACCTAATAATCGACCAAAATGGCACAATAATCCAATAAATCCTCTTTTCTGGCGGTTTTGTCAGGAAAAAGCTGGTAAAATTCGAGATTTTAGCTAAGATTAAGCGATTTTTCAGCAGTAACATCATGAAATTCTACCTTTTCAGTCCATTTTTGCCAAAAATCCCGGTTTTCTGAGCCAAAAACCTTTATTTCGGTTTTATAGGTAAAATTCGCTCGGAAACTATAAAAACTCCAATTTTATTCGATTATAGTGGTATTTTGGTAGTCTATTACGAATTTTTCCAAAAATTTTGGCCAAAATAGCACATTAATCCAAAAAAGCCTATTTTCTGCCTGATGCAACACGAAAAAAGCTGGTAAAATTCGAGATTTTAGCTAAGATTAAGCTATTTTTAATCATTATCGCTATAAAATTCGGGTGTTCGGGCCATTTTAGGAGTATTTAATCAAAATATTCAATTTTCGCCTGAAATTTCCGTTTTCTGAGCCAAAAACCTTAATTTTAACCCATTTTTCTTAACAAAAATCAATTTTCTGAACACCATTATCTTGCAAATTGTTGTGCCCATTTTGAGAGTATTTAATCAAAAAAAAATTTTTTTGAACCAAAAATCTCGGTTTTCTGGCCCAAAAACCCTTCATTTAAACCAATTTTTCAACAAAAAACAATTTTCTGGACACCATTATCTTAGAATTTGTAAAAATTTTGATTTGAACCGATTTTCTTAACAAAAACACTTAAATAATGCTTTTTTTCTTTCCAGAGTCCGCCAAGCCAGCGACCGTGACGTCATGCGCAAGTCCCTAGGCGAATGGAAGGCTGCTCTTGACAAATGTGATGCTCAGATCAAATCGGTGAAAGCCGAGTACGACCACGCAATCGAACAGATCAAGAACGGTGTTAAGACAATGTCACAGACTCTTGACATCAAACTTCCATCTGCTGATCCACTTCCGAACCTTGTGAAGCCTCCACCAGTTCAAGTCGTCGCCCCATCACCATCTGTCATTCCACCGCCGATCCTTCCACCACCACCGCCGGCCGGTGTCATTGGACAACAGAGAAATCCGATTGGAGGAGCTCGTCAGGTGCCGGTTGCCGCTGAAGCTCCGGCTGCTGCAGCTGCTCCATCGCGTGCTCGTGTTCCACGTGGACCATCTCCGCCGACGGCAATGAAGCCTGGTGGATCGGATGCTCCGTCATCACTGTGGTCGTGGAATACGATTGGGAATCTCGGAGATCTTCGTCCACCATCGTCAAATGAGTTTAATTCGTCGATGGATTCGTTCCAGAAGGATATTTGGGCGGCGAATGGAAATGGAAATGGAAGTCTTGGTTCTGACTTTTTGAGGGTAAGAAGTTTTTTTCCAAAAACACGTTAAATTCCCTAAAAATTATGAAAATTTGGTAATTTTTGAGTGAAAATTAACAATTTTTCATTCTCTAGCCTTTTTTCCCCGAAAATCACAATTTTTAAGCTAAAAGAACTAGAAAAATACGATTTTTAACGAAAAAGTCGCAAAATTGCCTATTTTAACTCGATATAATCAATTTTCACTGAAAATTACAAAAACTTCTAATTTTTAACTCTAAAAATCAAATTTTCTAACTGAAAATGTTCAAAAATTCAATTTACACTGGAAAAATCGGAAAGATGAGCAATTTTCATCAGAAACTCACTAAAAAACTACAAATTTTAATTTTTTGCGTTAAAAATCAAAATTTCCTAATTTAAAATGTTCGAGAAACATTTATAAAAACTCAAAAATCAAGTATTTTACCGATTTTGGCTGAAATGTTTTGCTTATTTTTGCTGCTGAAAATTTGACAGTTTTGAGTCAAATTTCTCCGAAAATTTTCAGTTTTACACAAAAAATCATGAATTTTTCAAAAATCCTAACTAAATTAAACTAAAAATTCAGATTTTTCCTCAAAAATCAATACTAAACGTTTTCCAAGTATCTTCAGGGCTCTCAAAACTCAATGGCAAGTGGATTGAGCTCAACTGGTGCTCCACAGCAACAGCAGCAACAAGCTCCACCACAACCATCATATCTTCGTTCACAATCAAGTCAATCTCAACCTCAGCAGCAACAGCAGCAACAGGCTTCAATGTCAATGAGCCAGGCGACTTATCAGCAACAACATCAACAGCAGAATCAAATGCACCATCATCATCAGACAAGTCGAATGCAACGTGGATATGGAGATTTGTGGAATGCGGCGCCTGGAATGCAACAGCAGCAACAGAACTCTTCTCAACAAGATTATCCGAATCGTATGATGGCTCCTCAGCACAATGGAGCTGGAGACTTGGCTAGTAGTCAAGGTAAAAATTTGGCTATATTTGGAGAAAAATACGAGGAAATTCAAAATTCTTGAAAAACATGATTTTACTCGAAAAAAAAAACGCTTTTTCGCGTTTTAAAAAGATATTTCACCATAAAATGGCTTTTTTGAGGAATGGTTTCGCCAGAAATTATTTAAGAAATGCTATTCTTCATCATTCTTGGTTATTATGGTTATTGGTAATTTTTAGAGAAAAATCCGCAAAAATTTGATATTTTCTGGCCTAGATTATCGATTCTTGAAATTGTACATGCAAAATTACGCTATAAAGTTCGAAAAATTGAATTTCATCGTTAAAATTCAAATTTTCACATTTTTACGACTATTTTCTCTATAAATCACAAAAAACGAGGTTTTTTCTGCGAAAAAAAACAGGAAATGGAAAATTGCGGGAAAATTTGTTTTTGCCTGTTTTTCGTAATTTTTTGGCCCGAAAAAATCATATATTTCGGCAATTTTAGTATTCCGTAGATCATTTCCCAACGAAAAATCTAATATTTATTGAAATTTGAACAATTTGTCATTAAAAATATATATATAAACGCTTTCGAATCTATAGAAATGAAAATTTGAAAACTTTATATTTTCTGCAAATCCTGAAAAAAGTTTTTTTTCCAGTTTTTCGGGATTTTTGGCCCGTAAAAATCAATAATTTCTGGAAATTTCCGTCATTTTCGTATTCCGTAGATCATTTCCTCACGAAAAAGCAATATTTCAAGCTCCAAGACACTCTGCGCTTGAAACTTGAAAAATTGCCGCAAAATGTGCCGAAATTGGAATAAAACAGAATTTTTAATTTTCTAACTGCGAAAATGTCAATTTTTCGCGCCCAAGTTCACGTGTTTTCCAAGAATTTTCAATTTTCAGCGAAAAATCGATTTTTTCATGATTTTTCCCACAAAAAAAAAAACTAAAAATATCATAACTCATCAACCATAATAACCGTCGATAAGGTCCTCCAGGTTTCTCAATGGGACAACAATCTCCATGGCACAATCCACCAACTCAACAGCAACAGCTCCGCGGTGGTCAGGCTCCTCAGCAACAGCAGCAACATAATCACAATATGTTCCAGCCGCATTCCTTCTTTGACAATGGAATGTAGATGATTTCTTCTCCCCCAACCACCAAGTAGTATCACATTATCTGAGAATATTAATATTCTATTTGTGTTTTCTTTTCATTCACACTCATATTTCCCCTGCCCCTTTCTGAAAAATGAGAAAAAAAATCAATTATTTTTTCCATATTTTCTTGATCCCCCTTTGATCCCCTCTCAATGTCATCATTTTTTTCCCACCACCCGAGCACATATATATTTCTGGCTAAAAAAGTTTCTTATTTTTTTTGTTATTTTTTCTTCCAATTTTCCTATCTGGGGAGCAACCTACAGTACCCCCCACTCGTCCTGAGAATCTTTTTTTTCTCGCTTTCTGTTGTGCTTATATCATCAAAAACACACACCTAGTTTTCCCTTTTTCTCCACCCCATTGAAAAATGTGTGTGTGTGTGATGTTCACCTTTTCGACATACACACACACATATATCCAATTTAATAAACGTTTTCTTGCGGTTCAAATTGGAAGAAAATGTTGTTCAGATTTTTTTTTGATAGAAACAGGCCTGTTTTTAATATCACTTCATTTATTTTAATTGTTTTGAAAATTTGAAAATTTGAAAAAAAAGAAACTGAAAATTATTCTCCAATAGCTGCAGGGCTCGGACGAGATATTCTGAAAAAAGGAATTTTCAGCGATTTTTTATATTAAAAATCTAATTTTTTTTTGAATTAAAAATCGATAATTTCACCGATTTTTCTCAAAAAATCGAGCTTCATCCCGAAAAGCTGTAATTTTCGGGATAAATCATCGTTTTTTCTCAAAAATTTCAAGTTTTTTGGTCCAAAAAATGAGTTTTTCGAAAAAAGTATCGAAATTTCAATTTTGCCGCTAAATTGTTCAAAAATCGATATTTAAAGTAAATTTTTGAATTTTTCTCGAAAAAAATTGATTTTTTAAAGAATTTTCTGAATATTTTCAGTAAATCTTTGAATTTCTGTGCATTTTTCAGGTAGAAAATCGAAAAAAAAAATTTTTTTTTGGAAAATACGTTTTTTTTTCGATTTTGTACCTATAAAATGCACAGAAGTTCAAAGATTCACTGAAAATATTCAGAAAATTCCAAAAAAAAAAAAAACGATTTTGGAACAATTTTTGGCAAAAAAGTGAAAATTGAGTTAAGAAAAATCGGATTTTCGAATTTTTCCGGAAAAAATTATTTTTAAAAAATCTACAAGAAATTCTTGAGAATTTCCATAAAAACAAGCTAAAAAGGTAAAAAAAAACAGTTATTTTTTCAAAAAAAAATTCAAAAAAAAATTCCAAATTTTGAAAATTTTCAGTTTTTTTCGTTAAAAAAAACCCTTTAAATATGAATACACGCATTTTACCGGTAGAAAATGAGAAAAAAAAACTTTTTTTTGTTGGAAAATACGTTTTTTCTTTAAAATTCTGGAAAAATAATCTAATTTTGTGGGGAAATTCTTGAAAAGTTCCATAAAATCGAGCTTAAAAGTGAAAAAAATACTCAAAAAATTCGATTTTTCGTAAAATTTCAGTTTTTTCGCGAAAAAAAACACTCCCAACTTACATATAAAAAAATACACAATACACGCATTTTACCGGTAAAAAATCGAAAAAAAAAAACGTTTTTTTCTTAAAAATTCTGGAAAAAATTACTTTTGACTGGAAATTTTTTGGGAAAGTTTCAAAAAATCACGCTAAAAAGTGAAAAAATCGGAAACAATTGAATAAATGTGATTTTTCGTAAAATTTCAGTTTTTTTCGTAAATTTTTCGTACATATCAATACACCAGGCAAGCATAACGGCGAGCAATGATGCGAATACATTGAGATACAGTAGTAAAAATGATGGAGTTGTTAACGGGGAAAAGATGTAGGATACTGTTGATGTGACCAGAAGCAAGGAAATATTTGAAGTGAAGCCATAGAGGGGGTACGATACGAATTGGATGAATCCCTGGAAATATTTTGAAAATTCGGCAAATCGGCAAAAATTGCCGGTTTTGCCGGAAATGTTCATTTTTTGGTAAATTACACGTTTGCCGGAAATTTTCAATTCCGGCAGTTTGCCGAATTTGCCGGAAATTTTCATTTTTGGCAAATTGCCGTTTTGCTGGAAATGATCATTTTCGGCAATTTGCCGATTTGCCGGAAATTTTGATTTTCGGCAAATTGTCGGTTTGCCGAATTTGCCGGAAACTTTCATATTTGGCAAATTGCCGATTTGCCGAAAATTTTCATTTTTCAGCAAATCGCCGGTTTCCCGAATTTGCTGGAAATTTTCATTTTCGGCAAATTGCTGGTTTGCCGAATTTGCCGGAAATTTGCATTTTTGATAAATTGCCGGTTTGCCGAATTTGCTGGAAGTTTTCTTTTTCGGCAGATTGCCGGTTTGCCGAATTTGACGGAAATTTGCCCATTCCATTTTTGCCAATTTGTCAGTTTCCCGGATTTGCAGGAAATTGCTATTTTTGGAAAATTGCCGATATGCCGAATTTTCCGGAAATTTTCATTTTCGGCAAATTGCCGTTTTGCTGGAAATGTTCATTTTCGGCAATTTGCCGACTTGCCGAATTTGCCGGAAACTTTCATATTTGGCAAATTGCCGATTTGCCGAAAATTTTCATTTTTGGCGATTTTCCGTTTGCCGAAATTTTGCATTTTTCAGCAAATCGCCGGTTTCCCGGATTTGCTGAAAATTTTCATTTTCGGCAAATTGCTGGTTTGCCGAATTTGCCGGAAATTTGCATTTTTGATAAATTTCCGGTTTGCCGAATTTGCTGGAAGTTTTCTTTTTCGGCAGATTGCCGGTTTGCCGAATTCGCCGAATTTGACGGAAATTTGCCCATTGGCCAAATTACCAAATTTGCCGGAAAATTCCATTTTTGCCAATTTGTCAGTTTCCCGGATTTGCAGGAAATTGTTATTTTTGGAAAATTGCCGATATGCCGAATTTTCCGGAAATTTTCATTTTCGGCAAATTGCTGATTAGTCAGAAATTTCCATTTGACGGTTTGACGAATTTGCCGGAAATTTTCAATTCCGGCAATTTCATTTTTTCCGGCAAAAAATTGAAATTCTGAAGTTTCCAGAAAGTGTGCAAACCTAACGTTTGTCGTTTTTCCGGCAAATCGGCAAATTGCCGGTTTGCCGAATTTGCCGAGAATTGGAAAAACGGCAGTACTCAATTCAACTAACCCATGTAGCGGCTACAGTAGGCTCCTGACGGTCTTCCAGTGCATTTGCCATGAAGAATATCATAGATAATACCACTTCCAATAGGAATGCCTAAATTCGCATTTAGTTATAAAAAACGGCGTTCGATTTTATTGCCGTTCAAAATTCTGAAAAAATTGCCTAATTTTTGCTGAAATCTCCAATTTAGGTCATTTTTCCGTGTCGCTGAGGTCGGAAGTTGGCTTTTTAACAATTATCAACCTTTATTGCATATCAACTTCCGACCTCGGCGACACGGAAAAATGACCTAAATTGCAGATTTCAGCTAAAATTAGACCTTTTTTTTTTTGGAAATTTTGAGCCGCAATAAACACTGCTGCTTCATTTTCAAATACCTGTAACCTATTGATTTTCCTAGTTCCATCGACGGCGACAATCTCGTACATAACTATATAGTCGTTGAATTCAGTTTGTGTAACCAATGCTCGAAATAGAGTAACACCGAATAGGAATCCAATGAGTTGAACGAAACAGAATGTTATTAGTAACACTAATGGAATCTCGTTTCGTAACCATTGAAGTAGCGATATTGCTGAAAATTTCCTTAATTTTTATTGGGAATCATATTTTTTGATACTATTATAGTGTTATACTCCATACCATTTTGGGTAGTTTGAAGGCGGTGTAGTCGAATATTTTTTATTGCTTTCTTAGACTCAAAATTGTCTAAAAACACCGAATTTCATGAAGAAATTTCTTGAAAACTTCTAAAAAAAAGGTATGACAGCTCAAAAAATGGCCCAAAATTAGTTAAAATTTGAAATTTGCCCGACTTGTCAGCGGCTGGAAACTAAATTTTTTGAAATCACTGTCAAATTTTGAGTATATAATGTAATTATCTTGCGTTTTCAACTCGATGTTGGTGCATCTAAGGTCGATGGATTATCAGATTTGGTAAAATTTGGTAACTATTGGCTTAAATGTCTCAAAATCGAGTTGAAAACTGTATACCCATAATTAGGCGGTGATTTTAAAAAAGTTAGTTTCCAGCCGCGTGACAAGTCTGTCAAGCTTCAAATTTTATTTAATTTTAGGCCATTTTTTGAGCTGTCATAACTTTTTTTTTTGAGAAGTTTTTAAGAAGTTTCATTATCAAATTTGGTGTTTTCAGACAATTTTGAGTCGAATAAAGTAATTTAAAAAATTCGACTACACCACCTTTATATTAGGTTTTTTAATTTTCAAAAAAATTGGAAAAAATTGGAAAAAAAATCACATTTTTTTGAAATTGTGAACCACCATTAAAAAAAATGTTCTAAAATTTTTAAACAAGTCTCATTAGGAATTTGGGGTTTTTGGGACAATTTTTAATCTATTAACGAAAAAAAAAATGCTCACCAGGATTTAAATGTGCAGGCGTAAGATGACTAACTAGACATCTAGCAATGTATAGTGAGAATGCCGAGAGAAATGGGTAGACTAGGTCATTGGAGCGTTGATATTGTCCCGCAAAGCACGCTGAAATTTATTTTAAATGCTTAAAATAGTCTGAAACTAGTCTGAAGTTTAAAAATGCCACAGAAAAAATGAAAAAACCTAATTTAAAAACCCCAATTTACACATTTTGGCTAATTTCCCTTTCCCCCCTTGAAATGAGAACTCTCCAACCAATCAGATGCAAAAGGCGGAGTCGGAATACACCAATCAGCGTATATTCGGACTCCGCCTATTTCATCTGATTGGTTGTTGGCCAGTTCTAATTTTAGGGTTAAAGGAAAATTAGCAAAATTTGAATTTTTCATACTCCATCGATTTTTTCATTATCTTTGTGGGTTTTTTTGAATTTCAGACTATTTTGGACTTTGGCGACTAACGGTTTGGAAGATTTTGAACGTATAGACCAAAAAATTTGCTCAAATGGACGAATTTCATAATGAAACTGCTCAAATTTTTTCAAAAATTTTTTATGGCGGTTCAAAATTTTGAAAAAATTACACTGATTTTAGCTAAAACCTTGAATTTTGCCCATGTTTCTGTGTCGTATCTGTCTGAAGTTGACTTTTTTTTGGAATATCATCTTTTATAGCATATTTCGGTAGTTTATCTCATTTAATTTCGTTGATTAAGGTACATTTAAAGCCGATAGGTGGATTGGTTACCTATCGTCTTTACATGTACCTTAATCAACGAATTAAAATGAGATAAACTACCAACATATGCAATAAATGATGATAATTCTAAAAAAGTGAACTTCAGCCAGATACGACACAGAAAAATGGCTAAAATTCAAGGTTTTATCTGAAATCAGTGTAATTTTTTTTTGAAATTTTGAACCGCCATAAAAAATTTATGAACAATTTTTGAGCAGTTTCATTACGAAATTCGTTAATTTGAGCTCATCTTGGGTCTATACGTTTAAAATAGTCAGAACTGTTAGTCATCCTTTAAATGAGTTTTCGTTTATTGAAAAATTTGGAAAAAAATGCCGAAGTTTGATTTTCTCGAAAAGGCGGGGTACCGAAATTTGAGACTTTGCTTTTTTAGTCCTAAAATGGTCCAAAACTACAAAATTTCGTGAGACGTTCTAAAAATTTTTCAAAAAAAAGTTATGGCCGCTCAAAGTTTTGGAAAAAAATGTCCTATTTTTAGCTAAAATCTCAAATTTTGGCAACTTTTCAGTGTCACAGCGGTTGGAACTTAATTTTTATTTAATTATCATCCTTTAATGCATGTTATGGCATTTTATTAGGTGTTATTTCGTTGATTGAGATGCTTTTTCGGTCGATGTGGGCACAAATATGATACAAGTTTGTGCCCGCATCGACCAAAAAACCATCTCAATCAACGACAAACCTAATAAATTTTGAAAACGTGTATTAAAGGATAATAATTAAATAAAAATTAAGTTCCAACCGCTGCGACACTGAAAAGTTGTCAAAATTTGAGATTTTAGCTAAAAATAAGTCATCATTTTTTCCAAAACTTTGAGCGGCCATAAATTTTTTTTGAACAGTTTTTAGAGCATCTCATTACGAAATTTGGTAGTTTTTAACCATTTTGGGTCTAAAAAAGCAAAGTCTCAAATTTCGGTACTCCACATTTAAATGTATTCCTACCTAAAAACGAGAAAATAACAGCTCCCAGGAATTCTCCGATATTCGGACGAATGAGTAAATTATGGAACTGTGAATGTTTGATATCACTTTTTGCCAATTCATCGTCCATTTTGTGAGGAGGAAGTAGTAGTAGTAATATAGAAGGAATATATATATATATATATTTTTTCGGGAGGGGGTCTTATGGATTGTGTGTGTGGGTGTCCCTCTCCTGCTTCATCTCTCATGCTCTCCAGTAGTTGGCTCGTTGCCATGGAGCTTCTTTTAGGTCCCCCTATTCCTGGGATTAACCTATTTTTATAGGGGGAATTTGTTCAGAGAGTGTAGGGAGACAAATTTGGCGCCAAATTCAAAAATTTCCAAAAAATTAATTTTTGGCGCCAAATTCAAAATTCCCAGAAAAAATTTTTTGACGCCAAATTCAAAAATTTCCAAAAAATTAATTTTTGGCGCCAAATTCAAAATTCCAAAAGAAATTACCGCTAAATTCAAAATTTTCCAAAAAATTAATTTTTGGCGCCAAATACAAAATTTCCAAAAAATAAATTTTGCCGCCAAATCAACATTATTTTTTTTTTATTTTGGCGCCGAATTAGAAATTTCCAAAAAACTTATTTGGCGCCAAATTCGAAATTCCCAGAAAAAAAAATTTTTAGCGCCAATTTGAAATTTTCCAAAAAAAAAAACACATTGTGCGCCAAATTCAAAATTTCAAAAAAAAACGAGAAAAAGTTTTAATGACACAAAATTGAGAAATTACAGAAAATTTTTCATTTTTCTCGAAAAGCGCGAAATAAATTAAAAATTAAAAATTGAAAATTGTAGATCAAAATGAAAAAGTCAAAAAAAATTTGTCATAAAAATCGAAAAAAAAACTGAAACAAAAAAATTACAAATTTATCGATTTTCCTAAAAATTTGAATGTTTTATGAAAAAAACAATTATTTTTCAGATAACTCTTATTAAATTTTTATATTTTCTTTGCTTGTCTTTTCCGTCATTAAAATACCCTTTTTATTTTTTTTTTAATTTCCAGAAAAATGGCAAAAACTACTGGAATCCTCGATAAATCGCTGAGCCGCGGCAAAACGGAGATCAATCTGTCCACATTTGCCGTACTCTTCTCAGAAATGGTTCTCTACGCACAAAATCGTTCGGAAACCGTAACGGATATTCATGATAAAATTGCGTCTTATGGGAAACAAGTGGGACTTCGAATGTTTGATATTATTACTCTTCGGGAAAAAGGATACAAACGGGAGACCAAGTTGCTCGGAATGCTCATGTTCATTAAATCGACTGTTTGGAAGAATTTGTTCGGAAAAGAAGCTGATAAATTGGAGAGATCTAATGATGATCATTGCACTTGTTAGTGGGATTTTGAAGAAAAATGAAAAAATTCTGAAAATTGAAAAAAAAATCCAAAAAATGCTCAGAAAATGAAGAATAAGATTCAATTTTCCACCAAATTTAGTATATGTTTATGAGAAAAAACATGGAAAATTTAGGATAAAAATTGATTATTTTAAAATTAAATAAACATTTTCTGTTCAAAAAAATTCCAAAAAATGCCAAGAAAAATCTAAAAAATTGCAATAAAAAATTCTGAAAATAATCCAAAAAACCAAAAAAAATCCACAAACATTTTTTTTTAATTAAAAAAAAATTCCAAACAATTTCATTTTCCTAGAGAAATAAAAAAAGTCCAAAAAAAATCAAAAAATATTTTTAGAAAAATCGAAAAAAATTTCAAAAAAAATTCCAAAAACATTTTTTTAATTAAAAAAAATTCCAATATAAAATAAAAAATAAAAATTCCAACAATTTCCATCAAAAAAACTAAAAAAAAATGTTTTTTTAATCCAAAACATTTCCAATAAATTCAGAAAAAAAACATTATAAAATTTTAAAATTTCCGCATAAATTACCTCTCAATTTCATAGTTTTACCGACGAGTTTTTGGAAAAAATCAAATTTCGCGGCATTTATGGATTTCTGGAAAGTTTTCAGGAACTTTGAACTCATTTTTTTTGTAAATTTTTTAAAACAAAAAAACATGAATCAAAAATCGAGAAACTAATATTTTTTAGATTTTTCGATAAAACCCTGGTTCGTAGTAAATTATCAGAAATAAGGAAAAAAATTATTTTTTTTGCAGATCTTCTAATCGAAAAGGATCCAATGGTGAATACGTACATCTCGGTGCCACGTGACAAGGGAGTACTCAACTGTGCGGCTTTTGCCGCCGGAATTGTTGAAGCCATTCTTGAGGTGCTTGAAAATCTGAAAAAAACTGAACATTTTTGTGGAAAAAATTTTTTTTTTTTTTGGAAAAATTACAAAAAAAAATCTGAATTTTTTTTTAAATCATAAAAATGACAATTCTTCTGAAAAGTAAAATATTGTTTTCTAAAAAAAAAAAAATTTTCCGAAAAATTAAAAAAATATTCTAAAAAAGGACGTTTTTCTGAAATTTTTTTTTTGAAAAGTACAAAAAAATTCAAAAAAAATGAAATTTTTTTTCAGTAAATTAAAATATTTTTTTTTCTTAAAAATAACCCATTTTTCAAATTTAATTTTCCAGAGCGCCTCATTCAAATGCAAAGTGACCGCCCATTGGCACAACGGAACCGCCTACGTCATTCAATTCGACGAATCTGTCATTGCTCGAGAGAATTCGCTTCTTGATTCCAATCGATAAATTCTTTGATTTTTTAAAAATTTATTTATTATTCATTCCCCCCACATTTATTGTAAATATTTGGTAATCATAAAAAATGTGTTTGAAAAAAAAATTTCCAGAGAAAAAAATTCAATTCGACTTTTTTTGGTGTAAAATTTCAGTCGCCACATATCTTAATTTTTTACTGGTCAGGTTTTCAGTTTATTTTTGTAAAAAATTCCCAGAAAATTCATTTTTAAAAAATATTTTAAAACACAGTTTTAACATTAAAAATCAATAATTATCGATTTTTGGAAAATCGATAATTTCAATTTTTCTGAAAAAACCTTAAATAATCAATAATGATGTTATTACAGGAACACAAAATTATGAGAATGTGTATTGCACAACACATTTGACGCGCAAAATATCTCGTAGCGAAAACTACAGTAACCCTTTAAATGACTACTGTAGCGCTTGTGTCGATTTACGAGCTCGATTTTTAAAATTGATTTATTTTCGTTTCTTGGCATTATTTTCTAATGCTTAGCTTAATTTTAATATTTTATCGATAAATAAATAAATTTAATCCATTCGAGCCCGTAAATCGACACACGCGCTACAGTAGTCATTTAAAGAATTACTGTAGTTGTCGCTTCGAGATATTTTCCGCGTCAAATATGTTGTGCAGTACGTATTCTCAGAATTTTGTGTCTCCGTAATATAATTCCTTATAAAATTTCAACTTTTATCGATTTTTCGCCCAAAAAATCGATATTTTCAAACCTATTTCAGAATGCGTCCTCCGAAAATAATGCAAATTTTCCACGTATCCCGCCGACAAATTGCCACGTCAAAAACCTCGAATTTCGAGCGAAAAACCATCGAAACAGTGTGCCCCCGTGTCCACAATTACCTTTTCCCGCATGTATCGGCCCCGTCGACGTCATCGGCGGCCGAATACACAGGAGTTCTTCCACCGCTTGTCGCCGACAACGTCGTCGATCATTTCGGTGTGCTCGCCGAGCAACAAACACGAAAATACAAGGAATTGCTGGAAAAAGCGTGCGAATTCGATTTGGAAACCGCCAAGAACGTTTTGGAGCACATTGATGTAAATGCGCTCTACTGTGAACAGTTGAAAATCGATAAAAATCACTTGAAATTTCTTATTCTTAAATTTTTAACGATTAAAGGGGCGGAGCCTAAATCATCATTTTTATTTAAATTTTTTTTTTAATTTTTAAAATCTTTGACCATTAAAGGGGCGGAGCCTAAATCTACATATCCAAAAATTCCAGAAAATCAATAAAATATAGCCAATATGTGGGCGTGGCCTATCAAACAAAAAATCGATAATTCTAGAAAACCGACGGATGGCACTACAAAACCGGCTGGACACGATACCCGTTCTCCACTTCGGAACCCCCGGAAACTATCGATTTTCCACGTGACTCAATTCTATTCTTCGATATTGAATTAGTTGTTCGTGACGGGACCCTTCCAACATTGGCAATTGCATTGGGAAGAGATGCATGGTATGGATGGTGTAGTGATCGATTAATTTATGAATCAGAAATTCCGGAAATTCCAACGAAAGCAGATTTAATTCCGATCGGAGAGATTGGAATGGAAAAAGTGATTATTGGACATAATGTTGGATTTGATCGAGCCAGATGTCGGGAGGCTTATCAATCGATAAATGGGTCAAAGATTCGATTTATGGATACAATGTCTATGTCGATTCCAATGTATGGAATGGCTGATCATCAGCAATCACTTTATGAAATGTATGATGTTGAGACTAATGATTCACATGTACGTTTATGATGGAAAATTTTGAATTTGGCGCCAAAAAACGGTTTTTAAAATTTTGGAATTTGGCCCAAAAAATGTTTTTTTGAAAAGTTTAAATTTGGCGCCAAAAAACGGTTTTTAAAATTTTGGAATTTGGCCCAAAAAAAAATGTTTTTTTGAAAAGTTTAAATTTGGCGCCAAAAATTTATATTGAAAATTTTGAATTTGGCCCAAAAAAAACGTTTTTTGAAAAGTTTAAATTTGGCGCCAAAAATGTATTTTTGAAAATTTTTGAATTTGGCGCCGTAAAACTGTTTTTGGAAAATTTTGAATTTGCCGCCAAAATTTTTTTTAAACTTTTTGAATTTGGCGCCAAAATATAGTTTTTTGAAATGTTGTAATTGGCGCCAAAAAACTACTTTTAAACATTTTTAACTTGGCGCCAAAAATTAGTTTTGAAAGGTTTTAATTTGGCGCCAAAAAACTTTTTTGGAAATTCTAAAATTGGTTCAAAAAAATATTCTTTTGAAAATTTGAATTTGGCGCCAAAAAAAGTTTCTGAAAACAAAAAAAAAAAATTAATTTTGGCGCCAAATTCAAAATTTTCAATAAAAAAATTAATTTAAAACCGAATTGTACCAAACTTTTTTTTTTTGAAAATTTCAAATTTGGCGGCATTATTTTTTAAAAATTTGAAAACCTTTAAACCGCCAAATTTAATTTTTTCGTTTTGACGAATTCAAATTCCCGCCAAAAAAAATCTTATAGTTAATTAATTAAATTTTTGTTTTGCAGTCCGATTGGATGAACGCATGGAAGGGTCGAGTTTCGAAAAATTCGTTGGTTGCAGTACACGATCATCTCTATCCAGATAAAGCTAGTAAGCGATTACGTAGATCACAATTTTGAAAAAACATTTGGCCGGAAATTTGAATTTTTCGGAAAAATAAATTTTTTTCGAAAAAAATTTTCAAAAAAAAAAAAATTTCAATAATCTTTTTTTCAGTCAACGCGGAGGGTTTCTCGAAGAAAACGATGCGAGCAAGCTTCGTCAAAGACCCAATTGAGCAAATTCGAGAAGATTTCCAGCCCCTTATGTCCTACTGTGCCCGTGATAATATTCTATGCGCGGAAATTTATTTCCGCCTATGGCCAGAATTTATCAAACGATTTCCCCATCCGGCGACACTTTCCGGAATGTTGAATATGGGAAATGTGTATCTACCGATTAATAGTTACTGGAAAATGTTCTACGAGAAAAATGTGCAAACTTGTGAGCAAAAGAAGACGGCTGCGACGAGAAAAATCATTGAATCGGCGCGATTGGTGGCGAAGAGATTGGATGATGAGGGAGAGGAGATTGGGTAAAAATATAAACATTTTTGAAATCAAATGAACATTTCCTGGTCAAAAAATTCCAAAAATTCCAAAAAAAAAATCATTTAAAAGTCCAAATTTTTTTTTAATTCTTTGAAAATTCAAAAAAAAATCCTTAAAAATTTCAGAAAAACACAAAAAATTCCAATAAAGAAATCCAAAAGAAATTTCAAAAAAATCCAAAAAAAAATTAAAAAATTTATCCAAAAAATGCCAAATAAATTCCAAAAAGAATTCGAAAAAAATTCAGAAAAAAATACCAAAAAAAAGTACAAAAAATCCGAAAAAAATTCCAAAAAATTCCAAAAAAAAAATCCAAATTTGTTTTTAATTCTTTGAAAATTCAAAAAAAAACTCCAAAAAAAACCAAATAATCCAAAAGAAAAGTTTTAAAAAGTTAAAAAAAAAATCCAAAAAATAGTCCCAAAAAAATTCCAGCAGTCTTTTTCATCCAAAAAATTTTATTTTAAAATCCAAAATAACAATTTCAAAAAAATTCCAAAAATTCCAAAAAATGACAAAAAAATCCAAAAAAAATTCCAAAAAAATTTCAAAAAAATTTTTTTAATCCCAAAAATAAATTTCAAAAAAAGTAGAAAAAAATCCAAAAAAATCGAAAGAAAATTCAAAAAAATTACAAAAAAAATCTATAAAAACCTTTTAAAAAAGTACAAAAAAAGCCTAAGAAATTCCTTTAAAAATCCAAAAAAAAACAAAAAAAATCCAAAAGAAAAGTTTAAAAATTTTTTTTTTAATCCAGAAAGAAAAACCCTAAAAAATCCAAAAAAAATTCCAAAAAAAATTCCAAAAAACATTCCAAAAAATTCCAAGAAAAAAATCCAATAAAAACTCCTTTAAAAATCCAAAAAAAAATTTTTAATATAAAAAAATTCCTTCAAAAAATCCTTTAAAAACCCCAAAAAATCCAAAAAAAATTCCGAAAAAAATCCTAAAAACATTCCAAAAAATTCCAAGAAAAAAATCCAATAAAAACTCCTTTAAAAATCCAAAAAAAAATTTTTAATATAAAAAAATTCCTTCAAAAAATCCTTTAAAAACCCCAAAAAATCCAAAAAAAATTCCGAAAAAAATCCTAAAAACATTCCAAAAAATTCCAAGAAAAAAATCCGTAAAAATTCCTTTAAAACATTTTTTAACGAAATTCCACAAAAAGAAACCAAAAAATTTTTGAAAAAATCCTAAAAAATATTCCGAAACAATAGAAAAAAATAATTTTTAAAAAATCCAAAAAATAGATTTAAAACATCCCGAAAAAATTCCAATATAATCCAAAAAGTTCCAAAAAATCCGAAAAAATCCAACAAAAAAAATTCCAGAAATAATTCAAAGAAATCAAAAAAAAATCCAAAAAATTCAACAAAAAATCCCAAAAAAAACCAAAAAAAAAAAAATTATAAAAATTTGAAATTTGCCAACGAATTTTTGAAAAAATTCAAATTTTGCGAAATTTCTGGATTTTTGGAAAGTTTTCAGTAATTTTTGAAATTTTTGAAAAATTTTATATTCCCCTCGAAATTTCGGAATTTCAAATGAAAAAATTTCCCAATTTTCCCAATTTCCAGGCCTGAAAAAAACGATGTTTGGATGTGGCATCACGATTGGACATTCAACCAAAAACAATCAAATTTCGAATGGTTCAACAAGCTGTTCAAGGCGCGGAGCTTCGTTAACTTGAGCCTTGACGAGGTGGACAGCCACCATATCGCCCTAAAAAGTCACCTGATTCCGGCGATTTTCGGCTTCGTATTCGGACCATTTCCCCTATTCAAAACTCGATCAAAAGGTTGGGGATTTTTGGTTCCGAATTGGAAACCGGTCGAAAAAGCGCTCCAAGACCCGAATTTCCACGAAATCGACGCAAAAATCGATTTTAAACCGGATTCAGCGGTGAAAAAGTTTCCGCTGCGAAGCTTCTACGAGACCGTTCAAAATAATGTCTATATGCTCGGCGAGCTGCCGATTTCGCCGGATCGAAAGGGTTTTGAGCTCGACGAGGCCGGGCTTGTGAGATTTTATCAGTTGGATCACCCGTCCGGGGAGGGAAATGTCGGCGATCCGCTTACCAAGCATTTTGCGAAGGATTTGAAGGAGTTGGTGTTACGGCCGACGAGGTAAAAGGGGTACTGTAGGGGTACTGTAGTGATACTGTACGAGTACCATAGAGGTACTGTACTGGTACTGTAGTGGTACTGTAGGGGTACTGTAGGGATACTGTAGGAGGGGTGAGGGAGACTGTTGAGGTACTGTAATCATACTGTAGTGGTACTGTAGGAGAGGGGGAGTGGGTACTATAGGGGTACTTTAGGTATACGTATGGGTACTGTTGGGGTACTGTAGGGGTACTGTAGGGATACTGTAGGAGGGATGAGGGAGTACTGTTGGGGTACTGTAATCATACTGTAGTGGTACTGTAGGAGAGGGGGAGTGGGTACTATAGGGGTACTTTAGGTATACGTATGGGTACTGTTGGGGTACTGTAGGGGTACTGTAGGGATACTGTAGGAGGGATGAGGGAGTACTGTTGGGGTACTGTAATCATACTGTAGTGGTACTGTAGGAGAGGGGGAGTGGGTACTATAGGGGTACTTTAGGTATACGTATGGGTACTGTTGGGGTACTGTAGCGGCACTGTAGTGGTACTAAAGCGGTAGTGTAGTTGCACTAAAGTGGCACTATAGGGGTACTGTAGGTATATTGTAGGGATCCTGAGGGGGTACTGTAGGGGAGCTGTAGGTGTACTGTAGCGGTACTGTGAGGGTACTGTAGAGGTACTGTAGCGGTACTGTAGAGATATTGTAGGGATCCTGAAGGGGTACTGTATTGGTACTGTAGTGATACTGTGGGGGTACTGTAGGGGTATTGTAGTGATGCTGTACGAGTACTATAGGGGTACTGTACTGATAATGTTAGGGTACTGTAGGAGTGCTGAGGGGGTGGGGGGGAGAGGGGTTACTGTAGGGGCTATATGTAGGGTTGCTGTACGGTTACTGTAATCTAGGGCTACTGTACTGGTACTTTAAAGGTACTGTAGTGATAGTGTAGAGGTGCTATAGAGGTGCTACAGGGTACTGTAGGATTGCTGGGGGTGTTGCAATAGTACTGTAGTGATACAGTGGGGGTACTGTAGGGGTACTGTAGTGGTACTGTAGGGTTACTCTAAAAGTACTGTAGGTTCAAATAAACAAAAGCAGTGATTTTCCAGATACGAAGAATATTTCGACGTGGTGCTCGACTCAATCCAAACGACCCAATTCTGGACGAGCTACAGTGACCGATACTGCTCGGAAGTCGCGATTTGGAGTCCGGAAGCTACGTGGCGTACCGCCGAAAACCTGGAAATGATAGACGGAGCAATCGCGGCGGCCGTCGTTCCAGCGGGCACAATTTCCCGTCGAAGTGTTCATAAATTATGGGTGACACTGACAAATCAATCTACAGGACACGTCATCGGTACCGGAATCAAGGCGATGGTGCAAGCGCCCGCTGGTTATCGATTAGTTGGCGCTGACGTGGATTCACAGGAGCAATGGCTCGCTGCGTTGTATGGAGATGCGAGTGCTGAGAAAAGATTGCGTATGGGGTGTTTTTTGAATTTGGAGAAAAAAATTCAAAATTTTTTTTTACCATTTTAAAATTTTTGTGTGCACATTTTCGTGACTTTTGAAATTTCAGAGTCAAATTTTATGGAAATATCAGAGAATTCTGATGCAAATGATTTTTTTAGAAAATCGGTAAACCGGCAAATTGCCGGAATTTAAAATTTCCGGCAAATCGGCAAATTGCCGGAATTTAAAATTTCCGGTAAATTAGCGGAATTGAAAATTGGCGGAATTGAAAAGTTCCGGCAAACCGGCAAACCTGCAATTTGCCGGAATTGTAAATTTCCGGCAACTTGGCAAATTGCCGGAATTGAAAATTTCCGGCAAACCGGCAAACTGCTGGAATTAAAAATTTCCGGCAAATCGGCAAACCGACAATTTGCCGGAATTGAAAATTTCCGGCAAATCGGCACAATTCCGGAATCGAAATTTTCCGGCAAACTGCTGGAATTTAAATTTACGGCAAGTCGGCAATCTGGAAGATTGCCGGAATCTAAATTTCCGGCAAATATGCAAACCAGCAAATTGGCGGAATTGAAAAATTCCGGCAAACCGGCAACCTGCTGGAATTACAAATTTCCGGCTAATTGGCAAATTGCCGGAATTGAAATTTTTGTCAAACCGGCAACTTGCCGATATGCCGAATGACAATTGCCGCCCACCACTGATTCAAATTTCAGAAATTTTGCAAAAAATCCAAAATTTCAAAATTTTCAGCGCTGGAAAAACGTGTCGCCGGTAAGACGGCCTTCTCGAACATGATGCTCGCCGGTTCAAAATCCGACAACACTGATCTCCATTCAGTAGTGGCTAGCCAACTGAAAATTAGTAGAAATCACGCGAAAGTGCTCAATTACGCAAGGCTCTATGGCTCCGGGGAGACTCATGCCGGGAAACATTTAATGAGAGTTGGTGGACTGAAACAGTCTGAAGCCGAGAGCACAGCTTCTCAGTTATTCAAATTGACAAAAGGTGATGTGGCAAAATATATGAAGGTGGATGTGAGAATGAATTGTGTGGTGGATAAGTATATTGAGGAAATGGTCGAGAATTCGGATGTATGCAAGATTTTGACGATTGATGGGATTTATTATATGCCGGCGTATACTAGTCAATTTGCGTGGGTTTTTTTTTTGTTTTTTTTTTTACAAAAAATTATTTTAAAAAAGGTTTTGGTCACAAAAATGTTTTTTGATGGTTTAAAAAAATTGGTCAAGTAATTGATTTGGAGAAAAACATTTGTTTTTCTTAAAATTTCGTTTAAAAGTTAAGAAAAAAAACAAAAATACGTTTTTTAAAAAAATTTTATTTTAAAAAATTGAAAAGTTGTTTTAATCGAAAATATATTTTAAAAATGGTTTTAATTTTTTTTTTTTAAGGCAGAAAATAAAAATTAAAAATTAGTTTTAGAAAAATTGGTGAAATAATTTTTAGGAGAATCCTTTTTGTTTTGTGAACGTATAGTTCAGTTCTATTGTTTACTATCCCTCTATTATTACTATCGCATTTCCCATCTGTCTTTGTGTAATAGAGGTCACCCATCTGGCCTCCCTCTAGTGTTCTACCCTTGATTATATTCATTCTACACATCAGCTGGCGAGTGAGAGGTGACCTATCTCCTCTCTCTCCATCCGGCCTATTTAATCAATAAATACATGTATTCAAACACTAGTTTAACAATCATAAACAGATAATGTGGTACCATTATCTTCCGTTTATAGTTTTCCCAAAAATTAGCAATGTTTTGCCAAAAATTCGGTCTAAAAAAATTTTGGCCAAAAAAAATTTTAAATTTTAAAATCGAATAAAACATCCAAAAAAAAATTCAAAAAAAAAAATTCCGAAATAACATCCAAAAAATTTTCAAAAAAACCATCCAAGAAAATCCAAAAATAAAATTCAAAAGAAATTTTTTTTTAATCTTTAAAAAATCCAAAAATTTTCCAAAAAAAAACCAATAAAATTCCGAAAAAAAAAACAAAACAATTCAGAAAAAGTCTTTAAAAAATCCGAAAAAATCCAAAAAAATCCCCAAATGTCTTTAAAAAATCCAGAAAAAAAATCGAATAAAAATTCCGAAATAAAATCCAAAAAATTTCCAAAAAAATCCGAGAAAATCCAAAAATAAAGTGTTTAAAAATTCCGAAAAAAATTCAAAAAAACTTTAAAAATCTTTAAAAAACCCAAAACTTTTCCAAAAAAAAACCAAACAAGTTCAGAAAAAGTCTTTAAAAATTCCGAAAAAAATCCGAAAAAAACAAAAAATTTCCAAAAAAAAACCAACAAGATTACCTGGAAAATTCAGGATGCACCATGTTTTCGGCCAAAAAAAAAACTGTCGAAATTTTTTTTTAAATCAAAAATTTAATTTCCAGCTCAGAAACTGTGCGTTTCGAAGATTGGCTTCTCTCCCACTACTCGTCACTTCTCAATGGATCCTCTGAACCGGATAGCCTAATCTACTCGATCTATGAGAATCCTGATGAGCCACGACGCCTTTTCGTCGGCGGATATGAATCTTCAACATTCAATTTCCTGGAGACCTCAGCAGCGGCTCACGATTTGAGAACTCCTATTCTGGGATGCCAAATTGCGGATTCACTTGGAAAATTGCCTGAAGGAACGCCGGATTCAGCGTATTTTGATCGAAAATATAAGAGATCCGTTATGAATTGGGTACGGCGTCTGGATTCTTTCGGTTAATATCGATTAAATCGCAAAAAATTTTTTTTTTTTTGGAAATGTTGAATTTTTTGGTTTATAGGTTTTTTTTTTCGAAAAATACAGTGAAAAAATTGATGATTTTCCAATTTTCCTTTAAAAATTTGTTTTCTCGTAAATCCACACAAACGTCGTAAATCTGCATCAGGCGCGTAAATTCATACGGGCACCATAGTCAATCTACATGAGGCTCGTAAATCCACACAATCACCCATCGTAAATCTACACATCCCCCGTAAATCTACATATATACATAGATATATACGTATACATGGACACCGGAAATGTACACAAAGTTAATCTACATTAGGCTCATAAATCCACACGATCCCTTGTAAATCCACAGAGACGCCGTAAATGTACATTAGGTTTGTAAATTCAAGCAAAAACGTACCAAAACACTGTAAATCCACACAGCCCCGTAAATCCACACAAAAAAACCTACCTACACACAATTCCCGTAGATCCACATAAACTCCGTAAATCTACAAAGGTTCGTACTTTTATGCACACTTCGTAAATCCACACAAACGCCGTAAATCTACATTAGGCTCGTAAATCCACAATCACCCACCGTAAGTCCACACAGCCCCCGTAAATCTACTTAGACACCGGAAATCTACATAGGCTCGCAAATCCCCACAAACAATTACCGTAATTCTACAGTCTCGTAAATGCACACAAATACCCACCGTAAATCTACAAAAGTCTCGGAAATCCACACGATCCCCGTAAACCCACAATACATTTTTCCGACCCAAAAATAAATCAAAATTCCAGATTGTACAATCGTCGGCAGTTGATTTCCTCCATCTCCTGCTCGTCTCAATGCAATGGCTCTGTGACACTTACAAAATCGATGCCCGTTTCGTCATTTCGATTCACGACGAGGTCCGATACATGTGCAAAGAGCCGGATGCTCCGAGACTTGCTCTTGCTCTGCAGCTTTCGAATTTGCTTGTGAGAGCCTATATTTCACAGAGAGTCGGAATATGTCAGCTGCCTAATGTTCGTTTTTTTTTGCTGGCTCATAGATCCATATAACCTCACTATCAGTAAATTTAATTGTGGCTTGTAAATCCAAATTAACCCTGTAATCCTACAGTTGGCTCGTAAATTCGCACACACAATTCCTGTAATTCCACACTACCCCGTAAATCTACATAACTCCTGTAAAACAAGCCCCGTAAATCTACATTAGATATTTTCAGACCGTTGCCTTCTTCTCTCAAGTAGATTGTGATACAGTACTCCGTAAAGAAGTCGACACGGAGAGCATCAATCCGGACGGCTCCAAAATTGCCGACGGCGTCGCCTGGACCGTTGACGATCTACTGAAGCTCACTGGTGGAAAACTGGATTAAATTTTGATTTTTTTTCTTGTTAATGTTTGTTAATTTTATTGTTCAATTGTTTTTTCACATTACAACATAAAAATGTATTCAGAAAAAATCCACAAACTTTACGTAAATCAACACAAACACCGTAAATCTACAACAGTATCGTAAATCCACACAGTATTTCGTAAATCTACACAAAATTTCGTAAATCTACAGTAGTGTCGTAAATCCACACAAAGCCCGTAAATCTACACAAATTGACGTAAATCTACAATAGCGTCATAAGTCATCACATGTTCCGTAAATCGACATAAAAAAATTTAGTAACACGAAGCTCGTAAACCTACAGAAAATTTCGTAAATCTACAATAATGTCGTAAATACACACAAGCCTCGCAAATCTACCTTAGGCTCGTAAATTCACACAAACACATACCGTAAATCTCGTAAATCCACATGAAGCTCGTAAATTTACAATAGTGTCGTTTATTCGCACGAAATTCGTAAATCTACACATCCTTTCGTAAATTTACAATAGTGTCGTAAATCCACACGAAACTCGTAAATCCACATTATCCCCGTAAATCTACACTAAGCTTGTAAACCTACACAAAACTTCGTAAATAAATTTTTTTCCAAAAATTTTTATTTATTAAAAAATCATATAAATATTCTAAATACAAAAAAAATCGAAAGTGTACAAAAAAATCAATGAGATCATATATTTTTTTCCGAAATACATAGTTATCTAATTATCAAACTGATTTAAACTATTATATAAAATCAAAATCCCCAAAACGAAGAGGTTCTACACTTTTTACAAATAGGTCTTCGTATTTGAGGAGGAATAAATAGGAGAAGTACAACCGAAAATAGACCATATGGGAAAAATGATGAGGAAAGGGCTACGGTAGTCAAAATAAGCCAAATTATTCGGGCGTGATAGGTAGTACGATGGCGGGTGTAGCGGGATGTCTGGAAATTGGAAAAATTGGAAAAAAAAATCACAGTTACAGTCGAATATAGTGGTGAAATGAAAAATGTTCAAAAAATAAAATTTAAAACGAAAAAAAAACTTTTTTTTAAAAATTTTGGACCGTATTTTAACCTAATTTTTGGGATTTAAATTCACTTTTTTGCTCAAAATTCAATTTTTGTGTTAAAAAAAATTTAGCTCAAAATTTAACAAAAAAAAACAACTTACGCAACTTTTACAAAGCTCGTAACTCTCCGTACTCCTCCTGCTTCCAGTACTACTCGGCTGTAGATCAATCTGAATTTTGTGCTCATTGAGCAACGAGTTTCCTTCGGCGCCGCCAACGATTTCGTTATAATCTTCTTCGTCTGAATATACGGAATTTGAAAAATGTATGAAAAAACATTAAATAGATTTTTTAAAAACTCTTACTATCAAAAATTGGAATCGTCGAGTTATCTTCAATTCGTACATAGTCCGGCTGGTAGGGTACCTGAAAATTTTTAAAAATTAAAAACAAAAATTTTAAACAGTTTTTTTGTGATTTTCTTGTCTAATTTCTGCATGAAATTCGAATTTTTCAGAAATGTTGAAAAAAAATTGAATTGTAATTTTTCGAACATATTATATTACAGGAACACAAAACTCTGAGAACGCGTATTGCACAACATGATTGACGCGCAAAATAGCTCGTAGCGAAAACTACAGTAATTCTTCAAATGACTACTGTAGCGCTTGGGTCGATTTACGGGCTCGATTTTTTATTTTTCAATAGGATTTTTGAATTTGGCGAAGGAAATTAGAATATCGCTGTCACTATTCGAAAATAAATTCATTTCGAAAATTGAGCTCGTAAATCGACACAAGTAGTAATTTTAACAATTACTGTAGTTTTCGCTACGAGATATTTTGCGCGTCAAATATGTTGTGCATTCTCAGAATTTTAGGTTCCCTATATAATATTACATTTTCTATAATTAAAACAATTACCTACCTGTGCACTAACCTTCCGTATTATACTACCATAATACGAGGTATTCAACCACTGATACAATTCTGCTCGCTTTTTTGGATTCGGTGGTTCTTCTTCTTCAATAAGTAAACTTGGATCAGAATCTGATAGGGATGATGATGTTGGGGAATTGTCGAATACGTCGAATATGTTAATACGACTGGAATTGGAATCCAGTGTGCTGGAAATTAAATTTATTGTAATTTTTTTTTAGTTTCAGTAATTTTTTTGGCTGAATTTTGGACCGAGGTTCTTAAAAATCGTTAAAATATTGATTTTCTATTAGAAGAAAAATTCAAAAATCTGCAATTTATATAATAGGTAAATTTTGAAAAAAAATCTCAAAAAAGAATTTCTAAAGTTTTTTTCCGAAATTTTTTCTCAAAATTTCAAAAAAAAATCTCAGTTGGCAAACTTTAATTTTATTAATGTCATTAATATCACGGGAACATCAAATTCTGAGAATGCGTATTGACAATGAGCAACATATTTGACGCGCAAAATATCGCGTAGCGAAAACTACAGTAATTCCTTAAATGACTACTGTAGTGCTTGTGTCGATTTACGGGCTCGATTTTTAATCGATAAAGTATTGAAAGAAAACACAAAAATGATTTTGAAAAATCGAAAATCCAAAGAAAGAAAAGAAATTCGTTTCGAAAATCGAGACCCCGTAAATCGACACTACAGTAGTCATTTAAAAAATTACTGTAGTTTTCGCTGCAAGATATTTTGCGCGTCAAATGTGTTGCCTAATACGCATTCTCAGAATATTGTGTACCCGTAATTGTAAAAAAAATATAAGTATGTATTACATAAAATCGAATACATATTTTTCAAATATACCTGATAACTTCCAGTTCCATGTTTTCAAAATAAATTTTCAAAAAAAAGCACAAACCAAGTTCTATTTTAAGCAAAATGCCTAACTTTACTAAAAAATCGGAAACCGATATAATGATAACGATTATGATGTGCACAAACTACGTGTTCATGTGACGGGAAGCGGAAAAATTGTGATTGAAAATGTCATGTACTGTTACAAAAAGTACAAGCTGGTCAGAAAATCAAAAAAAAAATTTTGAATTTTTTTTTCAAAAATTTTAAAAATCTTTGTTATTTTATTTTTAAAGGTTACAAACACGATATAAATTAAATTTTAAAAGACCAAAAACAGATTTAAAAATATTTTGTTTTCACTGATAAAAACCGATTTTCGAACGCTTAACATACGTCCAAAGGTCGCAAAAATTTATCAGTTTCAGACGGGAACCTGATTTTTTTTAAATTTTTTGAAAAACTGATTTCAGACAACTTCAACTATTGGGCAATTCCACGTGGAGTCAGAAAGACCCATTTCGCTTTGATCTTCGAAAAATGCGGGAGAAGAGACGCAGAAATCTCAACTGAATTCACATGGTTAAGAGCGTGCTGACGCCACAATTTTACTGGGAAAAAATTCCCGCATTTTTTGTAGATCAAACCGCAATGAGACATCCTGACACCACGTGAAATTCTAATATTTCGAAAAAAAAATACTCCGAAAACTTTGCGCGTAAAATCGAGTGCATTGAGTTTTTGGCCGAAATCCGTTGCGAAGTCCGGTTTTTTGAAATTGTTTTTTTTGAAATTTTAATTTTTTAAAATTATTCTCAAAATCCAAACTCAATTTTTCTCTCCATACATTAAAAAAACCCAAAAAACCCGGCAAAATAGTCATCCACCGTATAGTTATTCGAAAATTTTGCGCGTCAAATCTGGTGCACATGGTGCATTAGGTTAAAAACTGGCGATTATCATATTTTAACTGAATTTTTTCCGATTTTTCTCAGTATTTCATAAATAAAAACTAACACAAACCCTTGATGAACGAGCATAGTTCAATTTTCTGACTGAAAATCGTAATAATCACACAGGGAAATTCTGAAAATCAATGGGTGAGTGACGTGGGCGGAGGTGATAAGACAGTAAGAGAAGACCCTATTATTTTATTATGTATATATGTGTGTATTGGTACATTTTCACTGATAAGATAAGGAAGTTAATAATGATTGGCAGCTCCCTTTGTCTTTTGTCATCACCTGAAAATTAAAAAGAACGAGGGAGCAGGAACAGTTGTTTGAGCAGTTCTAAAAGTCTAAATTTCACGTTAGCTATATTGATTTTTATCGATTTTTGCCGTTTTTCGGCGAAAAAGATCAATACACCACATTTGACGCGCAAGTTTTCAAAATTATCGAAAAACGAGTCGTTTTTTGGTTGATTTTGAAATTGTTTGATCAATCAATGTTTAGAATTTAGAATTATTATTTTTAACAATTCAAAATAATTCCAATTGTACCACATATTGGAGTTTTTCGGCGAAAAAAAAACAATACACCACATTTGACGCGCAAAATTTTCGCATTTCCAAGTGATAATTCGGGGTTTTTGATTTTTTTTTCGATTTTTTCATTCGAAAATCACTTTAAACCTTTTAAAGAATTTTTTCTCATCGCGATTGAACTTAAAATCTGCGAAAACCCATTGCAAGTACAGTAACCAGTTTTCCAGCTCGGCGAGACCCATCCCCGGAACTCCACATCCCTTGAAAGTACTATTTTGAGAGATTTTGATGTTTTGCATCATGTTTTAAATCGAAATTCGCAATTTTTCCCTGAAAAATCTCTAGAAAATTAGCTGAAATCTTAAAAAAATCATAAAAAGTAGCGTTTATTGAGGTTCTCGCCTTATTTTTTTTTGTTTTTACGACAAAATCGATTTTTTCGTGTGCTTTTTCACAAGAAATCGCTATTTTTACTTATTTTCGAGTTTTTAATTTCAGAAATTAATTTTTCCCGCTGAAATTCTTTATTTCGATAAACAACACGCAGTACGACACTCCGCCAGACTCCGCCCCTTTTCTCTGGGAATTTCCTCATTTTTTACTCATTTTTCGTGGTTTTTTCAACTTTTTTCGCCAAAAATCAATAAAAATAGCTTAAAATTTGATTTTCTGATTAAAAAATCACCTAAAATCAATAAATTTCAGACAATCGGCCGCTCGGGAATGCAATAAGAGAGAAATGAGCGATTTTATGAGCAATACGGCCGCACTTCAGCTTCTACACAATGCCGTCAAGAGTTATGAGGTAGAAATGACGGAAAATCGCAGAAAAATTGAAGAAAAATCGCAAAATTTGATGAAAATGGCCTGAAAGGTCAATTAAAGCGGAAAATAACAAAAATCGTGGCAATTTTCCTATAATTCTCGAAAAAATGACAGATAAATCGAAAATTTGCACAAGTTTTCATGAAAAATTTTACAGTTTCGCATTGAAAACTCGGGAAAATCGAATTTTTCAGAAAAAAATCCATTAAAACCACTTTTTCGCTCAAAATCCTTCAAAATGCGATTTTTTAAATGCAAATTTGCTGAAAAATGCGAATTTCGCGTTTTTCAGTATTTTTCACTAGAAAAAGCTGTAAAAATGCGGCTTTAAACGCAAATTCAGCGAATTTTCCCTAATTTCCGGAAAAATTTCCATGTTGCCAAAAAATTGCCAAAAATCTTGCCATAATCCCCTAAATTTGCCAAAAAATTGCCTAAAACTTTCCAAAAAATTGCCTAAAATTTTCCAAAAAATTGCCTAAAATTTCCAAAAAAATTGCTAAATATGTGCCAAAAAATTGGCGAAAAATGTGCCAAAATATCCAAAATTCACCAAAATTTGCTTAAAAAAATTTCATAATTTCCCAAAAATTGGCGAAAAATGCCCAAAAGTTGTCAAAAAAACCAAAAATTTGCCAATTTTCCCAATTTTTCAGCGAGAAGTAGCGAATTTCTTCATTGCAAACGAGAAAGAGATTGCACAAATTTCTTAAAATCTTCCCAAAAATTGCTAAAAATTGGCAAAAAATGTGCCAAAACTGTCAAAAAAAAACCAAAATTTGGTATGAAAAAATGCCATAATTTCCCGAAAATTTGACGAAAAATACCCAAAATTTGCCAAAAAATTACAAAAAAAAACCATAATTTCCCGAAAAATTGCCGAAAAAAAATCCAAAATTTTTTCAATTTTTCAGCGAGAAGTAGCGAATTTCTTCGCTGCAAACGAGAAAGCCACATCAAAATACACTGGCCGCTTCGATTTTCGTCAATTTGCCAAGAAAATGTTCGATCCAATACCAACTGCACAACTCGGACAGTTGTACATAGAAATGCTCGAAGAAAGTCATATTTATATGCATTCTCATCAAAAAAGTCGAGTTGGAGCCAACGGATATCCACATTCATTTGTCTCAGTACCTGAATTATTATTGAATATGATTTTGGCCTATCAGCTACCACAGCAGAGATTTGTACCGGCTGAAAAGATGGAAGAAGACGGCGGAAAAGTTGAGGAAGATGGGGGAGCTGGTGGAGCTGGAGGATCAAGGAAAAAGCGACGAAATAGTGCGGCGAGAAAGGGAAAAAATGTGACAATCAATCCGAGAGTGGTGCTGGGAAATGAGCTGGCCGCCAAGTTGCTCGAGGAAATGCTCAAAATTCCGCTTGCGCCGGAAGTATGTGCTTCAAAAACTGGAAATTTCCCGTCGAGAAATATGAAAATTGCAATTTTTTGTACAAAAAATTGCCGATTTGCCTGAAATTTTCAATTTTGGTAATTTGCCGGTCTGTCGATTTGCCGAAAATTTTCAATTCCGGCAATTAGCCGGTCTGCCGATTTGCCGAAAATTTTCAATTCTGGTAATTTGCCGGTCTGTCGATTTGCCGGAAATTTTCAATTCCGGCAATTAGCCGGTCTGCCGATTTGCCGAAAATTTTCAATTCTGGCAGTTTGCCGGAAATTTTCAATTCCGGCAATATCCCGATTTGCCGGAAATTTTCAATTCCGGCAATTTACCGATTTGCCGGAAATTTTTCAATTCTGCCAATTTGCCGGTCTGTCGATTTGCCGGAAGTTTTCAGTTCTGGCAAAATGTCGGTCTGTCGATTTGCCGAAAATTTTCCAATTCCGGCAATTTGCCGGTCTGCCGATTTGCCGAAAATTTTCCAATTCCGGAAATTTGCCTGAAATTTTCAATTCCGGCAATTTGCCGGTCTGCCGATTTGCCGGAAAATTACAATTCCGGCAATTTGCCGGAAATTTTCAATTCCGGCAATTTACCGATTTACCGGAAATGCTCATTTTCGGCAATTTTTCGAAATTTCATCTGCAAAAGCTTTATTTAACAACTTTAAAACGGTTTTTTTTTCAGTTTTTAAAATAATTTTTCCTAATTTTTAAGGTTAAACCCTAAATATACTGTAAAAGAAGATTATATAATTTTTCTACAGCTTATATTCGAATTTTCAACTTTCAGTCAAAACAGTGGAAAACGGCGAAATACGTGCTGTGCCCGTCGAGTTGCCCTCAGCAAATGGAAGTATTCGGAGAGATTATCGCAAAGAACACAAAAAGCGGTTTGATTAGGTATGGATTTCGAAAAAAACTACTCTTTACTACGGTACCTAGGGTCTCGACGCGACAACGTTTTGTTACTGTAATTTGAACTCTATGGATTTCTGTACTGTTCGTAATTCTTCTATAAAAATTTATTAATAATTAAAAACTTGAATAACGCAAATCGTGTCGAGACCAAGAGCCCCATTTTTCGATATTTTTCAGGGAAAATTGGAAAAAGCATATATATATATACATGTATACATGCAATATATATATATATATATATATATATATATATCATTTACTATATATAAAGCGCTTATTCTGTGTGTCCATAGTTTGTAGTCTATGTAGTCTTTGTAGTCTGTGAAGTTTTGGCTTCTGGAGGGATTGTGAGTTAGGGCTAGTGTAGGGATATAGTCGGGGTACTGTAGTGGTACAATAGTGGTACGGTAGGAATACTGTAGGGTTACTGTAGTTTCATAAAAAATTAATTTTCCGCCCCAGAAGTCGGGGGCCGCGCCGAAGGTGCGGTCCACGGCTGGTACCTATATATTATTTATATATATATATATATATATATATATATATATGTATATACATTTATAAGAATGTGATGTATTTCCTTACTAATAGAGGAAATACGGTATATATATATAAATGAATATATGAATATACATGTATTTTCGAATTTCCCTGAAAACATTGAAAAATGTCACTCTTGGAAGAATTATGCTCAATCGATGAAAATCCCTAAAATTTAAATTACACTACTCTTCAAAAGCGTACATTTTTCACATTCGTGTATGGTTTTCAGGGAGAATCGAAAAATCTACGTTTTTCGAATTTAGAAAAAACAATCGAAAAACCGTTCCCTAAAGTCTCTAACTTTCGAGTAATATAACACTAGAAACATTTAATATTTCAGTTTCAACGCACTCAACTATTTCATGCATGATCCGATTCTAAATCGATATCTCGACGATCCGATCACAATTCTCCACGCACTGTACATTGGACCCCTACAAGCTCCGACTGTCGAGCTTTTCGCCACAAATCGAACAGACGTGTTCCGTCAGCGTTGCCGTGAAGTGTTGCGGATCGCGTTGCACGCCTCAAAGGATCCAATGACATTTACGTATAGTGTACCTGAATTTATCGATAAAAATCATCCGGATCGATGCAGTTATCGGGATTTTGTCGAGACTGTAACGCAGTTGATTCGGGATTTGAATGGAGAACATCAGGGATCTACGGCTATTCATACTGGATGGGCTTGTGCCGCTATTAAGGTGCTTACGGGATTTTGGAGCAAAAAAAAAGAATTTTAAGAAAAATTGAAAAATACACATTTTTTGGAAGAAAAAGTGATTAGAACTTTTTTTTAACAATTCAAAAATTATGGAAAATTCAAAAAAGTTTTATTTCAATTTTTTAATGATTAAAATTTTGGAAAATTTTTAAAAAAATCATTCAAATTTTTGAAAAAAAAATTTAACAGTTTTTAAAATATTAAAAAAAATCACTACAAATTTTGGAAAAAAGTTCAAAAAAAATGATTAAAAATTTTCGAAATAAATTCAAAAAAAAAATAAATAAAAATCACTAAAACGTTTGAAAAATGATTAAAAATTTTGGAACAAATGTAAAAATTAATTATTAATATTTTTGGGAAAAATTGAAAATTTTGGAAACATTAAAAAATTAATTCATAAATTTTGGTAAAACTCAAAAAAAAATCATTAGAAGTTTCGGAAAAAAATAAATAAATTCAACAAAAAATTGTTTAAAAATTAGGAAAAAACTCAAAAAAAAATCATTGAAAGTTTTTGGAAAAATTTTTTAAAAAAATCATTAAAAATTTTGAAATTTTTTAACATCTTTTTTGAACTTTTAAACATATTTTTCGAACTTTTCTTAAAATCAGGGGTGAGAAATTATATATTTTTTTAATTTAATTTTTTTTTCTTTGCATTTCAATCAAAATTTGCTTTTTTTTAAAAACAAGTGTTTTCTCCAAAAAAAAAGTTTTTTTTGCAGAAATTCGGACAAAAACGATATGTGGACAAAACGTGGAAAGACGAGAATTATTATGATTTAATTTGGACAGTACTCGCCCAGAGGCCACATCTCAAGAAATTCGTTGTCGACGTGTTGGAGAAGAATTTTAAGGGTAAAAAATGGAATTTTACGCGGAAAAGTGCTATTAAAAAAGTCGTTTTCAACTGAAAAAGTTATCCTTTTCACAAAAAATGGAATAAAAGAAGAAATCGAGTTTTTTTCTATAAAATTTTAGAGAAAAAATTAAAGTGCAAAATCTGAGAAAATAATTTATTTTTCAATGCAAAAAGTGCTTTAAAAAATTGAAAAAAAAATTTAAATCAAAATTTGGGTGAGAAATTTTTTTTCCTAAAAAACGGCAAAAATTGAAATTTTTTGAAAAATGTGTTTTATACAAATTTAAATTAATTTTAACGTTTTAATTACACAAAAATTCAATATTTGAGAAAATGTTATATTATATGTATATTAAATGAAAATTTTAATTCGAACTATATTTAAATTAAATTTAAAAAAAATAGAAATTTTGTTTCAGATTTGGACGCAGCTCGATTCTGGCGCCGAATGCAACCGTATCAAATGAATCCGACAGTAATCTTTAATCAAAATGTGATCATCGTGGACCCCCTCCAGCCAACTGATGAATTTTTGAATTTCCCGCCGACAGTACGACACATTCAAATGGTTACCAATGAGAAAGAGATACGAGATTTACAAATGTTGTTAGAGTATAAGGTAATACCTCTAAGAATGTTAAAATTGAATATTTATTTTAAGAAAAAAAAGGAAAAATCCGGAAAATTTACATTGTCTGGAAAAAAAGCTTCAAAAAATATTTTTTAAAGAATTTTTAAATAAATTTTTATTTGAAAATTTGGCGCAAACGGAAAAAATTCAATTTCCGTATAGTGAAATTGGAAAACAATATTTTTTTAATTTGTTTTTTCCGAAATAAAGGGTTTCATTTTTGTAAGTAAAAAAATTGCCGAAAAATGTCAATTTTCTTTGAAAAAAGTTGAAAATCGGATCCAAAAAGATATTTTCCGCAAACTATCCAAAATAAAAAGAAAAATAACTGAATTTCAGAAAAAAAAATACAAAAAAAATGTCAGAAAGATACAAAAAATTTCCGAATTTTTTTTGACGAAAAATACAAAAAAAAATCGGAATTTTTTTGTATTTTTCTAGCATTTTGATTCCAGAAAAAATACAAAAGTTTTCCGAAAAATCCAAATTTATCCGAAAAAATATAGCAAATTTCCGATTTTGATGAAAACCCACAAAAATCGAAAAAAAAAATTACAAAAAAAATGCAAAAAAAAATTCCGAAAAAATGCAAAAAATTATCCGACTTTTTTTTTCGAAAAATAGCCAGAAAAATACTAAGGATTTCCGAAAAAATACCAAAAAAATTTGCGAATTTTTTTCTTCAAAAAGTACTAAAATATTAAGAAAAATGAAAAAATTCCGAAAAAATACATGATATTCTCAGAAAAAAAAAGTATAAATTTTCGAAAAATACAAAAAAAACCTTTCTAAAAAAATGTTCAAATAAATAACCGAAAATTTTTCTTTAGAAAAAATGACCCAATTTTATTTTAAAAAACAATCCCAATTTTCGTTCAGGTATCCCGCGAGGAAAAGATCTACGTAGGCGTTGACGCCGAATGGAGTGCCTACGTTTCACCGAGCAAAGCCACAATCCTCCAAATGTCACTTCATGATTGTATTTATATCATTGATCTAGAATCGTATCAAATATCTCCTCAAAGCTATCATCACGTACTTTCATATCTTTTCGAGACGCCTGAAATCGTGAAAATCGGCTTCCAATTCGGCGAGGATCTTCATCAACTTCGTGCCGCTTTCCGTAATTGTGTGGCACTTTACAGACCGAATAATGTAGTTTGTGTCGGGAAATTGATAATGGATTTAATGGATGAAATTGGAAAATTGGAGAATTGTGATGATTTTCGAAAAGAATGGCTTCCACATCTCACTGATAACGAGACGTCATCGGCTGCGAATAGTAGTGTAGAGGAACAGGCAAATGAGACAATTGATACGAATGAATCGATGGATGAAGGAGATGGTGGAGGATCAGGAATTGTTGTCAAAAAAGAGGAATCTGTGAAACAGCAATTCCTGAATAAAGGATTATCGTTCATTTGCGAGAAATTGCTTGGAAGACCGTTGGATAAGACAGAACAATGCTCTGTTTGGGATAGAAGACCTCTTAGATGCTTGCAGGTGCTTAATGAGAGACAAAATTTTTTTTGAACTTTTTAAATTCTCGCCACTTTTTTAGAATTTGATCTACGCGCCAAAAATGTTTTAAAATTTTTTTTTTAATTCGAATTTCGCGCCAATTTTTTTTTGGAAAATTTGAATTTCTCGCTAATTTTTTGTTTTTAGAATTTGATCTACGCGCCAAAAATGTTTTAAACTTTGAATTTCGCGCCAAAATTGTTTTTTTGAAATCATTAAAAAAAAAACTTCTCTTCAAAAAACATTTTTGAATTTTTTTAAATTGCAGATGAGACAAAAAATTTTTTTTTTGAATTTTTCTGATCTATGCGCCAAAAATTTTTTAAAATTTGAATTTTGCGCCAATTAAAAAAATTTTTTAATTCAAATTTCGCGCCAATTTTTTTTGGAAATTTGAATTTCGCGCTAATTTTTTTTGTGAATTTGAATTTCGCGCCACAAATTTGAAAAATTTGAATTTCGCGTCAATTTTTTGAAACTTTGATCTACGCGCCAAAAATGTTTTAAAATTTGAATTTCGCGCAAAATTTTTTTTAAAAATTAAAATAAAATGAATTTCACTTCAACAAACATTTTTGAATTTTTTAAATATTGGAATTCTCGCGAAAGTGCGAATAAATTTTGCACCGAAGCTTTTAGAAAAATTTTAATTTTTTTTTATCTTAAAATTTTGAATTTCCCGCCAAAAAAATTAAAAATCAGTATTCAAATTTCGCGCCAAAATTTTTGAAAATTTGAAATTTTTTGTGCCCGAGTTTTTTTGTGAATTCAAATCCAAAATTAAAATTTCCAAATTTGAAATTTTTTTGAAAAACTTTAAAATATAGAATTTATTATCCTAAAAAACCGCCAAAAACCCCTATCAATATATTTTTGCAGTTACGCTACGCCGCAATGGACGCCTACTGCATGCTTTTGCTCTATGAGAAGTGCGCGACAATCTTCGCAAAATTGGGAATAAATGTGAACGATTTCGTGTCAAAACAGAGCCCAATCAGGATATCGTTACCGTTGCTCAGCGAGGAGAAGCTCTAATTATTTTTTAAAAAAAATTACTTGTTTGCCGCCGCCCCAAGCTGAATATTAATTGTTTTGTGCACATTTTTTCTTTGTTTTAATATTCACTTGTTTTTTTTGTGTCGTGTGTCCGGAGATTAAATTTTCGATTTTTTTCCTATTCAAATCGATATCCGGCCATACATCATCTGTAATTGCGCCCCTTTTTGGGGGTTCATTTTATTCTATCTACGGCAAATAAATATATTATTATCATGAGTTTAATTTTCAAAATACAAAAGATTTATCGATTTTCTAAGAAAGAGCGGAATTCCACGTGGTGAAGAAAATTATCGATTTTTTGGAGGAAAAGAAATTATTGATTATCGGGTATTTTATCGATTTTTGCGGAAATCTAAAAATATATTATCGATTTTTCCAACGTTTTGCCGAAATTGAGTGAAAAATTATAAAAAGTGTACTGAACTGGCCGCGACGCGACCGCAACACGTGCGCCACTGCGAAATCTAGTTTTTAAAGATTTATCGATTTTTTAATCTAAACTTTTCGATTTTTCAAAAAAAAAACCGCGCCGCGACCGCATTGCGCTCGTTATCGATTAATTTATCGATTTTTCCAAAAAAAAGTTAACCGCGACGCGACCGCAGCGCGCTCGCACTACAGTAAAATTCAGTTTATATAATACCATTTTTGGTAGATTTCTTTCGAGAATTATCGATTTTTTGTTCAAAATTATCGATTTTTCAAAACAAAATTCTACCACAAGGTTATCGCCTTCCTCATTGATATTTTCGCGCTCCATTGACAATCGCCCGCCGGACAACGCATGGGAAAGTCGTGCACTCCACACGGACAAATACATTTAGTTTTACAACTAAGGTCAAGCCGCGACGCGACACGCAACGCGCCGTAAATCTACCCGCGATATGGCCGAGCCAAAATGACCTAGTTTGGCAAACTCTTCCATTTCAATTTATGAGGGAAGCCAGAAATCCGTGTTCAACCGCGACGCGACCGCAGCGCGCTTTTAACAAAATTTTAAAAATTATCGATTTTTGTCCGCGTTTTCAAGCAAAATAATTTATTTTCCAATACCAGAATGCACAATAAATTACAAAAATCAATAATAGCCTATCGGCGAGTTCCATCCTCATAGAAGACACCTCCATCAGCCGAACAATACTTTGGACACACTCCCTTCTCTCCTCCGTGTCCATGAGTTCCATCTCTACCCGGATTTCCAGGAACTCCATCCATTCCTGGCTCTCCATCGGCTCCGGGCTCTCCAGGAGCTCCCTGGTCACCTCCAAGCCCATCTTTTCCAGGAATTCCTGGAGCTCCACGTGGTCCTTGTCTTCCACGTGGACCTGGAGTTCCTTGTGGTCCTGGGATCGCTGGGACCTCCTTGACATTTTCTCCAGGTGCTCCAGGGGCTCCTGGCTCCCCGTCCTTACCCTTCTCCCCGCGTCGCCCCTTTTGGCCGGGCGCCCCGACGGGTCCTTGTGGTCCCTTCTCACCGAACACCCCAGGTCCTCCAAGATTTCCTTGTGGTCCAGCTGGTCCTGCGGGTCCGAGGGGTCCTTGAGGACATGGGACACATGGTGGCTTGGTAACCGGGTTGCACGGGCGTTTCGTAGGTTTTCCCGAGTTTCCTGGGAGCCCGTTGGCTCCGGCTTTTCCTGGAGGCCCTGGACGTCCTGGGGCTCCGGGGGGTCCTGCTGGGCCTGGAAGACAGCAGTTGTCGCAGGTTGCGGTCGATTCCTCGTGGTCCTCGTGAGTGACCTCGGCTGTTGGGGCGGCGGTAGTTCCTGAAGGTCCCGAGGTACCGTGTGGCTCCTCTGGGGGTACGGTAGATTTGAGATATTCTAGAGTTGATGTTGGTTGTGATGGTTCGGATGCTGGAGCATCAGAGACAGTCGGAGCATCGGTGACAACAGCCACGTCATCATAGCCGTGAGTTGTTTCAGCTTCTGAAGCGTCTGGATAGGATGGGACGGAGCCTGTGGTGGTGGTTGATGGTCTTCTGGTCGTGGTGGTTTTTGTAGTTGTTGGGGCTTCTGGAAATTTTTGAAAAAACTATTTTTTGGAATTTTGAATTTGAAAATTCAAAAAAAAAAAGGAATTTCACTAATTTTTTGGATCTTCTGAAAATTGATCAGAATTTTTTAAAGTTTAATACACATTTTTAGGCCAATTTTGAATAAAATTTATTTTTTTTTGTTTTTTTAAGATTTTCGGCAACTTATGATATTTTTGTGATTCAAATATTAAAAAAATTATGTATGCAAGTTAAAAAAAAAAAACTAAAAAAAAAAGGTTGAAAACTCTGACATATATCCAATAAATGGGCGGAGCCTATTTTAAAATAAGCTTAAGCCTATTATCGTTTCTTGGTAAGTTTTTTTTTGGTTTTCATATAATAAAAATGCCTTGTAATTATAGTTATCCTTGTAGAAGATATAGATTAAATAAAAACCACTCCTATAAATCAGACCCCGCCCATTTCTTGCCTGTATTGTTTTTTTGATCGAATTTCCTTGTAATTACTCAAATTGTTGTTTTTTTTTTGTATTTTTCCACTTTCACTGTGAAAAAACAATACCAAATAAGTTTTTGAATATTTAATATAAAATTGAACAAAAAAATTTTCGGACTAAAAAATTCACTAAAAGCCAATATATGGGCGGAGCCTATTTTGAAATATTTTTTAGTTTTTTTCTAAATTACAGATTTACTCATATCTCACACCGAAGAGTTATGTTTTTAAAAGTTAAAGTTGGAAAAAAATCGACTCCGCCCCTTTCTTGGCTAAATTTTTTTCTCGATTAAAAAATTCTCTTTTTTTACACAAAAGTGGCTTAAAAAATGTATAGTTCATTATTATGCCATTTCAACATTTAATTTAAAAATTGGAAAAAATTTCTAAATTAGGCTCCGCCCATTTCTAGGCTATATTGCTTTTTCTATCAAAAATTCAAATTTTTTAAACGAAATTACAAAAAAAAAATTTTTTTTTTCAAATCTAATTTACCTGTTGTTGTTGTACTTGTTGTAGTAGTTGTAGTAGTTGTAGTAGTTGTAGTCTTTTTAGTCGTTGTAGTTGGAGCCTCAGTCTTTGGTGGTGGTGGAGCTGGAGCATCGTAAGGCTGGAAATTTCAGGCGTTTTTTTGGGGAAAATTTATGGCTAAAAATTGATTCAAAAACGAGGAATTTGTCGTGCCAAATAGGTTTACAACCAGTTTTGAATGAATGTTTTAAAATTTCAAAAAAAAATCAATTTTTGAATTTTTTTTTTCAAAATTTTCAAAATTTTTTTTTTCAAATTAACTTAAATTATACTTTACAGATACCCATTTTTATTATAAACTTACATTAGCCTCTTCTTTAGCCTCTCCAACAACAGGATAACCAAACTTTGGTGGAGCAAATGGAGTTGTCTCATCATTCGAGTACTCGTAGCCAGCTTGACGGGCGGTACGGTTGAATCCACGTGTAAATGAGGCACGGAGCATGTAAACGTCAGTCCACAGCGTTTTTGCGTTGTTCTGGAAATAAATTTTTGGGATTTTTTGAATTAAAAAAATTTTGAAAAATTTTGGAAAAAAAAAATTCAAAATTCAAATTTTCAACTTTAAACCTAATTTTCTCAAAAACTATAAAAGGTATCAAAAAGTCGTTTACTAACAAAACATAGCAAATTTAATTTTCTACATTTCATTAGTTATCAAAATTTTGATATCTTTCACCCCCGCCAAGATTTAACAGTTCAAAGCTCACCTGACACTGATTCATCTCGATTTTCATGGAATGCTGAACCTCCTTAATGTATCCATGAACAATTGGTAGAGTTACACAAAGTGCAATAATTGCCAATGTTGATACCGTAACAGTGACATAACCGATGATACGGTAGGCCTGGAATTGTTGGAAATATTTCCGGCAAATCGGCAAATTGCCAGAATTGAAAATTTTTGGCAAATCGGCAAATTGCCAGAATTGAGAAATTTCGGCAAATCATCAAATTGCCAGAATTGAGAAATTTCATGCAAATCGGCAAACTGCCAGAATTGAAAAATTCCGGCAAATCGGCGAATTGTCAGAATTTTAAAATTTCGGCAAATCCTCAAACCGGCAATTTGTCGCTTTGTCGAATTTGCCGAAAATATTCGGCAAACTGTGGTTTTGTATATTTTTTCTGTAAATTTCTGGATTTCAATTTTTATCGGTAAAATGAAAACTTGAAAAAGACACTGTTCTAGTCTTATAAAAATTCCTCAAAAATTTTCCGGCAAATTGATTTCCCGCAAATCGGCAACTTGCCGAAAATGAAATATTCCGGCAAGTTGGCAAACCGATAATTTGCCGATTTATCAATTTGACCAGAAAAAAAATTGCCGGAAATGAAAAATTATATCATACATACTAAGCCAATTTTCTATAAGTTGAAAAAATGTTGGCCCAGAAAAACAAATTTTTAGGCCAAAAACATTTTTTTTTTTCGATCAGCATCCTACCTTAGTATTGGAGTCAACCTCCATTAAGGAATATTAGGCAATATAAATGTCAAGCATCTCCATCCATATTCCACGCTTTTATACCGATTAGATGAACCACTTTTTTGGCACGAAAAACTTGGTCGGCGCCATGGTTTTTCAGGCGGCGGCTTCTCAATTCCGATTCACATTTTTCAGGTTCTGGGGAAGAAGTGGTGATTGAACAGATATCCACGGGGTACAAAAAACGGTGATAGATAATGATGTAATGATATTGGGAAGTAGTGATAAGAGGGATAAGTGATAGGAATTTTGGAACGGGGAAGTGTTTCAGGGGGGACTACAGTACTACTGTAATTTTGAAATGGTACTACAGTACTACTGTAGTTTGGTTATGGTAACAAAGTACTACTGTAGTTTGATTATGGTACTACAGTACTACTGTAGTTTGGTTATGGTACTACAGTGCTACTGTAGTTTGGTTATGGTACTACAATACTACTGAAGTTTGATTAGGGTAACAAAGTACTACTGTAGTTTGGTTATGGTACTACAGTACTACTGTAGTTTGGTTATGGTACTACAGTGCTACTGTAGTTTGGTTATGGTACTACAATACTACTGAAGTTTGATTAGGGTAACAAAGTACTACTGTAGTTTGGTTATGGTACTACAGTACTACTGTAGTTTGGTTATGGTACTACAGTGCTACTGTAGTTTGGTTATGGTACTACATTACTACTGAAGTTTGATTAGGGTAACAAAAGTACTACTGTAGTTTGATTATGGTACTACAGTGCTACTGTAGTTTGGTTATGGTACTACAGTACTACTGAAGTTTGATTAGGGTAACAAAGTACTACTGTAGTTTGATTATGGTACTACAGTACTACTGTAGTTTGGTTATGGTACTACAGTACTACTGTAGTTTGGTTATGGTACTACAGTGCTACTGTAGTTTGGTTATGGTACTACAATACTACTGAAGTTTGATTAGGGTAACAAAAGTACTACTGTAGTTTGATTATGGTACTACAGTACTACTATAGTTTGGTTATGGTACTACAATACTACTGAAGTTTGATTAGGGTAACAAAAGTACTACTGTAGTTTGATTATGGTACTACAGTACTACTGTAGTTTGGTTATGGTACTACAGTGCTACTGTAGTTTGGTTATGGTACTACAATACTACTGAAGTTTGATTAGGGTAACAAAAGTACTACTGTAGTTTGATTATGGTACTACAGTACTACTGTAGTTTGGTTATGGTACTACAGTGCTACTGTAGTTTGGGTTATGGTACTACAGTACTACTGTAGTTTGGTTATGGTACTACAGTGCTACTGTAGTTTGGTTATGATACTACAGTGTAGTTAGAGGACTCAAAATTTATCTCCGAACCGTGAAAAATTGCCCTTTTTCAATTTATAATAGTTTTGTGAAAATTCAAAAAAATTTTTTTTGCCCAAAGAAGGGCAGTAATTAGATGTCTGAAAAAATTGGGCAAAAATAAAAAATTGCCTAAATTTGTTGAAAAAGGGTAAACCATATATGCTGAATTCAGAAAATCTAAGTTTAACCCGTCAAAAACAATTAAAAAGTGGCAAAATTGGGCAATTTATGGCAAAAATTCACAATTTCGAAAGTCCTCTAAAATGGGCTATTTTGTAGTAAGAGGACTCGAAATTTACTCAAAAACTCAAAAAATTGCCATATTTCAATTTTTAGTGGTTTGGTATGATTTCAAAAAAATGTTTTTGTCCAAAAAAAAACTACTTTAATACTCAAAACAAAATTTTTTCTACTTCAGCCCTCTAGAACGCATATAACAATATTTTCCGATGACGTCTTAATTTTTATGTCAATTAAAAAAAATTTTAAAAAATTAACAGATTCATGACCTTGTAACAAAAATTGGAAACTCGTGAGAAAAAGAGATCGAAAAAGTGGAGGATAAACAGGATATCGTGCAAAACAGAAATATTCAAGAAAAAACATATTAATTAATGAGAAACAGAAAAGAACAGATATTGTACAGCGTGTTGGATGTCGCTCAGTTGAAGAATCTGAAACAATTTCAAATAAAAAAAAACAATCTTTCGTTGAAATTTCAAAACCTTTTCCGTGATATCCGACTCGTCAAGCTTCCTTTGAACCTTCTCCTGAAGATCTAGAAATTCAGGAGATTCCATTCCAAGGAGGAAGCATTTGAATTTGATGAGGAATACATTGACCGGCATAGTGGAATCATTTGGAATAGTTGATCTGGTTTTTTGATTGATCGAGAAGAAGAATGCATCGAGTAATGTACAAAGATCGCTGATTTCCAGATTCTGAAAAAATCTACTTTTTTTTTAAATTAAAAACAAATTTTGGTTTTTTTTTTACTATTAGCGGTTCAAAAAATTATGATTTTCAAAAAAAAATTCAAGAAAGTTATAATTTTATTTTGCAGTTAAAAATTGTCCTTTTTTGGTCGAAATTTTTTTTTAATTTTACAGTTTTAAACATTTTCTCAAAAAAATATTTCAAGATGGCTTGCCTGCCTGTAAGCCTGTAAGCCTGTAAGCCTAATTCTAAGCCTAAGCCTAAAGTCCAAGATTAAGCCTAAGCTAAGATTAAGCCTAACCTAAGCTTAAGCCTAAGCTTAAGCCTAAGCTTAAGCCTAAGCTTAAGCCTAAGCTTAAGCCTAAGCTTAAGCCTAAGCCTAATCCTAATCGGCCAACTGGAACCCCCTTAAAAATCAAAAAAACCGGAAAATCCTAAGCCTAAATAGCGTCAGTAGCGAGCTCACCACTGACGCCAAGCTTAAGCCTAAGTGTAATACTAAACATAAGCCTAAGCCTCAGCCTAAGCCAAAGCCTAAGCCTAAGCCTAGGCCTAATCCTAAGTCTAGGCCTAGTTCTAAGCCTAATCCTAAGACTAACTCTAGGCCTAGTTCTAATCTTAATCCTAAGACTAACTCTAGGCCTAGTTCTAACTGTAAGCCTAATCCTTAGCCTAAGCCTAAGCCTAATATTAAGCCTAAAACTAAGCCTAGGCCTAAGCCTAAGCCTTATCCTAAGCCTAAGCCTAATCTTAAGCCTAATCCTTTTTTCCAAAAAAAATTGAACAAATCTAATGAAAATACTCTAATCTTTGCTACCTCATTAGCGCCAGCAGTCTGAACAACCGATTCTTTGATCTGATGCTTGAGCTCGTCGAGTTCCGAAATTTCGAGAAAGCACAGGAATTTGCGAACTTCTTTCAGGAAATCATTCAATTTAATAACATTCGACTCCAGTGAAGGCATTGAGCTAGCAATCGATAATCTGACATTTCGATTTTCAACTTCTTCTTGATCATAATTATTATATGATACATCTCTATTAAAATATTGGTCGTAGTCGTAATCAATGGGTTCAAGTTTCGGTTTTCCTGGCAGTGATTCAACGAATTCCACGTCATCAGTGTCACTTTCAGATGAATAATGAAGATCCGATTGGGGCTTACTGGAAAATTACGAGAAAAATTTGAATTTTAAAGAAAATTTGATTTTTGAAATTTCAACATTTTTTTGTTTAAGATTATCATGGATTTCTGGGTTCCCTCATAAATTGAAATGGAAGGGTTTAGGCCAAACTAGGCCATTTTGGCTCGGCCATATCTGGGGTAGATTTACGGCGCGTTGCGTGTCGCGTCGCGGCTCTATTTCAGTTGTAAAACTAAATGTATTTATCCGTGTGGAGTACACGACACTTTCCCACGCGTTGTCCGGCGGGCGATTGTCAATGGAGCGCGAAAAATTCAATGAGGAAGGCCAGAACGCCGTGAAATTTTAAAAATAAAAAAAAAATTGAATTTTTGAAAATAAAAAAACACACTTTTTGAAATTTCAAAAAATTTGAATTTTTGAAAATTCAGCATTTTGTGTTAAACATTAATTTATTTTTTAAAAAAACTATGAGAATTGGTAATTTTCGTTCAAAAAAAATTAGATTTTTCAAAAATTTTCTTTTTTATTACTCAGACACGAAACGTTGAGTTTTTTTTTCGCCGGTCTCGCCACGATAATTTTTGTAAAATGCAAAAGGATGTGCGCCTTTAAAGAGTACTGTATATTGTTTTATTCAAACTTTTGTGTGAATAAATTCGTTTTTTTTTAATCGAAAAATTATGAAAATTCCTCAAAAAGTGAAATTACAGTACTCTTTAAAGGCGCACATCTTTCCGCATTTTACAAAAATTTGTTTTTTTTTTGTCTTTTCGAGACCGAGCACCGTATTTTTTGACACAAAAATTGAAATTCGACAGTTTTTGAAAAGAAAAATCGATTTTTTAAATGATTTCATTTTATATTGGTCTCGCCACGATAATTGTTTTGTTGTGAAATGCAAAAAAGGCGTGCGCCTTTAAAGAGTACCGTAATTTAAAACTGAAATTTTTGAATTAATAAATCAACAAAAAAAAATGAAAAAAACATTTTATTGAAGAATTATGAAACTACCTAGAGTTGAAATTACCGTACTCTTTGAAGGAAAATTTTTTTTTTAATTGTTTGTCGTGTCGAGACCGTATTTTTAGCGCAAAAATTAAATATTTCATGCCTGAGTAAAATATAATAAAAATTTGCAAAATCTTAAGCTTTTTTTTTGAAAATATTTTGGTTTTTTTCTTCTTCAAAACGAATTTGCGTTTTTTTTAAATTTAAATTCTTGTAAAAAAATCGAAAAATCGAAAAACCATTTTAATTGAGGAAATTAAAAACCTTTTTGGCTCAGATTTCACAGCTCTCGCATTTTTCGCACTACCGCTTTCAGAATCACGATCCAAACTTCTTTTTCGATGTGCTGCTGTACTATTTCTTCTATTTGCTGTTGCAATATTACGTTTGTCGAGATTCAAATTTCCATCATTTGAGCTATATTTGAGAATTCTTCCCTTTTCATCAAGATCTACAGTTCCTTCCGCTTCAATTCTGGAAATTAACTCAATAATGTTGTGTTAAAGAAAATTCCATATAATATTTAAAAAAAAAAGAAAAATTTTGGAAAAAAGTCGGTGGCCGAGTTTTCTGATATTTTCCACGGCCACGTATTTTTTTTCTAGAAAATTTCCAATTTTAAAATATTTTCCAGATTTCGGTACTTCACCTATAAAAACGACACCTTTTCAGATGATAAGATGTCAAATTTAGGTGATCAAGTATTGCACAACATATTTGAAAAATATCTCGTAGCGAAAACTACAGTAATTCTTTAAATGACTACTGTGTCGATTTACGGAAACCGTTTATAAATTGATATAATTAAAAAGCACACAAAAGTGGCGAAAAACGAGCCCGTAAATCGACACAAGCGCTACAGTAGTCATCTAAAGAATTACTGTAGTTTTCGCTACGAGATATTTTGCGCGTCAAATATGTTGTGCAATACGCATTCTCCGAATTTCCTAATACCTCTCTAGAAAATCTTCCGGTACCAGTGCACCTAACGCCATTAACAATCGAATTCGTTCTTCGATACTGTAGCTGTTCCATTCATTGATCTCCGGCACAATATTTATGTGGAATCTGGAAGAAAAATTGATTGATTTTTTTTTAATTTTAGAAAATCCTAAAAAAAGCGAATTTCTTTTTTTAAAAAATGTATTACGAGAACACAAAATTCTGAGAATGCGTATTGCACAACATATTTGACGCGCAAAATATCTCATAGCGAAAACTACAGTATCTGTTTAAATGACTACTGTAGCGTTTGTGTCGATTTACGAAATTCAATTATAATCGAAAATCGAGATCCCGTAAATCGACACAAAGCTCTACAGTAGTCTTTTAAAGAGATACTGCTGTAGTTTTCGCTACGAAATATTTTGCGCGTCAAATATGTTGTGCAATACGCATTTTTAGAATGTAGTATAATATTTCGTTTTTGTTTCAAAAAATATTGGAATTCGAAATTTTCGAAATATTGGGGTGTTATTCATGTGTTGACGAAAAATGCAAAAATGTATTTTTATGCATTTTTCCCTATTCACATGTGTAGAAAAATGCATATTTAAAAAAAATATTTTTCTACACATAGAGGAAAAATTTATAAAAATTTACATTTTTTTCATTTTTCGTCATCACATGAATAACCCCATAAAATCCCTTGATCTCTGGTGTCTCACCTGGTACGATAGGCGGCTGGCGAAAGTCCAAAACCATCAATTTGACTGAATTCCTCATAAATTCCACCAACCGAAACGGGCTCAACGACATTTTTGGTTTTTTCGACCAAGAAATTCATGAATTTTTCGGCAAAAGCAGCGGATTTTGTGGGGTTCGTGGTGGAAGTGATTCTTCTAGCCCATCTTGCAGAATCACTGTGATCTCCTTTTAACGTCAATGTTCCATCATTTGAGATATATTCGCAAATTCGATTTTTCTCATCAAGTTCGACGGTTCCTTGTGATTGGATGCTGAAAATTGGAAATAATTGAAAAAAAATTTTTTCCTAATTTATTTGCCTGAAAATTTGCATTCTGGAAGCACATTTTGAAATGAATTTCTGAAGCTCCAAAAAAATTTCCCAGATTTTTAATTAATTTTTTAAAATCCGAAAATCCATTGGTTTGTTAAATTCAAACGACAAATTCTGTCTGATAACTGTGCGGCAGTTGTGTGAATTTACGAGATTAATATTTTTAATTCATTTTTATTTAATTTTCATACCAATTTCTCCAATTTTTCTCGTTTTTTCGTCGTTTTACATTGAAATTCTTGTGATTTTCATTAATAAAAATTTATAAATTAATAGAAATCGAAGATTTTCAATGTAAAACAACGAAAAAAAGATAAAAATCGGGAAAATAGGTATGAAAATTAAATAAAAATGGATTAAAAATCTTAATCTCGTAAATCCACACACCTGCGGCACGGTTATCAGTCAAAATTTGTCGCTTGAATTTAACAAATCAATAAATTTTCGGATTAAAAAAAATTAATATAAAATCAGGGAAATTTTTTGGAATTTTTTCACATTGATATTCAGGATCAGGAGCACACAAAAAAATTATTATACTGAATTTTTGTTATAAAATAATTGCAAAAAATTATTTCATTTACTTTTTTCCAGAAAATTTTGAATTAATTTTTATAGACATTTTTTTTTTCAATTTCGACGAAAAATTCAATTTTTGTTGCAAAATGTGGTTTTTTTGAATTTTTTTCTTTCAATTATTGAAAAAAACCTCTTTTGAGGTGTTTTTAAATTAAAAAAGTTCAAAATAATTTTTTTTCACCTCTCTAGAAAATTATCCCGAACTCTTCCAGCCAATGCGAACATCAATCGAATTCTCGATTCGATACTATAATTGTTCCATGAATCCATATTCGGAGCAATCTTCTGATGAAACCTTAATTAATTATTATATTTTGAAAAAAACGTCTAACTTTTGAAGAAAACAAAATCGAATTTTTTTCGTATTTTTAATATTTTTTAAGAAAAACATATTTGCCAAATAAACTAGAATAGCGAAAAATGATTTTTTTTTGTTGGTAAGTTACAATTCTAGGTGTCATTTTTTTAAAAGAAAATTACTATTATTTCTTTTCTTTTTTTTTTTGAAAATATTTCTTCTTTCGCAAAAAACAATTTTCAGCCCAGTTTATTCACCTATAATGATAGGTTTTCCGGTCTAACGGATCCTCTTCAAGTTGACCGAATGATTCAAAAACCGCCAACGCTCTCATCGGCTCAAATGCATCTTTCGTCTGTTCAATGAGAAATTCTAAAAGTTTCGTGATTTCCTCATCGGCAGTGTCAGCGTTCATTGTGAAGTCTGCAAGAATTTCAGAAAATATTAGGTCTCCAAATAAGTTCCGGGTCAAAAATCATAACTTTTTTTGCCTTTTATAGATTTTTTTGAAACTTTGGGAATTTATGTTATCAACTATGACCTTTCATTTTGAAATGGTCACAAAATTTTTTGACCACCCGGAGTGCCCTAACTCGAAGCCATATTTTTCAGGCATTTTTCTGATCTCGCTTCTTTGCAGCTTTGAACTAAGGTTTGTGTGCGGATTTTACTTTGTTTAGAATACATCGTAAGAAATCAACAAAAGTTTGGAAAAAAATCCGTCCAAAAAATTTTTTTTGGTCGGTCGTCAAAAAAACTTCAAAAAAAATTTTTTTCGAAAGTTTTTGATTTTTAGTATAAAAATGATGTAACCATGTGTAAACGGTTTTTATACATACAAAACATTTGAGTTTGAAATTTGGATCTCGAGAAATACTCAAAAAACTCAAAAATTCTTCGAAAAAATTATGTTTTCTATTATCATTTGAGTGTGACGAACTTAGTTAAAATGTTTTGTATTTGTAAAAATAGTTCACACATGACTACATCATTTTTGTATAAAAAATCAAGAATTTTCGAAAAAAAAAGTTTTGAAAAAAAATAAAAAATTTTTTGACCACCGACCAAAAAAAAATTTTTGGACGGATTTTTTTCCAAACTTTTTTTGTTTTCTTACAATGTATTCTAAACAAAGCAAAGTCCGCACATAAACCTCAATTCAAAGCTGCAAAGAAGCGAGATCAGAAAAATGCTTGAAAAAATTGGCTTCGAGTTAGGGCACTCCGGGTGGTCAAAATTTTTTGTGACCATATCAAAATGAAAGATCATAGTTGATAACATAAATTCCCACAGTTTCAAAAAAATCGATAAAAGGCGAAAGAAGTTATGATTTTTGACCCGGAACTTATTTGGAGACCTAATAGCCGAAGAATAAAAATGTAGGGAAATTTTTAAAAATCAGAACATATTTAGAGGAACACAAAATTCTGAGAATGCGTATTGCACAACATATTTGACGCGCAAAATATCTCGTAGCGAAAACTACAGTAATACTTTATTTATTTTCGTTTCTCGGCATTATTTTCTAAATTTTAGCTTAATTTTCATATTTTATCGAGAAATAAATAAATTTAAATATCCATTCTAGCCCGTAAATCGACACAAACACGCTACAGTAGCTTTATAAAGAATTACTGTAGTTTTCGCTACGAGATATTTTGCGCGTCAAATATGTTGTGCAATACGCATTTTCAGAATTTTGTGTTAGCGTAATATGTATATTCTTGAAAAATAAAAAATGTGGTAGCTTGGTTTTTTTTTAATTTAGAAAATCAATACAAATTAGAAAAAAACTAATAAATAAATAATTTAAAAAAATTATTCATTTTCTGAATATGATGCCTAAAGCACATTTTTATATTCAACAAATTCAAATAAAATCCTAAAAAATCTTGAAGAATTCGATTTTTCAGAAAAATTTAAATATTTCAGGAATTGCATACGTTTTTAAACAAATCTTTAATAAATTGAAAAGAACCCCAGTAAGAAAATCACAAAACAGAACCCTTCTAGCCTGTCTATCGCCTATGAGAGACGCAGACACGCGTCCCCTTTTTCTCTGACGTCTCTCATCTGCCAGCTGTGTCTAACATGGTGCATCGTATATTTTTATTTTCGGAAAATTGTCGAATTTGCTCTTTTTTCCTCAATTGGAAAAAAATCATAAAAATTTATGATCTCTTAGGCAAAAAAATTCTGCAGTTTAATATTGGAAATTCTGATAATTTTGAAAATTTTGAGAACGCCAGTTTTGTAATGCGAACATTCAATTTTCACCGAATTTTATTTTGCACAAAACTTTGTAAGTTTTGACGGTCTCGACACGACAAAATTTAGGAACCCAGTAAAAAATAATGTGCGCCTTTAAAAATACAGTTGAAACTACAGTACTCCTCATTCTACAAAATTTTGCATTTAGGTAATATCTGTTATTAAGACATTTTTTTAAAAATTAAATATTTCATAAGGTAAAATTAAACTTGAATAAAAAAAGAAGAGCGTTAAAATAATGAAAATTAAATATTATTAAAACAAAAAAGAACAAGAAAACAAGGTGAAAACCCTGTTTTTTCAACAAAAAATTCAACAAAATTTAAATAATTTAATATTGAGAAATTGTGGAGAGCAGGTTTTGGAGAGATTGACGAACGTCGCTGATCGGAAGAACCTGCAATTTTTATTGTTAATATAATTAATTTCTGACGACTTCTAAAAACCTTCTCTGCCAATTCCGTTTGCTCATCAATATTTTCTTGAACCTTCTGCTGAAGCTCTAGAAGCTCGGAGGAATCCAATCCGAGAAGAAATAACTTGAATTTGACCAGGAAATCCTTCATCTTCATAGCTGGGGAATTAGAAGCGGCCGCGGCTAATCTGAATTTGCGACTGATTCCGAAGAAAAATGCCTGCAGTACTGTACAAATGTCGGTGATTTGCAGGAACTGAAAATATAGAATTTCAAATTTTTATTTTTATTAGTACTGTCTACCTTATCATTATCAGTTCTAATCGACTCTTTGATTTTCTGCTTGATCTCAGTGAGCTCCGAACTTTCGAGAAAACAAATGAATTGGATCAGGGATTTCAGGAAGTCATGCAAACTTATGATCTTTGATTCAGCTGAAGTGGCTCCATTATTCGTGGGTACACTGAATTGCTGACGTTCGAAGAATGTAAAATCAACTTTTATTTCAGAAATTGACGGATTCCAGCTGACTTCTTTATTTTCTCGCAAATTATTGAGATTCAAACTATGTGATACATCTCTATTATAGATTTGATAAAAATCAAAATCAATCGGTTCAGGTTTCGGAAGTCCTGGCAAAGATCCATTATATTCCACCTCGTCACTTTTGTATGAAGGATCCTCAGGAATTGATTGATTGTTCATCATTTCTTCATCGTTTTGCAAATGGCCGATATGGGAATCATCAAAATCAAAGTGTCTATGTTCTGGATCATAGTTCACTGCTCCAACATGCTCCATCTCATCGTCGTCGATTTCGTATGGAAGATCCTCAGGAATTGGTTGATTGTTGGCTTGCAAATAATCGATATTCAAGTTGTGATGTGATACATCTCTATTGTGGGATTCACCTTCGTTCACAACTCCAAAATACTCATCATCATCATCTCTTTCAGATATTCGTGCTCTTTTTGGAGATCTGGAATGCTCCATGCCAGAGAATTTCGAGATGGATTTTCCGAAAATAACAATATAAAATTAAAATGCTTTTTCATAATAAATGAAAAACCTTCCAGTCTTAAGTCTTCGGTAATATGCACCACGTCTAAGCATTCTCGCCGTATGACTGTGATCTCCTTCCAACTTCAGCTTTCCATCGTGTGTGGCATACTTGCAAATTCGTTTTTTCTCATCAAGATGAACAGTTCCTATCGTTTGAATTCTGGAAATTAATTTATTTTGATTTAAAATGATTTCAAAGAAAAACGCATGTTCATACTGTTTCAGAAAATCATCGGTGACTTCGCCAGCAAATCCAAACATGACACGAACTCGCTCCTCAATACTGTAGTTCACAATTTGACCCATTTTCGGTGCCAGTTGACGGTGAAATCTTAAAGAGAATATTTTATTATACAGTGCATTTTTTTTCCACTTCTACGACTTTAAAGGGGGCGCATTACGGCGTGGTCTCGCCACGCGCGTGTCGAGACCATCGCTCGTAAATGCGCCCCTTCCCCTTTAAAGTCGTAGAAGTGGGAAAAAATGTGCTGTAGAAGCAGCGAGAGTCTGCTGCTCACTTTCCATAATAAGCTTGCTCCGTCAATTCACTACGTTCACGTCTCCTGAATTCTGACAACTCTGCAATTGATACCATCGGCTCAGTGGCATCCTTCGTCTTTTCAACGAGAAAATTCATCAGCCTCGGAAGATCGGAAGGGTCTTTGGCAATCAATAAACTACGTCTTTTCATGTTAGCCGATAGACCGTGGGCCGCTCCCAACTTCAACGTTCCATCATATGAGATATATTCGCAAATTCGATTGTTTTTATCAAGCTCAACGACTCCTTCCTTTCGACATCTGCAAATTCTAGGGTAACATTCGAAATTTTCTACAATATAGCAGGGCTATGCGGCATTTTTTTTTTGACAAACTCACAAGAATGGCTTATTTCTGCATGATAATCCAACTTTTTTGATCTAAAATTTATATGGACATGTAGAAAACAGGTTGTTCTATCTGAAAATATGATAATTTTCAGTTGAAAAGCTATAAAAAGACATCGAATAGTGCCTGAAAATTGTCGCTTGCCGAAAAAACTTTTAACGGAATCTTTCAGACACTATTCGATGTCTTTTTCAAGTATTTCAACAGAAAATAATGTTATTTTCCGATAGAACAACCTATTTTCTATATGTCCATATAATTTTTAGATCAAAAAGCTGTACTATCATGTAGGAATAGGCCAGTTTTGTGTGTTTGTAGAAAAAATAGCACTACAATATAGCATGTTCATACAGTTTCAGAAAGTCCTCCGTAACTTCTCCACCCAAACCGAACATCAGTCGGACTCGCTCCTCAATACTGTAATTGACAAATTGATCCATTCTCGGTGCCAGATAGTTGTAAAACCTAAAACCAAAAATGTTAAAGAGAAACAGGAAGAATGTTCTCACTTTCGACAATATGTTGAGTACGCTAATCCGTCTTCTTCACTTTTCCTGAATTCTGTGAACACTACACTCGCGAACATTGGGTCAGTGGAAACCTTCGCCTTCTCAACGAGAAAATTCATGAACCTCGTGATTTCGGCAGGATCTTTGCCCCGCTCATTTTTTGATCTCGCAGTACAACCGTGGCATCCTTCCAGCTTCAAGTTTCCGTCATTCGAAGCGTATTTGCTGATTCTCCTTTTCGCATCGAGTTGGACAGTTCCAGTGAGCTTAATTCTAACAATGAATACAGTTTGAAACTTAAAATAAAGTAAAACAGAATAAAATAATACTTACAACGCCAAAAAGTCATCAGGCACTTCACCAGACAAGGCGAACATCATTCGAATCCGTGTCGTGACATTGAAATTGTCCCATTTAGCAATATTCGGAGCAATGTGCTCATGAAACCTGTACAAGTAACCTTTTAAAAATTTTTTTGAATATTTTTTAAACCTTATATAGTAATAAATATGACTAAGCCCGGCTCCATCAAGTTCAGCAAATCGATTGAAGATCCGTCCACCCACCAGCGGTTCAACGACATTTTTCGTCCATTCGACTAAAAAATTAATCAGTCTTCCGAGGGGTGTGTCCATTGTGCATCAACCTGTATACAAAAATGTTTTAAAAAAATAAAAAAATAAGACAAGAAGTATTCGTAAACGAAATAAACGTATTTTCAACAACTATTTTTTGAACTTTTCAGTAAATTAAGTATTACATAAAGTAAAATTAAACTTTAAAAAAAAATGAAGAGCGTTAAAGTAATGGTAATGAAAATTAAATACTATTGAAACAAAAAAGACAACAAAACAAGGTGAAAAACCTATTTTGCAACAAAAAATTCAACAAAAACAAAACAAAATTTAAATAATTTAATATTGAGAAATTGTGGAGAGCAGGTTTTGGAGAGATTGACGAACGTCGCTGATCGGAAGAACCTGCAATTTTTATTGTTAATATAATTAATTTCTGACGACTTCTAAAAACCTTCTCTGCCAATTCCTTTGCTCATCAATATTTTCTTGAACCTTCTGCTGAAGCTCTAGAAGCTCGGAGGAATCCAATCCGAGAAGAAATAACTTGAATTTGACCAGGAAATCCTTCATCTTCATAGCTGGGGGAATTGCCGCGGCTACTCTAGTTTTTCGACTGATTCCGAAGAAGAATGCATCGAGGACTGTACGAAGATCAGTGATTTGCAAGTTCTGAAAATATAGATTACAGTATTTTTATTTTTATCAGTATTTTTTAAACTGTAAACCTCATCTTCTTCAGTTCTAATCGATTCCTTGATTTGCTGCTTGATCTCAGTGAGCTCCGAACTTTCGAGAAAACAAATGAATTGGATCAGGGATTTCAGGAAGTCATGCAAACTTATGATCTTTGATTCAGCTGAAATGTCTTCATTATTCGCTGGTAGACCGTTCGAAGAATGGAACATCAGCTTTTATTTCAGAAATTGACGAATTGCCGCTGACTTCTCCATTTTCTCGCAAATTATTGATATTCAAACTATGCGATACATCTCTATTATAGATTTGATAAAAATCAAAATCAATCGGTTCAGGCTTCGGCTGTCCCTCCACTGCTCCAATATACACCACCTCATTGTCACTTTCGTTTGAATGATCCTCAGGAAATGGTTGATTGTAGGCTTGCAAATGATCGATATGCAAGTTGTGATGTGATACATCTCTGTTGTGAAATTCATCAAATTCTTCGTTCACATCTCTAATATACTCTTCATCGTCACTTTCAGATACTCGTGCCGGTGAATGATCAATACTCGAATTATCTGCCACATCTTGACTATCGATTTCATCACGTTCGACATCAATCGGCAGAAGCACCGGCTCTTCGTCCACCGCTCCGACATCCTCCACCTCATCGTCGTCACTTCCGGATGAAGCATGCATTGCAGGATCAGCAGATCTGAAAATTAAATGAATAGACTGTGTGAATATTCGTGTCAGGATATACTTTTCACTTCTCGCTTTTTTCGGAGATTCCACGCCATCCTCGTCACTGCCACTTTTGTCAGAGGATTTCGAGTCGGACTTTCTGAAAAACCAACGTTTAATAACCATTCTTCCTATATCGAACAATGAACCTTCCGCTATTTCTTGTAGACTTCGAATCATTCGTACTACTACATTGGTGGTCTATCTTTCGATAAAATGCCGCGCTTCTTTTCCTTCTCGCCGAATGACTAATATCTCCTTCCAAATTCAGCTTTCCATCAGTTGAGGTAAACTTGGAAATTCGGTTCATCTCATCCAGCTTAACATCTCCTATTGTTCTGATTCTGTAAAGCAAATATTCGAATTTTCAAAAAAGAACAAGTTCATACTCTTTCAGAAAATCATCGGTGACTTCGCCAGCAAATCCAAACATGACACGAACACGTTCTTCGATGCTGTAGTTCTCCAGTTTAGCCATACTCGGTGCCACATTTTTGTGAAAACTAAACAAAACATCTTAAAGTGAAGCAGAAATAATATTCTCACTGATTATAATAGGCATGTTCCGGTAATCCTCCATCTTCGCTTTCACTGAATTCTCTGAACGCTGCACTCGCCAGCATTGGCTCAATGATGTCCTTCGTTTTTTCAACAAGAAAATTCATCAAATTCATCAAGCTCGGGACTCTCATTGACCACTGCCTTTTGATCCTCGCCGAGGGACTGTGATCTCCTTCCAACTTCCACTTTTATCATGAGAAGTAAATTTGCAAATTCGATTTTTCTCATCGAGCTGAACAAGGCCTTCTCTTTGAATTCTGGAAATTTCAATCATTCGAGAAATTCAAAAAAGTCCACGTTCTTACTGCTTCAGAAAATCATCGGAAACTACTGCAGCGAATCCAAAAATGACTCGAACACGCTCCTCAATACTGTATTCCGCAAGTTTCGCCATATTCGGTACTAAATAATTGTGAAATCTAAACCAAAAGTTTTAAAGAGAAGCCGGAAGAATCTGCTCACTTGGCATAATGAGCGTAATGCGATAATCCATCATTTTCACTTTCACTGAATTCCGTGAGAACCTTCGCTACCACCAATGGCTCAATAATATCCTTCGTCTGATCGACTGCAAATCTCATCAGCCTTGTTAAACTTGTGTGGATGAGGGCCATTGTGCAGCTCCAAAGTAGAAATTAACCTGAATATGAGAATATTTAAATATTGGGAGAAATTAGAAAGGAAGTATTCGTGAATGAAATCAACACGTGAATTATTAATTAATTAGTATTTCGATACTTTAAACAAAAAATTTCTTCGAAAAAAAAAGAACAAAAAACCGATAAAAAAAATAAATAAATTACTAACAAAAACGTATCAGAACAATGCAACACAGGGAAATTTCAAGAGCAAATAAAATTGCAAATCAACGATATTTTTCTACAGGAAATTGTGGAAATTACAATTATCAACGAAAAAACAACAGAACAATGGAACAAAGGGAGAAAATGGACAGATATAACAAAAAGAAAATAAAAAAGTTCAGTGAGAAATGTTGAAGAGCAGGTTTTGGAGAGATTGACGAACGTCGCTGTCCAGAAGAATCTGCAAACATTTTTAACCATATTTATTAAACGGATTCGAAAAACCTTCTGTGCCAATTTCGGCTCATCCATTTCGGCTTGAACCTTCCGCTGAAGCTCTATAAGCTCTGAATTGTCCAATCCGAGAAGAAATAACTTGAATTTAAGCAGGAAATCCTTCGCCAACATATCAGAAGAAGTCGAGTTATAGGAAGAAACTGATCTGATTTTTCTGCTGATCCCGAAGAAGAATGACTCCAGCATTTTACGAATATCAGTGATTTGCAGGTTCTGAAAATCGAAAATCGATATTCAAAATTTCGTTCTTTAATGAGAAATGTCTATTTACCTTATCATCATCCGTTCCAATCGATTTTTTGATTTGTTTCTTGATCTCAATGAGCTCTGTCCTTTCGAGAAAGCAAATGAATTCGATCACTTCTTTCAGGAAATCATGCATATAAATAGCTCTTGATTCAGCTGAAGTGGCTCCATTATTCGTGGGTACACTGAATTGCTGACGTTCGAAGAATGGAAAATCAACTTTTATTTCAGAAATTGACGGATTGTTGCTGACTTCTCCATTTTCTCGCAAATTATTAATATTCAAACTGTGTGATACATCTCTATTATTGGTTTGATCAAATTCGAAATCAATCGGTTCAGGTTTTGGCTGGCCTTCCACCTCGTCACTTTCGTATGGAGGATCCTCAGGAATTGGTTGATTGTCGTCATCTACCATTGTTTCTTCATAGTTTTGCGAATGATCGATATGGAAATCATCAAAGTGTCTATGTTCTGGATCTTCGTTCACTGCTCCAATATACTCATCATCGTCACTTTCAGATGCTCGTGCTCTTTTCGGAGATGTGGAATACTCGTCACTGTCACTTTTGTCAGAGGATTCCGAATCCGACTTCCTGAAAACCAAATGTTTAATAAATGTTTAAATAGCAATTATTTCTAAATCAAACAAAGAACCTTCCGCTTTTTCTTCTAGTATCCCTTGAATCTTTCGCACTACGACGACCGCGATAAGCATTTCGATATGCTGCCCATTTTCTCTTCATTCTCGCCGCATGACTGTGATCTCCTTCCAAATTCAGCTTTCCATCAGTTGAGGTAAACTTGGAAATTCGTTTTCCTTCATCGAGCTCAACATCTCCCAGTGTTCTGATTCTGGAAATTAAAGTTGGGAATTTTCAAAAAAGAGCGCTTGATCATACTGTGCCAGAAAATCATCGAAAACTTCCGCAGCGAATCCAAACATGACGCGAAGACGTTCCTCAATACTGTAATCCACAAGTTTTGCCATATTCGGTGCTAGTTGATTGTAAAATCTAAATCAAAAGTCTTAAAAAGAAGAAGGAATGCTCTTCTCACCGTTTATAATAGACTCCGTCCGTTCGTCCTTCTCCTTCAAGCTCACTAAATTCTCTGAATAATTTTGTTGCAACCACAGGCTCAATGGTATCCTTTGTCTTTTCAACGAGATAATTCATAAATCCAGTAAGTTCGGCAGGAGTGACTCTAATTGGCCACTGCTTTTTAGGTCTTGCAGAAATATTGTGATCTCCTTGCAATTTCAACTTTCCATCATACGATGTAAATTTGCAAATTCGTTTTCCGTCATCCAACTCAACATCTCCTATTGTTCTGATTCTGTAAAGCAAATATCGGAATTTTCAAAAAAAAAAGTGCAAGTCCATACTGTGTCCGAAAATCATTGGAAACTTCTGCAGCGAATCCAAACATGACTAGAACTCGCTCCTCGATCCTATATTCCTCAAGTTTTGCCATAATCGGCGCCAGATATTCGTGAAATCTGAACGAAAAATCTTAAAGAAAAGCAGGAAGAATGTGCTCACCGATTATAATAGACGTTACACGATAATCCATCATTTTCACTTTCACTGAATTCTGTGAGAACCTTCGCTACCACCAATGGCTCAATAATATCCTTCGTCTGATCGACTGCAAATCTCATCAGCCTTGTTAAACTTGTGTGGATGAAGGCCATTGTGCAGCTCCAATGTAGAAATTAACCTGAATATGAGAATATTTCAAAGTTGGGAGAATTTTGCCAAAAAGTATTCGTGAGTGAAAAATACACACAGATAATCAATAAGCATTTTGAGACTTTAAACGAAAATTCTTTCATAACTTGAACAAAAAAGGGAGAGAATAAATAACAATTATGAACGAGACAATAACAGAAAAACGTAGAAAATGGAGAAATTTTGCAGTAAAAAACAATGAGAACTATTCGAGTTATTTAGAAATTGTGGAGAGTAGGTTTTGGAGAGCTTGGCGGATGTCGCTGTACATGAGAACCTGGAAAATAATTATATTCTTAAAATGCATTTTTCACAAATTCGATAAACCTTCTCTGCAATATCTGACTCGTCAATTTTCTCTTGAACACTGTGCTGAGCTCCAGAAGCTCGGAAAAATCCAATCCGAGAAGGAAGTACTTGAACGTGACCAGGAAATCTTTGGCCTTCATTGTAGAATTATTCGATCCAGTTGATTTGATTTTTCGGCTAACTCCGAAGAAGAATGCACCGAGAACTGTACGAATATCAATGATTTCTAATTTTTGAAAAGAGGAAATTTTTCCCTCATCAGCCATCACTTCCTTGATATTTCGCTTGATCTCAGCTAGCTCCGAACATTCGAAAAAACAAATGAATTGTGTCAGCTGTTTCAGGAAATCATGCAGAAATATGGATTTCCATTCAGCTGAAGTGGCTCGATTTTCCGCGGAAAGACTGATTTGTTGATGTTCGACGAATAGTGGGACATCAACTTTTCTTTCAGAAATTGACTGATTTCTGTATTCTTGATTTCCTTGGAAATGATCTCGATTATTGATTTGATCAAATACGGATTCAATCGGTCCCGGCTTTGGCTGTCCCTTCACTGCTCCAATATACTTCACCTCCTCATCGTCACTTTCGAATGGAGGATTCAAAATCGGTACATGAGGAATTGCGACTGCAGCATCAGTAGTCTCTTGAGCAATCGAAGCGGAGAGCCTGAAAAAAAGCATAAAATAAAATTAGTAGTAAATTCACAATAAGTTCACTTTTCTTGAATACGTCCGCTCATTCTTCTTCCTTGGTGGCTCGAATTGGCTGAGTATTGAGGATCCTCAGGAATTGGTTGATTGTCGTCTTCTACCATCATTTCTTCACCGTTTTGCAAATGGCCGATATGAGATTCATCAGAATCAATCGGCAGAAGCACCGGCTCTTCGTCCATCCCTCCGACATCCTCCACCTCATCGTCGTCACTTCCGGATGAAACATGCATTTCAGGATCAGCGGATCTGAAAATTAAATGAATAGATTGTGTAAATATTCGTGTCAGGATATACTTTTCACATCTTGCTCTTTTCGGAGAATTACCATACGAAATTGCAGATTCCACGTCATCTTCATCACTGCCACTTTTGTCAGAGAATTCCGAGTCCGATTGTCTGAAAAACTAATGTTTAATTACAATTCTTTCTATATCGACCAATGAACCTTCCGTTTTTTCTTCTAGGCTTTGAATCGTTCGCACTACGACAATGGTGATCAGTCTTTCGATAAAATGCCGCGCTTCTTTTCCTTCTCGCCGAATCACTGTGATCTCCTTCCAACTTCAGCTTTCCATCAGTTGAGGTAAACTTGGAAATTCGTTTTCCATCATCCAGCTCAACAAGTCCTTTTGTTCTGATTTTGTAAATTACAATCCGGATTAAAAAAAAGAACATGTTCATACTGTGCCCGAAAATCAGCAGACACCCTTCCTGCGAGTGCAAACATGACTCGAACACGCTCCTCGATACTGTATTCCTCAATTTTAGCCATATTCGGTGCCACATTTTTGTGAAAACTAAACAAAACATCTTAAAGTGAAGCAGAAATAATATTCTCACTGATTATAATAGGCATGTTCCGGTAATCCTCCATCTTCGCTTTCACTGAATTCTCTGAACGCTGCACTCGCCAGCATTGGCTCAATGATGTCCTTCGTTTTTTCAACAAGAAAATTCATCAAGCTCGGGAGACCGACAACAACTCGGACTCTCATTGACCACCGCCTTTTCATTCTCGCCGAGTGACTGTGATCTCCTTCCAACTTCCACTTTCCATTATGCGAAGTAAATTTACAGATTCGTTTTTTCTTATCGAGATGAACAAGGCCTTCTCTTTGAATTCTGGAAATTTCAATCATTCGAGAAATTCAAAAAAGTCCACGTTCTTACTGCTTCAGAAAATCATCGGAAACTACTGCAGCGAATCCAAAAATGACTCGAACACGCTCCTCAATACTGTATTCCGCAAGTTTCGCCATATTCGGTACTAAATAATTGTGAAATCTAAACCAAAAGTTTTAAAGAGAAGCCGGAAGAATCTGCTCACTTGGCATAATGAGCGTAATGCGATAATCCATCATTTTCACTTTCACTGAATTCCGTGAGAACCTTCGTTACCATCAATGGCTCAATAATATCCTTCGTCTGATCGACTGCAAATCTCATCAGCCTTGTTAAACTTGTGTGGATGAAGGCCATTGTGCAGCTCCAATGTAGAAATTAACCTGAATATGAGAATATTTCAAAGTTGGGAGAAATTTGGTAAAAAGTATTTTGTGAATTGAAATTTCATAACTTTTCATAACTTTCTTGCAGAACAAAAAATGGGGCAATAACAATTATGAGCGAAAAAATAACAGAAAAATATAACAAATTGGGAAGTTTTGCAAAAAAAAAACAATGAGAAATTTTCGAGTTATTGAGAAATTGTGGAGAGTAGGTTTTGGAGAGCATGGCGGATGTCGCTGTACATGAGAATCTGGAAAATAATCTTATTATTAAAATGCATTTTTCACAATTTCGATAAACCTTCTCTGCAATATCTGACTCGTCAATTTTCTCTTGAACACTGTGCTGAGCTCCAGAAGCTCGGAAAAATCCAATCCGAGAAGGAAGTACTTGAACGTGACCAGGAAATCTTTGGCCTTCATTGTAGAATTATTCGATCCAGTTGATTTGATTTTTCGGCTAACTCCGAAGAAGAATGCACCGAGAACTGTACGAATATCAATGATTCGAGAGATCAGCGGAAAGTTTGGCGTTCGTTGGGCGTTTTTGTGCTGCTTTGGAAGATTTACAGTAGATTCCTTCCAACGAAAGTTTTCCTTCATTCGAAGTATACTTGGAAATTCTTCCGAACTCATCCACTTGAACAGTTCCCGTCGTTTCGATTCTGAAAACTAAATTCGTAAATCTGAAGGTTAAATCTCTCCTTACAGTTCTAAAAAATCATTCGACACTGTTGCCGACAAGGCGAACATCACTCGAATCCGTGACCCGATACTGTAGTTGTCCATTTGATCCATGATCGGGACCAGATTATTTTCAAATCTAAATGAATAATTTTGGAGACGTAAGTCCAGCAGACATTTCTCACCTATTAGCGTAAGCCGTTGCACCAAGCTCTGAACCTTTGAGCTTAGCGAATTTTCTGAATACTGTCGTCGCCACCAGCGGCTTGACGGCACCTTTTGTCAGATTGACTAAAAATTTCATCAATCTTTTCGATTCCGCCTCTTTGAGGACCATTGTGCAGATGGAAAGTCGAAATCGACCTGAAAATTAGAATATATAAATATTAGGAGAAATTAGAGAAGACATATTCGCGAATGAAACAGAAACGTGGATTATTAATCATAATTTCGATACTTTCAACGAAAATTATTTTATTAATTAAAAATTAAGATTATTTAATTAATAAATCAATTATCAGTTATTGTTTGAGTTAAGCTTAAAGTATTATCAGGGAAATCAACGCAAAATCACAGATAACTCGAAAAATAAAAATTTTAGGAACACGAGATTTTCACTTCAGGAAATGACGACCTAGCACCCGGTTTTCGGCATTTTTCGGGCAAAAAAATTAAAAAACCGGAAAATCTTAATTTTGGAAGACAAAAACATAGAGATTTTATTAAAAATGCGCTTTAGAAGCTGGAAATCCTAAAAATTCCTAAAATAAAAAGATTCAAAATTCGAAAATCAATTTGCGCGTAAGCTGCTATGCTTGGTCCGCAATGCACACCATGACGCAATATTGCACCATTTTGGAGAAAACCGCGGTATCGTTTTCTCAGTTTTTTTAGCTTTTCGACTAATTAAAAAGGCAATTATTTTTTGTGATGAAAAAAAAAATCGTGAAAAAAGGCATGCAAGAGTGGAGAAAATAATTTAGCGATTGAAAACGCAAATTTTCCAAAGCAAAACATCAAAAAATCAACAAAAAACAATTAAACGATTTTCAAAATAATTTAATTTAAAAAAAACAGTTTATAATTCGAAAAATTCAAAAAGCAATCAAATAAAAAACAATTATTCAAAAAGGAAAAAAATGTGCATCAGTGTGCAATAATGGAGAACAGGAAGCTTACAGCTTGGCAGATGTCGTTGAGATGAAGAATCTGCAAATTTAAAGTTTTTTGTCATGTTTTTTCTATAAAATTTTTTAAAAAACCTTATTCACGACTGTCGGATCATCAATCTCAGCCTGAACCATGTGCTGAAAATCCAAAATCTGGGGAGAACCCAATCCAAGAAGGAAGCATTTGAATTTGATGAGGAATACATTGAGCGGCATAGAATTAGCCGCGGCGGTAGATCGAATTTTTCGATTAATCCCGAAGAAGAATGTTTCGAACGTTTTATGAAGATCGGCGAATTCGAGAATCTGAATATTTTTTTTTTTGAATACCCAGACTGGTCTCGACACGACAAATTTTTGTTAAATGGGAAAAGGTGTGCGCCTTTAAAGAGTAAGAGTACTGTAATTTTTTTCACATAATTTTTAACAAATCGTGAAAAAAAGTATACATTTATGCAATAGTTTGAAACTACAGTACTCCTTAAAGGCGCATACCAGTTTGAATCTAACAAAAACTTGTCGTGTCGAGACCCGGTAATAACTATTCGATTAACCTCATCTGACGTTGTTTCAATCGATATATTAATCCGACTTTTAAGCCCATCAAGCTCGGGAATCTCTAGATAGCACAAAAATTTCCGAAATTTCTTCAGAAAGTCGTGAAAATTGATGGTGTTCCCTCGAAAACTCGAAATACTGTGTTCAATTTCATCGTCGTCATGCCAAATCTCGTCCAAATCAATTTCAGATTTCGGTTTTCTGAAGAACAAATCAGGATTCTCCAAGTCATTGTCACGCTTATGCTCGAATTTGAATTCTGGTCCCTTCGACGGAATTTCGTGGCGAGACCCAACATATTCATCATTGTTCCATAATTTCTGTAATTGTGCGATCTGTGATCTGAAAAAAAAATTTGAAAAAATTTTAGATCGGGGAATTTCAATTTTTTTTCGGATATTTTTAATTGTTTTTAGTGATTTTTGCTCAACCATACACGGGGTTCTGACCTTCCTCATTGAATTTTTCGCGCTCCATTGACAATGGCTCGCCGGACAACGCGTGGGAAAGTGTCGTGTACTCCACACGGACAAATACATTTAATTTTACAACTAAAATCGAGCCGCGACGCGACACGCAACGCGCCGTAAATCTACCCCAGATATGGCCGAGCCAAAATGGCCTAGTTCGGCAAATTCTTCCATTTCAATTTATGAGGGAAGCCAGAAATCCGTGATTTTAACATTGAAAATTATGTAAAAAATTGGTGAAAATTATTATAAATTAGCCGCTTTAGCGACGGAGCGCGCTTGCAATTCAATTTCAAAAAAATTCATTATTACTCGTAATTTTCTTCGCTTTTCGTCGGGTGTTGTGTGATCTGTGGCCTGAAAAATATCCATTTTAGAAAAAAATCTTAAATTTTTGTTCACAGACTCTTCCGTAATTTTCGCAATTTTCGCACCGCCCTGATCCGAATCACTGGCAGAGCATCGTTTCGCCGATTCGGAATGAGCAGTGCCTAGCTGGAGAGTTCCGTCTTCAGATTCATATTTGCAGATTCTATTTCTCCCGTCAAGCTGAGCAATACCGTGTTCTCGAGTTCTGCAAGCTTTACCAAAATTAGCATATCTCGGTTCAGTGGGGCGCGATTGCAGACCAACTTTTTTTGAGTAACTTTTTTTTTTCTAAAAAGCACGAATTTTTAGAAAAATTCTGAAATCGTTTGAAAAAGGGCTCTGCAAGCGCGCTCCACTGGTCAAAGGTCTCACGTGGTTTGATCTACGTAGATCTACAAAAAATGCGGGAGAAGAGACGCAGAGTTCTCAACTGATTTCGAATGGCTAAGAGCGTGCTGACGTCACACATTTTTTGGGCAAAAAATTCCCGCATTTTTTGTAGATCAAACTGTAATGGGACATCCTAACACCCCGTGAGGTCTCACAGCGCCAGAAATTCCGGCGACACCTTGGCTCCCAGGGCGAACATCAATCGAATTCGTGTCTCTATACTGTAGTTGTGGAATTTATCGATTACCGGCGCGATTTTGAAATGGAATCTGAACGAAATTTTTGGTCTCGACACGAAAATTAAATACTTGTTAAATGCGATCGAGACCTGGTTTTACCTTGAATAAGGTCCATATCCAGTAGGAATTTGATCTCCTTCAAGCTGACTGAATTCTTTGAACACTATACTCGCCATCGTTAACGGCTCAACCGAATCTTTAGTTTTTTCGATTAGAAAATCAATAAATCGCGTGAATTCGACGTCTGTGATGTCCATTGTCTAAAGCCTAAAAATCAATAAAAAGCGCTCCACGGCCAAATAAAAAATGCCACGACGTCACATTTTTTTGGGGCAAAAAAATCCCGCATTTTTTGTAGATCAAACCGTGATCGTCTTTGCTACCAAAAAATTCAGCATTCTCCTATCTGCGGCATTCATTGCGCCAACTAAAAAAATGGTATTAAAAATAAATTAGACATTTTAAACGTGTTGTTTGGTTTCAAATTGCATAGACTATTTAGTCTAGCATCTTTTAAATATGAAAAAAATACTGATTATTTTAAATGTTTAATTTTTGAGCTCTGAACTTTGAGCATTTTTACTGGAAAATTTTCTAATTTTAATTTTTGAACTGTATTTTTCTGCAAAAAAACACCGGATCGTTCTTTCAAAAAGTAAACTTGCAGTTTTTCGGGTCTCGCAACGAAACTGGAAAAATGCACAATTTAAATTTTACGGGAACTAAGAAATAAACAAAAAAAAATATTGCAAATATAAAAATTGGGAAAAAACCAATTAATATTCAAACAGAAAAAATTCCAGCAAAAAAAACACATTCAGTAGCTTTATAAAGAATTAGGAATGGGGGGAAAACAACAAAATATACGGTTTCAGAAAACAAATTTTGGATTTTTTTGAAAAAAAAATGGTACAATATATTAAAATTATGAGAAGATAGAGAGGATTTCTTTGACACATTCCTCAATGTGAGCAGTTGAAATATTCTGTAAAAATTATTTTTTTTTATTTTTAAATCGGCTTCACCAATTTCTTGGTCAATTTCGTAGTTGGCACCTACCATATCCAAATGCTCCAACTCGGCCAATTTCTCTTTAACTTGCTCCAAGAGCCCATAGACTTCTGGAGATTCTAACGAATACAGAACCGTTTTGAAAATTTTCAAGAATCCTCGAGCGCTCGTCGAATTGGGCAACGATGATGATGATGATGATGTCACGACGAATTTTCGCTGAATTTTGTAGAATGCCACGTCGAGCACCGAATTGATTCGATTCGTTGGAATTTTCTGGAAAATTGGGGTTTTTTGACTGAGCATTTTTGGAAAAAAATTGGAGAAAAGTTACTTTTCAGGTTTTTTTTTAATTCGAGAGTATTCTAAAAAAAATTGCAAAAATTCTGTTTTTTACAGATTCTTTTTAAACTGTCGATGTTCGGTTTTTTAGTCAAAAATTATTTTTAATTGCACAAAATTGAAAATTCTTTTTTTTTTTAATTTTTAAAGTCTTTTTTTCGATATATTTTAATTTTTTTTTCAAAAAATTAATTATTTTCAATTTAAAAAATATAACTGATTTCTTAAAATTATTTAGAAATCGAGAAAAAAAAAATTTAATTATGATTTTTCTAATTTTCAGGCAAAATTTCCTAAATTCGCTGAAAATCGCCAGCTTTTCCTCTAATTTTCAACAGTTTTTTCTGTACTTTTTTTTAAAGCATTTTTGGAAAAAATTTAGAGAAAAAGCTACTTTTCAGGTTTTTTTTAATTCGAGAGTCTTCAAAAAAGAACAAAAATCTAATTTTTATAAAGTTTCCAGAAAAATCGGAAATTTCTTAATTTTTTTGTCAAAAAATTTGGAAAAAAGGCCCGGATTTGAATTTTTATTAAGGAATTATTTTTGAAATGGGCAAAAATTAGATACAATTCCAATTTAAGGTTTTCTAATTTTTTTTCTCAGAAAGTTAGTTATTTTCAAATTCAAAAATATAACTGATTTCTTAAAATTATTTAGAAATCGAGAAAAAAAAATTAATTTTGAATTTTCTAATTTTTAGACAAAATTCGCTGAAAATCTCTAAACATCTCCAGCTTTTCCCCTAATTTTCAGCCATTTTTTTCCGTACTTCATCGCTTCCATTTTCGATGATTGTCTTGATTTGTTTCGTGAGCTCCGAGAGCTCTTCACGTTCCAACAGAATAAGAATATGACGCAAAAGTTCAAAAAATTCGTGTAGGCCAATAGTTCCTGTTGGTTGTGGATATGGTATTGGAAGGTAATTAGACGAAGATGAGGCCCTGGAAAAAATTTTTAAATAGAAAAATTTTTTGGTAAAAAAAGAAGGTTTTTTAATCCTGAAAAAATTAAGTAAAATTTGAAAAAAATGGAAATTTTCTGGAAATTTTTATGAAAAAATTTTATGCGAAATTTGAATTATTTCTAGAAATAAAATTCAATTTTTCAGAAAAATCTAGCTTGTCGAAAAATTGAAACATGTCGAGATATTTCTGAGAAATGTGAAAAAATCTAGAGAAATTTGAAAAGATTATAGAAAAATATTAAAATTCACATGAGATTTCCAGTAAAATCTGGAATTTTTTTTGGAAAATACTTTAAACAATTTCAAAAAAAAAACTGTAAATTCTACATAATTTTTTTTAAATTAAAACTTTTTTTTTATGTTTTCAAATTGTTCCACAAAACCGTACTCCGCCTGCGTGTATGCCACGTTGTCATTGGAAAAGGTCAAGCTCATTGGCTCAATTTTCACAGAAGGAGCCGGAATTCCAGAGGATACAGGAACGCCGTGCTCAGGTCCATATGCTCCGACGAATTCAATACCATCACTTTCATTTCCAGAATGATTAGAAGTAGTGATATTCTGGCCATCGGGCTTTGGAATTGGAGTTGGAGCTCTGAAAAAAATTAAAATTTGTGAAATTTCTGAATTTTCAATATAATACTTTTGGAAAATATTTTTAAATTCATTTTATTAGTAAATTTCGACTTTTTTTAATTGAAAAATGTGAAAATTTGATTTTAAAAAAGTTGAAAAATCTGAAAAATTCCAATTGTTTTTAAAAAATTCTAGAAAAAAGCTGAAGGTATCAGGAAAATCGGAAAATTTACAAAAACTAAAATATTGTTTTTTTTTTGCAATTTTTTTGGAATTTTCACAGAATATTTAAAAATGATCGAATTTTTTCCGTTTTTTTGTTGCAATGTTTCAAAAATTCCTTCAAAATCCCCAAATTGATCGAAATTTCACGAACTTCTTCTCATTTTCAACGACATTTTGCTGTTTCTTGGTGCTCGAGCAACCAGGCTTCTCATTTTTGTCCTTAGAGCCATTCTGTTGATGTCTTGTGGGTGGGGAAGCGGCGCTGAAAATATTAGAAAATTAATATTTTTTGAAAAATACAATATTTTAATGATTAATTTGAACAATTTTTTGCGTTTTCTGGTAGGTTTTTTTTTTGGAAAAAAATTGTTTTTTCCAACAAAAAAAAACTACCAAAAATCGCATGACATTTTATGATTTTGTTAGTTAATTGGTTTAAAAAAATTTTCCATTTTTTAAAAAGTATTTCACACGAACTTCTTCTCATTTTCAGCGAGTTTTGGTCGTTTTTTGGAACTTGGGCAGCTTGTTCTCTCGTCCTTGTCACTTTTGTCGGATGAAGCTTCCAGCAAACGTCTTCGGAGCTTGGATGGGCTGAAAATTTTTGAATAATTGCAGTTTTTAATTTTTTTTTTGTATAAAAATTAAAAATAAACAATTTAGATTTTATCCGAATTTTCTAAACTTTTAAAAAGTATAAAACAATTTGGATAATCAAGAAAATTGAATTTTTCGCACTTTTCTAAAGTTTTTCTTCTTAAATTTGGAAAACTTGAATTCTTATAACACATGAATCACTTCCTACTGTATTTTAAAATTATTTTTTAAAATAAAAAAAATAAATTTCTGTGTGATGTCGAATTAATTTTTTTGAACTTTTTTTTTCTCGGAAATTACAATAAAAAATGATTGTTTTTTTTTAAATATTTTGCAGGAAATATGGATTTTCTACTAACTTTTTCTCATTTTCAGCGACTTTTCGCTGCTTTTTCGTGTTCGAACGGCATTCCCGCTCTTCTTTTTCATTATCGATTGGGGTGTCGCCAACTGAACGTCTTGCTGGGGCTATAGTTCTGAAAAATTAAAATGAATGAAATTCTAGTTGAAATTTCATTATTTTAATGCTTAAAATTTTTAAAAATTTGCAAAATAGGCTATATTTCGAAAAAATGTTGAGAATTTTCTTAATTTTCTCGTCGAAATCAATAGTTTTCCGCGATTTTCCATGAAATTCACACTAACTTCCTCTCATTTCCAGCCATTTTCGCCTGCTTCTTAGTATTCGAGCAGCTTGGTTCTTCCTCCTTATCACTTTCGTCTGAAGAGATACTGATAATACGAACTCTGGGTGTAGAAGCTCTGAAAATGGGCAAATTTTGCATTTCAAAAAAAAACTCGATTTTTTAACTTACCTCTTCTCATTTTCAGCAATTTTTCGCTGCTTGTTAGTCGTAGATCGAGTAGATCTGGACTCTTGGTCACTTTCGTCAGAAGAACTGCTCACTAGACGTCTTTTGGTGGCGGAAGCTCTGAAAAATTTATTTTTTTTTTGGAAATTCGGGAACATCACTACTAAAAAATTAGCAAAGAAAGATTTATCAAGCAATCCGAAATTATGTTATTTATATATATATATATAATTTCAGATATGTTATATTAGTTTTTTAGGACTCACTAGGCAGATAAACCGTTCATAATATAACCAGATTAAAACCAATTTTTTTTGTTTTTTTTTTGCAAAATTCGATTTTTTGTGTTTTGATCCAAATTTCAAACAAAAATTTTTTTTTTGCTTTTTTTGGTCGAAAATTTTTTTACAACAGCCCTGGTCAGGGTGTGCGGATAATGGCTGATTTAGCCGAATTTTCCGGTCAACTATTTCGGCTAACTCCACTAATAAGTTTTTTTTTTTGGTAAGCAAAATGTTGTGAATTTATATGATTTTTTCTATTTGAACAGTCATTCATCACTAAATTTGCTTAATAACAGTGAAAAATTCACCTAAAACCTGAATTAACAGAAATAACGAAAAAAAAAGCTTAGCCAGATGAACAATTTCGGAATTAGCCGATTTATCCGTTAGCCGAAAAAAAAGGTTATCCTCGGACTCGACAATATCAAACAATATTAGGTCTCCAAATAAGTTCCGGGTCAAAAATCATAACTTTGTTAAACCATTTGAGTTAAAAATTTGAATCTCAAGAAATATTCAAATAACTAAAAAATTATCCGAAAAAATTGTATTTTCTACTATCATTTTAGTGTATCGAATTAAATTGATATGTTTTGTATGTCTAAAAATAGTTGACACTTGGTTACATCATTTTTGTAGGAAAAATCTAGAATTTTCGACAAAAATTTTTTTGAACATTTTTTGACGACCAACCAAAAAAAATTTTTTTGGGCGGATTTTTTTCTAAACTTTTGTTGTTTTCTAATAATGTATTCTAAACAAAGAAAAATCCGCACACAAAACTCAATTGAAAACTGAAAAGAAGCGAGATCAGAAAAATGCCTGAAAAAATTGGCTCCGAGTTAGGCCACTTGGGGTGGTCAAACAATTTTGTGGCTATTGTCAAATGAAAGATCATGGTTGATAATATGAATTCCCAAAGTTTCATAAAAATTGATACGCAGCGAACAAAGTTATGATTTTTGACCCGGAATTTATTTGGAGACCTAATATATTGAACGACATTGTAGATTCCCAAAAGGCAGAATATAGATGACGGAACCAATTGTCTCTGTCTGATTATACAACCATCAAATGTTCACATGTTCTATTAATATGGCTGTAAACAACCTATAGAGACAAAGAGATTATTCCAATCAGGGGTGGGCGGCAATTGCCGTTCGGCAAATGAGAAAATTGCCGGTTTGCCGGAAATTTTCCAACCCGAAAATCGGAATCTGCCGCCATTTTCGTATTTTTCTTCAACTTTACGTATTTAAATCTGTTGAATTATTTACTAACTTCTTCCCATTTTCAGCATTTTCCGCAACTTTCAGCTGTCGTTCCGTTATCGAACGGAAAGCTATATCATCTTCGTCACGTTCGTCCACTGAGCCATTGGTCCTGAAAAATTTGAAAATTTCCTAAATATATTTTTTTGTACTTCAAATTATCGAAATTTCGATCGAAAATAAATTTAGAAAATCACACTGAGAAAACAATTATTTCCGGTAATTTTCAAATTTCAAAAAAAAATTTTCGCTGAAATTCCTAAAATTCCGCGAGAAATTTGAAATTTGCACGAACTTCTTCTCATTTTCATCGTCTTTTCGCAGCATTTTTGTCTTTGAACGGCTGGCTCTTTCCTCTTTATCACTATCTTCAAGATGATCACTGAGTGTACGTCTTCTGGAAGTAGACGATCTGAAAAATCAAATATTTCGTATGTTTTTAGTACTTACATGTTTTCTAGCGATAAAGTCAAAAATTATTCCGTTTTTTCAAAATTTTCAGTCATAATTTTGGTAAATTTAAAATTTTTGAAAATTCAACTAGAATTTATGAGCCAAAATTTAAAAAAAAAATCACAATTTCGAAGATAATCTTCAATAACCATCCTCAAAAACTCAAATTCTTTAATTTTTCTGCAACTTTGCGTCAAATTCAATGTCTGCGTAGGCTACCGTACACCTGATTTTCAAAATTTGAGCTACAAGGTCCAGAAAAACGGTCAAGGGGTAGAATTTCGCGGGGAAAGCTCATTTTTCGAGTTTTTTTCGCTGAAAATTTCCTATAGCGCTCCCTATTTGCATTATATAAACAAAAATAATTAATTTTAAAATGTATGAGATTTTTTAGTCAAAGTTATGGTAACTTGCTTTAAAAAAAAGGATTTTAGCGGGATATTTTTTATTTTTGACTTTTTGAGAAATTTCGAGCTTTTTGCCAAAATTTTGATTTTTTTTTTGAAAAATTTTCATTTTTTCACTGGCGCTAGTCATTTCATCTTCAGATTTCACGGATTTTCACCGAAATTCGATTTTTTTTCCAGCAATTTCTAACCTCTTTTTCGTCTTTTTGTCACCATTCTCGTCCTCTTTCTTCTCCGAATCATCCTCCTTAACCCAATCCATACTTTTCTTTCGATTCTTCAATTTATCCGACATTGAATGATTTCCTTCGAGCTTCAATCCACCATCATCAGCACAAGCTACATATTTCGTGATCATTTGATTTTCATCAACACGGACCACTGCGGTTTTGCGAAGATTTTTCAAAAAGCCAGCTTCCACTGGAACACCCATAACGAACATAATTCGAACACGAGTCTCAATGCTATAATTGTCCAGACGGTGTATAATTGGAGCCAGCTTTGATTGGAATCTGAAAAATTTAAACTTTTATAGAATTTTTTTTCAATTTTAAAATTGTCATTTGACTCAAATTTTTCCCCAGATTCCGAATATCTATGTGAAAAAATTCCAAAAAATTTCCCTGATTTTATATATGTCAGCTTGAAATCGCGAGTTTCACGTGGTGTCAGGTTGTCCCAACACGATTTGATCTACAGAAAATGCAGGAATTTTTTCCCCAAAAAATGTGACGTCACTTCAGCACTTACCCATCCATTGAGAAGTCTGCGTCCGAATTCACGCATTTTTTGTAGATCAAACCGTTATGGGACATTTTGACACCATGTGGAGTTTCATTTGTGCCCAATAGATTTTTTAAATGCGCGGCAGAAAATATTTTCGGTGGAGCGCGCCTACATCGTAGGATTTACGAGTTCTTTTAAAATGAAACATTTTTCTTTCGTGTTGATTTCAGTTTTTCAACGAGTTTCGTTCATTTTTTTCCAGTTTTCCATCGGTTAAAAAATTTTTGTTTTAAATTAACATTTTATTATCATAGAACTCCAAAAATTTCCTGTTTTCAGAACACAAAAACTTCAAATTTCCGGAGTTTTATGATAATAAAATATCAATTTAAAACGAAATTTTTTTTAACCGATGAAAAACCGGAAAAAATGAACGAAACTCGTTGAAAAACTGAAATCAGCACGAAAGAAAAATAATTAATTTTAAAAAATCTCGTAAATCCTACGATACAGGCGCGCTCCACCGAAAATATTTTCTGCCGCGCATTAAAAAAATCTACTGTGCACAAATGAAGCTCCACATGGTGTCAGAATGTCCCATAACGGTTTGATCTTCAAAAAATGCGGGAATTTGGACGCTGACTTCTCAACGGATTTCGCATGGCTAAGTGCTGACGTCACATTTTTTGGGGAAAAAATTCCCGCATTTTTTGTAGATCAAACCGTGATGGGATAGCCTGACACCACACGAAACTCGCTATTTCAAGCTGAAATATAAAATCAGGGGTTTTTTTTTTGAATTTTTTCCCATAGATATTCGGATTCAGGGGAAATTTGGAGTAATTTAAAAAAATTTTCGGTGAAAATCTGCAATTTACCTGTTATTAATGACTTTTTCAGACACATCTGGCTTCATTCGTGAATAATACAATTTCCAAATATCAGTTTTAATAACTGGATCAGTGAAATTATCGATGATTTCCACGAGAAAATCCATACATTTTTCCATTTCTGGATCCAAATTCGGCGGATCTGAATCTCCTGGATCTTCTGGATTTTCAGCATTTTCAGCATCCTGCTCGACGCTTGAAGCCTCCAAATTCCCAGTTTCCAGCGGAATTTCAGCTGCTTCTGGCTCCACCACATCCGTTGGTTCTTCTTCTACTTTAATGGCCTTCGGTTGAGTTCGATCCAATTGCAGCCAAATTCTCGGCGTATCCGTATCATTTTGGGTAGAAGCAGCTGGACTTTTCGATATTTCCGAGATTTTCATTGGAATTGTGTGTAGAATCGCGAGATTTTGAGTTGAAAACTGAGATTCTGGCGTAATTTTCGACAAATTTAAGGATTCTTGGAGAGTAATCGTTGGACGTTGGGTAGAAGCCGACTTTTCAGGCAAATTGTGAGATTCTGAGCGATTTTTCTCTTGAGAAATGGTTTTTAGTGGGGTTTCCGGAGCCTCTGGTGCCATTTCGACGCTCTTTTGAGCACTTTTCTCCAAAGTGACAGATTTTCGCGGAATTTCCTGCAAATCCGAGCGATTTTGAGCAGAAACTGGATTTCCTGACGAATTCGGGGCATCTGAGCTATTTTTCTCCACCTTAACCAGTTTTTGCGGAGTTTTCGATGGAATTTTGTCCAAATCCAAGCGATTTCGAGCAGAAACTGTGGTTTTCGATGAAATTTGAGTCACTGGAACGGTTTTGACGCTTTTTTGTAGATTTTCCGCCAAGTTTTGAGCATTTTTCTCCGCCTTAACCGATTTTTTCGGAGTTTTCGATGGAATTTCTTGCAAATCCAAGCGATTTTGAGCAGAAACCGGATTTTTCGCCGGAATTTGAGCAGCTGAACCAGCTCTCTTCAATGTAGCAGAATTTTGCGGAATTTTCGATGGATTCTCAACGAAAGCTGATCTTTTCTGCACAATTTCTCCCTCTCGACGATTTTTGTCTGATTTTCTCGAAATATCCGGTCGGTTCAGAGTAGAAACTGGATATTTCCATATTTTCGTTGGTAGCGAAGCTTGTGGGACGAATTTTCGCGTCGAAACTGGAGTTTTCTGAGCTTCTGGACGACTTTGCGTGGAAGTTCCGTGCAAATCCGAGCCATTTTGAGCAGAAACCGGATTTTTTGTCAAAATTTGAATTTCTGGACGACTTTTCGTGGAAGAATCCGAGACATTTTGAGAAGAAGTTGGAGATTTTGAGTGATCCCCAAACATTTCAAAAATTCTCGAAAATAGTGGTGTAGAGCTCGATGTTTGAGCTGGAATTTCTCGCTTTTCAGGAGTCACAGTGCTCTCGAGAGCATCGCCACGAGGCTTGGATGATGCGGCAGGAAATTTTCTGAAAAAAAAGGGAAACTGGTTAATTAAATACGCTTTTTCCGATTTTTTGAATTTTTATTGCAAAAAAATTGTGAATTTTCTGCTAAAAAGTGGAAAGTGTCTCATTTCGGTTTGATCTACGTAGATCTACAAAAAAATGCGGGAGAAGAGACGCAGGGTTCTCAACTGATTTCGTAATTTTCGTCACATATTTTTGGGCAAAAATGCATTTTTTTGTAGATCAAACCGTAATGGGACAGCCTGGCACCACGTGTGTAAATAAACCGAATAAAAATTTTTACCGTTTCATATAATCAGTGACACCCGAATTTTTCGATTTTTTCGAATTTTGTGACGTCATAGGTCTCACGAGCGCTCCGATACTGGCAGAATTGGTAGAGCTCCTGCAAAAATATGAAATTAGTTTAATTTTAATTTTTTTTTTTCTATATTTTTTATAGGGTTCATATTCGTAGGAACCATTAAATGGGTGGAGCCTTAATTTATCGATTTCTTATGAAATTGGTGGTGGAAATTCGCAAAAGAGGCAAAAAAAAATTTTTTTTAATGAAAATAAAAACGCTCCGCCCGTTTAATGGCTTTTAACATGGTGCACCACGTGGTGCCAGAAAGTCTCATCACAGTTTGATCTACAAAAAATGCGGGAATTTTTTTCCCAAAAAATTGTGACGTCAGCACACTCTTAACAATCCGAAACCAGTTGAGATGTCTGCGTCTCTCCTCCCGCATTTTTCGTAGATCAAAGCTGGTGTTAGGCTGTCCCATCACGTAGTGATCTACAAAAGTGCGGGATTTTTTGTTGTTGGTATTTTGACGAAAAAAATTATTTTTTTTTAATATCAAAAGAATTAAAAAATTTCACTTTTTCACGATTTAAAAAAAATAAATTCAAGAATCAATTTGTTTTTTGTTTTTGTTTTTTTGGTTTTTCGCAAATTTCAATTTTCTGTTTTTTGGTCCAAGCCCTGGTTGAGAAGTCTGCATCAAAAACCCCGCGTTTACTGTAGATCAAACTTAGATGGGACATTCTGACACCTCTTAGCTTTTTCCGTCGGATTTTCTTAAACTATTCGGATTTTTTCAATTTTTTTTTTACCTTTTTGGAATTTTTTCGAAAAAAGTGCCCCATTTTGATTTGATCTACAAAGAATGTGGGAGAAGAGACGCAGAGTTCTTTCAACTGATTTAGTATGGTTAAGAACGTGCTGACGTCACACATTTTTGTGCAAAAAGTTCCCGCATTTTTTGTAGATCAAACCACTTGGTCCCAGCCCTGGCTGAGAAGTCTGCATCGAAAATCCCGCGGGTTACTGTAGATCAAAAGCGTGGCATTTTGAATCGAATTTGTTCCAACTTTTTGGAATTTTTGCAAAAAAAGTTGCCCAATAGACTAAAAATGATCTCAAAAGGCTGAATTTCGTGATGAGAATTCTCAAAAATATTCTAAATATTCCAGTGTTACTAACAGACGCATAAAACCATGATTAGGTTCTCTTCTTTTCAATTTCCACGGATTACAGGGAGGATCACCCAATTTCACTGGTAGACGGTACCATTCTTTATCAATATGCTCTTCTGGAGTTGGATCTGGAGATGAATTGGAACTTGGCGACGATTTCCAGGTTAAAGAGGATTCCGAACTTGGCGGCGAATTCGAAATTCTCGAAGAATTCGAAGTCAGTGGTCATTTCCACATCGGAGAAGAATTTGAACTTGGCGGCGAATTCCAAGAAGGCACTGGCGAGAACACTTGATCTCTGGAAAAATTATTTGATTACAATTGGTTTCCGCTATTTTATGGCGTTTAAAGGTCTCGAAACGACCGATTATTTGACACAAATTTGGAATCTAGAGCAGGAGTGGACTGCAAACGATTTTTTTTTTGCTGAAAATTTGAAATTTTCGGCAAATTGTGGTTTCGCACTTATTTTTTTGGAAATTTCAGAATTTTTCATCTAAAAATGACCAAAATTTAAGGGATATTTTTAAAAATCGCAATTTTTCTTCCGAGTTTTTGCTTTTATAGCCTCAAAATGTGTTCAATAAAACACAATTCGCCATGAGAATTTCAAAAAAAGACTAAATTCTAGCTAAATTCTCCAATTTCGCCAGAATTTTTCCGTTTTTCTCATAATATTCACTTGATTAAGGTATATTTAAAGCCGATAGGTATTGACATAAAAATTCGTAGTCGGGGGTCTCGAAACGACAGAATTAGCGCATTTCGTGGCCGACTTTTAGTTCAAATCCATATATTTTGGTCGCTTATATATCACATTATTTCGTTGATTGCAGTATATTTAAAGGAGGACTAACGGTTCGGACGATTTTGAACGTATAGACCCAAAATGAGCTCAAAAGAACGAATTTCGTAATGAAACTGCTCAAAAATTGTTCAAAAATTTTTTATGGCGGTTCGAAATTTTGAAAAAATTACACTGATTTTAGCAAAAATCTCAAATTTTTCCCATTTTTCCGTGTCACATCTGTCCGAAGTTGGTTTTTTTTAGAATTATCGTCCTTTATTACATATTTTGGTAATAAATCTCATTTCACTTCGTTGATTAAAGTATATTTAAAGTCGATAGGTAACCAATTTTGATGATTTTTGGTTACCTATCGGCTTTAAATGTACTTTAATCGACGAAATTGAATTAGATTTATTACCAAAATGAAATAAAGGACGATAATTCTAAAAAAAACCAACTTCGGACAAATGTGACACGGAAAAATAGGAAAAAATCGAGATTTTAGCTAAAATCAGTGTAATTTTTTCAAAATTTTAAACCGCCATAAAAAAAATTTGAACAATTTTTGAGCAGTTTCATTACGAAATTCGTTCTTTTGAGCTCATTTTGGGTCTATACGTTCAAAATCGTCCGAACCGTTAGTCCTCCTTTAAATATACTGCAATCAACAAAATAATGTGATATAAACGACCAAAATATATGGATTTGAACTAAAATTCGGCCACAAAATGCGTTAATTCTGTCGTTTCGAGACCCGCCGACTCCGAATTTTGATGCCAAAAAAAATCGCTTTACGAACCCGCTCTCTGAAGCAATTTCCTCTTCTTCTTCCAAATCTTCGGCCTGATCCACTTCACCAGATTTGTCAGTCGCTCTGAAAATTAATTTTATTCAAAATTTCCAATTTAATTATTAGTTTTAAATACCCTTCAAGAAGCTTCTTCTCCTGTTCGTCCAAATAAATGAAATAGTCACGACGTTTCCGGCTCCAGCAGTGCACGTGGCTGTGGTCCGTGTTCATATGCTCCTCCAACAATAACTTTCGATCGGTGTTCAGAAACACTTTGACACCAGCGTCGACAAGCCTGAATTTTGGAAAAACTAGGGAAATTTTCATAAATTTTGGGAGAAATTTGAAACTCGATGTGAAAAATTCCAAAAAATGGTTTTTTTTTTGAATTTTTTACATCGATATTCAATTTTAAACAAACCATTTGAAAACGGGCTCGTACACCACTACACTTGTCATATATAACAAATCGTGCAAAGTTTGAGCATTTATCAGTGGGTCTTTATTCAGTACAATATTCGAACCCATTACTCGGTGGATAAACTCAAAAATCAAGAAATCTGGGCCAAAGTAGAGCTCCTCTACAGTCTTCTCGGAGCCATATTCCTCCTTGAACACGTGGCACAAGTGTTTCGTGTCTCGTGGCATCATGGGAACGATTTTAGACTGGTTGATAATCGATTTCAGTAGATTCATTTGTTCGTCATCGAACTGAGGTTGTGATGGCTTCGGATTGATTGGAGAAATGGTTGAAGGCTGAAAATCCTTTTGTTTTATTAAAAAATAAACTTTTTTTTTCGAAAATTGAAAATTCTACAAAAATCGTGGAGGGAGCTCGTGATTTTTCGAGCGAAATCCAAATTTTTTTGCTATATTTTGTTTTTTTCGGTGAAATCGGCATAATTCAACATACAAAATGCTTCGGCGGTCCAATATAACCACCATTCTTTCGACAATTCCCAGGATCCGTCGAGTGCATAATACATTCTAAAGGAGAACACAATGGGAAGACATCATTATTAAAATCGATAGTAATCTCAACTCCATTTCGAATGAATTCCTTTGCGACGATAATCAGCTAGAATTCTGAATCAGTTCTTCCACATCTAAGATAACTATTCGGAATGCAGCTTCTGCGGACAAATTTTCCCGGATTTTTTGACATCGCGCGAGCATCCAAATAGACAGGACCGAATGTGAATAGATATCTCTGACTTCTGTGATTTGGTTGAATTTCATGATGAAATGCACAAAATCCTCGAATCATCACAATTGACTCGCCCGGCTTGAGATCTCGTGGTGCACGGAGAGCTCTGGTGTATACGGGGGATTTTGAAATTAGGACGCTGTGACATTCCTTTCCGAGCGGTCTCTCAACATCTTTGATCGGGAATAGTGTCTAAAGAACCTTTTTGACGCTGTTTGAAATTCCGATGCGTGGAGATTTGAATTTTTGCAATTTTTGATTCATTACGATTATATCTGGAATATATAAATATTTTTATTAATTATGACCAAAAATATAAAAATATATGTAAGCGGAGCCATGGAAATAAATTTTAAAAACATAGAAACGTGGAAAAATGCTGAATTTCCGCTCTAAAAACAATTAAATGCAAAAATGTTTCGGTCCTATTGTAAGGCACATTTTTTCGCGGAGAAAACCGGTACAAATGATAATTTTACGTGATTTTTCGAGTTTTTTAAGAAAATTCAAATTAATAAAGCTAATATTTATTGGAAAAATCAAGAAAACAGAGTAAAAAAGCTCAAAAATCGATTGAAAATGTTCGAAAAACAAAAAAACAAAAAACAATGAAAATATTTGCTCGTAGAGTATGATGCAAAGTACGCAAAAACCTCTGCGTACTCCGCCATCTACCGTAGTCATTGTCAAATTAATATTGTTCTGGCCTAAAATTTTTATTGATTTTCGGCGTGTTTGCTCGTTTTTTCTCGTATTTTTTCGTGAAAACTTGTAGAAATCTGTCAAAATCCACTTAAATTTGTATAATCACTCGGAATTCTCTTCATTTCAGTGGTTAATTTGCGTAGTATTCATTATAATCTCGATTTTACTCTTATTTTCGAAAAATTTCACTTTCAGAGAATGTCGACCGATGCTCGTATCGTCCCCGCTCCTGACGTGGAAAAGCTGATGGACTTTCTGGTGCAAACGACAGGAAACGCCACCGAACCGGTGGTGGGAAAGACGATTTTTGAGAGCTTCCGAGATTCGGACAAGACATTGACATGGAAAGGATATTCGCAGAGGTGCATCATATTCATTCGAAATTTCAACTTCTATTTTAATTTTTCAGGTTCGATAGAAGAATCGCACGGCATATGGACAAATTCACGCGATACGGTGTCTAATCTCGAATTCGTGTAATGTTTGCTCTGGCCGGTGAAGTCAATGCGGAATTTCTCGAACAGTAAGTTGGAAAATCGTAGTTACATTCAATAAAAATAGAAATTAATTTCAGAATGGAAGAAACTGGCAAGGTCAGTCTCGATGACAAAAATCGAATCACCGAATACATCTCGAGAGATTGAGCAATCGTATTGAAAGGAGATCATAGTGTGCCGGCGAAGGCAAGAAGATCATTAAAAAGAAGACGTGATAGAGAAGGGTAACTTTACAGTCTCGTGGATTCAAACTTAAAATCTTAATTATTACAGAACATCAGCTCCAATTGCAGAAGACATGTCGGATGACGAGATGGAAGTTGTGGGATCGGTTCCTGGTGTGCCAAAACCGGAACCAGTTGATCGAACCGCCTACGACGAACTTCTCAACAGACACAGGTCGCGCAATCCGGAAATCCAACAGGCTCCACCAGTGATCGCAGAGGCCCGCAATCTTGCAAATCCCGGATTTGATGAGCCAGAGAGAAAGGAGAATGTGCAGCTGATGAACGTGCAGATGGTCGGTGCTACAACTAATGGATCAAACTCGGATGGAATCAGCCTGCATCAGCTGGTGAAACAATTGGAGGAAATGCTCATCTACCTTGAAAGTGATTTCACTGGCTTAAAAGTCAAAATTTTGCGTTTGTTGGCAATCAGAGATGAGGTACCCGGAGATATACATTATCAACTCTAAAGCAAATACCTTCTTTTCAGCAACTCGATGCACAAGACGTGATCCTGTCCTTGAAGTTGTTCCTCCTTACAACTACACGAAAATTCCGATTGTCCACCGAATCCAGTGGCTACCCGGACTCATCGAAAAAGTGTGGCAAGGCGTTCTTGACGATTCTCAAATTTGTTCTGCTCAAATTGGAGTCTCCACTCATTAACGATTTTCGAAAGGAAATCGACAATAAGATTAAGAATTTTGGAGCCGCTGAAAAGGTATTTGAAATAAAAAAGAGCTGTACAATCAAAAATATCTCTAATTTCAGGTTATCCTCATCGTCGATGCCCAGGAAGCGATCCAGCAAATTCTCATCACATTCTCCAGCTCCTGATGTTCTCCCAACTGCTGAATGTTCCCTATCAGCCGGCGATAATGCACCTAAAGAAATTCCACTGTAACATTTTTTTAAATTCCTTTTTTCCCGTATTTTCCTTTTTTTTCGAATGCTCAATAAATGTTCTTGTTTTAAATACGTTCAGATTAATTGGTTTTTATTAATGTTTAATTCAGTTTTCTATACTTATAACTGGTTTTTTTTTTCAAAAATGAGATCCACTTCTCGAAAAACTTAGAATTTAATTCAAATCGGTTTTCATCCAATTTGCAAAGAAATTTTTCTCGAATATGAATTTCACGTAATTTTGTAAATTTAGTATCGAATTTTGAGCAAATATTTACAGGAAATTCCGAAAAAACCTGTAAAAAGCTGGAAAATCGATGAAAATATTTGCTCGTAAAGTATGATGCAAAGTACGCAAAAACCTTTGCATACTCCGCCATCTACCGTAGTCATTGTCAAATTAATATTGTTCGCTGACGTGCGAAATTGCGTATTTCTTCATAGTTTTACTAAATATTTAAAAATAAGTAATACATATAAATATTTATTTTCAGTGTATAATTTCACAAGAACAATCATGGATTTCAACGAAACACTCGACATGCTCAACAATCCGAACACATTCTCACCGGCTGTCTCGAGTCTTCTCGCCAAGCAGCCTGTTATGCTTGGAGCAGATGATCTTCTCAACCGGACAGTTATCGTTCAGAATGCTCAGAGAGCTCTGAGAAATGAGCATGAACATGTGCTCGTCGCCAACAAAACGATTCTCGTTAATAAACCGATTATTGAGATGAAGGTGCTTCTTGTTTTCCCCCGATTTATTGAAAAATTGCTCGAAAAACGGCGCTGCTCGAAAAAAAAACTGATAAAATCGAGAAGAAATCGCGAAGAAATCTCCCAAAACAAGAACTGCGACCAATCAGCGATTCGCTCCACCCACTTTTTGGCCAATCAGATGGAGTGGGCGGAGTTCGAAGAAACTGATTGGTCGCAGTTCTCCTTTTGGAGGGAATATCATCGCGAGAATTGAAAAAATCGCATTTTTAAAATTTGGACTTTCTCTTAATTTTTCGATTTTTGGAGATTTTCCTGAATTAAAAAAATTAGATTTTTTTAAACCAAAAAAAAACAATTTTTAAACGAAATTTTTACAATTTTACTTCAAACCAATCTCTGAAAAACCAAAAAAAAAAATTTTTTTTTCCAAAAACCCGGAAAAAGAAGAAATTACTCATAGAAAAATTTTGAAAATGTTTTTCCTAAATTTTTGAAAAACATTTTGTTCTTGTTTTTTTTGTCCAAAAATAACTGAAAAAAATTCTAAGAACAAGAAAATTATGGAAAACATTTTTTTGTCCGAAAAAACCGAAAAAAACCGATTTGCCGAAAAAAATCGTTTACCCCTGCAATAAATTTCATCTTTTCAGGGTTTCATGTCGCTGCCACCAGAGATTCCATGCAGTGTCGGAAGTACTCCAAGAACATTCATGTACTACGGAATCGGCGGAAAACCAATCTGCATCACAACTTCCGAACTGGGAAATTATAGCGAAATCACAAGACGCTCATGCCAAAATAACAGTACTCTCCGTCATATTCTCGGCTCAAAGAGCAATTTTCGAGTAATGATTGTATCGACGAAAGTGATTCTTCAAGATCACGAAATCACACTTCCATTTGATAAAAATTGGATTCTATCGGAAACTCCACTGCATTGTGCCACACATTTCGATAAAATGATCGAATGTCCAATGGAAAGCCGTAGAGTTCTTGCCGCGTTAGGAAGAGCACGTATTGCCGAGGAAAAAGAGTTTTGGAGCAAGAATCGGGCTATTGCGAGGAGTTTTACCCCTAGATCGATGGCTAAGGTTATTTCAACAGTTTTTATTGAAGAAACGCGGAAAAAACGGAATTTTTGGGTTTTACACTTAAAGGACGACTAACGGTTCGGACGATTTTGAACGTATAGACCAACAAATTTGCTCAAATGAACGAATTTCGTAATGAAACTGCTCAAAAATTGTTAAAAATTTTTTATGGTGGTTCAAAATTTTTGAAAAAATTACACTGATTTTAGCTAAAATCACGATTTTTTCCCATTTTTCCGTGTCACATTTGTCCGAAGTTGGCTTTTTTGGAATGATCGTCCTTTATTACATATTTTGGTAATAAATCTCATTTAATTTCGTCGATTAAAGAACATTTAAAGCCGATAGGTAACCAATTTTGATGATTTTTGGTTACCTATCGGCTTTAAATGTACTTTAATCGACGAAATTAAATGAGATTTATTACCAAAATATGTAATAAAGGACGATCATTCCAAAAAAGCCAACTTCGGACAAATGTGACACGGAAAAATGGAAAAAAATCGAGATTTTAGCTAAAATCAGTGTAATTTTTTCAAAATTTTGAACCGCCATAAAAAATTTTTGAAAATTTTTTGAGCAGTTTCATTACGAAATTCGTTCATTTGAGCTCATTTTGGGTCTATACGTTCAAAATCGTCCGAACCGTTAGTCCTCCTTTAATTTTTCAGTAAAATGATTAAAAATTGAAATTTTGAGCCAAAAATTTCGATTTCTACTGAAAAACCTGCAAATTTCTATGAATTTTCAGCCTCCACCGCCACCACAAAAAATCACCACCACGGAGCAGAAAACCGCTGAAATAACATCGGCTGACGTGGATTTTTTGCAATTTTTGGCTCAAAAATCGAGCTCCGACGAGATTCGTCCACTTTTTCGATTTCAAATATGTGAAGAGTATATTGATACTTATGAGAATCCATCTTCGGAAAATTATCTCAATAATCGGTTCGTTTTGATCTGAAAAAATGGGATTTTTTCAAGTTTTTTTGTGAAATTTTCAGTTTTTTTGCTTTTTTTCAGAAATTTAGCATTAAAAAATTTAGAAAATTTTTTTCCAATTTTTAAAGGTGGTGTATTCGAATTTTTTTATTGATTTGTTCGACTCAAAATTTTCTGAAAACACCGAATTTTATAATGAAAGTTCTTGAAAACTTCTCAAAAAAAAAAGTTATGACGGCTCAAAAAATGGCCTAAAATCAGTTAAAATTTGAAATTTGGCTTGCCAGCGGCCGGAAACAATTTTTTTTGAAACCACGGTCAAATTTTGAGTATAAAATGTAACTATCTTGCGTTTTCAACTCGTTTTAGGTATTTAAAAGTCGATGGACGGAGAGATTTTTAATTTTTTAAAACCTAATCTCGCCGTCAATCGACTTTAAAATACCTAAATCGAGTTGAAAACGCAAGATAATTACATTGTATACTCAAAATTTGACGGTGATTTCAAAAAAAGTTAGTTCCCAGCCGCTGTCAAGTCAAATTTCAAATTTTAACCAATTTTAGGCCATTTTTTGAGCCGTCATAACTTTTTTTTGAAAAGTTTTCAAGAAGTTTCATTATGAAATTCGGTATTTTCAGACAATTTTGAGTCTAATTAAGCAATAAAAAAAAACTTGACTACACCACCTTCAAACTTTTTAATTAAAAAAAAAAATCGATTCTTTTTCAGCTTCCTCCGCGTTTTGGCAATGCGAATTCCATTGCTCCGTGGATTTGACCTAGAAACGAAAGCCCGAATGATGTTTGTCGCCGGAATTCCACTTGAGGAGCGATTTTTGATAGAGTATTGATTTGGAAATTCTCTTGAAATTTGAAAAAAACTATTCTTTGCACCCTATTTTCACAATTTTGGAGCAAAATTGCTGATTTTCAGCTAGAAAATAGCGTTTTTTTTTTTCGTAAAAATTCAATTTTTAAACAAAAACTGCCGATTTTATGCGAATTTTAAGGTTTTCAATTTTAAAAAAATTGGACTTTTTCAGTTTTTAGTGCAAAAAAATCCAGTTTCTCACAGGAAAATTGTTACTTTTTTCTATTTTCAACAAAAATCCGCAATATTTTTCAATTTTTTACTGTAAATATCCAAAAAATTCAGTAAACCCCAATTTATGCTCCTGATACCGAAAATCAATATGGAAAAAATCGAAAAAATTCCCTAATTTTATATTGATTTTTTTAAATCTGAAAATCCATTGGTTTTTTAAAATTCAAACGACAAATTTTGACTGATAACCGGGCCGCAAGTGTGGAATTACGAGATTAATATTTTTAATTCATTTTTATTTAATTTTCGCACCGATTTTACTGATTTGTATCTATTTTTTGTTGTTTTACTTTTAATTTATCACTTTTAATTTTAAAAATCGAGTAAAATTACATGAAATATTCGACCTTCTGTTGAAAATAGAGTATTTCCTGTAATTCTACTTGATTTCATAAATAAAAAGTCATAAATTAAATGGAAACTACAAGAATTTCAATTTAAAACAACAAAAAAGAGATGAAAATCGAGAAAATCGGTGTGAAAATTGAATAAAAATTTTTTTCACGTTGATATTCGGTATCAGGAGCATAAGTTTTACAGAATTTTTGGAAATTTTCAGGAAAAAAAATCAAAAAGCTTGTGGATTTTTGTTGAAAATAGAAAATAAAACGGATAATTTTCCCCAGAGAAAATTGATTTTTTGCACTAAAAACTGAAAAACTCCAATTTTTCAATTGAAAACCTTAAAATTAGCATAAAATCGGCAGTTTTTGCTTTGAAAATTGAATTTTTAAGAAAATAAACGCTATATTTTAACTGAAAATCAGCAGTTTTTGCTCCAAAATTGTGTGTTTTTTAGTTAAATTTTGGAAATTTCAATTAAAAATGTTTTAAAAAATGATTTTTTTTCACAGGCTTCGCAGATACGGAAGCGTCGAGCTGGATGAGAAGCATCGAATCACAAATTTCAAGGCAAATAATGGAGATTTTACATTGAAAGGATCACATGATGATGATGGAAAGCAGGCTGAATATCAAAAATTCTTAAATTCCAAGAAGTGAGAATTAAATTACGAAAAAAATCGAATTCAATTAGAAAACTGGTTTTTTGCTGAAAAGTTCTAATCTTCCCGGAAAAAAAGAATTAACGCTGAGAATTTGCTCTGAAAATGTGAACTTTCCGCTAAAAAAGTTATTTTTTTCAACTTCAAAGCATTCAGAAATCGAAAAAGCTGAGATTTTTCTTTCAAAAAGTGAATTATCGCTGAAAAATGGGTTTTTTGCACTAAAAAATGTTCCAATTTTCACTAAAAAACCGCCATTTTTTAAAGAAAAAGCTCCAAGAGTAGAATTTTTTACCTGAAAAATCAGTTACATTTTTTAAATGAAAAACTTCGATTTAAAAAATTTCCTAAATAAATTGACGTTTTTATGGAAAAAAATTGGGATTAATATGATTTTTTTTTCTCAAAAACCCGATTTTTTTTCAGTAAAAAAAATCCGGTTTTCAAGTGAAAATGGGTCAATTTCTCGATGTTTCGGATATTTTGTTGGAAAAATTCGAGAAAAACCGGAAAATTTTGATCTAAATTCGTGGTTTTTTTTAAAAAAAAGTTCACCAATTTCTCAGCGATAATTACTTGTTTTTGGGGAAAAACACCAAATTTTCTTAGGAAAATTCGAATTTTAGTGCAAAAATTTACACTTTCTCGGTTTCTTTAGAGTAAAAAAAAAATTTTACGGAAAATTTACATTTTCAGAGAAAAACGTCATATTCTCAGAGATAATTCCATTTTTCCGGGAAAATTCTAGTTTTTTTCAGGAAAAACTTTCATTTTATCCGAGAAAATTTGATATTTTCAGCAAAAATTCCATTTTTTCTCGGAAAAATTCAAAATTTAGATTTTAAAAAATCCGGTTTTCAAGTGAAAATGAGCTCAATTTCCTGTTTTTTTGGGGGGCTTCTTACTGAAAAAAAAAGAATTTTTTGAGCAAGAAAACCATATCAATCCCTTTTTTCCATTAAAAATGTCAATTTATTCAAGTCATTTTTCAGAGAAAAACCATCGCCACGTGCTCCGTCATCATCTCCTCCAGCAGCTCTTCTGAACCATAGTTACTGTGAAAATCCACCGAAAACCTCGGAAAATTGGCCACAAGAACTAAAACTAATTGAGCAGAAGCCACAAATTGAAGATCAAGAATTTCTGTTTTTGGGCGATGAAATTTCAGAAACTCAGCAGCAGGAGCCCCCACAGGATGATATACAATTCCTTTATGAAGGAAATCAAGCGAATATTACTGGAAATGAGCAACCAGAAGCATGTGCTCAAGCTCAATTGTATTATGGTCCAGAACCTGGAGTTTCAGTGGTTTTTATTTGGAATTTTAGAAAAAAACGGAAAATAACACCTTTTTTTTCAAAAAAAAACCGGAAAAATCCCTTTTACCAATTTTTCCAATAAAAAAACTGGAAAAAAACGGATTTTTTCATTAAAAAACTTTTTAAAAAAAATTCCAAAAAAACCGAGAAATCCCTTTTTTTTAATAAAAAAACTGCAAAAAAAACACTTAAAAAAAGAAAAACCGGAAAAAACCCTTTTACCAATTTTTCCAATAGAAAAACTGAAAAAAAAAAACGGAATTTTTTCATTAAAAAAACTGAAAAAAAAACGAAAAAAAATCTTTTTTTTCAATAAAAAACTGCAAAAAAAAAACGAAGAAATCCATTTTTAAAAACCGAAAAAAAACCCTTTTTTTTCAAGAAAAAAAACACGGAAAAAAACTTTGACAAAAATTTTAAAAAATTTCTTTCCATAAGGAAAACGGAATTTTTTTTCGTGAAAATTGTTTATGTTTTTTATTTTTAAAAAAATCCTTTTTTTTAAACATATATTCAATTATTCGAAGAGAAATTTTTTTTCAAAAATAATTTAATTTTTAGTGCTCAAATTCTGTTTTTTCAGCTGAAAATTAAAGAAAACCCCCAAAATTTACTTTCAGAATTTTTTTTATTCGATATTTAATTTTCCAATTTTCTCGATTTTTTTGACGATTTTTCCAACAAAAAAAAACAATTTTATGAGTTCAATTTTGTGAAAATTGAAAAAAAAACTACAACTTCTGGGCTTCTACTTCAGATTTTTAGCTGAAAATTCAAGCCAATCCCTCATTTTTAAAGTTTTTTTTTTTTGAAAAATCTAAACAATTTTTGGTTTTGACTTAAATTTTCAGTTAAAAATCTGAATTTGAACCGCAAAAGTTGAACTTTTTCTCAATTTTAAAACAATTTGAGCTCATAAAATTGAATTGTTTTTTTTTTGTAAAAATCGTTTTAAAAAATCGAGAAAAATGAACGTTTAAATCTCAAATTAAAACAAATTTGTGACTAAATTTTGGGGGTTTCCTTTAGATTTTCAACAAAAAATCGGAATTTGAGCCCCAATAAAAATTACATTTAAATAAAAATTAAAAAAAAAAAAACGAAAATTAACAGTTTTTTCAATTTTCACTTTTTTTCATCAGTTTTCTTCAAATTTTGAGCCCCAAAAATTAAATTTTAAAAATTTTCAGCAAAAAAAGCAACAAAAAAAACCCTATTTCCAGCAAATCCCGGCTCCAGCACAGCTCACCACCGAATCCAGCAATGAAACCGCATTATCCACAATCAGTGATCTATTTCCATCTGTAATTGCTGAAACTTCACCATGGACTTCGTCTCGTTTGTCACGTGTTAATTATGAGCTTTTCGAGAACGAATTGTTCGCATTTCTCGCCGAAAAGTCGAAAATGGCGACAGGACCCGTGATTTTGACGCCAGTGCTCGAAGAGTTTCGTGTTGAAGGCAGATATCTTATGACATTGGAGACTATTCGCAGAAGGTTCGAGAATTTTGATGGAAAATGCTCAAAAACCCGGAAAAACCTTGGAAAAAGAGATTCTTACCTTACAAAATTTCCAAATCTAGAATTTTCGCGAAATTTCCTGCTTTTTAACTGAAAAATTGAAAAAAAAACATGCAATTTTTATCATTTTTAACACGAAAAAGTGCAGAATTTAGCCATTTTTCAACTTAAACATTACTAAATTCATGATTTTCCACGAAATCTGATGCACGAAATCTGAAATCTTTCAAAACCGAAAATTTCCCAAAAATTGGAATTTTAGACTGTAAAGCAATAGGAAGCGAGTGCTGAAAATGCAGTTTTTGGAGGTTTTTACAGAAATTTCAGTTTAATAATTTTCCAATTTTCAGTCGAAAATCGTGCATAAAAATAGAAAAAATTTGACAAAAATTCAAATTAAACCGGAAAAACCAGAAAAGCCGCGAAACTTTTGTTTTTTGGGAAAAATCTGATATTTTTTCATAGATACAACTTCAAAAAATATACTTTTTTCGCGCAGTTTTCCAAGAAATCGCTCTGAAAAAAACCTTGAAAATTGCACTTTATACCTAAATCTGTGACAAATTTCCAAAAAGCAAAAAAAAGAGTTTTGACTATCAAGAAACAGCACAGGCAAAGCGGAAAGTGCCCAAAACGGTCCGTTCACGGACCGGGAACGGCTCAAATTTAAGAACAGTTCACGGTTCGATTCCCGGTCCGTCAACGGACCGTAATTGAACCGTAAGGAGACTAAAAATTGGGATAATTTTTTCACCCTCCAGCTGCCCCTTTTTCTTTCCCAATGCTCCACCGAGCTCCGGTCTTGCTTGCTCCAGACCGTCTTCCGGTGATCCTTCGTTGTAGCAATTCTATCTGCCTCAGCCGGGGTTGAACTTGTCCACTGCCTGTCGATTGATTACTGGCCCATCGTCTTACCGTTTGGCCGCTCGCACACGCGAGGAAAATCAATAGACTTTGCATAAATAGCGATCAGCTCGCGCTCGCGCATTTTCTTCTGGTTTTCACGTCTTACACCAACTTTTTCGATTGTATTTTCAGTAGTTTCTGATTCTCCATCTTGCCGTTGGACTTATATAAAAGCGAACGATAACAATTGACAGTTTCGTGGAGTTCAGAACTTATTTCGCATATTTCTCAACATCTACCTATACGTGCTCCATCTACTTGTAATACAGAAATGGTACTTACCATATTTCCTCTATTAATCTTGCATGCAAGACTAATTTTCGATTGGACCGGGTTGCAATACTAATAGAGGAAATAAGGTATATGCGTTCTACTTGAATGATACCTTAATTGCTTAAAATACACACGGAACAGAAACGATATCAGGAATGATTCCAGAATGTATTGTTAGTGAAATATTTTATGATATTTCAAAAAATGCTCCTGTTGCTCAGCTGAAGAAGACCAGCAGAGAGAGTGAACGTTGCGTATACACAGTATCTACCCAAGTGGCATTTCACCTTTTTTTATTGATATGTTTATAGGATTACATTAATATAACCTCTTTTACACACAATGTCATGCTTAATAGCCTCAGTTAGATCGCATGCGATTACGGGCAGCGTACGGACCAGTTGGACGGATGATAGACAAAATGGTTGCCCAGAGGATTTTTTTTTCATGAAAATTGAGTTTTTGAAGTACCTACAATGCTATTTCGTTCATTGTAGCAAGTTGGCTAATTTTTTGCCTGATTCAAGGTTTAGTTTTAAAAAGTGCAGTTTTGCCGACCGGGACGGTTAATTTACGGACCATCTACGGACCGGCTACGGCCAAACTACGGATGATCACCAAAACGGAGGATAATACGAAAAAAAATTTTCATGAAAATGGGGTTTTTGAAGTGCCTACACTCTCCTTTGGCTAATTTGAGCACTTTTTCCGTGCTAGAACCTGAAATTTTCAAAAACAAAAATTTGGTGCCCGGGACGGTTCATTTACGGTCCGTCTACGGGCCGGCGACGGACCGTCTACGGACCGGAAACGGCCCAACTACGGCTCAAGAGCCATCTCGGTCGGTAAATGTGGTTTTTGCTCTAAATAATGCATTTAGCGACGTAAAAATGCTGGAATTAGCCAACTGGTATCATAGGTATTTAAAAAAATTCGTTTTCTTAAAATCCATTTTTTCCTCTTAATGGCCATTTTTTACATTCCCCGTAGTTTGCCCGTAATTGGTCCGTCCCGCTTTTCATATCCGTAGTTCACCCGTTAATGGTCCGTTCCCGGTCCAAGATCCGTAAACGGACCGTACCCGCTTTGCCTGTGAGGGGAAAAAGTGCTGAAAATGTTATTTCTGGTGGTTTTACAGAAATTTTAATTTCATTTGAATAATTTAAATTAACTGAAAAAAAAATGTGATGACTACACTATAAATTTTGCAATTTTCCGTTAGTTTTATGTTATGAATAGTGTAGAAAATTGGAATTTTTTTTTGAGTTTGTAACGTTTCAAATTAAAAAAAAATAATTTTTTGTTTCCCAAAAATTCAAATTAAACCGGAAAAACTGCTTGAAAATCGAAAATTGCACCTAAATTTGTGAACAAAAAACCAAAAAAAAAATTCTGAGATTTTATTAATTATTAGGAACAAATACAAAGGAATTATTGGAACAGTGAGGATAGTTGATACAGATTTCAAATTATTACACGTACATTGAAAGGGGACACTTGAAATCGAATCGGGGAGATTTGGAGTAAATTTGACATAGAAAATGCACAGTCTAGGCAATTGGAGAAGAAGTTTCGGAAGAAGATGAAGATGGAGAAGTGGAAGTAGATGATTTGGATCTCTTTGTGATCTGAAATTAATCAATAATTAGTATATTGCTCCCTAGTGAATATTTAAAAACATACCTTGAACTTTGAGTAATCCACCTTCTTTTTTGGAATAAAGCAAGAGTCTCCAAGAGCAGCAACAAATAAATTATTAGCAGTCTTCTGATCCATTTTCTCCAAATCCTTCATCCGTTGTTCCATAACCATCTTATTCGTGAACATTGCTGCACTCAATTCTCCATTCTTTGACCATTTCTCATTGGCGACACGAATTTCCCGTTTACGAAGATCATCGAATTTATTCATGAGCAAAGTAACAGGATATTGATATTCGGATTGCCCAGTGTATTTTTGAAGAATCACTTTCTCAGTAAGACACTCTTCGAACACTTGAATCGAACAATTGAGATCATAGAGTCTTTGGAGAGCATGACGGATTTGATGTCCAGTTGCAAGGTATTCTGTGTACTTTTTCACGTATTCAGCTGATGTTGGACGTTTTGGAGCTGAAGCTGGAGCACGTGCCTTGATGGCATTTGAGTTGGAACGGATAGAAGTATTGGATGGCATTATAGCACAGAGTAAGGAATACAGTAGTACACAGAAAAGTGAACAATACACTGAGAATGTGTTATAATGACAGTCCTCTGATGGATAGCAAGGGGCGGAGAAGAGTCTGGCGCGTCTTCCCATGAACCATCTCTGACTGACATGGTGCATTGTGAAATTACTGTGGCGATGGTAGAGTTGTAAATGTACCAAGATTGGAAGGGAAAACTATTCAGGCAATTACAATATGTAATCGATGATTTCTTGAAAGAATAACTAGAAAAAACCAATAACAGCTGAAATTATATTTATCTTTATTCATTCACAAACGATTTAACATAGACATAAGAGCAATACTAGACAATCACGGTGAAGAATAAGTGAATGGTAAAATAAAATATTTCGCACTAGGGAAAAGGAAAGTTCCGGTGATAATGTGACACACGTTTAGGATCTACAAGATCCGCCTATGGATTTCAGATTGGACTGCACTAGACACTAGGCGATAAATATATAGCGTTCTACAAATTAGGAAAATTCTTACAGACTTGGTATAACAAGGCAAAATAGGCAAAATATGAGTACAACTCGGACAATTTTTGCGTATCAGTCGTAAAATTCGTCCATTTTGGTTCATAAGTTGTTATTGAAACTGATGATATTATGCCATAACTTAATGGGAAACATGAGAAAAACCTGTTCAAAAATTAGTTTTGCGCCCTCTATTAGTTTTGCATCAAATTAGGTGTCCGAAAATTAGTTTTGCATGCATTACTAATAGAGAAAATACGGTATATTGAATATGACACGTTACACTTTGAAACACATGCACGGAGAAAAAAACAACTGAAACTACATGAAATCATCAGATCAAAAAAGAAATTCGATTGTTAAATCGAAACAAATTACAAAAGAAGCCAAGATTTATTTTGAACTCCCAGTTTTCTATTAGGTCTCCAAATAAGTTCCGGGTCAAAAATCATAACTTTGTTCGCTGCGTATCAATTTTTATGAAACTTTGGGAATTCATATTATCAACCATGGTCTTTCATTTGACAATAGTCACAAAATTTTTTGACCACCCCAAGTGGCCTAACTCGGAGCCAATTTTTTCAGGCATTTTTCTGATCTCGCTTTTTTTCAGTTTTCAATTGAGTTTTGTGTGCGGATTTTGCTTTGTTTAGAATACATTATTAGAAAACAACAAAAGTTTAGAAAAAAATCCGCCCAAAAAAATTTTTTTTGGTTGGTCGTCAAAAAATTTTCAAAAAAATTTTCGTCGAAAATTCTAGATTTTTCCTACAAAAATGATGTAACCAAGTGTAAACTATTTTTACACATAAATCATTTAAGTTAAAAATTTGAATCTCAAGAAATATTCAAAAAACTAAAAAATTATCAATTAAACTGGCTCCGAGTTAGGACACTTGGGGTGGTCAAAACATTTTGTGACTATTGTCAAATGAAAGACCATGGTTGATAATATGAATTCCCAAAGTTTCATAAAAATCGATACGCAGCGAACAAAGTTATGATTTTTGACCCGGAACTTATTTGGAGACCTAATATTAGTATTCTCAGAAAGTCTAGAATGTCATAAAGCGTTGTTCGAAATTGTCAGAAATTCCAAAAATAATATTTTAATTATGGGGTTATTCAAGTAATGTTGGAAAATGTATTTAAATACATGTGTTTATGATACAGTTGTGACGGAATTTTAAAACACTTTTTAATTATATATTAACAAATGTTTACTATGTCTATAGTTTATCTAAATTATTCTTAAAATTAAATTAAAATACGGTACAAAAATCGATCGATTAAAAAAACTATTTATTTTTAAAAATTTATAGAAAAATTCTGAAAGCTCTAAAAAGTAATACTATTTTTTTTATTTATATGCATAATGTATTATACAGTATTCGAAACATTAAAAAAAATCAAATTTCCAGATTCCGTCAACGTCTCGCTCGAAAAATCTCGTCGCTTCCCGATTACGATACGGACACCAAGATTCGTATGCTCGTCTTCACAAGTTCGGCAATTACTGACTCGTTTTTGAAAATGTACGACTTAAATTAAAAAAAAAAACTTTCGAAATTTAATTTTTTAGAAAATTTCAAAAAAAAAGCCAAAATTGACGCGAATTTTCGAAAAAAAAATTATTTGGATAAAATTTAGAAAATTCGCTAATTTTCTCTTATAAAAAATCAAAATTTCTATTTTAAAAAATGTGATTTTTTGCACAAAATCAATTTTTGCCCGAATTTAATTCTGAAAAAAATAATTTTTAATCCATTTTTCATTAAAAAACTCAATTTTATAATAAAATTTAGAAAATTCGGTATTTTCTTCAATGAAAACTGAACATTTCTATTTTAAAAAAATGTGATTTTTGCTAAAAATCGATTTAAAAAAAAACAATTTTTGCCCTAATTTAATTCTAAAAAAATCAGTTTTAATCGATTTTTCATCAAAAAACTCTTTTTTTTTTGCAGACTCCAACAAAGTGCTGTTGTAGAAGTCGACGACAGTAACCGAATCACAAAATACCAAGCATTCGATGAAAATGGACTGAAAATCTCGACGAGATATACGAAAATTCCGGAATTTAAGCGAGCATTCCTCAGAAGAAGTGATTATGGAACGGGAAAAGTCGATGGTCCGATGAAAAGGTGCTCGGCGAGCATTTTTTTTGGAAAATATAGCATTACAATTTTCGGAAAAATTTGGAATGGAATTAGGAAATTCTTTTTAAAAAATCGTTTGGCCGGTAAACGATTTTTCCAGCAAATCGGCAAATTGCCGGAATTGAAAATTTTCGGCAAATTGTGGTTTCGGACTTTTTTTTTGGAAATTTCAGAATTTCAATTTCAAATTGCAAAATTAAACGCATCCTATGAATTTTCTTACATCTATTTTGAAAAGTAAGCAAATTCTATGAAAATATGTAGAAAAAACGGAAAAATTTCAAAAAGACACAGTTTTAAGTGTTTCCGTCTTATAAAAAAATCGCTCTAAACATTTCCGGCAAATCTGATATTCGGCAAACCGGCAAATCGGCAAAAAATGTTTGCTGGCTTTTTCGAAACTCTTGTCTAAAAATGAAAATTGTCTAAAAATCAATGATTGTACCCTTTTTGCTGAAAAGTCTGAAAATTCGACAAAAATTGCCTTTAAAAACTACAAAAAAAAAACCATTTTTGTTGTAAAAAATTGGCAATTTGCTGAAAGTTTTTTTTTCTACAAAAAAATATCCAACATTTCCAGACCCTGCCTCGAGGATTTCAACGCTTCAAGCTCTTCCAGCTCTTCAGTTTTGGCTCCGCCACGTGTCGATGAGCACGTTGAATGGGAATTGATGTCTTCGATGCACCATGAAGCTGATGAGATTTGTGATATTTCGAGGTTTTGGGTTGATTTTTTAAAAATTAAAATTGTAATAATTAAAATTTATAGTATGGAAAAAAATTAAATTGATTAAAAATAGGCTGTTTTGAACAAAAAACAATTAAAATTCAAATTTTAAACAATATTTTTCGCAAAACTGTTTAATATGAAAGATTGGTGAAAAATTAAGAATCTACACAGATTTTTCGTTTTTATTTCCAATAATTTTCCTATAAAGCATAGTTTTCATATCACAAAATTCTGAGAATGCGTATTGCACAACATATTTGTCGCGCAAAATATCTCGTAGCGAAAACTACAGTAATTCTTTAAATGACTACTGTAACGCTTGTGTCGATTTACGGGCTTTCCTCTGTTTCTTCGTGTTTTTTATATAATAGAAAATTAAAATGTTTCCCTAATATTTTTTAGCTAAAACAATTAATTTAGTTTTTTTTTTCGATTATTATTTTATAATTTAATAAAATACCTTAAAATCGTTAGTTTAACATTTTTTTTGGAAAATATCTGAAAATTAAAAAAAAATCTGTTCAGATTGGAATATGAAGAAAATTTACGAAATTCGAAAAATAAAAAAATAATTTCCAAAACCCCTAACTTCTTTCAGAATGTCAGCCGAAACTTCAACAATATCCACTTGCTCAACCACGTCCTCGTCAACTGTCCAACAGGACACTAAATCATTGAAAGAAGTCCTACGCCTGCTTAGATGTCTCATACTTTTCATGGAATCACCGGTTTTTGCTGGGCTCAAAGAGCAAATTAGACAGAGAATTGAGCTGTTGGGAGATGGGGAACAGGTTGGGAATTTAAATACATATTTAAATTCTCAAAATCTTTAATCTTTTTTTTTTTATTAAAAAAAAAATTTAAATGGCATAGCTGTTAGTGTGTTTTTAAAAATATTTTTTAAGGCTCTTGGTGCTGAAAATTTAAAAAAATTTTCATAATTTTCCTAAAAAAGCTTCAATTTTTTTTAATTTCAAGATGGAGTGTAGAAAAAAAAATTTAATTTTTAAAATTAAATGTTAAAAATATTTTTTTTTTAAAAATTTCTGTAGCTTTGAATTCCTAATTAATTTCCATATTTTTTCAGAAAATCCCAATCTCAAAAATCAAGTGGAGCCTCGAAACGGCGATTTCAATGATTTGCCAAAATGCTCCTGACGCAACTGAAGAAACGACGAGCCTCGAAGAATTTTTGAATCTTTTGAGGATTATGATTCTCGGATTACAAGAACCAGTGCATCTTCAGCCGATTTTGCAGAAACTCGACCAGAAAATCAATGAATTCGCCAGAAATGATAGAGTTCGTGCGGGGAATCGTTGATCGGAAATTTCCGTCAATTCAAAAAAAAACTAAAAATCGAGTCAGAAACTTCTGTAAATTAATTTTTTTGGCTTAAATTTTGAAAATTCCCAGTTAAGGTTGGGAAAAATCAAAATTTCGTTGTATCTCAACCTTTTTTTCTAATACTTTTTGAAGAATTTTCTTTTTTTTTTTTCTGAAATTCCCCGAATCTAGAATTTCTACAAGGAACTAGGTACTTTTTGAAAAAAAATTCAAAAATCTTTGTAAAATTCTACAAAAAAATAATTTTAACTCAAAAATTCGAAATTCCGCCAATTTTGAGATTTTTTTTTACTAAAACGTATAAAATCCAACGAAAATTGATACTTTTCAGCGAAAAATGCCTAGAAATTCTCAAACTTACCTTTAGAAGCCCCCGAATTTCAGTTAGATTCCAAAATTAATTTTTAAAATATCTTTAAAAAATTGCAATTTTTCCAGAAAATCGCTTCGGATAAAATCCGCGTTGTCATCGAAATGATCATATGCTCAATATCTCCATAATCACCAGTTTTCTCCAAAATTCGCCGGATGTTCAATGATAATATTATTTTCTTACAAGTTAATGCATCTCTCCTTTGTTTTTTTTTTCGTTCTTGTTTTTGTTGATAATGTTTTTTCTCTCGATTTTTCAATTAATGTTCTTGGTTTTTGAAACTTGCTTTTTTTGTTGAAAATAAAAGAACAAATTTTGAAATTTGTTGTTTTTTTGCACACCATTTAATTTTCCGGATTCAACATACGTTGCTGTGTGTGCTCTACTTTTCATTTAAGTAGTTTCAGCTTCAGCAACATTTAATTAACAAATCGTTCAAGTTTATCACACGTAGCTACTGTTGGATCGTGGCGAGACCCACACAGAATTACAGCATGTGCCTTTAGACTGTCATGTCAAACTTTCGCGATGTTAAATATGATATGTTGAATCGAGTTCACATCACTGAATATTAGTTTTTGAAAAAAAAAATTTTTTTGGATTTATTCCAATTTAACACCCGAATCAGAGACGTCAAACTCTCGGTAAATCGCAATATTTTTTGGAGCTCAAAGAGTGCCTAAATTAATGGAGAAAAAACTAAATTAACTGATTTTTATATTATATTATTATTTTTATTATTATTATTATTATTATTGCTTGCCTAATGCGCGTGTGGCTATCCGGAATAAAAATTGAAAGAGGTTTCTGCTCGAAGCCATTTGTTCTGGACAAAACTTTTATTAAACAGTTTTCATGTGTGCGGCAACTTTGCCGCAGTCTAATCTGTCTTCATCTGAATTTTCATGGTAGTTTCAGCTGTTATTGGTTAATTGGAAACGTGCCGTTGGAGGACAGAAGAAAAGATGGGCAAAGGACATCGACGAAGAATACGCAAAATTCCACCATAATTCCGCCATGTCGGGACAAGTCGTCGTTGGGAGAAGAAGACTTGGAATGCTCACACCGAAGGTCCCATGGCTGTCCATCGCACGCACCGACCGTGAAAAATGGAAAGAGTTTGTCCGCAGTTGCCTCGCAACTTGAACCCAACGGACATCAAAGTATCAAAGTAAGTATTTCTAGTTATTCTTTCAAGAAATCATCGATTACATATTGTAATTGCCTGAATAGTTTTCCCTTCCAATCTTGGTACATTTACAACTCTACCATCGCCACAGTAATTTCACAATGCACCATGTCAGTCAGAGATGGTTCATGGGAAGACGCGCCAGACTCTTCTCCGCCCCTTGCTATCCATCAGAGGACTGTCATTATAACACATTCTCAGTGTATTGTTCACTTTTCTGTGTACTACTGTATTCCTTACTCTGTGCTATAATGCCATCCAATACTTCTATCCGTTCCAACTCAAATGCCATCAAGGCACGTGCTCCAGCTTCAGCTCCAAAACGTCCAACATCAGCTGAATACGTGAAAAAGTACACAGAATACCTTGCAACTGGACATCAAATCCGTCATGCTCTCCAAAGACTCTATGATCTCAATTGTTCGATTCAAGTGTTCGAAGAGTGTCTTACTGAGAAAGTGATTCTTCAAAAATACACTGGGCAATCCGAATATCAATATCCTGTTACTTTGCTCATGAATAAATTCGATGATCTTCGTAAACGGGAAATTCGTGTCGCCAATGAGAAATGGTCAAAGAATGGAGAATTGAGTGCAGCAATGTTCACGAATAAGATGGTTATGGAACAACGGATGAAGGATTTGGAGAAAATGGATCAGAAGACTGCTAATAATTTATTTGTTGCTGCTCTTGGAGACTCTTGCTTTATTCCAAAAAAGAAGGTGGATTACTCAAAGTTCAAGGTATGTTTTTAAATATTCACTAGGGAGCAATATACTAATTATTGATTAATTTCAGATCACAAAGAGATCCAAATCATCTACTTCCACTTCTCCATCTTCATCTTCTTCCGAAACTTCTTCTCCAATTGCCTAGACTGTGCATTTTCTATGTCAAATTTACTCCAAATCTCCCCGATTCGATTTCAAGTGTCCCCTTTCAATGTACGTGTAATAATTTGAAATCTGTATCAACTATCCTCACTGTTCCAATAATTCCTTTGTATTTGTTCCTAATAATTAATAAAATCTCAGAATTTTTTTTTTTTTGGTTTTTTGTTCACAAATTTAGGTGCAATTCGCAATTTTCATGCAGTTTTTCCGCTTTAATTTGAAACGTTACAAACTCAAAAGAAAATTCAAGCTTTCTGCACGATATACAACTGAAAACTGGAAAATTGTAAAATTTATATTTAGTGTATTCATCACATTTTTTTACTGTTAATGTAAATTATTCAAATGAAATTAAAATTTCTGTAAAACCACCAGAAATAACATTTTCAGCACTTTTTCCCCTGTTTCTTGATAGTCAAAACTTTTTTTTTTCGCTTTTTGGAAATTTGTCACAGATTTAGGTATAAACTGCACTTTTCAAGCTTCTTTTCAGTGCGATTTCTTGGAAAACTGCGCGAAAAAGTATATTTTTTAATTAGAATAAATAAAAAAAATATATTCTTAATAAAAAATTACGCGACTTTTTTGTATTGCTGAATTATTTTCAAAACTTTCACAATTTTATTTCTCAATCCTCAACTCCCAACACTTCTCATGCCACGTTCCATTTTCTGGGCTCTTATCAATTTTCCACTACTCATCACTTCAACATGTCCTGATCTACCTGATCTACAAACCCCGGGAAAATTGTGTCAAAAGAATTCGGAATGTATGCCAGATATGCTGTGCTTCTTTGGCGAAGAAAATGAGATTGGATACGGGAATTGCTGTACTTATTCGTGTGAGTATGGAAGAGAAACGATTTTCACGGCCACCTAACAAGCTTGGTCCACAAATTTGAAAAACTCTCTAACTAGATCAATTTGGTAGCCGAACAAAACAAGATTGCAGAAACTCGGCCACTGGCTACGGTTTTTATTTTTTTTTAATTTCAGTCGATACCTACAGAAATGCAATGTTTGGTTTTGCGATTGGCGATAAGGAGTCTCGAATTTCAGCCGATTTATTCTATCCGCAAAGAGCAGAACCTTGTGAGAGCTCGAAGCAATGTCAGAGTAATGAAGTTTGTATGGTCTCGATGAAGGAAGATTACTCTGAGATATGTGAGTTTCGGTGAGAGAACAGCAGTCCCAGCGAGACGTCGGCTGCTTTTTTTGTTTTTGAAGGCAGCTGTTTAAAAACATTTTCCAGGGTACGAGAAGCCCATCAATTCGACAGAAAGAGGATACATAAAGCATTGCTATAAAAGTAACTATTCCAGCGAATTCCAGCACCTCGGACGCCCTTAAAATTTCAGGATCCAACGACTGGGCCCAATCTTCAAACTCTCTGGCACTCAAATTCTGCAACTCTAGCTAATCACTGCTACAAAATCCCCAAAATGTTCAATTTTAAATTTATAAGGATATGGAGAAGTGATAAGCTGATTATATATTCTCCACTTAATCATGGTCGTTCAAATATGACAGTTGATAAAGCAGAGCTCGTGATGGAAGAGATGGATGAAGCTGATGAGAGGAGTGTTGAGTGGAAGTTTGCCCTGAACGGATTGCAATTGTATTACTGGAAGCAATTGAGTGATTGCTATTTGAGGTTCAAAGGGAGCCTGATGAAAGGTAAGGCTAGACGAGGCCAGGCTAGGCGAGGATAGGTGAGGCTAGATAGGGCTAGGCGAGGCTAGGCGATACTAGGTAAGACTAGACAAGGCTAGGCCAGTCTAGGCGATGCTAGGCGAGACTAGGTGAGACTAGACAAGGCTAGGCAAGACCAGGCGAGGCTAGGCGAGGCTAGGCGAGGATAGGTGAGGCTAGATAGGGCTAGGCTAGACTAGGCGAGGCTAGGCGAGCCTAGGTTAGGCTAGGCGAAGCTAGGCGAGGCTAGGCTGCTAGCTAAAGATGCTAGGCTAGGCAAGTCAAAAAGGCTAAAGCTAGACTAGGCTTGGCTTGGCGAGGCTAGGCAAGGCTAGGCGAGGATAGACTAGACTGCTAGCCAAAGATGTTAGGCTAGACTAGGCTAGGCGAGACTAGGCGCGGCTAGGCAGGGCTAAGCCAGACTAGGCGAGGTGAGGAGAGGCTAGGCTAAGCGAGGCTAGGCTAGGCTAGGCAAGGCAAGGTTAGGCGAGGCTAGACTAAACAAGGCAAAGCCTATAGACAAAACAAAGCTAAATATTTGCTTACAGACATCCCTCCAGCTATTCTCCGTATCCGTGGAGCCGACTTATCGTGCACCGAGGCTGTGCTAGACAGTCAGAAGAAACGACAAAAAACGGAGGATCTGGAAATATTTGGTGGCAGCTTGTTCATACGACCCCTTCGAATTGATAATGAGGGAGTTTGTGGAAATCGTGAGTAGTGTCCACTTTGGAAGCTTGTATCTCGGTTTTGGTTGAAGTTATTGAAAAGTTGTCAACTACTAAATTGTAGGAAAAGAAACAAAGATTATTTTTGCAGTTGAAAATTGTTTGAAAAATTTAAAGATACCTGAGATATAGGCAATCAAAGATAAATGAGGTATTTCCGGTCGATGCACCATGTGTTAAAACTACTCAAATTTGAAAGATCATATTTTGGTTCTTTTTATTTCTTTTTAGAAATCTAAAAAAGTTAAACTACACGGTTTTCTTTGTTGATGCACCATGTCCAAAAACTAGTCAACCTCGATATACCATATTTTATACATTTTCGGAGTTTAAACACTTTCAGCTGGTCTCAATTGCCCCGACTGCTTCATAGACGGAAAACTGCACACCTGCACCAAACATGAAGATTGCTATAGGATTGGTGACGCGGAATGGATCAATCGAAATGAAAAGTCGTATTGCAGTGATTACAGTTATCTAGGGAAGCGGTTATGCAAAACGAGTAAGGGTTTTGATGGGGAACCCCGGAGCGCCTCTGGGCGAAAATCAATCAATACTTTCTTCAGAGCAATACACATGCCCGCCGGATTCCTTCAATTCTGACGGTGTTCTCCTAAAGGATAAAGCCCAATGCGTTGATGACGTGGATTGTGAGGATATGGAGGATTACGCGAATATTTCAAAAGGAAAGGAGAAGTTTTTGTGAGTTTTGAAACTTTGTTTGGTCACTGTTTGTGTTTTTTTCAGCCCTCACTGCTTCTACGGTCGATGCTGTGCAAGTTGGTTTTTTTGAAAATTAGTTTTTTAAAAGAATTTCTATATGGTCGATGCACCATGTTTTAAAACTAAATTTTCAGCGTTGGCAGCTTATAACTCGGCTCATTGGAGATATTCTGAAAATTTTTCAACTACAAAACTGTAGAAAAATAGCTGACAAATATTTTGTTTGTTACTCATTTTCCTGTAAAACCAACAAAAACCGAGATATGACGTGTCAAAGTTGAGTGGGGTTTTCACAGCCGATGCACCATGCCTCAAAACTAGATTTGTTCCTCACACAACTTTGAGAGCTTATATCTCAATTTATTTTGAAGATATTAATAAATTAAAAGTTGTAAATCTGTAAAAAAAATTTCTGAGAAATATTTTGCTTGTTACCAATTTTTCTGTAAAACCAACAAAAATCGAGATAGGTAATAATTTTCAGGAAGAATGCTGTGCGATGCCAACGTCTTTCCATACGCCTTGCCAGTGGAGGCCAACTCACTTAAAGAGCAGGCTCCGTGTTTAAAAGATGAAGAATGCGATTTGTTTCCGGATTTTTTGTGAGTTTTAGAACACTCCGGGCATCTCTGATTCACAGCTATTTCTTCCAGAGGCACCTGCGTTCACCATCAGAACGTCACCAACATCCTGGAGAACCGCCGCTTCAAATATTTCCCCACTAACAATAACGTTAAGCCGAAAGGCTACGGAATGTGCTGCTACAGTAAGAAGAGCTCGATTTGCTCGACAGGTGGAACACCGTTCGAAGTTGAGCTCTCCGACGGGCCATGCTCGAATCATATCGATTGTAACCCCGACGAGCTACCGTTTAAGTGGAATGCCTACTGTAGTCAGAATGCGAAGAGCAATATGTGTTGTAGAGGTAACCCCTTGCCCGTCGCTGATTGGTTTGAAATCCGGACACGCCGACCAATGAGCATATCAGCCTATTCCCCGTACCTCTCGCTGATTGGTTTGAATTCCGCCCACCGACCAATGAGCGTGTTTGGTCATGCCCCTTGCCCGTCGCTGATTGGTCGGCGCCTTGCATTTCTATCAACTTTCAGATACCCTAGTTGATTCCCTGTGCCCGGACGGCTTCACTCCATACCGTACTCAACAAAAATGCGAAGGCTACCACCCGTTGAGCAAATCATCCGGAAAATGTCCGAAGAGCAATGGAATGTGCCACCGCGGTCATTGTTGTCCCAGGTGTAAGTCGTCTGCCTACGCCTGCGCCTACCTAGAATAACCATAGTTTTTCAGTGACAATCGACGAGGCGAGAAAAGCGACTCCCTACCACCTGAACTACGTCACAGATACCCAATGTGACCCAACGGAGCCACTGGATTTCGTGTATCGCTGGGCGTTTTGTGATGAGATTGAGGAGAAGATTGTGGTGATGGGTGATCGGAATGCCGATGGAACTGAGCTCAATTGGCAGCAGAGTAGGTGTACGATTAATAGGTGAAGCCGGCTTAATTTGTGTTTCTTAATCCTAAAATTTAAATTTTCAGTGACTGCGGACACCCAAAGTTTCGCTGTGTTCATCAGGTCTATGGGCTGAGATATTGTGTGGTTCCGCCGGATGTTAGTTTCCTCTAGCCCATTTTTTCTTGAAATTATCGATTTTTCCAGTACACTGAACCCAACGACCGGCTTGATGTCACATATTTGTCGATTTTCATCATTGCCACGTTTCTCACAACTCTGCTCATTATAATCTGCACACCGACGCCGGCTTTTTAAATTTATTGTCTCTATGTTTAACGAAATTTCAGTCACTTTCATTAATCAAAAGAATATTCAATTGTTTTATTTGAGATTTCTAATAAACACATTAATTTTTGCTTAACGTTTTATTTTTATGTGATGTGAAATTCCTGGGAGACCCCGCAATATGCATGAAGCTGCTCTGTGCTCTGTGCTCTGTGTCTCCGCGCACATGCACATCTTCCTCTCTCTGGTGCTAGCCACATTTTTTGACCTTTCGTTTTTAAAAACCCGCGCAAATGAAATAGTGCAAGTGCGCTCTATTGCGAAATTTTGAAAATGGAATTTTTTTACGAAAATAGATTTTTCATCGTTTTTCGCTCAATTTCTATAGTTTTTCTTCAATTTTTTGCCAGAAAGTTCAGAAAAACTCAAAACTATCGATTTTCAGCTGTCCAGCCATGTCCAGCCACCGCCGCGGCTCCTTTCGAGGCCGAAAACGCTTCTACCGCGACACTTTCGCGCCAGGAGGCTCGAAAACCGACCCGCTCAACATTGAAATCGAGCTAACCGAGAATCCGGAAGAGGAGAAGAAGCGTCTAGGGCTTCTGGATCCAACGACCGAGCGTTCCAAGAAGCGGAAGGTGGAAAAGGATGAAAAATCGGAGAAACCAGCCGAAAATTCGCCGTTTAAGGTGGGGATTTTTTGGATTTTGGGATTTTTGACCCAAAAAATCTCTATTTTTCCATAAAATTATCTAATTTTCTCTCAGAAATTGCAGAAAAATCAATACAATTCACCGCGAAAGGACTCCCGTCGCCCCCCACAACTCAGTAAAGAGGAGAAAAGTGCCGCCGAAAATCGGAAACAAAAAACCGAATATTTCAATAAAAAATATCGATACGGGAATTTCGACAGATATTACGGAATCCGTTTGAATCCTGGAGAGTCTGACAAGCGGCTTTCAGTTTTTCAGAAGGATTGGTTCGAGCACAAGCAGGCTCTTGATATTGGTAATAAAATAGGGAAAAGCTGAAAAGGATTTTTCTTGGATTTTTGTAGAAATTAAGCCAAAAATCTTGAGAAAAATCGTCAAAAAACCGATATTAAACTAGAAATTTTGAATTTTACGGAAAAATTTCGGTGAAAATTTGAATTTTCGGACAATTTTCAGACTTTTTCACTAAATGTTTCATTTTGAAATTTCTAATTTTCACTCAAAAGCGCTCTAAAATCTAATTTTTAGAGCAAAATTTTCTTTTTTCACTGAATTTTCCAATATTTCAGGTTGTAACGCTGGTTTCCTGACTCTTTCCATCGCAAAAGACTTCTCGCCGCGTCGAATTATCGGAATTGATATTGATGAGCATTTGATTGGAGTTGCACGCAAGAATATTCGACATTATTGTGATCATGAGACTGAGGTCCGATTTTCTGGAGAAAAATTGAAGAAAATCGCATTTTCTGGACACTGGACAGACCAGGAAATTGCTGAAAATCACGGAAAAACTCAAAATTCTTTAAATTTTCTTGTTGAAAAAGCATTTTATATTGAAAAAAATCGCTAAATTCTGAAAATTTTCCGGAAATTTTGAATTTTTACATAAAAATTTATTGGTTATAGGAAACCCAGATTTTTCAAAAAATTAACATTTTAAAAATAACCGAAAAAAAACCTTTTTTTTCGGAAAATGTCTCAAATTGCAACCAAAAAATTATAAAGAATTTAATTTGTTTTTGGAAAAATCTAATTATTTTTTAAAATTATATCAAAAAAAAAATCTGAGAAAAAAATTAAAAATTAAATAAAAATTAGATATTTTGTGAAAATGTATTTTTTCGAGTAATTTCCAATTTTTAAAATAAAATGAAAATTCTCAAACTTTTCTAAAAATTTCAGAAAATCCCACAATTTCGGCCTGAAATTTCGAAAAAAAAAATCCTAAAATTCCCTGATTTTATATTAATTTTTGAGAATCCGAAAATCCATTGGTTTGTTAAATTCAAACGACAAATTTTGCCGCAGGTGTGGATTTATGAATTAATTTTTTATTTAATTTTTATACCGATTTTTCTCGTTTTTTCGTTGTTGTACATTGAAATTCTTGTGATTTCCATTAATTTATGAATCTGATAAATGAACAGTCTATAAATTAATGGAAACTACAAGAATTTCAAAGTAAAACATCGAAAAAAAACGAGAAAAATCGGGAAAATCGGTGTGAAAATTCAATAAAAATGAATTAAAAATATAAATCTCGTAAATCCACACACCTGCGGCACGGTTATCAGTCAAAATTTGTCGTTTGAATTTAACAAACCAATGGATTTTCGGATTTTAAAAAATTAATATAAAATTAGGGAAATTTTTTTGATTTTTTCCACACTGATATTCGGTATCAGGAGTATAAATTGGGTCTGTTGAACAATTTTGGTCGGAACGTTGAAAAAATTCCAAAAAAACCTAAAAATGTTCAATTTCTCCACATAAATTTTTTCGAGGAATTTAAAGGATATATAACTTTTATTTGAACAAATTTCCAATTTTTTGAATAAAAATAAATTTAAACTCTAAAAATTTCAGAAAATCACCCAATTTCGGCCGAAAATTTCGTAAAAAAACGATTTAAATTTTCCAATTATTCCAGGTATCCGGAAAATTCCCCGCCTCATTTGGTGTACAATTCGGCACAGTAAGCCAACGAAACGAAGCTCCTCGATCATTTTCCACAAAATTCCCCGATAATATTTGGTTTAAAAAAGAGAATTATGTACTGGAATCGGATGAGATGCTTGATATGATTCAACCGGAATTTGATGTGATTCTTGCATTATCAATTACAAAATGGATTCATTTGAATTGGGGTGATGATGGAATGAGGAGATTCTTTAGAAGAGCTTATGCTCAACTTCATCCTGGTAAGGCAGAAATTTCAGAGAAATTTTTGCAAAAAAAAAAAACAAGTTTTTTAGTAAATTGAGCATTTTCTACAAATAAAAAAGCTATTTTTTAAATTATTATATGTCTTCAAATATTTTTTTTTTAATTTGGAGACATATAATAATAAATTTTTTTTTAATTATAGAAAATGGACAACCGAAAATTTTAAAAATGTAATTTTTTTCCAATTTTGCAAAAATAAATCATGTATTTTCGACATTTTCCGCGTTTTCTCACCAAATTCGTCTTTTTTTCTAACTTTTCACTGAAAATTCAATATTCGATGTAAAATGCCGTTTTTCAAATTTTCAACCATTTTCCGAAAAAATTTAAAAAAGTTTGAAGTTTTTCGCGAATTTCCATCGGGTTATCAAGGTTTTTTATATGGGAAACTGTGTGAAAATAAAAAAATAAAAAACAACATTATTTTAAATCAAATATAGAATTCAAAAATCAGGTACAGCGAAATTTTGAAAATCAGAATTTCAAAAAAAAATTTTAAATTCGAAATTTATTAGAACCGTCCCCTTCGCCTTGACAACCTGGCAGCAGAAGCAGCGCAGTCAATTTCGAAATTTTGTGTGTTTGTTTTTGAATTCCTGATACCGAAAATTGCGTCAACCACCCATGTGTGTGTAAACATGCCCTTTTTGTTTATTCGGAGTGTCAGTTTTGCAAGATTTTCATAATCTAAAGGAAGTACTGTAGAGAAGTTTCTCGAATTTTTGGCTGAAATCCAGAGCTTTTTCGGAAAAAAAAGTTGAAAAAAAAAGAACAATTAAATTACATTTTTAGAAAAAATTAACTAATTTTTCTTTACCGGCTTAAAAAATCGGGAATTCAAATTTTAATATAACCTTAAAGTTTTTATTCAGCCAAAAATAAAAACTCTAAAACTTTCCAAAATGTTTAAAATTAAAGTTTTTTATTAAAAAAAAGAAGAATACTGCGAAAATTAAAATTTTCAATACAATTTCAATTTAAATTTTTATATAATTTTCACCAAAAAAGTTCAGAGAGAAATCAGAATTAAAAAACATTTTCTTTTCCAAAAATACATCTACATTTTGATTTTTCCAGGAGGCCGCCTAATCATCGAACCACAAGCATTCGACAGCTACAAAAAACGTGCAAAAATGAGCGAGGAGTTGAAGGCAAATTACTCGAAAATCGAGTTTAAGCCCGAGGATTTCGAGATGTGGCTCATCGAAACTGTCGGATTTGAATCTGTGGAAAAGCTGGGCGTCGTCGGAGCCAAATCAAAAGGATTCGAACGTCCGATTGATGTTTATTTGAAGCCATTGCACCCGAAAACTGACGCCATTCCGCTGGGATATATTTGACAATTTTTCGCTCAAAATTGCCCCAATTACCCCTAAAAACATTATATTTACCCAATTTTTCTCCCCTTTTGTTCTCTGATTTTTATTGAATTTTACCATTTTTTTTTTGTAAAAAAACCATCAAAAATGTGAATTTTCAAAAAAAAATGTGTAAAAAGACATTTTTTTGCTAGAAATGTCAAAAGATCAACTTTTTGGAGTGTTTTCTAGGAAAAAAACCGGGAAATGTGGAATTTAAAGCTTTTCAGTCGAGTTTCATTAATTAAGTTTCGAGACATTTTTAACTTTATCCCCAAAAAAAACAAAAAAAATATATTTTCAGTTTTTCCTAGTTTTCTAAGAAAATTGAAGTTTAAATTCCAATTTTTTCTAGAATTTTGCCAACAAAAAAAATCGAATTTTTTAGACTGCTTTCGTGCAAAAATTTGAAAATGTTGAAAAAATTTTTGCCTTATTTTCAGTGAATTTTCCATAATTTTTGCTCAAAACCCCCAAAATTTTTCTTTTTTTTTCCCCTATTTTTTGTCTTCCCCTGCCCCCTCCCTCACAAAATTACCCATTTTTTGTTCTATTTTTTAAATGTTGCTCCCATTTTACCGACTTTATTCTATTTTAGAACTGTTTGTTCTTTTTCAATTCTCTAAAAACGGTGAATTTTTATATTTATTAATGCAAAAAATCTGTGAATTTCCTTTTCTTTTTTTTGTTATTTAAAAAACAATTTTGAGTTAAAATTTCCCGATATATATTTATTCATTAATCCAAATTTCTTAAAATTCCTCTTTTCTACAAAAAGTTTTTGAAATCTTGGTTGAAAATGCAAAAAGATGTGTGCCTTTAAAGAGTACTGTAATTTGAAATTCTGGGAAAAATTCCGAATGTTTAAAACTACAGTACTCTTTAAAGGTGCACACCTTTTCACATTTGACAAAAAATTGTCGTGTCGAGACCCTAGGTAACGTATATTTTGCGCAATTTTCATAGCATTTTTCTTTAAAAAATCGAAAAAAGAAAGATTTTCGATTTTCCGATATTTCAAGAAATGTTATAAAGATTTTTCGGAAAATATCCTAAAATCCTGGCATTTTTTCAAAAAAAAAATTCGAAATTGTTTGCTAATTTTCTAATCATTTTTTTTCGATTTTTCTCAGGAAAATAAAACCGGAAAAAAATATTTTTAGAATTTATTTTTTCAGAAAACAACTATCTAGATTAAAATCTCTTTTTCTCGAAAAAAAACTGAAAAAAAGTATAATTTTTTCGTTAAAAAAATTTTGGATGAATTTTCGGGTTTGTGAAAAGTGTCTAACTTTTCTTGAACATTATCTCTAAATTCCAAAAAAAAATCGATAATATTAACAACTTGGTAATTGTTTTCCCATTCACCACAACACCTGGAACATTCTCGAAGAGTGTCCCTCCTCCTCCTCCCCGTTGCAAGTATCTTTTCTCATCTGCGTCTCTCATCTCTCTCTCTGTGGTTTCTCTGCATCTCTCGCTGTCTCCATTCTCTATCCACGTGGTTTCTTCTGTTTCTACTCTCAGCTGTCTCCGTTGTCGCTTCGTGTTTTTGGCCAGCAACGTTACTTTTTAGTTTTTGATGGCTTATTGAAAAATAGAGTGAAAATTGCTAATTTTTAAAATTTTGGAACAATTTTATATATTCTTATAGCTTTATGATTTAAAAATCTGAGTGTTTTTCAAAAAAAAAATCTATTAAAAAAGTTTTTGACGGTTTTTTCGATTTTCTAAAGGCTTTTCCTGTGATTTACAAGTTTTTAAAGCTTTAGTAAACTATTTTTATCTGAAAAAACAACATATTTATTTTTAAATAGGCAATTTTCTGAATTTTCCTTTAAGTTTTTCGCGTTTTTTGAATTTAGAAAAAGATAATTTTTAAAAAACATTCAAAATTACTGGTTTTTAAGATTTTGAAGATGCTTTCTTATAGTTTTTATTGTAAAAAATGAAAATTATATTACTAAGAAACCAAAAATTGTGGTTTTTGCGGAAAAAATTCCAAATATTTTCCAATTTTGTTCGTGGATTTTCAGAGACTTTCAAATTTTTTCAAAGCTTTAGAAAAAATCTAAAAATTCAACAAAAAAATAATTGTTTATCGAAAATTTATACATTTTTCTGCGATTTCCTAGACTAACTGAAATGTTTCTAAAAAAAAGTTTATAATTTTTGAAAAAAAATCATAAATTTTATTTTTAAAAATTTCACATTTTTCGAGTGAAAATTTTCTGAAATATAACTTTTTTCATTAAAATTGGTTTTTTTTTTCAAACTAAATTTGATTCAAACTAAAAACTCGATTTTCTGGGCTTTTTAAGACCATTTTTGACTGAAAATTCTTGAAAATCTGATGTTTTTGTGTTTAGAAGTATTCATAAAAAGTGATTTTTTGGATTTTTTTTTTGATAAACAATTGTTAAAACATGGATATATTGAATTACTAAAAAAATAAAAAATATCCAAATTTTAATAAAACCATTTATTAGCCATTTTCACATATTATATTATTTTTCTATTAAAAAAGGCAATTCCAACCAGTTTCTCCGAAAAATGTTCAATTTTCCAACTCTAACTTCCAATTTTTATGTGTGTATCATAAGCGATAAAAACATAAAATGCAGCACATTCCAGCCACCTGTTCCGACCGAAACTCTACATTTCTTCTTTTTCAAGAAAATGCAGAAACGAACTAAAATTGAAATTTTCTGTATTAGAAACTTTTGATTTCTTAAACAAAAATTGCATTTTCTGCGCTTTCCGACACAATTCAACCTTTCTATTCATGCTCGTTCAAGCGGCATTTCCGGTAGTTTTTTGGGGGCTGGCAATTTTTTTAAATCTAAAAAAAGTCAAATTTTACCTAAAAATTTCAAAAAAAAATTGACTTTTTTCTAGGAAAATTCAGAAAAAAATTGGAAAAATAATTTTTTTTGTAATATTTTTAGCTAATATTACTGTACGGAAAAATTGGAAATTGTCGGAAATTTTTGACAAATAAAAGAATAGTAAAATACGAAAAAAATAAAATAAAACCGGAAAAAAAATTCCGAAAAATTAGAAAAAAAATTAGTTAAGAAAATATTTTCTTATCGCAAAAAGTCTTAAAATCCTGAAAAAATGGCCAAAAAAATTTGAGGAATTTTAATTTTTAGCGCAAAATTAAAAAAAATTCAAACTAACAGAAAAAATAAAACTGCCGTTTTTTCAAACACCTGAAAATTCAATTATTTAAACAAAAAAAAACACTTAAAAAATTTTAAGATTATTTCCGCAAGTTTTAAATTTTTTTGAACAGCAAAAATTATGAAAAATTCAAATTTTAGCTCAAAATTTCAAAAAAATTATTTTTTGGAAAAGTTTTGTTCTTTATTTTCCCGGAAAAAATTAATTTTATGTTAAAAAATTTCAATTTCAAAATTTAATTTTTTTTTCAAATTTTCCAGTTATTAATTGTACTGAAAAAATAAAAATCGGAATTTTTTTTAAATTAGGAAAAAAATGGTTTCCTTTTTTTCCGAAAAAAAAAAACAATTTTTTAATTTTTAATAATTAAAAAAAGAAAATTAGAAATTTTTGTAAGATTCAGAATTTTCGAAATAGTGTTATTATTTCTACAAATTAAATTTTTTTCCGAAAATTTGAAAAAAAAATATTTTCAATTCTGTTTAAAAAAAATTTTTTAACTCTCAAAATGGCAATTTTCCTCGAAATTTCTAAAAAAAAAAATTCAAAAAACCCAATAAATTTCACATTTCCCCCTTATCATTGTTTATATTCTTTACTCAGATGGCATTTTCCCATCGTTTTCCCTTTTTTTTTCTCACATTTTCTATTACTTTTATGCCCCGAAGTACTGATAACATCGGCACATACATGAATCATTTTTGAAAAAAAAAATTTTTTTTTGACCAAAACTTTTTTTGATTTATTCTTCTTTTTTTTAGGTATTTGACACTGATTTTTCGAAAAAAATTTTTTTATTCCAAAAAAATTTAATTTTCTTGCGTTTTCAGGTTTGCAACTACTCGACATCTATATATATTTTAAATATATCAATTATTTATTTTCACGCTCATTCCACCGAAAATGTTCAACGGAGACGATGATTTCCCAATGGGCGCTATGCACAGTTTTGGGTAGGTTTTGCAAATGTGCTCTATTGCACAATAATTCAAAAATCTGAAAAAAAAAATTCGCTCTAATGCTAAATTGAATTAAAAATCTATATCTTGCACAGAAAACTACGAAAAAATTGAAATTTTCTACGAACGAATAATATTATTATTATTAATTCTTTAAAAATTAGCGATTTTGCGATGTAGCGCGTTTGCAATTTTCTAATTTTTAATTTACTCTAACATTCCCATTTTTTATAAAAATCCAGATTTTAATACTAAAATTGTTATTCCAACGAATAATATTATTATTATTAAATCGTAGAAAATTAGCTGTAGTGCGATGGAGCGCATTTGCATTGAAAATACTGCAAATGCGCGCCATCGCACTATATCTAATTTTCCACGATTTAATAATAATTGTTTTCATTGGAATAACAATTTTTGTATTAAAATCTGGAATTTTATACAAAATGGAAATGTTGAACTAATATAAAAATTAAGAATATTGAAAACGCGCTCCATCGCACTATCGATAATTTTTGAGGAATTTATAATAATATTATTCGCTCGTAAAAAATTTCCATTTTTCTTATTTTTCGGTGCGTGAATATAGATTTTTAATTTGACAATAGAGCTATTTATTTATTTCAAAATTTAGAAAATTGCAAGCGCGCTCCATCGCACTATCGCTAATATTTATGGAATTGATAATAATATTACTCGTTCGTAAAAATTTGAATTTTTCTTATTTTTAAAACAATTTTTGATTGTTGCGTTATCATTATTTAGTGATAAAGGATAAAAAGCTCATTTTTGTTCTAAAATTTTGGAATTTTCAACATTTGAAAATTTCCCGCCAAACCTCCAAATTTTTCAGACAAATGCACCAACAAATGATGTCAGACATGAATATGATGACGGGCGGTATGCTACGAAATATGGGAATGGGCGGCCCAATGTTTGGCGGGCTTATGGTCCCAAGCCCATTTGGAGCAATTACTGATGGAAGTGGACAGCAGCCGAGTCGCCGACGCCAAGAGCTCGAGATGAATCCGTTTGCTCCGTTTGGAGGACTATTGGGTGGTCTCGGTGGAATGGTACGGGAAAAAAAATGTAGTTTTGTGAAAAAATCAGAAAAAATGAGCCTTTTTCGCGAAAAATCGATTTTTTTTTTGAAAATTCTGAAAAAGGAGAAATCTGGAAAAAAAAGACGGAAAAATACAAAAATCACTGAAAATTTTCAATTTTTTTCCCCAAAAATCAAAATTTTCAGGAAAAATCGCTTCAAAACCTAGAAAAATATTATACATTTTACGAAAATTCTCAGTAGAGCGCACTTTATTGCTGCAAAGTTTGAAAAAATTCAATTTTGGTGTTTTTTTTGAATATTATACATTCGCATAAAAATCTCTAAAGTGAGGCACCTTTTTCCAAACTATTACAAATGCGCTCCAACGAACAGGCGATTTTTTCAAAATTTTGCCTTTTTTTTCGGTTTTTTAATTTTATTGATTTTTCTATTAAAAGAACGAATATTTAAAAATGCCGAAAATTTTATTATTTCCAACAAAAAAAATTCGTTTGAATATTACACATTCGCATAAAAATCTAAAAAGTTCGGTTTTTTTCCGAATTATTACAATTTTCGATTAAAAGAACGAATATTTACAAATTAAAAAAAAAATTTTGGCTTGAATATTACACATTCGCATAATAATCTTAAAAGTCCGGTAGAGCGCAATTAAAACTACAATTTGTTCCAAACTATTACAAATGTGCTCCAATGAACAAGCGATTTTTCAAATTTTTGGAAATTTTCGCAAAAACAGTTTTTTGTTGATTTTTCGATTAATATATTAAAAAATTCGAAATTTTTGTTTATTTTTACAAAAAAAAATTCGTTTGAATATTACACATTCGCATAAAAATTTCAAAAGAGCGCAAGTAAACACTTTTTTTCAAGTTATTACAAATGCGCTCCAATGAACTGACGATTTTTTTTCCAAATTTGAAAACTTGAATTTTTTCACACAATTTTTTGTTGCAGGGAATGATGATGCCACCGCCAGGACAGGGTGCCAATATGTACATGAGCTCAAGTGTAATGACAATCGGACCCGACGGAAAGCCACGTGTCGAGCAGCAGACTGTCAGGCGACATGGTGACGTCACAGAGACTAAAAGGTGAGGGGATTTTAGAAATTTGGGAAAAATTAATTAAAAAATCGGAAGATTCAAATAAACTCGAAAAAATATCAATTTTGCTATTAAAATACCAATACTACTATGTTAATATTCTAGAAAAAAAAAAGGATTTTGAAAAATATTTTTTGTTGATCAAATACCAATTTTTGCCGGAATAAAAAATTTTTCGGCAAATCGGCAACCGACTTTTTATAAATTATTATAACTTTTTTAAATATTTTTCTGTAATTATTTTCCTTCCAAAAAGCAACAAAAACCAAAAATTCCAGACGCGTCGACAAAAATGGCGAATCGTCAATGTCAATCGGACACTCGATTGGAGATCGTTCGCATTTTATTGACAAGAAACGGGATCGCGAAGGAAATGTTCGGAAACAACAGAGATTCCAGAATTTGGATGAAGGTGAGAAGATTGACTTATATGGTTTTGAGAATTAATCATTTACAATAATGCATACATCACCTAGTTTTTTGATATTAGGTCTCCAAATAAGTTCCGGGTCAAAAATCATAACTTTGTTCGCTGCAAATCGATTTTTATGAAACTTTGGGAAATTATATTATCAACCATGATCTTTCATTTGACAATAGTCACAAAATTTTTTTGCCGTCCGAAGTGTCGTAACTCGGAGCCAATTTTTTCAAGCATTTTTCAGATCTCGGTTCTTTTCAGCTTTGAATTGATGTTTGTGTGCGGAATTTTCTTTGTTTAGAATACATTATTAGAAAACGACAAAAGTTTGGAAAAAAATCCGTCCAAAAAATTTTTTTTGGTTGATCGTCCAAAAATCTTCGAAACAATTTTTTGTCGAAATTCTAGATTTTTTCTACAAAAATGATGTAACCAAGTGTAAACCATTTTTACACATAAAACTCATTTTAGTTTGAAATTTGAATCTCAAGAAATATTCAAAAAACTCAAAATTATCCGAAAAACTATATTTTCTATTATCATTTTAGTGTATCAAACTAAACTGATGTGTTTTGTATGTGTAAAAATAGTTTACACTTGGTTATATCATTTTTGTAGAAAAAATCTAGAATTTCGACAAAAATTTTTTTCGAAGATTTTTGGACGATCAACCAAAAAAAATTTTTTGGACGGATTTTTTTCCAAACTTTTGTCGTTTTCTAATAATATATTCTAAACAAAGAAAAATCCGCACAAAAACATCAATTCAAAGCTGAAAAGGAGCGAGATCTGAAAAATGCCTGAAAAAATTGGCTCCGAGATAGGCCACTTGGGGTGGTCAAACAATTTTGTGGCTATTGTCAAATGAAAGACCATGGTTGATAATATGAATTCCCAAAGTTTCATAAAAATCGATTTGCAGCGAACAAAGTTATGATTTTTGACCCGGAACTTATTTGGAGACCTAATAGATAAATTCAAGCTGTGTATTAAAATTTTGAATTTCTGAAAAATCTAGAATTCCTAATTGGAAGGTTTTTTTAAATTGATAAACTGCGATATTTGTACTATGTGTTATACAGACGATTATGATATATATATATATAAGTTACTGTGTATGTATATATATATATATATATATATATATATATATATATATATATCATACACATTAACTAATACATATACATGTATGTATGTATAAACATATATTCATTTTCCAAAAACCGTCAAAAAAAGTTTATTAATTAATTTTTTCCAATTTTCATTTTAAAATCATCATAACGATATTTTCAATAGCTAGAGAAAAATTTTAATTTCCAAACAAAAATCGTAATTTTATTTACGAATTTTTCAATTTTTCAATAAAAATGAATTTCGGGACCAAAAAATTATTTTCAGAATTTTCTGGGTTTCTGCAATTTTCCCCTAATATTTTATTGTCCAATTTGATATTTCGATGTCCAAAAAAAAATCAGGAATTGATATTTTAAAAATTCGTTATAATATTTGCAATAGTGTAATTTTAATTTTCTCCCGAAACTAATTTCTGGCCAAAAAAATTTTTTCCGAATTTTCCAAACGGCATTTCTGCAATTTTCTCTTAATATTTTATTTTTTAATTTCGTATTTTATATATACATATATAAGGTCAATATTCTAGAAAAAGTCATTACTATATATATATATATATATATATATGCATATGTATATGTATATATAACTTTTTCTAGAATATTGAATTTTCCAAATGTTCTCAAACTATTATTATGCAATTTTTTTTTCGATGTCTGTTGAAAATCACTTGGAATATTTTTTTCATTTTCTCCAATTTTTCTCCAAAATAGAAAAATCATAACCTTCATTCATTCCATCTAACTTCTTAAAACAAAGCCAATGGGTGTGCCCACCTATTCTTTTCTCTACACTCTCTCCAATTCTAACATTCTCTAACTTCCAATTTGTCAGCTGTCTTTCCCCTAAACTTTCACCTGAAATCACCTCCGCAAAAATCAAAAATCTTGTTTCGCAACCAATTTTTGGGCGGCGGAAAATCAAGAATTTCGGGGTGTTGAAATCCATTAAAGGGACATGAATTTGAGGAAATTGCGCAGGATATTAAAAATTGAATAAAAATATGAAATTGGACAATTAAATGTTAGGGGAATTTGCAGGAAATAATTTTTTAAAGCCAAAAACAAAACAAAAAAAGTTTCGAAAGAAAATTAAAATTACACTATTGCAAATATTATTACAAATTTTTAAAAATTTAAATTTCCGATTTTTTTTTGAAAATTAAATTTTTTTTTCTAATTATTGAATATACCATTATAATGGTTATTTAATTAATACTGAATAAATTAATTTTTTTGTTGATTTTTGAAAATATATTGCTGTAAATTATAGTTTATTTAATTTTAAAAAATGTCAAAAAATCATTAAAAATTTTTTAAAAATTTACTAAAAAAAAATTAAATTCACTGAAATCAAAAGAATTTTAAAATTAAATTTCTTGTAGAAAATTTTAAGAAAATAATTGGAATTTAAAAAAAATGAATTGGACAATCAAATATTAGGGGAAATTTTCAGAAAAACAGAAAATTCTGAAAATATTTTTTTTTTGGCGAAAAGTTTATTTTAATTTGAATAATTTATCGTATTTTTGAAATTGGAACTGTTTTTTTTTTGGAAATTAAATTTTTCTAATTATTGAATATACCATTATGATGGTTTTTGAATTAATACTGAATAAATTATTTTTATAATTTTTTTGCTGGTTTTTGAAAATATATTGATGTAAATTGTAGTTTACCTAATTTTTTTCTAATAAAAAATAAATAAAGCTGCGAATTTCCAAAAAAAAAAATAATAAAATCGCTAACTAAAATTTCATAAGAATTTTGAAATTTAATTTATTTTAGAAAATTTAAGAATATAATTGGATTTTTTTTTGAGAAATTTTTGAATAATTTTTTTGGCCCAAAATTATTTTTTTATTGAATGTCTGGTCGAAAAATTTTAAAAAATTCGAAAAATATTAACGATTTTATATTGAAAATATCATTATGCTGATGATTTTCAAATTAAGATTGGAAAAAAAAATTTTTTTCTGATTTTTGAAAATATATTGCTATAAATTGAAGTTATTCTAATTTTTTAAAAATGTCAAAAAATCATAAAAGTTATGGTTAAAATTTTTAAAAGTTTTTTTGAAACTTGAATAATTTTAATTTACACAAAAAAAAAATAAAATCACTGAAATCATAAGAATTTGACACTTAGAAATTTTTTGCATTGTGAAGTTAAAAATTATAATTTTTAATTTTTTTAACTGAAAAATCTTGGAAAATTTTTTAAATATTTTTTCTAATTCCTCTTCAATTTTCCAGCCAGCGCCGAAGCATTCGACCGTGAATTCTCGTCTCGAGTTCGCCAGGGTTACGGTAGTGGCTCCAGGAGCAGCAACCTAAGAGAAATCGATAATGGACTATCATCATCGAGAAGATCACCGTTTGGTGGAGCTGGAGCATCATCGTCGAGCCGTCGAATGGAGAGCCGTGGAGCAAGTCGTGGAGCTCCAATTGTCACTTTGCCAGAGGAAGAAGAAACTGCTCAGTGAGTTGAGGATTCGAGAATTGGGAATTTTTGAAGAAAAGTTTGGCGAAAATTTAGATTTTTTGAAAATCTAATAAAAAATAATTTCGATTTAAAAAAAAATTTACTACATATTAAAAAAAATTCAATATTTTTAAAAAATTGAATGTCAAAATTAAATTTACCAAAATTCTGATTTTTTTAAAATTTTTTGAAACTGAGACAGCTTGAACCCAATTTTTCCGAAAAACCACAATTTTTCAAGATTGTCAGCAATTTTCGTTCAAAAAACCAATTGAATTCAAAAATTGATTTTTCTAAAAAAAAAGCAATCAAAAAACTTTTTCAATTTTTCGAGGATTCACAATTTTCTTAAAAAAATATTTTTTTACAAAATGAAATGTCGAATTTAAAATTCACAAAAAATTCTAATTTTTAAAATTTTTTTCTGAAACTGAGACGGCTTCAACGACTACTACAGTACCCTTTTTTCTGGAAATTTTTCGAATTTTTCAATAAAAAATTCAAAAATTTCGAGAAAAAGTTATTTTCAGCAATTTTCGATCAAAAAACCCATTGAAATTTTTTTTTCAATTTTTTACATTTAAAGATTGCGTAAAATTCAATTTTTCGTTTTGGAAATTTTAATGTTTTTTTTTTCATTTTTTACAAAATGAAATGCCGAATTTTAATTTCACCAAAATTCTGATTTTTTCAATTAAAAAAAAATCAATAATTCCAGCAATTTTCGACCAAAAAAAAACCAATTAAATTCCCAAATTGATTTAAAAAACTGTTTTCTTGAATTTTTACGTTAAAAAAAACCCCCTAAAACCGTCAAATTTTACCGGAAAATTCAATTTTTTGCAGCTCCCGCTCCTCAACATCTCACCGTGTCGGCGGCCCACTAATCCGTGAAATAAGCGAAGAAGAAGCCGAACAGGCAGCCTCATCAATCCCAAAAAGACGTCGCGGACAGCAATAATTTCTCTCTTTTTTTTTTGCCAAAATTTTATCCACTTTCCCCCAAAAAAATTCATCTCAAATTGAGATTTTTTCCAGCCGCCACCTACGCAAACATTTTTCTTCTTTCTTTAAAAATCAGGAATTTTCTGTACATTTCCCAGGTCTCACCACGATAAATTTTAGGGTCATGTACCTTTAAAATCGTTGCGAGACCCCTCTCTTTCGCTCCCCGCCAAAAAAAAACACGAAAATTGAATCTTGTGATTAGTGAAATAAAATCGTTGTGAAAAAATTGTGTTTTTTTTACAATTGGAGCACATGAATATAAAAATCCAGCTTTTTTTGTGGTCAACACTACAAAAAATTGACTTCATTATTATTATTATTATTATTTTCGGCGCATGTGGTTTTTGGTGCTTTCGTGGCGAGACCCGGAATTTTTGTTATTTCTAGCAGCGGACATCTCATGAGTTTTTAGTACCCCATTAGTTTGCTAAATCTGGTAATTGAGGAAAGTTGGAGCTGTAAGACAACTAGAGCTTCTCTCGATTGGAAGATATCTAGTACTTGAAAATGTGTTCATAAAGCTTGGAACTACTACAGAATAAGTCATTAAGCTATTTTCTGTTCCTAATGTTCGTTTCTACAAGAAGTGCAATAAATTGTAATAAAATGTGTCCAACTGAAATGTTGTTGGCAATAGTGTCAAAAACATTTGGTCTTTTTAGGTTTCAATGTTTTTTTTTCGATTTATGAAAAAAAATCCAAAGGGTACCCCTTACAAAAATTTTCTAAATTTTTTTTTGAAAACTTTTTAAAATTTGATCAGATGTTATAGAAAAAATGCAAAGTTTGTAGTTGATCTAGTTTAGATGTTCTGAACACGAATTCAGACTAAAACCTGAGGTATAGTAGAACCTCAAAATTCAAAATACGCACTCACTTCGGATGTTGATATCTCCGTGGGAAAATTTTTTAAGACAAAGTAATAAACTACAAAGTTGTATATCTTAATCTGAAGTACAACTTTGTAGTTGATTTTTTTTTCATTAAAAAATTTGTTGGTTGAGATATGGACAGAAAAAGAAGAAGAAAATACAAGCATGAAGGTGCCAAACTTTACACAACTTTATCTCGACCAACACATTTTTTGATAAAAAACAATCAACTACAAAGTTGTACTTTAGATTAAGATATATAACTTTGTAGTTAATCACTTTGCCATAAATTTTTTTTCCACGGAGATATCAGCATCCGAAGTGAGTGCGTTTTTTGAGCTTAGGGGTTCTACTATACCTCAGGTTTTCGTCTGCAATAGTGTGCAGAACATCCAAACTAGAAAAACGACAAAAATTGCACTTTTCTATAAAATCTGATCAAATTTTGAAAAGTTTTCAAAAAAATAAATTTTGGAAAATTTTATTAGATAGAGGTAGTCAAAGAGCATTTGAAGGTAGTCAATGAGCATTTATACATCAGATTTCATCTCCATTTTTTCCGGAATTTTAAGAAATGAGAAAGTGCACGACCTTCTTAGACATCAAAAAGTAACATGTTATTGAAAATTCTGATTTTTCAGCGAAAAAAACTATAAATTTTGAAAAATTAGATAAAGGTAGTCAATGAGCAACTGAAGGTAGTCAATGATCCGAAAGGTAGTCAATGAGTGTTTGCCCCCCTCTGAACGGATGCCCCCTACGAACAATTGCCACCTTTGACCTAATGCCCCCTTAGAACGCGATGCCCCCTCTCACGATGCCCCCTGGGAACATGGGCCGGCAATTTGTCGATTTGCCCATTTGCCGGAAATTTCAATTCTAGCAATTTGCCAATTTGTTGGAAACTTTCAATTCCGGTAGCTTGTCGATTTGCAGAAAACTGCAATTCCGGCAATTTACCAGTTTGCCGATTTGCCGGAAATTTCAATTCTGGCAATTTGCTGGTTTGCTGAATTGCCTAAAATCTCAATTCCGGCTGTTTGTCATTTTGCCCATTTGCCGAAAACTGCAATTCCGGCAAGTTGCCTGGTTTGCCGATTTGCCGGAAATTTCAATTCCGGCTGTTTGTCATTTTGCCGATTTGCAGGAAGTTTCAATTCTGGCAATTTGCCAATTTGTCGAAAACTTTCAATTCCGACAAGCTTGTCGATTATCCAGAAATTTCAATTCCGGAAATTTGTCGATTATCCAGAAATTTCAATTCCGGCAATTTGCCGATTTGCCGATTCGCCGGAAAATTCAATTCCGGTAATGTGCCGGTTTGCTGATTTGCCGATTAATTTTTGAGCTTTTTTGCAATGTTTCCAAGTCAAATAAAACATATTTTCAGATAAAAAAATTTTTTTATTTTATCACTAAATTTTGATGAAAAAAGTATTTTTTGTTGGATAATCACGTGGTGCCAGGCTGTCCCAACACGGTTTGATCTACAAAATTGCGGGAACTTTTCCCGCAAAAAATGTGACGTCAGCACGCTCTTAACCTTGCGAAGTCAGTTGAGAAGTCTGCGTTTCAACTCCCGCATTTTTTGTAGATCTGCGTAGATCAAACCGAAATAAGACTCTGGTACCACGTGTACATATGTGTAATGTTGTTGCATTGCAAAATTCCAATTTCCCCGTAACTCTTTCTCGTCTGCCTAGAAAAGCAAAGTAAGAGAATATTAAATTAGTTGCGCTCTCGGTGCCTCCCCTTCTCCTCCTCTCACCCAATTTCATTCTCAAGCTCTCTCCACAAAAAAAGAGTATTGAAAATCAAGAGAGTTCCTAGAGAAACAAGCAGTGAATGTTTATATACGACTGTCCTTTTTCTCCAAAAATTTCGTCCTTTTCTTCTTCCCCCCACAAACACAATGACCTCCGTCCGAAAAGTTGTCGCGATGTTCTTCTCCCGCCGTCTAACTGCCTGCGTCTCTTCTCTATTTCTCTCCCTCGTTTTCCTGTTCATCACCATCATCATCAGCGGCAGCCGTAGCGGCAAGAGAGAAGAAGAACCGGCTGTTTTTCTGTTTTTTTTTTCTGTTCTGAGGCTTTTGTTACGTGTCTTGGAATTTTTCTCTTTTTCCTTTATTGTGCGAGTGATATGGACTTTTGGTTTTCTTTAAAGGCGCATACGGAAGTTTAAGTTGTTGAAAAAAACATTTGAAAATGTTTTTTTTTTTAATTTCAAAAGCCACGTGGCATATTTACAGCCACTTATCAAAAAAAAAGTTTTTTTACCCAAAAATTGTTGGTCGTTTTTATAGGATTTTTTTTGCGAAATTTTGGAAATAAAATTAATTTTAAAATTTAAACTTAAAACTTTTATTTTAACATTGGGAAAATTTTGTTATTTTCCATAAGTTTCGATAATTTTTGTACAGAAAAATGGTGATAAAATTAGTTTTTCTTCTAAAAATCGGACTTTTCAGACTTTTTTGAATTTTTTTCAAGTGAAAAATTTAAGCAATTTTTTTAAAATCAAGACTGTTTTCAGTTTATTTTTCTATTTTTAGCTATTAAAAATGAAAATTTTCAAGAGAAAAATGTTTTTTTACCATTTTTTCGACATTTTTTCTATTAAAATTGCGTTTTTAAAAACCAAATTAATTAATTGATAAACATGTGCTGTCAATTTCAATGCCAAGTACGCAAACACCACAGCTGCACAGTACCAGATCTACCGTACTCTTCAATTAATTAATTGAAGAGTACGGTAGATCTTGTTCTGTGCACCTGTGGTGTTTGCATACTTGGCATTGAAATTGACGACGCAATATTATCAATTAATTATTTTTGATTATTTTTTCTCAATTTTCAGCCGAAAAAACTCAATTTCTTCGTATAAAATCGATAAATTTCCAGATTTTATGACAGTATCAAACAATGGAATGGCGATGCCGTCTGTTCCGCCAAAAATCGACTGCTCCGAGGCAATTCAGGTAGAAATTCCCTCAAAATACACCAAAAACCTAAAATTTTTGCAGGATTCTCCAAAATTCCGCGCAACAGTCGCTCAACATGCAATGTATTTTAATCGATTAGAGAATCGGCTCAACGAAATGCTCCGACACATCACTGCAATGATTGATTTCAGCAAAAATTATACGAACACGTTTTAGTACGTGAAAAAAATTCATTTTTGGGGTCTCGAAACGATTAAGCTTTCAGATTACTGTATTTTAAAGGCACATAGCGAAAAATAATCGTTTCAAAACCAAAAATTCAAATTTTCTCAAAAAATCCCCGTTTTTTCCAGCAAATTAACGGTTTCGGTGAATCAATTATGCGATGAAAGCTTCTCCGGCAATCCATTGGCGTCTACAACATTCCAAGGATTATCAGAAGCCTATGCACACACTGTTAACCTATTTCGCACGTATTTCGACCATTCAAATGTGGTCACTTTCACGAAACTGTCGAATTTCATTAAAATGTGAGATTTCCGGAGTTTTTTTTGGCGAAAAATCATAAAAATCGATAAATTCTGAGTTAAAAAGGCCGAAAATTACAAAATAACGAGTTTAAGCGAATTTAAATCAAAATTTCGTTTTACTTTAAATTTAGAGGTGAAAAATTCAAATTTCCCGCTGATTTACTAGATTATTCATTCTAGAGGTACAGAAAATTGACAAATTTGAACAATCGAAAATTTTAATTTTTTTTGAACTAAAGGTATTTGGATTGAGCTAAAAATTTTAAAAAAATTTTTGAGCCAGAAAACTTCAAAAAAATTTCTATATTGGAAAAAATTAATTAATTAATTAATTAAATAAATTAAAATTCCTGTAAAAAAATTTGCAAAAAAATAGGCAAAACTCGATTTTTTCTCGGGTTTTTTGGTAATTTTTCAAAAAAAAAATCTTTTTTGAAAAGTTGAATTTCCCGCCAAATTAAAAAAAAAATCAATTTTACGTATAAAACAATATAAGGCAATTTTTTTCGAAAAATAATAAATTTCCAGCCAAAATTCAAGTGTTTTTAACCAAAAATCGCATAATTCACAACAGAAAATTGAAAATTCAATTAAAAATTAGATTTTTCGAAATAAAAAAAATTCAAAAATGTTTCCTCTAAAATCTAATTTAAGTGAGCTCACAAAAGTGGCAGAATCCCGTGCACATTTTGAGAATATGTCCCAATCAATGGATGATGCATTAGTCAAAAATGCGAGTATTTCAAGGCAAAAGCCTGCAGATGCGACAGAAGGGCGAAATGCACTTACTGCGGTGAGTTTTTTGAATTTTCAACGAAAAATATTCGAAATTCTCGATAAAAAACCAAAAAAAAATTCATCCAAATTTTTGAAAAAAATTTCTTTCTAAAAATAGGTATTGTACTGAAATTTTTTTTTACAAATTAAAAAACAGATATCTTTTTTTCGCCAAAAAAATTACTTAGTGATTTTTTTTTGTAAATTTTTAAAATTTTTTCTTCGAGAAATATAAAAATCGTAAATTAATTTTTGCAACAAAAATTATTGATTCATCAAAAAAATGTTAACTTTACTGAAATTTTTTTTTTAAATTTAATTTTTCGAAAAACTAAAAAAAACAGAGAAAAAAACCTAATTCAAAATCGACTTTCTTGAAAAATGCCCATTTTTACTGAAAAGAAATTTAAAAACATTTCTTTTGTAATTTTTTAAAGATTTATATTTTTCGAGAAATATAAAAATCGTTAAAGCGAACAATCAATTTTTTGAAAAAAGAAATATTGATTTATCAAAAAAAGCCGATTTTACAGTAAAAAAAATTCCAAATATATTATCTTCTTTTTTATTTTTTTCAAGATTATTTTATTTTTCGAGAAATTGTTAAAATAAATAATTGATTAATTTTTGGATAAAAATTTAATAATGTTACTGAAAAAAAAAGAATTTTCTGAAAAAAAAAGTCTATTTTTTAAACAATAAATCGAAAAATTTAAAAATGTTCTTAACAAAATCAAAATTTCTGGTTATATAAAACATTCAATTTTGTCGTTTTTTTTTTTGCTTCACCTTAAATAGTTTCTCACAAAGCGTCTCAATTGCAAGAAAAACCACTCAAAAACCCTTAAACAAATAAAAACATTTTTTTTTTCAAACCAAGAAACCCGCTCTTTTCCAGGTCGGCACTTGCTTCGCACACACCACACTCGACTACGTGGCAAATATTAATATTGCACATGCACACAAGGACCATATGATTCTCGATGCGGTTCGTTTTGAATTTTGAAAATTGTTGGTTAAAAAAATTAGAAATTCCCTCGGCTAATGTGAGAGTTATCACATAAAATAACGGAAACTTTTTTTTTCCAAAAATTTGAAAAAAATTCAAAATATTTTATTTTTAGCTGTAAGAGTTTTAGAAAGATCAATTTCTTGATTTTTTGCTCAAAAATTTAAGAATTTATAAATTTTTTTGTAGCCGTTTAACATTTTACTTTTGCCAAAAAAAAACATTAAAATAAAATTTTTAAAAAAATTTTAACTAAAAATTCAAAATATTTTATTTTAAACTGTAATGCATTAGAACTTTGTTAAAAAATTTGTTTTTGAATTTTTAAACTCAAAAACTTGAGAGTTTTGAAATTTTAAATTTTGCGAAAAAGCCCGAAATAAATTTTTTTAAAAGTTTTTTGACTCAAAAATTACAAAATTTCTCAATTTTTAGCAGTTTCGCATTATAATTTTTCACTAAAAATTTCAAAAAAACTTTTTTCCACTGTAGTTATAGTTTTGGTAAAAAAAAATCAAAAATAATTTTTTTCCCGTTTTTTACTCAAAAATTAAAAAAAAACATCTCAATATTAGCCATTTTCCTTTGAATTTTTCTTATTAAAATATTCAAAAACTTCCAACTTTTAGCCGTTTAGCATTCTAAATTTGGTAAAAAACATTAAAAAAAAATTTTTTTTTGTTTTTCGGTCGAATTTTTGATGCCAGTCCTGGTCGTAAAAAATAACTTTTTTTGTTGAAAAAAAAATTAAAAATTCCGGAAAAAACCAAAATTTCACTTTCTTCGAAGTTTCCAAAAAAAAAGTGACAAAGAATAGAGAAAAAATGAATAAATATTTCGAAACTACCCCTCCACTCGACTGCATTTTTCTTTATTTACCTAGCCATTTTTGATGACGCGCGTCCCGTCTTTTTCTCCTCGAAATGCTCTTTCCATCTTCTTGTGCAGCACCTTTTTTTGGGAACACAAAATATCAAATTTCCACCAAAAAAAAATTCTGGAAAATTTTACTGAAAGTCTGAATATTTATAGGTTACTATTTTCGGTTTTAAAAATTTTTTTAAAAATTTTTTCTAGGCCATTAACTTATTTTTCTAGGCCATCTTTGTTATTATCTAGAGCATAATTAATTTTTCTAGGCCATTAATTCATTTTTCTAGGCCATCAATATTTTTTCTGGACCAGCGATTTTTCTAGGCCAGCTGTAATTTTTCTAGGCCATCTATATATTTTTCTAGGCCATCAATATTATTTTCTAGGCCATCTTTGAATATTTTCTAGGCCATCTTTGTAATTATCTAGAGCATAAATAATTTTTCTAGGCCATTAATTTATTTTTCTAAGCCATCAATTTTTTTTTCTAGACCAGTGATTTTCTAGGCCAGTTATAATTTTTCTAAGCCATCTATATATTTTTCTAGGCCGTCTTTGTAGTTATCTAGAACAGAAATAATTTTTCTAGGCCATCAATAATTCTCCTAGGACATAAATTTAAATTCTAGAATCTTTGTTTTTTTCTAGGCCACATATATATTTTTCTAGGCCATCTTTGTAATTTTTCTAGGCCATCTATATATTTTTCTAGGCCATCTATATATTTTTCTAGGCCATCTTTGTAGTTATCTAGAACAGAAATAATTTTTCTAGGCCATCAATAATTCTCCTAGGACATAAATTTAAATTCTAGAATCTTTGTTTTTTTCTAGGTCACATATATATTTTTCTAGGCCATCTTTGTAATTTTTCTAGGCCATCTATATATTTTTCTAGGCCACATATATATTTTTCTAGGCCATCAGTAACTTTTCTAAGCCGCTTTTGTTTTTATAGACCATCAATGTTTTTCTAGGCCATTAATGTTTTTTCTAGGCCATTAATGTTTTTTCAAGGTCACCAATATGTTCTAGGCCATCAATATATTTCCTAGGCCACCAATGTTATATTTATTTTATTTTAAAAAAATCAGTCTTCTCGAAAAAAAGAAAATATGTCTTTAAAAATTTTCCTGAAAAACGTTTTCAAATTTTTAACTTAAAATGAAAAATCTAAATACCTATGCATATTCCTGTCTCACAAATATTTTTTAAACGAAAAAAAACCCAATTAAATTACTAAAAAACCACCAAAACCACGTTTTTTTTATTTTCATATTATTTTCTAAAATTTGCAGTTGTGGACACTGGTTCGCGAATCGTCGGCGTTCTTCTCAAAAGGGCACGCCACGTTCGACGAGTGGACAGCTGCCGACAACGGAGCAATCGCCGACACAATTCAGACATTTGCTGCTAAATCGAAGCTCATCGAACGTAAGATGCAGGATGTACATTCGCTTGTTCCAAAGGTTAGTTGTTTTTTGAAGTTAAAAGTGGGATATCTAGAGGATTACGCAAAAAGTGTAAAATATCTGTCTTCTATATTAAAATAGCTTCAAGTTCGTAAAATATTGAAACACAATAAAACATATATTGAAAAATGGTACATGTGATATAATACTGATGAAATGATAATACAATAGAAAAAATTTATAATGTTCTAAATTTAAGAACATAAATCAGTATAATCTAATGCAAAACGTTTATTCATTTATTTATTTCAATACTATTTTATAATTTTGTTATGAGAAAAGTTTATAATCAAAAACACAACAAACTGCATTGAATAGAGATTAGGTGTTGATTATAAGCCTTACTTATTTGGTGAATTGTTATGCTTGAAACAAGCTCTTTATTGTGTAGCATCCGTTACTTGTTCACTTAAAACGTTATATTCTACATTCATACGTATACAAGAAACAATGAAACAAACAGGAACTCGAAAATATTTACCATCAAGTCTTTCTTAGTGCATTGCAGTAGGTTTCTTATTTACTCCAACTGCTATGGTGGCCCTAGGAACTCGGATTCTTCCTATTTTAAAACTTACAAGTTTTTAATGTATTTCACAACTTTAATTATCATATACCGTATATTATCTATTAGTATTGCACTCAACTACTTTACTTTAAAAGGTTATATATCGGTTTATTTAGATGATATCAAGCTATAGAAAAAGAACTAACAAATACTTTGACAGTTGGCAATTTTGTAATAGAACAAACGATAACTGAAATATATGTTGTCAAAGTTGAACAATGGGGTGAAATACTAATAGAGATTATACGGTTAGTTGTGTATACTGTAAGTCGTATACCAATCAATAGAAAATCTTAGACCACTGAGAAATACTCATTTTCTCAAAAACCACATTTCCTGTGAGACACTTAACACAACCTCCTGACCTTCTGTGTTGTTTTGGTGGGCGTTTTGTTTCGTAATAATTTTCCAAAGGTGGCAAGGCCATTTCATTAGTCATGGATTTAGGGTTTCCTTTTGGGTGTTTAATCTAACATTAATGGTTATTTCTGATTACCCTATAGAACATATATGTACAGTTTTCAATATAGCTTTATCGAAATTTTATAAAAGTTATCATTTTTAATTTCGAACATAAATGTAATTACCATCTAGATTTTTGAAACTTTTCAGTCAAAATTTTTGTGGCAAAAATCGAAAAATTTCGAGAAACTCACATAAATCATTGATGAACATTTTAAATACGTTTACTACAGATTAGTAGTTTTCATTTTCCAGTTTTCCAATGGTGTCTATAATGAAAACGATTAATTCATTGAATGTCTTTTTAATTTGAACGGGACTTGAAATATATAACGAATATATATGTTACTGTTATAAAATTTCCCGATAGAACATATATGTATAGTTTCCAATATAAGTTTTATCTCAATTTCGAGCATAAATGTAATCACCCGACACCATAACACAACATGACCATCTAGACTTCGAGAAACTCAGAAAAATCACTATTGCACATTTCCAATTGTCAGGTATTTAAGTAAGTATTTTAGTAAGAGTATTTTGTTACTATAATGTTATTTTTCAATCAAAGAAAGGAGTTCTTAAAGTGAAGTTAAATAGTTCATTCAATTAATAGAAATATGCATATATTCAAAATTTTGAATGCTTTCTCAACTAGAAGGAATTCTCAAAATATATCGAACTATGTATCAGGGGTGTGCGGATAATAGCCGATGTTAGCCGAATTCGCCGATCGGCTAATTCGGCAAACTCGGCTAACATTAGCCGAATTATCCGTTAGCCGACCTTTTTACCGATTAGCCGAATTAGCCGTTAGCCGACTTTTTGGCAGTTCGGCTAATACGTACCGTTAGCCGAATTCGCCGATCGGCTATTTCGGCTAATTCAACTAACATATTTTTTTGGAAAACAAAATGTAATTTTGTATGATTTTTTCCCGGAATTTGTATGATTTTTTCCTATTTGAACAGTCGTTCATCCCTGAATTTGCTCAATAACAGTGAAAAAATTAACCCAAAACCTGAATTAACAGAATGGACAAAAAAAAGCTTAACCAAATGAATATTTTCCGAATTAGCCGAATTAGCCGAAAATTAGCCGATTTGAATGACTGAGATTAGCCGATTTATCCGTTAGCCGAAAAAATCGGTTATCCGCACACCCCTGCTATGTATATGGTCATTAATATAGAACATCTAAAATTTGAAAAGTTGATAAAAGTTTAAGCAATAAGTCAGTGATGACATAGGTGACAGAGATCCAAATTTTTTGAACCATAACAATTTTGTTGTCCAATTTTTTCCCAATTCATCACTAGAAAGTATTAAAAAACAGGAAATTCATAAAACCGTCGCTCCCATGTTCTTTATGGCTTCCGCTATTTCATTTTTTTTTCCCAGCATTCAATTTTTCTCTTTTTCCATTCATTTTGTGGAAGTGATAGACGAAGAGAAAGAGAAACGGATGATGTTGATGATTCATTCGATTCGGTTTACTTGTCTATGTGTGTGTGTTCTCGATTGTTTTCTTTTCCTTCTTATATCTTCTTTTTGTTGTGTTCCTTTTTCTTCTTTTTCAATTCTTTAGGTTTTTTGGAAATTGAATATTGAAAAAGGTGTCGGTTACTGTAAAAGTACCGTAATCCTGACAGATTTGCTGAAAAAAAAACAAAAACAATTTTTTTTGAGTTTTGAATATATTGAATTAGCATCAATGTTAAATAGGAAAAAGGTTGTATTCAAAAATTTCAAAAAAAAAATTGGTCTAGGTTTTTTTTGTGTAGAAAATTTTGAATTTTAAACGATTAAAATGAAATTGTACAAAAATAAAATTCCGAACAATTCAACAAAAGTGATAAAATAAAAAAAATCTTACAAAAGAAATTGAAATTTTAAAAATTTTTTCCTCAAATTTAGAAAAAATATGTAATTTTCCGAGAATTCTTTTTTTTTTTTTTAATATTTCTCCAATTTTCACGAAAAAAAACCATTAATTCCAAAAAAAATCCCATTAAAAAATTGTATTTAAAAAAAATGAAACGAAATTGTAAAATCCATAGGTTGAAATTTTTTCGAAAAATTAAAATAAAAAAAAAAAGCAATTTAACCACAAGCCCCTGAAGTATTTCGGAAATTCGAAAAATCAAAAAAAAATCAAAATTTTAAAAAAAGTGTATTTGTTAAACAAAACAATTAAATCAACTACCACTTTTTCGAAAATAAAATTTTTTTCGGTCAAAATCCGAACATGGCTACAAATTCGTTATGCTTCATTATGCTTAAATTATATTAGAAACCCCAAAAAAAATTTAGAAAAAATTTTGCCGACATTTTGCCGACCAAATTTGATAGACGAAAACGAGGTTTTCACATTTTTTTTGGATGGAAATTTAATTTAAATTTTTTTGAAACGATTTCTAAATATTATATCTCGACACTATTGGAGCAATATAAACAATTTCCCGATACTTTCAAAATTAAAAAAAAAACCAATTTATTCTTAAATCCTTGCCTACTGTAACTATTATCACATGACCATTCCATCATTCCCCTTTGCACAAAAATTTGAATAATCCTCTCTAATATTATTCTTCCAATGGTCTTTCAGTCTCTCATAAGTATTCTGAAATTTCCCCTTTTTTCAGCTAGACACTATTTTTCACTCAGTTTCATAACACTCAATTTGTGATGAATCACAGTTTTATCATTTTTATTTTTTTATTTTATCTTCCCAAATTTCGCACCGTTTTCACGGCTGTTCACACAGAAATTAGTCAGAGAAAGTGCCTTCCAAAAAAATTTCGGTTCAGAATTAAAATTTTCGCTTGAAAATCGAATTTCCATTAGGATTTCCATTTTATCAAAATTTTTCACTGCACTCTAAATTTCCTTATCGCCTCTTATAACACCTTATCACCAAAACTTCATCATCAATTTAGTCGTCACCGCCCCAAAAATGTCTATAGTACAGTTTTTCGTTCGATTAAAAGCTAAATTTTTTTTCTAATTCCCTTCCGTTCCTTCTTCTCCGGCTTCTTCGAAAACTGATAAAATCATCAGAATGTCCACTAAATCAATTGCCACGTCATCAACTGCCTCGTCATCATCATCACATCATCAGGAGCACACTGTAACAGAGCTTATCATGTTCTTTACGAGTGAAGAGCCTCCGGAGCCAGAGCCCTTCTCCAGGAGCACTGAAAAATCTGGGATCCGAACGTCGAAAGTTATCACGAGAACGATCACGATTAGTGCGGAGACGAAGTTGAAAATGGATTTGTTGGAGGAGCAACGCAGAGAAAAGCGTGTAAAGCTGGAAATTGAAAAGTCCAGAATTCGAGCTGAAAACCTCCAGCGAATGCAGGAAATTAGCTCGGAGCCCAAAACTCGCGGCTCCAAGCGAAGCCTGATGAGAAGAGCTGCAAAACGAACGAAAGGCCGGATTTCGAGCCTTTTGATTCGAGATTCGTCTGTGGATAGTGGAAGTATCACTGATAAAGCGTTGAAGGATAAGAAACGCGGATTGTCTTTGGAATGGGAGGTCAAGGATCAAGGTCGATTTGCCGAGAGTTTTTCTGATTCAAGGCTTATGGTAATTTCAACGTGGAATCAGATTGTCTTATTTCGATTTGATCTTTAAAAAATGCGGGAGTTGAGATCCACAGACATCTCATCTGATTTCGGATGGTTAAGAGTGTGCTTTGTAGATCAAACTGTAATGAGACAGCCTGACACCACGTGAATAATTAGGCCCCTGAAAAAAGCAAGAATTGTTTTTTTCCGGAAGTTGAGAATCGTATTTTATCAACTATGAATTTTTGAAATTATAAAGTCATTATTTATCAAAATAGTCTTGAAGCGACATTTGAAATACAACAGGCTTAAAGTCATGTGTCAATTACATAGTAAGAAATATGTATATATATATATATATATATATATATATAATATTAGATTAAAAGAGAAATTATATTGCTAGTGAGAGTTGAAATTCAATATACATTATCTATTACAATAAATATTGAATGATAAGGATTACAAAAAAACGCTGAAAATTGCGCTCACAATTCAATTATTGTGAATTTGATACGGTAATAGTTGTACAGGTAAGAACAAAAATATATAGTTTATATAAATTCAAAAATTACGCCAATATATTTTCCAGGAAATGTTCCAACACCCATCGGGTATGCCAATCGAGCCAGATGTGATGATGGAAGGATATCTCTACAAAAGATCGTCGAACGCCTTCAAAACCTGGAATCGACGATGGTTTCAGATAAAGGATAAGCAGTTGGTATGCATTATTTGTAATAGGGATATATTTTGGAACGAAAAGTTTACTATTATATACAATGATATAAGTAAATGAACTGAATAGAAGTATTGATTAATGTATAAATAGAATATTTGAACAAAGCATATACTATTCAAGCAATTACCGTATTTCTTCTATTAATATGGCTGCAATACTATTTTTCGATGGCCTTACCGCTTGCAATACTAATAGGGAGTGCAAGACTAATAGGGAGTGCAATACTATTTTTCAGAACATTTTTCTGAGCTGGGACTTACTAGTTTTTACTTGAAAGAACTCCAACTTTACTTAAAAATTTAGAAAATTTGATTGTAATTGCAACAAAAAAGGTTCAGTAACTTCAGTCTCATAGAAGTTTTAAACAAAAAGGGTTGCAAAATAGGCGAAAATGTTGTTAAAATCTTAAAATTAGTAACTAGCGTTTGCACTAAAAAAATAGTAGACGCAATACTGTTAGGGAGTGCAAGACTAATAGGGAGTGCAATACTAATTTTCGGAAGGTCTCCGAGGGGCAATACTAATAGGGAGTGCAAGTCTAATAGGGAGGCCATATTAATAGAAGAAATACGGTAATCATTTTTTCTGTATAGTTTATTTACTTACACCATTGCATACAATAATCACAGTTAATTCGCGGTTAATGTATTGTACCTTTAGACATACGAAATACATATTCGCGAAGTACAAACGTATATAATTCATAAATCGCGAATTTTCGATCACGATTTGGGAATTGTACAAGTTTTGGTTCGCGATTTGTGTATAATACGTAAATAATACATGTACATTCACAAAATGTGTATTGTACGCTAATTATACTAATGTTCCGAGGTACTCGAATTTTGTACGCGCGAAGAATTTTTTTGTACAATATATACAATATACAATATATTTTACAAAAAATTCTTCGCGCGTACAAAATTCGAGTACCTCGGAACATTAGTATAATTAGCGTACAATACACATTTTGTGAATGTACATGTATTATTTGCGTATTATGCATAAATCACGAACCAAAACTTGTACAATTCCCAAATCGTGATCGAAAATTCGCGATTTATGAATTATATACGTTTGTACTTCGCGAATATGTATTTTGTATGTCTAAAGGTACAATACAGAAACCGCGAATTAACTGTGATTTTTGAATCCGTGTTGTAAGATCACGCAATTACCCTATTACCTATTACCCATCATTTTTGCAGCTCTACTCGCACCGATCCACAGATCTCGAGCCGGCAACCATCATGGAAGAGAATCTTCGCATTTGTCTCGTTCGTCCAGCCCCGTCTAATATCGATCGAATCGGATGTTTCGAGCTCGTCACTCCAACTCGGATTCACTTGCTCCAAGCGGATTCGGAATCTCTGTGCCAAGACTGGATGCGGGCTCTTCAACGAACTATTCTCGCACTTCATGAGGGTGACTCTGTCGATGTGGCTTCTACGAGTCCACGTAATAAGACGACTTCCATGTCATCAGGTGTTACTTTGACAAGTGCTAACGCGATTTCTCCGTTATCGAATGCAATGGATGTCACGAAAGGAAGATCGGTGTCGGATCCGGCGTCGACATGTACGTTTGAGATCAATTTTATAAAATTGAGGAAAAAATAAAAATATTTTTGAAGTTTTTTCGATTTTTCCAAAAAAACATTTTGTTGACAAAATTCTGGACTTTCCCAAAATATTTTTAAACAATTTTTAAAAATTGTTAGAATATCGGAAAAAAAATATATATATACATATAGAATTTAATGTTTGAAATTGTTTTTTCCCAAAAAAAAACATTTTGTTGAAAAAAAATTCTACGTGGAATTTTTGTAAAATACTTTTTTTTTTTAATTTGAAAAATGTTAAGTTCTTGAAGAGTTAAATAAATATGAATAAGAATTAAATTTCTGGAAGACAATATTTTTAAAAATTCAAAAATCAGATATTTTTCCAAACAAAAATTCTCTTAAATAACAGTCTACATGAAATTTTTCCAAAAATTTTTTAATTTGAAAATTATTTTGAAAATTAAAAAAAAAAGAATAAGATTCAAATTTCTGGAAAACAATATTTTTAAAATTTTGAAAATCAGATTTATTTATTTTTTTTTAGTTTCTCCATAAAATAAAACGGTACTAGTCCTAAATCACCCCGCCACTTTTTTTTTATTTGTGTATTACACTCAAAATAATAAAAGTGACGGGGAAAAGGCAAAATTCGGGACCCCAACCAATAACAGGCTGCCGACATCTTACGGGTTCCGCGCGCCGCTATGTTTAACTCTCAGCGGACGGAGACAGCTTGCCACGCCCACAATGAGTTAAACGCAGCGGCGCGCGGAACTCGTCAGATGTCGGCGGCCCGATATTGGTTGGGTCACGAATTTTGCCTTTTCCCCGTGAGTGGACGATAAAAAGGCGGGGCCTAAATATTGAGGTTTTCTGCAGTACACGCCACGCAGTTTTTTTTATTTTGAATGTATTTCCCCTCATTTTAATATTATTCATTTTAATAAAACGTGATGTCCATTTTCCATCTTTAGGCTTAGAAATGGTTATTTCCTAAGCCTAAAAATACAACAACTCCACACGTTTTTATTTGAAAAAAAAAGCGGCAGGGTGATTTAGGACTAGTACCAATAAAACTATGTCTCGATTTAATTTGTTCACTATTAAAAGAACTCTACGTGGAATTTGTCCTATTAAAATTTTTTAAAAATTGTTTAAATTTTGGAAAAAAAAGTTTTCCAAAACAAATTATTTTGTTAACTATTTTTACATTTTTTTTGCAAAAAAAAATTTTATTTGAAAATAAAAAAAAATATGAGAATTTAATTTTTGGAACAGCTATATTTTTCAAAATTCAAAAATTAGATTACAATTTTTAAATTGTTTTTTTTCCAAGAAAAAATTTATTTTGTTAATTATTTATACAAAGTTCTTTGTATAATTTATGTCGAATTTTTTTTTTAATTTGAAAAATTATCTGGAAAATTATTTTTAAAAAACCTTTTTTGTTTTCAAAAAATACCGTAAAAATCAAAAAAACAAAGTATGATGAAAATCCCAAAAAACGATTCCAATTTTATCAAAAAAAGTTTACTTTAGAATCACCACGTAGCACAATAAATACAATTTCCTTAACATTTTAATTTTCAACAAAAATTTCTAAATTATATGAATTTTTTCACAGACACCTCCGCAAACACTTCATCCATCTCCACGGCCGCCGGCTTTTCCTCTTCCACGACCGCATTCGAACAAGTCCGCCGCGTCCCAGGCAACGAAGTTTGTGCGGATTGTGGCTCACCGGCTCCAAAATGGGTGAGCATCAATCTGGGCGTTGTGCTCTGCATTGAATGCTCCGGAGCTCATCGATCACTGGGAGTTCAGACGTCGAAAGTTCGATCACTTTGTATGGATTCAATCGATAATGAGCTTCGGGATGTGCTTCTCGCATTGGGAAATCGACAAGTTAATGAAATTTTCCTAGCACATCTCCCACCGGCCGATTCAATTGTTCCACCGCAAATCAATGAAAAATCGGCAAGACCGGCACGTGAAGCATGGATTAAGGCGAAATACGTGGAACGGAGATTCGCGGTGGCCGAGGATACACGGGCGAGAAGTTCGGCCACGAATCGACAGGAACATTTGAAGCATAAGACGAGTATTGGAGGAAATAGTAGTAGTAATGGAGTGAATAGGAGTAGTTCGTATGCAGATGTTCAGGATGCTGAAAGTGGGGGATTATTAGATGCTGATCCGTGGTCTGGTGAGGCTTTTTTTTATTTGAAAAGTCGTGAAAAATTTGAAATTTTTAAATAAGTTTTTTTTCAACAAAAAGAAAAAAATTTGAAAAATTTTTAAAGCTTTTTCTGTGAAAAATTAGAGAACATTTAAAAATTCAAAATCTTTTTTTTTTCGAAAAATAATTTTAAAAATTGAAAAAATGGAAAAAAAAACAATTGAAAAATTGAAAAACAGAGATAATTTGCCATTAAAATTTTTTTTTTTGCAGTTTTTCAGAAAAAAAAACAATTATAAAAAATTGAATAATTATTTAAAACATCCGTTTTTCTGTTTGAAAGTAAAAATTTTAAAAAAATTCAAATTTAAAAAACAAATTTTGATTTTTACTGTATGTTTTAACTGCAATTTTTCAGAAAAAAATGAATTATTAAAACAAAAATTTTTTAAAATAAATGTTGTCTAAAATTTTTTCTAAATTAAAATTTAAAAAAGTAATACTTTTTTCAAAATTAAAAAAAAACTATTTTCTTTCTTTCCTGCTTAAAACTGCAATTTTCCAGAAAAAATTATATTTTTATTAGAATTTTTATTGAAAAAAAACATTTTTTTAAATTTTTTACTGTATGGTTTTAACTGCAATTTTTCAGGAAAAAATAGAATACTTAAAACAAAAATTTAAATAATTAATTTTTTAAATTAAAATTGAAGAAAATGTATATGATATGATTTCTTTTCTGTTAGAAACTGCATTTTTTCAACAAAAAAAAATTAGGAGAAATTTAAAAAAAGCCTTTTTTCTGTTTGAAACTGTAATTTTCCAGAAAAAATCTGAAAAAGTTTAAAAAAAAATTTTTGAAAAAAAAACTTTAAAACCAAATTTTTTTTCAAAACTCTGTTTAAAACTGCAATTTTTCAGAAAAAAAATCAAATTCCGAAATGAAAATTATTTCATAAAATTTAGATTATTTTTTCTAACGTATAATTTTTCCGTTTTTTTTTTAACGAAAAACTTTCCAAAAATCAATTCATTTTTAACTTTTAAATGTTACCCCTTTTAAAAACTTCTCTTTTTTTACAAATCCCCGACATTTTCAGCCGACCTATCGGTTCCAGTGCCAACTGCCTCGAAACGTCTCTCCGCTTGTGGTTCAGACACGAATCTCGATGCCATCGGTTCCTCATCAATTGACACAAAAACTGTTGAATGGGATTCCGTAAAAGAAGCATGTGAATGTGGAGATCTTTTGGCTCTGATGACAGCTTATGCTCAAGGATTTGATCTGAATGCACTGCACAATGGAACCACTGCACTTCATATTGCCACAAGGAATGGGCAAACTGCTGCAGTAGAGTTTTTATTGCTCAATGGAGCGAAGATTAATATGCTCGATGAGAAGTTGAATACGCCATTGCATTTGGCTGCAAAGGAGGGACATACCTTGTAAGCGGCTAGCAGCTATGGAATTTTAGGATAAATTTCTAAAAAAACTTATGAGATTTTGAAATCAAAACTCAAAATTATCGGAAAATTCGTTTAAAAATCGTAGAAAAATGAATTTCGAATTTTTTACAGTGAAGTCAGTTCTTACCACGCATTATTCTGGACGTCTAGCAAAAAAAGATTTTAATGAATTTTTACATTTAATTTTAAAAAAATTATATTTAACTCTGAAAACCATTTTTTTGAATTGTTCACCAAAACTTGATCAAACATTTTCAAAATTATATATAGTTTTGTAGTGTTCCATAAAATTTATCTAGAATAAAACTTATATTTACTGAATTACTACTAATTAATCACAATTATTTAGATACTAAAAATATTTTTTTTTTTAATTTAAAGAAAACATTGAAAAATAGTTACTGATTAATTAATTCCTTCCAAAACTATTTTTGAGAAAATTCTAATGATTTTTAAAAATTAATTACTAATTAATTATTACAAAACTTGTTTCTTATTATTTGAAAAAAAAATAATTTTTTAATACTTTTTAAAAAAATATTAATTATACAAAAAATTTTAAAAATTAAAAAATTACTAATGAATTAAAATTATTATTTTTATTCAAAACAATTAATTACTAATCGAATAAAATTATTTACAACTTAATTAATTACAAAAAATTCATTTTTCATCGATTTTCCAGATTTTTTCAAAAAAAAAAATTGATTGCAAACACGTTAACTATATATTCCAAATGTCGGCCATAATTCTACATTGAAAATTCGAGTATTTCTCAAATTACAACTATATAGTTCCTCTATAAAATATAATAATTTCAGACCCGTGTGCCAACTTCTGAAACGTGGTGCTGACAGTAACCTAGCAAATGTGGACAGCAAGACACCGTTGGATATCGCAATGGAGTGCACACATGCAGATATTGTTACGCTGTATGCAATACTGATTATAATATTAAAAAAGTTCAAGATTTTTCAAGTTTTCATAACTTTCAGTCATATATTTCTATTTTTTGAGAAACATTTTTTTAATGTTTCCAGAAAATTCAGGAATTTGGGATTAAGCTTAATATATGTATACACAATTACAATATAACACTTATTAAATTTAAATAAAAACATATTAAAAAATTTTATAAATTAATTTTTTCCAGATTCCGTGTGACAATAATGCGAAACGACTTCAACGCGGACTTCAACAACCCGATGGACGAAACCGTGGAGGCAGTCATCTCGGATATTGCTCGCCGAGCCGCCACAGAGAAAGAGCAAAAGAAGACAGAATCGCTGAAGAGCACTAGTGACATTTAGATTTGTTTTTTCTTCGCCGACAATTTTCCCCCCGCCATAATTTTTTTCCTGTTTTTCAACATTTCCAGCCAAATTTCTATCGCTTCTCTTCATAAATCTTTGTTTGTAAATACGCCCCCCCCCCCCCCCCCCCCCAACACACACACACACACTTTGTTCCCGTTTTTCTCTTTCACTTTCCTATTTTCTTTTCTATCTTATTTTCTGAACAACATATGAAGTTTTTGGTCGCTAACAATCTCCAGAATATAGTATAATTTCAGATTTAAAAAATTGCGAATTAAAAAAGTTTCAATTGAATAATATACTTTTGGAGAAAAGTTGTTTAACATATTTGCATAGCAAGCTTATTTCGGCCTATTTCGAGTAGGCCTAGTAGGCCGTGTAGGCGCCTGCCTTATAGGCTTTCTAGGTCTTCTAAGCGCCTGCCTTGTAGGCTTTTTAGGCGCTTGCCTTGTAGGCTTTCTGGACGCCTGTCTTGTAGGCGCTCTAGGCCTTTTAGCTGCCTGCCTTGTAGGCTTGCTGGGCGCTTGCCTTGTAGGCTTGCTAGGTCTTTGCCTTGTAGACTTTCTAGGCGCCTGTCTTGTAGGCGCTCTAGGCCTTCTAGCTGCCTACGTTGTAAGCTTTTTAGGCGCTTGCCTTGTAGGCCTTCTAGGCGCCTGCCGTGTAGGCTTTGTAGGCGCCTGGCTGGTAGGCTTTCATGACCTTCTAGGCACCTACCTTGTAGGCCTCCTAGGCGCCTGTCTTGTAGGTTTTGACGCCTTCTAATCTAGAAAGCCTACAAGAAGCCTGAAATCTACCATTTTCAGGCCTACCGCCTTATTGGCTACACCGGCGTCACCTTTTCCACAGTCTCGGTGATCTGTTTCTGTGTTACTATGCCATTTGTCTTCACCTACGTACAATCGGTGAAACGTCAGATGTCACAGCGTTTTTTTGTTGACTAGTTGAATGCTCAAACCGGATAACGAATGTCAGTCCAGATTCGATTAAACCGTTTCCAATTTATGTGTTCATATTTATTAGTTATAAATTTAAAAAAAAAGCAAACATATGAAAGATAATTTAAACCACTTGGCTTCTGATGATTTAATGTATATCGGTGTCGGATTCATCGCTGTAAATTCGTTGTTTTTTGTTGTTGTAAAGGTAAGATTTGTCAAATTTCAAATTTTAAATATTGGAACAAAAGTCAGAAATTTGAAACATTTCCGTTTTTAAAATATCCAAAATTTATTGTGAAAAACTGCTGAATCACAGTTAAATACTGTGCCTTTATTAAGGCTTCCATAGTAGGCAGGCGCGGTTTCAGGGCCTGACGCCTGCTCGAAACCTGCCCGCCTCACGCCTCTTTTCTGCATTTTGATGTTAGTTTGAAAATTTCAAATTTTCTCATTTCTATCATTGTAAGTAAGTAAGTAAGTAGTTGAAAATAAAATTAAGATATGAAAAAAGTACACCTATTTAGAATGAAGCGCACATTGAGGCGAGAGGCAGGCGGCGGTCTCCTTGAGGGCAGGCAGGTAAGCGTTTCAACGCCTACACGGAAGCCCCAGTTTTCTCTCTTAATTTCGCATATCAGGAAATCAGCTGGAATCATATAGAACGGAAAATGTTTCCCTGTACCTTGTACAATCTATTTCATGATAACTTCTTTCGTGTCGTTTCAATAATTTAATTGAGCCAAATGCTGCTCCAACACAGTCTTCACATATGAAAGGGTACCTGCAATGAATTAGTCTTAGTCGGAAATTAAGAACTCTGCCGAGAACCGCTAAATTTATGTGCATATCAATAAAAAGAATACCACCGGCCTATTTTGTTGGTGCCGAGGGCATCCTTGGTAAAAAAGAGTGTTGCTGAGAAAAGCTTCGAGGTTTTCTCGGTTACAGTGGCATTTTCGCAACTTTCAGTTTTTCTACGAGAAGTTTTTGAAATTGATATCGGCAATTATATCAAAGTTGCCGAACCACAAACATTTCTGATTTTCACATTTTGAAAAAGAAAACTTACAAGCTTGGATCAATCTTGACATCGTCTTCTTCATCAGTTTCCCATCCCTTATGCTCCTCATTCCTATGCTCTATCTAATGTTGATTGCAATCAAAATTCTTGCTGCAGTGGTCGCAGGAGTTTGGGTACTTTTTGAAAAAGTCACTAAATTCAGTCAATGTAGGAGAATTATTAGAAGAAGGATTCTGTTTAATTTCAAGCAGAAAACAAAGCAACATTTTCAGGCACATCGCCAATCTTTAGAGCAGACGTAATTGCCGAGCTTGGCAAATTCGGCAAATTTGCCGCGCTCAACAAACTCCGAAAAATTTGATATTTTTTGATGTTTTTTGAAGCACCAAAACTACTGAATTCTAAACAAAAATCTGGTGTCTGTACTGGTTCCGTGTACTGTGTCTGCTTAAGCATCAAAATAACTCAATTTTGTGCCATTTTACTAAATTTTTGGGGTCAAAATCAATAATTTTGATCAAAATTGTATTGCCAAATTTTTGATGTGTACGGCAAATTTCGAAATTTGCCGAGCTCGACAAACGGCAAATTTGCCGCATATCCCCGGTTTAGAGGTAGGTAAACATTCTGGGAGCTTTTTGGATTTTTTTATTTTAATTTTATCTAATACAATTTAAAATAGAGTGGGGCGAAAAAAGTTTCATATTTTTTCAAAAAATTAAAATTTTCCAAAAACCCCATTAATCATACGTTCAACGTGCTCCTAATTTTTTCTGTAGTGATCTATTTAAAAGGCCTTCTTTCAAATCATATAGGTTAAATTTGAAAGTCTAACTGCATAACTTCTGTTACCTTTTTGTCATCTTGTGTTTTTTTCGCAATTCATCTATGAGGGCAACGCCAGGAATTATGCCAGTATGCAAGTGTTCTTCTTTATGCCTATACAATAAATGCTCATAAATAAATCGTTCATTGCATTTATCACAATAATACTTAAACCTGAAAATAGTGTTATGCGATTCGTTTTATTCTGAGCTATGAAATTGCTCAAATCAGAGCGGTAAACAAACTTTTTTCTTGGAATGTTTCTGTTGAAATGGGTTAGTTGTTCGTGATTCGATAAATCCGATTCAGCGTGAAAGGCACTCATACATTTTTGACAAGCAAACAGCAACCTGCAAAAAATTTGGCAATACAATTTTGATCAAAATTATTTATACTGTCGCAAAAAAATTTAGTAAGATGGCACAAAATTGAGTTATTTTGATGCTTAAACAGACACACTACACGGAACTTATTCAGAAACCAGATTTTTGTTTAGAATTTAGTAGTTTTGGTGCACCAAAAAACATCAAAAAGTATCAAATTTTTTGGAGTTTGTTCAGCGATTACAATACGTTTTCCATTTATTTCTTTTTGAAATGATAATTCAATCGAAGCTTGAATTTTCGCTTACTACTTTTTTTTGCTTTAGGTAGAAAAACATTACTCCTAGTAGTAGGTAGGCCTAATATGGTTAATATGTTTGGAGCAGGTCTACAACACAAATACCAACTTGACAAATGCCGAAAATACAAATTCTCGGCAAAAAGGCAACGGCTACAGTTCTGGCAAATTGTAATTTCGCTATTTTTTCTGGCAGCTTCCAAAAGAAATTGCCAGAAACTCTGACTCACTCATTATCTTCATTCCATTCTACATTGAGTTTCCTGACTCCTTCTGTTACTTCTCCGACTTCTATGTCAATTGTTTTCAATCTTTCAGGTCCATTATTAGTTTCATAATTACCAGTCTGAAGTTGAAAAAATTATCATTATTTTTAGCCTAGTTTTTATACCCACAAAGTTAAGTGTTTCTTGCACCGGGAATAAGTATTCTTGAAAAACTAAATAAAGAAATTCTTTCTTCAAAAGCTAAATATGTTAACCTCATTTCCATTTTCCGAAATAGTCTATTTGTTGGATTTGTATTATTATGTTTTGCTAAGCCATACCAAAAAAACTATACAAGGCACGTACGAAATACTCCAAAAAAATTAATTTAAAATATAATCCTTCAAAGGAATTTTTTTTACTTCTTGGAATATTTACTCATGCCCGTTTCTAAAACGTTACACACGCCAGATAATTTTTCTCGTCTTTTGTAATATTTAACCTCAAAAAACTTACCCGAAGTAATTCTTGAAGCTCAGCAATTTTCTTCTCAATTTCGTCTTTAGTCAACTTTGATGACATCATTCTAAAGAAATTAATTCAATCCCCAACAGAAGGCAACAGATTTTTTAAAGTTAAATTTCTCAAAAAGGACATCTGAAAAGTTGTTTCAAATTAGTCTTAATAAGAAGCGTGCAGCTAATGCTTTTCAAAAAAATTTATAATACAGTTGCATTAAAATTTGGATTTGTCTGAAAGTATTCGAAACAAAATTGTTTTATACAAGTTATCACTTAGGACAAATAAAATGCTTTTTTTTTATTCTAAAATTGGAAATACTGAGCACTCAAATTCAAATTCATTCATTGCATTAAACGTTTCAAAACGGAAAATACATTACTATGAAATACTTAAAGCAATCGATGAACTACGGGAGACGTTGTGCGAGAAGCGGATGTACGCAGAGACATAGAGAACAAAAGAATGCACATGCACATCTGCTCACTTAGCAGTCATGAAGCAAATCCGCCGGCACTACACTGATGTAATTAAACCGGCAAATTAAAAATTTAATTTACTGAAAATGAGAATTCGATATACACACACGAAAAAATGTTAAAAATGTTCTTCATTTTCATATTCCGGCGGTGGAGCACTTGCCTGAGAATCTTCTACAATTTGACTGAAGTTTTCATATTTAGGAGGAGCTTCCGTAATAGAATAGGCAATTGGTCTTGTGAATACTCCAATGGGAATTGTTCCAACAGTAATCGGAAGTTCACATCTCAATTTCTTATTCTCTCCGATATCCACAATAATACAATAGTCTACTTCAATAATTCCTGTTCGAAAACTAGGAACCAACTGATTCGGCAGAACAAGTGGCACATTTATTTGGCTATTTGAGCAAAATTCCACGTGACAACTCTTCTCAACTTTCGACATTGTGGTTTGAGCAGTTTTATGCTCACAATGTTTATGACAATGTTCTTCTGGAAATAGATGAGAATTCTCTTGTTGAGCCTGATAATGCACGTGCTGCTCCAATTTTGCTTTTATAGAATATATAGGCTTCTTCGTGTGATTTTGAATTAGAGCAGATACTTGGATGGTCTCTCCTGGGATGTATCCGGATTTTGGGATGGAGATCTGTAAATATTAATTTGTTAATTGAGTCATTATTTGTTATTAGCATGAAATAAAAAAAATTATGTTACCTTAACTTTAACCTCTTTGTTAGAAAATAATCCAGAATGCTTGCAAGAAGATACGATCATTGGATTGATTGTTTTTGGAATGGAGTTTAAATCGATAACCGGAATCACTGAAATATTCGAAATTAAATTTTAAATGTGATTTGCTTTTATAGATAAATTGCTAATGATTTCAAGCTTCAGTTTAGCCCAGACGGGGTTAAAATCAGGGCTCAGCGGCAAACGATTTTTCCGGCAAAATTAGCGAATTGGCAATTACCGAAATTGAAAATTTCCGGCAAATATAGCAAATTGACAATTTGCCCAATTTGCCGGAAAATCTGTATTTGCCGATAGTTGTGAGTTTTTCTGGAACTTTCAGAATTTCAGTTTTAAACGAAAAAATTGTACACATCCGATGAATAGCCTTACATCTATTTTTAAAAGTCAGTGAATTCTATGAGAATATCGTTAAAAAACGGGGGAAAATTTCAAAAAGGCACAGTTTCAAGTTTCCGTCTTCTCCGGCAAATTGTTATCCGGCAAACGGCAGATCGGCAATTGGCCGAAATTTAAAATTTCCGGCAAAAAAAGACAATTTGCGGATTTGCGAGATATTATATTTTGACACAAAAAATATTCACATTAAATCATGATTTCTTTTCTTTTTCAGGTCGTATCAAAATCGTTTCCAACTCACCAGAAAACACCCTCTTCGCTTCAACATTCATCCTCCATGGCCTATCTAATTCCACGTGTACCGAATATCGAACATTTCCATGCGTCCCTTCAAAACTCGGTGGTAGATTTGCAGGAAGTTGGAAGAGAAACGGAAATATGTTCACACCGCCAGGGATTTTATTGTTCTAAATGTGGTGTGTAAATATTAAAGTGTATTCAAATTTACTAACCGCGTTTTCAATGGAACTCCATGGCTGGGCGATTCCTTCCAAGACGTTTATCTTGCTAGTATAGTTGATATGTTCAGAGCTACGATACCATCGACCATGTCGGTCACTGAAAAGAAATATGGTGGTTAAAATCAGGGGAGCGCGGCAAATTTCAAAAAACTGGTTCAGCCGAATTCGCCGCGCTCGGCAAATTTTGAAATTTGCCGCACACATCACAAATAGGCTTTTTTTTCAAATTTGGCCAAAACTGTTGATTTTGTTCAAAAAATTATAGTAAAATAACATGAAGTTGAGTTCAAAGTTGTGCTAAAAATTCAGTAGTTTTGGCGCTTCTAGAAATATCAAAATGTTCTCATTTTTCGGAGTTTGCCCAGCACGGCAAGATTGCCCAATTTGCCCAATTAGCCAAGCTCGGCAAATTTTGAATGTACCTTTAAATAGTGGATAATCTGATTACTGTTTTGGAAAGGAGAGAGATGAATATCTGGCGGAAGTATTTAAATTTTGTATGTACCATAAAACGAGCGGCAATAATAATTTCATATATTTTTTAACGAAGCTTCTATTGGCGATTTTAGTTGTATTTTCATGTCATCAGAACTTATAAATTAGTAAGTAATCTTCCTCTACGTCACTTTCATTTCAGAACCTTACATATTGGCTCACTTCAAATGCCTAACCCCAAATTGAGAAATTCAGATTTTTCTGGAAAAACAACTCTGGCCGAAAACTTGAATTTTCTGAGAAATTTTTTTACTGAAACTCGTTTTTCTTGACTATTTTTTGAAATTTTAAATAGTCCCCAAAACTCACTATCTCCCTTTATTCTCAAATTTCCTCCACAACGTTTCAATATCTCCATGGATGCAAATTTTCAGAGCCAGTGCATTTAAAGCATTTCGATTTCTGATTGTTAGCTTCCCTGCTACATTCTGTCCAGGGGAGTATACAGCGGCAGGATGGTCGAATTCAATGAGAAATGTGGTGTCTCCCATTTTTTGTAAGTCTGACATGAAATTATACTATATTACAGCTTTACATCCAATATTTTTCTTTACAATTAGTTGATATAAATAAGTTCCGAATAAAAACTAGAAAAAAAATCTTAAAAAAGAAACAACTCAGTTCATTCCATTCTCTTATCAACTAATAACTTTTATTTATAAAACATGCACCATGTTTACGTCATGTTTTCTTGCCGGAAAATTGATAAAGTCTGAAAACGTGCAAAAACGTCATAGACAACGTACTTCATTGGTCTTTTTTTTCTTTTCAGTGCAAACTTTGAGCATGAATCAGAACAATATACTATTTATGGGTTATTTGTGTATTTATACTTTATGCGATGACGTGGTTCTTCACAAGTTTTTAATGTTAACATGGTTATTAAATATAAATCGGTGTGCTTTTTTTAAAAATTCGCTATGAATTGGAATTTATCGATTATATATTATTAAAGTTATTAAAGATAGTGTATTGTTAACGGGGTTTTGATTTAAGATACCCTGAAAAATCTAATTTTGGCTAAAATTTTGATATTCCATTTTTATTTTGAATTCGCTCCAAATTCAGAAGGCAAAATATATTTTAAAAAACTAACCAAAAAATTTACAGTCAATAGTTTTTTTGTTTAAATTGCTTTGGTTATGTTCGTGCAAAAAAAAAGTGTCCTGACTATAAAAATAGCAAATTTTCCGTACTTTCAAATGAATGTATGACCGTCTTTGTAGCTACGAAATTCATTTCAAAAAACCCGAAAAATGTTTTTTTTCAATTCCACCACCATAAAAAAAAGTTTGGAAATTATATTAGGTTCGCTATGTTTAATTGTGAGTAGAAAAAAAGTTTCCTGACTTGAAATATAGCAAATTTTTTTCTCTTTGAGAAAAATGATTTGTCGCGTTTAAACGCGACAAAACATAGTTCATAGTTGGCCAAAATGTTTTTTTGTAAGCTTAATAAATTCCTCTAATTATTTGAAACAGTTCCTACAAAACCGTTTTCATTTATTTTATATTTTAGAGCAAAAAAGTACGGCATATAACTTCTAGCTGGAGATTTAGGAGAAATTCAAATAGGAATTTTAGGAAAAAATTAAAAGCCTCCTTCCTCAAATTTTTTTTCAAATTTTTAGTTATTTTTGTTACTCAATTTCAACTCTAACTTCAAGATATTCTTCAAAATATGAGTTTTAAATTTTTATTTAGTTCTGGATTTTTTATGATTTTTTTTTCATTTTTCAAAGAAGAAAATGTATTGCATTCTAAATATTTTTACAGGAAAATTGAAAATTTTTCGCCGATTGCCATGTTACGTATTGGATTTTTTGTCGTTTTTTTCCAATTAAAAAAAAATAATTTTAGAGAAAAAAAAAACGAAAAATCAAAAGAGAATCAACTATGTGTAATTTTTTGACAAACTTTGCAAAAGTTTAGAAAAATTCTATAATTATTTTAACAATCTTAATTATAATAATAAATCATATTAATAATAATAAATTTTAACAATTTAACGGTCAATTTTTTAAATTTTAGAACAAAATTCCCCGAATCCGTTGATAAATTTCTTAAAATAAATTGAAAAATTAAATTCCTACATTTTGATCTATTCCATCCCATTTTACTACTTGTTTTTATGATTTTGGTCTCTAACACATTAAATACCATCCCAACATACAATATTTGTTCTTCCCCCCTCCTAGGTCTCTCAAAACAAATACTATCTAGGTGTCCAAAATGCATGCACATTTTGGAAAATTTCGCAAACCTAGTGACGGAATTTTCACCGTTTTTTGTTAGTCACCAAATAAGCTGGCTCTACTGATAAGTGCTATCATTGAATTTAATGTATTCTTGAGAGCAGTTTCATAATTATTTCAGTGTGCTGGAAACAACTTTTTGATTGTGATTTTATATTTCAGAATCGATATGATTTTCTGTTGATTTTTTTGTAATTTTTAATGTTTAAAGTTAGATTATTACGTCGAAAACATAAGCTTTGAAAAATTCCAGAAAAATTGGTATTATAAACTTTTGTTCAGGAGTTTTTAGCCAAAAATAATTAAATGTTTTCGCTACGAATTTTCAGTCTAAACTTACTAGTAAAGTTCTTCCAAAAACATTTTCAGCCAAAATTTTATAGCAAAGAATAATTCAGTCAAACCAGAAAATATTATTCTATACAAAATGCGCTATAAATATTTTCCACCTAGAAAATTTAATCAAAAATTTACAGACCAAAAATATTGCGATAAGCATTTTTATGCCAGGTTTCCAAGCCAATTTATTCAGTTTGATCTTGCTAGGCGAAAATTCAAAAAAAATTTTTAGCCCTCTAAAAACTTCAAAATGTTCAGCTTGAAAATTTCAGTCAAAATTATAATTTTGAAATTCTACGCATTTTTAAAAAATTCTCATACTATTAATTATGTCAGCTAATAATAATTAGAATATTACCAGAAATGGACGACTTGCGAATTGAGTACGACGCTCCGAACGATGTATACTTCCCAGGACAGGCTGTCACCGGAAAAGTAATCATACAGAATCGTGAATGGATCAAAGCGAGGTTTCTGAAAATTTGCATTCACGGAGGTGCACATACGCATTGGAGTGAAAGTCGCAGCACATATAGGACGTGAGTTTTATTTTTTGAATTTCTGATTTCAGCACTTTTTACTTGCTTCCCTTAATAGTCGTTTACCTAAAGACCATAATTCAATAAATAGTCACTAATCGGAAAAATACGATAGCTTGTCTTTTTTTTACTAGACTGCTTACCTGTAAAATAAACCCTTTGAACATCAAAAAACAAAATGCCTTTCAGAAACACACGTGGAGAAAGGGAACGATTCACGGAGAATGTGAACTATAACGCGACTATCAACTATTTGACCGGAGAATCGATTGCATGGCAGTCGAGAGATGGAACTGTGAGTTATTGGTTAAGCTGTCTTCACGCTTTCAACAAACTCTTGTTTCAGGACCGTCTTCCAGCTGGCACCAATGTCTTCCCATTTGCTTTTAACCTCCCCATCAATTGTGCGCCAAGTTTTGAAGGCTGTCACGGACATATTCGATACGATGTCCACGTGGAATTAGACAGACCATGGAAGTTTAATAAAAAGTCGAGGAAATGCTTTTCGGGTATATTCGTTTAATAACTTTGGGTTGAATCGAAAAATGTCGTTTCAGTGATTCCGGTGTTCGATTTGAACATAACTCCAACTGCAATAAACCCGATGGTGAATACTGCATCGAAGAATACTGGACTGATACTCAAAAAGGGATTAGTTACAATTACGGTAAGGGATTATCGAATTAAATTGAAGATAGGTAATGTGGTAGAAATGTTAATAATTTTTTTCACAGTTTTTTGTCTACTACTATAAATTAGCTACTAACTCAAAAACATCATAAAATAAAATAAAAACAACCTTTGTACGCTTCTCTTTATCAATTTGCAATAAAGCACCATTGACAAAATCTTATCATCACAAAACTTTTGGAGTACAAGTTTTTCATTATTGTGAATCCGATTTCAATACTTTTTGCTCACCAAATTACACAGAAATTGTCATAACCAAAAATTTAGAGGGTGGCATATAGAACTTGCACGCACTGTATATACTGACATTAATAAAAGAGTGTAGCTCTAAATACATCAATAATGGTGAAGAAATAATATTGAAACATACTAAATTGTTCAAAATGTAAAAAAGGGGTTATTTGAACACTAACAGATGGAATGCAAAGTTCAAATAGTAATCACTGACGCTTTATTCATGATGTATCATTAATGATTTGCTACTTAATTTTCATATTTGATAAAACCCAAAAAAAACACTTCCAACAAGTTTTCCTTGAAAGAATATAATACTTATTCTTCATCCTATAATCTACGTCTGAACTTTAAATGATATAACAGTTGAATACCATTATAGTATGAATCTTCAGGTAAACCTCCCAAAACGCGGCTACGTCGCCGGAGAAATCATGCCAATCACCGTAAACATCGATAACGGCTCAAAGGTTGCCGTCTCAGAAGTTAGCGCAAAAATGACACAGCTCTCGCATTTCCACGCAAGTCACGGCAACATGATCGGCGTCACAGCCCATACTCATAATCGTAACGACGAAAAGTTGGTTGCCGAATCGAGAAGAGTAGCTGATGTTCCAGCGAAATCCCGTGGGCAAATGGTTCTTTCGATGAAGATTCCAGCGATTGTTCCGTCTTTTAATTGTCCGATTATCGCCGTGGATTATTGTCTAACCGTTAAAGTTTCAACTCAACAGATTTTCGGAGGTGGCTTGAAATGTGAATTCCCATTGATCATTGGAACAATCCCAATTCGACAGATGAATCAAGCAGGCAATTTTTTTTTGAATTTTAATGGTATATCCTCTATCTTCCAGCTCCTGGAGCAATGCCAACTATGCCATCGGTCTCCGCTCCTCCATATCCTGTAGTCGCCGGAGCATCTGCGTCTCAAGCAGTCTACCCGACTGCTCCATCGGCCCCGCCAGCGTCTCCCGGAGGAGAAGCTCCTCCAAGCTATGAAGAGTCTGTACACGGAGCTGGGAAAGTTGAGGATGCAGAGGTAAGCTTCAAGCTTGAAATTCTCAGCAAAATGCTCACGGAAAACTTGCAGGCCTTCGCTCCTCGCTACCCAGTCTACAACAACTTGCCACAACAGCAAAATTCTCAACTTCCACCAGAATACGCACCTCCACTGCCAGCAAAAAGTGGATTTTAATTTATTTTAAATCGGTGGCCGAATTTACTGGTTTTTCTCGGCCATGTTCCGCAGTTTTGTTCCGACTTTTCAGATGATAATAAAAAAACGCTCCATTTTTTTGTGGACAATTTCCGAAAAATTTCCGAAAATATACAGAAAAAAATAATTTCAGGTTTTTTTAACCTCGCGAATTTTTAACGGTGATCACGCGGTTCTGGCTTCCCTCATCTTTTGAAATGGAAGAGTTTGCCGAACTAGGCCATTTTGGCTTGGCAATATCTGGGGTAGATTTACGGCGCGTTGCGTGTCGCGTCGCGGCTGGTTTTAGCTGTAAATTGTTTGATCGTGGCGAGACCCACTCTGAAAAATACCATGTGCCTTTAAGTACGAAATTTGGGGAAAAACGTTAAATCAATTTTTGCCAACATAAATTTGAATTTCGCGCCTAAAATTTTTTTAAACATGAAAAAACCAACAAAAAATCAATTAAATTTATTGAGGTCGTCATCATTATCCAAGCACATAATACTATACAAAATTTATAATTTAAATTCGAACAAAAAAAAGGTAATTTATCGGAATACAACCGTACGCAACGTATCCTCATCCCGAACCTCCATCACCGCCTCGGATCCATCGTTAAATCGATACGAGATGCCTCCGTCAATGACCAAATGAGCATCGTAACCGCGGCTCTTGATGCAAATTTTATCGGCGAATCCCCGTGGATCGGTTGGTGGGAACGTCGCGTTGAAGATCGGATCACGGACTGAGAATGCGAGTTCTGAAAAATTAGAGAAAAATTGATTTTGAAAAAAATTTAAATTTTAAGCAAGGAAATCTGTTTTTCGGAATTTTCCTTCTTTTTTTTTTGGAAAATCCACCTAATTTTTCGCCTTAAAAATTAGGGATTTTTTTTTCGAAAAAATACAATTAAAGAAGTCGAGAAAATTTCGAAAAATCTACATTTTTTCCAGATTCTTAATGCTAGGTTTTGAGAGAATTTTTTTTTTAATTCCAAAAACATTTTTTTTGGAAATTTTCAGGATTTTTTTTCGATTTTCCTTGAAAAATAATTTAGTTTTGTTTATATTTCTTTATTTTTAGGCTTTTTTTTTTGGAAAAAATACCAAATTGTCCATGTTTATCCAAAAAATTGTGGAAATTATTTAGAATAACTAAAACTTTCAAATTTTGGAATTTTTAATTTTGGAAAGAAATCTGAATTTTAAATCTAGGTTTTGAGAATTTTTTAAAAAATTCAACAAAAAAATTAATTTCCAATTAAATAATTTTTCCAAAAAAAAAAGTTTTTTAGAAAATTATATGAAAAATTTCTAAAACTTCAAATAGTTTCGTTTAAAAAAAATTGAAAACTCGGATAATTTACAAAAAATCTTGAATTTTTATTGTAAATCTTTTTTAAAAAACAAGAAAAAATTTAAGAAATTCTGGAAACTTTTTTTTTTTTTTTGAAAAAAAAAACTGAAGTTTTTTTCAATCCAAGAGCAAGAAAAATCCAGAATTTTTATGATTTTCCGAGGAAAAAATATCCAGAAATTTTTGATTGAAAAAAACTAAAAATTGAAATTTTTGAGTTGAAATTTAAAAAAAGTATAATCCCTTACGTTTGCGATCAGGATCAAAAATCAATTGTTGATTAAATTTCGTGCAAATCTCGCTAACAGCATTCTTATCCCCATGCGGGATCTGTGGCAGATTACAGTGCTCCGCAACAATTTTCATCAAATCCTGAACGCATTGCTCGGTGAGCTTATTGATATTGAAATTCCACGACGTGGAGCCCGTTCCTGTACAAATCGTGATTCCCGAACTCTTTTGTTTGAGCATTTGAGCATCGTTAATTCCAATTTCATAATATGACACACGTGATGATAGACTTTCACCAATGAATACTTCGTTGAGTGCAAGAACCGGTAGTTCTACTGTCTCTTTTTCCACTTCTGGAATTTCGACGGCTTCTGAGATCATTCGTTTTTTGCTGAAAATTCGGAGATTCTTTTTTCAAACTATATTATATTTTAATTTCCGCGCAAATGAATTTTTAAAAAACATTTTCGCGTTTTCCGAAGCATTTTTTTATTATTTTCAGACATTTTAAAGGTTCTATCGGAATTAATTTTTAAACTAATACTTTTAATTTTTTTAATTTGAAAATGTATCAGATGTTTTTGAAAAAAATTTATTTAGCTTTTTTTGTAAATTTGATTTTTCTTTGCAAATAGGTAATCTGTACATTTTTCTGAAAATTCGAAAATAGTTTTTTATTTAAAAAAATTGAAAAAAGGTTTTTCCGATTTTTTTTATTAATTGAATTTTTTAATTAAAAAAATTAGGTTTTCACTAATTTTTGAATAAAAAATTTCCATAAACTAAAAAAAAAGGTTTTCTAATTTTTTAATTTTTTTTTTGATTTTCAAACTTTTAAAAATAAAAATAAAAGGTTTTTCCTATTTTAAATTAAAAATTTTGAATTAATTAAAACAAGGTAATTTCCTAATTTTTATATTCAAAAAAAATTTCAAAACTTGAACAAATTTAATTTTTTAATTTTGAATTTAAAAAAACAGTTTCCTTTATTTTTTGAAATAAAAAATAAAGAAAAAATATGAAAATAATGTAATTTCTAAATTTTTTAAATTTAAAACAATTGTTAAAATGCCAAAAAAGTTGGTTTTCCTAATTTTTTTTCAATTAAAAAATTTTTAAATTAAAAAAGGTGTTTTCCTAATTTTTATTTATTTTTTCAAACTGTACGTTTTAAAATATTTTTTTCTATTTTTTTAAACAAAAAAACAAACTTTTTTCCGTTTTTTTTCGAAATAAAAAAAATTAAAGAATACTTTTTCAATTTTCGCAATAATTTTAATATACTCCACCAACTCACACAGGTGGCGATAGTGACATGCATTCCTCAATTTCACGTGCAGGACTACGTGGATTGTCTGTCCAGCGGGTCGTTGCCGGATCTCTGTTCAGTTGCTGATCGTGCAATTCGATAGCATCACTGATTCCGTCGTCTCCGGTAACTGTGATACGGATGCGTTGACGATTGAGCCATCTGAAATAATTTTGGGGTTACAGGTACTGTCGCGAAGTCGGTGAATACAAAGATTCACTCGCTCACGACTTATTAATAAATCTAGGGATTTATTAACAAATGATTAAATGTAAAGATTGACTCATTGCTATTACGTAACACTTGCTCTTCAACACTCAACATCATCTCTTCAATCAACGGCAACAACCAGGCGAAAGGACGGCGTCAAAACCCCAATTCAAACTACCGCCAAAAGGAGGATTCAAGGCGCATGAGGTCTCGCCACGACACATACAACAACGACTGCGACCGTACTCTTGTCATCATGGCGCAGCGCACATTGGCCTATTCGTCAGTCTTCACCGTCTTCACCGCCGCAGCACGTGCCCGACGGTGGCACGTTTAAATGAATGTTGAGTGTTAGTGATTCAAGGCTTTCCCCTTGAATCACTCGTAATAAATGAGTTAATTAAATAAGAGTCTGTTGTTAGTTCCTATCAGGCAACCATTACTGTCATCCAATGAATGGTTTTTAATCAAAGTGTCTCATTATTTTATTTTCGAGTGTAGAAAAATAAAAAAATGGAAATTTTCTTGAAAAAACTAATAAAATTCCTAAATCAAAAGTTTGCTAAGCTCGGCTTAGTGTATTTTTCACAATACATTTGTAATCGAAAATGAAAAAAATTTTCGTAGTATCGTTAATTATAACATGATCATTGTATTAGTTATACTTTTAACTCAAATCTTTAATTTTTAAGCTGAAACGTTTTGATTTGCTCATTCATTTCCGAATTTCATGCGGAATTAGTGTTATTGAAAAGAATTTCAATACATGTGCTTATGTACTTCAATACATTTTCTGACGTCTACGAAGATATTCGAAATATGAAGATTTTGTGATCAATTATACTTTCCTTTTGGAAAGTATAAAAAGTTGTTTTTTCTGAGTTTTTAAAAATCAATTTATATACGTGTCTGTTATTAATATTGATAAAGTTATTAATATGATTAGTAATTAATAACATCACTATTATTAATGTTATTAATAAGTTATTAATGCTACGTTGCTATTTTGAAAATTCAATTTTTTTTCAAATTTCAAATTCGCATTTCCTTACTCAAAATTCCCGCTAAAAAGCTTCTTCAACGCCCCGGCAAGATTCTCCTCGGGAAGCTTCCGCATCAAACACATATATCCTTCGGATCCCTGCGGATCAGTGTTAATTCCGATGACTGGCTTGTGCTTTGTGCGGACTCTGCTGGAAGCCATCAGGAAGGTTCCGTCTCCGCCAGCTGAGAACACGGCATCTGCCCAATCGACGGCTTCCTGGGTGTACCCGAAGCGACGGACCAGACGGGATTCGATTCCGGCGTTTCTGGAAAAGTTTTTGGATTTAGGTTTGACGATATTTCGGCGGGAATTTCAAATAACTTACTCTAATTCCCGTTGAAGAGTATTGAGATAGGAATGATGAATCTTATGCTTCGACAGCAATCTTCCATAGTCTGATCCACGTTTTTTGAGCTGAAATTAGTTTTTTTAAAAAGAAAACTTCTCGTTTCTAAACTCACCAATGTCGCCAACTGCTCATCGCTGCATCCCTTATTAACACGCTTCTCGAACTCGTAACGCGTTAGTTTGCTCAGAATGAGCACTTTTTTCGGCGTGAAGCTCGGCTTCTCCATATTGCCAATCGATCGTTTCGATTGCGTGTTTTGCGTTTGGTAGAGCGCGGCGGCCAGCGAGCGGGGTAATCTCATGTGGTCTGCAAAGCAATTTGTATTTTTTTTTCAATAAAAATAATGAAGAAATTTTGTATTTTTTACTTTCAACCCCCGGTGATAAAATAAGAATTCCAACTATTCAGTTGGCTAATTATTAATAATTGAACAAACGTAATTATTATCATTACGGGAACACAAAATTCTGAAAATGCGTATTTCGCCTCATATTTGACGCGCAAAATATTTCGGAGCGAAAACTACAGTAATCCTTTAAATGACTAGTGTAGCCAATATATCGATAGAATATTAAAATTAAGCAAACCCTCAGAAAATATTCCGAAATAACGAAGGAAAGTGGGATTTTTTTTGCTGTCACTATTCAAAAAGAAATTCATCTCAAAAATGGAGCCCGTAAATCGACACAAGTGCTACAGTAGTTTTCGCTACGAGATATATTGCGCGGCAAATATGTTGCACAATACGCATTCTCAAACTTTTGAGTTCCCGTAATACGTGGGTGTAAAAAAATGAATAGAGAAACACTTCCTCACACTGAAAATACGTCGAAACCACGTGGCAACTCACGTATATTGATACGTGTTTTATGATAAGTGTTTTAAGTTTTGTTGAAAACTTGTAAAAACAAGTGGTGTCAGGTTGTCCCATCGCTCTACTGCACACAAAAATCGCAGGAAAATTATGCATGAATTTGTACTTACTCGTCGGATCGACCCAATATCTGCTCGACTCGTCTTTCACAGGCAATGGTGCAACTACTGCTCCTGCTGCTGCTGTAGCGATTCTCGGAGCAACCGACGGTTGACTGCTGCAGAGATACGCGTTGCGGACGTGTTGATTGAGCTGGAATTGTTTATCGATTTTTTAAAGAGTTTCCTTGGTCTCTTGACCCGCAAACGTGTTTTGTTCTTTTTCTTCAACCGTCTTCTTTAAAGATGATCATGATAAGATCTTTATGACATCAGATCACCGCGAAAATTGTTATTGTCACGTTTCGTAATTTCTACAGTACCCCGCAAGAAAAGCGCGCATACCTGCTCAACATGTTGGGATCTGATTCGAATTCTCATATTTATTATAATCTAGGAGTTTACTGAGACTTCTTCTTCGTCGTCGTTGGCGGCGAAAAGTAGTGTGGAAGGTTTTTGTACTTTTGATTCCTTTGATGCATTCGCCTGCGTGGCAACCACGTGGCACGGAGCTTGAGAATAAGGGAGAAAGAGCTGGAAGTGTGTGGAAGGATGATTTGGATGATTCGGAGTGACGGAGGAAACGAACAAAGACGGAAAATGAACAAGTTTTGAAAAATGATGATTATAGAAACTTATAAGTATAGTGTCACGTTCAAGCCTATTATTAAAATTACGTGATAAGTTGATGCTTCGAAGTGGGTCTCGCCACGATCTCTGTCAAAGTGGATGTTTCAAGTGCTAAAGTTCACTATTTAATATATGTCGTAATTATATTCTATGAAGGTTTACATTCTAGACTGCACAAAGATAGGTGATATTACCAATTGTTTACCTAGTTTTAGTATTATTACAGAATGATCTCTGAAAAAATACGGTCGATAACTGGAGAAATTTGAAATGTTCTTCATTAGAACGTTCTAGAACATCATATTAGTTAATATATATTGGTAAACATTTACTCACAAAAATCTAATATAATACATCTAGAAAATCTAAAGAACTAACACAGATCCTTAATAACATCGTTCGTCGAGAAACAAAAGTCATCCAAAAGACGGAATCATAAGAACACGGGCTGTCTTCAACTGATGGTGGGAAATGGATGGTCTGAGATGTGGACACGCTGCCGATTTCTCTTGTTTCTCTGGTGCTCTACGGGTTTCATGCGATCTCTACGACTTCAGATGGACACTTCCCTTATCATTCGTGTTGATGATGGAGAGGGGGATTGGACTTGCAATAAATAGAATGATAATGATGATGAAATAATTTACTGTTATTGAAAATAATTGGTACTATCAGTTGAATTAATTAGAGATAGAGAAGGGGTTTTTGGAACTCTGGCAGAATTAACACTTTGACTTTTAAGCCAAATCTAGCATAGAATAAGCTTCTGAAACTAAAACTACTACAGCACGTGGCGTCAAAGTGTCTCATTTCGGTTTGATCTACAAAAATGCGGGAGAAGAGACGCAGACTTTTCAACTAATTTCGCATGGTTAAGAGCGTGCTGACGTCACTTTTTTTGGGGAAAAATCCCGCATTTTCTGTAGATCACACCAAATTGAGACACTTTGACACCACGTGCTACAGTAATCGGAGACTATCATAATAGTTCCGTATAGTTTAATCTAGAAGTCTGTTTTTTTATCTGCAGAAAAAAGGATACGTTATAAATCAAAAACTGGCCACAAAACGATGAAGGAAGCGTACGAATTGATAACCCATAATCAGGTTGACCACGGGAGGAATCTGGTGAGAACCTGGTGGGCGGGGTGGGAAATTGCCAAAAATTGTTGCCCGGCGTCAGATGGTATTTGTCACGAGAGCCGATCCCTCTCGTTTTATATCACTTTTTCCCGCCCGTTCGAAAGATCAGAGATGCTGTTTGGATTCGAAAACGATAGTCTTGTCTTTGTCAGATTGAGGAGATCGCTGTGGCAGAGAGAGAGAGAGAGAGAGAGAGAGAGAGAGAGAGAGAGAGATGCAGGTCAAACTGGTTTTGGGGGCAGCATTATTTTCAGTACAGTGGTAAACAAAGTTTCGTTATTTGATCTGACTGAGTGGAAAAGTTCAGTTGAAGGGCCAAGCTCGCGGAGGCCAAAAAGCCCAGATTTTTCTGTAACTGGGCCAATTGTTTTTCAAATTATTATCGATAAATCCAAAAAACTGTTTTAATTAATTTGATTAGTAAATTAAGAGTTAGTATACTCATAAGTATACTAAAATCTATTTTAGAAATTTACAGTACATAGAATTCTGTTATAGCTATTGTTGCAACCCTACTGAGGAGTAATTTTTAAAAAACCCGGTATAGAAAAATCCCTGTTCGAAAAGAAATATATAATGTCAACTAAAAAAGAAAACATTACACTTTTCGAATTGAAACTGTTCGATTCAACACACCGTCAACTGTTAAACGATTTCTTATCACTGTTCATCGATTGGTCAGTTAAGAGGCTCCACCAGCTGACTACACGTAAGAGCACATGTTTCCGAAGCTTCACAGTTTATTGTAGCTTGAGATAACGTAACGTGGCTGCGGAGAGCATAACAACTTCCAGAAATGCACGTTTCGATCAATCTCTGGGTCTCGCCACGCGGAAAACGAGCTACTGCACGTGGAGTCAGAAAGTCCCACTTCGCTTTGATCTACGAAAATTGCGGGAGAAGAGAAACAAACATCTCAATTGAATTCGCATGGTTAAGAGTGTGCTGACGTCACAATTTTTCTGGGGAAAAATTCCCGCATTTTTTGTAGATCAAACTGTAGCTCGCGTCAATTTACGAGCCTCATTTACAGACGACTACGTAATACCAAAAGCTGCACAGATTCCATCCCATACATCGATCTTGCAACACTTTCAAAGACCAATTCTTGACCTATTCTCCGTCGTTTCATACAAGAGAACATGGATTGATGACGTGGCGCGGGTTCCATATATCACCCCATTTCCACTGAACAACAACATTTTTTTGTCTTCATATCCATTAACGAGAAAATGAGACGGCATAGAAATGAAGACGTGGCACACGTGACAAAATTCGTAAAAGAAATGTCGAGAAAGTGTAATAAGGGAACACACGACATATGATGATTGATAAGAGTTGGAATTTATTGGAAGTGTGACGTGGCGGAATTTTTGATTTTGGCGCCAAAATTGATCTATGTAGGCAGCTAGAAGTTGTGCCGTCTCGACTACACCTTGTAGAAAATCTCGGCCACCAAAGTGAGGCTTCGTACAATCTGAAAAATCCTGGTCATTCTGAGGAACACGCGGTTATGGCTTCCCTCATAAATCGAAATGGAATAGTTTGCCGAACTAGGCCATTTTGGATCGGTCGATTTACGGCACGTTGCGTGTCGCGTCGCGGCTCGGTTTTAGTTGTAAAACTAAATGCATTTGTCCGTGTGGAGTATACAACTTTCTCACGCGTTGTCCGGGAGGCGATTGTCAATGGAGCGCGAAAAATGCAACGAGGAAGGCCAGAACCCCCACGAAGGCACGTGGTTCCAGGCTGTCCCATTACGGTTTGATCTACAAAAAATGCGGGAATTTTTTGCCAATAAAAATGTGACGTCAGCACGTTCTTAACCATGCGAAGCGTCTCTTCTCCCGCATTTTTTGTAGATCTACGCAGATCAATCCGAAATGAGACACCGTGACACCAAGGAAGTTCTCACAAAAGATAGAATGCAAACGACGAAGAAACCTCGGCAACCAATGTGGCCTCGGAAGGAGAAAACTCGGCCACCAATTCGTTTTTCACGGCCACACATCAACTGCTGAACAAATCCATGGGCAAACAAGGCTTAGAAGATCCACAACCGCATGTGAAATGTCTTCTTGGCCTCGAAAAGAGAAAACTCGGCCACCAATTTGCTTTTTCTCGGCCGTATCGCAAAACGGCTGCGTTTTTCCGATATTTTGTGTTCCGTAGTGTGGCTAGAAATATGTCATAAATTGAAGATAGCCACGTGGGTGATGGTTTGAACTTTGGCTTCTCTCTTTCTCTTCTATTTTCGAAATATTGTTTGAAATTGTCAAGAATGTCACGTCGACGGTTTCCTATATTGCATCAGGACCATATGACCCTATTTTTGTGTGTGTTTTGACCAAAGGGGGGCATATATTTTGAGTGTTTTCCGTGTCGGAAGATGATGAAAATCTGATGGGCGGTGTGATAAGACACACGATAATTTTGATAATTTGATCCTTTCAATTTTGGTGTGGAGAGGCAAGTGTGGGGGACCAAGGGGCATAGAAAAAAATATATATTTGAAATAATTTTTTTAAAAATTCCGAAAAAAAAAATCAGAAAATTGAATTTTTAAAAGCGAACATTATTGTTTCTAAAAACTTTTTTAAAAAGCCAAAATAATTTGAAATCGAAAAAAAATTTTGGATTATTAAATACATTTTTTGAAATATTACATATTCTCCCAAATTTTGCATCAAATATTGAATTTTCCATCAAAACCTGCAATTTCAAAAATTTCGCGAATGTGTAATATGCTCAAATTTTTGAAAAAAAAAAATTTGATAATATTACACATTCCCTGAAAATTTGACCCATTTTTGCTTGAATGTGTAATATTTCAAAAATTTGAAAAATAATACACATTCCCTCAAAATTTGACCCATACTTTTTATGAATGTGTAATATCTCAAATTTTTCATGATTAAAAAAATTACACATTCCCACAATTTTTGACCCATTTTTTAGCGAACCTATAATATTTCGAAAATTTGAAAATTATTACACGGTCCCCCCAAAATTTTACCCATTTTTCGCGAATCTGCAATATTTCAAAAATTTCAAATGTTTTGAAAATATTATACATTCCCACAAATTTTGAAAACCACATTCCCGCGAATCTGTAATATTTCGAATATTTGAAAAATCCATTAAAATTTCTTCGCAATATTTTTGTGCTAAATTTCACAGATTCCATAATAATCGCAAAAAAAAATTTTGCGCATTTTCCGAGACAACGCCCCCAAAATGGGCGTGGTTTGTCTGGGTAAGCTCCGCCCATTTCTTGGTTTTTTTTTTTCGTTGCAAATTTTGAAAAAGTACACTTTTTTTAAATTCGTTTTTTAAAAAAACTCAAAATTAAAAATAAAACTGCAATCGCGCTCCATTGCACCTTTATGCCTGCGGGTACTGTAGAATTGTAAAAATTTTGAAAAAAACTCACTTTTTTCAAAAAATTCCAACTCCCCCGTCGGAAAATCGTTTGCTGGCTCGCTTGGCGGCTAAAAATTTGGATTTCAGAGAATTTTAATTTTTTTTTTTGGAAAAAAATCTGTAAAACAAGCTCCGCCCATTTTAATGGGGCGTGGCCTAGAAGAATCGATTTTTTCGAATTTTTTTTTGCAAAATTTGTTTTTTTCCTCGATTAAAATTCATATTTCTTCCAATTTTTGAATTTTTTTTGCCAAAATTTGTTTAAACTAGGCCACGCCCAAAAAATGGTCAGACCTTTTTTCCAAAATTTTCCTGAAATAAAAATTTAAAATATCCATTTGCGCTAATTGTCTACGCTATACTATTTCAAAAAAAAATCTGAAGTTTCATAAAATGCGATATACATTCATTATTGTTCGTCTAATTTCGAAAAAAAAATAAAAAACACCGGCTGGAAGGGGGAAAACAAGGAATGAAAAAAATATTAGAATATGGGATTATACATTAATATGAAAAAATCATTTTCAAAAAAAAAATTTTTTTTCGGACAAAAAATAGAGTATCTATGTGTTTTGTGTGTAAAAAGTGACCAGGAAATTGGAAATGTACGTGGATTTTTTTTTCATGGGATATGTTTCGATTTTTGCAGGAATTAGAATTCACGAGAAGCTGAGGGGGTATCACAAGAAAATTGAGAATGTTGGTGGGCGGAAAACGGGTAAAACAAGCATATTATTATAGAATCGGGAGGGCAAAAATAACAAGAAAAAAAACAATTTTTGGGGGAATGCATAATATTTTCAAATAAAAAAAGTTTTCCATAGTCTTGAAATATTACAGATTCGCAAAAAATGGGTCGAAAATTGGGGGAATGTATAATATTTTCGAAACATTTTAAATTTTCGAAATACTATAGATTCGCGAAAAAATGGTTCAAAAATTGTGGGAATGTGTAATATTTTTTTGTTTCTTTTTAATATTACAGATTCGCGGAAAAACGGTTCGACAATTTTGGGAATGTGTAATTCTTTTAAATTTTGAGATATCACACATTCACACAAAATATGGGTAAAATTTTGGGGGAATGTGTAATATTTTCAAATTTTCGAAATATTACACATTCACGCAAAAAATGGTTCAAATTTTGTGGAAATGCATAATATTTCCAAACATTATTTTTTCCAAAATTTGAACATATTACACATTCGCGAAAATCTCGAAAATGCAGATTTTGGGGGAAAATTCAATTTTTGATGCAAAAAATGGCCAAATTAAATGCACGGCTTAAAATTTCGCTCATTTTCGACATTTTCCTGATCCAATCTGATAATTTTAATGCCCGACATGAATCGTGCATGGCTGTTTACTAGATTTTTCGCGGTTTTCGGGTCCAAATCGACAATTTTAATGGAAAATGCGAAGAGAAGACCGTTGGGCAGTCGGACAACATCTTCTCGGCGGGAATTTGAAATATTGGCAGAGTTGAGACGTCGGAGGGAGATCATTATCTGGAAAAATGGGGGGAAATTGGGAAAAATCTAGATTTTTTGATTTTTAATAGAAAATTTGAATTTTTGGAATTTTTTTTAGAAATTCAGAAAATATTTTTGGAGTTTTCAAAAAAAAAAGTTTTCTGAATTTTCTGAATTTTTTATTAATATTTGGAATCTCTGAAAACTTCGAAAAAATAAGTGGAAATTTTAAATAAATAATTCTGGAAGTTTTGGAAATTTTATAAATTTTAACGAATTTTTTTTTTGAAAATTGAGATTTATTGGAAAAATTCGATTTTTTTAATATTTTCGAAATTTCGAAAATTTCAGAATTAACATTTTTTGATAATTTCAGATACTGCTTTTTCTTCAGTTTTACAAATTTCTGGAAATTTCGAATTTTTTTTGTTGATTTTCACGGAGAATTTTTTTTTCGAAATATTACACATCCGCCGAAATATGACCTAAATTTTAGGAGAATCAATAATAAAATTTTGGGGAATTTTTCGAGTGAAAAATTGAAATTTTTGTTATTGAAATATTACACATTCGCCAAAAATTTGGGGAAATGTATAATATTTTGAAATATTGCACATTCACACAAACTATGGCTTCAATATACGGTTCAAATTTTGTGGGAATGTATAATATTTTTGAAATTTTTTTTTATTTGGGCATATTATACAATCGCGCAAATTTTCAAATTGCAGATTTCGAGTCTAAAACTGGAAAAAAAACGTGGATTTTTTTCTGGAAAAAATATTTTTAAAATTCAAAATTTTCTGGATATTTTGAAAATTTATTAAAACTCACCGAGCAATCTTTCATTGTTGCTGCCAAGAAATATCGTCGAAGTTGCTGCAGAAGTTCTTCATTTTCATGGGAACTTTGCTCCAAAATGAGCTCCAATCCTGCTCGAGTTAGCGCTGATTTGTCCAGGAGGCTTGTCTGAAAATATTTGAAAATTATAGTAAAAACTGGAATTTTTTAAAATTTTTTTAAAAATTTCCAATTTTTTTTTTTCAATTTTTGTTGAAATTTCGTAAAACTTCTCGATTTTTCAAGGAATTCTTGGGGTTTTTCGATTTTTTTTTTGAAAATATCGATTTTTTGGAGTTTTTACACTACCTTCACATGATTATCCATTGTTTCGTATATCGCATGAGCCTGAATAATTCCAATTTCGTCGACTTTTTGAGCTCTGAGAATTTGTCCTAAAACCGATGAATTTCGAAGTCGGAACTTCTTTTTCGAATGATTTCCTGAGAGGGCGAGGCAGAGCTGGAAAATTTTGAAAATTAGTTTTTATTTAATATTAATATTATTCATTTTAATTTATTTAAAAATTACTATAAAAACTAAAATTCAATTTTTTTTTTGGATTTTTTAGCCAAAAACCACAAATTTTGCGTTATTCCAAGAGCAAAATGTAATTTTTTTTTCTAAATTTTCTAAATATTACTCATTCGCGAAAAATTGTATCAAATTAGTGGAAATGCATAATTTCAAAAACAAGTTTTTTTTTCATAATTTTCGAAATATTACAGATCCGCTAAAAAATATGGGTAAATTTCAGGAGAATGAATAATAATTTTGTCAAAAATTTCTACGACTTTTCGAAATATTACAGAGTCGCAGAAAATTGGTTCAAACGTGTGGGAATGTATAATACCTCTAAAAAGACATTATATATAATTAATTTTGGAAATATTACAGATCCGCAAAAAAAATTTCAAAATTTCGCTAAAAAATTAATTTTTTCACAAATTTTGAAATTCTATTTTTTCTAATTTAATTTTCATTTTAAATCAAAAAATTATTTTTCTTTTGGAATTTTTAGACAAAAAAACCCGAAATTCAAGTGAAAATATTCACACTTTTGACTAAAATGTTCGGGAAAAATCGAAATTTTGGATTTTAATTTTTCAAATTTGGAATTCTACCTAATTTTTTTGTATAAATTACAAAATACTTATTTGAAAAGTTCGATATTTGGACCAAAATTCAATTTTTTTTTCCAAATTCCTCACCGCCGAAATAAGATCCTCCGACGTAGCATCATGCCTCGGAAACAATATCTCCGAAATCATTTTCTCTTCGAGAGGCTTCTCATCAGAATGTACTTGATTTCCATCCACAAATATTCTCAGATTTCGGTGAGGAACCAGGAATAACGAATGAATTGCTTTTTGCATTCGGCAATAATTACCAGAGAACAGGTCAAGTGGACAGAAATCGTACATTTCAGAGAAATGCGATTGGCCACACGATTTTTCGATCTGAAATTGAAGAAATTGGTGGCTTCACAAAAATCAAAAAATTATGAATTTCGCAAAAAATCGCATTATTTTAATTTAAACATAATCCCAGAGTTTCTTTTTATTGAAAATGAATAAGAAATTACCTGGAGAATACAATTATTGCAGTGAGGTACGTCAACATTCGGGTGTCGTTGAAAAAACCCTTGTTTTGGCTTGATTTCTACCTGAAAATTGGAAAAATCAATTATTTTTCTAGAGGTTTAATTTATTTATTCAGTATATCTACATCCCTTTATACCTATATACACCTTTATTTTTATATACCTATAAATACCTATAAGCCTATATACCTATATGCATATATACATACATACGTATATACCTACATACCTTTACACATACATACATATATACCTATATATACCTATACACCTATATACCTATATACATATATACCTTCATACCTATATAATGATATACATATATATTCCTACATACATTTATAAATATATACATACATACCTTTATATCTATATGTATGTATATAGGTACGTAGGTATAAAGGTATATATATAGGTATATAGATATAAAGGTATGTATGTATGTAAATACATACCTTTATATACATATATATATATATATACCTATAAACCTACATACCTGTAACTATGCCTATATACCTACATACCTTTATATCTATATACCTATAGTTACCTATAAACAATTTTTTCTAGAGGTATAATTTATTTATTCAGTATATCCACATGTCTATATATCTATATACCTACACACCTTTATACCTATATAAATACATACCTGTATACCTACATACCTACATGCCTATATACCTATATACACACATACCTTCGGCGCGGCCCCCGACTTCTGGGGCTGAAAATTAATTTTTTATGAAACTACCGTAACCCTACAGTATTCCTACCGTACCACTATTGTACCACTAAAGTACCCCGACTATATCCCTACACTAACCCTAACTCACTATCCCTCCAGAAGCCAAAACTTCACAGACTACAAAGACTACATAGACTACAAACTATGGACACACAGAATAAGCGCTTTATATATAGTAAATGATATACCTATATACCTATAAGCCTTTCTACCTACATACTTTATTACCTACATATACCCATATGTCTATATATGTATATATCTATATACCTACATACCTTTATACCTATATACCCTTATACCTATATACCTATATTTCCCTATAAATATGTATACATACCTATATATCTACATACCTATATACCTATATACCTATGCCTAAATACCTATATACCTTTGAAATTTATATTGATTTTAATGCCCCGTCTAGAAATTTGGGTGATATCATTTTTTTTCAAGATTTGAAGCTATCGAAAATTGCGCTTACAGTAATAGTAGAGCTATGCCCCGAATCCATGACAGTCATAGGTAACTGTGTAGCATCTAACATTTGCAACGATGTCAGACGCTTCGGATTCGTCACAATAACCGATCCATGTACCCTTTGGAATGTGTTCAGTGGAAAGAATGAGTATTCATCGGGTAATTCGAATAAATCCTCGAATTTTTCAATTTTCTGATTCGCCGGAAGGCTTGGGATCTTCGCGAGCTGATGTACGTCAACTGTGTCGAATTCGACGATATTCATGTCGACTAGGTATTGATCGGAGAAGAATGGGGCAACTATTCGTTCCATATAACTGTTGACGAGCTCACTGCGAGCTTTTACAGTCATTAGACCACTTTTTCGAGCTTTTGCGAATCGCCATACTATCCTGGAAAAATTGGGGGGTAAATTTTAGTTTTTTAGGTAAAAATTGGGAAATTTTGTGAAAAAAACAAAGTTTTTCACAAAATTTCGTGTTTTCCTCATTTTTCTCCTTTCAAATTTGGTAAAAATTATCGAAAAACACAAAAAAATCATTTTGAAACGCTAAAACTCAATATTTTTCTCAAAAATTTGAAATTCCCACTATGGGGTACGGTAGCAGTCATTTTCAGCTGTGTCCGTTCATTTTTTTCGATTTTTTAAAGAGGTTTTTGCTCAAAAAAAAATGGAAAAACGATGTTTTTTCTCAGTTTTAACCGATTTTCAGCCGAATTTTTGACTTTAAAATTTTTTTTAATTTGAAATTCCCACTATGGGGTACGGTAGCAGTCGTTTTCAGCTGTGTTTGTTAATTTTTTTCTTAGTTTTTGAATTTTTAAAGTCAAATTTAATATTTTTTGGCTTGAAAAACATGAAAAATCTTAATTTTTAACGGAAAATTAGTATAAGAAACTTTTTTTAAATATAAAAAAAATTGGAATTTCCAATTTTTTCATGTTTTCAAGTCAAAAATTCAACAATTTCGGCAGAAAATCCAGAATATTAATTTAAAATTTTTAAAGAAATCGCTAAAAAAATTATGGGCACAGTTGAAACTGACTGCTACCGTACTCCACGAGGGGCATTTCAAATTTTTTAGAAGAAAAGTTAATTTTTTACGTTTCTAGACCAATTTTTTGTGTTTTTCGTGAATTTTTTCAGACTTTAAAGGAGAAAAATGAGGAGAACGCGGGTTTCTATCAATTTTAAGTTAAATTTTTTTTTTGTTTTAAAAACTCGATTTTTAATGGTTCCAATTGAATTTTTTGGGAAAAATCGAATTTTTAGCTGAAAAACCTGGATTTTTACGTATTTCTCCAGTAAATTCAGAAATCCATCAATAAACAACATACCTGACTCCAGAAACCCGATGCCTGGCGCTAATAACGAAATTCGCGCGCCCTTCGCCGCGAAAGCAGAATGATCGATAGTCACGGGGCTCAATGAGCACCTAAAAATAATTTTTAATTAATTTAAACCTTTTTTTAAAAGAAAAAACACAAAAACTCACAGTTGCAGGAGGATTAATCTGCATTTTCGGGTGGTTTTGGTGAGTTTTCAGTGAAAAATTGCAGTTTTTAGCGGGAAATTTTTAATCGTAGAGCATCTGAAAGAGGAAAAAAGGGATACATATAGTTGCGATGATTCACTGGGAGGACGGGAAAAAAACAAAAAAAGGAGAAAAAAAAACCAGAAAATCCTCAACATCACTATTACGAAATTATCTATTTGTTTTTTTTTCTGCGCGGAAGCCGTGGAGACGCAGAGAAACTTGGTAATCAGATGACGAGATCAAAATGTTGGCCGAATGCCAAGAAACCTTGTGATTTTTGATACAGGTACACAAAGAACTATCTCTTTTTTCTGGCAGCAAAAGAAAGAAATGACGTGTTTTTTCGCAATTTTTTGGTTGAAAATTGTTTTTTTTATTGAATTTCGTGCTTTGTTTTGATGATAAATCATAGAAAAACGAAAAAAATGATGGAAAATGGGGAAAATTGAAAGAAAAAGGGGGAAAAGGGGAAAAGGGGAAAATGAGAAAATAAAAATAAAAAGAATTATTGAGACTCCGCGATGGGGATTCTGCGGAAACCAACCCCGCGGATTCAGCAGGACAATTTGGAGTATAGCCATTGAAAACCTGATTTTTCATTTTAGATTCGAATATATTTTATCACACATTGTTGATTTTAAATACTAAACTATGTGTATCCCGCCCAAATTAAAAGAAACCCGCTGAAAAACTAGACGAGACCACTTCTCCAAAACTTGAATTCCTTGTGACTCGCAGCAAGTGCGCTCTATCGAGCGGCTTAGCTGCGTGCCAAACCACAGGAAATCGTTCATTTTTCACTTGTTTCCGGTCATTTTCCGCCGTTTTTTCTGTTTTCCTGCTCAATTTAGCCTTGTTCTTTGATTCTTTATCGTGTATTTTACTATCTACACTTGCGGGGGCTTTGATAACGGGGGTTTAGTGGTCGGAAATTTTTTTTTCGAAAATCGTTCGCCGGAAACTCAATTTCAAAATTGTTGGTTTTTAAGTTTAAGGAGTTGTTTAAGTTCAAAATGCAACTAGAAATTGAAAAAAAGCTCCAAAGTAACTAAATAAATATAAAATTTGTCAAATAAATATTTAAAAAAATTAAATTTCTTAAAAAATACATGCATTTTCGCATAAAATCTAGTGTAAAGGAGCTGGAAATGATCAAAAACCGATTAAAAATGACGTTTTATCGATTTTTGCCCAAATCTTCGCAAAAAGCGTGTGTTTTTCTTCAAAATAGCGGAGACTAAAAATGATGATTTGGACTAAAAATGAGCCGGAATTAAGCATTTCTACAGGAAAATCGTTCCAAATCGTGAAAAAATATCTAACTTTCCAATAATTAAGCTTAAAATTCACATTTTTCAGCTAAAACTATCGAAAAAAATACGATTTTAGGACAAAAATGCCGTTCAAAATGCAAATTTTATATGAATTTCCGCTCAAAAATTGAGAAATTTATGATCCATAACACCACGAGCAGCTGCAAAATTTTCCAATTAATTTCCACCAAAAAATGCACTTTTCTAATCAGAAAATATCTATTTTCGAACAAAAACTATGTTTTTGTTATAAAAAGTGTCACGAGGTAGTGGAAGTGATCACATCATATTTATTTGGTTTTCTTTCGACCGAAAAAATGAAAAAAAAATGATGTTGAACTTACAATGAGAGGCATTTTCGGGGGCGAAAAATCTAGAAAAAATTGTTTTTTTAAGCCTGATAATCTGATAATACTTCTAAGCTGCTGTGGATTTAACTATAAATCTGTAGGATAAAGGTTTTCAAAATTCGAAAAGCGTATGATTTTTAATGCTTAATTGTACCATGAAGAAGCACCAATAAATGGGCGGAGTTTGGCAATATATGGGCGGTGCTTTGCGAAGATTTAAATTTTCGAAAACGTCATATATAGAAAATTCGAATGATTTTTAGCTGCATTACTGCAAATTGAACTTAAAAATAGTGACTTTTTTTTCAAAAATTTCACAAAAATCCCGTCCATTTATTAATGTTTTGGTAAAAAATCGAGTTTTCGCCAAACTGCGACGTAAACGCAAAAAACCAATAAAAGGGCGGAGCGTTTTTTTGAAAAATCACTGTGATTTTAATTTCATTGTAATTTCTGATGTTTTCCAACATATTTTCCTGTAAATATATATTACTGGAACAAAATACTATGAGAATGCGTATTGCACAACATATTTGACGCGTAAAATATCTCGTAGCGAAAACTACTGTAACTCTTTAAATGACTACTGTAACGCTGGTGTCGATTTACGGGCTCGATTTTTTGAAATAAATAGAATATTAAAACTAAGCATCCATTTTGAAAATCGAGCCCCGTAAATCGGCATAAGCACTACAGTAGTCATTTTAAGAATTACTGTAGTTTTCGCTACAAGATATTTTGCGCGTCAAATATGTTGTGCAGTACGTATTCTCTGAATTTTGTGCTCCCGTAATAACCCTTCCCAATCGAATCTATCCACAAACACTCTTCTGCCATTCACACACACACACTACTCAGAACATTACAAAATACGTGCAAACTCGGACTGCGCCTTCTCTCTCCGTCTCTTCATTGTCTACACTGTATCGTCTCGTTTCTCTCGACTGCTGCTGCTGGCCAGCCAAAAAAAAGAAAAATAAAATCGAAGAAACCCCGCTATCTCACTTGTTGTGTAGTCTTGATTTCGATTGAAATTTGTTTCGAAAAAACAATGTCGAATTCGATTTTCCATTGTTATCTCTCGTCCTTATCAAACGTTGGCTATTGATCACGATTTTCGAAAGTCATTTGCGTCATTTTTAATTTTTGCCTAGACTCTAGAGTATCGACTTTTCACGATTTTCTTGTCAGTATTCTTGTCGAAAAGTGACTCGAATTTAATGAAAATTTGTCGTGTCGAGACCGGGTGTGTCTCAAAAATCGTAAAATTTCGCCTCTGGCTAATTTAGTATTCATTGGCAAATGTAAGAAAGGTATATAGTTCAGCAAAAATTCCTTTTGTGTTCGACTCGAAATTATCTGAAATTACCGAATTTCATAATGAAAATTCTTGAAAACTTCTCAAAAAAAGTTATGGCGGTACAAAAAATGACCTGAAATTAGTTAAAATTTGAAATTTGACCGTCTTGTCAAGCGGCTGGATGCTAACTTTTTGAAATCATCGTCTAATTATGGGTATATAAGTTAATTATCTTGCGTTTTCAACTCGATTTAGGTATATTTGAGGTCGATTTGTCACCAGATTTGGTTAAATTTGGTAACATCTGGGGGATACATCGAGCTTAAATGTACCAAAATCGAGTTGAAACTGCAACAAGAAATTAACTTGTATACCCAAAATTAGACGGTTATTTCAAAAAAGTTAGCCGCTTGAAAAGTCGGTTAAATTTCAAATTTTAACTAATTTCAGGTAATTTTTTGAGCCGCCATAACTTTTTGGAGGAGTTTTCAAGAAGTTTCATTATGAAATTCGGTGTTTTTAGACTATTTCGAGACTACTTAAACAATAAAAAACGTTCGACTAGACCATCTTTAGATAGTTAAGTTTTTGCTGAACTATATACTTTTCTTACATTTGCCAATCAATACTAAATTAGCTAGAGGCGAAATATTACGATTTTTGAGCCATACCAGGTCTCGAGACGACATTTTTAAAAATTAAATTTGAGCCACTTTTTGAAAAGAATACAGGGCAAGAAAATCGGGAAAATCGATACTCTCGGTTTCACAAAGAATAGCAATTCTTCTATCGTTTTCTCCTCCTTATTCTGAATTTCTATCCAAATTTCCCTCCAACAAAAAAATTCCATAATTCTTGTAGAATCAAGATGACTCGCAAGTTCTTCGTCGGAGGAAACTGGAAGATGAACGGAGACTATGCCTCCGTCGATGGTATCGTCACCTTCCTCAACGCCTCAGCCGACAATTCCTCCGTTGATGTCGTCGTTGCTCCACCAGCTCCATATCTGGCCTACGCTAAATCCAAGCTTAAAGCCGGTGTGCTTGTCGCCGCACAAAACTGCTACAAAGTGCCAAAGGGAGCATTCACCGGGGAAATTTCGCCGGCAATGATCAAGGATCTTGGATTGGAATGGGTGATCCTCGGACACTCGGAACGTCGTCATGTCTTTGGAGAAAGCGATGCTGTTAGTTTAATACATTTTGATTTGATCTTCGAAAAATTCGGGAAAAGATCTTCTCGAGACGCAGACTTTTCCACTGATTTCGCAAGAGTGTGCTGACGTCACATTTTTCTGGCAGAAAAATTCCCGCATTTTTTGTAGATCAAACCGCAATGAGACAGCCTGACACCAAGTGTCAATAAAAAATTCGAGTTTCAGGGAAATTAATCTGAAATTTCTTTTTCAGCTGATCGCTGAGAAGACCGTGCATGCTCTCGAGGCTGGAATTAAGGTCGTTTTCTGCATTGGGGAGAAGCTCGAGGAGCGTGAAGCCGGACACACCAAGGATGTAAGGGAGCAAAATACTGGAAATTATCGATTTTTCGCAAGAAAATTTGAAAATTCAACATTTTCAAACTTTCAGATTTTTTTTCTTAATTTTTTCGGGTAGAAAATCGATTTCTTCTAATATTTCAGTAGAAAAATCAAGTTTTTGAGATTTTTTGAAAATTCCAAAATGGTTTTGTTTCGAATTTGCACGTTTTTCGGGAATTTTTCAAAGTTTCTTCTTAAAAAATCCCTGAATTTTATAGTTTTGAGCTCAATTTTTCCTCAAAAAAAACGCAATATTTCTCTTTCTGCAACGAATATTAGAAATAATCGCTTCGAGACCCGATTTTTATGAATTTTCGTGAATTTTGAACAGAAAACATTTAATTTTATCATTTTCCAAAAAAGCGGAAAATTCCAACAAAAAATGGTCGCCAAAAATAATTCTTTTTTTTTTTGCCAAATTTTCAACAAAAAAATTGGTTCCGGCAATAAAAAAGAAAAAACTCCTGAAATAGTCGTTTCGAGACCCGATTTCTTATGAATTTTCTTGAATTTTGCAGAAAAGTTCAAAAAAAAATCTCCGAAGAAACATTTTTATTTAAAAATCTTCGAAAAATCGATTAAATTCCCTATTCCACGTGGTAAAACAAAAAAAGTTCAAAAATAATCGCTTCGAGACCCGATTTTTTAATGAATTTTCGTGAAATTTATATAAAAATACAAATTTAAATTCCCAAAAACGCGAAAAATTCAAAAAAAAAAAAGAATCCCGAAGAATATAAAATTTTCGAAAAATCGATAAAATTTGAAACAAAAAATTCCTGAAAAATAATACCCAATTCCTTATAAATAAAGATTTTTTTTAATGTTGTAGAAAAATAAATTTCAAAAATCGATCGCTTCGAGACCCAAATTTTCCAATTTCCAGGTAAACTTCCGTCAACTTCAAGCCATCGTCGACAAGGGTGTCAGCTGGGAGAACATTGTGATCGCCTACGAACCAGTTTGGGCCATCGGAACCGGAAAGACTGCTTCTGGAGAACAAGCCCAGGAGGTTCATGAATGGATCCGTGCATTCCTCAAAGAGAAGGTCTCACCAGCTGTCGCCGATGCCACGAGAATCATTTATGGAGGATCTGTGACTGCTGACAATGCGGCTGAGCTTGGAAAGAAGCCGGATATCGATGGATTCTTGGTCGGTGGAGCATCGTTGAAACCCGATTTTGTCAAGATTATCAACGCCAGATCTTAAATTATTATTTATTTCCCCCTATTTCACAGATTTTTCCGGATTTCCACTGATTTTTCACCGATTCCCCTAAATTTTGGTCGTAAAATTGGTTGATTTTCATTGATTCCCCTAATTTTTAGCCGTAAAATTAGCTGATTTTTCCCGGAATTTCAGCTTCAAAATTGTAGAATTTCCCTTAGTTTTCCCCAATTTTCCCCCAGATTTCCTCTAAATTATATTGTAAAATTAGCTGATTTTCATCAATTTTCCCGGAATTTTGACCGAAAAAAATCCAAAATTTGGGTGAATTCGTGAATTTTTTGGCTTGAAATTTGGCTTTTTCCTCTCTACAGTGTAGATATTAGTAGCAGCTTTTTTTTCCAGTATTTTTGATATTCAAAACCTATATATATTTATATAAATAAATTTCTTGCCGACAAATAACAAAAAATCGATATTTTCAAACAATAGTTACTTGTTCTGTGTGAATATTTCAGCCGGCGATTTTCAGATTTTTGCGGAAAATTTTCAGTTTTCAGATGAGTAATCAATATATCAACGAGCCGATTACGACGGGAAAGGTAAAATTATTGATTTTTATCGATTTTTGGTGGAAAAAATTGAATTTTCCAGAAAAAATGACCGAAAATTTCAATTTTTATCGATTTTTGAATAAAAATCGAAAATCCAGTGAAATTTTCGATTTTTCCGATGAAAAATTCGCGTATTTTTGCAATTTTTAAGCTGTAAAACGAAAATTTTGAGTTTTTTTTATCTAAAAATTGGCTAATTTCGAAAAATTTTGGATAATTTATTGAAAAATACGACCAATTTTGCACTTTTTGCGCCAAAACTACGTTTCCTGGTCTCGACACGACAATTTTTGTTTATTGCAAAGAGGTGTGCGCCTTTAAAGAGTACTGTAGTCTTGAACATTTTTTTAATCAAAAAATCTATAAAAATTCGAGACTACAGTAATCTTTAAAGGCGCACATCTTTTTAACAAAAATGTGTCGCTTCGAGACCCTAGGTACCGTAGTTTTGGCGCGAAAATCGCAGAATTCGTCATATTTTTCTCTTTTTTTTAAATTAAATATCCGAATTTTTTGAAATTTGTCAATTTTTAGAGGAAAAATCGAAAAAATATGACGAATTTTGCGCTTTTCGCGCCAAAAATACGGTATCTATGGTCTCGACACGACGACTTTTTGTTAACTGCAAAAAGGTGTGCGCCTTTAAAAAGAGTACTGTAGTCTTGAACATTTTTTTAATCAAAAAATCGATAAAAATTCGAAAATTTTTTATCCAAAAACTACAGTTTACTATGAAAAATTGATGAAAATTCGAATGTACAGTAATCTTTAAAAGCGCACATTTTTAAACAAAAATATGTCGCTTCGAGACCCTATGTACCGTTGTTTTGGCGCGAAAATTGCAGATTTCGTCATATTTTACTCCTTTTTAAAAATTAAATATCCGAATTTTTAAAAAGTTGTCAATTTTTAGATGAAAAATCGCAAAAATATGACAAATTTTGCGATTTTCGAGCCCAAACTACGGTACCTAGGGTCTCGACACGACAAAAAATTTTTGATTGCGAAAAGGTGTGCGCCTTTAAAGAGCTGTAGTTGCAAACTTTAAAATAAAATTACAGTAATCTTTAAAGGCGCACACGTATCTCAATTAGCAATAATAAAAATTCGTGTCGATACCCTAGGTACTGTAGTTTTGGCGCGAAAATCCCAAAATTTTGAAGAAATCGAAACAAATTGAATTTTCAAAAATTAAATAATTTCGAAAAAGCTTTAAAAAAATGTCTTTACCATAATAAAATCAATTAATTATTCAATTTTCTTCAATTTTACTTCATTTTTAACTAAATTTCTTGCAGGTAACCCTTGAAACCACTGCCGGAGACATTGAAATTGAGCTTTGGACGAAGGAAGCTCCACTAGCATGCAGAAATTTCATCCAGCTTTGCATGGAAAATTATTACAAGGGAACTGTATTTCATCGGCTTGTCAAAAGTTAGTAAATGGCGAAAAAAAATTAACGTTAATTTTTTAAATTTTAAAATTAAAAACATTTTTAAAAATCAAAAAAGAAATTTTTTTTTGCAAGTTTTTTTCAAAAATTTCCAAGAATTTTTTTTTGCAGATTTCATTCTCCAGGGTGGAGACCCTACGGCAACCGGAACCGGCGGAGAGAGCATCTATGGAAAACCATTTAAGGTTCAAAATTTGCACTTTTTTTTTGAGAAATCGTTTAAAAAATTGAAAATCCCAATAAAATTCAAATTTTCTTTAAAAAAATTGTCATAAAAAATTTGAAGCTATAATTTTGTATTTTTTCAACGTTTCTTATGAGTAAAAACAGATTTAAGGCCTTCTCATACAAAAATTCCAAAAAAAACCGAAAAATCAATTTTTAGTTTAAAAAAAAGTTAAATTTTTGGGTAAAATAATTAATTTTAAATTAAAAAAAAATCAATTTTTCTTTCAGAAATATTTTTTGTCAATTTTTTAGTTAAAAAAAAACAAATTTTAGAAAATTAATTTCTTGTTGAAAAAATCAATTTTTCAAAAAAAAATCAATTGTTTGGCCAAAAATATTAAATTTTTAGGGGGAAAAAATTAATTTTTTATTTAGAAAAATATGACAAAAAATCAAATTTTTCTGTAAAAAAATCCATTTTACAAAAAATAAACAATTTTGGGTAAAAAAAATCAATTTTTGGCCAAAAAATTAAATTTTGACCAAAAAAAATCAATTTTTGGCCAAAAAATTAAATTTTGACCAAAAAAAATCAATTTTTTGGGTAAAAAATTTAATTTTTTCGGAAACAAAATCAATTTTTCCAAAAAAACATTTATTTCAGTCTAAACAAATCAATTTTTCAAAAAAAATTTTTTTTAGTTTAAAAAAATCAATTTTAGTTTAAAAATCAATTTCTGGTCGCAAAAAAAGCAATTCAAAAAAAATCCAAAAACTTCAGATTTTCACTCAAAATTCCAAAAATTCCAGGATGAAATCCACCAACGTCTAAAATTCAACCGCCGCGGAATTGTTGGAATGGCAAATGCTGGACGAGACGACAACGGTTCCCAATTCTTCTTCACAATCGGTGATCGCGGAGCTCCAGAGCTCGACAAAAAGCACACAATCTTCGGAAAAGTGACCGGACCCACACTTTTCAATATGCTTAAAATCACAGAAGTTGAGACTGAAGGCGATCGACCAGTGACATTTTATAAAATTACTGGAGCACGAATTGATAATAATCCATTTGATGATTTAAAGCCACGGGAAAAGAGGAAAAAAGAGAAAAGTGAGCGGAGAAAAGAGCCGAAAGTTGTGGAGACGAAGAAGACGAATTTGTTGTCATTTGGAGATGAAGTTGAGGAGGATGAGCAAGAATTGGCCGTTTTTAATAAGGTTTAGAGCATTTTAATGAGGATTTTTTGTAAAATTTCCGTGATTTATCACAGAATTTTTCAGTAACAGTTCCGTTAAAAAATTCCATTTTTTTACAAGGACCCACATTTTCCAAAAAAAAAAAAGGAAAATAACATTTGCAATTAAATTTTTTCAGTAATTTGAGATTAAATTTGGACGAAAAATTTTCCGATTTACCCTATTTATGCTCCTTATACCGAATATCAATTCGAAAAAATTTCAAAAAATTTCCCTGATTTTATATTAATTTTTGAAAAACCAAAAATCCATTAAAAATTATGATAAATTGTCAAAAAATGCAATTTTATATTAATTTTTAAAAATCCGAAAATCCATTGGTTTTTTAAAAATTCAAACGACAAATTTTGTCTGATAACCGTGCCGCAGTTGTGTCGATTTACGAGATTAATATTTTTAATTCATTTTTATTTAATATTCATACCAATTTTCCCGATTTTTCGTTGTGTTACATTGAAATTTTAGTTTCCATTATTTATGACTTTGTTGATGAAAACGAATAAAATTACATGAAATATTCGACTTTCTGCTGAAAATATAATATTTCATGTAATTTTAATTGTTTTCATAAATAAAATACCATAAATTAATGGAAATAACAAGAATTTCAATAAACTTCGGGAAAAAAATCGGGAAAATCGGTGTGAAAATTAAATAAAAATGAATTAAAAATATAAATCTCGTAAATCCACACAACTGCGGCACGGTTATCATTCAAAATTTATCGTTTGAATTTAACAAACCAATGGATTTTCGGATTTTAAAAATTAATAAAAAATCAGGGAAATTTTTTTGAATTTTTTCACTTCGAAATTCGGAATCAGGAGTATAAATACGGTCTATTGAAAAATGTTGGAAAAAAAATCCTTTTCCGTAAATTTTCTTGATTTTTTGCACGATTTTTCACATTTTACTGTAGCAGTTTTGTAGAAAAATTAATTATTTTTGGCAATTTATCAGAAATTTCCAAAAAAAAAAACCGATTAAATTTTTTTCGAAATTTTTATTGTAAATTATAGAAAATGAACTGTAATTATTACGGGTAAACACTAAATTCTAAGAATGCGTATTGGGCAACATATTTGACGCGCAAAATATCCCGTAGAGAAAACTACAGTAACCCTTTGAAAGACTACTTTAGCGCTTGTGTCGGAAGTCATTTATTATTCGATAAAATTTTTTAAATAAATTCGTCGAGCTCGTAAATCGACACCAGCGCTACAGTAGTCATTTAAAGAATTACAGTAGTTTTCGCTATGAGATATTTTGCGCGTCAGATATGATGCGCAATACGCATTCTCAGAATTTTGTGCTCCCGAAATATAAAATATTTAACAGCAAATAACTGCGGTGCGAAAAGAATTTATTTTTCAAAAAAAAAATCCCCAATAGCCGAATGATATTTGGATTTCTATCGCAATCAAATTACCTAGTTTCAAAATTTTTTTTCCGGCTAAATTTAGGTTTTCTTAATTTTTTTTCTATAATTCTTTCTAAACAAAAAACTAAAACTATCGATTTTTAGATTAAAAAAAAAGTCCAAAAATGATTAAAATTTTTGCAAAACTTTATACATTTTTAAACTGGCAAATTCGGAATTTCCGAACTTTTTTAAACCAAATGTGTAATAAAAAATACCGAAGCAATCAATTTTGCCCTTCCAGAAAACCGCGAACAAGCCGAAATCCGCCCATGATGCTCATGACAATGACACTGTTGGCCTATCGAAACAAGCTGCAGTGACACGTGATGAAATGAGTAATTATTGTCCAGAAGATGATGATACTGTCAAAGATGAATCGTCAATTTCGTCGATTCGGGAAAAATTGATGAAAAAGAGTCAGAAGAGAAAGGTTCGTTTTTCAGCGAAAAATTCTTTAATAAATCCAAAAAAATCGCTAAAAATGAAAAATTTTCTTCGAAAAATCGCACAAATTTTATTTTAAAAATTTTTCGAACAAATTTCAAAAATCGCGAAATCTTTTTAAAAACTTTTTCGCTTAAAAAGAACACATTTTTATAAAAAATCTCGATTTTCGGTGGAACTTGTAAATTTAGTTACAAATTACAATCTTTAGTCAAAATAATCTTTAGTCAAAAAAAAATAAGATTCCGTGATTATTTTCACTCGGGAATCGCTCGCCCACTATGGGGGAGTCTACGCAAGGACAACGCAAGGACAAGGACAACATTCTAATGGAATGGAAACAATTGCCCGACTGCACCAATTCTAGTTCAAGCGAACAATGATAACTTTTGTATTCTGTATTCCTTCACGTCTCCCAGCGAGCGTAATAAATTATTATTATTATTATTATTATTATTTTTTCCAAAAAAAATAATACAAAAAATTTCAGAAAATTGTTCTTCCGTTAGTAATTTTTAGAAAAAAGTTGTTAATTTTAACATTTTTCAGCTCGAAGAAAAAGCCGGCGGTGAAGATGAAGACTATGAGAAAATGATTGAAGACGAGAGGAATGCAAAGGAGCGGGAGACGATGTAAGCTATTTTTTGGTAGTTTTGAGATTAAAAAAAAAAGAAATTTGTGTAAATTTTCAAAAAATATATATAAAATTCAAAATATTACAAAAAAAAGTATTTTGGTATCTCAAAAAAAAAAATTCAAAACTTTTTAAAATTCTGTTTAATTTTTCGGAAATTTTTTTTCAAAAAAAAAAAACTTTAATGTTTGAATTTTTCAGTGATAAAATGAATTCGGAGCTGAAGGATATGCAAAAGGAGTACATGAAAGCACTTCGGCCAGTGAAGGAGAAGAAGAAGGCTGTAAAAGGTATTAATGGAAAAATTGAAAATCACATAAAAATTATATAGTTTTAATGAGAAAAGTCTCTTCGAAAAATATGAAAATTATTCTTTCCCTAAAATTAAAAAAAAGGCGATTTTAGAATAAATTCTTGAAAAAATGTTTGCAAAAAAGCTATAATTTTGACTTTTTTATTCTGAAAAAAATTGAATTCTTTTTTTTCGAAAATTTGGAGAAAAAAAATCACAAAATTACATTTTTGAAAAATTGGAAAATGGACACAAATTTACGAAAAAATAAAATAAAAAAACAAACAGTTTAAAAAAATACTCAAAATTATTTAAAAGTTTTTTTGGAAACTTGAAAAAAAATCTACAAACAAAAATTTAGATTCAGAAAAATCGAAAAGTACTCGTAAAACTATAATTTTAATTCTAATTTTTACAACAAAGATAGTCTTTTTTTTTCGATTTTTCTGAATCTAAATTTTTGTTTTAAGATTTTTTTCAAGTTTCCAAAAACACTTTTAAATAATTTTGAGTTTTTTTTTTAACGGTTTGTTATTTTTAAATTTTTCGTAAATTTGTGTCCATTTTCCAATTTTTTCAAATCGAAAATGTAATTTTGTGATTTTTTTCTCCAAATTTTTGAACAAAAAATTCAATGTTTTTAGAATAAAAAAAGTCAAAATTATAGCCTTTTTGCTAACATTTTTACAAGAATTTATTCTAAAATCACCAATTTTTTTTATTTTCGGGAATGAATAATTTTCATATTTTTTGAAGAGACTTTTCTCATCTAAAAATTTTTTTTTTAATTTGAAAATACCCGTAAAACTATATATTTATTAAAAATATTTTCATTCCCATATTCAAATGAAAAAAGTCTCAAAACATACAGAAATTACTCGAATTTAGTTTTAAAAAAAAAAGGAATTTTTTCCGAAATTTTTAAAATTCGGTTTTATATTTGAAAAAATGTTTAAAAATTTGAAAAACCACCAAAACCGTCATTATTTCAGACGAAACGCTGTCAGAAGCAATGCAATCATATCATGATCTAAAAATGCGATTCAAGTCGAAAACGAAGGATGTTGTAAAGCAAAAAGATGCTCAAAGAGAAGGACAAACTATGAATATGCTTGAAAGATTCAAAAATCGATTGGGTGCTTCTAATCAGAAGGCTATCTTGTTTGATAAGAAAATTGAGGTAAATTTTGGAGAAAAATTTAGAAAACAATGGAAAAAATTAAAATTTAATAAAAATTGATTTTTTTTAACTTAAAAATCTAAATTCTTTATTTTTGAAACCTAAAAAATCTTGAAAAAAAGAAATTGTAAAAATTGGTTCATTTTAAAAAATAAAGTATTTTGGCATTTCGAAAAAAATTCCAAAATTTGTTCAAAAATCTTTCAGAAAAACTTCAGAAATGCCAAAAAAAAACAAATTTTAATGCGAAAAAATTTCAGAAAAAATTCAATAAAATCAAAAAAATAAAATTTATTATTCTCAAAAACTGAAAATTAATTTTTTTACAAAAAAAAATTCTAAAACGCCAAATTGTAAATTTTTATTGAAATAAATACTCCAAAATTCTCCAAAATTCAAAAAAAAAACTCCAAGTTGTTTTTTTTTTTTCGATAAGTTTAGATTTTTGCCACGTCTGAAATTTCGAGAAAAAAACGAAAAAAAAAAATAAAAACCTACTGAAAATTAGGCAATATTTCAGAAAATCGGATTTTTTTCAGAATATTTTTTTTCAAATCTAAAAAAACTCCAAAACTGATTTTTAAAAAATTCTGAAATGTCAAAAAATCTCAAAAAGTTTATTTCAAATAAAAACAACTTTTTTCAAAAAAAAATCTTTAATTTAAAAAAAATTCCAGATAAAAGAGCCAATTCTCCGAAACGAAGGCGAGGAGGGCGAAGAGAAAAAGTTCGGAACGATGGATTTAGACGCAGAAGATATTCAAGGAACATCATGGATGTCTCATCGATTTAAAGCAGAAGATGTTGTACTTTCTTCAAAAGCAAAAGATGCGAATATGCGTGAAGAAAGTGAAGATTGGTATCATATTACTGATCCACGTAACAAGATGGCCAAACGAAGACGTGGCGAAGAATAATTTATTGATTTGTGATTTATCGATTTTTTGTTGTATTTTTTGTTAAAAATTGCGTTGAAATTTTTAAAAATCGGGAGAAAAATACCTAACAACGGATTTTCCCCGTTTTTTCTTGAAAATCCATTTCAAAATTCCAGAAATTTTTCAGTTGTATTTTTCAAAAAATAAGTGCTTTTAAATTTGAAAAATTAAAAAAAAACCGATTTTTGAAATTTTTGGCCAAAAATTCAATTTTTCTGATTTCAAAATTACATAGATTTCCTTTGAATTCGAGTTATTCCGAGAAAAATTGAAAAAAAATCAATTTTCCTATTTTTTTTTTGAACTTTGGAAAATACTTTGTAACTTTTCTCAATTTAAGGAAAAAATCGCAACTTTTCATTTAAAAAATTAAATTTATTAAAAATTGCGTTAAAATTTCAAAAATTGGGGAAAAACAACCTAATAACAGATTTTTTCCAAAAATTCCAATTTTCTTTTTTGTTTGAAATTAAAGGAAAGGTTTTTTTTTAAACTAAAACCTTTTTCAATTAATTTTTTGAAAATTATTCTTCATAAAATCAAAAAAAAATGATATTGGTTTTTTCTGGAAATTAACCGTTTTTTTTTTCATCCAAAAAGTTTGATAAATCCAGTTTTCTTAAATTTTTACCTAAAAATTCTATTTTCACATTAAAAAAAATCCCAATTTTCCCGATTTTTCTCAATTTTTTGTTGCAATTTTAATATTCATTCAAATGTCAAAACTTCATTATCATTGAATCTCATACATTTAATTTATTTTCTACGCTCTTTTTTCCAACACACACACGTGTCTATTTACACAATGACGCTTTTCTAGAAATGACTGATTTTTTTGATTTCTTTTTTGATTGCTTTTCGCCGATAACGAAATGTCAAATATTGACATCATTTTTTCCAAAAAAAAAATTTTCACAATTTTCAAAGTGATTTTCATTTTTTTTTCCAGTTTTTAACCCCTCGGTAGAAAAAATCGATAACTGCGCAATTGTCCGAGAGGAGTTTACGGCTTTTCTTGTAGTCCTACACAAATTTCAATGAAAAGTTCGAGCTCAGCGTGAGAAGCTGCCCTAAAAATGATATTCGTGATTACTGTATTCCCAATTCTGTGCAAACACCCCCGACTTTACGACAATTTGCAGAATGGCACCAAAATGTTGGTCAAATCTGCCGAGTGACGTCAAACGGGAAGTTCTGGAACATGGGGATTGTCAGCAATGGTAAGAAGCGAAATGTATCAATTTTTCAGGATTTTTCAACAATAAACAAACAATAAATTATTGATTTTTCGAGATTCTTTCGATATTCCACTGTCAAAATGCGATTCTTCAGCGAAAAATCGATATTAAAGCGAACAACTTCAATAGAGCGCATTTGCATTGCGCGAATATTTAAAAACGCGGAAATTTGAATCGCGCTCCACCGCACACCTCAACCGAATCTATAATAAAATATTTCAGGTTCAACGTACGCCTGTGCTCACGCGCCGACATGAATCTCGTAGATTCGCTGAAATTGCGGATTCCATTCTTGAAAATTCAAATTTCTAACACCACATTTTCGATAATAATCGTAGAAAGTCCATCGGCAATTTTACGAATCGATTTACACCAGAAAAGCGGTGGAAATGCCGAATTTTCTGTCGAAATATTCAAAAATTCCGATTTAGAATTGGGAAATTTGATTAAAACCATCGAAAATACAACACTAGACGCCGAAATCTCGAATTTGCTGGAAAAATCGATATTTCACCGAAAGATCGACATTGCCACGTGTCAAATTCAAGCAGATGGCTTGCAAGCGGAGAACCCGGTGTTGGCGATGATTCATGCAAAATTCACGGAAAACGCGCCGAAAAAGTTGATTTTTTCGGGAAAATCGATGGAAGAAAATCGATTTTTGGCGAAATTTTTCGAAAATTTGAATATCGATTTTGTTTTTCGAAGTTGGCGAAAGGATTTATCACGTGAATGGGGAGAAGGTATGAATCATTTGCGGATTAAGATATTCGAAGTGTCGAAATGGACGACACTGTTAGGAGGTGTGTGATTTTTTGAAAAAATCGATAATCGCACGTGGTGTCAGAGTGTCCCATTTCGGTTTGATCTACGTAGATCTACGAAAAATGCGGGAGTTGAGAGACATCATCTCTGATTTCGCATGGTTAAGAGTGTGCTGACGTCACATTTTTGAGCAAAAAATTCCCGCATTTTTGTAGATCAAAAGGTGATGGGACAGCCTGACACCATGTGATAATTGAAGCTGTGCGGTGGGGCGCAATTGCACTTATAATTGAATGATTTCAACATATTCAGACTTCGAGCACTTCACTGCCTATGATGAAATTGAGCCGGTGATGTATATGGCTGTAAGTTTTGTAAACGCGCTCTAACGAAATCTCTCATTAGAGCGCGCTTTCACCGGATTTTTTTCAAAATTTTTCAAGAAAAAAGCCGTTTAAAGTCGAAATTCTCAATAGATCGCGTTTTCATCCTAGTTTTTCCCGCCAAAACTTCACATTTTCCAGAGAATTCTATCGCGTCCGATGAAGCGAAGTCACTGGTTCCCTGGATTCCACGTGCCAGTCGCTGAAAGATTATTCCGCCAGATTTTCCGCCAGGAAATGTTTGAAAAATTCGAGAATCACTCGATTCGTAAAAGTCCGATCAATTTGAAATTGTGGATTTTCGTGAAATTCACAAAATGTGGAATATCGATTTTTGTGGGGGATCCCAAGGATTTTAATGAACGGGATGGGGTTATTTTTCGATAAAAAATCGAATTTTTTAAATTTTAAAAATTTTTTAGCAAAAAAAAACTTAATTTTCGAAATTAGAAATTTTTTAGGGTTCCAAAAATTTTCAATTATTTTCCAGACCTGCGATCTGGAATGGATGTGCCCGAATTGTGCTCCGAAAACTATGGAAAACTGGTTTTTCCGCGAAACTATTGGGAAATTGCATTTTTGATTTTTTTTTTTCTGAATAAAACTTTCTACGAAACAGACAACAACGAGTAACAACAAAAAACAGAATAAATTGAAAAAATTAGCGATATCTCTTAATTTCGGCCTCCCATTGCTTTTTGACGGCCTCGTAGAGACGAAGAGCCACTCGAGCGTCGGTGATCTGAAAAAAAAACGAATTTTTGTGATTTTTTCGAGAGAAAATTTTAATTTTCAGCTGAAAAATCTGGTTTTTTTTCGGTTTTTTGTATCAAAAATTGGAATTTAAAATTTTTCAAAAGTTTCGAAAAAATAATTTTTTGAAATTTTTTAAAAATTTTCAAAAAATAATTTATTCAGATTTTTTGAATTTTTAAAACAAAATTTCAATTTTTGTCAATTTCCCTGAGAACCCCTACCGAATCGTGTTCTCCTCGCTGAATCTCAATTCCCAGTACTTCTTTTGCCAGTTTTTTCAGTGACGGGGTCTGAAAATTTCGAAACTTATGCATTTTTAAGGAATAAAATTCACTTACACCGTGATGATTAGCCATATTCTTGAGAATTGTGCATTTCGCAGTGTCTCGGGTCAGTTTTCGAATGTGATTCAGTTTCAGAACCTGGAAGTTTTTTTGTGTTTCTGAATTTAATTACAAATTTTTTAAATGAAAAATAATTATTTTTTGAAAAAAAAATATTTAAAAAAATAATTTTTTTATTTCGTTTTTCGACATTTGATTTCATATTTTCAAAAAAAAAATTTTTAACTTAAAAAAAAAATAAAATCGCTCTTTTTTTTAAATTCTTCGAATTTTCGCTCAAAATTTTAATTTTTTTATAATTTTCGAATTATTTGTTATTTTTTTAAAAATCATAAAAACATTTACGATTAATACTGAAATTTTACTTTTTTTTCGAAAATTGGGATTTTTTGATTTTTTTAAAAATTTCGTTCAGGCGATTTCAAAAAAAAAAGGAAATTTTTTTTCAATAAAAAAAACTTTGGAATTTTTAAATATTTTTTTTTTTTAATTATTTTTAAAAAATTAAGATTAAAACTGAAGTTTTCAAAAAATAATTTCAGTATTTGGGATTTTTTAATTTTCTCTCAGTTTTCCAAAAAAAGTAAAATTTTAGAACATTTTTTTAAACGAATTTATGGTTTTTTGAATTCCCGCTCAAATAAATTCCGACTTTTTTGCGTTAAAACACCATTTTTCAAATTTTCAGCCATTTTTCCGGAAAAAATTATTTTTAAAAATGTGAATTTATCGGCGTTTTGACGGAAAAAATTATAGTTTTTTAATCGAAAATTTGGGTAAAAACGGAGAAAATTATTTAAAAAAAAATTTTGACAATATTAAAATCTGATTTTCAAATTTTTTTCGAATTTCTCCTCAAAATTCACCCTAAAATCATTATGAACAGCATGTCCAATCACAATTCTTCCATCAATCAACTTTGAAACTTCAGTTTGTGCTCTATCAAATGGAATCGCTTTTATCATATTTTCCGGGCGAATTCCAGACACCGCAGTACGGAAATCCGTGACTTTTTCGGTTGGCTTCACGAATTTGTCGTACACGATCTTGCCGAGCTCATTGACAATCGAAATTCTCGCCAAAATATCCGTTGTTCCACCCATTCCGGCTCCGACGTATTCACAATCGATTGCGATTACTTTTGTCAGCTCTCCTCTGAAAAAAAACGATTTTTAATACATTTTTCGTGGTTTTTCAAGGATTTTCGACTAAAAATCGCCGATTTTTAGCCTTTTTCCACACATTCCGAACCTTTCTGAATCTTCAATAACCACCGGAATATCATGATGAACTCGTTTGACCTCCGAAGCGGCGGCAAGAGCCTCCTGAGCTCTCCGCTTCCGATTCATCTTCTGTTTTTGCTTTTTCGTCTGAACTTTTGTGAATCCGTCGTCACTTCCTTCAGGATTCGCTTCTTTTTCAGCTTTTGCAGCTTTTTCTTTCTCCGCTTTCTCTTCATTGAGCTTCATTTGCAGCACTTTCCACGCCGGCGACAAATCCTTCGGGTCCACTGTTTTTGCAGCGTGTTTTGATGCCATTTAAGCTAAATTTTATCGATTTTATCGGCAAAATAATTAATTCCAATATATTTATTCAATGTTTTTACATGAAAACACCCGAAAAATCACGAAATTCGGTAAAAAAAGAGGAAAAATAAAATAAAATAATAAATTTATTTCAGTGCAATGTAACGTGACGGTGTACACACACCAAATACACCACATCCGACGCGCAACTCAATTCCCACTGGGTACTGTACTTGGCGGATTGCAGCTGTTTCGGCGGCCATTTATACGTGACATTCTGTCGAATCCGACCTGAAAATTGTCGAAAAATTAATTGGAATTGAAAATGCTAGGCCACCAACCTTCATCTCGTCAGTTACACAGGCCAACAGGAGCCTCCAGGCTTTTACAGTCTCGTGATTAAATTTTACGACATCTTGCGAGCCGATCACGAAAACCGAAATCTCTCCAAATTGCTCAATCATCGCTCCAGTGAACCCACTTTCAGCCATCTGAAAATTAGGCCATCAATAAGGTTTTTCTAGGCCACCAGTGATTTTTCTAGGTCATCAATGTGTCTTCTAAGCCACCAATGGTTTTTCTAGGCCATCAATTATTTTTCTAAACCTCCAATGATCTTTCTAGGCCATCAATGTTTTTCTAGGCCATCAGTGTTTTTTCTAGGCCATCAATGATTTCTCAAGGCCATCAATTTTTCTAGGCCATCAGTGGCTTTCTAGATCATCAATGATTTTTCTAGGCCATCAGTGTTTTTTCTAGGCCATCAATGATTTTTCTAGGCCAACAATGATTTTCTAGGTCATCAATATTTTTTCTAGGCCATTTATAGTTTTTTCTAGGGCAAGAATATTTTGTATAGGCCATCAATGATTTTTCTAGGTCATCAGTGTTTTTTCTAGGCTATCAATGTTTTTTCTAGGCCATCGGTGATTTTTCTAGGCCACCAGTGGTTTTTCTAGGCCATAAGTATCATTTTTGCTCACCTGAGCATGTTTCTCTCCATAATGCCGTATCATCGTCAACTGCTCGTTAATATTTTCCAAATTTTCAATAAGTCTCTCGAATATTCCAACCATACATTTACAGTGGTCATATTCCGTCTTTACAAGGGGCGGAGTCTGGCGTTCGCGGCTCAGTGAGTTCACGAATGCGGTAGTGAGAAATATCGATCTGGAAATTACGATTTTTGATCTCTGCTATACAAGTGCGCTCCATTGTGAAAATTTTAAATTAAAAACAAATGTTTTTATAAACCACGTGGCTCACCTCATATCTGGGCACTTTGTCTCGAGGCGTCTGAAAATTTTCTCCATGAGTTTGAGGAATGTGCCGCCCGAATTCATCGCATTGAAACTTTGCTGAAAATTTAAAAATTGCGTGGTTTTTCTAGGCCATCTATGTTATTTCTAAACCATGAATGTTGTTTCTAGGCCATCAATGTTTTTTCTAAGCCATGAATATTTTTTCTGGGCCTTCGTAGTTTTTTTAGGTCATCAATATTTTTTCTAGGCCATCAATATTTTTTTCTAGGCCATCAATGTTTTTTAGGTCGTCAAAGCTTTTTTATGCCATAAATATTTTTTCTAGGCCATAAATTTGTTTTCTATGCCATCCGTGGTTTTCTAGGCAATCAATTTGTTTTCTAACTTCTTAGGCCACTCGTCTTATTTTTTCGGCCAAAAAAGTAAAACTAACCCTCAACAATTTTTTCTGTTTCACAGAAAGGTTCAACTTGGCACATCTGCTTATTTGCGGTGTCACATTGGTGTCGGACAGGGACAATTGCCGGGACAGGGGTTCTCTGAAATTTTAGGAATTTTCTTTTTGAAATTAAAAAATTCTGAAAAATTGTTTTTTTTTAATTCGAAAAAACTTTTTTTTGGGAAAAATTCGGAGAAATCTAAATAATTTAAATTGTATTCTTCCATTTTTTTTTCCCGAGATATTTAAACTTACAATGGTCGAAATTTCATGTGCCGGAAGGAATTATTATTGAACATTTAGTCTTAGAAGCCTAGGGAGCACATAGACGAAAAAAAAATGACGCGGGGGGTGTTGGGAATTGAAAATTGAAAATGGCTAAGAAGTGGGTACTTGACAATGATCGTTTAAAATTGTCTTTTTCTCTTGTTTTTGTTGAGTAAAGAATTTTAATATATTTATATCCCAGGTCATGTGTGTAGTGATTTTTGAAAAATTTTGCCCATTTTTAAATGCTTATAACTTCCAAATGGTAAATGATAGAAAAAAGTGGTCAACTGGGAAAATGTAGAAAATTATATTTCAAATATTTTATTAGTTGAAAACTTTTTGACTGTAGCTATAGTTTTTGAGAAAATGCAAAATGCAGTTTCAAAAATTAATGCTCAATTTATATTTTTGAAACATCAGCAAATATAACTCCGCAATCACTAAAGCTACAAAAAAGTTGTAAACTAACAAAATATAGAAAATTAAAGTTTAAACATTTTGCCAGTTGAAAGTTTTATAATATCTACAAAACCCGCAAAGTTATCATAGTTTTCCTTACCGAAAGTGTGCAATTTTTCCGAGAAGTGTCAACATTTTTTTTCTATTCTGCAACAGGGAAAATAAAGTATAACAGGTTTAGAAATAAATAAAAAAACGGCTTTACGGAAGTTTATAGGTAAAATAATCATAAAAAGCTTCTGGGATATATAGGTCAAGTTGCTCATATAGGACAATAGGGATTAAATTGGAATGACATAGAAACTTAGAAGTTACCCACGTCAATAGGTATTATCAGTTCCCGTAAAATATGTAAATAACGAAAAAACATTGAAAATTTGTATTAATAATTTTTAATTCTACGCATCTTTTGTGAGCGTGGTATTAAAAAAATAAAGCAGAATTTTTAAAATGTTTTTTGGAATTTTTTTTCAAAACTAAAAATTTTTAAATCTAAACTCCAAGCAGGGGTGGGCGGCAATTGCAGACAAATTCGGCAAATTGGTAAAATTTCCGGTTTACCGATCTGCCGGAAATTTTCAATTCCGCCAATTTGCCGATTTGCCGGAAAAAATCGTTTGCCGCCCACCCCTGACTCCAAGTTTCCTTTTTTTTTCAAGAAAACCTTTTTCGAAATTGTCTGAAATTTTGAGAAATTCAAAAAAATGTTTAAAAACTAAAAAACAATTTTTTAAAATTATTTTTTTAGAATTTTTTTCTGAATTTTTTTCCAGACTACTTAACATATTTTATTTGAAAAAATATCATTTTTGAGATTTTTTGAAATTTCAGAGATTTTTAGGTTTGAAAAAAAAATACTGAAAACAAAAATTGATTTAAAAAATCAGATTTTCTGAAATTTTCCCATATTCCATTTTTTCCCATTTTTTCCCATTTTTCCCATTTTTTCCCATTTCCCATTTTTTTAAATTTTAAACAATTTTGAAACAATTTCAAATTTTTCGGAACAAAAAATCTTTAAAAGTTAAAAAAAAAGTTTTAGAATTGTTTCAATAACTGAATGATAATTTCAAATTTTCAGTACTTTTTTTTATTTCGGAATAATTTTCACAAGTTTTCAAAAAAAAAGTCCAAATTCCAGACAATTTTTTTTTTCAAAAGTTCAATACTATTTTTGAACTTTGCAAAATTCTGGAGGCGGTAGGTGGTAGGCAAGAACGCCTGCCTACCATACCAAATTTTCTAAAGCTACAAGAGACTGAAACATTCCATTTTCATGAAAAAAGAGAGGAAAAATGACGAGAAGCTCATTTTTCTTGCCAAGATGCTCATTGGAGCATAATTTAATTCTGTTACATGCACGCACAATGAGTACGAACTTCAGTCCTCATGGCTCAAGAATATTGAAAAATGAACTCAAGACGAGCGAAAAAAAACTTTTTTTGTGTTTAGAAAATTTGTAGCTAGTCACGCATATAATGTAGCTTGAAGGGAAGAGTCATCGAATTAATGAATATTTTTTTAGCAAAAAATGGATAGGCTCAAAATAAATTTGAAGCATTTTTGATCCGATTAAAATATCAATTTTTTGAGGAGTATCTTTAAAGAAATCATTTAGAATTATTTTTAAACTTAATGGGAAATTAATTTTTTTATTAAATTTTTTTATTTTTATTTTCAAACATTTCTCCGATTTTCAAAAAAAAAAACGAATTGAAAACTGAAATTTTCAGTATTTTCTAGGAATATTTTTATTACAAAATAGATATTTTAATTTTTGAGTTTTCGAAAACTAAAAAAAAAGGTTTTGAAAAATATCCAAATTTTAAAATCGTTGTTTTTGAAAAAATATATTTTCAACAAAAAATTTTTAATTTTTTAAATTCGAAATGCATTTTTTTGGATTTTTTTGGGAAGAAATATAAAAATTTTAGCAAAAATCTAAAAATTGAATTTCTTGAAAAAATTTTTAAAAAAATTTCATTGAAAAAAAAAATGATTCGATTAGAACATCTCCATTTCTTAAATACTCTCTTATAAAGGTGTCGTTCAAAATTCAAACATCTAAAAATTATTTTTTCCAGAGGTTTCTAATCCATTCACACTTTGATGTTATATGTCTATAACCTTAAAAATTTTTGAATTTTGAATTGAAATTTATGGCTTCTTGTATACTAGGAAATAGAAATTTTGATTTTTTTATTGAGAGTTTAAAATTATTTATCTATCTGGAATTATATTAAATAAAATATACATTTTTTAAATTTTTTTATTAAAAAAAAAAACATATTTAAAATTTTGGCGCGAAATTAAAATAGTTAAAAATAAATGTTCGATCTTTAAAAGTTTTTTTTTAAGTTTAAATTTATGAAGCGAAATTTTAAAAAAAAGTAATTTTTTTAAATAATGAAAAGTAAATTTAATTTTTTGAAATATTTTCTCACACAAATAAGTTTTTTAGAAACCAAAAGCCAACTATAAAATATGAAATTAAATGAATCATAAAGCTTCTTCTTTCTTCTTCTTCTGCTTCTGACAATCAAACAGAGAAAAAAAGAGAAAAAAGTTGGGTACGACGAAAAAAATAATGATAGGGAGATTAGAGATTTGTTGGGAAAAAGTTGTAACTCGCTTTTTCAAAAAAAAAAATAAACTGAAGACAAAAGACGTATGTCAATTTGTCATTTCTGTTCAATAGGAAATTTTATTTCTGTGACGTCTTCTTCATGTCAGGCGGGTTTTTTTTCAGACCAATATAAATTTTAGAAATTTTTTTCGAATTTTTAGAGTGACTAATACATTTCAAATTGCTTCTTTTTATAAAAATAACTTTGGCAGGAATTTCGAATTTAAACTTTATGGAAATGTAATTGTCTCAAAAGCTTTGGCCCGGAATTCAAAATTTATATTTTCTGAAAATTTTGGCGAAAACCACCATCCTTACAAATTTTTAAAATTTGAACTCACAATAGCTTGTAAAATTTTCAAGAAATGATTTTTTTTAGTTTCTGAAAATTATAATATCAAGAGAGTCTATCTATAATTGCTTTATCAAATACTAATACTATTACTAAAATTACTAAAAGAATTACTAAAATAACTATTAATAAGTTTGAATTTTAAAAAAATTCCAAAACATTTTTGGCGAAGATAAAAATTTTAATTTTTGGATACATTGACCCGAAACTTCAAAAAAAATCGTCGTTTTTGAGAATATTATGATTTATCTGAATATATTATAAGGTTAAAAAAGATCGAAAAAATTAAAAATTAAAGATAATTTTTAAAAAATTCCAAAATGTTCATTTTATTCCGATCGAATGTAGTTTTCTTTTAAAGTACTTTTAAGAAAATAAAAAAGCCAAATAAAAACTATCCAACTCCTCCAAAAAAGATGATCAAATTGAGCTCAATCAAGCGGAGCAATGAGGAAGAAGAAGAAGCTCCACCCGTTCCTACTTCAAAATATGTTTTTTACCCTATTTTTATGGTATCTATAGATATATTTCATCATCTTCTTTAAAATTTAATATTTTTCGGAAGACAAGTCTGGTGGAATTTATGTGGGAAAAATTGAAGATTCTTGAAAATTAAAAAATATGATTTCAGATTTAGAAAATAATAGCAGATAAAACTTAGGGCTACTAAACACGCCCACGCAGATTGTTAAGCTCCACCAATTTAATGGTCATGGGATGGGATACCGATTTTTCTGTTATACGGCAGTTTGGAATTACAGAGGAATTACAGAGAATAATATTTTCTAAGTTTATTTTGGGGGATATAAAAATAAATAAAAATAGAGAAAATTCGGCCACCGATTTTTTTTTATTTCTCAAATTAGTTTAACGTAACACATGTGATTTAATGATCCTTTCACCAGATGTTATGGAAAATTGAAAGAAAAATTATGCCAAGCTTCTGCATAAAATAGACGGAAAAAATTTCGATGACCGAGTCTTTTTCTCGGCCACCTAAATATAAATGGCAAATAATGTTGAAAATTTGGAAATTTTCAAAGAAAGTTCATCAAAACTGAATCACGAAAGGATAAAAAAGAGTCATATAATACCGGATACTACATTTATTTACGCACTTCCGGTATAGTTTTGACATTTTCATTTTTGATTTATTTTTTTCGGAAACGAAAATATTGCAGACGTCTAGAAATTATACATTCGGTATATTTAATTATTCGTGGCCCGCGAAGACTATTTTTAAAAAAAGCTTTAAAAAAAAACTAGGCCAGCGTTTTTCTAAGCCACATAATTTTTTTTTTCAATTTATTGTTTAGATAAGTTATTTTATAACTTTATGGGGTTATTCAAGTAATGTAGCAAAATGTATTAAAATACATTTGTGACGGCACAAATGTATTTAAATACATGTTTTTATATACTTGAATAAGGTTGTGACGTAATTTTTCTACACTTTTTAATTTTCCGACACTACTTGAATAACCCCATTAGGTAACTAGTTTTTTAAACTTTCAGTTTAGATAACTTATAATTTCCATAAAAAATTTTTTCAGAAACATGTTATATTTTTCAATGCCGTAGACTAATATTTCACATAGTTCCTAAAAACGTTGTTTTCATCTGAAAATTTTTGAACTTTTTCCCTAAAAGCAACACACTTTTCCAAGTTGTTATGAAAACAAATTATATTTTTGAGGAGGCATTTTTCTGAATGCAACATGAAAAATACGTACGTATAGGAGGGCGACAACACGCGCTAATCGGCAAACTGCCGGTTTGTCAAATTTGCCAGAAACTTCAAAAACGGCAATTTTGTGTTTGCCGCATACCCCTGATTTCGACCACTGTTAGTTTGAGCAAAAGTTTCACGTGGTGGTGTCAGAGTGTCTCATTTCGGCTTGATCTACGTAGATCTACAAAAAATGGGGTAGTCTAGAGTTTTTTTTTAAATTTCGTATGGTTAAGAACGTGCTGACGTAACTTTTTTTTGGGCAAACAATTCCCGCATTTTTTGTAGATCAAACCGTAATGGGACGGCCTGACACCACGTGAAGTTTGTAAAATCATCCAACAACTCTTTAAGAAAATTTTCAGACTCACGTTGGCACATCCAATGCGTTTGACTTTTGAACCGACGGTCTTCGGGTACACTCATCACTTTTCCAGATTCTATTGAGCATTTGGAGCACTGACTCGCGGCGTCTGAAATTAACAAAAAATATCTACAAAGAATAAGAAAAGAAAATTAAAGATTCAACGAATAGTTCATTTGAAAGTTGTTCCGGGATTCCCCCTTGGGAAGGTGGTGGGAAAAATTAGTTTTTGTCACGGAATTTCGTGCATTTTTGATTTTTTTTTGAATACTGTAAAAGTGAAAAAAAATGTGCAAAAAATAGGGAAATCAATTTTAAAACAATTTTTAAAAAATGTTTTGAATTTTTATAAAATTTTAAATATTGCGCAGACCCAAATATTTTTGAAAAAATTTAATACTTGAATTTTGCGCCAAAAATGTTAAGCTTAATTTTTAAAATTAGGCTTAAAATTGATTAAAATTTTGAAGAAAATAAAATTTGAATTTTCAGGCAAAAATTCAATTTTAAAATTTGAACTACGTACCAAGAGTTTCATAAACAATTTTATAAATTTCATAGTTTTATAATTGAAAATTCTGATTTTTTTCAAAAAAAAAATATTGAAAATTGTTTTTTGGAAAGTGGAAGTCTTAAAAAGTATCGAAATCTGAATTTTATACCGAAATAAATATTTTTAATACTAAATTTTCTGTCAAATTTTTAAAGTTTTCTAGAATTAAATTTCAGAAGTTTATAAAACTTCAAATAATCTAATATGCAATATAATCTAGGTAAGAATTTATATATACCAACAGTTGATCAAAAGCTAAAATAATGATAATAATAACAATGTCTAGATGACCAGAAAACCATCCCAGAAGGATATCCGGTTCTGGAAATCCGTTTTTTTTTCAATTTCCTATATTTCCTGTAATTGACCTAGTACTAATAGGAAAATATCTAAAAACAATGGAAGTAGTATAGGAATGCTGTTTGAATTTACGAAAAACTGTGAAGTTTCAGGAAGAATCGATATTTTCAGTTGAAGTCTAGGTAAATTGGAAAATTTTTTGGGCGTTTGTAATTATAAAATTAAAGGAGTTCAATTTTTTGCCAACTTTATTTTAAATTAAAATTTTTTTATGTTTCAAAGCTTTTTTTGTTGCTTTATTTTTAAGATATTTGAGTATAAATTAATGTAGTATATGAAATTAAAATTTCAAATAACATAAAAAGTAAAGTTCAATACCAGAAATGGATTAAATATTTTCAAAATTGTACACATCAAATAGGTGATCTAGCTCACTGAAGCTTAATCTATGCTATTAGTGAAAGAGAATTAAATTTGATTCAATGAATGTCAATTTGAATTGAGTCTGAATCTTTGGAATTGCTAGGGATTTAGTCTTATTGTTTATGAAATTTTAACGATTTTTGAAAAATATTTGCTATTAAATTCAGTTTAGAACAATTTTAACGACTCATAACTTTTCAAATTGTTTTAAGAAAACACTTATTTACAGTCAAAAAGCGGTCATAATTTTGAGCAATAGTTTTTTTCCCCGAAAAATTGTCCTTTGCAAAATTGTGACTTTGCCATGTTTAATTTATAAAAACAATCACGTTGTCTGTCGGAAGACACTTTTCGTGATTTTTGAAGTTTTTTTCTTTTGAATTGGTGTCTAGGAGATCATCACAGGACGCCTACGTAAGAAAATGAACTCTTTAAAAAATATTGGTCCATAAAATCGTATTCAAAAATTTTCAAGATTTTTTTCGTTGGTTCTAAAATTAAAATTGTTTTATTTTGGCATTTGCAGAGTTTTAGATTTTTAGGGTGTTTTTAGAAAAAAAATATTGGTTAAGAAAAAACGATTTACGGATTTTTTTTCGAGCATGAAAGCATTTAAAAATTTTTTAGGTCGTTTTTTAGGGGAAAAAAATGGTATTTCACATTGAAAAAATTATAATTACATTATAAAGTTAAAAAAAAAAGATTTTATGAGTTTTTTCTACCATAAAAGTATTTTTCAAAATTCTAAAAGTTATGTTTTTTTTTAGTTCAAAAAATCAAAATTATCAGATACTCGGGAGTTTAGTTGTCCTAGTAGTCAAATGATGAAAAAGCTGATTTTCAGATTATCCTTCTACTTTTAATATAACAGATCTTATACTTTTTAGGTACTTTAAATGTTTTGTGAAAATTGATACATCAAAAAATTCATCACAATCCAAAACATTTTGTATTTTAAAAATGTTGTGCAACATTTTGATAATTTAAAAAAAATTCCTAACTTACATATTTGAGGCAGATAAAATATTACAAGTTTCATACCGTTTTCTCTTGGAATTTTCAACATAAAATCCTTTTTTGGTGAAAAAAATGTTGAGAAAAATTTAATTTTTTGGCCTAGAAAATTTATTTAAAATAAATTTTTTTAAATTTATTTAAAAAAATTATTAAAAATTATTTTAAAACCGCTCACCTCAATTGTCCATCGGGACCCACAACTACGGCTCCACCCCCATTAGCTCCGCCCCGTCTTGGTGATGAGGATGCACTTCTGGTGAAACGGTCGGATGGAGGAACCATTGAATTTGGGTAAAGTTGCTGAAATTTTGGAAATTACATATATATTTTTTTAGAGAGAAATGATTACGGTATTCCTCGAAAAACTGGAACTGAAAATTTATGGCAGAATTTTTTTCAAAGTTTTGGAGCATTTTTCCAATTTTAAAAATAATTTAATTCCTTATTGAGTTTTATATCATTTGTTTATTTTTGATAAAATAAATTTTGAATAGCTAATTTATTTGTAAGATACAATTTTGTGAACACTATTTCATTGGTGTGTCTTGAAACTAAATTATTCAATAAAAATTTTTAATCTCAATTTTCCAAAATAAAACTTTATTAAAAAATTGAAAATTGAAAAAAAAATCAGGACTAAAAATTTGCAAAAAGAGTAATTTTTGAATTATTTTCAATGCTCAAAAATTAATAAAAAATTTAATTTTACTTTTTGAAATATATTTTTGACAATTTTTTTTTCAATCATCAAAATTTAAAGCATCATGTTTTATTTTGGAAGTTTTATGCAATTTTGTGGAAAAAAAAACTTTTTTTCTCAAAATGTAACATATTCTACCTGCTGCTGTTGTGGTGGAATTTGTTGATGTACTGTTAAACATTCTGCATTTGTCAAGGACATTTTGTGCACGTTAACCTGAAAAAACTCAACATTATCCAGAAGTTTCTTGTCTGCAAATTTGAAATTTAACTAGATACTGTTTAAAAAAATTTCCACGGGTCATTAAAATTTATTAACGTATATCAAGTGAAAAATTTGGAGACGGAAGTTGAGGAAAATTGAAAATTTGATTTCAAAAAAAAATAGAAAAATTGACAGATTATATTAAAATATATATACGTCTGTCAATCTTTTCAAAGGAAAAAGTGGGATTGATGACGGATTTGTATGCCTTTTTGTTTGATTTAAAGTGATGTTTTGAATTTATTTTCGGATTTTTCAAAAAAAAAATTGAACTTATTTTTTTCACTGGAAATTTTCAGAAAAAAAGGAAAAAAAATAGTTTAAAAAATTTCTTTGCCAAATAAATTTGTTCGGAAATTATAGAAACTACCAAAAATTCTGTAAAATCGGGAGTTGGTATTTTTCCAAAAAAAAAATTAGAAAAAATTAAAAATTAAAAATTTTCAATAATGTTGAAAATTGCTGGAAAAATTGAAATTAAAAAAAACAAAAATTGTGTAAATATTCTACAACAGTTTTTTTTTCAAAAATAAAATATACCAAAAATTTCAAGCAGAACAGCATTTTATGAACTCTAAAAAATTGTCAGTTTTTCCAAGAAAAAAAACAAGTAACAAACCGTGGGAATTGAGATTTTCTTGATTGGGAACTGTGCCACGTGGCTGGCTCGTGGAGAATGTTTCACGTAAAGTGTTGCAGGGCGTTGACGACGAATTAGTGGAGAACACGGTGGAGAATGTTCCGGTGGGCTCCGGGTGCTGGAATTGGAGAGGAAAATTGGGTTTTATGGTTTTGGAAGTGTGGAAAAAAATTTAGAAATATTTTTGCAGAATTTCTAAACAGGTATATGTTAGGTATGTTAGGAATTCTGAAATTTTTAACATCATATATTTATGCAATTATATTTTTAGTCGATATACTAAAAATGAAAAATATATTTAAAAAGTGTGCAAAAAGTGTTGTCAATAGACGTTAGTTTTTGAAGTTTGCCAACTAAACTTTAGAAAAATTTTCAAAAACAAGAACAACTAAAATGTTTTCTAATTTTCTTTTTTAATAAATTTCAACAAAAAATTAAAATTAGATTTTTACACATTTTTTACAAAATTTTAAAACCAATGTTTTAACAATAATAACAGAATGCAATCGTTTTTTTTAAATTTAGTTTTTTTTTCAGAAATTTAAGTTTCAGTTTCGAACCCTTTGAACCACCAGCACCTCCTCCTACCTCCCCATTTAAAACACACATTTTTGATGTCTTGAAACATGAGAACTTCTGTATTTGGGGGTCCCCCAACAACTGCTCCGGCAGCTGGCGAGAAGAGAGAAGAAGTGACAACTAACTATGTTTTTTTTTTCTGGACGAGAGCATCCTTCTGGGTAATTGACTACATTGAGAGAGAGACCACTAGTGCAACAAGATTTTTTTTTGTTGAAAAACTTTTTCGTCGAAAACTCGGAAATTGAACTTCGGAATGTGGCCTAACTTTTTCCGGTGGCATAACTTTTGCAGATTGCCTAACATTCACAGGAAGCCTAACTTTTATAGGTGGCCTAACTTTTACAGAGATCCTAACTTTTACAGACGGCCTAACTTTTACAGAAAGTCTAACTTTTGCAGATGACCTAACTTTTACAGATGGCCTAACTTTTACAGATGGTCTAACTTTTACAGATGGCCTAACGTTTACAGGTAGCCTAACTGTTACAGGTGGCCTAACTTTTCCAAATGGCCTAACTTTTACAGGTGGCCTAACATTCACAGGAAGCCTAACTTTAATAGTTTGCCTAACTTTTACAGGTAGCCTAACTATTCCAAATGAACGATTTTTCCAAATGGCCTAACTTTTCCAAATTACCTAATTTTTTCAAGTGGCCTAATTTTTACAGATGGCTGAACTTTTCCAAATGGTCTAACTTTTTTTCAAGTGGCCGAACGTTGCTGGAATTCAAAAATCAAAGAAAGTAGTCTAAATATTTCATTTTCAATATGAAAACCAAGGCCACAAGTTGCAAAACAATGGCCTAACTTTCACAACAAATGGCCTAACTATTAATAGCTAGGCCACAACTTTTTTAATATTATGTTTAAAAATTATGACTCATTAGTTTCCAAAATGCCCTTTTCAAAAATTTATGTCACCCACAGAAAAATGTGTCATTTTCAGGGGTAACTTTTTATTTTTTGAAACATTTATTTTTGCTCGAATTTGAGAACTTGAAAAGCTGAAAAATATTTTTTAAAAAACTCATTTTTGCAAGTAAGAGAAATATGACTTCATCGGAAAAAGGCTCACAAAAAGAAATTCCTTGTTACCGCGAGAAATGAGACTAATTTGTAGTTTGTGATGCTCCAACAAAAAATGCACAATTTGACAGGAAATGTGCAGAATTTCACATAAAACGATACATGGCCTAACTTTTGCAAGCTAGGCCATACACTACGATGTGATGGCCCAACTTTTGCAAGTTAGGCCATGAAATACGATGTGATGGCCTAACTTTTGCAAGCTAGGCCATTAGTGTAAAAAATGCGACTTAACTCTTGCAAAAAGAAAAATAAATGAGGAAATGTACTTTTCCAATGAAAAAAAAAGAAAGGAAAAGATTTTATAGTCAGAATGTGAGAGAGGGAAAAGTTCTGAGAAAATCGGAATATTGAGCCGGAAATTGACACCTACATTTGCTCTTTTTTTGCCAAAGAGTTTTAGAGAAAAAACAAGGATCAAACTTTTTAATTGTTAGCCTGACCTAGATTTTCAAAAAATTAGGCCACTGCGTCAACCCATGTGGCCTAGTTTTTTGGAGTTTTTCGTTTGAAATATGACATACATACACAGATGCTAATAAAACCTTCATGAAATTATTTATAGGAACTTCTTGGTTATGACCCCCTTCTGCTCCGGCTCCGACTCCGACAAGATGTCTCATTTCTGCTCGAGTCGCCGCCCGTCTTTCCAATTTTCTTCAAAAGTGCAATTAGCTGGTGCTCTATGTCTCATGGCTCTTCCGTCAAAAAGCCAATTTTTTTTGAAACAGCACAAAATTGTACATATTTTTCGGAACAAATGTGACGCAAATTGACAAGTGACATGCGATTGGAGTGATGACCTAGGTTTTTGGAAAGTTAGGCCACTAGAATATAAGTAGTGGCCTAGGTCTCTCTCAAGTGGCCTGGGAAGAGTTAGGCCACTAGAAGAGGAGAAATGACCTAGGTCTCAAAAAAGTTAGGTCATGTGAAAAAAAAGTCAGACCACATAGAAAACAGGTGGTGGCCTAGCTTTCAAAAAAGTTAGGCCACCACATAGAAAACAGCTGGTGGCCTTGGGTTCAAAAAAGTTAGGCCACTTGAAGAAGAATAGTGGCCTAGTCTTCGAAGTTTCATAAAACGTAGGCCATATTCGCGTTATTGATTGCCTAGGTCTTACAACTTTTGAAAAACTTTGGCCATTTGTGAAAAACGGTGGCCTAACTTTTCTAAATTTAAAAAGTTAGGCCCCGGAGCCGTTCGAAAAACAATTTTTCGAAAAAAAAACGTTTTGCACAAGGGGACATAGTAAAACCATTAATGCATTCAAAATGAGCAAGAGCGAACATTAATAACAAAGTTTTGCACATTTTTCAGTTCACTTTCGCTGCAAAAAAATAGCCATGGCCTAACTTTCTCAGTGGATGGCCTAGAATTTTGAATCGCGGTCGAACTTTTTTAGGCCATCACTTTTTCTAGGTCAGATGAAATATCAATGTTCCCGAAAACTTTCGGAAAATCTTGTTGAAAACAAGAAATGGGAGAAGAAGAAGAAATTTATATAAAATTCAGAAATTTCGATGATTTTCTGATGAAGTTTTTTTTGTTTTTTTTTGCTAGTTCCCATCAGACACGAAGACAATGGAATTTTTAATTTGTAGTTCGATGTGGGCAGAGACACCCGATGGCCTAACTTGCGAAAGCTAGGCCACCAGTAAAAACCAACCTTTGAGATCTGCGAAAAAGTCCTTTTTTGTTGTGTGCGACACTCATGGTTTTTTGTATTTGAAGTTCTGAAAAACTGTACAAAGTTTTGCAGAAATTTAGGATGAAATTTGAAGAAGCAGGTTAGAATTTGGATGAAATGAAAATTTTTTTTTTTTAAATTATTTTTTCAAAAAACTATTTTTTTTCAATTTCACGGGGTTCTGGCCTTCCTCATTGAATTTTCGCGCTCCATTGAGAATCTGAATCTCCCGCCGGAAAACGCGTGGGAAAGCCGTGTACTCAACACGGACAAATACATTTAATTTTACAACTAAAATCGAGCCGCGACGGGACACGCAACGCGCCGTAAATCTACCCGAGCCAAAATGGCCTAGTTCGGCAAACTCTTCCATTTAAATTTATGAGGGAAGCCAGACCTCCGTGAGAATACGATTAAAAATATCTTAAATATTAGAAAAACCTTTAAAAAAAGTCTGAAAAGTTTTATTTTTTGAGTCAATTTTGAAACTAATGTAAACTAGAAAAAAAATCGAAAAAAAAACTTTTTTAATTAATTTTTCTTACAAAAAAAGAGTTTTTAAAAAATTCCCTGAATCAAATCTAATCAAAACCTATATATGTCCTAGAAGGTGCAAAAAATTCCAATTTTCCCATGAAAATTGGAAAAATGTGACATAATGGAGTACGGGAAAAAAAGGTAGAAAAGGAAATTGGAAAATAAAAAAAATCTTGAAAAAATGGAAAAAAATCAGCTGCCGGTGGCCTTCCTTCTCCATATATATTTTTCTGTGCCGATCGCCGTGGTGGCTCCCGGAGACAAAATGGGCGGGGCCCCCGAGAGCTGGGAAATTGAGGAGAGCGCTAGAGAAAAAGAGTTTTTGACGTTGTTTTTTAAGAGGGACTTCGGATGGATGGATGAGAACAATGAACAAGTTATGGAGGTGACGAGTCGCCTGGAAAAAAATAATGAATTAATGAGAGAAATTGTGTGTTTTTTTTTCTGATGGAAAATGCATGGCTTCTATTGGAACTTGGAACTTTTTCAGTTCCGTGTTTAATGTTTTTACATTAAAATGGATTAATATTATGCAATTCGACAATTTTTCGATATACTGTACCAGGTCTCGACACGAAATTCTTTGTTAAATAAAAAATGGTGTGCGCCTTGAAAGAGTACTGTAATTTCGATTTTTATTGATTTTTAATTTTTTTTTATTTCAATTTTTTTAATTTTAAAACTATAGTAACTAGAGTACAACAAAAAACACAAAACTTCACGAGAAAAAATATGGAAAATCGATGTAAAAAATACTGCAGCAACGAAAGTTTCAAACTACAGTACCCTTTAAAGGCGCACACCTTTTTGCTTTTTACGAAAATTTGTCGTTTCGAGACCGGGTACCGTAGTCTTGCAGCAAAAATCGCAAAATTTTGCATCTGGTTAATCTGTTAACATCAAAAACTATCAACTAACAAATTATTTATTACAAAAATTGCCAGTTTACAATTTTGTGTTATATTTGCTCCTAAAATACGGTGCCCGGTCTCGAAACGAAATGTTTTTGCTAAATGAAAAAAGGTGTGCGCCTTTAAGGAGTACTGTAATTTCAAATTTTCGTTGCTGCGGAAAAAAATATTTTCACAATTTTCATTGATTTTTTAAAGTTTTTTGATAAAAATGTATTTATTTACCTTTAAAAAACAATAAAAAACAGTGAAAATACATAAATTCTTGAGAAAAACTCCGCAAAAACTAAAGTTTGAAATTACAGTACTCTTTAAAGGCGCACATCTTTACGCAATCTATAAAACTGTGTCGTTTTAAGACCGGGCACCGTTGTTTTGGTCCAGAAATCTCATATTTCCAAATAAAAATGTCAAAAAAATGGTCTCCGAAATCCCTGCAAAAATCATTTCGATTTCTCGATTTTTTGAGTAACCCAACTCCATTGGAGCAATTCCAGAAACAAATTGAGCTCGTGTTTCTAATGGCTCCCACCGCTGAAATTTAAATTTAAATATCAGATTCGTAAGCAGTGACGTCATTTTGCTCTCATTTCCCACGGTAATTAATTATGCAGTTCGGAAAATTCAGGATATTTCTAGAAAATTTGGAGATTAAGGGATTTTAATTTTGAAAAATATTTGTTTTTTCAATTGCTTTCAGTTTTAAAGTGTATTCTTCCTCATTCCCATGGAATTTCCAGCAATTTTAGGCCTGAAAACTTCTTAAACAGTGACGTCATGCCCGCGCAATCGCGCTCCATCGCGACAGAATTCAAAAGAGGCGAGGGCGCGAAGTTGACGTTTTTGAATAAAACGCGCCATTTTACCGCATTTCTTTTTTGTTTTCTCTCGATTTTCACCTATTTTCGTCGTTTTTTCTTGATTTTTTTTTTTAATTTAATTTTATCATACAATTTTAGCTTAAAAATGTTAAATCCCGATAATTTATTCATGTCTTCGGCGGAATTATTTAGGATATTCAAATTTTAATAAAATTTGTCCGATTTTTCAGGTACTTTCATACTAACAATGGCTGATCGTGCTAACAACGATGACGACGTCGATCGCCAGCCACTTCCGATCGCCGACGATGCGGATGATGACGTTGACGGCATCGATGAGATGTTCAACAACGAGGACGAGGATCCAGAGGATGAGGAGGGCGAGAATCTTTTCGGAGATGATATGGAGAGGTAGGAGACGGCAGAAATCAATAATTTCACAGAATTTCGTGTTAGAAGGATCTTTGAATTTCGAAAATCCACGTGGAATGAGCTAAATTAGCAGAATCCCCGTTGAAAAAATTTCGGAAAATCCTAAATTAAAATAAGTTTTAAATATTAAATTTCCAGGGACTACCGTGAGCAGCCGGAGCTCGATCAGTACTCCGAATCTGGAATGGACGACGCATCGGACGTCGGAAGTCTCTCGGTGAGCGCCCGCCGTGCCGCCGAACGTGAGATGGCTCAGCGTGATCAACTGCTCGACGACGATGCTCTGATGTACGAGGATGGAGATAGCGAGGAGGTTGACACACGTCGTCGTGGACGTGGACGTCGCGGTCGAGGTGATGCTGCTGATGACGATTCGGTTCCGATGGAGGAAGAGGACATTCCTGTAGATATTCTCGAGAACATCCGCGGTCGAACAATCCGTGATCACGTCTCCGATGAGGCTGTCGCCAAGGAGATTGAGCGAAGATTCAAGAATTTCCTTCGAAGCTTCCACGAACCGGGCAACAAGCAGACCAAGTATATTCAGATGATCAAATCTATGGCGGCGGATAATCGGGAATCGCTGGAAGTCAGTTTTACGGATCTTAGTGATGATAACGGAGAGCAGAACATCTCATACTTCCTGCCAGAAGCTCCGAATGAGATGCTTGCGATTATGGATCGCGCCGCCACTGAAGTCGTGATGAACATGTATCCATTCTACTCCCGAGTCTGCAATGAGATCAAGGTTCGCATTTCGCAGCTTCCAGTCGAGGAGGACATCCGAATGCTTCGTCAGGTGCATCTTAACATGCTCATCCGTACCGCCGGTGTTGTCACTATCGCCAGTGGAATTCTGCCGCAGTTGGCGGTTGTTAAATACGATTGTGTCGCTTGTGGATACTTGTTGGGACCTTTTGTACAGCAAAATGATGAGGAAGTTCGCCCAACGATTTGTCCATCGTGTCAGGGAAAAGGACCATTCGAGTTGAACGTTGAAAATGTTCGTTTTGCGGAAATTTGAATTTTTCTGCACAAAACCTCATCCACATCCTAGTGGGATCATTTTTTAAATCGAAAAATTCCGGAATTTTCGGATTTCTCTACAAAATCCTGATCAATTTTTATCTGAATTTTGCACTTTTCTGCACAAAAAAGCCTTTCTTCTCCAGGAATTTTCCAAGAATTTATCTATAAACACAGCAATTTGCCACTTTTTTTTTGAAATTTCGCACTTTTCCGTTGAAAAAAACTGATTGGACGAATTCCATGTGACAATTTTACTGTAAAGCCCCGTTTTCCGCCGTTTTAACATGGAAACATTTTGAAATTTTCGGTTTTTCTCGAAATCCAGTGATTTTATTTCGGAATTAACTGAAAATTTCCTAATTGTTGAGAGAATTTCTTGGAAAATTCCATTCCACGTGGCAAAGTTACCTAATTTATTTTTTTTAAATCGATTTTCCCCACATTTATAGTATGAAAAATATTGGCAAAATCATTCTAAAACCCTTTTTTTCACGAAAATTCGTAAAATGTTCTGATTTTTGACAAAATTTCAATTTTTAAGCGAAATCCAGTTATTATATCTCGGAATTAACTGGAAAATTTTAATTTTCGAAAGAATTTCCTGGAAAAATTCCATTCCACGTGGCAAAATGATCTACTTTTTTTTATCTAAAAAAACGATTTTCTCCTCTTTTACAGGCGGAAAAATATTGGCAAAATATTTTTTTTTTTAAACCCTTTTTTCTCGAAAATTCGTAAAATGCCTTTATTTTTGACAAAAATCCAATTTTTAAGGAAAAAAAAATTTAAAAATCGATTTTTCCCACTTTTACAGGCTGAATTATTCGAAAAAAATTTTTTTTCGAATATTCGTAACAAGTCCTGATTTTTTGGCAAAATTCCAATTTTTAAGAAAAACTAAAAACCAAGGTTTAAAAACTTTTTTCATACAGAAAATCCAATTTTCTCAATTTTCAGACTGTCTACCACAACTACCAACGAATCACAATGCAAGAATCCCCGAACAAAGTTGCCGCTGGACGTCTTCCCCGTTCTAAAGATGTGATTCTTCTCGGTGATCTCTGTGATTCATGTAAACCTGGAGACGAGATCGAGGTGACCGGCGTCTACACGAACAATTTCGACGGATCGCTCAACTATAAGCAGGGATTCCCAGTGTTCAATACGTTGATCCACGCGAATCATATCACCAATAAAGACAAGATGGCGTCGGATCAACTGACCGATGAGGATATCAAGGCGATTCGTGAGCTCTCCCAGGATCCGAATATCTCGCAACGAGTGTTCTCATCGATTGCACCGTCCATCTATGGACATGACGATGTTAAGAGAGCTATTGCGTTGGCATTGTTCAGAGGAGAAGCTAAGAATCCGGGAGCCAAGCATCGTCTTAGAGGAGATATTAATGTTCTTCTTTGTGGAGATCCTGGAACCGCGAAATCTCAATTCCTGAGATATGCTGCTCACATCGCACCACGATCCGTTCTCACGACTGGACAAGGAGCATCAGCTGTCGGATTAACCGCCTACGTGCAACGTCATCCTGTGACACGTGAATGGACATTGGAAGCCGGAGCCATGGTTCTCGCTGATAAGGGTGTCTGCCTGATCGATGAGTTCGATAAGATGTCCGATCAGGATCGTACGTCGATTCACGAAGCAATGGAGCAGCAGTCGATTTCGATTTCCAAGGCCGGAATTGTTACATCTCTCCACGCCCGATGCACGGTCATCGCCGCTTCTAACCCGATCGGTGGACGCTACAACCCGACGAGAACCTTTGCCGAAAACGTGGATCTCACCGAGCCGATCCTTTCCCGCTTCGATGTTCTCTGTGTGATTCGAGATTCTGTCGACTCGGTCGAGGATGAACGTCTCGCGAAGTTTGTCGTCGGCAATCATCGGACACATCATCCGGATGCGAAGAAGATTGTTAAGGAGGGCGATGAGTTGGAGGAAGATCAGATGGATGAACGTACTGGTGTCAGGCTGATTCCACAGGATTTATTGAGGAAATATATCATCTACGCACGTGAGAAGTGCCATCCGACGCTTCCTGAACAGCATTCTGAGAAGTTTTCGAACATTTTCGCGCAGATGAGAAAGGAGAGTATGGCCACTGGATCTGTTGCCATCACTGTTCGACACGTTGAATCTATGATTCGTTTGTCGGAAGCTCACGCGAAACTTCATCTTAGATCGTACGTTGTTCCCCCGGGGAAATTCTAATTTTCGAAAAAAAAGAGGCACCACAGTTTTAAGATTTGTTCAAAAACTAGATCCACGAAAAGAAGATCCAACAAAACAAGATCTGCGAAAACAAGATCCACCAAAACAAGACGCGTAACATCGGAGCATCGTTGTTTCGTTTTTCATCGAGAAAACCGGAGTTGGCACGGTGCCAGATACTGAAAACGTGGATCTTGAAACGTAGACTACACCCACAAAATGGTTGTGTTCTTGATGATCACTTTTTGAACTGAAAAAAATTTTTTTAAAAATATAGATTCCTATTCCAGACTGCGCTTTTGAAAATTGAAAAAAATTCAGAAATTTCACAGAATACCATTTTGTGGGCGGGGCATGTGTAACCACGCCCCCTTCTTTCCAAAATTTTCAAAAAATTATCTCAAATCCTTGAAAAATAATGAAACTTTTCTAACAAAAAAGTGAAATTTTTATATTAAAAAAAAAATACAAAAACCGTTTTAAAAAATGGGCGGAGCTTCTTAGCCACGCCCACTTAATGGACTTTTTTCTAAAATGAGGCACCACGTTTTCATGATCTGTTCAAAAACAAGATCTACATTTTCAAGATCTACGAAAAGAAGATCTACGTTTTCAGGATCCTCGAAATCCTGAAAACGTAGATCTTGTTTTGGTGGATCTTGTTTTTGTAGATCTTCTTTTCGTAGATCTTGAAAATGTAGATCTTGTTTTCGTAGATCTTGTTTTTGAACAGATCTTGAAAACGTGGTGCCTCATTTTAGAAAACGGAAATTTAAAAAATTTGCAGAAAAATCCATTAAGTGGGCAGGGCCTAAAAAGGTCCCCCCTTTTTCAAATTTGCAGCGAATCCTTATCAATTTCAAGAATTTCAGATATTTTCGCATTTGATCTTTAAAAAATATGCCACGCCCACAAAATGGATTTTTCTGCAATTTTTTAAAATTTTCTTTTCTGAACTACAAAGTTAGCGTTATGTAAATTAAATTTCTTTTTTCTAAAAAAAAATCGGAAAACTATTCAAATTTTCTCTTACAAACCGGGCCCCTTTTCAAGATTCTGAGGTCAGAAAAAAGTAAAAATCCTTCAAAATTATCCAAAAAAAATCGGAAATTTCTTGCAGATACGTGAACGACGAAGACTGTGCCGCAGCGATTCGTGTCATGTTGGAATCGTTTGTGAACACCCAAAAAGCCTCAATCATGCGTATGATGAAGAAGACATTCTCTCGTCATTTGACAGAGAATCGTTCGGCTAACGAGCTTCTCCTCTTCATTCTCAAGCAACTGATCCGTCAACAAATGCACTATGCTACAGCTCGTGCGGCTGCTGGCACCATTCTTCAATCGGTCACGATTCCAGAGTCGGAATTCATCGAAAAGGCTCAGCAATTGAGAATTGAGAATGTCAAGCCGTTCTACACTTCGGAAATCTTCGCTTCCAACAATTTCCTCTATGATCCATCGAAGAAGACTATTGTTCAAGAGATTTTCTAATTTTCTCGTTTATTTTTAATTTTTAATTTTTCACCCACCCACCCGATTTTCACCGTGCTTCTGATACTCAATCCCCTCATTTCATTTTGTATATGATTTTCGATCGATTTTCTCACCATTTTTTTGATTGCTTTTCTACCTATGAACCTTTTTTCGAAAAAATTGTATTTTTTATTCACGGTGAAACCAGTGTAAAAGGATATGGGCGATGAGCACAAGTTGCAGAAATATCACGTAGGCAGCGAAACATTTAACGAAAAATTAGGATGCTCGTGGAGAAAATCGATAATAGCAGGGTGGAGGCCAGTTGGGAAGGAGGCGATGAGTTGCATAATTCACCTGGAAATTTCAGATATTTTTGGTGGAAATTGCCCTTGAGAAAACTCGGCCACCGATTTTTTTCGAGGCCACGTGCTTTTTGTGCGTGGCCGAGTGAAGGAAAACTCAGCCACTATTTAAAAAAAATCGTGTCTAAATTTGTAAAATCGAAGTTTAGATTATAAAATGGAACATCAAGAAGTCACAATTCCGAATTTGAAAAAACTCGGCCGCTGATTTTTGTTGGTGGCCGAGAAAAGCAAAACCTCGGCCACACTAACAAATGTACATATTTTATCGAAACTTGGTCTCCGCTTACAAAATTCCATTCTAAAACTTCGAATTTACGCCAATTTTTCATGTGGCCGTGTGTCAAAAAAAACTCGGCCACCAACTTTTTTTCGTAGATCAGAAGCTAGCTCACCCTGACAATAACATTGATTTGCGCGGAACGGCAATGACACTCCACGCTTCTTCCTCGCTGCCGCCGATTGATCGATGCCCATACTGATGTTAAATGTTTGATCTGTCCATGAGCACACGTTGCTCCCGATTGGGTTGACTAAGGAACATCCACGTGTTTCGTAGGATTTACCTGAAATTTCACAAGGCTTGGCCGAGGTTTTACAATAACAATGAGCACAAATTTCGAACACTTTTGAACACTTACCATTCATTTTTCCCGCAGTTTTTGTGCAATACACTCCTTTGCAAGTGCCTGTTGTGCTCGCCGAGCAGTCTCCATTTCCATCGAACTCGGAGCAACTTTTACACGTGTGCATTGCATCTAAATTTGTTCTTTTGGTCATGCTCGGAATAAAGGAATTTCGTAGGAAAATACCTGGCAAACAGTTGCTCGCAGTCGCGTTTGTATCATCGAAGTGCGCATTGCAACTAGGACTTTGGGGATTAGCACGTACCTGCGGTGTACAGAATGCTATTCCACTCTGCAAGAAATGTGGTATTAATTGTGGTTTATATACTCACCAGCCGTGGTCCGCACCTTCGGCGCGGCCCCGACTTCTAGGGCTGAAAATTAATTTTTATGAAACTACCGTAACCCTACAGTATTCCTACCGTACCACTATTGTACCACTAAAGTACCCCGACTATATCCCTACACTAACCCCAACTCACTATCCCTCCAGAAGTCAAAACTTCACAGACTACAAAGACTACATAGACTATGGACACACAGAATAAGCGCTTTATTAATAGTAAATGATCTATTAGTATGGCCTCCCTATTAGTCTTGCACGTACTTTTTTTTGTTGCAAACTCTCCTTACTAATTTTAAGATTTTAATAACATTTTCGCCTATTTTGCAACAATTTATGGCAAATTTTTAATGAGATTGAAGTTATTGTAGTTTTTTGTTGCAATTTCAATCAAATTTTTTATACTTCCGGAAGCTTCCAAATAAAATTGGAGTTCTTTCAAGTAAAAATTAGTAAGCCCCAACAAAGAAAAATGTTCAGAAAAATAGTATGGTACTCCCTAATAGTCTTGCATTCCCTATTAGTATTGCAAGCGGTAGTTATAAAAATAGTATGATACAGCCATATTAATAGAAGAAATAAGGTATTCAAAAAAATCAAGGAATCCTATTTTATTTAGATATTTGTTTTAATACACCTTTTGTCCTATTTTTTATTGTCGTTCTCATCATTTTCCAGTTGTTGATCATGTTTTCAAAGAGTGCCCAACTAACCTTAATAACTGTTACATCGTCCACGTACTGATGACAAGACTCATTATGTGACGCGAACTCGTCCCATACAAAATCAGCGTGACACCCTCGTACAAACGCGAGCTTATTGTTCACCGGAATCATGAGTTCGAAGCACATCGATGCACAGTTGCCAGAAACAGTACTCACTAAACTATTCGGCGTACCGCATCTGAAATAAGGGTGTCTGGTTGCATTTAAGTTATGCCGCTAGGTGTATGATTATAACATGAAAACGCACTTGTCATCAAACAGGAGATTCGCCGGTTTCAGCGGAAGTCCTGTTGCTCCCCAATCTTCCATTAAGTTTGATGTTGCACACTGGATGCAATCTTTGTCCTGCGCCCGGACTCCCAAAATCCACATCATAAATGTTAACAAAAAAATTTGAATTTTCAATGACATCATTATGCCTTTTTATCTGAAAAAATATTTATATTTAGATTAAATAAACATAAAAAGAATAACAAGAAAAAGGACAAAATTCCAATTGAACGAGCCGGGACAATTGAGCACTCGGAGCACTTCTTTTATACGAAAAATGTTTGTTTGTCTATTAAAGTGACTCAAAAAGTCATAAAAGGGGTTCTGAAATTCTGGAAAAGTCTGAAAAATTCTCAGAAAAAAAACAAGAATTTACGACCGTATAGGCAAATAGTTTTCAGAGAATGTCAGTTTTGAGAAGAGTCATGAGTTTTAGTGTATTATGTGCAGTGAGTCAATTATACAAATAAGAACAGGAAAATACTGTTATAGAATTGGATTTGGTTTTTTTTTTTAATTTTTTAATCATTGTTGCAAAAAAATTAGGAAAAAAACATATATTACGAGAAGACAAAAATCCTGAGAAAGCATATCGCCTAACATATCTCTAAATCTAAAAATATCTCATAGCGAAAACTACAGTAATTTCATGAAGGACTACTGTAGCGCTGGTGTCGATTTACGGGTTCGGTTTTCGAATTTTCTTTAGTTTTTTCGTACTGTTTTGTCCTTTTTTGTGTTTTCTTTCGATGTTTCATCGATTAATAAATGATGCCCGTAAATCGACACAAGCGCTACAGTACAGTGGATGGAAAACGATTTTTTCCGGCCAATCGGCAAACCGGCAAATCGGCAAACCGGCAAATTGCCGATGTGCCGAATTTGCCGGAAAACTGGAGTTTACCGAAAATTTTCGGCAAATTGTAGTTTCGCACTTATGTTTTTGGAAATTTCAGAATATCAATTTCAAATGACAAAATTAAGCGCATCCTATGAATGTTCCTACATCTATTTTGAAAAGTAAGCAAATTCTATGAAAATATGTAGAAAAAACGGGAAAAAAATTCATAAAGACACAGTTTTAAGTGTTTCCTTATAAAAAATCCCTCTAAACAATTCTGGCAAACGGGCAATTTGCCGGAATTAAAAATTTCCGGCAAATCGGCAAACCGGCAAGCAAATTGCCGGATTTGTTACAATTTTTTGAACAGCTAATTTTTTTTTGAACTTTTCAGAAAAAATTGAGGAATTTTTTTGAAGTTCTTTGAAAAAATCTTCAAAAATTCGATTTTTCGAAATATTTTAATTGTTTTCTTGTCCCGCAAATCATTCGTAAATTAAAAAAAAGTAATATTAAAGAATCTGTATTAAGAAAATAACAAACAAGTGAAAAAGTCAACAAAACAGGTAACAATGAAAAAATAGTTTTAAAAATTGGGGGAAAATTTGGCAAAAATTCCTAATCCTTGTGTCCTTCATGTTTTGCAAAAGTTTCAGCAACCAAAAGTGGGAATACAAGTGTCGCCTCAGCATGAACCTTCACAGCTCCAGCCGACGGCTTAACCTTCCCCCAGCTCACTGCCTCGTCGGGTTGAGCTCCAGAATCGGAGCCATCGAATTCTTGGCCGGTGTTGATGTAGACGGTATGATCTGCGCCGTTTCTCATGAGATTCGCGTTGTTGATGTGGTGTTTTACGACTCCTGGAATTGTAGGATTTTTTGACAAAAATGGGGAAAAATTCTGGAAAGCATTTTTTTCAAATTTTGTGAATTTGATTTTAAAAAATTAGTTTAAATTCTTTTTGTTTAAAGTCCAAATTTTTTTTTACATACTCAGCTTTTTTTCAAAGAAATTTTACGTTAAAATTTTCGAGAAATTTTTTTATTTTGGAAAAAACTAGAAAAAAGTGTATGAAAATTAAATTTAACAATAAATTTGGAAAATTGCTTTCATTACTATGGTATTTTCAAATTCAAAATTCAAAGTTTAATTTTTTTCTCAATTTTTTTCAATAATTTTTCAATCTTCAGAAAACTGCAAAAAAAATGTTGGAAAATTCATAAAATTTTTGAGAAAAAATTAATTTAAAATTTCTAAAACAGGGTTTTTCACATATTTTTTTTAATTTCGGACCTCCTCCTAAAATAATTGATCCAGTCTTGAAACTTTTGACAGCAATTGTATTAATATGTCGAACGTCCTCTACAATATCCACACGAAGCCCAGGTGAGCTTTTCACCGAATGGAAGTACAACATGTCACCTGAAAAAATTGACTAAAATAAAAATTTTTTGAATTTTTTTTTCAAATTTCAAAAACTTTAACAATTTTTTGCAAATTTTGTTTAAAAATAATGCAATTTTTTTTTTCGATGCTCTCTTATAAAAAATCCCTTTAAACATTTTCGGCAAATCGGCAAAACGGCAATTTGCCGAAAAAAAATTTTTTCCGGCAAATGGGCAAATCGGCATTTTGCCGGAATTTAAAATTTCCGGCAAATTGGCGGAATTTAATATTTCCAGCAAATCGCTAATTTGCCGAAAATGAAAATTTCCGGCAATAGGCAAACCGGCAAATTGTCGGAATTAAATATTTCAGGAAAATCGGCAATTTGCCGAAAATGAAAAATTACGGCAATCGACATATTGCCGGAATTGAAAAATTTTGGAAAATTTGGCAAATTGCCGGAATTGAACATTTCCGGCAAATCGGCAATTTGCCGAAAATGAAAAATTCCGGAAATAGGCCAACCGACAAATTGGCGGAATTTAATATTTCCGGCAAATTGGCGGAATTTAATATTTCCGGCAAAACGCTAATTTGCCGAAAATGAAAATTTCCGGCAATAGGCAAACCGGCAAATTGTCGGAATTAAATATTTCAGGAAAATCGGCAATTTGCCGAAAATGAAAAATTCCGGCAATCGACATATTGCCGGAATTGAAAAATTTTGGAAAATTTGGCAAATTGCCGGAATTGAACATTTCCGGCAAATCGGCAAACCGGCAAATTGGCGGAATTGAAAATTTCCGGCAAATCGGCAATTTACCGAAAATGAAAATTTCCGGAAATAGGCCAACCGACAAATTGGCGGAATTTAATATTTCCGGCAAAACGCTAATTTGCCGAAAATGAAAATTTCCGGCAATAGGCAAACCGGCAAATTGTCGGAATTAAATATTTCAGGAAAATCGGCAATTTGCCGAAAATAAAAAATTCCGGCAATCGACATATTGCCGGAATTGAAAAATTTCGGAAAATTTGGCAAATTGCCGGAATTGAACATTTCCGGCAAATCGGCAAACCGGCAAATTGGCGGAATTGACAATTTCCGGCAAATCGGCAATTTGCCGAAAATGAAAATTTCCGGAAATAGGCCAACCGACAAATTGGCGGAATTTAATATTTCCGGCAAAACGCTAATTTGCCGAAAATGAAAATTTCCGGCAATAGGCAAACCGGCAAATTGTCGGAATTAAATATTTCAGGAAAATCGGCAATTTGCCGAAAATAAAAAATTCCGGCAATCGACATATTGCCGGAATTGAAAAATTTCGGAAAATTTGGCAAATTGCCGGAATTGAACATTTCCGGCAAATCGGCAAACCGGCAAATTGGCGGAATTGACAATTTCCGGCAAATCGGCAATTTGCCGAAAATGAAAAATTCCGGCAAACCGGCAAATTGCCGAAAATGAAAAATTCCGGCAAATTTGCCAACAAATTCTTTCAAAAAATTCAATTTTTTTTCCAATTTTTCAAAATCTTTGAATATTTTTTTTTGCAAAATTGATAAATTAAAAAAAATCTATTTTCAAAGTTTTTTCGAATTTTTTCTCCAAAATTCGATTTATTTTTCAAAATCCAAATTCAAAATCCCCTACCCAATGACCCATCAGTAAGCGCCGGACAAAATACGGGAATCCGATGCTTGGCCGCCCAATACAGTATCGACGATTCATCACCAATCCGTTCACCAAGCCGTTGAATAAGCTTTGACGGTGTCCAATTGAGATGCTTTTCCTCTTGTTCAACAAGACATTCATCAAGAATTGGCATAAGCCAATCCTCAAATGCACAATAATTATCATTCGGAATGAGCACATTGCCGGCTCGATTCATTCCATTCGATCGAAGTTTTGCACCGTCCATTGTGAATGTACCGAGGTAGGAAGGTTTGAGACATTTGATGAGATCCTCTTCGATGCCTCCCGCTGATGTTACGATACAGTCGACTAGGTTACGTTGGACACAATAGCGGAGTACCTGGAATTTTTAATTTTTCATTTGGGTGGATTTACGAATTTAGAGTGAATTTACGGTACCTTTATGTAGATTTACGGGGAAATTTCAGGTTTTGTGTAGATTTACGAGACGCTAATTTCGGTGTAGATTTACGGAAGTATATGTTCTTGTGTAAATTTACGAGAAATAACAGCACATTGAATTTGAATTTAAAAATTTTTTTAGAGACGGTTTGGTGTGGATTTACGGGGGCATTTTAGTGTAGATTTACAATATTTCTTAATGGATTTAGGCTTCTGGGCCAATTTTAGAATTGATGTGTAGATTTACAAGGAGAATCAGTTCTGTGTAGAATTACGGTGAGCATAGTTTTTGTGGGTAGATTGACGAGAAAGCTGAGTATTTATTTTCCTGTGTAGATTTACGAGAAGTATTAATTTTTGTGTAGATTTACAGGGAAATTGTGTTTTTTTTTGTAGATTTACGAGAAGCAGGATTTTTTAGATGTAGATTTACGACGAATACAAATTTTATTTAGATTTACGGGGAATTTGAATTTCTGTGTAGATTAACCAGGAAATTCCGTTTTTATGTAGATTTACGGAGAAATTCAATTTTGTGTAGATTTACGAGGATCAATTTTGTGTAGATTTACGGGGAGATTCAGTTTTGTGTAGATTTACGGAAAAATATATTTTTTCTTGTGTAGATTTACGGGGATTGGTGTGGATTTACGGGGACATTTTAGTGTAGATTTGGGTCATTTTTAGAGTTGATGTGTAGATTTACAAGAAGAATCAGTTATGTGTAGAATTACGGTAACCATAGCTTTTTAAGGTGTAGATTTACGAGAAACTTTGATTTTTGTTGTAGATTTACTTCATGTAAATCTAATTTGTTGGTAGATTTACATGAAGCACTAGTGTTTCAGGTGTAGATTTACGAGGACTTTCAATTTTTGTGTAGATTTACGGGGAATTTTAATTGTTTTTTCGTAGAATTGCGGGAAGCACTAATTTTTCACGTGTAGATTTACGGGGAAATTCAGTTTTCGTGTAGATTTACAAAGATCAATTTTGGGTAGATTTACGGTAAACATAGTTTTCGTGTAGAATTACGAGGAATTTCAACTTTTGTGTAGATCTTTTGTAGATTTACGGACCTCACGAAGCCCACTGGTCACCAAATTCGACGTGTATCCGAGGAAAATAGTACATGATCTCTTTTGCCGACCTTCTGGATATGGGAAAAGCTTCTCGTCGTCGTCACAAGTCAACGGAGTATCACGGAGGGAGAGCATTTGATTTACTTGCTGAAAATTGGGAAAATTCGGAATTTATTGAGTAAAACAATTTTTTGCTGCTATTTTTCCAAATTTTTTGTAAAAAAAATTATTTTTTGAAGTTAAAATTCTTCCAGAATTTTATTTTAAAAAATCTATAAGTCCGACTATTTCAAAAATTAAAAATAAAAATTTTTGCGATTTTTTCAAAATTTTTTAAAAATTTAACTATAAGTTTAAAAAATTTTTATTTGGAATTTGAGAAAAAAAAATAAAAAAGGTCGACTTTCTCAGAAAATCATAAAAAAAAGGAAAATTTCCGCCTAAAAAATGTAAAAAAGCATTTTCGAAATACATTTTTTTATGATTTTTTTCTAATTTTTTCTTTTTTACATTATTTTATGTTTAAATATAATTTAATTTCAACTTTCCCAGAATTTTTTTTTTTTTTAATAAAATTTTTTTTCGATTCAAAAAAAATCAATAAGTCTGACATTCTCAGAAAATCATTAAAAAACCGGGAATTTTCGAATTAAATTTTTTTTTCGAAATTTTCAATTTTCCTTCTGATTTCCAAATTAAATCTGAATTTTTTGCAACTGGCTACCTGAATAGCCTGAGCCAAATGTGTTGCCTGAAATCCTGTGCTCATATAAGACGAAAGAATGGCGGAAAGCGAGAAATCCGGACCAGAAGCCGTGCTGAAATCGAATCCGCGAATCGGAATTGAACCATCCGGTACTTGACATGATTTCACGAGAACTGCTCCCTGAGCAAGTGCTATATCCTCCTGAGATGCTGCTGCTTCGTTGGTGCTCATTTTGGAGCAAGTTTCTGAAAAATTGAGGCGGGTTTTTACTGAATTTACTATTAGTTAGGTGTAAAATTAGACAAAATATTAAAATTTTTTGAAAAAATCCAAAAAAAAAAATACAATAAATCAAATAAAATATGATTGAAAACTGAATTAACAAAATTTGTACCAAAAAAAATCGGAAAAAAATGAATAAGCATAAATTTATAGACATTTTAGCAGGAAAATAGAAATTAAAACCGGAATGAAATCACATAAAATCAAATCAATTTACAATAAAAATGCCGATTTTTATACAATTTTTTTTAGCAATTTAGATTTCGTAGTTTAGAAAAAATTCAGAATTTTTTTTTCGAAAAAAAAAACAACTTTTTTTTGGTTCGATTTTATAAAGAAAGTTCACAACAAAAAAAAACCAAAATTTGTTTGAAAAAAATAAAAATCATCGAAATTCGATTTTTGTAAAATTTCTCAAAAAAAATCCGTAATTAATTCAAAAATTCTCAATTCGTTTAAAATTTAAATTGTGGAAGTTTTTCCGAAAACAAAAATTCCGAAAAATGCCAATTTTTTGAAAAATTTCGCTTTTTTGGAAATTTTACTTTCGTAATTTTAGAATTTTGTTCGTTTCCATAATTAAAATTTCATTGAAAATCATTTAAATTCTTTTTTTTTTCAAAAAATCTGTAATTAATTCTAAAAATTCTCCCAGATTGTGGAACTTTCCAAAAACCAAAAAGAAAGTTTTTTATTCGAAATTAAGATATTTTTTCTAAATTAAAACAAAATAATTTTTTGATTTCAAAAAATTGTCATTTTTTAATTTAGAAAAATTTAAAACGAATAGAGTATTTTTTGAATTAATTATTTAATTTCGGATTTTTTTTTAAATTCGATCGAATTCAGATGATTTTTAATCAAATTTCAGTTTTTTTTTCCAATTTTGTACATTTTCTGAATTAAAAAATAGTAAAATTCCTCAAATGTTCATTGAAATTTCGAAAAAAAAAATTCTGAAAAAAATTCTTTTGCTAATTTTTTCCATAAATACAAATTACAAAATTTCTTTTAAAAAACACTTTTTCTTGTTTTTTTTTTTAATTTTTTTTCCAAAATTTAGATAATTTTACAATGAAAAAAGCTTAAATTTTCAAGAAAATTATATTAAAAAACCAAAAAAAAAATTAGAATTTATTCTTCATTTCTCTCAATTTGGCCATTCCCACGACCGCATCGCATGTCCCAATCGATTTTTGAATTTCCTCAGATTCCCGTACCCTCATAAATGGATTCGTTGCTTTTTCCTCAGCTACAGTACTCGGAACCGTAAATCCACCCTGCTCAATTTGTCGTTGAGCCCACTCGAGCTTCTGAGCAGCTTTCTCGTTGCCAGGTTCCACGTGGCACGCGAATTTCAGGTTGGCGACAGTGTACTCGTGTCCCGGAAATATTTGGGTCTCGACTGGAAGATTTTTGAGAATTTCGTTGAGTGCCACGTCCATTTGTGGTGCCGTGCCCTCGAAGAACCGCCCACAACCGGCGATGAATAGGGTGTCACCGGTGAAAACGACTCCAGGGGAAGTGGAATCTGCGGCAGGATTTGTGATGTGGTAGCAGATGTGACCGGATGTGTGACATGGAGTGGATAGACATTTTATCTGGAAATTTTAGGAATTTATTAGAGAAAAAAAGGATTTTTAAATACTTTTTAAAGGTTTTTTTTCGGATTTTTTTGGATTTTTTTTTGTTCGATTTTTTTTTTAATTTTGGATTTTTTTTGTTTGATTTTGCAAGAATTTTTTGAGGATTTTTCGGATTTTTTAATACTTTTCAAAATTTTTTTCGGATTTTTTGAAATAATTTTTTTGGATTTTTAAATACTTTTTAAAGGATTTTTTTTTGGATTTTTTAAAAAATTTTTTCGAGGATTTTTTGGGACTTGTTTTGGAGTTTTTTTGGATTTTTAAATAATTTTAAAAATACACCTTTTTTCTGTTTTGGAATATTTTTTTGAAATTATTTAGGGTTTTTTTTTTGGATTTTTAATAATTTTCAAAGGATTTTTTTGTTAGATTTTAAAAGAATTTATTTTGTTGGTTTTTTTAAAGAATTTTTTTTGGAATTTGGAATTTTCTTTTGAATTTATTTAAGAAATTTTTTTGAATATTAAAAAAAATTGCAATAATTAATTGCAATAAAATTTGCACAATTTCAATCATTGTGTCATTTTTGTAAAACAATTTTTGAAAAAAACCGCAATTTTTGATTTTTGTTGAAAATATCTGATTTTAAAACATTTTTTCACGAGAAAATATTCAGAAATTCAAGAAGATAAGGTTTTTTTTTAAACTGGAATTTAAGAAAAACTGCAGCGATTTTTTAGAAAAAAGTTAAAATCTGCAATTTTTTCCGTTTTTTTTGCTGAAAACTGCTAATAAATTTTTTGAATAAAAAATTCCAATTTTTTTATTATACCAACAAAAAATCGATTTTTTTTTTGTAGAAAAAGGGTTGAATTTTCAAAAAATTTTCAGCAACTTCTGGAAACCCCAAGTTTTTTTATTATTTCAAAAAATTAAAATTTCATGCTAGGTCTTCTAAAAAAACCAATATTAAAATTTTGGAACAAAAAAAATTTAATTTTTTTTTCAAAAATCAAATTTCAAAAAAATAACCTGAAGCCCAGCGAACTCTGCCATATCACCATGCTTCACGTGCCGATCCATTGCCGGAATCCTTGAATCTCCACCGAGAATCATGACATTCGGGAATTGACGACGAAATCCTTCATTTCCACCACAATGATCATAGTGGTGATGGGTGGTTAGTACTGCTGTTATATCGATCTGTAGGAGAAAACAAATTAATTATTGACAAAATTTTTATGGCGAATAAAAACTGTTTAAAATGGAAAGTGAATAATGGGAAAAAAATCATTTTTTGGAAATTTTTTTTAATTGAAAGTATTTTTATTTTATTTTTAAATAAAAAAAAATTCTATTAACCCTATATATGCTCCTGATACCGAATATCGATCTAAAAATATTCAAAAAAATTTCCCTGATTTTATATTAATTTTTAAAAATCCGAAAATCCATTGGTTTGTTAATTTCAAACTACAAATTTTGAATGATAACTGTGCCGCAGGTGTGTGGATTTACGAGATTAATATTTTTAATTCATTTTTATTTAATTTTCATACCAATTTTCCCGATTTTTCTATTTTTTCGTTATTTTACATTGAAATTTCTTGTGAGCTCCATGAATTTTTTATTGATAGAAACAAATAAAATTACATGAAGTATTATATTTTCAGATATTTCATTTAAATTTTATTTATTTTTATCAATAAAGTAATAAATTAATGGAAATCACAAAAATTTCAATGTAAAACAACGAGAAAACGAGAAAAATCGGGAAAATTGGTATGAAAATTAAATAAAAATTAATTAAAAATATTAATCTCGTAAATCCACACCTGCGGCACGGTAATCAGTCAAAATTTGTCGTTTGAATTTAACAAATCAATGGATTTTCGAATTTTAAAAATTAATAAAAAATCAGGGAATTTTGTGGAATTTTTTCACATTTATATTCGGTATCAGGAGATTAAATAAGGACTATAAAAATTTTTCAAAAGAAAACAGTTTTTTAAATAAAGCAGTTTAACAGCATTTTTCAAGTTAAAATTATTTTTAGAATTGAAAAAATTGAATTTTTTACGTAATTTTACTACAAAATTGGGCAATTTTAAACTAAAATTACCAAATTTAAAAAAAAATAAATTTTCGAAGCAATTCGCGATTAGATAATTTACTTTCTAATTTTTCCATTTAAAAAAATTCACATTTTCCTTATCAGCAAGCTCTTTATAATCCTCCTCATTCACCAAATCCACCAAAAGAGCCGCTCGTGCTTCTGAGCTCTTCTTCACAATATACATAAAATTGTCGGCTCTGCGGAGCAGTGATTTCACGTAAACCATACTTTTATTCGGCTGGAAAAGATGGAAAATTAGGTGTTTTTGAACAAAAAATTTGACTTTTTAGGCTCCACCCATTTATTGGTCATTTTTGAGTTTTTAAAATGGTTTTCAGTGTGAAAATATTCTCAGGATGATCTACAACCAAAAATACATTTTTTTTTGAAAAAGAAATAGAATTTTCAGAAATTTGTATTTATAAAATCAAGTAGGTTTGCTAGTGGGGATATTCTGAAAAAAAAGTGTACAAAAAACGAGTTGGCGGGAAATTCAAAAATTGAACATTAGAGATTAATCGGGAGAGTAGCAAAAAAAATTAATTAAATACGGAGAAAAATGTTAGAATTTCCATGGAAAATGGGAGCTCATAAGGGATTTTTTGGGGAAAAATCGAGAAAAATGACAAAAAAAGGGTTTTTTAAGGAAAATTTGGCACATTGCCAGGAATAATATTAGTTGAAAAAAGAAATAGGAAAATGTCTGAAAAATCGAAAAAAAATCAGATTTTTTTGAAAATTTGCACACAAATTTTGGTAATTCACAGGAGAAAAAAAATTCCAAATAAAATTGAATTTTCAGCCAATTTTCTCAAATTTCTTGTTTAATTTCTTTCTTGATATCCTTCACGTCATCATCGTCCTCTCGTTTTACACGCGGCGGATGGTCCAAATTCACTTCTTTTGACACCAAATACAGCATATCCGAAAGAGTTTGTTCGTGTTGCTGCTCGTCGGCTCTCGCGTGGATTCCGGTGGCACCACGTGGCAGATTACGGAATTTAGGGCCGAGATTCATGGTGGCTGTGGCAGCTGGAAATTAATTGTGTTTTTTTTTTGAAATTTTTTTCAAATAAAAATTTTTTAATTTTTCAAGAAATAAATTTTTTTTTTCTAAAAAATTCTGACAAAATTCAAATTTTATGTGTAATTTTGTATTTTTCAATTTTTTTAAAATTTTGTTAAAAGGAACTACAAAAAATATTTTTTATTTATTCTTCCCCTATTTTTTATTGGCAAAAATATTATTTTTCCTGAAAAAATTAGTTTTTTTTTGTGTAATTTTGTTTTTCTAAATTTTTTAGATTAAAAAATAAATACAAAAAAAATTGATAGTTGCTCAACAAAAAATTGGAAAAAATGTTTTTTAAATTAAATTTTTCAAAAATTCGGGAAAGTCGAAAATACCGTTCAAAAATTAAAATTTTTCTGAAAAAATTCGCCAATATTTAAATTTTTTTGTTCAAAAATATATTTCAAAAATATTGATTTTTTTTCAAATTTTTGTGAATATTTTTCAATAAATTTAATTTTTTCTTCGGATTTTGTCAAAAGTTTCAAATTTTTCAAAAAATTATGTTTTTTTTTCTCAAAATTTAAATTTTTTTGGGGGAATCACTTTTTTTTCTGCATTTTTAGAAATTTTCATTAAAAAATATGTGCAAAATTTTTTTAAACGTTTTAAGTGAAATTTTTCAATCAAAACGTACTTTTTCTCAATTTTTATCTAATTTTTTATTTAAAAAAAAAACTAACATTTAAATATGGAAATCGACGGGTAATAGGCGCCGGCGTAGATATTCTCATATGCTTTTCCGCACGATTTTCCATTGTGGAAGAACTCGATCTGTAAAAAATTGGGTTTTCCATTTTTTTAAATTAATTTTTAAAGACGTTTTTTTGGTTACAGTGCAAAGAAAAATTCGAAAATTTTTTTTTTTTTTTGAAATTCAAAATTTTTCTCATTTTTATTTGAATTTTGAACGATTTTTGGGCCATTTTCCGTAATTTTCCGTCCAAATTTCCCCCTACAAAAACTCACATAGCTTCCAGGCATTTCCACCAGAGTCTTTGCAATATCTGCGGACTCCTCTTGGACTTCAAAGAAATAATTCGCTTTAAATGATATCAAATTGAAGCCTTTGTGTGATACTGGAAGATACTTTTCCGATGGCAAATTTGCCGGAATCTGCAGTTTTTTGTCCACTGGAAGATGGATTAGACAGCCGAGAACGTCGCCTTGCTGCAAAAAAATGTATTTATTTTTTTTTTGTGAAATTAGCAGGGAAAAATCAGAAAAACTGCTGATCCTGAATATCAATGTGAAAAAAATCAAAAAAATTTTCCTAATTTTATATTAATTATTTAAAATCCAAAAATCCATTGATTTGTTAAATTCAAACGACAAATTTTGGCTTATAACGTGTCGCAGGTGTGTGGATTTACGAGATTAATATTTTTAATTCATTTTTATTTAATTTTCATACCGATTTTCCTGATTTTCTCTTTTTTTCGTTGTTTCACATTGAAATTCTTGTGAGTTCCATTAATTTATAGCTTTTTATTTATGAAAGCAAATAAAATTACATAAAATATTCAACCTTCTGCTGGAAATGGAATATTTCATGTTTTCAGTAATTTCATTTGTTTTCATCAACAAAAAGTCATAAATTAGAGAAAATCAATAAAATTTCAATGTAAGACAACAAAAAAACGAGAAAATCAGGAAAATTGGTATGAAAATTTTAAAAAAATGAATTAAAAATATAAATCTCGTAAATCCACACACCTGCGGCACGGTAATCAGTCAAAATTTGTCGTTTGAATTTAAAAAACCAATGGATTTTTGGATTTTAAAAAATTAATATAAAATCAGGGAAATTTTTCGATTTTTTTTCGCATTGATATTCGGTATCAGAAGCCTCCTTTTAAAATCTAACTTTTTTCAAGCATTTTTATGTTTTTTTTAAATCAATATAAGCAAAATTAGATTAAAAAAAAAAATCAATTTTCTGAACATTTTTTTTTCGATTTTTCGACTTTCCAGAGAATCGAAAAATCGAACATTTTATGTTAATTTTTTTTTAATTCTAGAAATTTTACAAGTTGTGAAGAACCCTATTAATTTTTTTTTCTAAAAAAATTAATTTTTTCCCCAAAAGTTACCTTACCTTAAAACCTCCAAAATGATACTTTTTTCCTTTTGCCTCATGAAATTTCGTTCCGTGTTTCGATCGCCATCCATATGAGAATTTGTTGTATCCAACACATGCTTGCAGGGATGCTTTGTTTAAACAAAAATTAATAAATATTTCAAGTTCAAGTTTGTCTTTTTCCAATTTTTTAATTTGAAAAAAAAAATCAATTTTTCAATAATTTCTGGTCATTTCTCTAATTTTTAAAGGGAATTTGATTTTCTTGTCAAAATCGGGACTTTTTTTGTAAAAGCAATTGTTTTCCAAAAATTTTCGGTTTTTTTGTCTAAAAAATTCAAATTTCCAAAAATTTCCCGTCAATTTTTTTTTGAAAAATGTTTCTATTTTTCTCTCATGAAAATTAAAAAAAAATTCCAATTTAACTTTTTTTTGTCATTTTTTTGGCAAAATAACAAATTTCTACAGTTTTTCAATAAGTTTGCATTGAAAATCACTCTTTTTTTACATTTCGTTCGTACTTTTCTATTTTTTTTTTGAATTTTTAGAAAAAAAGAATACAAAAAAGTATTTTTTCGTGATTTTTCAAACGAAATCTTTTTTTTCATTATTAGAAGCAAAAATTCGAGGCACCACGTTTTGAAGATCTGTTCAAAAAGAAGATCTACCAAAAGAAGATCTACATTTTCAGTATCACCGTGCCAACTGCGGTTTTCTCGATTAAAAACGAAACAACGATGCTCCGATGTTACGCGTCGCGTCTAGTTTAGCGTTCAGAAAGATTTTTTTTTGAAATTTTCTTCTAGAAGAAACGCTTAACGACACGCGACGCGTAACACCGGAACATCGTTGTTTCGTTTTTCATCGAGAAAACCGCAGTTGGCACGGTGCCAGATACTGAAAATGTAGATCTTGTTTTCGTAGATCTTGTTTTTGAACAGATCTTCAAAACGTGGTGCCTCTATTTTTCCGAATATTTTTCGAACGAAATTTTTTTTTCATTATTAGAAGCAAAAAATTTTTAACCAAAAATTGGTTTAAAAATTCGAATTTTCAGTAATTTCTCTATTTTCACAAATTTTTCAATTTTTTCCACATTTTTCGATATTTTTTTGTCGAAAAACGTCTCTATTTTTTTGGGATTTTCTCTATTTTTTTTCTAAATATTCTCAAAAATCTCTGCTTCTCACCATAAGACTGACTCCATCCAATACGAATATGTGAATCATCAGGTTGATCATCAAAATTAACTTCGAAATACCATGTTCCTTTAGATACACCATGACTTGCACGTGCCATTGAATATCCTTCAAATCCAGTTATTGAATTTCCATTAATCGATAATTGAAATGCACGATCATTTGATGATACATTTACTGTTGGATTTAATAGTTCTCGATAATGAAATGATGGTATCACATACGCTGATGATTGATTTTGATTCCATGCTGGGCTGCAAAAAATACAAATATATGAAATTCCTTGAAATTTTGGATTTTTTATTAGAGATTTTAAAAAATTAATATAAAATCAGGGAATTTTTTTGGATAATTTCCACGTTAATATTCGGTATTAGGAGCATAAATAGGGTCTATAGAAACGTTCAAATTTTCAAAAAAAAATTAATAGAAGGGCTGCAGTTTTTGAGATTTTGGCATTTTCCACCTAATTTAACTTGAAGGCGAAGTTCGGAAAATGAGAATTTTACTTCAAAATGCTCAAACTATTCCCAAATGCCGAATTACCACAAAATAAAAACGAAAAAAAAAGCATTAAGTTTGGAAAAAATGCAGCTGCCTTTGATGAAATTTCAACTCTCGCTAATTCCTAATTTGAGTTATCGCGCTTTTCTCCGCGCCGCACTCCGTAGAAGTGCATCAACATTTTCTTCACTTCCGACGCGCTACGTTAATTCTTGTTTTTTATTTTTATTTTTTCGTAATTCCCAATCGAAAAGACGTAACGCGTCGGAAGTGAAGAAAATATCGTTGATGCACTTCTACGGAGTGCGGCGCGGAGAAAAGCGCGATAACTCAAATTAGGAATTAGCGAGAGTTGAAATTTCATCAAAGGCAGCTGCATTTTTTTCAAACTTAATGTTTTTTTTTCGTTTTTATTTTGTGGTTATTCGGCATTTGGGACTAGTTTGAGCATTTTAAAGTAAAATTCTCATTTTCCGAACTCCGCCTTCAAGTTAAATTAGGTGGAAAATGCCAAAATTTCAAAACTGCAGTCCTTATATATATTTTTTTGAAAATTTCCAAAAAATATTTCCAAAGACGCTATTTATGCTCCTGATACCGAATATCAATGTGAAAAATTCCTTAAAAAAATTCCCTGATTTTATATTAATTTTTTAAAATCCAAAAATCCATTGATTTGTTAAATTCAAACGATAAATTTTGAATGATAACTGTGCCGCAGGTGTGTGGATTTACGAGATTTATATTTTTTATTCATTTTTATTCAATTTTCATGCCAATTTTCCCGATTTTTCTCGTTTTTTCTATGTTTTTTTCTCGTGATTTCTATTAATTTATGACTTTATACTACTGATACTGAATAAAACTACATGGAGACGATATTTTATGTAATTTTATTCATTATAATCAATTAAAAAAAATCATAAATTAATGGAAATCACGAAAATTTCAATGTAGAACAACGAAAAAGCGAGAAAAATCGGGAAAATCGGTCTGAAAATTAAATAAAAATGAATTAAAAATATTAATCTCGTAAATCCACACAACTGCGGCACGGTAATCAGTCAAAATTTGTCGTTTGAATTTAACAAATCAATGGATTTTCGGATTTTCAAAAATTAATATAAAATCTGGGGAATTTTGTGGAATTTTTTCACATTTATATTCGGTATCAGGAGCATAAATAGGGGTTTTTTAAAACATTTTTGTCGTTTTCCTCTTTTAAAATCAGATTTCCGGCGATTTTTCAACAATTCCAGACAAATTTTTAAATAAAAACTCACTCTTCCGGTACATTTGGATCGACTTCAGTGAGATAATATCGATAATTGTCCTTACTGAATGGTATATCAATCTGAACACCATTTGGAGCTGCAGTTGATGAATAGTCGGCTGCTCTGGAAGTTCTTAAGAATGGTTAGAGGGGAAAAATCAAAAGATTTCAATTTTTGAACTAATAAAAATAGTTTTTTTTTTCCTGAAAATTCACTCGAAGACTCGAATTTTTTTTAATTGTAAAAGGTTTTTGGGTTTTTTTTACATAAATGTTCTTTAAAAATAATTTTACAAAAATTAAGTTCGAAACGTTTTTTAATATTTAATTTCGCCCCTCAAAATGCAAAATTTTTATAAATTTTTATTGGAAAATTTCCGTTTTTGCGCTAAAAAAATCAAATTTTCCCGAAAATTCACTCGAAAACTCGAATTTTTGGAAATTTTACCCAAAATAGACATTTTTCCGAACAACTTTTTCACTAAAAATCCATTAATACTTAATTTTTGAACAGTTTTCGCAGAAAAAATCCATTTTTTGCATTGAGCACTTTAAAATTTGTTAGAAAATAGCAATTTTTATGTAAAATTGAAAAAAAAAATTCACAACGTTTTTGAAGTGAAATTCTGTTTTTTTTTTCCAAAAATTTGAATTTTTCATGTAAAATTCTCAAAAAACACTTCGGTTTTTTTCTCAAAATTTTTAATTTTTCCGTAGATTTTTGGAATAAAATTCGTCAAGTATCAGGTGAATTCAATAGAAAAAATGGAAAATTTCCTTGCAAAATTAAAAATGGTAAATTGATTTTCATAGAAAAAATTCCGAATTTTTTTTCTTAAAAACTGATATTTTTCTCGATTTTTCACAGAATTTCCGTACAATTTCTGCTTTTTTCCGGTCACCGGAGCCTCGGCGTGCCGGCGTTTCGATGCTCCACGAGTTTTCGGTCCCTCAATCGGTGGAAGCTCAATATGACGTGGCTCACGGTTTTCCCTTTCGATTGGACGTTTTCCGATTAGTTTAACTGCCTCGTGTAGTGGTCCTAGAAGTGATAAATTCTTTTCTGCCAATGCAAATAGATCATCATCGTCGTTGTGTTGCTGCAAAAATATTGAATTTTTATGGCTTCGAAGCAAAAAAGTGAAAATTTCCTTTGTTTCATCCAGAAAAATCCTAGAAAATGTCAATTTTTGATGATTTTTCCGAATTTTTCTTTAAAATTTTTTTTTTGGTGCTATTTGTGGTAAAATCAGCCTAATTTTTGTGACTTTTCAGCCAAAAAAGGCCAATTTTGAGTAATTTTTGACGAAAAATTGTATTTTTTTGTATATTTTAATTTTTTTATTGAAAATGTCAATTTTTTGAAGATTTTTTGCAAATTTTTCTCAAAAAAAAATTGCTTTTGGCGCAATTTGTGGTAAAAATTCAGCCTCTAAACGTTATTTTTTTCAATTTTTGCGACTTTTCTGAAAACATAGCCAATTTTGAGTAATTTTTGATGAAAATTTTTTTTTCTATGAAAATGTCAATTTTTGAAGATTTTTCTGAATAAAGGTGAATTATTAAACGAAAATCCGGCTTTCTTAGTTTTTTTTTGTTGCATTTTTAAAACGATAATAGCGCAATTTTAAAGGAATTTTCCAGGGGAAAATTAAATTTTTTTTAACAATTCAAATATAATGCGCGATTTTTAATTTTTTTTTTTCAAATGAATGTACTTAATTTCCGGCGCATTCTGGAGTTTTTTCGACAAAAATTACACATTTTTAAGTTAAAAATAGTATTTTTACAGTTTCTAGAAAGTAATAATTTTTATTCCATTTCTGACCAACTTTAGGCTTTTTCCGGAGCTTTTTTCGGAAAAATTGAAGGTTTTTTCACTTGAAATGAGTATTGTGTGAAAAAAAAATCGATAATTCCGTGGAAATTGGTCGAAATTTTCACAAAAAATTCACTTTAACCCAATTCATAACTATTTCAGAATTTTTGAAGAAAAATTGGGATTTTTTCAGTTTTTAACGAGTAATCTTCCCGTACCACGAAAATATTCTTCTCTTTGAGCAAAGTTGGCGCCAAATTCTGATGCCATTCCTTTTTCTGCTTGATTGCAGTGAGCATATACCAATTCTCATTCATATATGGCACAATTTCATCTTTCAGACTTAAATATGTAAAATCCTCTGGAACATGCTCAGCCGAGAGCTTTCCGTCGGCTTTAAGCCGCTCGGCGGACAGTGTGGCGAGCACTGTAACACACATTTGCACTAAATCCGCCTTTTTAGCCTTCCAATCTTCGGCCGTCGGCCGGCATTGTTTGCAGGTGAACGTGTAGCAAATCATGAAAGGCACGCCGTTGCTGTTTCTGGAACTTTTTGCGATTTTTGCAGGTTTTTACTGCGGAATTCGGGCTTACAACTCGTGAAACTCTTTTAGACATCGTCCGTGGAACCATTTGAGACACGTCGAGCACACTACTTCCACTGAGCCAAGCTCTCGCTTTCCGTCGCTGGAAAATTTGAATTTAGTGCATTTTTTAATGTTTTTTTTGTAAATAAAATATGATTTTTAAGCAAAAATAAATAATTTACCAGTAGCAGACAGTGGTTGGAGCGGTTTTTGGCGCCGCTTGACGTCCCCGACCTCCTTTTGAGCTTCTCATAGTGCTGAAAATCTAGTTTTTTAGCTTAAAAACTTTAAAAACGCCGAAAATAAAGATTTATTAATTTAATTTAATTTAAAAAATAATAGCAACTCAGAGACCACACAAAACGTGGAGAGTGCAGAGAAAACTGGCATACTGCCAGCAAATTAGATGTGCAGGTTGCTGGACACCTCACGATTGTCTGGGGGAATATCGACTGGCGAATTGTAGATTATGGGTAGAAAATCAATTTATTTTGTATGTAAAACGATAAATTGAATAAAAATATTGAAAAATCAAATAAAAACGTTATTTACATCAAAAATTTGCTTGAAAACTTGGATTTTTTTGCAAAAGTGGGCGGAGCATTAAATCAAGTTTGGATTTAATACGTAAATTAATTTAAATTGTTTAATTCTTTGCACATTACTTGTTAAATATATCATATTTCATTCGATTTTCAATTGATTTTCTAACAGATTCCAATTTTCTTTTAAAATTTCCATTCTCGAAGAAGCCTTCCTCACATCGACCGACTCGTTTTCGAAGAGTGCTTATCGACCGCGACGCGCACGCGTTGCACACATTTTCGAAAAGTTTCGTATAATCGTGTTTCGAAACAATCGCCTCGCCGTCGAATTTCCAATTGTCCAGTGATTTTTGCTGGGATTTTTTGGAATTTTCGCCGACTTTCAGCTATTTTCAGCTAATTTGCACTAATTTCTAGCCAAATATTCAATATATCCTCGTGTTTTTTATCCGAATTCTCTTTCTCTCTGCGTGAAAAAAAAAACTCTTGAAAGAACACAAAATGATGGGAATCAAGACTTTCAGGTCCGAAGAGGAGCGATTGCTCGCACTCTTGGACGAAACACAGGGCCCCTATCCGTTCCTGACTCGCGAGGATCCGGTCATATTTTACAACAACGAGTACGAGAAAGATCTGCTCATGGAGTACAATCTAGAGTTTGACGGTGGTGAGTCGTCGTCATCAAGCACTTCTCACAGAGTGTGCACCGACGAAGAGCCGAGCTTTTTGTCCGTGGAGGAGCCAAAGTTGGAGCCATCTTGGCTAATGTCACCTTCAGAATCCGAGAATCCAGCCTCACCATCACCATACATGCAGGAGCACAAGCCATTGAAGATGTCAACTGCCAGACGTACTCAAAATCCATACTTTAACCCATATTCCAGCGGTCCACTTGTTAAGGTAAGCTATTTAATTTTTTATTTAAAATTTCACACAGGGAGCAGAGGTTTTTATTGATTTTTCATTTTTCAAAAGTATGAAGCCAAAAGTCAATAAAAATCTCTCATCTCCCTGCAAGGGTAAGTTCCCACAGTCCCCCATAAATCTATAACAACCAACTTATTAGCCAACATTTCAGGAGCCGTGTAATAGCAGATCTCGTGGATACAGTACGCATATGGTCTATAGAGACGAAGTAACTAAGTTTGAATGAATGATACATGGGTATTTCGTATTGAATAACCCATTTCTAGGACCCCTGACCCTTTAAAAAAATACATTTTAAATATTGAAAAAAGTGTCTAATTCTTAATTTTTCAGTCACCATCATCAAAACGCGGACGCCCCTCAAAAGTGACGAGCAACTCGAAGATGGCGAACTACGCGAGAAACTACCGTGAGCAGAAGAAGAACGAGATGTCGACACTTCAAATGCACAACTCTGAGCTTGAAGCCGAACTTCGCCTTGCTCGCGAGGAGAACGCCAAGATGAAGAAGGCTCTTGCCAAAGCTTCCGATGAGATCACTCAGCTCAAGAAGGTCATCGACCAGGACTCTCAGATCGCTCGCGTCGTCGCCACAATGGGCTCGGCTCAATCGGCTCCAGGAGCACGTGCGGGAGTTTGTGTTCATGTCGGAGCACTTGGAACCACTGTCGAGGTGTGCAAGCAGTGTGCGGATAACAATCAAATGAGAATGGATAGCAAGTTCACCGATCGACTTGTCGAGGATCTCGGCGGAAATGAGCTGTTTGGCGGCGACTTTTCCGCTTTCGATAGCTATTTGAACGACCCGAGAAGCAGTTATTGAGAAGCAAGCAGATTTATCAAGCTTTTATCAAGCCCCCCAAATTCACACGTGTAGGAATTCAAAGCATTCCCCATTTTCCACCTCTACTTATTTGCAGGAGTTGGGTTTTTGAGCCGAGAGAAAATTAATCATTTAATCAATTTTTCCAGCGATTTTCTTCGAATTTTCAGCGCCCAAAAGCCGAGCTTCAAGTAGTAGTATTAGTACTTATCACCCCTTATTGTCATTCTTTTTCTTCTAGATATCGCCTCTATTTCTCAAGCCAAACGCCACGCCTGGGAGTCACCTGTGTGATGAGGCAGGGCCTATCGCCGAAGAAACAGTGGTTAGTTTTGATCTTTTTGTAGAATCTCTGTTCGGAAATTGTATCTAACTACAGTATACACCCCCCCAACAAAACTACGAAAAATTGTACAGTGCGCGACTATCGGATTCGTTTGGACCCCCCAATACTCTCCAAAAAAAAATTTAAAAGTGGAAAATGCCCAAAAAAAATCGATCGTCGTACTCTTTTTTTTACCAAATGTTTTTTTTTCTTCTTTTGTCTCACCTCCACCCCACCCCGTTATGTTATTCACTTGTATAAGTTGTTATGAGAAAACCTCAAAAAATTGAAAATTTTTCAAAATAATAAAAAAAAAGTTAAATAATTGTTATTACCGTCTTGTTTTTCTTTGTATATTCTTATTTTTGAACTCGTTTCCAACGATTTTTATACCTCGTTTTCTGGGGGATTTCCCGAAAACCCCCCAATCATCTAATCCGAAATTACAGCTACTGAGAAGCCAGATGTCGTCAGCACAAGTCTACGAAATTGTGGTGGAGTACGCGGATAATCATTGCTCGACGATCCCGTCCACCTCTTCCTCAGTGTCACCAAGAACCTCTGGAGCCACCTCACCAACCTCTTCCACCTCCTCCTCCTCAACTGGCTCCGCGAGAAGAGTCCGCAGACTCTCGAAAACTAAGAAATCCGCAACCTTCCGCAGATCGACGGCGCGCAAGCTCTTCAATGGTAAGATATCAAAAAGGATCCCCAACTCAAAAATGCTCAATTCATCCACATTCCAGTCGGTAAAAAATACGCGAAGCGGTTCGCCACTAGCACCTCTTCAGCGGCGTCGAAGTTGCGGCTCGTCAAATTAAAGGTGGTTAAAGTTTTTCTGATATTTCTGCTTAGCGGAGATTCTGGAAAATTCGCGAAAAATAATATTTAAATTCTCTACAGATCGACAAAAAATACCAACAACGGTTAGCGGAGAGCAAGGCCCGAGTTGAGCGTTTTCAAAGAGAAAGGGAAGAGTTGCTCGCGGGCAACAGCCAAGTCGCTATTTTGGTGAGTTGAAGGACCGAATATCTAGCTTAAAAGTGTTGAAAACTGGAATATTACACCAAAATACATAATTTTTGTGGGTTTTTGCCCAATTTTCTAGTTCTTAGCACTTTCTAGCCTTGTAAAATTGGGAAAATTACAATTTGGAGTTTGAAAACAAAAACTATTTCGATATCCTACAGACATTGGCCCTCCAGAAAGTTTAGGCAGAGTGAGAGAAAATGGGAAGCAAACAGTGTGGCCCTGTAAGTACCTGAATTACACTAAAACACCTATCGAAAATCACAATTTTCAGATTCCTTATACCAAAAACCCTGGATAGATGCGTGTTATTACACAGAAATACACATAAAAATCAACAGATAAGCCCCGTATTTTTTGCTAGAGCAGACGACGATTTCAGCAATGGAAATAGCTCAAAAACTGTGGAAAACCTAGGTTTTAGCTATTTTTTCTACCAAAAATCCACTTAAACCCTTTTGAAATCGCGAAATCTGTTTAAAATGTACAAAAAAACGAAAAATTTGCTCAGAAACTGTTTGGTAAACCAATGAGATTTGTGAATATTTGTTCAAAAAACTAATTTAGATCAATTTTCCACAAATATCGTTGGTTTTACCATAGTTTCTGAGCAATTTTTCGCATTTTCAAGATTTTTTAAAAAGATTTCGCGATTTAAAATAGATTTCCGTAGATTTTTTCTAGCAAACTTAGCTAAAATCGAGGTTTTTTTCAGCATTTTCGAGCTATTCCCCACGTTGAAACTCGAAACTCTGCCTTAAAATTGAAATTGTCTTGCATATATAATCCCCACCATATATACTCAAAATTCTATTGAAATTCTAAAAAAATCACGAAATTAATTCATTAATTTTTCAGTGCGAGGAGGTGACGTCAAAAGCCAGATCGCTGCGCGAATCCTATGAACGTCAACGGCCCGTGTTGTATCACGCGGTGCTTTCGGCATATTTAGAACAGGAGGTGGTGTACGAGGATGATGAGGATGATGAGGAGGAGGAGATGGCGGCCGGATTCTATGGAAGAAGCTACTTTTATTGAGATCTTCGGCCATTTTGTTTCTCTGCAAAAATCTTCAAAATCCGTCATTTTAGTCAACGTCTTCAGCTGCTGTGGTGGTCGTTTTTGCCCGTTTTTGCAATTTTCCGTTTTCTTCTTCCTAATGTACTGTAAATAATGGGAAGAAGAGGATGTCTGAAGTATTGCCGGCCAAATTCCCACTTCACGAACACGCCAAATTTACTCTATTTTAGACTGTTTAGCCGTCATATATTTCCCTGTCGTTTTTCTTGTGTTTCTATTATTTTGTTTTTCAAAAGCGGTGCCGCCAGAGTTTTAAAGAACGCCTCCCCCCTTTCCCCCTATCAACCCCCCTCGCCAATCTTTCCCCTGAATACGGGTGTGTTAGTTTACGGGCGAAATTCCTCCCCCAACAATGCTCTCGCTAATTTGCGCTGAACAGTACAATTTTCATTTTGAAAGTCCCCTTTCTAGACGTGTCGATAGGTGAAAATGGTGGGAAAATTCGAAATTTTCGCTATAAAATATACTTTAATACAACATTTTTCTCAGATTTTCAGCTGTTTTTCGAATTTTCACATAACTCCTCCGGAAGTGGTGGGAAAATTTGAAATTCCTACGGAAAATTTGCAATTTTCGCTTCAAAATTTGATTTTAAACTTGAAAAATCTATATTTTCTGATTTTCACACCATTTTCCACCAATCCACACACCCTAAACCATCTCCAAACTTCATATGAAATAGTAAAACGATACGGTCACTTCGTAAAATAATATAACAAATGAGAAGAACAAGTTAGACGAAACGAAAAAAACCCCCAAAAAAACATTAAAATTAAAAATATTGGAAAAAAATGCTTAATAAAATATTAAAAATATATATGAATACTTGTTTTTGTGTGTTTTTTGTTGCAATGTCGGAGCAAAATTTAATAGAAATGGGAGAAGATTTGGAATCTGAAAATCGCGGCGAGTTTCAAATAATAAAGAGATCACACGAGTTCGCCAGATTTTTTAGATTTTTGATCTAAGAAATTGGGATAATTTCTGTTTTTGGTAAGATTTCGTTTTCAGATTTTTCAAAATTCGATTTCCCGGATTTTACCCGCAAAAATTGTTTAGTTTTTCAATTTTTTCAAACTTTCTGGTATTTTCTCGTAAAAAAAGCCTGGATAACCATGAGAAATTTCGCTGAAATTCGAAAATTTACCTAAAAATCGCAATGTTTGCGGAAAAATGTCTGAATTATTCGGTGAAGCGGGAATTCAAAAATAATTACAACTTTGGCTATGGTTTTGGGAAAATTAAAAAATTTAGGAAAAAAATTTGTTTTTTTAGTATTCGGAATACCGTAATCACTTTTGCTAACATTTATTGATAATTTCTTATCATTTGCGGTTTATTTTCTGAATCATCATCATCACGTCATGCAAAATTACCTATCACTTGGAAAAACTGTAAATTTTTAAAAAATTAGGGGGTTTTCAACTTCAAAAATGTATTATCTAGACGCTTCTTTATGAAACATGCACCTTTAAATTCTGATACGGTAGTTAGTCAAGGTTTTCCTAGTTTATTATTACTCAGGTACTAAATTTCGCGACTTTTTGGTCTCGAAACGTTAACGACAAATGTTTGTTTAATGGGAAAAAAACGTTGTGCGCCTTTAAATAGTACTGTAGTTTACAAATTAGATTGCTGACGAATTTCCAAATGTTTTTTTTGTAAAACTATGAAAAAACGATTTTAAACACGTGAAATTGAGAACTACAGTACTCTTTAAAGGCGCACACCTTTTCGCAGTAAACTGTCGTGTCGAGACCAGTGACCTCCCCCCCGTTACCGTATCCTTATCTTAAAGGCGCATACCCCTCTCCTTGTTTTTTTTTGTTCTCATCGTATTTTTTTGACGCGTACGAGCTCGTTGCCAGTCAAAAACTAAATAATTTTTTTGAAATTTCAGAGAAACAACTGGCAAGGAACCCCCTACGCGACTGCAACGACACACCAACGGATAAAAATTATTAATTTCCCCCACTTTTTATTTTACTCAAAAATTATACAAATTCTCACCCAAATTTTTTTCCAAAAACTCACTAAATTTCAATTTTTCACCGTTGAATGCCTTCAAAAATCCATAATATATCGATTTTTTAGCTTTTCTACTGTAAAAACTTTCATGAAACTTATTTAACGAATTTAAATAATTATATTTCTCACAAAATAAACAATTATTTTTCTCAAATTACATATTCATCGAACACACATCTCATATAGGGCCTCCACTCAAATTTCAGGCAATTTCCCTCGAAAATTCGCGAATATTTTAGCCAATTAGGGGGTATAAAAGCGTGTGTGCTCCGCGGGAGCCAACAATAATTCTATCGCCTCCAAAAATGCCGATTTCCGAGCTCGAAAAGGTGAGCTAATTTTCAATTTCAGTCTGGTCAGCAAGTTCGCTTCAATGAGACGCTCATTCCAATGTGAAAACGCGCTCCACGGCAAATTTAAAACGCTCCGCCTTCGAACCATGGGTCTCGTTAGGTATTTGGCGGTAAAATCGTGAATTTGAACTTTTTTTCCGTAGTCACGGATTTCTGGCTTCCCTAGGGAGGGAATTCCCTCGTAAATTGAAATGGAAGATTTTAGGCCGAACTAGGCCATTTTGCCTCGGCCATATCTGGGGTAGATTTACGGCGCGTTGCGTGTCGCGTCGCGGCTCGGTTTTAGTTGTAAAAATAAATGTATTTGTCCGTGTTGAGTACACGACACTTTTCCACGCGTTGACGATTGTCAATGGAGCGCGAAAAATGCATTGAGGAAGCCCAGAACACTGATTTTGTTAAATCCAGAAAAATGAAATCGACGTGAAAACGCGCTCGGCGGCTAATTTGAAACGCTCCGCCCCCGAATTATGGGTCTTGTTTAGGTATGGCGTCCAAATTTGGCGGTAAAATCGTAAATTCAAACATTTTTCCTATATATTCCGTAGTTTTTGAGAACGCTGCAAAATTCTCGAAAACGTTCGAAATTTTTCACCAAATACCTATTACGGGACCATGAGATCATGAGAATGCCTACTTCTCTGGCGGCAAATATCTCGTAGCGAAGGGACCTGCGTCTCTCTTCGCCATATGCTCTCTCGCTGCCGCGGCCTGCCAATATTTTCGCGCCAGTAATAGGCATTCTCATGATCTCATGGTCCCGTAATAACGAGACCCATGATTCGCGGCCGTTTACGCCCCATAATAGTAAAAGATGCAAGCGCGCTCCACCGAATTTTTCGAGGATTCAATAATAACAATCAAATTCCCAATTCCCTCAGAAATGGACCGGGCTAACTTTTGAAATTGCCGCCGAGGAGATGCGTCGGCTCAAGTCCGAGCCAACCGATCGAGAGCGGCTGAAACTCTACGCATTGTACAAACAGGCTCTCCATGGGGACATTCCAAATGAGGATGTGTATCGTAAGGGTCTCGAATGGAAAATAATCCAAAATCTAACATTCTATATTTTTCAGCAGTTCCCGCCGGTGACGAGGTCGGCAGGAAAAAATATGCCGCCTGGAAATCGCAGAAAGGCGCGAATTCGGAGAAATGCCGCGCGGACTACGTGGCAATCGCCGAGGAAATGATCAAAAAATACGGGCGGAACATTGTCCGTTGCAAGTGGAACAGTGAAGTTTGGTCTGTGGATTATTGATTGATTTTGAGTATTTTTTTGTTTTTGAATAAAAATTCAAATCTCTTCATATTTGTTCTTGGCGTTCTGGGTCGGTGGGTATCGTGGCGAGACACCGATAGAGAGAGTGAGATAGACTAGAGAGAGAGATAGAGAAATGGGGAATGTTTGGGGGGAAACGGTAGAGATCACAAAATAACTTTTTACAATCATTATCAAAATAAATATGGCTCAGATTGGCCGGGGGGTGGGACACAAAAATACAAAATATGGACATTTTTTTGGTGGTGTGGGGGGAAAATTATGATATGACATGAAAATTTGGAGGGGATTTTTTGTTCTTGTTGTAAGAGATTTTGGACTGGGACAATTTGTGAGAATTTGGCAGATTTTTAGGTAGGTAGGTAGGGGGTGGACGGAGGAATCCAGATTATCTCGAATAATGATCTTCGTGAGCATCGTCGTCTTCACCGCCCATCGATGATTCCTCTTGGATCATTGTCATTTTCCCGAAAATCTTCTCGTACCACGGCTGTTCTTGGACTGGAGATGATGTGCTGGTGGTCGTGGTGGAAGGGATTTGATGAGCTGGCAGAATCGCCGATGACGTCATATTCAGATGAGAACCGTCGACGAGCAGTGTATCCTCCTCGCGAATCAGTGAAAGATCCTGAAACAAAATTTGTATGGAGGGGGACCAATCAGCGATTCGCACCGCCCATTTTTCAACCAATCAAATGAAATGGGCGGAGTTTATTTGAAGTAGATTTTTCATTGTTCAGGGATTTTTTTGTGGTTTTTTTTGGAAAGAACAGCGAGAATGGGGGATTTTCTCTAAAATTCAAAATGGAACTGCTAAACCAATCAGCGTCCTCGAGCTCCGCCCACTTTTTGTGATTGGTTGAAAAGTGGGCGGAGCGAATCGCTGATTGGTCGCAGTTCTCATTTTGGAAGGAATTTCGCCAAAATTTAAAAAAATCGGGTTTTTAAAAAATAATTTTCATTTTTTTTCGTGGTTTCCCTGAAAAATAGCTAGAACGGGAATTTTGCTTCTTTTTTTAATCCAAAAATAGTATAAATTCATTAAAAACCACAAAAAGGAACTGCAAAACCAATCAGCGTCTTCGAGCACCGCCCACTACATCTGATTGGTTGAAAAGTGGGCGGTGCGAATCGCTGATTGGTCGCAGTTCTCATTTTGAAGGGAATTTCGCCAAAATTGAAAAATCTGGTTTTAAAGTAGAATTTTACATTCTTTGCCGATTTTTTTGGTGGTTTCTCTAAAAAAAGCGAGAATGGGGGTTTTTCTCTAAAAAATTCGGAAAAAAAACTACAAAAAATGAAAAAGATTCGTAAAAAGAGATTTAAATTGATATTTAAACTTTGAAGAGAACTGCCAAACCAATCAGCTCCGCCCACTATATATGATTGGTTGAAAAGTGGGCGGTGTGAATCGCTGATTGGTCGCATTGAAAAATCGCATTTTTTGTGTTTTTTTCATAATTAGAAGCAATTGTTCAGCGGGGATGCCGTACCCTTTTCGGTAGAACCGTCGCCCGTTCCTTCTTGACAACTCCAGTCTGATTACGCTCGACGTGCTCCTCGTTGGCGCGGATCATGGCTCCATAGGTGCGAATGTTCTCCTGAAAATTCTCAAAACTTGACGGTTTTATCCGGGAAAAAGGCGGACTAACTGGTTTTCCGAACATTTTCCCGCTTGCCATAGAAGCTTCATAGTCGGCCTGATCAATGAGAGAGCTCAGTGGACCGGTGGATGGTGGTGCCGGAATATGACGACGTTGATGATGATGATGATGATAATGATGATTGTCAGACCTTTTAGGTCCGTCACCAGTTGCCATTTCAATATTGACAACTTGCATCGATGGATAGACAATCTTCGGAGCTGGTGTCTGCTGCTGCTGCTGCTGCTGCTGCTCACTACCAAGATGCTCGAATTGATGATGAAGCCGGCGGCGAGGAGCACTGTATCCACTATCCGACATATCGTGGAAATTGTTGAATGGTGGCCGACGATAGCGTTGTTGGTACTGCTGCTGCTGCTGATGTTGTCGATGGTGAAGCTCACTCAGATCCTCCACTTGGGATGATGATTCGTCGGGATTGGTGATCTCGTCGTCGCGAGCCGGTGAGATCTCGCCTTCTTGAAGAGCACGGTTGTACTCGCTCAGTGGAAGACCCTGCAAGAATTTTTTTTTAATTAAAAATTAAAAATTCCTATGGAAATCTACTAGATTTTGAATATTTTTCGGGAAAAATTAGGAAATCTGCGCTGAAAATGACTCAAATTTTGATTTTTTCAATTAAAAAATAGCGAGAAAACAGAACATTTGAAAAATTTCACTAAAAAATCAATGGGTTTGGCAGCTCTATTTCTATAAAATGAATAGGAATTTGAAGATTTTTAACGAAAAATCAGAAAAATCCGACTGGAAATGACGAAATTTTTGTCTTTTTTGGTGAAAATAACCTAAAATTTGTGAAAAAAAAAGAATTAATCGCGATTTTCAACGAATTTCAGCTCGAATTTTTATGAAATTTTTAGGAAATGCAAGATTTCCCACAAAACTAGGGGCAAAATTCAGTGAAAATGGCGAAAAATTTGTGGAAAATTGAACTGAACGCGACTTTTAACAGTTTAACGAAAAATCTGAAAGTTACAATGTGTTTCACACAAAACGAGGATTATAAACTGACTTCAGCTCAAAATTTCCATGAAATTACTTAGAATTTGATGATTTTTAACGAAAATTTGAAAATCTAACTGAAAATGACCAAATTTTGATCTTTTTCACTGAAAATAACCAAAATTTGTAAAGATTTCGCAATTTTCAACGAATTTCAGCTCAAAATTTCGACGAAATTAGTAAGAATTTGAAGATTTTAAACAAAAAAACCTAATATAAAAACCTAAGAAAATAATGCTATTTTATTCATTTATGAGAATTCCTGCAATCTCAAATGTTCCAACCTTCTTCAGCTTATGAATAAACTGGCATCGTGGTCCATAGGGACACTGTCCAAAGTTGGAAAACTTGTCGCACAGCTGCGTCTTGTACTTTGGATGCGCCTTGCCACGTGGCTGCGACGGCATCCTCAGCTCGTTCTCGCCGTGAGCAAACCGGCAAGCTTCGCCGTACGGGCAGGAGCCTGAGCGCTTAAAAGCGTCACAAAGTGCCGTCTTGAATGCTTCTTCCTTGCGCTTCTGACGCTGAACCGACTCTCGTTCGTCATCAGTCATAGTCTCCCATTGAGCGGAATGACGGCGATATTGCGATGAGGAAGAGGACCGATGCATGTTGTTGAATGACTGAAAAATATTAGATTTTTATATTTTTTGAATTTAATAATTCAAATTTCTCCTACGTCATCGGACACAGAGATATTCTTGTTGGTGGCTCTGCGATATGGCATGCTTCCAGCCTCAATTGGCTCCTCCAACATTAGCTTATCCATTTCGGGAATCGCGGCCGCCAGCGACGGAATGAGGTTCCTGTGGGGAAGCATCGGGGGAAATCCTAAAATTAATTTTTAATTTTATTCGATTTATCCTTCAGAAGCTAAAGAAAATACCATGTTGATACATATTCTTTTGTGGTTGGAAGCCTAGAAACGTTTGTTGAGCCAACGCGAGAAGAGCCGGGTCGCATGGAGCATTCATGAAGTACGGCGTCTGCTTTTGTTGGTGATGCTCTCCATTTGAAGATTGCATCCTTCTCCTTTCCTGAAATTAATTAATTTGGTGGAAAATCGACGAAAAATCATGTTTTATTGAGGAATTGAGGAACAAAATCGTTAAAAAAAGGTGTAAATTGAATTAAACTGAATTTTTGGGCAAAATCTCCGCAAAAAATGAAGAAAAATGAGCGAAATTCGCGCCATTTACCTCAAAATCCAAAATTTCCCGCTCCACGGGCTACGGTAGTCGTGGTGAGACCCTGCAACAACTTTTGTGGCTGCGTCTTTGAACCGTAACTTTTTGATTCATTTTTATTATTCTTCTTTGTTTTCGGACAGTTTCCTTGTTTATTTGTTCGGTTTTTGATGTCGAAAACTCTAGAAAACAAGAATATAAATTGAAACTCTTCGAGACACAATCTATTTTCAGATTTTTCGCATGTCTGAAAGCTTCTTTCCATTTTTTTTTCGTTTCTTTTCCCCCGTCTATCATGAAAAATTCTCTGAAAAAAAAACTAAATCCGGTTTCCAATCTTTCGAAATTTTTTATTTGCCTAGTTTACACTCAGGAATATTCCTAAGTATAATACCAGGAAACCCCCCGAATACCCAGTCTTTTTCCATTTTCCCAATTTTAATTTTATGTTTTCTGTACTTTTCCTTTCAAAAAGTGCTTCTATTTTTACTATTCAAAGCTGCTCAGCGTGAGCATGCTCATGACTAAGCACGAGAAGCTGAAGCTGAAAAATTAGGGGGATCACTTATTCGGTGGATTTAAAATTTTGAAAATTAAAGTATATATTTTGCTAGTTTAAGCTGTTTGTTTTAAAGCTTTATCTTTAATTTTGAAGTTTTTAATTTTCCTCCCAGTTTTCACCATGAAAAACTAATTTTCTGCTCAAAATCCCCACGAATCACTTTCCATGCTTCGATAATTCCCGTGGTCTCGTCACAAGTGCGCTCTGTCGAACGCGTCGCGGCTCTCGCGGCGCGTGTCTCATCTGGCCATTTCTCCCAGCTGACGGCCCTGTCACGTGCACTTTTTGCCCCTTTTTACACAAAAAATCGCCACTTTTTCAATCTTTTTGTTCTTTTTTTCGTCACCATCACTATCCTCTTTGTCAGAAAATGCGAAACTTTCCATTTTACAGGCGCCCTCACGCGAAAATGGCCGATGCGATTCAAACCGCTCCTAGGTTCACTGGTTGGTTTTTACTCGAAAAAACTGATACAATACTATTTTAATCCAGGGAAAAATCGAGACCCGCAATTATTCACGGTAACCAATCATTACAACGAGGTGAGCTACACATATTTCATTCAAAAAATCGAAAATATTCCATTTCAGGCGGGCACTGGACCGCTCGAAGCTGCCATTTGTAGGCACAATCCGCTGCACGTCGTCTCTGCAGCATTGCGACACCAACATGAAGAATCGCAATGCCCCGATCGGAAGTGGAATCCGTCGGAGAAGATTGTAAAGTACAAGGACATGCAGTAGCTTGTTGGAGGAATTTTATATACTTTTTTTAAAAATTTATTAACCATTTTTCTCATTTTCCCGACATGTATTTTTTTGCTACGGGTCAAATTGTATTTTCGCTTTATGTAATATTTCTAAATAATTTCGTCGTCACAATTTAGTTACTATTTGTTCTTGCGACACAGGTTGAACAATCGCCTGTCTGTATCTTTTTCTTTCTTTTTTTAATCTATAATTCATTTTCTTATCAGTTAATTGATTTTTGCAGCACAACAAAAAGGCTTCCAGTGAACAAAAATGTCGGGAACCAGAAAGAAGGCGCTGCTCAAAGTGATCATTCTCGGAGATTCGGGCGTTGGAAAAACATCTTTGATGAATCAATATGTAAATCGGCGATTTAGTAATCAATATAAGGTTTGTCAATTTTTTTAGAAACTGAAATTTTTGTTTAAACTCAAAATTCTCCCTGAAATATAAACAAATTTCTCCTTCAGGCAACGATTGGAGCCGACTTCCTCACACGCGACGTAAACATTGACGACAGAACCGTCACTCTTCAGGTGAAAAATTATCAAAAATAGACAAAATTTTACACAAAAATTTCAGATCTGGGATACAGCCGGCCAGGAACGTTTCCAATCGCTCGGAGTCGCTTTTTATCGTGGAGCCGATTGCTGTGTGCTGGCTTTTGACGTCACAAATGCCGCCTCGTTCAAATCGCTTGACTCGTGGCGTGACGAGTTTCTGATTCAGGCTAGGTACGGGGAATATTTAGAAAAATCACATTTTTTCTGTAAAAAAACTGAAAAATTCATTATTTTTCTCTAATAAAACGGAAAAATCCACCATTTTTCTCCAAAAAATTCGAAAAATCCACGGTTTTTCTATAAAACTTCAAATTCTTGCAGCCCCCGCGATCCAGACCATTTCCCGTTTGTCCTGCTCGGAAACAAGGTGGATTTGGAGTCACAGCGTGCCGTTTCGTCAAAACGTGCTCAATCTTGGTGCCAGACGAAGGGAAATATTCCGTATTACGAGGTTTCTGCCAAGGAAGCTCTCAACGTTGAAGCCGCATTTTTGGCAATTGCTCGTGATGCGTTGGCTAGAGAATCTCAGGTAAAAATGCGGCGAAATTGGATTTTCCTGTGAAATTAAAAAATGTGAAATTTCGGGCGGAAATTGATTTTTTTGTAATTAAAAACTAGTTATATAGTGAAAATAGCTTTAAAATCGTGAAAAAAGTACGCAGAAATCAAGAAAAACTGCCAAATTTCGGTTGAAAATGGCATAACTTAGCGATTTTGAAGCTAAAAATCAAAGAAATTGGTTAGAAAACTGGTTTTTTCAAAAAATTTGAAAAATCTAAAACTAAATAAATATATCAAAAATATGCTGCGTTTTATGTAAAAATTTGAATTTTTCCAACAAAAAGCAAACTAAAAATTTTAAATTTTTCAGGAAACCAACGATTTCCCAGAGTTTCCCGACCAAATCCGTCTCAACCCAAATCAACAGAACCAGCAGAATTCGGGATGCAATTGTTAACCGTGTGCTGCTCCGCGCAGAGCCCTCTATCTCTATCTGCACAAAATGTATTTTTGACACATTCGATTCAATTCAATTCAATCCACACAACACACATTTCCTCTTCCCTCGTCTCCACTTTCTAAAAATCCCAAAAAATTTGAAAAGAAAATCCCACAGATTACGGTAGTCACCCTTTGCCGGTCCCCAATCACCATCTACTTTTTTTCTGGGAAATTCTTCCGTTATACACACCATTCGATGCCTTCTAGTTTTTCATTTTCACTCAAACTCACTTTTTTTCTTCATTTTTTCTCGTTCCCCCCCCCCCCCCCTGATATATTTGCCATTCATTTGTAAATTTTTACACCGAAATTCTAATTTTTTTTTCGAAATTCAGTTCCCTTCCCAGAAATTATTGCATGTTCTTTTTATATAAATTTAACATCCACACAAGAATGAGCATATATTGTCCGAATTTTAGGCTTTCTAGGATATGTTTTAGGTAAAATTTACAAGTTTTGTGAGTGAGTAGGGTCAATATTTACAGTTTTTTCTTCAATTTTCAACAAGCTGGCTCTCAATTGGCGTCTGGAAGTGGCTGAAACTGGTTGCGGAGGATGTAGTCGCTGAGGCGTTCCTCGCGGAGCAAATCGCGATCCAAATGTGGACGATACGTGTGTGGATACAGTTGAAGACGAATCTCGTACAGGAAATTGTCCAGAGCCTGAAAACCCGAGATTTTTTTGGAAATTGTGGGGATTTTCCTGAAAACCTTGTAGCAGAACGCGGCTTCTCCCTTGCACTTGCCGCAACGCTGGTCGAAGCAAAGAATACACTCGAATCTGGAAAAATTAAACAAATTGCATATTTTTGGTGGAAATTAAATAGAAAATCCATTAAAAGAACAATTTTCGCTGAAATTTTATGGAAAATTGTCTCGAATTTTATTTTTTTTAATTTAAAAAAAATTTTAAAATTTTTCTACGGGAATTTCAATATTTAAAAGTATACATAATTTTTTTTTCTCAGAGAATTTTATAAAAATTCCAAAAAAAAATTAAATTTGCACCGAAATCTTGTAAATGTTTTTTTTAAAAATTCACATAACCGAAAATACGAAACTTTTTTCACGATTTTCTTAAAAATAGGCGAAAACTGAATTTTTGATTGAAAAAATTCCGAAATTTCCTCAAAAAATCCGATTTTAACTCGTTTTTGACGAATTTTCAGTGATTTTTCTCATTTTCTCCCTTACGATTCTTCATTATGATCGCATTCCTGACGTTTTCTCTTCTTATTCCCGATTTTCTCTTCCGAAGATCCCTTTGAAGATGAGCTATTTGCTCCGAGAGCTCCCGGAATCAACAAATTTCGCATTGCCATTGGCCAAAGTGAGCTCTCCTGTTCGAGTGGCTTGATGTGGCGGAAGCTTTTTGAAATATTTCTGAAAATTCGTTAATTTGAAAATTTTGTTTGAAAATGTTCTGATTTTTCAGGTTTTGAGTGAATTTTTCGATTTTTTTAAGCGAAAAATTCGAAATTTCTTCTATTTTTCATGAAAAATCCCTCAAAAACATACATTTTTAACAATAAAAAAACTAAAATTTCGGATTTTTTGAGGGAAAAATTCGAAATCTGTTCGATTTTTCCATTAAGCGTACGAATATTCATAAAAATTATGGAAAATTAGTTTTTTTTTCAAATTTTCCATGAAAATCCCATCAAAAATTGATTTTTTCGATTTTTCAATCAATAAATTCGAATTTTCTTCACATTTCACCATCAATTTCTGATATACTAACGCGACAAAAGCCTGCGCAAAAACGGATCCAATAGTGCCGGCGAGTTCCTGTGACGAATCGGACATTTTCGCCTGTGGGCTCATCAGACAAATGCACAAAATTCGGCCCAAAATCCGATGGTCCAGGCTGACGCAGAGGCCTTTGTCGAGAAGTCGAATCAAATGATTTCCGTCCAAATGACCGATATTTGTAGACATTAGGAAACGCTCACAGTTGGTGAGAAGTGGTTCACTGTGGAAATGTGAAAGCATATCCAGGACGGGGACGATGCTTGACACTGAAAATTTGCGATTTTTTAAGTGAAAATTTTATTTTTTTGCTACAAAATACCTGAAAATAGCCCAAAATTTGATAAAACCACAAAAAAAACCACGCGAATTTTGAATTCCCTCAAAAATGAGTGCTGCAACCAATCAGCGATGAGCTCCGCCCACAGCTAATCGCTGATTGGTTGCAGATCTCATTTTGGTGGCAATTCAAAAATTCATCCAATTTTGAGCCTTTTTAGCTGAAGTAGCGTGTATTTTAATTGAAAAAAATAAATTTTAGGCCATTTTTCCATAATTTTAATATTTTTGCGTAAGAAACTGATTTTTAAACCTAGTTTTAAAAAAAAATTATTTTCTTGCTATTTTTCAATGAAATGTGCAGAAAAATCTCTATTAACTATAAAAAGAATCAATTATGAGCTATTTTTAGTTGAAAATCAAACAAATTTGTCTTTTTTTTTTAGCTAAAATCTGTTGAAAAATAGCGTCAAAATCCATTTCTCACATACATAGTTTCTCAAAAAAAAATCAACTCAAAAGTGCAATCTGAGCCTTTTTTTAATTGTAAATGCCAAAAAATTGAAATTTTCTCCGATATATTGCAAAATTCGATCAAAATCCAATATTTCCTGCTGAAATTCCAGTGATTTTCCAACATTTTTCCAATTTTCGCTCCAAAAAATCCTAAAAATATTACAAGTGAGAGGTGTTGGGCGAATCCCGTAAAGCGATGGGCACACCGAGTCCAGAAACGCGTGGAAATTTCTGGAAATGATCGGCGATTGGAAGCGGTGACTGCAATCCTCGTGCGGTGCCGCAACACTTTCCGGAGCCGAAATCCACGTGGATTTGCAGTTTGTCGAGAATTCCACGTAGCTGAGCTGTAAAAAATTCACTTTAATTCTGAAAAATCACTTTAAAAAACACTTACGCCATCGAATTTCTCAAAATAAGCGCAACTCGGGACGAGCTCCTTCAAATCGACGAAAAAATTCACTGAAACTTCAGATTTTTCCGGATTTTCTTGATTTTCCAGACATTTTGTGATGAGTGTGATGCGAAATTGTCGATTTTGCGACTGCTCGTGATAGTTGACAGCCTGAAAATAGGAAAATTTTGGGTTTTCAGTTTTCTTGTCGATTTTTACTTTTTGCAACGGAATTTTCGCTTCATCCAGCGTATTCATGAGCTCAGAGGTAACACAGAGTGAGCACGTGTTCCATGTCATCTGAAAAGTGCAAAAAACTTGAAAAATTTAGTGAAAAAGAAAGGAAAATGGATAAAAAATAAAAATTTGCGCCCAACGATGCTCCGAAATAACAGCGGAGCATCGTAGCGTGTGTTGTTTAGCGTAAATAATAAATCATTTGAAAATTCAAAATTCATTAAAAAAAAGAAAGAAGAAAATCGTGAAAACCACAGAAAAAAACAAGGAAAAAGATTTTAATATTATCAACAAAAAAAAAACAAAGTGTTAAAAAAATTTATTTCTAATTCCAAACATCTCTCGAACCTTCGATTCAATTCTTCTACAACAAAAATGCAGCAAGATCAGTTTTTTCTAATCGTAACTTTCCCATTTCTCGTTACAAGTTTCGCACTCGTCTCGTGCCTGAAAACGGCTTGGAAGTTTAAGGGATCTGCTGACCCCTCAGAAGCTTACACAAAAACTTTGCCAGTCGCTGTGAAACCGAAAAAAGACGAGAAGAAGGTAAGTGCGCTCTAGTGCTAATGGGTGGCAAATTCAAATTTCTCAGATAAAACCAGGAAAAACTGTGAAAAAAGTCGATGGAAAGGACAAAAAGGCGAAGAAACTTTCGAAATTTTTCGTTTTCAATCACGGAAAAGACGAGGATTTGAAAACCGCGGTCGGTAGCGAACCCACGTTGGATTCCACACAAGAATCGATCACTGAGGACGACGGCAAGTGCGCCCCATTGAGAACCATCCCGCGAAATTCAAATTTTCCAGAACACGAGTCACCTCTCAGTGATAACTACAAGTTCAGTGATGACGAGAAGCTCGACGGACTGCAAATTCTGCCGTCTCCGCCGCCGAAATACGTGGAAAAACTGAGATCTCGTGTGCGACAAACTCGGCGTGGCAAGAAGAGCCCACAGGACTACTATGTACGTGTAAAATCGTGTAAAATTAACTTTAAGTATAAGTATATTGAGTTTGAATTGAGTTTGAAAAAAAAAATGTGGGTCCCACCACGAAAAGCTACAGTAACCTGAGCTGAATTCAAATTTCTTGATCAAAATCCGAAATATTTTAAATTTCAGTGCACCGACGAAGAAGATTCGCTATTCGATGTCCCATCCCTGAAGATTGACCCGGCAACCCTAAAATCTTCCCGATCAAGCATTCCGCTGAATATTCAAGGTACATACAGTAATCCATATACATCCACATCTCTATATATCAGACTCCCGTTTGCTCCGCCTCAACCAAGATCGCCTCGCCTTCAAAAAAAGCCACACAGTGTACCCTCATTCTGCAATCTCGCCGCACTCGAATCGCATGCATCGTTCCGAATCGCGTTCTTCCCGAGAGTCGGAACCAACTACTATCTCACAGAGATCTTGAGAAATCAATAAAGTTGTCTTGATTTCAACGAAAAAGTGTTAAAAGTGTAAAAAGCCTCAGCTAATGAAATCACCTCACCAACAGTCAGTGATATGCTCAATTGATCATCAACGGCAAAGCGGCGGGGGGGGGGGGGTCGAACCCGCGGCGTGTTTCACGGCCGCGCAGCCGCTACCCGCCTGCGCCACAACGGTGTCACCGAAATTGAACGACAAGGCATTGACAAGAGAGCGGCACGAGGAGGAGTGTGCCGAGCAGAAATATCCAAAAATACAAATAATTAAATTTTATTCATCGCATTAAAAACAAATTAAGAGCACAGAAAAATACAGAAATAGACCCGAATATCTCATCAAATTGAAATACAAAAAAAACGTGATAAAATTCAAAAAACGTTCGCAACAAATTTTCGAAAAAAAATCTTCCACTTTTACGAATACTGCCGAAGCCTCGAGAAATTCGCAATCCAATAAATCGATCCAAGTGCCACGACAATTCCATTGATGGTCCAAAGTGTCTCAAAACCGGAATACGTGTAAACTCCGCTGAAAATCAAAGAAATTTGCGCGTAAGATGCGGTGTTTCAGGTACTTACGACGAGTAAATTGGTCCCAGAATGAGAATAACGTCCTCTGCGACGATCATGGCTCCTTGCATTACGCTCTACAAAAGGTATGGTTTTAAAAAAGAAAGTATTAAAAAAATAATGTTCGTTTATTTTTTCCAATATTTTTGAAGCCCTTACCTGATTAATAGGTCCCAGAGTTTTCGAGTAGATCGCATCGAGAGCCACCGACGAGAGCGGGATCCCAATTCCCATGACAACAGCGATCACAATGAGCAAAAGCGGAGCCGCCGGAGCATATGATGTGTCACACCAGCTATAGGTCGTCGAGTTACAGCCAACATCGGCTAGGGCGTTGTAAGGGGGAACTGGATTGCTCACAGGTGTCCATGGATAGGTGAATACGTACATTGACATGAAGATTACCAAACCTATGAGGAACGCGATGCGTTGTTGGAGGCTGGAAAATGAGAAATGGGTCTTGCCGCGAAAAGGCTATATCTCGAGATATCTCGCTTGTCTCTGGGTTTATCAAAAACTTTTAACTACGGAAGTATTCCTTATTTCTTTGCCTACAATTTTGTAGTTAAAAATTTTTTCGCTAACTTCAAAAATAACCGAGATAATGATAATTAATGCCAAGTAGTAGACTTACAAATTGCCGAGATTGCAGAAAAAGTAGAGCCCGGCGACAATAACGGCTAGAATTCCGACTGCTCCAAGTGTTATCGACATGGCGAGCACAGTTTTTGCACCTGACCAGCCGTAATTTGTCATGAAAATTACAGAGGTTAACGTGGTGAGCGTGACGACTGAAAGTGTCGCGTTCATTTTCTGGATCCAACACAAAACGACGATTCGCCAGTTCAGATTCATTTGAGAAACCTTTTCGATTCTCGATTTGACTCCAGCGATCGTAAGGAATGATTGATTTTTCTCTGGAATTTTTTTGTTTTTTAAGAAAAACTACAGTAAGCCGATGAAAAAACGGCAAAACCATAGGTCCTGGCCGGGATCGAACCGGCGGCCTACTGCGTGTAAAGCAGACGTGATAACCACTACACCACAGGACCGGTGTGTCGGCGCCTCCCACAAAGCGGTTACAAAGACTCACTCATGTCGGATTTTGCACGGCGTGGCAGTTCTTTCAAACAGCATTTGATGATGGTGATGGAGATGAAATTGGTTGCGGCGGCAACCCAAACCGGCGCCGAATAAATGTGGAATTTGACGTTTGGGAAGATTTCCCATCCCGGATAGTGAATCGATGAGAATGCAGCTTGGATTACTGTAGAAATCGATAAAATCACGTGAAAATCATAAATTTATTTTTTTTCTAATTGAAAAATATTGTTTTAAATTAAATTAAACCAATTCACCTCTTCAACTGTGAAATACCACGATTGTTCAAGTTCTCTAGACTCCTATCACGACCGAAAAATTTTCAGCTACCGTACCCCGAGGGTACTGTAGTTGAAATGTTTCGATCGTGGCAGGACCCAGTGAAGGTAATTTTGTGTTATTTTCACAATATTTCGCACAAATTCTGGATTATTAAATCTAAGACACTTATTTCGATAGTTTTTATTTTAAAAAATCGACTTGTGTCCTAAAAACCAAAAATCGCGATTTCTAGGCCATCAAGTTTTAATTTCAAACTGCTATAACTTGGTGTAAAAATTTAATTTCCAAAATTTGAGAAAATCATTGTACTCGTCGCAAAAATTTGCACCGAAATGACTTATTTAATTCTGGTGGCCTAGAAACACGAATTTTTTGAATTTCTAGGCCACCAACTTCAAACCGGTATAACTTGCTTGAAAATTGATATTTTTTGCCGGTTGAAAAACCAACTGAGTTCAAATTTTGATATGTTTTCAAATAAAAATGAAAACTAACTTGGTCCGACAATAATCGAGATCATCGTGGCCGCGTTCAATCCGGAATAGGCCTGCGGACGATCTTCATGCCTAGAAATCGCAGCAACATAGGCGCGAAGAATTGTGGAACTGCTCGAAGCAACTCCAAACAGAATATAACACAAGGCCATCACATATCTCCGTCCACTACCGAACATTTCGACGCATAGGTAGAGTAGGCAGGCACCGAAGGCGATAAACCGTCCGGCGATCAGAGGAATTTGGAATGATTGAAATCGATGGCACCAGATTGCGAAGACAAGTGCCGAAATGGCGTGGAAGAGTTTTGACGCGGCCGTGGCGTTTCCGAAGAATTGTGCGTCGGCTTCCTTGTCGATCTGCAAGGCTATTCTGTTTGTCAGTTTATATCTTGGTTCAAGCCAAAGCCTGAGCCTAAGCCTAAGACTAAGCCTAACCTCTTAAAAAGTTACAAGAAGGTTTTTCCTTGCGCTTGGAGCGCAAAAGAAAAGAAAAAGAGCTATTTAGACTTAGGGTGCCCAGCTGGAATAAAATATAGGAAATCCTTATGACACACTTAAGCCTAAGGGCCCGAAAAACATACTAGGATGCCCAACTGGAATAAAATATTGGAAATCCTTATGACACACCGGCGGTATGGCGCGGCTTAAGCCTAAATAGCCACTTTTATCAAAATACATTTGAGCTCTGCTCGCGTTTTACTCTAACTTCTCAGGCAACTCAAAAGTAGTCTGTGGATATTTTTCAGAAATCTGAATAAAGATTATCACTAAGAAACTTGGAAATTTTGTAATATTTGAAGGGATGCGAGCAATCTCTACATATTTGCGATCAACCTTTGGAGATTTTTTTTCTTAGTGAAGTTATAGAATGCCAATATTCAAATTCCTATCTCATGGGAAGAAAAGTTCAAATTCTGTACCTGCGTATTATTTTTTACAACTCCGTTCTTTCCACAAGAAAGGCCTTCTTCCCATGAGATAGGAATTCAAATATCGGCAGCATTCATAGGTACAGAATTTGAACCTTTCTTCACATGAGATAAACATTTTATATCGATCAAATTAACCCTCAAGTAAAGTGGGACCTTTGATGAATATAATCATTCTGATGATATTTAATTCCGATGATTAATCCATTTTTCTTTCTCTCACACTTATGAACTAAAATGATTACTAAATTAAGGCGGGATATTCTAAGGTGTGATAACATATGATATTTATTTTTAAATTTAAATAAAGTTTTTTTTAAATTTTTGCTAAAAAACGAATAGTTTACAACCGCCTCGCTCAAATGTATTTTGATAAAAGTGGCTATTTAGGCTTAAGCCGCGCCATACCGCCGGTGTGTCATAAGGATTTCCAATATTTTATTCCAGTTGGGCATCCTAGTATGTTTTTCGGGCCCTTAGGCTTAAGTGTGTCATAAGGATTTCCTATATTTTATTCCAGCTGGGCACCCTAAGTCTAAATAGCTCTTTTTCTTTTCTTTTGCGCTCCAAGCGCAAGGAAAAACCTTCTTGTAACTTTTTAAGAGGGTTTCACATATTTTATTAAAATCGGGGCGAAGCCCTGATTTTAAATCCATATTGTTTTTGTTTTTGTCTTCCACTATCCCTGCAAATAGGAAAGAGAATGTGTTCTTTCTGATAAAGTATTTAAAAATCATCTTAAAATCTTGAAAACTGAGAGCAGGAGGTAATATAATGTGTGTCTCCCTGTGGGTGGGGTGGCGATGTGTTGGCATCCAACCCTTCAACGAACTGTATCTCCCGCCTGTATCTCCCTTCAAAGTGAGAATTGGGTTACAAAAATTTGAGGGAATATGAAAAAAGGTGTGAGGATTTCAAAAATATTATTGTTGAAACACCAGACCAAACCACTTTTTCTGGGCAAGAGGCAGAAAATTAATTTTTTGAAAAATTTCAAACTGGCACAAAATTTTTTCAAAAACAAATTTTCAAAAATTTTTTGATAGATTCCATTTTTATCAATATTGTTCATTGAACACAGAAAAGAAAACAAAGATTCATCAAAAAATGAGTGAAAAATCGCAAAAATTCGAAAAAATCAGTGCTGAAAAACTCGATTTTTTGGCGGTGCTGAAAAAAATTTTCACTAAAATTTTTTTGAAACTTAGTTTTTCGGATTTAGCGTCAAATTTTAAATCTATATAAAAAAACAAAATTAAAATTGATCTCAGATTGAGTGAATAATAAACGCTCAAAGTTGAAAAATGAACAACGCAAAAACGGCAGTAACTTGCTTCAAGGTCGGTTATCTCAGTGAGTTTTCACTCAATTTTCGAAATTTTTTTGCTCTATCGCTTTAGAAATATTTGTAATTTCATTTTTTTTTTCTCAAAATCAAAATATCTCAAACGACCGCCATCCTACGAGAAGGGAAAAAAAAAGTTTTTGGAAAAAAAATCAAAAATTTTTTTTCTGCCTCGCTTTTCAAAATGAAAAAATCACTTTTTCGGAATAATTTTTACTTTAAAATGTACCTACGATCTTTTTATACAACAATTTCACCTTGGAACCAAAGATTTCTCAAAGACAACAGCGCACGAAGCGGTGGTTTGCGAAAAAACACGAAAAAAACACACCGAAGTGGGAGGGGGGAGGTCAAAATTGCGAATTTGACTTTGGAGCTCTCTAAAAGAGCTCATAGCTGATGGATCTGGATGATTTGTATGTTTTTCGACGCATCTCGTCGAGTACTATAAACTGCTAAAAAATCTCGTAAAAATCGCAAAAACTCGAATTTTCCTGCAAAAAAAAGAGGCGAAAAATGAGAAAAAAAACGTGATTTTTGGAGGATACTCGAAAATACTCTTCATATCTCGGCTCAAAGAGCTCCAATCTTTCTGAAATAAAGCATACAGAGGTGGGGCAAGTTTCTTGAAGAGACAGCAAACCGCATCAAAATCCATCCACCCACCGTCAAGTTACACGCGCGTTTTCAGAGCGAACGAAAAACAGGGCATAAAAAAATTTAGACGCCCGCACCCGGACTCGAACTTTTGTCGGATTTTGAAGCTTAATATCTCGGCTCCTGTAAATCGAAATTGGCTCAAAATTCACAAGAAAACTTATTTCACTGCCGTCCTCCTGTCATTAAATTTTCGTGAGCTTAGGGAGAAAACTGACAAAACGCCAAACTTTCAAATTTTAAAAAATAGTTGAGGGTCATTTTGAAAACACCTTAAGCTCCATAACTCGGCGAGTTTCGATGGAATCAATTTGAAATTTTACACGGAAGCTTCTTAGTGGCCTATACGTCTCTGTGTTAAATTTCGCTTTGATCGGCCAACGGGAACACTTTGAAAAATGAAAAAACGCTGTAATCCTAACCCTAAATAGCGTCAGTGGGGGAGCTAACGCTAACGCTCCCCCACTGACGCCAAGCCTACGCCTAAGCCTATGCCTAAGACTAAGCCTAAGCCTACGCCTAAGCCTAAGCCTAATCCGAAGTCGAAACCTAAGCCTAGGCATAAACCTAAGCCTAAGCTAAAGCCTAAGCCTATGCCTGAGCCTAAGCCTAAGCTCAAGTCTAAGCCCAAGCTTAGGATTAAGCCTAAGCCAAAGCCTAAGCTTAAGACCAAGCCTAAGCCTACGCCTAGTCCAAGCCTACGCACCTGATTCATATAAGGCCACTCGCTCATTCCGACTACAGTATTCTCGATCGCAGCAATAAACATGACCAGCGACGCGATTACGATGGCTTTTCGGTCTGTAACCATGTCGGTGTCCGATTCACTATCATTACCGTCTTCTTTTGAAGGGACATCTGAAAATTTTGAACTTTTTCGGGGAAAAATTATTTTCTTGGTTTCAAACTTCCTTTTTTTACGATGAAAAAATAAAAATTTCTAAACTTTTTTTGAAATTTTTGACAGAAAATTACTACAGTTGAAATTTCAAAAATTCAACAAAAAATTCGAAGCTCCTTTTCTCACCATCAAAATCCATCTTGCTCATTGAAATCGTGGGAATTTGGAATTTTTCGTCAGGAGCCTGAGCTACAGCCATTTTTTCTTGCTGAAAAAAAATTATTGGTGGCTAAAAAATGTTTACAAAGTTGGAAGAAATATCAATAAACCATAAAAATGCGCAGAAAACGAGATTAAAATTATTATAATCAATCAAGTGGAAACACAAAGAAAGAAAAGAAAACATTGAACTCTTGAGTTTGCCTAAAACAAATTCCCATCGAAAAAATGTTTTGGGAAACTGGAAACATTTTACAGAAATATTACGTCATAGTGATCAAAAATCAATAATAAGATAACATCTCGAATTTCAGAAATCATAAAAATTATTGCAATTTTTCCTGGTTTTGAAGGCGGTTTTTTTAAGTTAAAAAAATTTAAAAATTGTAATTTCAAGTGGCAAGTGTCAAGTGTTTGGAACAAAGAGACAAAAAAAAGGAAAAATGTTTCGAATTCTTCCAAAAAAAAAAGTACAAGTAAGTAAGTATTTCGGGCGGTGCGTTTTTATAGACCCATAGATATTCGGTGTTTACAAAAAGGTCGTTGTGGGTGTCCAAATTTGACGTGGTGAGGTGATCGTTAAAAATGTTTTTTTTTTGGTAAAAATTCAATAGCCCACATCATTTTTTTTCTAAATATTTTCTCAACTTGCCAAAATTATAAAATATCAGTTAAAACTTGGGTAACCAAAAATAAATTAAAAACTTTTTTTTAATTAACAAAAACCAAAGTTCAGTATTAAAAATTTTTTTCGGTGAAGTTCTGAACCAGATTACGGAAATTAAACAGATTTTATTTAAACATACTAGTTTATTGGAAGTTGAAAAAAATACAATGATCAATTTGGTCAACCTAAAATAATGGGAAAATTTGAAATTTAATTTTTATTCAAATTCTAAAATTTCCCAAATCACATTTTTCTACATTTTAGGCGCGAAATTCAAACAGAGAAAAGAATTTTTGCAAATTTTTTTTCAATTAATAAATAACTAATTTTTTAAAGTTTTGGAGCAAAATTTTAAATTTAATTAATTTGAAGTTAGAAATTAAATTTAAAAAATATTGGTTGAAAATTGGAATTTCAATTAAAAAACTTGCCTCAAAACTCAACGTTCAATTTTTCAAAATAAAAGTTCGACGCCAAATTCCAATTTTAGTTTTGAACCAGTTCTAGGGCGTTTCCGGCAATTGCCGGTTTTGGATATTTCTGCCAAATCGGCAATTCCGGCAATTTCCAGTTTTCAAATTTTTCGGCAAGGATAATAGAAAAGTATGACGAACAAGGTTTGCCACCGTACAAAGTGGTCAAAAATTGTGGGTGGATGGATGATGGAAAAGAGAAATAGAGGGGCAAAAGATAACCGGTTGACAAGGGGGTACGGGACAGGGGGGGATAAATGGAAATGAAACAAGAAAAAGGGCAGAGAGAAAGTGATTGGCATTCTTGTATACAAGGGATGGGGGATCTATAAGACTATGTCAGGTAGTGTGTTTTATATGGGGCCTGTAAAATAGTAGTGGCTCACTGAACAAACTACATACTTGGTTTGTTTCATTGGTATCGGAATAGAAAAATCGACGATTTTTTGTTGTGAGGGAATATATACCTTTAACATTTTTTTCTATTTTTCACCCAGATGCAAAATTAAAAAAAAAATTTTTTTCAAGTTTTCAGAGAACACAATTTCGGCGGGAAATTTAGATTTTCAGATAAAATTTTTTGGCGGGGAATTAAAATTTTTTAGAAAAAATACAAACCTTTAAAGTGTTGGAATATGACTATTTTAAACATAAAAAAGTTTTTTAAAATGATATTTGAACATTTTAACACAATAAAAAAAGTTTTCAATCAATTCCCCATTACTCCACATTTAACAAAAGACCATCAGGATCAAAAGATTCAATGCGGAAGTTTTTTGATCTTTTCAATTCAATCATTTCGAGTTCAGAATGAAAATTGAGAAATGTTTTTTTTTCTGATTCCATCAAATCATTTTATTTGTCTGATAGAAGACGCATTATAAAAAGTATCTCTGCGGTGGTGAGAAAGATTAAAATGTTATCAACTAACGAAATGTAGATAAAATTATGCTAATTAATTTGATAATTGGTAAGATTTTTTATACACATTTGAAGTTTGAAAATTGGAATTCTGAAACTACAAAATACAATGAAAAATGAAAACAATACACTATCATCATCATTTTGGGAAACCAATACACAAATGTTCTTATTCACCGTTTTCCCACAGCGGTTTTCCAGACAATTCTGAATTTAAAATTCTTTGTTTAAATGTTTCCCATTCGCCTAACAAATTGTATGACAATCTAGGGATAACAGAAATTTTTTTGTTTTTTTCAACATGTCTATTGACTTTACGAGTTAAAGGATTAATAGAAAGCATCATAGGGACAAAAACAACGGGAAAATGAAAAACAAAGACATATGTTAAAACAGAAAATTTAGGCTAGAAAATTTCATACTAATAATACATAATAGTTGTTCCAAAAAAGCATGGGAAAAAATTGCTTTCTGATGTCAGAATTAATGAAGAAGCTATATTAAGCTAAATTTCTAAATTTAAAGTGTTACCCTAAATTGTAAAATTTTAGTAGTTTAACAGGGAGATCAAAGTTTTTTTGCAACATTGAAATTTTTCAGCGATCATTTGAAGACCAATAATCTGCAAACCAAAGTACAGTTCAAAACTACAAACTACAATGTTCTTTAGTGTTTCAATTATGTAGTTTTTTGTTAGGAAGTTTAGATAGTCAAGTTTGACATTTATTGAGAATTTAAAAAAAATTTAAGTTGAACATTTTTTTGAATGATTTATTTTTGTAATAAAAATTAACTATAAAATTGAAACTTTAAAAAGAATTGTAAAAATGCAATAAATCAGCAATCGGATTTGTTTGAAAGATTTCACAAATCATAAAGCTAGAAAAAAAACACTTTTTAAGTTTCGTGATAAAAATTGGATGACCAATAAATCAAAAATCTGATCAAAATCTGAAAAGAAAAGTTTCACGTAGTGCCAGGCTGTCCCATTACGGTTTGATCTACAAAAAATGTGGGAATTTTTTGCCCAAAAAAGTGTGACGTCAGCACGGTCTTAACCATGCAAAATCAGTTGAGAACTCGGCGTCTCTTCTCCCGCATTTTTTGTAGATCTACGTAGATCAAGCCGAAATGAGACACTCTGACACCACGTGAAGTTTGAAAATATTTATTTGATTTTATTGAATTGACATGAAAAATAATAAAAAATTCATGCATAAAATTAAAATTGTGAACAAAAAAAAATTTGCATAAAAAAAAAAGCCAATTTTAACTTTGAATCAATTTATTTGAAAATTGATATTCGAATTTTAATACAAATTAGGAACCAATTTTTTTGAAAATGCTTATTGAAATCCTGCAATTCGATTTAAATTTTTTTTTGAATTTTAATTTGTCGGAAAAATTTTAACTTTGAGTTCCGTGCCAAAAATTTGATTTACTTTAAAATTGCAAATTTTTTTTGGGTTTTTGAAGTTTGAATTTTCAGCCAAAATTAACAAAATGATTTCAACCAGGGTGGGGGGATCAATTTGCCGAATGGCAACTGCCGCCCACCCTGCTACAAACTACAAATACTACAATACTACAAACTACTTGAGGATGTGATATGTAGATACATATCGATGATATATCATTGATAAAAGATATTTTGAAAACAAAAATGTTGAAACAAGAAAAACTGAAAATCTACATCTGTTCCACAACTTTAAATATATTTATAAATAGAAAAACACACGTGTCTTTAAACTTTAATATTTTAATACCTAATGTCTTAAAAGGTGATATACTTTGTTATCATCTCTTATCAGTGCTTTTTTAGTAATATGAGTTGGAATTCAAAAAATGAGAGAAAAAAACAAAAGTAGGTACACGTGGTACTTTAAAACATTTTTGATTTTGATAAAGTCCTAACAGTACACCATTTTATATAACTATTAAGTTCATTCAATCAAGAGTACCGCAAAAAATCTGGTGTTGGCTCCGCCTACCGATAATCCGATCACCTCAACAAATTCGTTTTTGTTTACCAATTTTTTCGTATTTATCCACCTGTAGTTTTATCTAGTAGGGCTTAGGTGTTCCTATGTTGATTTTTCAAAGATTTTGTTAAAAAGATATCAATTTTTGATGAATAAAAGGCTACAAAAATAAAATAATTAATTTTAAAAAAAACTTTTTAAAAAAAGTTTCGAAACTTGAACAAATGTTTACGCATATAAATAAACTACCTATTATTAATCCAATCACGAATCAATTACTCATCAAATAAAGGGTAATAAAGCAAACAATGATGTGACCCGGAAATAAAAATGATAAAAAATAAACTTGAAGCTTGAAAAAGATCTGACAAAGTGAGTGAGGTAAGGTAAAGCTTACTTATCCCAAAATTTTAAATAAAAATTCTGAAAAAGCACCATACCGATTCAGAGGCCACTATAAAAAATTTAGATTCATTTGAGTAGAAAAAAGTTGATCTGGAATTTTTCAGTGCATCATGGCCTGCGGAATTGCTGCTTTTTGGAGATTTTTTCAGAGTGTTTCAGTGTATAAAGTTTCAGATAAAGAAGTGTTTTGACAGCTTTCAAAATAATTGCTTTGCCATGAGCCTATAAAAAATTAAATAAAAATCTGCAAAAATCTACCTCCGGAGCCAATTTACGGGCTCCGAAAGTAGTGAAAAAATTGCACTTTAAAAATTCAGATTTTTTTCTTAAAAAAAACAAGCAAATAAATTACTAAAACGTTTCAAAATATTTACAGTTTTGAAACAAAATTTTCTGTAATTTTTTCACATACCGCAACCTCCATTAAAAACCTAATTTTCAAGCCATAAAATGATCACATTGTGATCGACAATACATCCCAAATCAAAAAAAAAAATCTGCCAGACAATTGGATAGATTGACTCATTCCTCAGTGACTCATATAAATTGGCAAACATTTTTCAAAAGAAAAACATCACCCGGAAACTTTATCGGGCGGTAAATGTGTACAACAAGTATGCAAATTCGAAGTAGTAGTCGAGAACGAAATTTATTCGGAAAAATACTACAAGTTGACAATGAATCATTTACGGGAGCTCGCAGTTTGTTTGGTTGACTTTTGCGATTTCTGAGATTTCGATCCGATCAGAGCTTCTTCTTCCTGAAAAATTGAAATTTACGGGGTCCCGTGAGATGTCGGTCGCAACTTAGTTCAAGGACCTGTAGCGCGAAATTCTACAAAGACTAATTTAAGAGGTCCAGAACAGCGACGGTTACTTGTTTTGGTATTCAATAAGTACCCATAAAATGTCGGCTGCTAATTACCTTAATAAAAAAATGCCCGCAAAGTTGCTCATTATGGGCCCCCGCGAACTGTCAGATGCTTATGGACCCGTAGAGTGTCGCATGCTCTTTCTGTTCACTCGTGGACTACCGGGCGCTAATTCGACTAAACCAGTGAGGTGTCGGTTACTTCCGCATGCTGTCCCAAAACTTGTCGGTCGCTCAAAGACTCACCCCACCAAGTGCATCATCAAATGAGACAGCCGGCAGTGGCTTCGAAATTGCACAATAATTGTAGAGCCCGAATGACACGATGAACAGTGCCCAACAACATCCACCGCATAAGATAATCTGCAAACGCGCTCAATTGAACACAGTGTCCAATGGAGCACACTTACCAATTTATAAGTCGTCAATGCCTCCCATTCCGACCGAAATCCTTTGCCATCATCGACGAGATGCATTTTTTGAGAAAATATGCAGGAGATTGTAGGAATGAATTTGAAAATTTTATTTTTTGTTGAGGGTTGATTTTTTTTTTATTAGAAAAGTAAAATTGAAGGAAAAATAAAGGTCACGTTTTGGGAAAAAGGAAATAAGAAGATTTAAATTTTTCAAAAAATTACCGAAATTTTCCAGAAAGTTCATTTCTAATCGCAAGTAAATTGGAGGCAATTCAGTAGAACGTACGAACGCCAGTGAAGTGACGGCTGCTGATTCAAACGGGCCTGTGAGCTGTCGGCTGCTCACCTGTGTTTGGCCACTATATGGGCTGCAAACAAGTGCCCGTGAGGTGTCGGCTGCTTGACTATTTCAATGAAAAACCTGGCAAAAAATCACACAAAGTTTTATAAATTAATCCATCCCATTAAACTTTTCACTTCAATGATTCGAAGAAGACCATCTAATTATCGGATGCTTCCCTCTTATTATTTTCTATGTCTGTTGATAACTTGCAATTATAAATATCAACATATGTTTTTGCCATCCAATTAGTTTAGTTCAGAGGTTACACAGTTTATACAACAAATATTTCCTGTAAAATCATGTGCTCCATGTACCGTATCGAGAAGAAATATTAAAGGAATTCGGGTAATTTTTCCTGATAAGTAACAAGCAGCCGACATCTTACGAGTGTCTATAAGCTTGCAGCCGACATGTCACGGGAAGTTAACACAAGTAAGCAGCCGAGAGCTCACAGGCTTGTTTGAATCAGCAGCCGACACTTTATTGGTTTGCAGCCGACATATCACAAGTGGCCACGGCAAACAAGCAGCCGACATTTTACAAGCTCATTCAAATCAGCATCCGACAAACTTTGAGTTTGCAGCCGACAGCTCACGCTCACAGGCTCATTTTTCAAAATACCGTAAATTAACTGTATTTCTTTTCTGGATACCTCGTAATAGATGCGCAATTACTGTATTAAGCTGGCGATTTCACCTAGTTTTCCCACATGTAACTCTTTAGGAATCTCTTTAGTAGAATAATATCTGTCACCCATTCCACTTGTCGCGTTGAATAAACGTCCTCCCCACAAACCTCTGTTCGCATCCTCGTTCGCTTTTTTTTCTCTTTTCACCGTTACTTTTTTCTTGGAATTCATCCAAGTGATCATAATGCGAATATCGCGCGCTCAGAGTACTGTAGTAGTGTAGCTAGTCAATGGGAAATAGTTTGGAGAGGAGGACGGACGAAGAGATTGATGTGAGGAGGCGGAGGAGGAGGAGAAGCCAAAAAGTTCAACAATTTACATGGTCACTCTCTTTTCGCAATGACAAGGTCGACTTTGCTGCGAGGAGATGATGAGATGTAAAAAGTTTTTTGGAACACATCCTTGAATCATCCATTACTGTATCGCAAAGATCTGAAAGATTTGGATTTTCGGAATTTTTAGAAGTTGCTGAAATTGCCGATCGCTAAAAAATGCTGTCCCGCCACGAAATGCTTGAAAAAAAGGACCTGCGCCTTCAGAGGTTACTGTAGTATTTCTTCGTATTTGTAATATTTATTTTAAGCATTTCAAGCATAATAATCTGCTACTGGAAGAGATGTCGAAAAACTAAAATATACTTTTTTTTACAAAAAATTACAGTACACCTTTAAAGGCGCAATAAATTTTTCCGAAACAATTTTGTCGTGCTTTGTATTATCCAGGTCAGAAAATTTGTCAATTTTGCGCGAAACATGTCTCAACACGACTAAAACAATTTATGTGAACGCAAAAAGGTATGCGCCTTTAAAGAGTACTGTAGTTTCAAACTTTGGGGAATTTTCATTCATTTTTCATAATTTTTAATAAGTTTTTGTTTTTTTTTTCTAAATGGAAAACTATGAAAATCAATGAAAACTCAGCAACAACGAAAGTTTAAAGACAGTACTCTTTAAAGGCGCACACCCCTACTTGTGTAATGAAAATTTGTCGTGTCGAGACCCAAACCAAAAATCGCACAAACCGCGAACATTGCACTAGTCAATTGTGAAAGGTTATATCTCGGTTGATTTCGAAGACTTTAAAATATAGTCAACTACAAAACTATGGAAAAAGAAATAATAAATATTTTGGCAGTTAACGTATGTATTTTTAATAAAACAAACGACAGCTGAGTTATTACAAGTTAAGCAAATAAAGGTTGGTTTTTATTCTGATTTGAAAAGTTTAAATCGTATAACATTCGTCAAATTTATTCGAACAAACAAACAAACAATTTCACAGTTATCTGACCATCTGATGACCGGGATGAGCATACAATGGTTACTGTATTTTACTCTTACAAAGGGCAAGGGTTTTCCCATAAATTAAATTTTCTGAAACAAGATAACATAACTGCTGAATACAAGCAACTATACAATTGGCTTCTACAATTCCCTGGATTATCTACAGTAACCCAAAGTGGTTTTCTGCAGGGGCGGTCGCTTATGAGATGAATTTTGGCTCCGCCCACTTATACTTCTTTACTTCTTCGCGCCGTCTTTTTCTAAGAGTTCTTTGGGAGATCTATTTTCGATGAGGAATCTCTTTTTGTTTCTTTTTTTTTTTGAAATTTTTTTGTACATAGTTATTTCTTATGTCCTTGGCTTTCAAATATTTTTAATGCCAGCGAAATATTTTCGAGCCGAAAAAGGGAATGCGCCTTTAATTAGTAGAGTAACCCAGTTAGTTCATTGATTTTGTTTTTGCCCGGACTCCATTTGAAAAGTTTCGTTCGTGGCAAGACCCCTAGATTTCTTTTTCACAAAAAAAATTTAAAAAGATTTCTTGCGAGGAAATTGTGCACTTGTCACAATAATTCGAAAAAATACTGGCTGCCTACTTGTACCTACATGGCCGTGAAAAATGCGTCAGATTGCAAACAATAGGCGCTAGGCAGGCATTTAGGTGCCTACCTTGCCTTACAAACACCCCTTTTTAAATAAGATACATTTTGAAATTCTCCCCTCTCTATTCCATATTCACTGATCAGCTGACAGGGTGGTCGTGCCAGTGGCCGTTTTTTATGAGGTTGGTTTAGTCAAATATTCAAACATTTTTTGCCAGTTTTTATGGGTGGTCTCGTCGTTCTTTATCGCCTCCCCCTCGCCAAAAAAAGAAAAGTCACAAAGCTTCCAATTTTCGAACGCTTTTGTTAAAAGAGTCAGGGGGAACTGAGTGTCGGTGTGTCATCAGTTTTATGACCGTTTTGAGCCACCAATGTCTATTTTCAAAGGAGCTTTTTATGTGTGACGTCATGAGTTTGGATTACTGTAGGTAGTTTTGGAATTTATGTAGATTTTAGGATTTTCTAAAAAAGAAAAACTGGCAGGTGTCGGCTCCAGATTTGATCAGGCTTGGTTTTTTCAGTTTTTCAAAAGAACTGTTAGTTTTTTTCGCAAAAAAAATAATCGGATTTTCTTATTCTCATGTTTTTCTTAAATTTGGCGCCACTCATAATTTTGGAAGTCCACCGAAAAAAATCGTATTTTGCTACCAATTTTGTGTTCTAATTGAAGTTCACATACTTGAATATTGTTGCTTAACATTACTCAGAATTTCTAAAAAAAAAGCTTTAAACAAAGCTTTTAAGTAGGTAACAGTTATGATGATCTTCGACTAGAATAGGTACGATTGCCTTTTTTGCTTGCCTACTGCCTAGGACAATTTCGAAAAAAGACCCTCCAATTTCTACAAAAAAGTTCCTCGGCTACAGCGCTTCTTCCTGCCTGGGAGGCCATCTCAATTTTTTGCCCATTTTCGTTTTTCTCCATCCTTTTTCCCCGTTTCTTTTATTTTTTCCTCTCTTTAATGGGCGGTCCATTCCTTATCTGTGCCCGTGAGAGAGCGTGTAAGACTTGGAGACGCAGACAGCGTTCGGCTTCTGAGGCGAAACGCACAAAAAAACGATTCGCCTCCAGGGGATTCAGTTTCGAATTTGCCGCCGCGTAGCACAAAAGAGGGACTTTTTGTTCCCGCGGCGATTCATCTATATTTTAATGGTTTTGTGTCCACTGCACCCTATGGGACGACTGAGAGAAACATTTTTAGTCCAAAGCACTCGTTTTTTGGCCAACGAGAATGGGTGGCCAGGGATTACGGATTACTGTAATTAGTACAACTTTTGCAAAACGGCAAAACGGAAAAAAGGCTGAATTATGAAAAGTTAATCCAATAGGTCAATTTTTGAATTAAAGTTACTGAAAAGTTTAGTTTCAACGAAAAAAAAACTAAACGGGAGGTCTAAAAAAGCGGATCAGACCGGATTACTGTAGACGTGGAGGCAATGGAAATTGAACGTTTCATAGTTTTTTTTAGTGTGAAAGCCAATTTTTCTTCAAAAATGCAAATAAATTTTTTGAAAGTTTTTTGGCTAATTTTCCCCGAGTTGTTCAATAAAAATAATTGTTTTTTTCAAACTAATTAAACACTTTTCTACATTTTTGCATCTATTTGAATTTTAAAAAGTTGACATTTTTGCAGCTTAGCCTGCCGCCCACACAAAATGGCAGAAATCAGGTGGTAGGTAGGCCTAATAGGATAGGCCTGATAATAGGCTTAATAGGCAATAAGGTTTGAGCGACCTGTGAATATGAATATGGTAACAATCTTTCATCCCTAGAAAATTCAACATTTCACTTTTTAAAAATAAACAAAACGATTTTTTTTTGCAAAAAAATCTTAAAATTTTGAAATGTATTTTTGCGGCTTTTTTAATCTGAAATTTTGGCTTCTGATAAAATATGGCATCTCCAGAAAGTTCAAAATTTAAAAGTTTTACAATTTAAAAAAATTGAAATTTTTTGAAACTATTTTTTTGAAGCCGCACGAAAACCCCGAGAATCAGTTAAAATTGAGTCTAAAAATGTTAAAACGGTTAATTCAGACACTTTAAACCATTTTCCACAAATTTAGAAATTAATTTTTTTAAAAATTCAAAAAAATTCAAAAAAAATCTAATTTGTTCAAAAGGTCCTAAATTAGTTTTTTTGGTCTTAAAACACCACAAAACCAACTCGAAAAAGTATTCTCTATTAGATGGAAAAATTTTTAATTTTTTTTCAGAGAGATTTTCTTATACATAGTTCAAAGTGCTTGTGAGGTCTGGTCTTCATGCTCAAATAAGCAGAGAATTTTCTTCACCTCCTCTAATCAAATTAGGCCTTGTTCAGAGGAACGGAAAAAAACCAAAAAGAAGAGAGTTTTTTCCTTCAAAATTTCAGCCAATTTCTCTAGTGTCACTAGTATGTCTAGTTTCATCCATCAAATAATTGGTCCTACTTTACGATTATTTCATTAACCGACCCAAGTTTTTTGTTCTGAACTCTCCCATTTTTTTGCTCAAAAAAGGGTAGGAAATTGGACTAGAACTCCTTTCGGTGGCCACCCGTGTGTGTGCTCCGAGCACTCCAACATGCACATTTTCTTGATTAGAAAAGTCACTTTGTGTCCTTGTCCTGGTGGCCCCCGGCTGCAGCGTGCCTGGCGCCAAGGGAATGTCTGAAAAGAGCTCCTTGTGATGATGGCTCCGCCCCATAGGGTAGGGTGTGCTCCGTGGGAGTTCTTCGTTTTTTTTCAGAAGCTGGCTTGGTGGTAGCTCGAGCAAAAAGTATGCATGTTTCATAATCATTTCGTATAGTAGATTACTTACCGTAGTCTGAAAAAAGAAGTTATTTATGTTCTGGTTTGAGTTTGAGAGCTCAAGTTCTTTTTTTCATTGGAAAACTGAAAAGATCACGACTTCTAGACCTACGTATCAAGTCACCTGAGCAGATTTTTTCCCACCCTGAAAAAAAGCACGGAGAGGTACGATTCAAAGGCTTTCCCAGGCAGAAAAAAGTGAGAAAAGTCTGAAAAAAGTTGGCTAGTACCTAGTTTTTAGAAGGATAATCTAGTCTGAGGAAGTTTTGTCTTTCAGGCGTAGGCTGAGGCTTAGGCTTTGGCCTAGGCATAGGCGTAGGCTTAGACATAGGCTTAGACCTAGGCTTGAGCTTAGGCTTAGTAGTAGGCTTTAGGCTTAAGCTGAGGATTAGGCGTTGGCTTAGGCTAGTGCTTAGGCTTAGACTTAGGCTTCGGCTCAGGCTTAGGCTTAGACCTAAGCTTATATCTAACCTCAGATTTGAAGTTAGGCTTTGCACCCGACCAAGATTCAGTTTTCCTCCGAATCCGAAGATCAGACTCATTGACCCATACTCTTCTTACCCATAGAAAAATGTCTTATAATAAAAATGAATCTAAAGGTATATAAAACGGTTATCTGTCCTCAAAATCTTTCGTCGCGTCGTCTACAATTATTGTGTGCACTAAAAAACTACTGAAACTTTTCTCTTTCGCCTTTCCGTACCACTTTTTACCACCCGATTTTAATCGGAATTTTTGTGAACGTAAACCGGGTCTCTTCCATGTCTTTAGCGTTACGTTGACCGAATTATTTGGGTATTTGTCGGGTTTTTTGTGAAGTTTTTTTGTGGGATATCTTCTGGAATCTATAGGTTTTTGGGTAGCATTTTGTAGAGAGTTTTTGTGGAAACTACGATTCTATTCCTTTTTTTATTCCTTATTTCTTTACTGACGATTTTCAATTTATTACTAATCTTCACGAATTTGTATATTTTTGAAGTATTATCAGTAATGAGCAGGAAGGGTTAAATCTGATATTTTTTGAATAATTAAAAAAAAAAAATTTCTGAAACTTTGTCTTAATGTACATATTTTCAGTATTTTCTGTGCCCAGAAAATTTTTAAAAATGAGCTGAAAACGCAGTTTTTGATTAAAACTGGTAAATTTATAGCTATTTTTTCGAGGTTTTAGTGGTTTAAACATTTTTTTATTTAAAAAAGTATTTTAAGGATTAAAAAAAATTGAGTTGGTTCAAAAATAAATTTTTTTTTGAAAAAAAACTGAAATATTCAGTCAATATTTTTTTCGAATTTGTTTTCTAAAACTTCTGCACAATTGCTAATAAAAGTTCTACAACTTTTGACGAAAATTCAAGGAAAAATTTCGAAATGTGCTTTTTGACTTTTTTGAATATTTCAAACAATTTCAATATTTTCGAGAAAGTTTTAAAATGTTTTTCAACGTCTTAAATTGTTCCTATGATTATGAAACATCATATGATTTTTCTCGTTTTTTGATTGTTGAGATTTAAGATTTTTTGTGAATGCCTATGCTTCAAGTTCAATACCTTTCTACGTGGTGGTCTTTCACCCTAAAATTCAAATACCTCCAACAAAAAACAAAGGAAGCAGTAAGAAAAAAGGTGCAACAAAGCTTCATGTTCTTTTTTCCTTTCTTTTTATCTCATATCTTCTTTCAACTTTTAGTTTCTTATTCTTTTTCTGATCCTCTTACTCTTTTTCATTTTCTTTTTATTTTTAATTTTTTTTCATCCAGCTATTGTTTTTAAACAATTAAGTAATTTTTTTTTTCTAGACTTTCAGCCAAAAAACTAGCTTTAACTTCGTGTGCGGCGGGGCTCCGCCCATTTCGCCTTTTTCCAAAATTTCTTTGCCTTTTTCTTTTTGCCTCTGCAAGCCTAACATATTCATTATCTCAGTTTTCTCAGTTTTTTGTCAGTTCTGAATGTCTAGAATTTTCTAAAATTCAACTCATTCTTTTTGTTTGATTTTTGGAAAAAATAGATTTTTTGTGTAAAGCTGCGGCCGGAGCCCCCAGCTGCTTGTGCTCTGTTTCGGACGCAAGATCCGAGCAGACGTACACCAAAAGTTAGGAAATAGGCAGTAGGCAGGCACGTAGGCAGGTAGGCTTCACTCAGGCTTTGGTTATATTGTACAAGACATGACACTGAAACTTAAAAAAAATTAAGTTTTACTGCTGTAAGGAAGCCTTGCTTTGTTTTAAAAAAAACTGAATGAAATTTAAAAATGTTTTTTTAACTCTAAATTGTTTAGAGTTTTCCAGCAAATTTACTGGTTTTTTAACGCAATGTTTTTGATAAAAAAATCGAAGAAAAACCTGCTAAATTCATAATCCAAAAATGTAGGTTTTTTTCGCAAACATGAGAAAGAAAATCATAAAAACTTTTTTTAATATAAATTTTTAAATAACTTTATACGGACCAATTCTTTTATTATTTGAGGCAAATAACTCCCTCCAGGTGAAGCCAAAAAGGTGAATTGTTTCGGGAATTTTAGAACATTTTTGGAAATAACCTTTTTTTGGAAATTTTCTGTCAAAAAACTTGATCTTTTCAAAGCAGATTTTTTTGAAAAGTACCATAGACTCACATGTTAAGGCATATTTTTAGAAACATTTAATTTACTTAAAAAAATTTTTCAAACTTTTGGCAATATTCTGAACGGAACCATCAGTAATTTAGCGTTGGAAAAAATAGTTTAATAAATTTTGAAACAAATTGATCACCGCCAAAAAGTGTTCCGCAACAAGAATTTCGTTTCTACGATCGGGTTTCCCTCTTGCACAACCACTCTGAGCTCTACAGTCACTCGGTATTTATTTTTCGAACGCTCTAATGTCAGGAGAGAACTGCACACTCTTCGATACCCTTTTCTTTCTCAGAGCTCAACATAGAGACACTCTGCGAGTCTTCCATTTTTGAGAAGAAAAAAAAACAGACTGTTTTCTTTGTTTTCTTTACATGTCTGCGCCTCGGGAGTTTTTAGAGTTTTTAGAAAATCGAGAAATGTTGCAAAATTTTGTTTTCTTTTTCTTTAATTTCTGAGGTTTTTGAAAAGATTTTAGTAGCAAATTTTTGCTCATTTTCTGTTCAAGTTCTACCCTTAACTTTGGAGTTTAAAATTAGCAATTTTAAACTACAAAGTTGTGTTCTGAAAAAATATTAACATTATTCGTAAGTCTTTCTAGCCGTTGGGAGACCCACCAGGTGGCCATAAAATCAATTTTGAAAATATTTGCAGAAAATCTTAAAAAAAAATTTTTTTTCGTCCTAAAAAATTGTTTATTCATTAATTTTTAATTCAATAATTTTTAAAATTGCCACACACAAATGTACGTAGAAAAACCAAAGAATTACAAGAAAATCTACAATTTCAAACTTTGGCTTAAAACTAGGCATGTCACGTAGGCACGCTACGCCTACAGACATGCCTTCAGCTTATGCTCTGCATTTTTGCGTAAAATCAGTTTTTCATTTAATTTTTTAGAACAAGTTCCGGCAAAAATTAGAATTAATTTCCAATTTTCAGTGAAGTTTTGTTCAAAATTAGCTGCAAATTTAACAAGGTGCTTCGACTTGTTAAGCGGTCAAAATTCTGGAAATTTATACTCTCATGTTGTAGGGCTTGAACAAATTTTGAAAAAGTTTGAAATTTGCTTAAAACATGGTGCATTGAATGTCCTGGTAGACTAATTTACATCAGCAATGCACCATGTTTCACACGAAAGTTCCAAATTTTCTATGTAGACTGTAGTTTAATCTAATTTTCAGCTTTTGACGAACTTATCTCAACAAATTTAAACAATTTTTTCAAAAATTCGAAAAAATAAAAATAAAAATTATGCAAGAATTTAAGGAAACCCTGATGTTTTGTTCTGCAGATATTTAAAAAAAAATCGATTTTCCAGTTTTATCAAGCTCGGTAAATTTTGAGATCTGCTGGGGTGAAAACTTATAAGCACATTTTCCAAAAAAAACCTGTTTCAAAAACTTGTAACCCCTCTTCGCTACATTCACAAATTGAATAATCTATTAGTAAAGTAAAAAATGTGGTGGCTCATTTCGTTGACTCGGAACTCGCCCCAAAAATATGTCCCCCGTCCCAGTCCCCTCCCTGCAAAAACATCTGGTGATTTTCATCCATTTTCTTTTTGGTTTCTGTATGCTGCTCGCCCTCCAACGAGAACACACACACAACATGTTGAAGAAAAGCGATTGAACGTTTCGGAGAGGCTATTAGTGATGAGATGATCCATAACTATATACGCCTCTCAAAAACTTCTTTTCAACTGGTTTAGGGTGCTGCTGCTTCTTCTTCTACCTACTATAAAACTTTTGGCCTTTTTCATATTTTTTTTGATTTGGGTTCCGTTTCTTATGTTGCGATGGGATCGCAGGAAAGAACGAGGGAAGATTAATGGGCATTTAGTTGGGGAGAGAGCAACTATTTGTAAGTTTTTTTAATGTCAAATGATATAGTTAGAAGAAGAAAGAAGATAGAGCTTTTTTGTGTCACTTACACTTTGGTGTGATTCCTACTAGAAAAAATTGGAAATCTTCTCGGACTTCTTAATTTCTAGGCCTACGCTTTCCTACCTTTGCCTGCCTTACCTAGGCTTGCTGCTTTTGCCTGCCTTACCTAGGCCTACCTGCCTTTGCCTGCCTTACCTATGCTTGCCTGCCTTTGCCTGCCTTACCTAGGCTTGCCTTCTTGTTTTATCTACACTTGCCTCATACCTTTATGGCTATCTATGCTTGCCTACCTTCTTCCTCCCAGTCTTCATGGCTTACCTACCTACCTTCATACCTACCTACGTTTGCTAATCTTTCTACTTTTGCTTGCCAGCTTTTTTGGTTTGCATATCTGTCTACGCTTGCCTTCCAGCCTTCATGGATATCTACACTTTGTCTACCTGCTTTTATAGCTACCTACGCTTGCCTAACTTTATTACTTGCTTACCTGCCTATGTTTGCCTGCCTTCTAATTCGCCTATTTTCCAAGACTGGTCTACCTGCCTTTAAGGCTATCTTAGCTTGCCTACCTGCCTACGCTTGCCTGTAGACGCGGAAATTTCCAAGGCCACCTATGCCTACCTATTACCTAATTCTGATGTCATAGTCTATTAACATTTGTAAAAAAAAAATTAAAAAAACCCCTGAGTTAATCCCGTAATACAGAAAAAAGCGAAGGCAGGATAGGCATGAGGCAGGTTTGTAGGTAAACTGTAATTTTCCCTAACTTACTAATAACCCACCTACCTCCTGAACAAAACTCGGCCTATGTGAGAAGTACCTGAACAAAAAGCCGTGATTTTTTATCTCCTCCTCCCCGGGACCCTTTGGCTCCCGGTCTTCTTCTTCTCGTGTGCCGTTCTTCGAGCATTTCCCCGCTTTTTTCTCTCCTTCTCTGATTTTTTCTCGTCTCTAATCCCCGCGTTTTTTTCCCTTTGATCCTGATGCGCCACCACACTTTTTTACAGTGGTCATCATCATCATCATCTGGCTCCCCGGATATATATATTTCTTATCACATTTTGATATCAATATCATTGATCTCACGTTTTTCGATACGAATTACTTTTTTTTAAAACTATCTGGTCAAAATTCGGCGATTTGCCTGAAAAAATCGTCAGCCGGCAATTGTCGTTTTTCCGGCAAATCGGCAATATGTCGATTTTCTAGAAGTTTTCAATTCCAGCAACTTGCCGCGTTGCCGGAAATTTTAATTCCGGCAACTTGCCGCTTTGCCGGAAAAAAACCATTTGCCGCTCTCCCCTGAGTGTATGTATTGTTTTTCATATGATGGAAATAACACGGATTCGCCCGATTTTTCCACATATCAATTTGTTCCGAATTTCTAAGTATGTTTAATTGATATATTTTGATCGCTACTCAACAATTTGGCCCGTTTTAAAACAATTTCAAAAAGTTTTTAGTGAGTTTATAGACGAATTTGTGAAAGGCTGTTCCCAAGATACAATTCTTTAAAAATCATTCAATAAACACGTATCACCTCGAAACACTAACGAAACGTTCCATTTGTTTCTCTGGATTCAATCTTCCCTTATCCACATTCAATTCTTCTTTTCTCATTTTGTTTCGGGTGGAGATAATGATGATTGTGATAAAAAGCCAAAAAACCAAGCGGCCATCACAACTTCTCGTTTTTCCCGCGTTTCGCAGTTTTTCTTATTCGAGAGACCGTTTCCTGCGTGTTCCGCCCCCCACCGATTTTTTGCTGCTGCCCTTATCCCCACCTCATCTCTTTTTATTTTCGTTTAACTTTCTTTTATATGTACAAACGTGACAAATAATTTTCTACAACTAACTGTACCGCCTAGTAAACTCTCATAAAAGTTCGAAACAGTCTCTCTCGCTCTCATTACTCTCCCAAAAAAAAGAACGAAACGGTTATCAACAATCGTCTCACTACCAATTTGGTCTACGTCTTACCCTGATTGGCATTAATGATAACCACCCGATAATGAGGTGAAGCAGGTAATAGACCAGACAGTTTGTATAGACAAGGTGGTGGTAAAAAGTGTCTGCTTTTGCTTCCTAGCCATAGTTTTGTACTCATCTTGCTAATTTATTTTGAAAGGTTATATCTCGGTTAATTTTAAAGGTGGCTGGAAATGTTTTACTATAAAACTATAGAGAAAGATGTAATAAACATTTTGTTTGTTAACAATTTTTAAATTGGACCAGCGATAACTGAGATATAAGCCTTCAAAGTTAAAGAATAGGGTTCAGAAGTATCGTCTTGTTAGGTTATTACACCCAGATTAAAGACGCTAAGAGCTAATACTAAATGTTCATTTTTTTGTTAACAAATGTGTTAAATATCTGTGTTCGCTTTGTGGTTGCAAAAAAACTCGGCCACCAATTTACTGCTTTTTCCTGTTTCTAGGCCATGCAACAAATGCTGATTATATGTAATAACAGTGATACTTGCAGTACTTATAGGAAATTACTTAACATTTGTCTTACAGAAAGTATTTGGACTTAGCCCTGGGCAGACGTGAGTGCTTGTTTCGGGTGAATCGAGCTTATGAAAGCTAAGAGGAAAAGTCCTAAAACTTGTAGATCAAGTCTTAGCACCGCGGGTTTTTGAAATTCTTTTGTTCGCCGCAAAATACTGAAACACCATGTAAAACTCTGAACTTTACCGGCTAATTTCTCTGCCACCTTCAATTTTATCAAAAAATTGTCTATTGTAAAAATGCTTCTTTGATTGTTTTCTACATTTTCGCAGTTGACAACTTTTTGATAGATTTTGAATAATGCGAGATACAAAGCGTCAAAGTTACATCACTTTTCCCCTTTTGAGCCCAAATTACCAATGCCTACATTGTGCCTATTGTACCTATGCCTACGCTTATATCACATATCTGAAAACTATATACAATACACGTATATAGAGACTCATCCTTAACCTATCCAGGCGTACTAAACCAAAATGTCGCAAACCACTGTCTCCTTCCCCCCTTCACTTAAAAAACTAGGTGCCCAATAAATAATTGACCCCTATTTTCGCCTTCTCTTAGACGTTTTTTTTCTCTCTCTCTCTCTTTTTCTTCTTCAGATTATCTGTTCGTCTCCGTACTGTTCTTCTTCTCCTTTTTTCCAACTTCCATCTTCACTTTCACGACCCCCTTAGCTGTCTCCTTACGGGTTTTTTGTCTCGATATCAACGTTGCTATTTTTTTGCGATAGGTTTTTTTCCTTTCTAAAAGTTACAATTGTTGCAGGTTCCGAACCAATTCGCCTAGCGAACCTTGGAGTCCAACTCCGTTTTTACTCTTTTCTGAAAAGAGCCTACTAAATATTGGAACTATAATCAAACTATTCGATCAAATCGACACACCTACTAGATATCAAATATCTAATACTGGAACCAAGGCTTGGGTAACCTGAAACTGTGCGAATTTGGAGCAGAAATATTGTGAGTTTGTTTGCCTGCCTATGCCTGCCTCGCCAGCCTATGGTGCCTACCTGTGATAAACATAAGTTCTATTATGAATTGCTCCAAACTCTGTCGTCTAAAAATCTACTCTTTCCAGGCCAAAAACTTTTGAATTTTTGGACTAGAGACAACAGAGTCCTAATTCATAGTTCACTTGGCTCCAGACACTGTAATTTTTGACCTGAACCATAAAATAATCAGAGCTCTAGGTTCGGCGGCTCCATATGGTTTCAGACTGCTCTCCAGTGGGCAATTAAAGTGTATATTACAAGTGTCTCTCTACATTTTATCAGTTGTTTCATCACTACTAGTACGGTAGCGTGGTGGCACAACTCGTAAAAACCTTATAGTTTTTACGATCTACTGAAAATGTATTTGGGGACTTTCTTGAAACATGCTAGTGCTGGTGATAACGGTAGGTATGGAGAGTTGGGGAAGTTTGGGGTAGAGGTTGGGGGGAGAGAATGAGAAATTATTAACAAAAAGAAAAACGATTATTTCCGGCAAATCGGAGCATTGCCGGAATAGAAATGGCCCGGCAAATCAGCAACCGGAAAATTGCCGATTTGCCGAAAATTTTCGGCAAATTGTGGTTTTGCACACACATTTTTTTTTGAAAATTTCAGAAATTCAATTTTTATCGGCAAATTTATACGCATCCTATGATCATCCTACATCTATTCTGAAAAGTAAGCAAATTCTATGCAAATATATAAAGAAAACGGGAAAAAATTCAAAAAGTCACAATGTTTCCGTCTTACTAAAAATCCCTCTAAAAACTTCTGGCAAATAGATGTTCGGCAAACTGCAAACCTGAAATTTGCCGAAATTCAAAATTTACGGCAAATCGGCAAGACGGTAAATTGCCTGAAACGAAAATTTTTGGCAAACCGGCAAACCGGCAACCGGCAAATTGCCGGAAATTAAAATTTTCGGCAAATCGGCAAACCGGCAATTTCCGCCCAGCCCTGATAAGGACATCTCAAAAAGAGGTTTCCAAATTCTTGACGCTATTTTTCGCCTGCTCCTTTTACAGTATTCTAAACTGCTTAGGCGGCTTCACGAAAACCCGCTAACTTTCACCCCAATCCCTCTTCAAATCTGCTGTACATATTTCAAAACTTGCACAGCTGTGTGCACTGTGCACTTTTCCATATTTATGAGTTGTGTCTCGAAATGGAGAGACCGACTAAAATGAAACGGGAAAAAAAGTGAATTCGAACGTTTCGTGGCAGGTGGTGGGCACGTGTAATCGGAACCGAGTAAAAGGGAATCGAAAGGAGTAGACAAAGGGCATATAAGAAATCTTTCAGTTCTTCTTTGGGTCACATGGTTTTAGGAGATTTTTTTCTTGTCTTGAATTTCATTAGATTAAAGTATTCGTTAGGTACAATAATGCTACACTTTCCAAGTTTCACCGCCGTACTTCGGGGCAGGTGCAGTATGTTGTTCCTCGACTTGTGAAATCCAAGTCTATGCAAAAACAAAAAAAAATCAACATAGACCACCTGCCGTGTTTTCCGATTACGGTATGAGTATGAGTTTTTAGGCCCCACCTCTGTTAATTAACTTTTTCCTATAGTATTTTTTTTTCTCAAAGTGTAGATTATTAGCAATGTGGCCGTGTAATTTTTATGGGTCTTCCCAAAATTTTTGGAGCCAGGTAATATTTAATTTTACAGCCGATGGGTTACTGTATTAACTAGGAAATGGTAGAAAAAGATTTTACGAATATTTTGTTAGTTGCCTATTTTTTAGTCGAAGAAAACCACAACTGAGATATAAGCTATAATCAAAGTTGAGAATAAAAATTAATCCAAGTAGATGTTTTAGGCATTTAATCTATAAAGAAATATATACTTTCCTTTCAGCTTCGCGAGGATCAAGCCAACTTCTTCAACGCAATGGATCAAACTGTTCTAGATTCGGCATTCAACTCTCCAGTGGACTCTGGAATAGCTGGAACCACCACTGGCTCCGGATCTACCACCCATTTTGGTGTTGGAACAAACTGTGAGGATTTGATTATTTCAAGAAACTGATCATAAAAAATAAAGTTAAAGTTTCAGTGAGATCATCAAGTCGGTCAACCGACGGCACTGACTCAACGGACGGTGCCAACTCGGACAATGTGACCGGATCAACTGGATCCACACCAGCACATCATTCGATCACTAATTTGAATATGGCTTTGTCGCAACACTCCATTGACTCGGCAACTGCTGCTTCATCGACAAACCCGTTTCCGCATTTTAATCAAGGTAGATTTATCAAAGCTTTTGTTTCGAAAATTTCATTTAAATTCAATTTCTGTATCTTCAAAGAATAGAAAATGCGATCAATTTTGATAGCAGAAAACTTAAAACTGAGATTGAGCCTGCGCCTATGCTTAAATCAAAGAACTGAACTTTAGACAAAGCCTAAGAAAAATCCCATGTCTAGGTCCAAATCCAAGCCTGAACCTGAGCCCAGGTCTTCCGAAGGTCGTCGGTAAGATATTATTTTAGACTCTAGTAGCCAATTACTTCATCTACCCGTACAAAAAGAAGATAAACTTTTATCGTACTTCTAAGTCAATATATTCCCGAGTGAGCCTAGTAAGCCTAGGCCCAAATCCAAGCCTAAGCCTGACCCTAAGACTAAGCCTAAGCATAAGCCTAAACCTAAACCAAAGTTCAAGCATATTCCTTAGCCTAAGCTTGAGCATAAGCCTTAGCCTAAGCCTAAGCCTAAGCCTATGCCTAAGCCTAGGCCTAAGCCTAAGTCTAAGTCTAAGCCTAAACTAAAGCCTGGGCCTAAGCCTGAGTCTAAGCCTAAACCTAACCCTAAAAAATGAAAAATTTTCTGCAGACTGCTCATGGAGCCCCGATTTATTTCCATTCACTTTTGATGGTGACTTTGAAAGTAATTTTCTACATTTTAAAAATCGTGTCATTTCTCTAAACCACGTGTCTTTCCCATTTTTATGTACCAGTTCAAACGTACCCCCAATGTACCTGACCATCCAGATTTTCGGCAAATCATAACTAATTCAATTCAATTTTCAGCGGATCTACTGAACTTCCATCAGAATTCTCTCCTGCCACATCATATGTTTTCACAATTTGGAAGATATCCACAGGTTTGCATAGGGAACACATTCAAACGAGGGTGAAAAAGAAACATTTTTGAAATCTAGTTAGAAATGCATTCGGGGGCTATGGACAGGGGACAGGGGGTGTTTTTTCGTAGAAGTGTTCCGCACTTTTTTCGAACTAGAAAACAATTTTGAAATTTTGAAACATTTTTAATTTCATTAGTTTTGTTTTGCCTAAACACGGAGAAAAAATTACTCAATTTTTTAATGAATGCATTTTAATAAATAATTTTTTTAAAAACGTCATGCTTGCCTTCTTACGTGCCTGCCTTGCAAGGTGCTTTTAAGTACATCCCAATAGATACGCAAGCTTGAGGCAGGCAGACAGGTACCTTTTTTATTGGAGTTTTTTGTTCAGAATATAGTTTTGAAAATAATTGAAATATTGCTTTAAATGATAGATAGGCTTACTTTAGGCTCATGCTTATGCTTAGGCTTAGGCTTAGGCTTAGTTTTAGGCTTAAGGTTAGGCTTTGGCTCAGGCTGAGGCTTAGGCTTAGTATTAGGTTTAGGCTGAGGCTTATTCTAAGGCTTAGGCTTAGCTTTTTGAATTTAAAGATATTTTGAGTCGGCTACAAAAGAAAAAAAGGATACAACTATTTTTCCAGAAAACGAAAAAATTTTGGTTTGTTTGCGCGGGAATTCAAATTCAATTTAGGCGTTTTTTTATCATAAAAAATTTTGAAATTGTTGGAATTTTTTACAAAATTTTTTTTCTTGTTCTAACAATTTAAGCAAAATTTAAAAATGACTGTATTCCACCTTTTTGCCGGAAATCTCTGAAAGCAAGTAGGCTTCGTTCAAAAATCTGTGCTCTAAAAAGCAAACAAAAAGTTTGAAAAGTTCAACGAGACCAAAAAGTGATCAAGCTCAAGCTTTTCCTCGACTTTTCCGCCGTGAATTTTCTCCATAAAAATTTAATTTGTTTTTATCCGGTCTCAATATGGTCTCTGTAGAAATGTGCACTTTTCGATCGTAAGCAGCCCCGCAAAAACTCCCTTTCGCAGCAGCAAGAGCTCGTACCGTTTTTGTGTGTGCTCTTCTTATGTCCGTCTGTTCTCTTTTTTCGTCTTTTTTTTGCAGGAAAAATGGTATTTGGGATAGAAGGAGGAGGAGGAGAAGGAAACAAATAGAAACAGAGACTGTTGTTTTTTCTCGAGAGAAAGAGCCCAAAATCTCCATCTCGTCCTTTTTTCGCGCGCCCGCGAACGTAGGTACACAGATCAAATTTTTGAAAGGCTGAAATTATTGTGAACAGTATTTTTGTGTTTAAAACCAGTATGGTTTAAAACTAAAAAATGAGCTCATTTTTTTGCGTGCGTCGACGTTTTTTCTTGTTGACCTAGTGGACGAAATGGAACGCGAAATTTGTGGAGATGAAAAGAGAGTGAGAAATGTAGGATTTTTGAGCAAGAGTGTGTGCTCTTTTCCCCTGATCTGTCTCTCTCATTTTTGTATGTTGAACTGTTTGATTGACAATTTTTGTTAAATGTTCCTTTTTTCAAATTTGATTTGAATTTTGAGGATTATTTTTCTGTTTTTTTTTGTTTTTTTGCTTAGGCCTATTCTTAGGCTTAGGCTTAGGCTTAGGCTTAGGCTTGGGCTTGGGCTTGGGCTTAGGCTTAAGCTAAGGCGTAGGCTTAGGCTTAAGCTTAGGCTTAGGCTTAGGCTTAGGTTTAGGCTTAGGCTTATGGTTAGGCTTAGGCTTAGGCTTTTGCTTACATTGAGTCTCTTACATAAATTCAACTGGATTTTTTCAAATCTTCACAAAATAACTAGAACACTCAAAAAATTGAGGAAAAATAAGTTTTGACATAAATTTGAAGCAGTTTATGCCCGAATATTTTTTGAAAATATAAAAAATTTTCCTAGCCGTATGTTTTCTTTTTTCGAAATTTATGAAGGTCAAAGTTTAGCGGGTTTTTTTTGGAAGCTGAAAGCTCGAGCTTTCTAGCTCAAGTTAATTCCTTTAAAGTAAAACTGGATAAATTTTTAAGCTAAAAAATTTCAGTAATAAAGTGAAAAAACTTCTTCAATGCTCAACTTGAAAATGAAAGCTCTCTCATAATTTAGAATGTTTCATTCGAAAGTTTAGTGTATTCAATTTTCCGAGTGTGGTGACCCACCACCATCGTGTTCCATCCGGCGCCCTCCCTCGGAATATCTCATTTGTCACTTTCCTCTTCCAATAAAAAACAGTTGAGGGCGGATTCCGGACAGCGGGTCCTTTGTTTAGGAGGGCGAAATGTTTCGATTGCACATTCACTAGGTCACACCACCATCACTTTCACACTTTTTTTCGAACTTTTACTTCTGTGTTCTAACTTTTTGTGGAAAAAAAAATAACTTGATCACAATATTTTTAGCATTTCTGAAGAGCTTCCAGAATTTTTTGAAAGCTTATAGGTTTTGTAAAAAATGAATAGGATCTTTTTCCGAAATTGTATTCCATATTGTAGAAATGTTTTTTGTCTCAGTTTTAGGATTAAAACCCATATTTCTTCGGTATACTCATGATACTCCAAAATGACCAAATATCATACTTTTCGTAAATTGCCAAAATTTCCAAAATTTTGGATCTAAAAAAAGTTTTCTGGTTTTTTGGTAGACTTCCGAAACAGGGGGAAAACTCAGCTGCTAGGCATGATAGGCAGACATGCCGGAAGGCCTAACTGGAAATTTAGTAGACATGCAGTAGGCAGGCTTGTAGACACAGCAGGCCGCCATGCAGGCAGTGAATCGAAGGTTTATCTCTAGGTTCCACAGGCATCTAACTCCTATTCAAAACTTTTTTATTTCTACCGGTTCGCGAACTTTTGCACTTCCCGCCTTACTCCCTTACTCCCTCATGTACTTACAGACGTTTTTTTTTCCTTCATTGGCGCATCCTCCTCTTCCTCGAGAAACAGACAAGAAACACGCACTTTTCGCCCCTTTTTAGGTCAGCAATTTGGCGCGCGCGCGCCTTGTACCTCCCCAGTCGTTTTTTTTTCGACGCGAACGGCCTTGAGAGAGAGAGAGAGACGAACATGGAAGATGTTGAGGAGGCATGGAAGGGAGGGACAAAAACTGTCACTTTTACAACAATTTCTTCATGTCCTTTTTCTAGGAACGAAAGTGATTTAGGGAGGGGGATCGGCAGAAGTTTTTTTAGTCTATTTTACGTTCGTATCTAATGCGGAACACGCGATGAAAAAGTGGGAGTGGGCGACCTAATTTCTGACAAAAAAACGTCTGGGAGGAGGGGATGTACTGGGGGTGATGACCCAAAACGATTGAGGAAAAAGGGAAAAAACGAGAACATATGTGGTCAGTGTTCTGAGGTGCTTCACACTGAGATGACACACAGCTATTATTCTGAAAAAATGAGGTAAGGAACCTTAGAGCATTCTGAGTGTAAGCATAGGCCTAGGTCCAAGCCTAAGTCTAAACATAAGCCTAAATCTTAGCCTAAGCCTAAGCCTAGGCCTAAGCTTAAGCCTAAGCCTAAGCTTAAGTCTAAGCCTGAGTCTAAGCCCAGGCCTAGTCCTATGCCTAAGCCTACGCCCAAGCCTAAGTCTAGACCTAGGTCTAAGCCTAGGCCTTAGCCTAAGCCTAAGCCTCAGCCTAAGCCTAAGCCTAAACCTAACTCTAGGCCAACGCCTAAGCCTAAGTCTATGCCTAAGCCCAAGCTTGATCTCACAATTTAAGCTTTCAAACTAGTGCTAATTAAAGGGAATACGGTTTCAGAATTAAGGAGACAAGGGGGGGGGGGGGGGGGGGTTTAGGCTTCTTATGATAATCATGGAAAGCATTCAGATTGCGAAACTCGATTTTTTTTCTCCCAAAAAAAACCATATCACTTTCTCTCCGAACTGGTTTTTCTTTCTCGAGACCCATCTGAAAAAAAACTCATCATCTCTCTTCCTCCTTCCAACCCACGCCAGGAATTCCCGTGCCCCATAATTTCGGTTTTTCCTTTTGATCGTCTGTACGACAGCGCGACAGTTCAAAACGCCTATTTTCTGCCTACTACTACCACTGACAATTTTTCCCTAAAAATCATGAAAAGCGCTGAGGATTCTGAAAATTACGTATTGATCGATGATGATATTCTTTCGAATTGTGAAACAGAGAATCGGCGAGATTTGAGAAAAGATATGGTAAGATTACTGTGATTGATATGGTAAGATTACTGTAGATTGAACCAGGGGTGTGCGGCAATTGCCGTTCGGCAAATCGGCGAATTGCCGGTTTGCCGATTTTCCGATTTGCCGGAAATGTTTAGAGAGATTTTTTATAAGACGTAGACACTTAAAACTGTGTCTTTTTGAACCTTTTTCCCGTTTTCTTTGAATATTTTCATAGAATTTGCTTACTTTTCAAAATAGAGGCAGGAACATTCATAGGATTCGTACAATTTTTCCATTTGAAATTGAAATTCGGAAATTTCCAAAAAAAAAGTGCGAAACCACAAGTTGCCGGAAATTTTCATTTCCGGGAATTTACCGGTTTGCCCATTTGCCGGAAAAATCGTTTGCGGTACCAGGTTTTAAAAGACAAAGTTATCGTTTTTTTTCACACTTTAAGAGGTAATATCTTTAATTTATTGATATCTTAAAGATGTCAAATTCGAAGTTTTTACTATTCGGGCAATTTAAAAAATCCTTTTAAGTAAAAATCCTTTTAAGGTACATTGCCAACACTTTGACCTCATATTTTTATTTTGTGACATTTTTTTAAGCATTAACTCAAATTTTTAAAAAATCAATTAATCAGCTTAAAATTGTTTGAAAAATTTCAAAAATTATTTATGTCAAAATTAAATAAAAACAATTTGTTAAACAACAACCCAATTATTTTGGAAAAAAAATTTACTACGGTTTTTAATCATTTTGGAACTATAGCCATAGTTTTTAAAATCCTCATCTATGATGATACTTCATCTGAAAAACTCTTCTCGATAACGAATCAAGCAGCTTTTTATTTTTGGTGGTTCAACTCTATTTTGGGCTTCCAAGGTCATAATTAGAACTTGAAGTTTGTAGAACTTCTGTAGATATTTCAATGGACCCCCAATTTTTTGCCGAAAAAAATGTCTACTCCCCCCTCCCCCACTATTCCAAAAAATGCCCATAAAAGTGCCAAAACCTACCTGTCATTTCTTTGATTTCCATTATTGCAACCAGTTTTCTCTCTCCTCAAATGTTTCCATTTTCCTCATCATCTACAGTAATCCCATGTATATGTTCCACTGTCACTTTTCCCAACTTTTCCTTCGAAACCGGTGTGTGCAGTAGACCGGAGAAATAGAGACAGGCGGCCCCCGGGCAACTACGGTAGGCGCCTGGCGATTGGTCAAGAGTAGTTTCCAAGGTGAAGAAGAAGAACACATAGAGAGAACATGGCTTTTTCTTACCTAGATGCCTCCCCTTGAGATTACAACATTCGTTTCTTTTCCAATCTTTTTAGAGGGCAAAAAAGTTATTTCAAATGTTAGTAGAATCGAATTGGGAATTTTGGAAAAAAAAAAGAAATGGTTGATTGGGGGGACCTATTCCAAATTGAAACATTTAAAGCTTTATCATGAAATTTCATTTTCTATTTGAAGTATTAATTAGATACAACGTTCAAATTTGAATTTTCCGCTACTTCTTGTAGCATTTTCTCGTCCTATCCGATTTTTTTAAAACTTGATAATTTTTAGTTTCATTTTCTACTACTGTATTTGTGCCATTTTTTAACTACTGTATTTGTGCCATTTTTTTCGAGTTTTCTCAGATTTCCCACCTGTTTCTTTATTTAGAGTTTTAATTTTTCTGTTGGTAAAATTCCTTTTTCCTGTGGCTTGTTTAAATTAAAAAATTATTATCTCATTGGCAAATTCGCCAAAGCTTTTTTGGTAATTTAAATAGAAATATTGATATATTTTTGTACTTTCCTAAATATTTTGCCAGTAATTGAAAATTTTTTAAAAACTTTTATGCCTATTGGCTCATTGACATGGCGAATTTGAGTCAGTTTTTGAGCAAAAATTTTTTTTTTCAAAAATTTCAATTAAAAATATTCATACATATTTTCAAAAAGTGCAAATAATTGTCTATATTTCTATATAGAATTTCAGAAGAAAAAAAAACTTAGGCACACTGATGAGAAAATATTTTTGCACTCCATCTTTTTTGTTCATTTTTTTAGGGTTTCCATTGTAGGGCCTGCCGCCTGCCTGAAGCCTGCCCGCCTCACGCCGGCCTTTCGCCTATTATCTGCGTTTTAACAAGAATTTTTAAATTTCAAAATTTCAAATTTCTATCAAAATTGCAATTTGATAAAAATCAGCAGGTTTAGGCAAGAGGCAGGCGGAGGTGGCCTTAAGGTCAGGCAGGCAGGAATTTTGACGCCTACAAGGAAACCCTACATTTTATATTCAATAATTTTCTTTTTTCACTTAACAAATCTGACTTTTAATGATCAAAACATCACAAAGTTAAAAAACTAAAACACAAGAAAATAAAGCTTTTTCATTCGTTAAAAAGTGCACACAAACTCTCTGTTTTCTTGTGTGGAGAGTGCGAGATGACACCCCAAAAAGTCAACAACCGTTCCGTTCGCATTTTTTTTTCGGCGGCAGTGGTGGTTTGTTCGTTTTTCGATTTCTTGTTCCTCTTTTTCAGAAAATTTAACTTTTTTCTTGTTCTCTAATATTTTTTATATTATATGTAAGGTAATTTTTTCCGAAATTAAAACTGCAAATCTTAAAGTTTTGAAACATTTCTATAAATTTTATAAATCAATTTTGACAGCCTACATCTCAGTTGCCGCTTGTTCTACTAAAAAATGGTCAACTGACAAAATATTTGTTATTTCTTTTTTCATAATTTTGTAGTTAATAGTGTCATGCTATTTTCAAAACTGGCCGAGATATAACCTTTTAAAGTTGAGGAGTAGGCCGATGTTTGTACAAAATTACTGTTTAAATTTTAAATTTTAAGTTTAAATTGGGATTTTCAAAATGAAATAGAAATCGAATAAAAAATTAAATTTTGGCTCATAGAGCAATTTTTCAAAAAGGTATCCTGATGATATAACATAATGTTTTCTTAACTTCACACATGAATTTAACTAGAAGGCGCCTTAGGCAGGCACAATGAAGATGCCTACCTGCCTACTTGAGAGCTTACAAAGCAATGTTTTCTTTAGGGATTTCTTTAAGGATTTTTAGAAAAATTTTTCGAATGTAAGAAAATGAGCAATTTTTCAGTTAAAAAAAAGAGCAATTTCCAGTTTAAAAACTTAACATTTAACTATCCAGTAACAAAAAAGACCTTCTTCAAAGATCATAAACTATCACAGTACGCCTTTCCTAAATATCTAACGTTTTCGATCTCTTGAGAAGTTTCAAAGTGACCCTCTCTACCTCAATTTCACCCTTTATTCCATCATTCATTCATTTTTTCATTGTGCCTTCGTTTCCATCATCTTGCAAAAACTACAGTACTCCTCATCTCTCTCGCACCTCCACCTACGTCCATTTAGAGTTCCCCTTGAGCGTCTCCTTGTAATTTGATCGGTATCTTTTTGTCTAGGGTTAGCTCCGCCCAGTTACGGTTTTTGTAGCAAATGAAGACACAAAAAATTTTATAGGGAAAATTATACAAAAACGTGGGAGAATTGTGATTTCAGTTTAAAGGGATAAATTTGAAAAAGTGAGCATTGACAAAGTTTTATTTAATAAAATAAAGAACCAAGACTATCAACAGTTTGAGATATATGCTGGTGCTTTGAGGCTAAGCCTAATTCTGAGCCTAAGCCTAAGCCTAAGCCTAGGCCTAAGCCTCAGCCTAAGGCTAAGCCAAAGCCTGAGCCTAAATCAAAGCCTAAGCATAGGCCCAAGCCAAAGCCTAAATCTAAGCCTAAGCCTAAATCTTAGACTGAAGCTTAGCCTATGCCTAAGCCTAAGCCCAAGCCGAAGCTTAAGCCTAAGCCTATGCCTAAGGCTATGCCTAAGCCTAAGCCTGAGCCATGAGCCAACCCAGTTTTTCTGAAATTTCAAAATAGTTTCAAGAAAGCTGAAAGAGCTCACACCGCGCACTTGTGGTGACGCTCAATAGAAAACCGAAAAGAGCCAACACGAGACCCGCTCTTTCTCTCTGCGTCTCTTCGTCTCCCACACTATTTCTCTCTGTGCATTTGGAACGGGTGTACATACCAAATCATCGGTTATTGATTGAACACAGTGGCTCTCTCTCTCCGAATTTTAAGTTGGAGCTCCCCAACGAGTGTGTGTATTAGAGAAAGAGGGTTTGCATTAGAGACAGTACTGCACTTTTATACTGAAAGAAAAAGGAACAAACGAGGAGAAAAAGAGGCAGATGAACGTTAAAAGCTAACACTAGCCGGGTGTTTTAAGCCTTATGACTTTTTTTGGTTTTTGGGAAAAACATTGTTTTGCAATTAGTCTGGGCTTAGGCTTAGAGCTTGAGATTTGAACTTAAACTGTAAATGCCGTACCATTAGAAATTCCAAATTTAGGCTTAGACTTAGGCTTAGGCTTAGGCCTATGCTTAGACTTAGGCATAGGCCTATACTTAGGCTTAGGCCTAGGCTTAGGTTTAGACTTTGGCTTTGGCATAGTCTTAGGCTTAGGCTTTGGCTTAGTCATTGGCTTAGGCATTGGCTTAGGCTTAGGCTTTGGCTCAGGCTTAGGCTTAGGCATCGGCATAGACTAGGCATAGGCTTAGGCTTAGACTTAGCTTAGGCTTAGGCTTATGTTTAGGCATTGGCCTAAACTTAGGCTTATGCCCAGGCTTAGGCTTAGGCTTAGGCTTTGAGCTTGAGATTTTAGTTTAAGCTTACATACCGAAAAAATTGAATGGTTGAATATCAATGCGCTATTGATTTTTTAAACTGAAATTCGCTCAAATTTCACAGCTCTGCTAAATAGTCCCAATTCATTCCCCTGACTAGACCCTAGTGAACTTTCATTTAGCAGAAAATGTATGTCTCTCAATCCTCCTCCACACCTCACACACTGTATTTTTGTCTCCTCTATCGGACACTTGTTTGAAATTGAGACTGTCCGCGGGTTTTTGTATGCGCTCCATGTACTCGTGTATGCTCCATCGCGACTAGACAATCTAACACATGTTGCGAATTGTTGTTTGGGGGGCAAAAGTCGCCGGTAGAGTGTGAGAGTGTGTGAGACAAAATTTTTTTGTGTGTGTGTGTTTATATACGGAGACAAAAGTCAACCGGGAGTGGTCAAAGAAATTTGAGAGAAAAAGTGCGGAGCCGATTCAATATTGGGTTCAAATATTTCTGTGTTTTGGATTCTGTCTTAGACTTTGTTAGACTTTTCTTGTTAGGTGAATCTCTGGTGGAAGAGGAGTGACGTCACGAGTGGCCGCGACTACTTAGTAACTATGCCATTGTTTGTATTTGTTTTGAAATAAGTAACTATTTAGTATACTTTTGAAACTTTAAATTTATTGCTCATCGCTGTCTGTTAGCTTTATTGTGGCAGAACAATTTCAAGTTTTAAAATTCTTATTAGTTTAAAGGATCATTCATTTTTGGTGGGTCTCGCCGCGAAAGTTTAGCCTCCCTTTTACAGTAGTTTTTCTAGTTTTTCGTGGTGAGACCTCTCCTAATAATTTACAAGTTGTCCATAACAACGTCGCAGAGAAAATAAACTTTTTCTCAAAAACATAAAAATCGGTGGCCGAGTTGTGTATTTCTAGTCCACATGGTAAATGGGAAAAATATCTGGGTTTGTTAGGTAGACACGTTTTCAACTGTACCTGCCTGCCTACCTACTGAATAGGCAGGTAGGTGTGTGCCTACACATGGAAATCACACGTGGAGTCAGAATGTCATATTTCGGTTTGATCTTCAAAAAATGCGGGAGTTGAGACGCGGATATCTCACCTGATTTCGCATGGTTAAGAGCGTGATGACGTCACAATTTTTCTGGGAAAAAATTCCCGCATTTTTTGTAGATCAAACTGTAATGATACAGACTGACACCACGTGAAATCAAAATGAACTCGGCTATATTTCGGCCTGAATGAAACTAATAAATCCCACTACCGTAACCTTATTCCAAAAAGTAAAACAGTTCATCATCGCCCAGTAGTTTCCCATATTTCTTCCATAAATCACACTCCAGAAAAAATTCATTGAAAAATAAATCAATTCACTGTTCTCAACCGTTTTGCCTAATCGACTTTCGTAAAGGCCGCAAACTTTTTGTCCGCCTTTTTCTTTCGGATTTTGCCTGCCTAAATCAAATGTATGGATTTGTGATTTTCCATTTCTTGATGCGAAAAAGTGTTCCTTGTTTTATAAGTATGTACATCATTTTTTCCCCGCCAATACATATTTGCTTTTTTCCACACACACTTACAATACACTAGGCTCTAGTAAAAACACCGAAATTCGATCTTAAAGCCCCCTGTCTCTTACCAAGTTTTGAACGGAATGATCCGAAACCTAGATCAATTGAGCTCTAAAGATCCACTATATTCAATGTACTTACAGTTCGAACAAAAGCCGGACGTGGGGGTGCTTCAGCAACAGATGCAGATGCGGGAAGCAAAACCTTACAAGTGCACGCAGTGTGTCAAGGTATGTGGTTTTGAAATTTTTTGGAAAAAAATTTAGACATATTGACAAATTGCCGGAGTTGACATTTTCCGGCAAATTGGCAATTTGCCGAATTTGCCGGAATAACGGCAATTGCCAAAAATGATTTTACACCTTTTTTTCAACATTTGAGAATTTCAATTTTCATCAGCAAAATTTTACGCATCCTATGAAAGTTCCTACATCTATTTTGAAAAGTACCACTTCTATGAAAATATCTTTAAAAAAACAAATCGGCAAACCCGCAAATTTCCGGAATCTAAAATTACCGACAAATCGGCAAACCGGCAATTTGGCAATTGCCAAAAAAGTGTCAACTAACAAAATACTTTTCACATACTTCTACATTCTTTTTTTTGGAAATTTATATCAACATATAGAGAAATTTTTGTACTTTTTGGAAATTAGTTTATTTTTAATTGAGAATCTCGAAATATTGCCCAAAATCTGCTTCAAAGTGATGGAATGTCAAAGTCATCCGCATTTAGATATTTGAGCCAATTTTGAGCATGTTTTCGAAATTTTCAATTAAAAGTAAACTTATACATATACTTTCTGAAAATACAAATGATTTTGAATAGATTTACTTTTTTTTAAATGGAAATAGCCATGCTAAGGATTTGGTACATAAGAGTTTTCAATACATCTAACTTATACTAATAGTCAGAATTACATCAATTAGTACGTCTGTGACCTTTAAAAAAACTGAAATTTCCAGGCATTTGCCAACTCATCCTATCTCTCCCAACACATGAGAATTCATCTTGGCATCAAGCCATTTGGGCCATGTAACTATTGCGGCAAGAAGTTCACTCAGCTATCACACCTTCAGCAGCACATTCGAACACATACAGGAGAGAAACCGTATAAGGTTTGTGAAATATGTATAGTCAGAAAATGCCTACCTGAGCGGTGCCTACTTTGCCGGCAAATATATGTGTACCTATTGAAAACCCTGGAAAAACGTTCAAACAAATCAAATCACTGAAAAAAACAACAAAAAAAAACAAAATTCTGAATTTCCTCAATTTCAAGTCTAATTCAATTTCAGTCAATTTCAGTCAGTAAAATTATACAGCCTTATCCACGCGATTAGACCCATTCTTAGATTCTCGAAGGCTGCAGCATTTGGCAGAGGAATGCAGAGTAGGCCGCCTTCAGGCCTGTCTAGGCTGGAAGTCTTGAAACAATTCCTCAAATTTTCAGTGCAAATTCACGGGATGCGACAAAGCATTCTCCCAGTTAAGCAATCTCCAATCTCACTCTCGATGCCATCAAACTGATAAGCCATTCAAATGTAACAGTTGCTATAAATGCTTCACCGACGAGCAGAGCCTCTTGGATCACATTCCGAAGCACAAAGAGTCAAAGCATCTGAAGGTAAGTCTCACCGAAATTTCAAATATTTATATGAATCTAATCAATTATTAAGCGTCTTAAGATTCACATTTGCCCGTTTTGCGGAAAATCGTACACTCAACAGACTTATCTGCAAAAGCACATGACAAAGCACGCGGATCGATCGAAGGCCAGCAATTTTGGGTTTGTTACTAAATTTAATTATTCACTAAAAATTAAAAGAAAATTTCAGAAACGATGTTGTTCCCGCAGATCCATTTGATCCTTCACTTCTCTCATGGAATCCAATGCAAGGAATGGGAGATAATGCACATGACTCGTCAAGTTTCAACATTAGTGAGTACCACCGGACACCTCTAAAGTGTACCCCAAACAGGTTCTCTTACAGACCAGTTTGCCGCCAATACAATGATCGGCTCGCAGAGCACAAACTACAACCCAGCCTTCCAGAATAGTGCGTTCAGTCAGCTCTTTAATATTCGGAATAATCGATATTTGTCCGAGTACCCGACGAGTACGAAGAATGGAGAACGAGCTCCTGGGTTGGTCTTTTGTGATTTGTTTTTGTAATAGATATCTGAAAACGTAATTCAAATGTCCACACAATTTTTGAATAGTCTTCTCTTTTTTATTAATTTCTCGGGTTTGACTCGAAATTTTTCCATTTTTTCGCAAAAAATACGGTTGCTGGTCTCGACACGACACATTTTTGTTCAATCAAAAAAGATGCGCGTCTTTAAAGAGTACTGTACTTTGAAACTTTTAGTACTGCGGAATTTTTTCAATTTTTCATCGATTTTTAGTTTTTTTTTTCGATAGAAACTTTTTTATTTATTAAAAAAACTAAAAAGTTACAATATATTCTTAAGAAAAACTGTGAAAAATCGATGAAAATACCGCATTAACGAAAGTTTGAAACTACCGTACTCTTTAAAGGAAAAAACTCGCGTCTGGTTAATAAAACATTATATCTTACAATTATTATCATGGAAATTTAGATTTTTGATATAGAGTTGCATGCGTGCTCCACGGACAAGAAATCGCTCCGCCCCTAAACTTTGGGTCCCGCTAGGTTTTTTTTTCATCAATTTCGATATAAAAATCATCGAAAACGACGTCGTAAATGATTATTACCGGTACAGAGAGTGTGGATAGTTAGAGAGTGACAGACATCCGGGACCCAATGGGGCGGGGCGCGCGGAAGAGACGATTTGTGTCGATTTACGAAATGATGACAACGAGGGAAATTTCGTAAATCGACACAAATCGACTCTTCCGCGCGCACCGCCCCATTGGGTCCCGGATGTCTGTCACTCTCTAACTATCCACACTCTCTAATATAAACGTTTAAATTTACGATTTTGCCACCAATACTAACCAGCATTAGAGCGCGATTGCGCCCCAATTTCAAAAGGTGCATTTTTTGCGATTGTATAATAAAACATTGTATTTTTTTTTCAAATCCAGGTTCAACATGATAACCCCACTGGAGAACATCCAACGCTACAACGGGTCATCTTCCTCGGCCACGGCTGTCGTAACGGCGACCGGCTCGGCCGTCGTCTCATCGACACCCTCATCCACGTCATCCTCGTCAGCAGGTTCGTCCTCAAGTCAGGGAGGCGTGTTCAACCCACAATCACTGATAAATAATATGAAAAATCATTCCTATTAATTTTAATTTTTTTTTGAATTTTTTCTAATTCCTGAACTCACATATTCCGATAAAATATTCATTTTTGGGGCCAAGCCCATTTCTCCAATTGGAATAAGATCTTCGTCTTCGTTTCTTCACTGCAATCATTTTTTTTTTGGTCGTTCATATGTTCTCCTTCCTAGTACAATTTGTGCATTTTCATTGTTTTCTAGAATTCCTTCATTTTGGCTTTATTCTAGCACCATTTTTCACATTTTCTGTCCCCACACACACACAAAATACATTGCCAATTATATATTTTTAATTACAAATTCCCCCAAAAATCCGTTGTTGTTTTCTTTTCTCCGGTGATTGACACTTTTTATTTCATTTTTTGTAAAATATTACACATTCGCCGGTTTTTCCATCGAAACTGACTAACGTGTAATACTAATAATCGTATTCAAAATGTTTTTTTTTCAAATTCCTGCCACATTCTTCTTCATCTGTATGCGTTTCAAACGCCCCATCCATCCACCCGGTTGCCCTTTCCAACATTTTCAGCCCCGAAACTCGCCCTTCCAGCTCTAAATTAGATCCATTTTGTTGAAGAATTTTCACCGGAGAACCTTTTTTTATTAATACTATTTTCCTTTTTTTCAACTCTTATGCAAGCATTTTCTCACTGAAATTCGTTATCTCCCCCGATTGATTGAAAATATAAACGATTATGTATAACCAGCTTTTTCATGCACAGTGGTTAAAATAAATATAAGAAACAACGATTAAAATTTAGAGATCGAATAGTTCGATGTGCACAGGTATGGCAGGCAAATAATGGGGTAAAAATTGAACAGAGGAATGAATTAGTCTGAGCCATCGAAGAAGGCATCAATGGCAGATTTTCCTGGGCGCCCGCGCTTCTTTGGAATGGCGGCTGGAGCCTTCTCAGCATCCTCGTCGTCAGACTCGGATTCGTCTTTGGGCTGCTTCACTGAACGTCCTCGCTTCAGGACTGGCTCATCGGCCTCTTCAGACTCGTTGACAGCAGGTTCCGGTGGTGAAGATTGATTCGAAACCTTTGTCGATGGAGGGCAGCCAGTTATTCGGTTGGCAGATGGTGAGCCCAATCCGTTGACGTCGGCTTCAGCGGCAGTTTTCTTCAGTGGGCGACCGCGTCCCTTCTTGACTGGTGATGAGGCGGTGTCGATGGCATCCGTGTCAGCGGCCAGATTTTTCGCTTGGCGACCACGTCCTTTCTTGACCAATGGGGAACCAGCATCAGCTGAAGGATTCTTTGCTGGGCGACCACGTCCCTTCTTGACTGGTGATGAGGCGGTGTCGATGGCGTCCGTGTCAGCTGCCGGAGTTTGCGCTCTGCGTCCACGTCCTTTCTTGACCAATGGGGAACCAGCATCAGCTGAAGGATTCTTTATTGGGCGACCACGTCCCTTCTTGACTGGTGATGAGCCGGTGTCGTTGACATCCGCGTCAGCGGACGGATTCTTTGCTTTGCGCCCACGTCCTCTCTTGACCGGTGACGAGACAATGTCGACGTCATTGGTGTTAGCGGGCGAATCATTTGCCGAGTTTTCACGTTTGACCGACGATGAGCCAACAGCTTCGGAATCCGTCTCATTTTTGACAGCGTTCTCCGCGTAAGCGACAAACTCCCCCACCGGGACGCGAGCGATTGTTGCATTTAATTTGTGCAGCTCTTTTTCCTGAAAAATATTAAAATTTCAATTTTTCGAAATGAGAATTGAATACTTACAATGAGATCAGCACATTCTTTGCGGAAAGACTCCGATCCATATGTGCGAATGACGAGGAATTCGGCTTTCTCTTCAGCAACGTCTGACATTCTGAAAACAAAAATTAAAAATTGAATTTGCAGCGGAAAAGACAAAAACAGAGAGAAGTTCATTAAGAATAGGAAACAAAAACCAAGCAAACTGAAAGTAATTTTCGAAACATGAACTACCGTACTCCAGAGTGATAACCTGCACATCAAAGAGACTCCCTGCACATCAAACTTTTCAAAAATTTTAAAGTGATCAAAACAAAAAACTTTTTTTTTTCGAGAAATGATATAAATTATCGTTGATAATCTAATTATTGGGGGTTTAACTTGAATTTAATGAATAAAAAGTAAAAAAAAACTCTTTTTTTAACATTTAGGCAGTGAAAATACATAAAAGTTTATGCTGGCAAGAATTTAGTTGTAATAGAAAAACATTTAGTACTTTTTATAATTTTTCATTTAAATAAATAAGACAATGAGTGTATAAGAAGAAAAAATGGGTCGATAAAAGTTGATTTTAATTAAAAAGAACGGTTCGCGAACGCTCACAGTCTTGAATCGAATTCGCGCTCCGCCGTACTTTTCTCTCTGCGTCTCTCACTTCCACATACTCTTTCCTTGTTCTCCGTCATTTCTCACATGCCAAACTGAGCGTCTTCAGCAATTTCAGACAATTTTTTCCCGACGATCTATCCATTTATTTCATTTTCTTCAATTTCAGACATATTATGGGTAATATAAACTCACTTTTCACAACGAATCCGTCGGAAATTCTGCCCGTGGAGGTATATCTCAACGATTTGTCATGTGATGCAGTCGAAAAGTAAGTATTTGCGATGAGCAAGTGGGAAAAATAAATTCGAATTTCAGTCTTGGGAGCACCCGTTTCATGAAAGTCGCTCGAGGAAGAACGCATGAAGGCGTCTTTGTGTATAAAGTATTCGTTAGACAAGATTTGGCGTCACTGGACCCGTTTCCACAGCGAATTATCGATATTCGGAAAGCGCTCATGAAAAGTCCGAATTGTTGTCCTATCAAAAAGGTTCTTGTAAAACAAAAGTATGCTGTAATGGTCAGAGCTTTTCAAAAGCACACGCTCTTCGATCGATTGAGCACGAGGCCGTTCGTAGTGGAGGCAGAGAAAATGTGGTGAGATTCAAAGTTTATTGCGACAAGATTATGATAAGAGTTCAAGAGAGATTTTGCTTCTTTTAATCGAAACAATCGGCCACTTTAAGAAACAACTCGAATCTTCCGTCAGTCCCAGATGGCACGAGTTTTTTGAATTCGTGATGCTTTTCGATAAAAGTCAACGGAACCGACGATGCATCAGTAGCAGAGGGGGACGAAGGAGCATTAATTGCCAAGTTCTCATAAATTGTTGGTGGCGTTCGTGCAGATGGGGCTGGCGGCTTATAGCCTTTTCCGTAGAGCTGGTTAAGCTCCGTCAAATCGACCATCGACCTCTTCTTGCGAGCAACGCTATCCTTCAGAATCTGATCCGCCGGGCTCATCGTCGGTTCGGTCACCGAATATTCCGAGTTCCAATTAGTGGCCGACGACGGAAGCGATGGGCTTTTCTGAAACTTTTTTTCTTAACAACCTTTCGAAGTAGCAAAAATTTGATCTACCACATTCGGATTAGACATCACAAATCCAGACGAGGCGATTGTCGTCGGCTGGTTTTGAGTCAAAATCGACGAGGATTCACATCTCGAACCGTCATCCACATCAGCCAAATCTTTGAGATAGACTGTAAAAAGTTCAAGTATTTAAAGTTTCGAATCATTTTTCGGTATCACAAACCTTTATAAGCCATGTCGAAGCTCTTGTCGTTCGGGAGATTCTCGAAAAAATTGTTGAATGTCGATATTATATCACTTGCAGACACGTGAGCACTTTGAAAACGATGAAAAAAGTTGATGATTTTATTTAAAACAAATTACCTCTTTAGCTTTTCGAGCAGTCATTGTAAACGTTTACAACGAATCAAACCAAATTACACAATAAATTTTTTCTCTGAAGTTTACGGGCTTTTATAGCATTAATTTTTTTTAACGGTCATCACGTAAATATTATACAGAATTTCAAAAATATTGTTTTTGAAAGTGGGATAAAAACTCAAAATAGTCAATTGTATTGATAAATTTAAGCCTATTTTAGATGTTTGAGACCGTCAAAAAAATTAATTGCGATATTTCAGGTACATCTTCCTGCTCTTCAAGGCGCTGTCTCAATGTGAAACCGCAGGAGTTTGCCACGGAGATCTCAAATCACAGAACGTGCTCATCTCCTCCACAAACTGGCTACAAATCACCGATTTTGCGCCATTCAAGCCATGTTTTCTCACTCACGACAACCCATCTTCATTCACATTTTTCTTCGACACGAGTCGTCGGCAGAGTTGCTATATTGCACCAGAACGATTCATTTCTGCTACGGAATACGATGAAAAACTTAGGGATGGACAGGATGAATGGCTTTTCGGGTCGTTAACTCCGAAAATGGACATGTTCTCGGCTGGTTGCATCGTCTTTGAGCTTCTCTGTGATCGACCTCCATTCACTTACAGCTCACTTTGTGAATATCGATCTATGAATGATGCTGATGCCGGGAATATGCTTTTACGGTTGGTTTTATTTTCTTTTTTTTTTTTAATTATTTATTTTGGTAATATAAAAACCCTAATTTTCAGACTAATTCAAGACGTTCCTGCTCCCTACCGCCCACTCCTCCGGCTTCTTCTCAATCGAGACCCGTCATTCCGTATCTCAGCGAACGCAGTTCTCACCGGAGCCGCTCTCAAATTCCCTCACATCCTCGAGTCGTTCCTTTTCAAATATCTCGACCGGTTCCGACCGCTTTATGGTACATCAACGTCGTCCGATCCGTCGACTGATGATTTCAGTCAGGCTTTAGAGTTTTCGTATTTGGAGCCAGATGATGTGATTACGAAGCTGAAACGGGAGAAGCAGTTGTGGTGGGCACGGCTATCAGAGAATGATGAATCGAAATCATTTGCATTCCTCTTTGTATCATTGATTACAGCAAATCTGAGAGCTCTGAGAACAATTCAGGGAAAAACTGTTAGTTTTTTTCTAGTTTTCCAAAAAAAAAAGTTTAATATTAAAAAATTTCAGGATGCCATTCGAATGCTCGTCGAACTATCAACAATATCAGATTCCAGCGTGGCCATCGACAGGATTCTTCCATACTTTGTTCATCTTTGGATGGATCCGGAAACTCAAGTTCGAGCGACAGCAGTCACAGCTGTTGCAGAACTTTTGGCTCCGATTCAACCGAAAACTTATGAGGAATCACTGGTTTTTGTCGACTATCTCTTCCCCCATCTAGTGCGTTTTCCTGGAAAAATTGCTCAAAATTGGTCAAAAACGACCGAATTTCATAGCGAAACTTCGGAAAAAAAGAAGAAAAGACGTAATTCCGTGTCACAGCGGCGGAAATTGATTTTTATTCAATCAAAAATTACAAAAATTCCTAAAAAAAACAATTTCCGATCGCTGTGACTCGGAGCAAGTGTGCCATTTTTCGATTTTTCACTTTTTTCTCTGAGTTGAGAGAAAATCGAAAAATCAAAAAAAAAACTGTTCAGAAAATTAACCATAAAATAAGATTTTATAAGATGAAAATAAAACAAAAAACCAAAATTTTAAGCTAATTTTTGAAAAATCGAAATTTTTTGAAATATCTAAAAATCGAAACGCCGACACCGAATTAGGTTTTTTCGAATTTTTTTTTGAAAATTCTCGTTATGAAATTCGCTCTTTTTTAGATTTTTTGAATCTAATAAGGCAAAAAAACTAAAAATATCGATTTATTTCCAGAACTCAATGTCCAACGATTCGATTGATTCTCCCCAACACGTGCTCTTCGCAATCGCAACATCTCTCGGACAATTTGCTGATACTGCCTATCGATTCTACATGGCTGGGCGAGAAATCCGCCAAGCGACGATGTATGATGACGAGGTCTCCACTGCCGGAGAGCAGCAGCAAAATGATGACGCCGGGGCGTTGCTCCACGGAGTTTCTGCAATGTTCTCCGCGTTGTGTAGCAAGGAACCAATGGTGAAGCGGTGTCTTGTGGAGAGCAAGTCGCTCATATTGCTCTATCATTTCTTTATTAAAATAGGAAGTTAGTTCTCGTTGAAAACGTATTACGGAAACACAATATTCAGAGAATGCGCATTCCGCAGCATATTTGACGCGCAAAATATCTCGTAGCGAAAACCACAGTAATTCTTTGAATGACTACTGTAGCGATTGTGTCGATTTACGGACTCGAGTTATCGATTAAATGTTAAAAGTGAACAAAAAATAAATTTAGAATATCTTGTCACTACTGTGCATTTTTTCCACTTCTACGACTTTAAAGGAGAGCTGGAAAAAATACACAGTAGTGACAAGATATTCTAAATTTATTTTTTGTTCGTAGTTTTCGCTACAAGATATTTTGCGCGTCAAATATGCTGCGGAATACGTATTTCCAGAATTTTGTGTTCCCGTAATAATAAAACCCACTAATTTCCTTCCCAATTTCCAGACGACGATACCCTGCTTCGATTCCTGTGCACATTTTTGAACGCGAAAACTGAATGGCGGTTACGAGCAGCGTTCTTCGATTCTCTTCCAGTTTGTGTTCAGAAGCGAAGTGAAGGAATGGTGCCACTTCTGCAATTGGGCCTTCAAGACGGCGAAGAGCACGTTGTAGTCCGTGCTTTAGGATGTATTCATATTTTGATTAAAAACGAGAATTTGGATAAAATGTCCGTGAAAAAGTTGTTAGATGATGTTCTGCCGTTTTTAGTTCATCCAGTAAGCCATTTCGATTTCAGAACTAACTTCAAAAAATTTTAATTAATTTCAGAATGACTGGATTCGCTCCACCGTTTGTGACATTTTGCTAGCAATCGATTGTCAATGGCATAATGCTGAAGTTCATGTTAAGCTGATTCCACTTGTGAGCCCATTCGTTGAGGAATCGAAGAGAGGAGTGCTTACCCTGAAGAGCAAGCCGGTTCTGATGAGCCAGCTCGTCGACCCGATCCCACGGACCACGTTCAATCAGATTATAGATCAAAGTTTGGAGAATACCAAGCAAATAACTATGCTTTTAGGTAAATTTCTCCAAGATGGTGTGAAATTTCAATCGTAAAGCTTTCAGAAATCCATTTCCAAACCGGCAAACCATTCGAAGCGGGGGCTGGATGGTTTAACACGATTTTTCCGAAAATCAAAACTGAAACGAAAGCGGGAGTTGTAGAGCATAATGATTTGAAAGCTGCGTTAGAAGCCAGAAAACGGCTTACTGCGTCGGTTTATTCGTTTAGGAAACTTTTTGAACGGATGGCAGAGACAAGAAATACGTTAGTAATTTTTTTGCTTTCAAATTTAAAATTCAATTCAATTATTTTCAGCGCCGGAATGGAAATCTACTTGACTCGCCAACTCGGAACAATTGATCTCTCTTCAATTGCTCACAGTCGAGTACGACGGAAAGAGTTCACCTATGGAGGAGACGAAAGTGCGATGAGCTCCAACTCCAAGCATCTCACCGCTATCAACATTCCGAACCATTCAACAGAACGACGTGACACTCTTTTGCTTGCTGGTGAAGTGGTCATTGAAGAAGAACGAACTGTCACCAATACACCGGCTCCTTGTATGTAAAATATCCGAAAAAAAATAAACTCGCGAAACAATGAAAAATCCAACAAGCGATTTTTCAATTTAATCTAAATTCCCTCCAAAATGAGAACTGCGACCAATCAGTGACGTCGAACTCCGCCCACTACATCTTATTGGTTTAAAATTGGGCGGAGCAACTCACTGATTGGTCGCAGATCTCATTTTGGAGGGAGTTTCACCAAAATTGAGAAATCGTGTTTGCAAACGTCGTTTCATTTGTTCCTTCTAAAAATTTGAAATAATATCTTATGCAGAAAGACCACAAAAAATCACAAAAGAATAAAAATATTTAGCTTTAAAATACTCTGGTGTTCTGAAGTTCTGATTTTGGAGGAATTTAGCCAAAATTGAAAAAAAATCACGGTTTTTTCCGTTTTTTTGTGGTACATATTTCTCAATTTGAGACTATTTTTTTTTTTTTTTTATATAACCATTAAATTCAGATTCTCCTGTCAAGAACACCACATTCGATAATCAAGTGAACGAAATGTTGGCTCATCTCAACGAATTGCACATGAGAAATGTGAATTGTCGACCGAAACGTCCATTGGCAGCCAGTGCAAGCCATCCTGTGCTGAGTGCATCGCCGTCTGCTGGCTCACTTGGCTCTTCGTCTAATAATAATGTTAAAGGAATAATTATTACGCATCTTCACGAGCATTCGGGAAAGATCACAAAGTGAGATTTTAATTCTAGAATATTGCTAAATTTCAATTTTTTCTTCTTCCAGATTGTGCGCCAACCGAGAATCCGATCTCTTTCTTAGTGGATCTACGGATGGGACTGTGAAAGTGTGGAAGACACGATCAGTCCTCGGAGAAGGATACGGGTCGGCGAGAAGTGAGGACACATGGATTCCAACCGAAACGAGTCGCGAGAAGGTGAACTCTGTCGGTTGGAACGATCAATTCGCATGCTCAGCTACCAACGACGGTTTCGTCCGATGGGCTGATGTTGGACAAGGATCCGCTCGAGTGGCGACGCAAGTCAGGATTCCCGATGCAGAAGGACCACCTGTGTATCTCCATTGCAATGGTCCGATGGCAATCGTGAGAACACATCACGGAGTGCTTTATGGAATTGATTTGAGAGTCGGAGCTTCGGAAGGGCCACTCAAGCGACATGATATCTGGAGAAAGAAGTTCCAAGAATCTCACGGCCTCGTCACTTCATCTGCTATAGATCCTTGGCAGCAAAGCTGGATGGTCATTGGCAATAATTCGGGACAGAAGAATCTAGTTCTCTATGATTTACGATTCAAGGAAGAGGTTCTCCGATGGGAGTCTCCACATCAGAATACCCAGCCGAACAGAGTATGGGCGAATCCAGTATCGCGGCAAGAGTGTCCCGAAGTTTTCGTTGGATTCTCGATGCATGGCGAGATTAGTACCTATGAACTAAGTGCTCAACCTCTACGAAAACGAGTTTTCTGGACTGGAGGAGCTCCGATTTTAAGTTATAGTGCCGCGGTAAGCTTGAATAAAATACACATTTTTAAAAAATTAATTTCAATTTCCAGTCAAACGATGCCCGGAAACAAGATTCCCTTGCCACTCGATCTCTATGCGTTTGCGAGAAGACAGGCGTTGTCTACACAGGTGACACACGTGGAGCAATCCGAAAATGGAATCCTACACGAGCTGTCGGCTGTGAAATCATCTCCGCCCCGCCGAAAGGACGTACCGCGTATCGAACGATCTTTGAGGAAAACGACACATCAACAGCTCCATCTGGAGCTTCGACAGATCCATTTGTAATTTATGAACGCACCGTGTTGGACACAGAAGCCAAGGAGAATCAGAAAGTTGTTCCGTTAGATTCAAAGGTTAGTTTAAAGTTTTTAAAAAAGTTTTCTACAAAATTGTACATTTCCAGCCATCCACCTATCACCGTACCCCGATCACCGACATGATGCTTCTCAACTCTGAACTGCTCGTCTCTTCTGGCTACGATGGTGTCATCAAAATTTGGAAATAATTGTATTCATTCTTCCTGTAAATATCAATTGTACACTTGTTCCTAGTCTAATATGGGTTGAAGTCTATTTATAACTTCTTTTGCAAAATTTTTGTGTACTCTACTTTATTTTTACTTTACTTTACCATTTTATCAGCTCCCTTTTTCATGAATTTCTAAACTTTTTTGCTCTCAAACTTTCTAAATAGCATTTTTCATTCGCATCCCCGCGCTCTTTTCGGCGGCATCCCCCCTGTTATGACAAATGATTTGTTAGTCGGAAGAGCAGCTCTCCTGGGAGATGTGTGTTAGACAACGGATCTTTATTGAGAAGCTATTCAGTCAAAACAGTCGGAAACCTTGATAAAGAGTTCAATGTCACTTTCGGCTTCGGAATCCAACTTCTCCCATTTCTCAATGTCCTTACGATTGTCCGATGATCCAGTTGATGCCGACGAGGATGAAGACTCCGATGCTTTTGAAGATGGATAGACGGCATCAATGTTCTCATAGAAAGATCGAGTCGATTCGGAAGATGATGGTGGATGATATTCCTGTCCATATATCTTGTTGAACTCGGACACGGCCACCATTGATCTCTTCTTACGCGCCAGATTATCCTCGTACATCCGATCCACTTGAGTCATGGATACTTGTGGTTCAGTCATGGATGCTGCGATGGTATTAGACAAGCAAGACTTTGCAGATTTCGTCGACAGAACTGATTGATTCGTCTGAAAATATTATTTTATTTTCAGAAAAATCAATAAATCGATGGTACCAGGTCCCGACACGAACGTCGAAACAAAGCTACAAAAAATATCGTGCGCCTTTAATGAGTACAGTAGACAAAAAACCAAACATTTTTTGAAAAATCGACGCAATTTTTTTAAATCTGTCGTGTCGAGACCATTTTTCATGACTTTCGAAAATTCTTACCCCGGCCGAGCTAAGCAGTGGAACCGTTCCGAATCCGGCGATCTTGGTGGGCTTGATCCGAGTCGTTGAACTACAGCGAGAAGTCGAAGTTCGATCTTCCATATCGGCCAAATCTTGCAAGTATACTGAAAAAAAATATAGGCTGGAAATTCTGGAGCACACTGGAATGCTCGAACCTTTGTAGCTCATGTCGAAGCTCCGGTTGGGGGGAACATTTGTGAAGAATTGATTGAATGTCGAAATTATCTCACTTGCAGAACCGTGAGTATTCTGGAAAGATGGTGTTGGTGTAGATTTACGCTAGCTAGTGTAGATTTACGCAACTAAATGTCGATTTACACAAGGCAGTGTAGATTTACGCGAACAAGGTGTTGATTTACGCGAGCTAGTGTAGATTTACGCAAGGCCCTGTAGATTTACACCACCCTGTGTAGATTTACGCAAGTCAGTGTAGATTTACACCGGCCTGTGTTGATTTACGCAAACAAGTGTAGATTTACAAGAATCAGTGTAGGCTAACGCCACGATATGTAGATTTACGCAAGGCCCTGTAGATTTACACCAGCCTGTGTAGATTTACGTCACGCTTTGTAGATTTACGCAGGAGAGCGCCGAGCTAGTGTAGATTTACGCGAACCAGTGTAGATTTACAAGAATCAGTGTAGGCTTACGTCACGATATGTAGATTTACGCAAGGCCCTGTAGATTTACACCACCCTGTGTAGATTTACGCAAGTCAGTGTAGATTTACACCGGCCTGTGTTGATTTACGCAAACAAGTGTAGATTTACAAGAATCAGTGTAGGCTAACGCCACGATATGTAGATTTACGCAAGGCCCTGTAGATTTACACCAGCCTGTGTAGATTTACGTCACGCTTTGTAGATTTACGCAGGAGAGCGCCGAGCTAGTGTAGATTTACGCGAACCAGTGTAGATTTACAAGAATCAGTGTAGGCTTACGTCACGATATGTAGATTTACGCAAGGCCCTGTAGATTTACACCACCCTGTGTAGATTTACGCAAGTCAGTGTAGATTTACACCGGCCTGTGTTGATTTACGCAAACAAGTGTAGATTTACAAGAATCAGTGTAGGCTAACGCCACGATATGTAGATTTACGCAAGGCCCTGTAGATTTACACCAGCCTGTGTAGATTTACGTCACGCTTTGTAGATTTACGCAGGAGAGCGCCGAGCTAGTGTAGATTTACGCGAACCAGTGTAGATTTACAAGAATCAGTGTAGGCTTACGTCACGATATGTAGATTTACGCAAGGCCCTGTAGATTTACACCACCCTGTGTAGATTTACACGAACTCGTGTAGATTTAAGCGAGGCGCAAGGCAAGCAGGCAGGCATACCTGATTTCCAACACGAGCATTCATTGTTATCGTTTCGCTCCAATCGATTTGATCTTCGACAACTTATTGATTAAGAACTGATTTCAAAATTGATTGTTTTTCTTTTTTCTGTGTTTTTTTTTTTGTTTTTTCAATTGAAGAAAATGTTATCACGTGAAAAAATTCAAAATGCTTTCCAAAGTTTTCCCAATTTTAATTATCAATTTTCACGTATATTTCCAAATAAATCGTGGGAAAATTCTTTGCCTTCCTGCCTGCCTACTGCCTGAAGATTTCCGCATTCCAATGTATTTGTTTGAATTTTAGGTCGCCTTGAAGGCAGGCATGTAGGCACCCCCTGAATCTATGTCCCTTCAAAAACCGTTCCTCTTCTCAAAATCATAACAGACGGTATGCTACTCGATTTCCTCTAATAAATTGCTTCTTCTTCTTTTCCTTTCGCCTCCAAGAGTCTCAGAAGACGTTGATTAATGAAGCCGCGGTCTCTTCTCAGAAGGTGTCTTGTTTCGGAACCCTCTCCCCAGGGTACCCATCCCATCTGCACAAACACTCTTTTACGGCATGAGGTGTCAAATTTGAGAAGAGTATCAGTAGAAAGAGGGGGAGGTTCAAGTGGTGATCAGAGCTTGAGGTGAGCGGTAAGATGAAAAGGGAAAATATTGGGGGAAAAGGGTGCAGTAGTGGCATTTTCATGCAAATTAACCATAGGAAACTATCCACATGAAATGGAAGTTAGTGTCTTCTTGTATTCTAATGGCCTTTTATTTCTTTTTCACTACACTTTGATTTGAATGTTTTGGTTCTTTTCCACTGTTTTTTTGTTCAATTTTTTCGCTCAAGTTCTAGAAAAAAGTCGACATGAAATTTTTTCAGATGCCATTCTTAAAATGTGTCATTATTATAATTGTATTAAATATTTAGGATGGTTTAGAACAATTTTTCAAAAACTTTCCTTTAACTTTAACTTTCCAAAACTTTTGATTTCGAAAATTTTTCAGTCGGCATTTTTTCAAATTTTTTCTGATAGTTTTGCGGTTTTGTAAATGGTTTCCATTGAATTAGTTGGCGGCAAAAAAATATTTTAGACGTATTTTTTGTGTTTTTTCGGTGTATTTTACAGCGCCTAAGCCTAAGCCTGAGCTTGAGCCTAAGCCTGAGCCTAGCCTGAGCCTAAGTCTAAGCCTGAGCCTATGCCTAAGCCTAGGCCTAAACCTAAGCTTAAGCCTAAGCCTAAGCCTAAACCAAAACCAAAATTCTCCAACTTTTACCGCCCAGCCATGAATACCTCTTACTGCGGCCAGTCACCTAATTTGTATAAATTTCTAAAGATATCACCCGCTGAGAGTATTTACCCAACCATCCCCCAGCAGCAATATCATAATTTACAACTATTCCCCCTCCATCTCTTGTCTGTTTAGCCCTAATCCATCTGTTCTTCAACCCAAATACAATTGTGCCCCCATTTTATGACACCTTTGGGAAGGGGGTCTCTTCTTGAGAAAATGAAAACAAATGAGAAAGGACATGGATTGAGAGAGAAAGAAGCATGCATTCTCATACCTTTATGACTCAGTTCTCTATTATGTTTAGAACACATATAAAGACAATTGGCAACAATGAAGGAAACATGGCCCAGAAATTCAAATATAGACTTTTTTGAAGAGAATAGTACAAGGGAGGACCTACAAGGAAGGTCAACCACATTTTTAATTATAAACTTGATTAGGATGCCACAAAAGTTTGAGCATCTGAGCATAAAGCTCAACTAAAACTATTAAATTAAATTGCAAGACCCTTAGCCATACAGATAAGATTATCAAATTTCTTTAGAAATTTTTTTTAAAGTTATGCAATTTTTTTAAATCTACATTCAAAAAGTGGCACACATAATATAAATCAGAGTGTCTCATTTCGGCTTGATCTATCTTAAAAAATGCGGGAGAAGAGACGCAGAGTTCTCAACTGATTTTGCATGGTTAAGAACGTGCTGACGTCCCATTTTTTTGCGCAAAAAATCACGTATTTTTTGTAGATCAAGGTTAAGCCGTAATGGGCACCACGTGGTTTTTGAACTTTGAACTGCTCTGAATTTTTCAAAAATTTGGCACTTTGGCAAGACTAAACAGAAAAGGCCAATTTGAAGCTTCGCTATTAAGCTCACTTTTGCCAATAATTTCGAGATCCATGAAATTTTTTCTAGGTAAGTTTTTGCAAACTTTGAATTATTTTTAGATTGTTTATAAAATTTGAAAATTCTGAAAACTTTTGGGATGCTTTAGGTTTTCTGAACAAAAAAAGCCTTTTGATTCTTTCTTAGATGACACGATCTTTGCCAAAATTGACCGAAAAAATTCAGACCAAAGTTTTAGGGGCTCAAATTTGTGCGATCCCCTACATATGAAGCTGAGCTTCTTTCAAAAAAAAAAAAGGTTCCAGGCTACGGTCACATATCCAAAGCTAAATTTTTTTGCATACAATAAATTCTCGAAGTCCTATATTTGTATAAAAAAGCTATACCTTATAGTCTTTGTAGAGTAGAGTTTCTAGCTTGCTTTAATAGACTCAAAGTGGTCCCAAAAACCTTTTTTAAATCTATTCAAACTCCCCAACCAGACCAATCTAATCCCAATCAACCTAGTTCAACCAAAAACATGAATTAGAAAATTAGAAATTCATCTCCCACCACCACCGTTCCAATCATTCCTAATTTGTTATTCCTCATTGCATTTTACTCATAGTCACTACTATTCTCGAAAGAAAGCTACGCCCCTCCTCCTTCTTTCTTCTCTACCGTATACCCGCTCCCTTCTCTCTCAGTTGTCCATTTTCGGTTGGGAAGGAGACACGCTTGCATCGTTTAACACAAACAGAGACACGAAGACATCGATTTTCAAGTTTTTGTTCAAAGTTAAACATGAAAACAACCCTTTTTTTCGTTTCGTACTTTTTTCCTGACACCTACATAGTAATAAACATTGTGACAGATATGATGTCACTGTTGTAAAACTGTTGTGAGCTCAAAATATTGCTCAATAATCGTAAATACATTGTATAACGGTAGCAGATGCCACGTGGCAGTATATTCCCTTGTCACCTTGTAAACAGCTCCAGTATGAGCTCAGAGAATTGTAGTCCTGCAGAAATAGGTTAAATATGGGAATATATGGTTTATCCTTATTTCTTGTTTCAGCAAAAACTTATAAATGTTAGTAGCTTCACCATCTAGGAGCTTGCTTCATAGAATTTTAGCGAGAATGTTTAAAATTATTGATTTTTACTCGATTAATTCTTCGCAAGTTTGATTCGTTTAAATATGAATTTTTTTCACTTGAGATTTTGTATGTTGTAAGGCTTTGTCAAATTTTCAAAATTTTGAACTTTTCGAGAAATTCTGAGCATTGCTGCTGGCTTGAACCTGTAGAATGTTTGAATACAATATAAAAATGGGAGAATAAATTTTTTGTCAATTTCCAAAACTATGATAGGGCAAAACTAGTTTTCCTCACTTTTTGAATACTAGTGTTAAAGTTTTTAAATAGTTTTTGAATCGCCAAATACGTTTCATCTCGCGAGTTGCAATTCTACAAAATGAGCCAGTATGGTATGTTCTCCCAATATTTTTATAGAAAGTTCGCTGTAAAATATGGTAAAATATGTGCTTAATCTTAAAATAATAACTATTTGACTTGGAAAATCTGAAAAAATGCACAAAAATTATCTGAAAGTTGACTTTTTTCCGATAATTTGTCAGAATTTTTCATCTAACTTTCAGACAATTTTCGAGCATTTCTATATAGAAATGCCCTAGATCTATGTTGTTCCAAGTCATTTGAAGATAATTTTCAGACTGAGCAAATATTATATTTTCCACAAAATTTTGATGAAAACATTGAGAGAACATGCCAAACTGCTGCGCACCCCTGATCTAGCTCCCCCAGATTTCCTCCACTTCAAAAAAAGCTCCCTGTCATCAGGAACTGACAAATCCTGACAGTTCTACCAACAAGTACTTCCCCTCTTGCACTTCCTCAAATCCCGATCACAATTAGCACGCAGGTGTTCGCATGACACCTCTAAGACACCTGAACGTGATCGATGGGGTCTTTTGACGCACATACCGCCACCCCACAAAAAGTGTCTTCTCCGCAACATTTGATCGATTATTTCTTCTTCTTGTAAGAAGAGGAAATAAGATGTGTTTTGATAGTGGTCCGAAGGAATGGGCCTAGATTGATTTACGAGCACTTTGAGGGCAGACGCCTTACTCTAATTGCATATCTCGCGGAAGGAGGGTGGAGTTTACACAATTCATTCACATTTACATTTCATCACATTCATGTTCGCTTTTCAAGGGTTACAACCTTGAGGACACTGCTTTTAGATAAGGAACACGAGATGGAGAAAGTTTTGGATTCGAATGTGTCCTACTGTAACATAATCCTTCGAGAGTGCTTGTTGATAAGATATTGAAACTTAAAGCTTAAAGCCACGTGGGAGAAGCAACAAGGTTTTGGAACTCTGTAGGTTTCCTTTTTAGATGTTCTGGGCTTAACTTTGAGCTAGCTAAATAGGTTTTGGTTCTAGCTCATGAATATTTTCATACATTTTAAGTTTTGTAGATGCTAAGTTTTTTTTAGCCTATGCCATTTTTTCCATTTTTAGCATGTGCTTTTCCGCTTCCTTGAGCTCTGTTGCTTATAAACTAAAAAGTACCAAAATATAGAGGATCTGCCACGTGGCATCTACTAGATGGATTTATGATTATTGAGCAATGTATTGGGCTCACAACAGTTTTACAATGACGATATGATATCTGTCACTTGGGCTTCTATGGTAGACAGAGGCGATATCATGGCGATATCAGGAACAACATTATTACGTCCCTAAGTAAGGATTTATGTTGAGTATTGATTTAATCAACTAGCACCTTTATTATTTGTGTATTCAATTAGTGCAATAAAAATAATAACTCACTGCTACCTGTCAAAATCAAGATAAAAGGTCTCTGTAACCGGTTAAAAGGTTAGATCTATAAATGACAGCGCATCTTTTCTATTTGTTTGTTGGCACTATTAATTTATAAACGTTAATGTTATAGTTAAGAAAGTGGATAAGATTACAGAACTATTCTACAATGATTTTGGGGTTATTTGCTAAATCCTTGTTAATTCTTAAATCCCATTGACATTTCCTACATGGATTTAGGAGCCTCTACATCCTTCCTCCTCATGTATATCCGACCCCGCCCACATTCTTATTGGTTGCCGTCCGGCTCTTCTCCGTTTCCCATACGTTCTTCCTCTTCAATTTTTACACTTTCCTTTTGCTGTCTTTTTTCTTCCATTTTTGACAATCGTTGTGCTTCTTCTCCAAAACTTTTACGATCTCCGTTTATAGATTCGACGCGCATCGATGACCGCCACGACAGTTTCGCCGATTTTGGGCGCCGAATCAATCTTGTCGATGAGCGAGCTGCATAAAGTTGCAAATGCAAAGTGAGTTCAAGTCTTTAAATGCTGCAAACTAAAATTTAATACTACTAGATTTAAAAAAAAACGGTAAAAATGCCCAGCAGCGTCGTGTTTTCTCTATTAGTTTTGCGCCATCATTTTTCAACTTGGACAGTGCATATTTCGATAATCTTCTATTTAATCAAGTTAGTTCCTACTGATAAATTTGTTTTAAAGTTTTTCGCTATATTTTATCTGTTGAACAATTGTTGATACCACCAAAAACAGCCAAGATAAAAGTTATGTATTAAAGAACGACAGTGACATACGGTAAATTATATTTGAATTAAAAAGGGGTTTCCAGGATTTTTAAAATCTGAATCAAAAACTATTATATCAACTTTGAAAGTAGTTTTTTTTTTTCGTTGCAAAACCCACATGTACCTTTAATATATGTACTAAAACTTTGACAACACTTTTTGCTATTTGCTTGAGGTTCTTGATAACCTTGCTTTAAGAGAAATTGGTCAAAGTTTGCACCATGTTCGGATTGGAGGGTGGCTGGGGTGAAGCCCTCTATTATAAGATGCATACCGATCCCTCAGAGGAAGCGGCTTAAATACAATAAATGTAGGCGGAGAAACAATAAGATAACAAAAGAATGTCGTGGGAGGATTCTAAATAATAACAAAGCTCAATATTGCGATATCAATCAGACAATAAACAATATCTGTCCTGGCGGAAGGGCAAAGAGTGCGATATCTCGCACATCAAGTTCCAGCCAACTTTTAGGCTAGGCTTCACTAAAAATCATGTAACCCGTAAGCGCGGCAATTTTTTGAAGTTCCCCGCGCCAAAGGTCACTCCCCTTCTTGCATAACTTTTTAAGTATGTACTAGTCGGTCACTTCAAAGTGATTTCGCGCCTTCCTCCACACGGAAATGTCCTTACAGGAAAAAAAACACAGAGGCTAATTGGATTTGTTGCGACCTTTTGCGTAACATCATACCGTAATCCCCCACACACATAGAAGAAGGAATTAGGGAATTAGCATAAAAATATAGGAAATTGAGATGATTTGGTAGTAGCACTTGAGAAAAGAGCCGCCAGGTGTACACAAGTGTCGGTAGGCTTTTTAAGGTTACTTGTAGTAGTTTTATATTATGGGGATGAGCTTTATTGTGGGAGTGGGGTCTTCGGGCTCCCACCAATCAGCAACTTTGACTACACCCCTTGCGCGTCGCTAATTGGTTGGCTGACTCTTTCAATTAAATTTCAAATTCTTAATTTAAAAAATAAAAACTTTGAGCATGATAAGGGGGTATCTAAAACATTCACGCTTCTACAGTACTCCCCAAACACCTTCTAGTATACAATATTTGCTTACATGAAGATACCCACACACACACATACATACATACAATTCACATCCGGTGTTTGTCATGTTTGTGTGGTTGTGGTGTGCCTGATTAAAAGCCATCTCTCTTTCCATCATGTCCTTTTGCTATCCAAGCGTGACTTTATGACCATCTTCTCGCCTCAATTTCGAATTTTGTGCCGCTTCAATTCACCGTGTAGAGTTGAGTGAAGGGGGCTTGGGATGGGAATGTAGCAGAAATGGTTTGGGAAAACTTTTTAAATGCGATATTTTATCGTGACATTTTTGGAAATCGATATTTAAATAGATTAGAAAAGGTTCGCCAATTGTAATTTCGGCAAATTGTGGTTTTGCACAACATTTTTTGAAATTTCAGAATTTTAATTTTAATCGGCAAAATTGTACGTATCCTATGAATGTTCCTACATCTATTTTGAAAAGTAAAAATTCTATGAAAATATCTAAAGAAAACGGGAAGAAATTTTCAAAAAGGCAGTGTTTCCGTCTTATAAAAAAATCCTCTGAACATTTCCGGCAAACTAATAACCGGCAAATCGGCAAACCTGGCTTTTTGCCGATTTGCTGAATTTGTCGACAAAAAAAATTTCCGAACGGAAATTGCCGCCCACCCCTGATTCAAACATTGAAGCCAGCACTTGTTGTCCTCGGTTTTTCCGAAAAATTTTACACTGACAAAAAATTTAATCTGGTTTTTTCTACAGTTAATTTCTAATTAATATATTCAAAAAATTTAAGCTTCCACAGTAAAGCAAAGCATGATTTCCAGAACAAAAGTCGATGACTACTTTGCAAAACGAAATGAGTTGCTCGAGGAGCTCAGCGAGCTGGAGAATACTGAAAAGTTTATCAAGGAAACTGCCAAGACTATTGACGAGTTGAATAAAGAGAAGGAAGAGCATTCGGAGATTATTCAGTTGATAAACCAGGTAAGAAATAGTTTTTTAAAAATAATTTTTGAGAGCTTGCAAACTTTGACAAGCTGTCAACTTTTTTCTAGAAATCTAAAAATCTACAAGCTCATAGGAATATATTTTTTTAAGCATTGATAGATAAATTTTGCCGCCTCTACAACAAATCTGCAAAGAACAGTGCAACACACAACTTTTTCAGGACAAAAGCGATTTGGAACGGGAAATTGCTGCGGCAGAGACGGAGAAAAAAGATCGAGAGAGCAAAATTGTTAAAAGATACGAAGCACTGCTGAAATTAATTGAGTCCACAAATGAGAAGCTTAAGGAAACTGGATGTGATATTGCTTTGAGCCAAGATGATCTACCACAGACTCATTTGAAAATGTAGGTTTTTTTTCTTGAGGAGCTAGAGTCAGAATTTCTTCTACAGTAAAGTGAAAACTTCAAATATGAACTTTTCTAAAGTATTACAGGCACCAGATTAAAAGAATCATGTTATTATATTTCAGTGAACCCCCAGCAGCTCCAGTCACTCCGGTTCTATCCGGCGGTCTTCCATCTCCATTTCCAAACTTCAACTTCCGAAATTTGTTCCAACCAATGCTACTTGAACAGCTTGGCAGTTTTTCGACAAATTCACCGACCCCACAGTTCAGGCCACCACCGCATATGGCTGCAGCCATGCAGCATCATCAACTTAAAGTCACCGATCACCAGTCACCGCCAATGAAGGTAGTTAAGAACTTTTTGTAGTAGATTGGGTTACTGTAGGTTGCGTAGTTAGGAAATTGTAAAAACTGGTATTATTGTAAAAATATTAGTTATTTTGGAAAAATGGTTATTATAGAAGTTGAGATACACTATGTATAAAAACTATGGTTAATGTGAAATAAAATAAAAATATTAGGGTGTTCCTACGTGTACTGTAGAAAAAGAGGTATTCTATAGAAAGTTGCTGTGCAAATATATAGACAAAATTATTTCAACTGGAGACGTTTTAAACATATGACAAAACGGTAGTACATGAGAAATGATTTTTCCGGCAAATCGGCGAATTGCCGGAATTGAAATTTCCGGCAAATCGGCAAACCGGCGAATTGACGGCATGAGAAATATCCGGAAAATCGGCAAACCGGCAATTTGCCGATTTGCCGAATTTGTCTAAAAAAAATTGCCGAACGAAGATTGCCCCTCACCCTTGGTACAACCAACTTTATTGTAGTATTGCTCCAGACCCTGTATAGTTTTCCCCAACATTTTCCCCAACAAAAATTCTCGTTTCAGACTTGCCAATCCTGCTACCAACAAATTCACCGAAATGCTCCAATATGCCCAATGTGTAAGAGCAAAAGCCGGAGCAAGAATCCAAAAAAACCAAAGAGAAAGGACGCTTGAAGATTATTTTTCTACCATTTTTTAAAAATTATTTTTTGCAATTACTTTGTGATCTCCCTGAAGACATAAATGAATATTAATGTACATTATTTCCAATTTTTTGATATGTTTTGGGAAAGCCATCTAAATGATGAGTATATAAACATAGAATAGGTGATGAGAATGTCAATTGACAGGTCCTTGAGTACCACGTCCTTTAGATATGTCAATCGAGTTGCAAAATGATGAAACTCATTCTACAATAGTTGTGTCTTGTTTTCCAGCTGCGGAGTGTATATGGGATCAAAATTTTGCTCCAAAAATTTGAGTCTAGAAGATTTTTTAAAATAAACTTCTTTTTTTTTGAGGTCCCACCGGGTCCAGAAATATTAAAAAATACAACATTTAAGATTTTTCTTACTTTGAAATTTTTTGGAATATTTAAAAACGAAATATTAAAAAAACTATTCAAAATTAATTTTCAAAAAGTAATGGCCTAATTTGAAAATGTTCTAGACTCATCGAAAATTGAGAAGTTCTAAAAATTTCAATTCATGATTTTTATATCATTTTCTTACTTTAAAAAAACCCCCATTGAAAAACACGGCTTTGACCAAATTTTAATGGTAGGCAGGCACTGTGCCTATGTGCCTACGTGCCTGCCTACCGCCGCCTTTGCAAAATTGTAGGCGTAGTTAATATGTAGGCAGGCAAGCAATTTTAACTCTAGTAAGTAGGCAGAGATCCCCGATCTCATGTTACATTATTTCCCGATACATTTGAATTGTTTTTAAACTTTTTCCGTGATTCACAGTTTTTCCATTTTTTTTTCCTGAAAGAACTGACTCATGAAAAACACAAGCGCCTTTCCAGAAGATGATCGACAATTGGGGAAAAAATATAGAACAAAAAAGTGGAGCGGAAGCCCATATTTCTTGTCTCTATTTTTTTCAATTTTTCAGTTCTCATGCTAAATTTCCCTATTTTATTGATAGCGATAAATGAACCAAATTTCAATTGGAGGTAGGCACTGTAGGCACCGGTGCCTGCACTGTTCCTATTGGTCTACGTGACTGCCTACCGCCAACTTAATGGATTTTATTGTGAACTCCGATGTTCACTCCTCCTATAAACTCCGATATTTAGATCTCTAGCCAGTTTTTCTGTTTTTTTTCTGATTTTTGGCAAACAATATACATATTATTTTTTTGTGGCTCCTATTTAATTTCAAAAATTTACTTCCAATCAAAATCTGAAATTTATTCAAGTTTTCTAGGTGAAATAAATTCAAAAACCGAGCTATCAGTTATAAATTACAACTGTGATTTTTAGGTGTTTTTAGGTGCTAAACGAACATTTTCAATTCTTATCCACACCTTCCTCACATATTTCTCGGCTCCATAACTCCATCAATATGTCCACGAAGACGCACCTTATTTTTATGCAAATGCTCTCTATGAGCCAATCGTCTTTTATCGGTCACCGCGATTTTATTGTCATATGCAAATTTCTTTTCTATCACCATTTTTTTTCTCGCTTTCCAGTGTGTGTGGCACTTTATTTTGGTATATTTAGATTTTTCATTTAGCCAAGAAAAGTAATGGAAATCACTAAAAATCAGAATTTTTCATTAAGAATGTCTGTGTCGGGCTCAGGATTTTTCTGGGTTTCATTAACTTTTTCCCATCTACAGCTGTTTTTGTTGTGTAAGTGGAGTTGAATTAAATGCCAAAATGTAAAAAATATGTTGTAGGTAGGCATGATAAATGCCTACCTATCATACATAGAACACTTTTTTTGGAGCTAAGTTGAGCCAAGTTTTGAAAACTAGATGACCAGCATCTACCTATTTCATTTGAAATTACCGTCTTATTATAGGTTTTTTTTAAAATTTATATATGTAGATAAACAGAAAAATACTTGACCTTTCTGAAAATAAATTTAGTCTTCATTGAAAGTTCGGAAAAGTTGCTAAAAAAATTGAATCAAAATTCAATGCTCCCAATGAGCTTGAAACTTTTTTTTTACACTATAAATGTCAAAAAACTAGTACCGTACATCAAGGGTGGGCGGCAATTGCCGTTCGGTAAGTTCGGCAGCCGGTTCGCCGCTTTGCCGGAAATTTTTATTTTCCGCAAATTGCCGATTTGCCGTTTGCCGGATATCAGATTTGCCGGAAGATTCTGAAAGGATTTTTTATAAGGCAGAAACATTTAAAACTGTGCCTATTTGAAAGTCTTTTCCCGTTTTCTTTAGACATTTTTATATAATTTGCTTACTTTTCAAAATAGATGTAAAAGCATTCATATGATACGTACAATTTTGTCGATTGAAATTGAAATTCTGAAATTTCCGAAAAAGGACAAATGCCTTTTTTTCATGCAAATTCGGCAAATCAGCAATTTGCCGGTTTGCCGGATTGCCAGAAATTTTCAATTCCGGCAATCTGCCGGTTTGCCGATTTGCCGGAAAATTTCATTTCCGGCAATTTGCCTATTTTCCGATTTTCCGGAAAATTTCAATTCCGGAAATTTGCTGTTTTGCCGATTTGCCGGAAAAATCGTTTGCCGCCCACTCCTGCCGTACATTCGGATGCCATCTGGCGAGTCGCTACTCAGCTAATCCCCACGATGACACCAAGTTCCAACTTCTCATAAATAGAACATCCTGTACTTAAATGTCAAGAAAAAACGTCTGTACGGTTTTTTGTTTGAAAAGTCTTGGAAGGGGGTCTATCCTATGTAAATGAAATTCTTTCGTCACGTCGTCATGGCCCATCAACCTATTCCTCGGTCTTCGTCTTTTCTTTTTCTTCAGAAGACGTCGTTGTTCATCTCAATATCCTCATTCATATTTTTTTTCTTGTCTTTTCATGAAACTTGTCGTTTTGTCATTTGCGCATTCACCTGGAAGCAGGAGAATGCTGAGGATTTTGAGTTGGACTTGGGAGTGGGATTGTTGTGGAATCTGGGTCATCACATTCTTTCAAAAACATTTTTAGATATACTGTGTGTTAATGTAGTTTCAATGTAAACAAGCACAAATTCGGCAAATCGAAAAGTGCCGGTTTGCCAATTTTCCGGAAGTTTTCGATTCCGGCAATTTGCCGATTTGCTGGAAAAAATCATTTGCCGCGCACTCCCTGACTCGCAGCCAACTTTATCAGAATTTTTTTAAAAATATTATTCAAACTTAAATTTCGTAAAATTTCTATATATAGTATTTTACCTTTTTCACTCTGAATTCATGGTCTCATGATTTCAGACGTATTACTGGGTTACTGTAGTAACTATGTACTACAATATTGTGTCATTGTGACTTTATAGATAATTACAGATTCTGATAGAGTTTCGCGGTATACATGGTCTACCAAACGTTTCAAAAATAATGTAGGAGTACTGTAGATTTATATTATGCCCAACGCATGCTATTTCATCTTATAATTGTCATTTTCCTGTTATTATTTTCCGTTCAAGTTCTTTTGAATCAGAGATGGGCGGCACATTTTCCAATTCTTCTTTAAAGTCACCTTATTTTCAACTGAAATTTCTTTGAGAGGTCGTTCAAAAACTGCCTCAAATTATTCTGATATTACATATTCAGTTACTATATCTCAGTTAGTAGAGGTATGTATATTCCTACAGCCCACCTTTTTTGATGGCTTGGGTCCAAATGAAAACGTGCTGCTCAAGAAGTAGCACAAAATCTTTCGTATTTGAGTACACTTTACCAGATGAGTAATGAGTAAAAGTGAACATATTAAATAGTAATATAAATGATGAGGTCCTTCTTATTCTTCTTCTTCCTGTCCTTTCCGTCTCTAAGTGTGTTACAGTACGATGAGTCAAAGTGTGTGGGAAGAGAATGCACATTACGAACGAAAAAGCGGATTTTTGTTGTTTATTTCCCCCCATGCTTCCCTTTTCCCTTCACAAAAACCAATCATTTTTTTCCGATTATTTTGCCGCTGCTGTGCGCTCATAGTTTTATCACTCGTCCTTTTTCTTTTCATTTTCTTCTAACATCAACTCTTTTGTTTCTGATTTTCAGCTCTTGTTCCCGGCTCATTTTTTGGGCAGAATGAATCTGGAGCTCTTCTCAAATAATCTACAGAATATTGGAAAGTTGAGGTAACCGTATTTTTTTTCTAGAATACTAGAGCAAAACAATAAACATATTGGACTAGTTTCACACATGAAGCCGGCTAGGCGATAGGTAGGCACGGAGGTGAGCACATTTTTGGGAATGTATGAGGCTAGGCATGTTGGAATGAGGAAGGTATGAATCTAGGCGCGTAGGTAGGCAAGCATAAAATAGGTGTTCTGACAGACAGGAAAGACGAAGGTACGTAGGCTGAAACAAATGTCGTGAATACATGAGGTAGGCACGTAGGCATGCCGGCGTGATATTAGTATGTAGGCAAACCCCTAGGTACTTAGGATGCATGCCGGCCATGGTAGCATTGTGTCGGATGCGAAAACTTTTTTTTTCCAAAGTGCTCTACTATTTTTTAGGTGCTTTTACAACCAAAAACTAGATTTTTTTTCAGAAGCGGCATTGATGAATTTCACAAATTGGCAAACGAAATTCGGAAGGACGAAGATTGTGTGAAAGCATTGGAACAGCATATCACAAGTTGTAATGGAATAAAAGGGGAACTTGATATGGAGAGAAGGAGCCACGCGGAAGAGCTACGGCAGATTAATCAGGACATTAATACGTTGGAGGATATCACGAAAAGTTCGAAAACCGAGTTGGAAAAAAGGAAAATGAAGATTTCGGTGGCAATGGGAGAAGTCGCCAGAATGAGAGGATTTATAAATGAGAATCTCGAGTCGATGAATATTATTCACAAATTGGAGACTTCGGAAGAAGAGGAATTGTTTAAAGTGACTTGTGCCAGGTTGGCTTTTGATTTTTAAATTGTAGTAAATAAATAAATAAATAAAAGTTTTCTTAATTAGCATGGATTCTTCAGAATATGATTCTAAATCTAAAATTACCAGAAGAAATTTTATAACAATTTTGAGCATTATTCTAAAAAAATAATATTTAGACTGACATTTCCAATCGTTTTTGAAACTTTAACTATTTTTGTGCTAAATTTCGTAAATTTAAAAAAATCATAATAAACTCTAAAAACTAAAATTGAACTTTTTGAGCCACGGCTTTGCTGAAATTTTTGGGACTTTTTTGAATAAAAAATAAATTTTGTTTTCTTTCATTAAGTTTCTGATCGAAACCATTAATTTTGGACAAAATTTGTATTGAAAATTTTTCATGTGTGCGGCAAATTTCAAAGCTTGCCGAGCTCGGCAAGTCTGGCAATTTTGCCGCATACCGTGCTCGATTCAGCAAAAAACTCAACAAACTTATTTTTGCACTCAAAACCTTATTCAAATTTCAAAAAAAATTGTATCTTTAATTCAGAGACACAATTTAAAGTCAAGTATTTTCCATTCTTTTGGTTGAATTTCACAAAGCCATTTAATTGTAAATTCCAGACAAACTACGGATCCACCAACACCCTCTGTGCCACGTGTCCCATCCGATCTTCCAGCATTTCTTCAGACTCTTCTCAACAATGCAGCAATGCAACAACCATCGGGAAGTCAAGTTGACGTTCCACAGAATTTGATAAATCGACATCGGATGCCACCGAGTTTTGTGGAGGCGAGCAAGATGAAGGTAGGTCTAGGCACCATTTTTGTGTAGTTTACTATAGACTGATTCAGTTCTGTAAGAGAATTTCCAGTGGCAATTTCAGTGGGAATTTTCTCACAGATTTTTAGATTTAAAAAAAAGTTAGTTGAAGTTTTGGTAAATTGCCAAAACATTGAAATTTTATATTTGATCACATTTTTTAAAACACAAAGCATTTTCATTTGTGACCAGCTAAAGTTGAGCCACTTTTTTGGAAATTAAAAAAAAACAACCTCTTAAAAGTTTTCTTATGATATTTGTTTTAGCACTATGTATTTTTAAAAAATGTTAAGAATCTACTAAATTGGTGTTATTCTACATTGTTATTACACACTGAATTTTGCAATTTTAATTCACTATTTAAATTTTATCGGTTTCACAAATTATACATATGTACGTTTTATTACACAAAGCTAGATCATGGTTGTAGTTTATAGTTTTTATAGATTGTAGTCTGTGAGGTCACAGGTCATCAAAAGTTGATGAAATATCATAACCTTTGGGGGTACTGAATGATGTAGAAAAGCATTTTCTCCAGTCAGGTGCAAAACAAATGCTGCTCTGTATTTAACTATCCAATATTTCAGGTATGCGAAAACTGCGGAGCAAACATCCACCGAAATGCTCCAACGTGTCCTGTGTGCAAAATGAAGACACGGAGCAAGAATCCAAAGAAGAAGTCGAGAAGAGTGTATTCCGGCGGTGTAACAGGGTCAATGTTTTAACAAAGAAGAGAACAGTTCAAAAAAAATTCCCATCAATAAATGTGTCTTGGAATGGTTCCAACTTTTCCTCTCTCTCTTTCATCTCATGCCCTGCCGACCCCAAAAAAATCGTTTCTTCCCAGCGCAACGGGCCACCTCAACTAAACAAAGAGCGCGCGGGCATTGCCAAATAGGGCAAGCAGGTGACGTATTTCCTTATTCCGTTGTGTGGCGTGCCTTGAGCCATCTGCTCTTTTAGAGAGAGAGAGAGAGAGAGTACAGCAATATACAGTACGTACAATTGCAATACCCACTGTTCTTAATCCATCTGCTCGCAGCTGGAAACTGTGTATCTGATGTGAGATTTGGTATTGCGGGAAACCATTAATTACAGAATAGCCTTAGACTGTCGTGGATTTGAGCAAAATGGAGCAAAATCGACAGAATTTTGGTAAACATATATTGCCAAAAAATTTGCCAAAAAAGATGCTATCGCAAAACTGTTCACTGGAACTTCATTTTTCAAACATTTTGAACAATTTATTAGTTGTCAATTTTTTTCTAGCTATCGCGTAGATTGATACATAGCGGCTCAAAGTTACCCGCATTCTTCCCAATATTAAAAAAAAAACCCCAGTTTAACTTTGAACGAGCATATCTCAGTAGAATTAGAAGCTATTTGAAAATTATGAACTGAGAAATCGTATAAAAACTTGTTGCCTATAATTTGCTAGTTAACAATTTCTTAATAAACCTTACAGGAACGGAAATACAGCTGCTCAGAGTGAACAGCTACTTTTCCATGGTTTTGAATCTTGAGCGGTCATATCTCTATGGATCTAAAAGTTATCAAAACTTACCCTTCCAAAACCGAAGATATTTTTAATACTTAATATGTAAACATCTAAGTTTTGTTAGTTAATCACTTACTGTTGAAAAATTCAAAACTAGAGAAGCAGGCCAAGCTGAATGTGTCTCTAGTCATATGAACAGTTCGTGTTGACGTCTATGACCAACGAGCACATCCAGATTGGCCATTTTCTCTTTTCAGAGGCCTTAAACTCAGCACCGCCCGCGACAGCAAGTAAACTGTGATATGTCCCTGTGGTTTGGCATAATCACTAGTTTCTTGATGTCACGGGCGACTAGTGCCAATAGTTACCCCTTTTTGGACCTCTGTAGATGTTAACCCGGTGAAGAAGAAGCTACGGAAGACAACTTCACCGAAAAAGCAAACACCCACAAAGGTCCGCGAAGGGTTTATGGGGATTTTAGAGGAATTTCAGAAGTTTGAAGGAATAAGGAATAAGGAATACATCGCGAGCCCAGAAGAGCCCTGAGCTCATGCACAAGATAGTCTGAATAAGGAATGAGGTAGAGAAGGAGAAAAGGGGCGGTATTTACATCGAGGACATATACACACGGTGACCATCACCGGTACTGTGTGCGTGACCCGATTCATGGGTTGGGGCGGGAGAGTGTGGGAGGTGAAGAGGATGCAGACGGTGGAAGATAGAGGGAAAGGGAAGGAGGGCAGATGGCCGGCACCCGGTCGCTTTTTTCGATTCGACCGTTGTGTTGGTTGTCGCGTCGAAGAGGAGAATAGATGGATGTAGTCAAGGACATGCAAAAGGCAGGAGACGACGTTTTGCATGGATTTCTCAGATCGTCGGGTTTTGGAAGTGCAAGCTCCAGGCTCCTAATTTCAATTTCAGCCCATAGAAACGGGCTCCTGGAAGAACTTAAATTTGAAAATTATATATTCTGAACGCAAAACTAAAAATTAGCACCCTCAAAAATGTTTGGACGGGCTACATTTAAGAGATCAGAGCAGCAGATCACTTCAGAGAAAAACTGGAAATTTCCAAATTTAACTTTTTGCAGTTTTTTCAAATTTCCACCAATCATTCAGGTTAAAAATTGAATAAAACCAAAGTTTAATTCTAATGTAAGCCAAATGTAAGCTTAAGCCTAAGCCCAAGCCTAAGTCTAAACCTAACAAGGGAAGGCTCTGGACTTCGTTACGCCACTGTATACATTCGATAGAGAATGGTTACAGATGATCACTCCAAAAAATTTAGCTGCTTCAGAGCAGGTTCGACCAAGTTACGACACTTTAAAGTTGCCGACAAAAAATCCTTCATGCACCCCCTTTGAAAAAAATCTAAAATTTTCACTAAGAATTTTTTTTTCTGAAAGTTGATAAAAATAGTTGTAATCGATTTAAAACAGTAAAAAACATATAAAACATTATACAAGTTTTAGCCCGTCACTCTCAAAAAAACCCTTAAAATAATCTACACATCTTGAGAAAAATTCCAAAAAATAGATGTTCATGTAGATCAATTCAAGGGTTTTTTTTTTGAGAATTATGATCTGAAACTTGTATGGTATGATTTTTCCATCATTTCCAACCATTTGAAAACGTTTATATCAAGTTTTAGAATAAAAAAAAATTGAATTTTTTGGAATTTTTAAAAAGGAGTATTTTGGCACTTTCAAAATGTCGTAACTTGGTCGAACCTGCTCTGAAGCAGCTAAATTTTTTGGAGTGATCATCTGTAACTATTCTCTATCGAATGTATATAGTGGCGTAACGAAGTCCGATAAAAATTTCCTGTGATCTTCGCAACTTTCTCAGTTCTCCCAACCATGTTCATTTCCCGAGGTGAATCACCCGATTCCGCTGCACAAATCAAGATCGTCAAAAGTTTCTTATCTACTGAGGATCTATGGAAGGTGGTGAGTACCTCGTACCTAGTACCTCAGCGTCTTTGCGCAAGATGTCTCAAGATTATTTGAGAAGATAAGTGTTAATCCAGAAATGTGTCAGGTTCGCCTGCCTACGGGCCTTTTTAGGTATTCTTCCAGAGTTGTGGACCCATAGGTTGCCAGGCTAGTCTAGAAGACTGCCTACTCTAGGCTCTTGACCAAACAAGCCTACCTGGTAGGCACGTAGGCAGGCACGCAATGCCTTAATACTCACATTTTTCAGATCGCCCCACCACTGCTCATTGAGTCCTGTCAATTTTGCTTCAAACATCTGCCTCACCACCTGTTTCCTTCCATCTTAATCTCCATTTTCATACGAACAAAAAACGACAGTATCTTGTCACATAAAAATGTCCGCCATTGTTGTGCCCTATAATTAAGCTCCATCGCCACCCATCCACGTCATCAAGATGCGCGCAACGGAATGTTGGCAGATGGTTGTGGTGGAATAGTACGGTAATAACTCTACGCACATCCATAATTAATCATGATCTCTTTGCCACGTCATGAATAAATATTTGAATACTTTTAAAAGAGCCATAAGAAAGAACGTGCAGTTATCTAGAATTTCAGACTTTTCAGGATTTTTCAGAAGCTTATCCTGGTGCTGGAAATGCAAATGACATTTCAACTTACAACTGAAGTCCCAAGTGGGTTATATTGATGCTGTAATAGAGGTCTGAACATTTTAACATAGCGGGACCATTTTCCAGAACTTGTACAATATCTTCCAGAAGCAGCTGATTTGGACTTGAACTTTGTGGAGTCTGAGGAGCCAATTACTATAAATTTCAAGCCAATGCTCCTGGATAGAAATTCATCCATCTATTTTTTCATCTAAAAATATGTACAAACTCCAGCTTTACCGGTAGGCGAACCCGTTGGCTGCCAGGCATCAGAGTTAAAACCTTGCCTGTCTACCTTGAAAGTCTTCAACTCAAAATGTTCTGGAAAAGTTTGGAAATGTTTTTCAAAAAACGCAAATTTAAATGTTTCTATCAGCATTAAAGTTTAATTTTCTGGAAAATGGTCCCTGCTTGATCAATCTCTAATATAACCCCGAAGAAAAAAAAAATGCTAATCCACGTCATTAACCCATTGGCCACCAACTGTTTGTCTTTCCCACCTACCAACTTTCATATTCAAAATGGTGGGGGATTTGCACTTACATACACACATTCTTGTGCCATTTACACGTCATTAGCATTGTTTGAATAGTACAATACGATTGAGCACTTTATGGTGCATTTTTGGGAAAGTGCAAATGTTTCTGTTTTGGGAAAGGTTACGTACAAAGAAAACATCACGTGGTGTTCTGTGGCAAAACACACCAAAAACTTTTGGAAATCAAACATTTAGAATATGACAAAATTTAAATTGCAAAATTGTAAAAAATCCTAAAAGCCCGAAAGATGCCGAGCATGTTTCTTAGTCATTTTGAGGATTAAAGCCTACTAGATTATTAAAAATTAATTTGAAAGTCTTCTAAAGTGTGGTAATTCACAAAATATGTGCTTCACAATTTTGCAGTCTACGAATTTTTTTGGAGTGTTTAATTATGCTATTTTATGCTTATATAATATAATTATGCCTTTTTCCCTTGGAATTTTCTTTTCCCAGGTCCTACTGGTCAGTAAATCCTTAAAATTTATATGAATACAGGCAAATCGCAGAACAGTAAAAAAACAATAATATTGGCAAAATCATTTTATTGGTTCCAAGTATTATAACTAGTTCAAGTCCGAGATGCAATAGGATATTGAATGATAATCACATCAAGTAGGGCATTCATTGAAGACAGTATTAAAAATGACCAAAAGAGCACATAAAAATGACTCGATAGCTCAGCAAACGAGGAAATCTGAAAGTTTGAAAGTTTTAATATTTTATAAGACTAGAAAACTCACGATTTTGTGTGAAAATTGAAAACGGGAATGGATAACTTGCAAGTAGAGGAATTACATATGTTGGATAAGTTCGATGGCCTGTACGAAGGTCGCGACTGGGTGGACACTTATCTGGCCTTTCATAGGATCCGGAATCAGATGAAATTGCACCCCCGGCACCATCACAGCCGTATGGCCTTTCTCGATGCATTCCTGGACCATCTCCACCAGATCTTCAACCTGAATAATATTATTAAAATTTCAGGCCCAGACTCTATGAAAAATATAAACTCACTGCCTCAACATTCCCGAACAAGTTAATTTTTCCAATAATAACCAGACCGGTAGGCATTTGTGTGCCTTTGATGGCGCCCCATATGGCCACCGCTGTACACAGACCAGCTGTGGGGCCATCGAGAGCGGAATCATAGACGAACTCTACCTTGACCGATCTAATTATATTTGGAATAGTCCGTCCAAGTGTGAGTTTCACAAGTGCTTGGGAAAGCCTGACTGTGTTCTTCATCCGTTTGCCGAGTTTCCCAACAATCATCAAGGAATCGACTTCACTTTCCTTCCAGCGGCATTCCGAAACAATAGTTTTGAGAGCTAGAAGCTTAAAAAAAAACTCACTCATTTCATAAGTTATTGCTTTCTTCCCGATCTCTCCCTGTTGAGGCACCACGTGCGCGCAAAGTACGGAACTGCTTCCAAGCAACTGTAAAGCAAACATTAGAGAGTTTTCAAAATTCACACAGTTTTGGTGCCTATTAACCTTTTTTTTTACTTACATCACTAGAAGCTTGAGAAATCGAGGCCATCTTGCGAAATCCTTTTGGAGCTTATAAAGCCGCTCGATGTAGATTCTGAAGATTTGATTTTTTTGTTGATATGTAGAACCTTATCAAATCCCTTACCTTCAGAAGGAGTTGAATCCTAAGATGTCACTTTTGTCCGGCGGGAAAATCGTACAATGATTGAATTGTTGGATTTTCAAACACACGTTGGCATTCCACGCAATCATCGCGTGAATTTAAAAATTCGAATTATTTTTTGTCACTTTTTGTTAGTTGAATTTGAATTTTAATTTATTGAACTTTAATGCAATTTACACAATTTATTGAAATCTTTTTGAAAATAGCTATATTTTTAATCAAAAGTTGCTCAAAAACTGCTTCAAAGTTGCATTGTCTCACCTTGTGAACATGGTGCATCGGGCATCAAAACAATATTTTATCAATAAACTTTGAAAGTTTAATATCAAAATTAAGAAACACATTTTTTTGTCTACAAATTCGGCAAAGTTCCGATTTTTGCCGGACGATTCTAAAAGGATTTTTGATAAGACAGAAGCACACACAAAACTGTGCCTTTTTGAAATTTTTTCCCGTTTTCTTTAGATATTTTATACAATTTGCTTACTTTTCAAAATAGATGTAGAAATATTCATAGGATGCGTACAATTTTGCCGATAAAAATTGAATTTCTGAAATTTCAAAAAAAAAGAAAGAGCAAAACCACAATTTTCCGATTTGCCGATTTGCCGCAAATTTCAATTCCTACAATTTTCCGATTTGCCGGAAAGTTCAATTCCGGCAATTTGCCGATTTGCCGGAAAAAATCTTTTGCCGCCCACCCCTCCATTTTTTTTTCAAAAACTGTACTTTCAAAGATCAGTGGTTTTCTTTTTTTCAAATTCAGTTTTCACAAGCCTCTCTGAGCCTAAAACCTCAGGCTTACGGCCCATTCCTTCAAGCTCCCCTGTTGCATACTAGAAAGTGCAACACTAAAGGGTGTCATCATCAACCATCACCGTCAGTCTCCGATTCAAATCTTTTTCCGTTTCCTCCCCGTTTGCATTTGAAATTTACGCGCACAAAGAAAGAAAAGCAATAAAAAACCTGGCGGGTGGTAGTGTTGGTGGTGGTACCCCAAAGAAGAAGAAGAAGAAGAAGAACTCGTAGAGAGAGAGAGACAACAAAACCAGATGTACAGAGCGAAGTGCAAGAGGGCGAGACAAAGATAGTTAATTTTGGCTAATGGCTGTCAGGTTGGACATGATGGTGCAACGGAGATAAGGAGTTCAAGAGTAATATACTGCACCATAACTCTATTGGAAATTTGAAAATTTCGGCAAACCGGCAAATCGGCAAACCGGCAAATTGCTATTTGCCGAAAAACGGCATTTGCTGAAAAAGGCATTTGCTTAAAAAAATCCTTCTATAAACTTACGCAACTTGTTATTACGGCAAACGGCAAACCGGGAAATTGCCGGAATTGAAAATTTCCGGCAAATTGGCGAACCGGTAATTTACTGATTTGCCGAATTGTCGACAAAAAACTTACCGAACGGCAAATACCGCCCTAATTAAAACTCTGCAAATTTTATTGGGAATGATGAATTATTCCAGAAAATCAGTGATCTTCATTCGAAGCCTACCAAGCTCCTAAGATTTACCCACAAGGTAAACTGTGGCGTAGATTTCGTGTTCTCTTCTACACAAATTACAGTATCCCCAGATCTTGTTTCAATCATAGTACTCGGAATAAGTGGGCCTATCTTTCAACTTTGCCGCCTGCCGTCTCTCAAAAGCTTAAAAGTTTGTATGTTTACCATACAATTTTCCGTATTTCGAGGTCATAGGATGCTTGTGTAATGTGCAAAAGTCCAAAAGTTTGAAAAATTAGCATTTGTGAAATGCTTTCAAAAAATCAGCCGATTTGTCAAATTGCCCTTTATTACATAATTCATATCATATTCATACATACATAATTCATATCAAAAGTTGCTATTCAGCCATTAATCGGGACTATATCATCTTATGTCGAGTTCTCACCATCCGAATCCATCAGTTCCACCACGATTCCAACCGGGCCAATCCTTCTCAGTTTTTCATTATCCTTGAACAATCTGAACAAAGATGAAATTATATTATGAATTGTTGCTTGTAAATACTTACACAACACGATCTGCGAATTTTTCGTGGGCTAGATCCAATTTCTTCTTGATCAAAAGTATAAAAACGATAATCTGTTCCAATCACTGCGTCATTAGCAATAAACTTCTGAAAATTAAACATTATTTTAGATTCGAAAACAGATAATATGTACCTCAATTTGAAGGCTAAACGGGGTATCTATCACTACGGACGTTAGAGACCACAACACGGTTACAAGTATCAATATGAACATTTAACAATTTAATTCAGTTTAAAACCTGCCAATTTTCACTCACAATCGGAAGTCCGACGATGCCAAAACTATCATACCAATCGAAGAGCTCAACCACTTCTAGATATCTCTCATCGCATTTTGACAACAAAAATTGAGAACGAGCGTTATTCGTGAAAGTTAAAATGATCTTTTTCACTTGAAGAACACGTTCTTGCAGCATCGGAGTCATCTTTTTGATGATAGTTTCCTTATTTCGGTCGAAATTCGTGTCGGAAATTTGCAACTTTTTAATGATTCCGCCTTTGAAAATGTAATCGAGCAACGGAATCATGTGAGTTTCGATGCGATTATCCCGATAATTCAGTTCAATATCCAGGTTTAGATAATCATCGCCTGCTTCCTCTAACTTAATTCTATTCGAATCAATTTCAACTTTTCTCAGGTGAAATTTAGTCAAATCCACAAGATCTCTTTCCTCAGTCTGAAATTAATTTTTAGAAAATTTTTTAATTTGATAATAGTCCACTCATACCTAGTTACAATGGGCATTTTTTGAATGCACTGTTGCTTGAACTCTGGCGGCAAGTCGCACCAATTTGATTCGAACTCCGGTTCGTCCATTTTTCGAAAGAAATAATGCCGATTGTGATCAAAAAAATCAACATCGCAACTGCCACGTGGCTTTGTTTTTACGTGGTTGCGTGTTTTATTTTTAGATACAGGTTTTTAAGGAACACGCCGATAAATAATAGCAACGGTAAAATTTTTCAAAAAATCCAGAAATACACGTGGCGTCAGAGTGTCCCATGCCGGTTTGATCCAGGGGTGGGCGGCAAACGATTTTTCCGGCAAATCGGCAAATCGGCAAATTGCCGGAATTGAAATTTCCGGCAAATCGGCAAACCGGCTAATTGGCGGAATTAAAAATTTCCCGCAAACCGGCAAATCGCTGGAATTGAAAATTTCCGGCAAACCGGCAAATCGGCAAATCGGCAAATTGCCGGAATTAAAAATTTCCGGCAAACCGGCAAATTGCCGATTTGCCGAAAATTTTCGGCAAATACGGTTTTGCACTTATTTTTCGAAACTTCAGAATTCCAATTTCAAATGACAAAACTGAACACATCCTATGAATTCTCTTACATCTATTTTGAAAAGCAAGCAAATTCTATGAAAATATGTAGAAAAAACGGGAAAAAATTCAAAAAAGCACAGTTTTCAGTGTTTCTGTCTTATAAAAAGTCCCTCTAAACATTTCCGGCAAATTAGATATCCGGCAAACGGCAAATCGGCAAATTGCCGAAAATAAAAATTTCCGGCAAATCGACAATTTGCCGGAATGGAAAATTTCTGGCAAATCGGCAAATTGCTGGAATTTAAATTTCCGGCAAACGGCAAACCGGCAATTTGCCGAAAATAAAAATTTCCGGCAAATCGACAATTTGCCGGAATGGAAAATTTCCGGCAAATCGGCAAATTGCTGGAATTTAAATTTCCGGCTAATCGGCAAATTGCTGGAATTTAAATTTCCGGAAAATCGACAAACCGACAATTTGCCGGAATTAAAAATTTCCGGCAAATCGGCAAACCGGCAATTTGTCGATTTGCCGAATTTGTCGACATATCAATTTGCCGAACGCCATTCGCCGCCCACCCCTGGTTTGATCTACGTTTGAGAAGTTTCGTGAGCGCCTTCTCTACTGTATAGCTAATTTCTGAAAAGTAATGGAAACGAGAATTTGTAGTTTTTTTTTTGAAAACTGACTTTTTCCGCGAATTCAAAGTTAGTTGATATTTTTATATTGTAAAAACCTTGGTGGGTCTCGCCACGATTTTTTTGTACATTTCTAAAATATAATTCCCATTTCCCAGGTCTTGCCACGATCACGGAATACCTTTTTAAAAAAGGTGTTTTTTTCAGATTTTCCAGAATCTTCCAGCTTCTCGAGACACGATGCCCCGCCCCTCTCAACTTTCGACTATTTTCACCTTCACCCCAAACTCTCCAACTTTTTCCTTATCCTTTCCCCTGTTACCAAAACCCCGCCCAGTTTCTCCTTCTTCTCTCAAACAGGTCGGTCTCTCTCTCTCTCTTGACATTCATTTCCTTTTGACCCTTTCACTCGATACCGCCATCGGCCAAACTTCTGAGAATCAACTTATTCAAATTTCGTTCCAGTATTCAGCTGCTCATGCACCATGTGCCACGCTGGATGTGCTCGTTAGTCATAATATCCTCCACAAAGCAAGGACTATGACTAGAGACACATTCAGCTTGGCGCCGAATGCATTTTATTTTTAAATTTTATCTTTAAAAGTTTCCCTAATTTCTACATTTTTCTTCAATATACAATTGATTCTTCTTATCTGACTACCAAATCATCTCGAGTCTCCAGTTCTCCCGGGGAGGCGATTCCATGTGTCTCTCTAAATCTCATTGTTCGCCTGAATGTCTAAAATGTTCGACCTCAAAAACGGTAGAGGCCCAAGGACACGCACACACAGTGTGTGATCGATAGGGGAATAGAAAACAGTAGGAACAAGACGTTGGATGCAACGAAGAAGGACACAGACCGTTTACGACTTGTCATCGTCATTTCTCAAGCGACACAAACGATGAAGACCTGCATATAGGTTGGAAGCTTTGGAAATATAGGCATTTTCATTGCAAGAAGACTCTTCTCAATAATTCTTGAGACTCACATAAATAGAAAAATAACTTTTAAAAACAGTGAAATTAGGTAGGGGTAAATAATTTAGGCATAAGGGCGATAATTATATTACAGCAGTTTCCCTCATGTAAAAATACAAACTTAATATACGGGATGATTTGGGGGAGGATGGGGATGGTTGAGATCGTTAAAACGATTTTAAAATGATTGGAAAGAAAATAAATTAGAAACACTTAAGGAAGGTGGGAAACAAATTAATTTAATCCGAGTCGGAGTCGACGACGCGTCCCCTCTTCTTCTTTGGCTGATCCGAATCGGATCCTGAATCCACGTCGTAAGTTGGTGGCGCCTTGCGAGCTCTTCCGCTGAAATAATTACATTTTTTAAAAATAATTTTCAAACTAACCTCTTCTCTCTTGGAGCCACAACGAAGCTTTCGTCGTCTTCATCATCGGAACCAGCGGCCTTCTTTCCGTTCTTCTTTGAAGCACCAAAGAAATCGGTCACCGCCTTCGACTTGGGCTCGGCCGTCTTCGGAGCAGCCTTCTTTGGAGACGGCTTTTTGCTGGTGGACGGCTTCTTCTCAGCTTCTTCATCACTGTCGCCGCCAGACAGATCGCTGAACTCGCTCTTTTTCTTCTTCGGAGCAGCTTTCTTCGCTGGAGCAGGCTTCTTTGCAGGAACTTCATCATCATCTGACAAATCGATAACTTCCGCTTTCGCAGCTCCTTTTCCAGTACGAGGTTTTGGCTTTGAGACGACATCCTCACGCTCCACACCGTCATCGTCCGAATCGAAATCGATTCCTTCCTGCAAAAAATATTTTAGAAGTTGAAGAAATTACAGAGGAAATCTTACATCGAACTCCACGTCACTTTCCTCTGACATGTCAGAGTTGAAGCCGTCGCTTTTCTCCTTCTTCGCAGTCTTCGGAGCAGCTGGAGACATGAACTTTTTAATGTCCTGGCCTTCCTTTTTCACCTTCTTTGGTTCTTTCGGCTCCTTTGGCTCTTTCTTGACGCGTTCCTTCTTTGGCTGAGACATCTTCTCATATTTGGCCTTGGTTGCAGCATCCAACATCGGCTCAATGCGCTGTCCATCTTTGGATGGAAGGACTTCCGTGCACACATTCTTCTTGGGTCCACGTCCGGTCTTTGCGTCGGCAGCAAGCTTTTTGGCGGCATTTTTGATGCTGGCATCTTGATCAGCTTTCTCGCGAGCCTCCTGTTTGTCCAACTCAGACACGAAGTTGTCCAGATCCTCATGCCAAAGATCTTGCCAGGTCTTCTTCTCGATAACTCGAACCTCAGCCATCTTCTCCTCCGATTCCTTGATGAGCTTATTCTTCTCTTCTTCCGAAAGCTTGATGAGAGCCATTCCGACAAGGTAATCGTAGTCTGATAGCTTGGTTTCAACGGCCTTCGCAGCAGAGGAAATGGCTTCGTCCTCTTCGACGGCGACAGCAGCTAGATCATCTTCGTCCAGCTCGATCTCTCCAGATTCACGAAGCTCTTTGAGTTTTTGCTCCTCCTTCCACTTCTTCACTGGATCAGCATCGAACTTCATCTTGATCAAAACATCGACAATCGCCGCCTTCTTCTTGTTCTCGAGAACAATCTCGTTGTTGATCTTGGCGAGGATGAAACGAGCCTGGTTAGTGAGACGCTTGCTCTGAGCCTGAAGAACTCCGAGAAGGTACTCCTTTCTCTGTACGTACTTCTCTTGGCGACTATCGTAGAACTCTTGAGTAATCGCTTCTGGCGAAGTGTATGTACGAAGACATCCGGCAGCATCGAAAAGTACCATGCACGTAGTGTTGATGACAGCTTGGAGCTTGAAGACTTGATGAAGATCCTGACCGCGCTCCAATTCACGAAGTTTTCCCGGCGAGAGCTTCACGACGAACTTGACAGTTGTATCTGTGTGATACTCTTTGTAGTCGACGATAACAGGCGATTTCTTGTCCGAGCTCTCCATCAATCCTTCCAAAACCTTCTCTTTGTAGTCTTGAGTCCACTGTTTGATTGGCAACTCGGTGATCTCAATGGTGTTGTCATCCAGCACAGCAACTTCACCATAGCATGCAAATCGACTCGGGTCGATTTGAATGATCTTTCCGCGGAAGTTCTTGTACCATGGAGCTAAGGCTTTCTGTGGCTCGCCGGCGATAAGACGCTTGATGTTCTTGACCAGTTCACGTGGATTGTAATTAGGAATGTTCGTGGACCATCCAGTACCGATGCCTTGAGCTCCATTGACGAGTACCATTGGAATAATCGGGCAATACCATTCTGGCTCAATACGCTGATTTTCTTCATAAAGGAAACGAAGGACATTGTCATCGTGAGCCGGGAAGAGTGTACGAGTGACTGGCGACAGTTGAGTGAAGATGTAACGAGCTGAAGCACTGTCCTTTCCACCTTGGAGACGAGTACCAAACTGTCCGATTGGAAGAAGCAGGTTGATGTTGTTGGAGCCAACGTAATCTTGAGCGAGATTCACAATTGTTCCCATAAGCGACTGTTCTCCGTGATGGTAAGCAGAAATTTCAGCGACAGCTCCAGCCAATTGAGCTACTTTGACTTCACGCTTGTCTGCTCTCTTGAAGCACGCGAAGAGAACCTTCCGCTGTCCTGGCTTGAAACCATCCACAAGGCATGGAATTGAACGCTCGTTGTCGAGATTCGAGAAGAGGACCAATTCACGATTGACGAAATCTTTGAAGGTGACGAATCGAGTGTCCTTGTTGTAGAGATATTCTTCAGCAAGTCCCTGCTGCTTTCGGTCCTTCTTCTCCCGCATCCACTTCGAGAGCCAGTCTTTTCTCTCTTCAATCTTCTTCTTCGAGAAAGCCATGTCGACAGCGTTATCATCATCAGCTCCATTGTACTTGAAGCGGATACGATGACGAACCATGTCCAAGAAGTATTCCTTAGCTTCCTTAGAAGTCGATGTACCCAATCCCTTGTAGTACTTGATCTTGTACGACTTCCAGTTATCCGTATTCATTCTCCACTCAGAATATTCTGGGAGCGAATAGAAGGAAACTTCTTCTTTTCCTTTGGTGGCTTTGACAATTGGAGTGATGAATTCTTCTACGAAGTTCCGCTGAATGAGAGAAGGCCAGAAGTGATGGATGAAATTGATCACGAGTCCTTTGATGTGTGAACCGTCTTGATCCTGATCAGCCATGACCATCAGTTTACCGTATCGAAGAGTCTTGAAGTCATCTTCTGTCTCGTACTTCTTCTTGTATTGGAGTCCCAGAATTTTGATCATGGCATTGACCTCAGCATTATCGGCGATTTGTTTCATATTTCCTTCTCGGACATTTAGCAATTTTCCTCGAAGTGGGAATACTCCATATTTGTCGCGTCCAACGACTGAAAGTCCCGAAACAGCAAGCGTTTTGGCCGAGTCTCCCTCCGTCAGAATTAATGTGCATTGTTGGGAATTTTTGGTTCCAGCGTCGTTGGCATCTTCAAGCTTTGGAATGCCCTGAAATAAATATTAATTAAAACAAGGCCACGAATTAGATGAATTGTTACCTTCAGCTTGGAAGTCTTCGTCTTGGAGCACTTTTTGTTGAGGTCGTCCATTTGTTTGAAGCGAACCCAACTCATAACAGCATCGGTGATTCCAACACTTGAAGCCGCTTTGGAGAACTTCTCGCTGAGGACGCAGGTCGATCCGAACTGCTTCTGCTGCAGGGTCATAGTCTCTTTCGTCTGGGAGTCGAATGTCGGATTTTCGATCAAGCAATTCACAAAAACCCACATGTGATTTTTGATCTGAAAATTTTGATATAAAATTGAATATTTGGAAAATTTATTAGATTTGAATTCGCATTAGCAATTCCTCGCCTCAGATTCGCCTTTTAGTAATCACAAATCATCGGAAAGTTTAAAAATGTTGCGCCGCGCCTTTAGACACTGGATAAAAACTTTCTCCAGCGTCACTAAAGCGTCGCAATTTTATTTTTCACTTGGTGCACCGATACTTCAAAAGAATCGGTGAAATCTCTAGAAAAACCTTGAAAATTTTCAGATTTCTCTTATTATCGAGTCACCAAAGAGTTCATATAGCTATTTTGAGTCATCATTGGCGGTAAATATTTTAAATTCGACGAAATTTACCTGGAATGGCTTGATATTCATCGACGTCTTTGTGAGCTTCCGCTTGATCGAGTCGATGAACTTGGCGACCATCTGATCAGCCACGTAGTCCACGTGCCGTCCTCCTTTTGTGGTAGCAATACTGTTGACAAATGACACTTGTTGGAAGCCTTTTTCCGAAAGAGCCAAGGCGACTTGCCAACGATCTCCAACTTGCTCGTATGCGATCTTGAGGGGTTCTCCTTCATTGTTGAACTGCGAAGTGTACATTTGGACGTAGTCCTCGAATCCTTTGATTGGAATTCGTTTTCCATTGAGGAACACGGCGACTCCTTTACTGGATCCAGCCACATCATACGCACGCCGAGCCATCAAATGGCAGATGTCATCGTCCAGCTCCTTCATCTTGAACTTTGCCAGATCCGGCGAGAATGTGATCTTCGTGAAGTCTTCGTCGGTGCTCTTAACAATCTTCGGCTCCTCATCACGCGTCATGTTTTTGATCCACGTTTGCTTGAATGCACTTTTGTAATCCCGTGAAGACGTCTCCAGAGTGAATTTTGTGGAGAAGATGTTGCAAAGCTTTGCTCCATATCCGTTGCGTCCTCCCGTCACTTTCTTCTCATCGTCATTGTAGTTAGAAGATGTTAGAAGAGTTCCAAAAATCAGCTCTGGGACGTAGACTTTCTCCACTTTGTGCTGAGTGACTGGGATTCCTTTGCCATTGTTGTAGACAGAGATCTCATTTTTCTCCCTGAAAGAAAGCAAAATTAAATTAAATTCCTTTATGCTACGGTCTAAACTTACTTATTGATGGTGATCTTGATTGTGTTCATCTTCGGATCTCTCTGTTTGTTGTCAGCGGCATTCACAAGAATTTCATCATAAATCTTGTAGAGTCCCGGCACGTATGAGATGTCACGCTGCTCCAGCTTGCTCTCCTCCATGTTGTAGACCCACATCGGCGTCTTCTCGGTATGCTCGACCGAACCGATGTAGGTGTCCGGGCGAAGAAGAATGTGCTCGAGTTGGGACTTCTTTTGGTAGATATCCTCGATCGCCATTTGTTTCGAGCCACCACCTTTTTTGTCGATCGACGTGAACACATTGCGGTCCTCTTCAGTCATAACCATCGACTCGTTGGCTGAAAAGAAGCAAATTAGATTCAAGAAACTCTACAAATTAACCAACCATCATCTTTCTTTTTCTTCGGTGACGCCTTCTCCTTCTTTGGTGCGGTTTTCTTCTTGGGTGAATCTTCGATAGAGAATTCACTATCAGAGTCGCTCATTGTTAGAGATCTGGAAAAAGATGACATTTAATTTTAGGACGATCGGGAGAAAGAGAGAAAGAAACGCGGTGAATATTCAATAAACTTGAGGATGCGAAGAAAAATGAGTGAAGAGAAAAAGAACTAGCACACCAGTGGACATCACTGGACACTGAACACTGAATCGATGCAAGACAGCCGGCTAGAGAGCGCACAAAAAAACAACTGAGCGCGCCAAAATGAGCGTCCGATTCGAAATTGGCGGCCTAAGAGCGTCGGGTCTCGCAGCGAACGCGCGAAAAATACACAGCTGAAACGAGTGTTACCGTAGTTGTAGCCTCGAAATACGAAATTTAGTTTTTGTGTCTGCGTCTCTTACGGAAATGCATTGCGAGATAGAAGTTGTGTAATTTTTTTGCGAAAAAATTCAAAAAAAGTAACTTTTTGTTCTAAATAATGTTTTATTTATTTTAGAGAGCTCAAAATGTGGATTGAGATTCGTAAATTTTACGAACTCATCGTCTCCTTCACAGCTTTCGATGACGACCGAAAAATAAACGAGCTGTTCAACGAAATCGAGAAATACAGATGGCGATTGAGCAATATTCTTTTGAATCCGGTATGTTTTCCGACTGATGTTAGTGTAATAAACCTTTCTAATTGAAGAGACGAACGGGTAAAGATCGGGAAAAGCTGAAGCCAGGAAATGTGGAAATGGCAGGAGTGGAAGTTGCGCTAGACGAGGAAATCTGTTCGGAAGCACTCATTTTGTCGGATATCTTTCAATTAAATGAGCTGGAAGCTGTGGATTTGATTTTGGCCGGAGAAGCTCAAAAAATACATTTCGAAGGCCTCAACAGAGGATTAATCGCTGTCGTTTGCTACTATGATGCGCACAGGCTCCTAATCGCAACAATGCGCCAAATGCTAAAATGGGACCGAGAGGATATTCCTCAACGTATCAGCAAGTTCCTCAATAGCACATTCATCAACGAGGACGTGATCAAAAACCTTTTTCGTGGGTTTTCAAAAAATTATATTATCATAAATATTACTAATTTTTTTTTCCAATTTTCAGAACAACTAATCAATTTCACCGTTCAATCAGAATTTGCACGACTTCAATCTCCAGATGTCAACGGTTTAGGAGGCTCTAAACATCAGAAATTGGTACCGAATTGATTATAATTTTGGAATTCTTTCATAAAATTAATTTCAGGTCAGAAATGCCATTGAGGAGATTCGAAGTGAAGTAATTGGTTGCATTTCGATGATCTGTGAGATTCCGGGAGGAAACGCAGTTTCGATTTCAAATCATTTATTCCAAATTGTAAAGGCAGTTCCACCGGAGAAGCTCAGTTGTAGTAGCTTGACAGCCTGGATTTCTCTCGTTAAAATCACATCGAGTGAAGTGTTGTCTCAAGGTAATATTTGAAGATGGAGTAGCGATTTTTCTGTTTTTCTTTTGTGGTTTTTCTGTATTCGAGAATATTTTCGATTTTCTAAAGCAATTCTCGCTACTCCATCTTCATGCCTATACCCAAAAATCCAGTTACAAATCTGTTTGAGAGTTTACAGTTCACGATGCTCAACAAGTGCTCACAAACATGATCGCCCACATTCGGAATGAAACAGACTGGTCGGATCAAGCAATGTGCGGAACTCTACAGCTAGCATGCGCTGTTGCTCTGAAATCGATTGCCTCATCGCCATCAGATCATCTAGGGATCGAGAATATCAAGGTGGACGTGGAAAGAGTCATCGATCGATCTATCCGGAATATGGCTTTTCATTACTTGCGACAAGCGATCATCAAGTCGGAACACTTCCGTTATGCCCATCAGTTTATGATTATTGATGAGCTTCTGAAACAGCTGATTTCATATTTCCCCGCGAAGCTTATGGAGACTGAAAGAAATTCTACAGACGAGCTGAACTTCCTGGATGATCAGAAAAAGGAACAATCAACGACTCAAAAACCGGATCCGAAAAGCCAAACAGTCCACATAACGGACAAAGTTACAGCTCAACTGAGCTCTACAGATCCATCGAACAACTATGATTCGGCTCTATCACAATATGAGAACTTCCTTCGATGCTTTGTGGATTTATACGAGATGCAAGTGACCGACTATGCACATCAGAAGAATGCGAGAACAGCACGCGAACGAGAGCTTCAGGAGCAAATCGAAGAGAACAGCATGGCTTTTAGTACGGAGAGATCGATTGAGCTCTGCCGGCTCCTGGAACGTGCTCGTCTTCCAAACCATCATGTTGTTCATTCAGTTGCTTATCTGGAAATGTGCGCTGCTGTATGCAAAAATGAGAACACAGCTGCTCTACTTTATGACATCTTCTCCAAAGAACATTGTGGACCAGATTCATATGGATGGGAATCTCTGGCTTCAGCACTCAAAGGCTACGATCGTTTGTACCGGGAGCAGAAGTATGCGTCGAATTCTCGTCACAATCAAAGTCAGACAATGAGTATGAGCACCAGCTTCCACCAACAACAAAGCCTCAATCTCACACTTCGTCCAGGCGACAAAATCACCATCCCAGCTCAAGAGCTCAGCGGACTAGTAGCCTGGATCCATATGGCTACAAAAGTTGCTCAATTGAATGAACGAGCCGCTATGCGATTCTCGGATGATCCTTCATGGACGTTGTGTTCTGTTGTCGCATCGCTCTCCACTTCTCCAGTACCGCTATCTATGAAAGCATCGATGCTTGATTTGCTGACGGCAGTGGCACGGCTCAAAGGATCCGCACCGAGAATTTGGCAAGCAATTCATCTGAATCAATTGTGCTATTCTTCGGATGGTGGAACACTAATGGGAATCCAGCAGGAGCTCGAGGAACGAGAATGTGTCGCGAAGCAATATGATGTGTCGTTAGCTTTTGTGAAATTGATGACGACCCTTCTGATGCACAGATCTCTACCGGAATACGCTACACCATTCATCCAATTCGTCACCAGAAGTATTTTGGCACATTTCTCCACACGCAGCTATAATAGCGTTGTTCAAATGTGGGAGCTCGCCGAGTGGTCGCTCCGAGCCACCAACGCACTTCTCGAGCACGGAATCGTCGAGCCGAGAGCCGTGGCATCGAACGAAGTTCATATTGCCATTTTGACGCAGTGCCTCAATGATACGCCGATGTACAGAGCTGTAAGTCACAGAATTTATTGAATTTTATTTAAAAAAAAAAATCGAATTTCAGATCACGCGGGTTATTATGGAGGATTGTCAAGCTCACAATGATCCGTACGTCACACGGCAGTCTCCATCATCCGATGCAGCTTTGATTGCACTGCGAATTTTATCACGTGAGTTTCAGGCCTCAAATATATCGAATTTCATGATGGAACTTTAAAAAAATGGCTCGAAATTTTTTTATTGCGATTCAAAATGTTGAAAAATGGCGTAATTTCAGCTAAAATCCACAATTTTGATACTTATTTTTATTCAATGAGTGTTCTATTTTGCTTATTTTTGCCGTTTATCTTACACTTTCTCGTTGATTTGAAGCTTTAAATCAACTAAAAGCGTGAGTAAAACGCATCAAGTGCGTAAAAATAAGACAATAATCGAGTAAATGTCTGTTTTCGATTCCTGCAGCACGGAAAATAAGTCAAAACTGAAGATTTTAGCTAGAATTATCGAATGTTTCCCTAAATTTTGGCATTTTTAGCCTGTACACCGTCTTCAAATGCTGTAACATTACATGTAATAATATTCAGGCCTAATTATTTTTTTTCCAGGAGCAATAATTCTGCATCCGGCTCTTCGTGCGTGTGCCCGTGTCTCATCCAGTGATATTATGATCGCTTCCATTCCATCCCTCGTCTTCTCACCAATCATCTCAGCCTCCGCTTGCACACCTCTTGATCTCGTCTTCCATTACCTTCATATGACTGATGACTACCCGGTACACTCTCTCTACGCTGCCAGAATTCTTCGAGACGTGATGGCTACACGTGGAGCTGCCGAGGTGAAGATGCTCGAGTTGTTAAGATCCAGAAACTCGGCTGCATCTCATGTTCGGGCGGTTCGAGCGGCGATCTGCGCTACGTCGATTCAGTATACGATTGATGATTCATTGGCGAAAGGTTTGAAATTTTAAATAATATATATAAATAATCTTGAATTTTAAATTATTATCTATATTTCAGAAGAAGACACAGATAATCCACATTTCGCGAGAGGAGAAACCGCTCGAATTCTCATCGAAACTCTTTCGGACGCCATCGATTGCCAAGTAACAAGAACCGGAAATCGTCTGACTGATACCAACAATATTTGCTACTACCTTCTCGCATTCCGACCATCAAAAGCCCATACCAAGGAGCTGTATCAAGCGGACGACGTGCTCACCGGTCTTCACTATGTTCTGTATATTATCGAGCAATTTGTGATGTCGAAGAAACCATTCGATTTACCTTTCTCAGCGCTACTAGAGCCTGCATTCCGGCTGATGGTCTGTTTCTAAATGTATTCAATAAAAAATTATAAAATTATTTCAGCAAAGACTTGTCTCGATCACGTGCCCATTCTCTAAACCAGTGCTCTGCTTCATGCGATCTTCAAATATTATCGAGAAATTGACAACATCTCCATTCATCTGTTCGGCTCTCACTCTGGAAAGTGCCCGCGACAATACATATGCTCAAGGTGTATTCGCTGTTCGTCGTATGATTGTTGGTTACATTCTTCACTTCGCCGCCGTCGAAATTTCGGCAATGCTCACTACTGGCCACTTTTCTCGACCTGAGAAGCTTTATCGTGCACTCTTGGAATCATCATCTCTTGTTGCTGAATATACTCAAATGGAAGAAGACGACGATGATGAAGATATGGCTCCAGTAGCTTCCGGAAGCAATGACAAGGCGAATTTGCTATTCTCGTTGATCCGACGAGCCACAGTGCCACGAAAGAACGAGTTACTTTACCCGAATCTCGTGCATTTCGATGTGGCAAAACTTCACGAACTCTTTGACGCATGCCTTACAGTGAACATCTACGGCGTTGCACAATATGACGTTCTCTACTTGAACCGACTATTACGACGAGAGATTGAGACAGTCTATACGGAATCAGGCGAGATGAAATATGTACAAAAAGAGATGGAAGGAGTCCTTGAATATTGTGCTGAAATTAACGCAAGTCTCTTATCGGAAAGCGCCAGTGAGCGAATTGTGTCTGGATGTACTGCGCTACTCAACGTCTTCTCCGTTTTCGCCCCCGTCAACTTTTTCTCCAACAAAATGCAGTAAGCATTACAAATATTATTTTTTCTTAATTTCTGAACCTCACGAGCCATAAATTTTCAGAATTGTCATATTCCGCGATGCCTGCTATGTGCTTATCGAAATGGCATCAGGAGTTGGAGGAAGCTCCTTGGTGACAGCCTGTCAGACGTTCCACCGACTCGTACTGACACTCACCAAGTTGGCTCAAGTTGAATATCCTCGAGTAAGTTTAGAATTTGTGTGTGAATAATTTTTATTGAAAAATTCAAATTTTGAGAATTTAAGCTTTTTGGTAGTGGTCGCCTGCTCCACCTGATCCTCCGCGTCCTCCGGTTCCACCGTGGGATTCACGAGCTGGGCATGGGCAGTATTCGCTGAAAGTTCAACTATAAAATCACGCCAAATCTTCCACTCAAACTCACGCATCCTTTCCTGGTCTTCCGACCTTTCCTTCGGATCCTGGTCCTCCATCGAGTCCCTTCTCTCCTGGTCCTCCGGATCCTCCTTGTGGTCCAGCTGGTCCAGCTCCTCCAACTGGTCCGTTTCTTCCGTTGTCTCCGACTGGTCCTTGTTCTCCTTGTGGTCCACGTTGTCCCTTTGGTCCTGGACGTCCGATTGGCTTGCGTCCGTCGGCTCCCTTCTCTCCTTGGCGACCATCTGGTCCTTGCTTTCCTTGTGGTCCTGGAGCTCCCATCTCTCCTGGATGTCCTGGATTTCCATCGTGTCCGGTGCGACCGAGTCCTCCATCGGCTCCCTTCATTCCACGAAGTCCTGGTCTTCCGTTTGGCCCTGGAGCTCCTGGTGGTCCACCTGGGCAATAGTAGCAGAGTCCAGTGTCTTGTGGTTCTGGGGTGACGTCCAAAGAATCGTGTCCTGGCTTTCCGTCGACTCCTGGCACTCCGTTTGGTCCCGGAGATCCTGGAGATCCCTTTGGTCCTGGTGGTCCAGCGTGGCACTTGTTCTCAGCAGCTGATTGACACTGGCAAGATCCTCCTGTTGGAGCTGGTCCAGCTGGAGCCTGTGCTCCAAAGTCATGAGCTGGAGCGGCTCCTGGGTGATAGCTTCCACCGGTGTTTCCAGAAGCGGCATATCCTCCCTCAGAGTATCCAGAGTCACGACGTCCACGTCGGTTGGTGGCGGCGTTGGTGCCAATTTGAACCAAATCCTTCCACATTGCGTCGGTTTCTTGCTAGAAAAATTCGCTTTAAAAATCTAAAAAAAATCTAGACAATTCTCACTCTGAAGCTTGTAATCTCAGTGTCAAGCTCAGTCCAATAGTCTTGAACATTATTGAAAATCTGGCCGAGAGCCAGAAGAGAGCACAAAAGGGCAATGCCCGACAAGGAAGAAGCGACGAAGGTGGCTGTATGCACTTGCATACTTGGTTCTAAAAAGATAAAATAATTAATATGAATATGAAAAACAGTCTAAAATATCGTAGTTTTACGACCCAATCAGTGCTTCTTTTATACAATACTTCTTATCCATAACCAGTACTTGAAGCTTCTCTCCGTGATATGATAAGGGTGGAACTCGTTTAGGCGCACAGAAGATTGATGTTGTGATGGGGTAACCGAATAAAAAGAGATAATGAGGGGGATATTTGTGAACAAAACAAGTAACTTTGATTGATATTATATGGTGATGACAAGTTATTGGAAATGGAGAAAAAAATAATTTGATTTTTTGCAGCTTCTCGATCTTCGCGAATTCTTTGCACCACTGTTCAAAAGTATGATCGACCTGTTTCTACAGCCTGGAGAGAAGTGTGTTGATGCAAAAGTAAGGGTTAATGGGATTTTTGTTCTTTAAAATACCCAAAAAAAAAACTGGCTTAAATTCAGGAATGTCAAGAAAGAAAAACGAAAAAAAAAGTGAAAAATGAAACTTTTGAAAACTAACTGTTTCATTTTTGGTTAAAACAGGGATGTATTTATTTATTACGGGTACACGAAATTCTGAGAATGCGTATTGAGCAACATATTTGACGGGCAAAATATCTCGTAGCGAAAACTACAGTAATCCTTAAATTACTACGGTAGCGCTTGTGTTGATTTAGAAAAACTTTCTTTCACTTTGAAAAAAAACGAAAAACTAAAGAAAATTGAGAATCCCTGTAGCTTTCGAAAATAAATTAATTTCGAAAATCGAGAACCCGTAAATCGACACAAGAGCTACATTAGTCATTTGAAGAATTACTGTAGTTTTCGCTACGAGATATCTTGCGCGTCAAATATGTTGCTCAATACGCAATCTCAGAACTATGTGTTTCCGTAATAAGTGCCAAAATATGGAAAACCACTTAATTTATTTGAAAATAACATTCATCTGAGCAGAAATATTTGGAAAAAATGCTCAGAATGATCTGAAAGTTGTCAATTGCAGAAATACAAGGCTTGAGAGATTTCAGGACATTTTTTTAACTATTTTATCATGTTTCAGCTGGAATAAATGTTATTTTGAGATAAATCAAGTTATTTTCTATATTTTGACACCACTTCTCAATGAAAAGTGATGGAAAAACATGGTGCAATAGGTAGTTATGTAAAATTGCCGAAAATAATTGCTCCTGCTTTTTTTTTTCTGAATTTCAGAAATTTTTAAGATTTGAAACCAAAACCTTTTCATTCATGCCACTTCATATTTAATAAGTAAAATACAAAATTTCTTGATTTCAGGTTCAACTCTACAAAACGATGCGCTTCATCCTACGAACATTGTTTGAGAAGAATAGCATTGACGTGAGCAATTTCTTTTTATTCACAATCAGCTTCAACTCTAAATTTCAAAAATCAATTTTTCAGACAGTAAATGAAGCTGAAGAATGGCTTCTCGACGGACTCATCGCACCACTGGAGACCCCATCATCGGATGAAATTGTCAATATTGTGGATAAGATGGCCGACGAGATAGCACGACATCTGGAGGGAAGTATTGCCGATCTACCGAAGCATAGGAAGGCCGCTGGGATAATGCTGGCCAACGATTTGATTCATGAGGATTTGAAGGGCAACAAGAAGATTTGCAATCACTTTTCGAAGAGTGGAGTGCCGCGGATTTTGTGCGAGGAGCTGTTGCACATCGATTTCGACTGGAATATTGTGACAGCTGCAAGGAAGGAAGGTGGTGGAGGTGTTGCTGGGGTTAATCAAGCGGAGCACATTTCTAATTACAACTTGTTCATCTCGATTTTAGTAAGTTTTTTTTTGTTTGTTTTAATTGAAAATTTATTACTAAATCCTCCATTTTTAGACATTCCTGACGCGCTACGGAACTTCAGAATCTGGATGGCACGTTCTTGCCGAGCTTGCTGTTTCGGAGATCCTTGCCGAGATGCCTCCGTTCATTGAACCACCGAAAGAGCTCTTTTTGAAACCCGAAACTGTTAAAGTGTAAGTTTCACTTGTGAGGTGAAAACGCTTCGCCTTCGAACCATGGGTCTCGTTAGGTATTTGGCGGCAAAATTGTAAATTCAAATGTTTTCAGTTAGTTTTGCCAAGTTTTGAGTATTTTTCGTTTTTTTATGTTGGTTTTAACAAATTGCTATAGTTTTTTATGCAGAAATTATGTTTTTAAAATGCGTTTCTTCATTTCTACACGATTTTCGGCATAAAAATCAATAAAAACGACTGAAAGTTTTTCATGATTTTCATGAGAAAATTCATGAGAATTGGCAAAACACGAAAAAATTCAAATTTACAATTTTGCCGCCAAATATTCACCTAACGAGACCCATTATTTGAGGATTTTTTCCGCAAAGCTACAGTAATCCTAAAGTACTAATCAAGTATTTTTTCAGAAAGGGAACCTCTGCCCACGCTTATGCAAATGCTTTGGATCTGGGACTTCACTTCTGTAAGCAAATGTGCACGAAAACAAAATGGAAGAAGCAGTCGCTGAAAGTGCTCGCTTTTGTACAACGTCTCGGAGAGGTTTTCCAGCAATTGATGCGTGCTGAAATTGAATGTGATTGTCTGGAAACAGCGAAAGCATTGGTTTATGAAATATCTATTAATGGTATATATTATTCAAATTTTAAAATTAATATAAAATTTAAAATTAATATTTCCAGACGAAGCACTAATCGGAATTATCGATGGCGATCAAGTTCTCCGTCAACTGAAGCTCGCGGAAGACTCGAAAACTGTCAAATCGAATGCTCGACGACAGTTTATCAATAAAGGATCAACGTTTGGCGCTCCTCGTCAACTCTATTCCACTCTTCAACCGGTCTAATTCCCTGTTTTTTTTTAAATTTTATTCTTCCTTGTTTGTAAAATTTTAAATTTATTTTCTTCGTGATTTCCCGCCACATCACGCACACACACTCATTTTGTTGTCTGTTTTCTTTCTGTCTCTACCATGAACAATTTTCTTCCCAACTAAAACGTGAAAAAGAAAATTTTTAAAAAAATCATTTCGCACAATTTTTGACCAAGAAAAAAGTTAGCAAAACAATTCTCGTTATGAATGAAATTCAAAACTCTTTGCAACAATTGCAACTGTCTTCTCAAAAATCGGTAAAGGACACCCCATTCCGTCGGGAGGTGATCGCACCGGACAAGCATCCCAGGGTTCGATGGCATTCAGAATTATATGTCTCGGTTTGTAGGTTAGTGAGTTATATTATTAAGTGTGTAGGTTATATTATTAAAATGAGGTTTTTGCGCCAAAAATGCGGTAGCAGGTCTCGAAACGATATGTTTTTGCCTACTGCGAAAATGTGTGCGCCTTTGAAGAGTACTGTAGTTTCAAAATTTCATTGATTAAAATTTTGAACTACAGTACTCTTCAAAAGCTTTTTCACATTTAACATTTCTTGTCGAGACCAGGAACCATATTATTGGCGCGAAAATCACAAAATTTCGCGAATATGTAATATCGGAAAATCAAAAATATTTTAAAATCAATATTCTAGAAATGTCGGAGAATCTCTTATTTTTGTGCTATTCCTCGCCACGTGTTTCGTGTTGGGACCTTCGTTGATCGCTTTCATGTACCCAAATATTATCGTTCCGTTTAATGCCAGCCTTGGTGAGTGTTCGCAATGGAGCGCGCTTGCTGACTTTGAGAATTTTTAGAATGGCTTTTTCAAAAAAGAATTTCAGAATGGAAATGTGCCCATCCGAACCAAGTTCAGAACTCGAAAAATTTGGCTTGGGCCACGAATCTTTCTACGGGCGGTTCGGAAGTTAATATAAAGTATGGAAGAGAGGTCTCGAGACGACCAAAACTTTGCAGCTACAGTACCCGATATTGTAGCTGTGAAATTTCGTTCGCGTCGAGACCCGGAAACATTATTTTTGTGTATCGTAAAAATCGTAAAAATTCCTCCAGATTCTACGTGAAGAACAAAAAATTGTCACTGGATGAGCTCGAGCGTGTGCTGCTAGTGATCGATGATTGTGGTTTCGACGATTTTCAGGATAATGTCTTGTTGTGCCGCCCGTATTGTAAGAAAATTGAATTTTTAAGCCGAGTAGAGCCCGTGTTTTCAGCCCAAAACGGACCGAAACTGACGTTTAAGGAATACATGGACATCGCTGAAATCTGCTATCATTACGTTAGGCAAATGACGAGGAAGGCTAAAATTTCAGCGTTTGGTAAAGGAATTGCAGCCAAGTGAGTGGGAAAAGCTTGAAGCCTAAGCCGTTCGCTTAATAAATCCAATCTGCACGACCAATCAGCGTCTTCGAACTCCGTCCACTCCACCTGATTGGTTGAAAAGTGGGAGGAGCGAATCGTTTATTGGTCGCGGTTTGCCAAAATTCAAAAAATCGCGTTTATCTAAATTTCATTTTTCAGCATTCTCCTGGCGGCTGCTGGAAATCTCCGAGATGAATATTGTTTCTCGTTTGACTATATTTTCATGGAAAATCCCATCAATGATGTCCGCAAAGAATTTGAAAGCAAAAGTTTCATTGGAATTGTACTATTTTCCAGGTTTTCAGTCAAAAATGATCAAATTTCAGGCATTTATGCTTCCTTGGATGCGTGAGCAGATGATAACTTCCACGATTCGAGACTTTGGACTAGATCTGGCAGAGATTATGGATAATCTGAAGCGGTTGGTTGGAATTTTCTGCAATCTGAAGTAACCTAATAGAATTGTTTAATTTTGCAGAGTCAATACGAAGGTCACTGAGCTAGTTGTAGGCGAGAATGCGATCTACGGAAATTATGGTGGATCCGTTGGAAAAGGACATCGGAAGAAGATCTTGTAAGTTCAATCTGAATATCGCTCATCAACCTTCAACTAGCTTTTACAGTGAGTACATGAAAAAGAATCCAGACCCATCGGCAAAAAATGCGACAGGCGGCTTCGAGTTCAGACATCCTGGCGAGGGAGATTGTGCAAAGAAGTTCAACAAGCCGCTAACTTCTGTGATGATAATCTGAACTTGAAAATTGAATCTTTGTTAACTATGAATTGATAAATAATACAAAAAAAATTCGGATTCAGAACGCATAAAACATGTAAAAAGGGACATTGGGGGGGGGGGGGGGGGGGCGAAAAATGTAGGATTGCAGACTGTAACAGGGGGAAAAGATAAAGAAATTCATATGCAATTCTTATTAGCTACACGATCGCATTTACATGGTAATGATGAAGAATTGACATCAGAATATGCTCTCAACGATAACTTCGGCCAATCTATCAGCCACGACGTTGCCTCTTGCATAGTCTCCGGTGGTTAGCTGGTATGCAACGAACTGTAAATTTATTAATTTTTTCAAATTAAATCCTCAGGCTTCAGCTTACCCTCATTCGAGATTTGTAACTTTCAATGTCATCCATCAAATCAATGTTTCCAATTGGGGAATTCTGAAGAATCAAGGTGTCGTGGACCATTTGATCGTTTGTCCTGATGATGAGCGAGGCGATTCCCAATTGTTCAGCCTGTTGCAGCGCACTTTTCACGGCAGCCAGCTTTGCACGAATGTTGTTGACAATGCCAGTGACCGGGCCTTGGGAGCATCCATATTCACCTGAAAAAATAAATAAAAATTTTTAAATTAATTTAATTTTAAAAAAAGAAAAGAGATTCAAATACCTATTGGCCAAACGACGGAGTATACAGCTAAAGCGTTCGCATATCCTCTTCCTCGGCATGCACCTCCAACATAGACAACTTGAATTTGATTGCTGGATTCTGGATTAACAGATTCCGCTTCAACTATGTTGTTCTCTATGGGATCTTCGAGCTGGATGTCTTCAATGGAACGCTGCTTCTGGATAGATTCATTTCTTCCCGCGAAAAAGGTTTGAGCATCTTCGTACATCTTTCTTCGTGCACCTTGAGTGCTCGAGTTTACAACTTCTATTGTCACTGATTCGAAATTTTGCAGAAGAAGTTGAAATTCCATCATTACATCATATCTATCATTAATCAGCTCGTTTTTCTTCTGAACATTTTCCATCCAGTTTTTGAAATATTCGGATGTGGTCAGCAGATGAAGTTTCCGAATATTTTTGCTCCTTGCCTGTAAAAAATTGATTTTAACAAATAAAATAGGAATAATTATTATATTACCTTTTTCAGTGCGCACATAGCTGCATACAAGTCAGCTTGAAAAGCATGTGCACGCATGTTCACAGGTCCACGTTCATTCTTTTCATCGTTTTCTCCCCAGTATACCGCATATGAGACCTTACTATGGCCGAATTTTGGTCTAACAAGAAGATTAAGAATGACAGCAGTTGGGCACTTGTCTCCAATATTTTCGATTTTCGGCTGCGATTCGGGACTTGATGCTGAAGAAGACGATTCAATCATGAGTAATTGTCGATCTAGCCGTTCATATTCATTGTCCCGCTTCTTTAGTTTCTTCGTAGCTCCTCGAGTAATGGCTTCGGCTCTGTCTAACTCAACACAGGGGACATCCTTTTGAACGAGTTTAACACTGATATCCAAGAGCTCACTGCGCAGGCGGCTGCAGTCGCTGAAAATTGCTCCATTTCGTTTTCCAGGGCTATCTTCTTCTTCTCCTTTAGCTAATTTCTTGATAATGTTGATAATGTCAATTCTGCGAGTGAGGAAATGAACGCGTTTCAATCCGTGCATTGCCGCAGTTCTCAATGCTGAGCGTACGGCACACATGATTGCTCTCAAACTCGTTTGTCCATCTTCTACGAGACCGGCCTCGTTTCGATGATCGTCTTGGCCCCAGTAAACTCCATATTTTGCAAGTGCATCGCACTTTCCTTCTTTTTCGCAAATTGCAAAGATCGCAACAGTTGTAATCTGGGAATTTCTTGAAATCCTGGACGCAACAAGCATCGTCCTAGCTAACTGAAGTGCTTTTGTGTATCCGTGAGCTCGTGGATCAGGAGGCGTCGGCAAATCAATTGAGAAGTACATCTGAAAATTGTATTATAATAAAAATTGATTTATTTATGTGAAAGTATTACCCGCGCTTCAGCTTCTCCGAAAAGCTGCTCGACTCTGTACAAAATGTCACTATTTTCGAAGCTAGCGTGCTGTTCTGGACGCCTTTCCCACACCTCAAGTTGCTCGCCGAGCATTTTCGATGGAAATACTATTATCAGCTTTGTGATGTCTTCTGCGAGTGCCTAAAAACGTACGTCTTAAACGTTTAATAAGTTAGCAAAATTATTTTGTACTCTTACAATCTCCAAAGTTCTTCTGAGAGCAGTGAGTTCAGCTCGCAAAGAGGTTTGACTTCCGGCAACTGGTCCACCTTCGTTTTTGGCATGCCCTGAAAATAGAAAAAATTCAATGAATTCGCCGGAGAAAACTTCTTACCGGCTCCCCAACAAACTCCGTATCGCGCACTGGGTTTCGAGCCAATTGATATTAGCGTGCCAGCTAGGTAGACAATTGGACAATCTCCTTTTTCGTCTCGAAAAATGCTTTGCTCCATGATGAATAACTGAAAAAAACAGAAAAATAGGATTTATCGTGAAAAAAATAAATATGAAGTTCTGTCAGTTCTCCAAAAAGAGTACACAACGGGTGGCCGAGCAACCACGCGGCCATCACTGGTGTAGTGTTTTTGGACAATCGTTCAGAGTTCAAATTAATTCATTGATATAATTTAAAATAGAAAAAAAAAATAAATTGGCAAATATTACCGGATTTCTTTAATGATTTAATAAAAAAAATCTTCAGATTAAACAACACATTCCAGTTCATAAAGCGGTGCACCGCGGTGATCAAAAAAATTATTGGAAAGGATACTGTAGTTGGTGAAGTACGCAGCAAACTTGCGTAGTGCATTTTATTCGACGCACAGTGTTTTTTGTTTTTTTTTAAATTTAATTAATTTTCAAATTAATCTCAACAATTTTCCTTTAGGAAAAGGTGAAAAAGTGTAGATTTTCATTCACAAGAGTATATATTGCAAATATTTCAGATTTTTTCTTTTTGGTCTCCAGGTATCCGTCGTTCACTACACCCACCTGTTGAAGAGAAGTTTAACACGAAGATTATCAATCAAATTGGAGCGATTCTAACTCACATCATTCAAATGAAGTTGATTATTTATCCGTTCCACTGATTTCTCGAATTGTTACAAAGTTTTGTGTGTGTGCATACTTTTGACACACACATATATCTCTGCGTTTCCTCTAATCTACATCTCTAATCTCTTCATCCTATTGTGATGGCTTCAAACGGATAATCTCTTTGATTCTGATATATATTATATATATATTATGATATTCTGTTCCTGAGCTCGCAATCAATTTTTAATTCACTCTTTCAAAAATCTGCTGTTTTTCAGCTGGGACACCCACCATTTAATGCTTTTATCAATTTTTTTCAACTGATAAGGAAAAAACAAACATTTTTAAATTTAGTCTTGAATTTTGAAAATATGATGTTTTGTCCAGTACCTTGTCACCTGATTTTACGAATTTCTCGTTGAATAAATAGAATTTCCGGCCTTATCATACTACCTTATCAACGGATGTGTCATTTCCGTTAATAAAGTTTTTGGGAGATAAACGATCAGTTTCTCCCTGCATCAACATCAAATTTCTTATTTTTTTATGAGATCAGTAGATTTTCGAGCCTAAAATTTGGAAGATTTTGCGCGTGAAGTGTGATGTGTTATTTACGTCAAACCTTACGCGCAACAGTGAAAATACGCAGAAGAATTCAATTTTATAAGATAAAATTTCAGAGTGTTTTGCGACCTCATGTGAAGATTATAAACTTTTTTCACAAATTTCGGCATAAAAATCATTAAAAATTACAAAAAAAAACACAACAAATCATTGAATCCCTTTGAAATTACCGCCAGTTCCTAACGAGACCCAGAGTATGGGGGCGGAGCGTTTTGGTTTAACCGTGGAGCGCCATTGGACTTCGATCTCAGACGACTCATTTTTTGCGTCACCATATAAGTTTTTTGTGAAATTTAATGCTGTAAAAGAACTTTGCATAAATGAACCGAAACCATGCAATTTAGTCCAAAACTGTGAAATTCTTGAATGCCAATTTTTCCTCGAGGACTACACGAGCTGCGTAAATCGACAAATGGCCTATATCTAGGATATTTTCTTCCGTTTTTTTTACAATTAGTTTTAGGAAAAAGGTCTGCAAATCGTTGCTTTGAACCAAAGCTCAAAGTTATTTTTGCCAGATTTCCTAAATTTCTAGAATTTCAGCTACAAAATTTCAAGAAAACGTATCATTATGCAGATAATTGCTTTGTTTTTTGTAACATTAGAGTTCTGTTCTTTGAAACTCAGTTTGACCTCCACAGATTGCGCCAAAACTTGCTATGCGTCTTTAATCTTCTAGCTAAATTTTCAAAAATGTGTTCCTCATATGTATATATCGAAAACCTAGAAATTATAAATTTTTATTGCTCTTTACCAACAAAACCAACAATTATTCCGCCTTCTACCAATTTTCAAATCCTTCACATTCTCCACCCCATTTGAACCCGGACCCTCATCAAAAATGAATAAAACCCTCTCTCCAGCCTCCCCCATCTAAATCAAAAAATCCAAAATTCCACGAAAACCTTTGAAATTTGAAGCGACTTCCTTCCTTTGCCAGCTTTTTCCGTTCGGTTTTTGGTCGCCACCAGATTTTTTCCACGAAAAAAATGTGCCTTATTTTGTGTGTCTGCTGTGTTCTAAAATTGCACACATAATTGCGGTAGACAATTTTTTTTCGAAAAAAAAGTTGTATTTTCGGAAATGGCCTTTATTTCCGCGCACATTTACCCGGAAACGAAAACAATAAAAGTTGTAATTTTTGGTTTTTTTTTGGGATTTTTTGGGGCTTTTTGGAGTAAAAGGAAGTGATCGAAAATCAGTTTTGAATTGTAAAGACACAAAAAATTAGAAAAGCTCGGCCACCAATTTTGTTTTCGCGGCCACGATTCTAGAACGTTCCTGACTTTAATGGCAGTTGTAGCAAAAATGCATACCCGCCTGCCTATAGAGTTTGCCTTGAAGGCGACCTATGCCTACCTACTTAGGCGTGAAAACGTCGATCACCTTCTTGGCAAGTAACACCTGACTTGTAGGCATCTAGGTAGGCATTTTGTGCCTAGATTGTAAACTTAAAGTGTGGCATCATTGTGACCCATATTTTGAATACTCATTTAACGACTTGTATACATTTTCTCATAAAAATCTGTGTTATCAAATATTAAAAATTCGAGATTCTCTTATCAAATTACTTGTATTTTTCAGAGTTCTCAAAATTGTTGTAGTCTGGAAATTCGTCAGAAAAATTAAAAAATCTGGCTCCAATTGAAGACAGAATGAGTCAGTTTTGTTTTCACTTCTCCTTCTTCTTCTCCTCCTTCTTTTTCTTTTTTTCTTCTTCTTATCAGTAAAATTTCAGAATTCTCAGCAAAAGTTAATTTCCTTTTCAAATGTTGTTTCACCACACCGAGACACCAACAATTATGACATCCTAATTCCAATTGCTCATAGTACTGAAATTAGTGGCTTCTTCTCCCTGTTAATTCGCAGGTGCCACGTAATCTAAGGTCATCGACCATAACACGATGGTCTCGAATTTCATTCAGAGGCTTCCTTCTTCCAGTCTTTTTTCGGGAATCCCTATGTTTTTTTGACGACTAATCTCAAAAGCTCTAACTGACTCTCTGGCGCCGTCGGTAAACACCCCTCCCCCCCGTCATTGCGGATTTTTCAAGTATTCTTCAACACAATATCTTCTTTAGAACCAATTTTGGATTTCTTGTGAAAATTGGCTCCGTGTTTTTTTTCTCGCTCAATTGTTAGAAAAACTTGTCTGGAAGCTTTGATGTTTTGAACAAAGTCCTGTTTGAATAGACACGCGCTTGAACTTTTCTCAGCAAAATTGGATTAAACGTGGTGGATTATCTTATGTAACTCGTAATTTGAAAAAAAAAACTCCTTTTCACTTTTTTGCTCCAATGACTTTCAGTCCCACAGATGAGGATTAAGTTGGAGATTATGACAACCAAAAACTAATTTTAGGTCATTTTTTGAGCCGCCATAACTTTTTTTTGAGAAGTTTTCAAGAAGATTCATTTTGAAATTCGGTGTTTTCAGACGATTTCGAGTCTAATAAATCAATTAAAAAGATTGGACTACACCACCTTTACAATTTGAATCCATTTTAATTTTGTTCACATCTACCCAATCAAGCTATTTTCTATTCTACATATAACCAAAATATAAATGAGGAAGCTAAGATAGAAGTGTGTGCCGAAAATTGAGGAGCTTAAAATATTCGCTTAGAATATTTTAGCCAGGTAAGTTCACTGATATCATGCAAGTCAAAAACATGAACGAATCGGGATTAGAGAAAATGAATATGTTCTGTCCATTGGCCCAAGTACCGGCAAATTTGAATTTTCATAGACATCTTTAGGATAATGAGCCAGACTTTAATGTATGTGCAAAAATACCTGACGAGGCAAGCTGTGCCTATCTGCCTTGTAGGCGCATAGGCAGGCTTGAGGGCATGTGCTTTTTTTTTATTGAAATCTGTCCTTTCTAGGCTTTGGCTTTTCTTAAAATCTCTATAACTGAAAACCCCACGTCAGAGTATGCGTGGGCTGCTCCAAATCGCCGTGACTGCCACTGGCTGGAAAAGCAGACAATACAAAACCAAATATTTTGAAGTCTTTCTTATACCACGACAACTCGTTATTTGCCTCTTATTTTTCCGGGATTTTCTCTGACTTTTTCAGCTTTCAATTTAACGATGAATTGTTAAAAACATTTATAGAATTTCTCAGAATTTTTAAAAGTTATATGACTAGATATATTCTAAGGTTTTATTGTTTTTTATCATTCATACATGTACATACATGTATGTACATGTACATACATGTATGTACATGTATGATTAACATCCTTTGTCTTACATTTCCGTTCTTTTCTTTTTTTTATTACTTTTCACTATCAGTCACGTGAAATCCACGGGAATTTCTTTAAAACTTCAAGCCTTCCAGATCGAAAGTGGATTTCTTCAGGAGAATGCGACGGAACTCGCCGCGAGCAACCATCTTGTTCGCGGTGAATCCGGATAAAGGAGCATTTCCATTGCTCATGACACTTCCTTATGAGAACTACAATAATCAGGCAACCACATCATCCGCTGACACTTCGGGCACAACGACCACTGATTTGACATCGAGGAGGTTGGAGAGTATTGCAGAGGATGGGAGCATTTTGAAGTGAGTTTCACTGGAGCACTGGGAAAATTTAAAATTGTCAACTTTAATAAATCTGGCAATTATAAGTCTTAAAAACAGATGAGCACCAAATTCTAGCTCTGTTAAGAGTTCAAAACCGGATTTCAAAAAGGTTCACAGTTTGGAAAAGTTTCAAAAAATAATTGAACTTGTTTATTTGGGTATCAAACATGAGTCATCAATATTTAATGCATACATAGGTATATTCAAATCAGGGGTGGGCGGCAATTTTTTTGTCGACAAACTCGGCAAATCGACAAATTGCCGGTTTGTAAATTTGCCGGAAATTTTTATTTTCTGCAAATTGGCGATTTGTCAATTTGCCGGAAATGTTTAAAGGGATTTTTTATAAGACGGAAAAAACTGTGCCCTTTTGAAATTTCGTTCCCGTTTTCTCTAGAATAGAATTTTCTTACTTTTCAAAATAGATGTAGGAGCATTCATAGGATGCGTACAATTTTGCCGATTGACATTTGTATTCTGAAATTTCCAAAAAAACGTGCAAGACCAAACTTGCCGCTTTCCCGAAAAGTTCAATTCCAGCAATTTGCCGATTTGCCGGAAAGTTTAATTTCGAAAGTTTGCCAACTTGCCAGAAAATTTCGAAATTTCGGCAATTTTCCGGCAAATCCGGAAAATCGTAAATTTGCCGGTATATCAATTTGCCGAAAATTTTTCAATTCCGGCAATTTGCCGATTTCCCGGAAACTTTAAATTCCGGCAATTTGCCGATTTGCCGGAAATTTTCAATTCCGACAAGTTTCCGATTTGCCGGAAAGTTCAAATCCGACAATTTGCCGATTTGCCAAAAATTTTAAATTCCGCCAACTTGCCGGAAAAATTCGGTAATTGCCATTTTTCCGGCAAATCCGGGGAATCGTCAATTTGCCGGTTTACCGATTTGCCGAAAATGTTCAATTCCGGCAATGTGCCAACTTGCCGGAAAATTGCCCCTCAGAATTAAAACACATATAAACAACAATTTGATGTCAAAATGTAAATTTAAAAAAGAGCATGTTTTTTTTTAATTCTGAAAACTCAAAAAAAATTAACCAGCCATACAGTCTGAAGCAGAAGTGAAAACCCAAAAATTATCACAGCTAAAAATAGTCGAAAAGTAAACAAGTAGTCAATTGATAAGCTTTGTGTGGAGTATATTGCAGCTTCTCTATACCCCCTTTTGTATCATTCACCTTCCCCTTGATCATCCATTGCGCATGCGCATGTCTGTGAAAAATGTCTGTGAAGGAGGCTCCACCCACTCTTAACTTCTTGTCACCATCGATCAAGACACCTGTGTGATTGGAGAGGAATAGAGATAGAAGGGGAGAAAGGAAACGGAGAAAAGAAGAAAAACGAAGAATATTTTGAATTATTGATATTGTATCGTCTTTCTCATCTCGATTGTGTTTCTGCCCCCAGTGTCATCACCTAACAGTTCGCCTCCTTTTTCTTACTTTTTACGTGTAGTTTTCATTGTTAATTGATTCTGCACATCAGGATGGAAGACGCCGTCGTCGTCGACGAGGAGCACCGACGACGTGGCGAAGACACTCAATCGTCGGGCCAGTCGAGCCTTCCATCGGACATTGTGCAGTTCACTGCGAGACCCCACATGTTAATGGAAGAGTGAGCAACTTAGTGTGTGATTGTTAGTGTGTTTTTTCTTGCAGTGTTGAATGCAGCCCGATTGAGCCGACGGAAAAGGAATGGAATGAATATCGTGATAGGTTTGTGTGGTGTTGTGTGGATTTTATGAAACGGACTCGCTAGGTGTCGGCTGCGTTTGAAGTTGATCCTAGAATACAAATCCGGCCGACCTGCAAAGTGTCGGCTGCTTTAAAGGTTGAGCTTTCCCAATGGTCCCGCAAGATGCCCGCTGCTTAAAAAACCTTATCCTATGTGGCCTCGCAAGGGGTCGGCTGCTTTTAATAGCTGAGCCAAGCTTTGAAACTCTGGTCCAGCTAGGCGTCGGCTGCTTTGAAAAAAAAAACTAGTCAAAACTTTACCAAGACAGCCCGTGAAGTGTCGGCTGCTTTCAATAAGTTACCCCAAACCGATGCAGTTTGGTCCAGCGAGCTGTCGGCTGCTATAACTTTTTGACAAAATTTATCCAGACATAGTAACAGGGAATTTAATAAATTAAATTGAAATAAAAAAAACAAAAAAATTTTGTTACCCGTCAGATGTCGGTGGCTTTTTTTTAAAAGTTTTTCTATGTTTTTACTCACAAATTATCCCTAGTAAACATATTTTGTAGTCATCCCCTGTGACCTGAAGCCTTTTTTGTCCAAAAGTACCAAAAATAGAAGTCCAAAGTGTCAGAAAAAGAAAAACTATCAATTTGTTCAATTTCTAATTCGATTCATCATCTCGTGAGTCTCGATCATCATCATCATTATCGTTCATATATGGGCGAAAACTGATCATACCACAGTTCTTGCAGGCGAATACGAATACCATTCTTATCATGAAAAGAAACGGAAATAGAAACATGACCAAGGGGTCTGGCAGGCTTTTCATGTGAATACCCCATTTAGCATTTCCCCAAATAACCATCCAAATCTGAAAGCTTTTGTTGAATCAGTTCAAAGATACACAACCCTATGAGTAAATGGTGTTTCTTTATCACTTATGGGGGAAGAAAGAATTGGGGGACGCCACCGAAAATAGACTTGTTTCCTTAGTGGACACGCTTCCGGCCATCACACGAATCAAATAAGACAATTAATTGAGGAAGAGAAAAGGACATTGGAAGTTATTGATTTGAGAAATGTAGACCAGGTGATTAGAGGGGTTATGGGGATTTTGGGTAATGGAGAATTAATATTAACAAAAATTTTGAGTCCTCGGTATAAATCAGGGGTGAGCGGCAAATGCCGTTCGGCAAATTGATTTGTCGACAAATTCAGCAAATCGGCAAATTGCCGGTTTGCCAATTTGCCGGAAATTTTCAATTCCGGAAATTTGCCGGTTTGCCGATTTGTCGTTTGCCGGAAACGTTTTGAGGGATTTTTTTACAAGACGGAAACACTTAACTGTGTCATTTTAATTATTTCCGTTTTTTCTAGATATTCTCATAGAATTTTTTTATTTTTCAAAATAGATGTAGGAACATTTATAGGATTTGTTTAATTTTTCCATTTGAAATTGAAATCCTTAAATTTCAAAAAAAAAAAGTGCAAAACTACAATTTGACAGAAATTTTCAATTCCGGCAAATTGCCGATTTCCCGGAAATTTAAATTCCGGCAATTTGACGATTTGCCGATCTGCCGGAAAACATCGTTTGCCTACGTAATTTGTTAGTTGGCATTTTTTCTGCAAAGCTAAAACTAGCCGAGATATGAGCTGTGAAAATGCATCGGCAAATTCGGCAAATTTGCCGCACACCTCTGGTAAATACGTTTTGTTTCCATCTAAAGCTGGATAATGAATTCCACTTACATACTTATTTTTAAGGTCTCACGTTTACCAAATAGGCAACTTTTTGTTTGCTCGCACAATTTTACAATAGGGAGTTTTTTGTTGATTTTAGCCACTTGCGATAGGTATTCAAAATTGTGAAAAGTATTAAACTCCATTTAAGTTAGTGAGAACATTGATTTTCCAATTTCTTTTTCCAATGTTTTGATGTCCTCCAACTGCTCCTAATTTGCAAAAACTAGCTGGAATTTTATCAAACATGAAAAATAAATTGAAAAATCGCAGTTAATTTCCACGACAAAAAGCCAAAGACTATCTCGAGAGAGATAAATTGAAATTCCAAACAGTTTCCGCTTTGCGGTGTCATCTCTCTGATCGGTCTTTCAACTTCCATAGAACATACATTGTCTTTTCATCTTCTTCTTCACCGAGACACCGTCCAAATCGATTCCGTCTCCTATCCGCAATACACTATTTCACCTGGGGTGAACTGGTTGTTGGACTATGAACTTTTTCTCTGATTCTCACTTTTTTCTTCCCTTTTTTGTGACTTGATAAGTTTTTTTTCGTAGAAATTGGAAAATAAAAAATTAGATGCCGCTAGGGCTGAAAAGAAAGGAACTTACTTGAGCTCACGCCAGAATATGCAATTGGAAGATGGAATGCTTCTACGGCTTATAGCTCGGCTGTCTTAATTGTTATCAAAAATTTTTCATTTATCAAAATATAGAGACACATTTTGCACGTATTTTTTCAGTTGACAATATTTTGATAAATCCAAAGGCAAGTGAGTTTTGAGCTGTCAAAGTAGAGGGGAAATAGTAAAGTATTTTTATATAATACCGGATTGCCCTTGTACTGAAAAATAGAAAATAGGAATTTACTAGACTTCCAGTCGTGTTTAAATCAAATTACTGTAAATTTTCCCTCAGCACCTCCCAAATTACGCCAACAATTTCCTCCGCCACTTCCTCTACCACACTATTTCATCATCACGGTTCTCAGTGATCAGATGACGTCATTCTAGTCTTTGAAAGATCGATTCTCTCCCTTTCATACTGTTGTGTTGTGTATTCAAGAAGAAGCTGCGTTGGTTGTTTCGCAGGTCGTTAGACCTATATCCTCCCGTCAGATTTCGTCTTGATATGACACAGTTTATCGGACAATTTCGATGGTTCGTTTTTAGACTTTTTTGTTTTGCTGTAGGGCCGAGTTACCGGTTTGAACTTGAACAGTAGGCACGTTTTCAGGCTAGCGTGCCTACCTATTTTTAAGCAGGAAACTCGGAGGTTTTATTGGAACTTATTAATTTAGAGTTGTTGTGACCAAATATAAATTGACATAAAAAAATTTATTATATATAAGTGAATTATCCTATTAATTAATTAAAAAAGTAGGCAGGCGTAGGTCGCCTAGTAAAGAGGCAGGTACGTGTGCGCCTATGCGAAAGGCCTAGGCAACCGCAATAATCAAAATAGTCAAGTAGTTAACAATTTTATGATTCCAGGGTTCAAGAAAATGCGGATCAAATGGAATTGCTAGGAGATGACGAGTCGAGTGACACAGAAGATCAGAATGATCTGGATGAAGAGTACGAGGATTATTATACTGATTCAAAATCCACCAGACGGGAAACAACGAAAGAATTTTTGACGCGTAAGTTCCAAAATCCCAAAAACTCGTAAAACACTAAATTTCTAGGTCAATTCCAAAATATTGTGCATTTCTTTGTCGAGGACTGGTTCATCTCGGCCGCACTTGGATTCATCACGGCAATCTTTTCGATTTTCATCGATATGGGAATTGAGTATCTGATTCATTGTGAGTCTTTTGTTTTAATTAAAATCTTCAACTCTCAATTTTGCAGTCCGAAACTTCATGCTAGAGTCTCTGGAGCAATTCAACAACTACGCGGCGTTTTGTGGATGGGTGTTTTATATTACTGGACTTGTGTATCTCGCCGCGTTGGTGTGCTATGGATTTGGAAAACAGGCTGTTGGTTAGTGGTTTTATTTTAAAAAAAAGCCACATCGAAAAATTTAAATTCAGGATCCGGAATTCCCGAAGTCAAAGTTATCATTCACGGCTTCCAACTGAAAAATTATTTATCTGGGAAAACCTTGATCGCGAAGATGATTGGACTTACGCTTACTATTGGATCAGGTCTTCCAGTTGGTAAAGAGGTAAAGGATTTTGGGTTTGGGGTTTTACGTAGGCACGCCTGCCTTGTGTCTACTGTTTTGATTCGACGATAACGAATCTAACACATCGGACCTTTAAAAATTCCAGGGACCATTTGTACATATCGGAGCTATTGTCGCCTCACTCCTCAACAAAGTCACCGCCGCTTGCCAATACAACGCATTTTTCTCCAACGAAGGTCGTGCCATGGAAATGTTGAGCATCGGTTGTGCCGTCGGAATCGCTTGCACATTCTCGGCGCCTATGGGAGGTAGGGCTTAACCCTTAAAAACATTCTAACATCTTATTTCCAGCTGTACTGTACGGTATCGAGTCAACTTCCAAATATTTTGCTGTGAAAAACTATTGGAGATCATTCTTTGCCACTACCTGCTCTGCCATGCTTTTCCGTTTTGCCATTGCGTTCTTTGTGCCACAACATATTGCCGGAACCATTACTGCCTATTATCAAACTTATTTCCCAAATGAGGTGTTTGTTGTCGAGGAATTGCCATTTTTCATTGGTTTGGGGTGAGCTAACTTAAGGATAGATTTTTGTTAAGGCTGTGCTTAGTCATAGGCTTAGACTCAGGCTTAGGCTTAGGCTTAAGCTTAACTCATGTCAGTCTCTAGATAGAATTGCATATGTTCCAGGCAAAATCCATATTTTCAGAGTTATGACTGGTCTTCTCGGAGCTCTCTTCGTCTATTATCACCGAAGAATCGCGTTCTTCAAACGAAAAAATCGCATCTTCCAGGCCCTATTCGGAAAAAGGTAGGCAAAGATCAGAATACAAAAACTTCAATATGACCTTACCATAAATTAAAATCAAATAGGAAGTTTGATATCAGATGAGGCTTCTCTCTTTTCTGATAAGACGACGGTGTGTATCATCATTTGGAATGTGTTATGTCAATCGATCGATCATCAGATTGTAGAAATAGGGGGAAATGATAGACAATAGATTAGGTTCTGCAAAATTGATGCTTCCGTTTTTGGAAATTAAAAAAAAAGATAAATGATATGGCTGTGTGATTATTGAGCAATAGGTGATAAAAATAGAGAAGAATTGGTTTCTTTGAGATCAAAATGTTGAAAAAGGTTGAACATTGGTTTCTACGTTTCGATGTTTTGCTAAAGTGTGTTCTGATCACTGACAAGTGATAAATCTTATTAATTGAGTAGTACTGTAGCTGAAGTAATATGTACAGTTTCAAACATTATGTTTATTTTTGGAAGTAGGGATATGGCAAGTCTGTGGAGTCAAATTACACCTTATTTCAGCCCAATCCTGTTCACTGCCTGTTGTGCTGCAATTTTCGCCGTTCTCGTCTACCCCAATGGTTTAGGAAGCTACGTGGCCGGAAAATACACTTTCCGTGAAACCCTCGTCGATTTCCTCTCCAACTGTACCCTCTGGAAGCAAACGAATGGGTCTGAAGGATGTCCACCCCATATGTTGGAGCATTGGTCGGGTCCAGAAGGAGATATGATGCCTATCAACTCTCTTTTGATCTACTTCCTTTTCTATTTTATCATCGTTCCAATTTGTATTACCTTGTACATTCCATCAGGAATCTTCGTTCCATGCTTCGTCATTGGTGCCTGTGGTGGAAGAATTTTCGGAGAAATTATATCAATGATTTGGCCGTATGGACTCCGTGGTCTCGGTCAGCCACAGATCTACCCTGGACTTTATGCCGTGGTTGGAGCTGCGTCATTCACCGGATCCGTCACTCACTCCTTGTCCATTGCTCTAATCGTTTGTGAAACAACTGGACAGCTGTGTGCTCTGCTACCTGTGCTCATTGCCCTTATGATCTCAAATGCTATCTGTGCTTTCCTGCAACCTTCCATTTATGATTCTATTATTAAGATTAATGGATACCCATACCTTGCAGATTTGCCTCCATCTCGTATGAGGTAAGAATATAATATTTTTAACATCTTACGACCAATATAATCCCAAATTTCCAGTGTGCATCAAATGAAAGTCGAACGTATCATGGTCAAGGACATCTTCTACATCACCCGCGAGACCACCTACCGTGAGCTCCGCGAGATGCTCCTCGAGAGTCCAACCCTTCGCTCCTACCCATTTGTCACCGATTCCCGCTCGATGACACTTCTCGGCTCCGTCGCCCGCAAGTATCTTCTGTACCTTATTCAACGTAAACTCGGACCCGAGCCAGAGCTCTTCGGACATCGTAGAAGGTTAGTTTGGGAGAGAAAGGGCTATTTTTTTAACCGGGTGTTTTCTACAGCTATAGAGCGCCGGCTCTCAAATCGAAAATTGTGTAAGTGAAAAGAATTAAAGCTTCTTCTTCTTCTTCTTCTCTGTGAAGTGTGCGGCTAGATGTAGTCATTTCGGTTGCATCAGTTCTATTAGTAATGTGCTCACTTTTGCACAGCTTTTAACAACAAAAAATCATAAAAAATAATTTGAAAATGGTACCTTAAATTCAAAATTCATAATTTTTAAAAGTAAATTTTGTGATACATCAATAAAGTTCTTAGCATTTTTCAACGCCCTCTAACTTCTTTCTGCACTACATACTTCTTTTCTTATTTTTCTTCTCCTATTCCTCTATCCTATCCAAAATCTTTCAGAAGTCGCACGGCATCGGAAATCTTCAGCACGATCAACAATCTAAGGTGTGTCTATTGTGGTTTGATTGCACGAGTTCTTCCTGTATAGAGCATGCACATCCTTTCCCGCAACTCTTAAACAACCACCACTTCCCCCTCGCTCTTAGTGTTGCACGTCTTTAAACCCGTTTCCATTCAGAAAGTATTCTAGACGTGGCTCGCTCGCTGCGAATGGTGCTCACATGTCGTCTGGAAATGCGTTGATGACTGACAGGAATATCTCCGGAAACACTCTTCTTCCACAATCTCCACTTCATGAAGATCAGGTATTAATTTGAAACTATTTATTTGTAGTCCTACAGTTCCCCCACAGTAATACTACAATACTACTGCATTACTTCCAACCCTATAGTAATCATACATTACTTCTACAGTAAGCTCAAAGTGCCCTACACTACTGCTACAGAACTCGTACAGGACTTTTACAGTACCCCTACAGTATTCTAAAAATACTTTCAAGTTTTCTGATCCAAAACCTTCAATTTTCCATTTTCAGGGAGATCGCAGTCCATTGGCCCCACTTCTGTACGCTCAGACTAATCAACACGAGCCGATTGTGGTTAGCTTACCTTTTTCAGACCTTTTCCAAAATACATTTTCAGCACTCTTTGGCAAAGAGAGCTGAAATTCTATCAAAGAAATTGGACATGGAAGAAGTGGCAATCGATCCGGCACCGTTCCAGTTGGTTAGAGGCACCTCTCTTTACAAGGTTAGAATATTGAAAATTGATCGAAGTTTTGACGAAAAAATTAATTTTAAAAAACAATTACAGGTCCACACCCTGTTCTCCCTTCTTGCTCTCAACCATGCCTATGTTACTGAAAAAGGTCGTCTTTGTGGTGTAGTTGCCGTGAAGGAACTTCGTGAGGCGCTCAGTAACATCTACAGTAGAGGAGCTGTCGTCCCGAAACAGAGAATCCGAACATCCACATTCCGACTCAATCCAGAACAAGATCGTGAGTTTTTTCTAGGATTTCTAGGAAATTCAGAATTAACAAATCAAAAGTTTCAGTTGACCGTGAGCTCCAAAACGGCCATACAGCGGAGCCAAACGGCGCCCCAATCAGACAACCACGTGTCACAATCGATGTTCCTGAAAACGCAAAGACGGATGACGAAACCCGCTAAATTTTGTGAAAAATTTCAAATTCTAGTCAACCAAACAGTCAATCATTCCTTCCATTATTATTATTATTTTAAAGCGTCCCCCCCGGTTGTTTCCTCTTTCTCTCCCAGTTTCTGTAAGTAGTTCTTCTCTCCAAAAAAACAAAACAACGAGTTGTTCCCAATTCCCCAGACGTTCCTAAGGAATTGTGGGAAAAATTAAAATTAAAATTAAAATTAAAACCGAATACATAATTCATTCATTGAAAAATCCCGATTTGTATATAGCAGTCATAATTTCATAATTTCTCCTGATGAGTTTCCCGTGAAACATTGTTCTTCTTTCGACAGTGAATAAAAGTTTTAACTACCTAATTGTATTAGTTTGGAAGCTCCCGATGTTGGATATTTCATAGAAATTGACATAATTATTTTGAATTAACACAATTTTCGTAGCTATAATGAGCTAGGAATCTTCTACGAAACTTTCGCTTGTAATTTCTTTGGAAAATCATAGTCAGTTCGGCCGATGCACCATGTTTTCACATTTTTTATGGATATTAGAAAGTCGTCTACAGTAATATTTTCGATATAAAGTTTCTTATAATGTGTTGGTTGACAATAATTTTTGGAACCTCTTGTGCCAAAAAAGCTACAAAACTCTAAATTCAGAGTCAGAATTTAAAGCAGCCTACACCTTATGGGTCAAAAATTGCTTGCAGCCGACCCACTACGGGTTAAAACTGCAAGTAGCCGACACCTCACGGGCTTGAATTGCGGGCAGCCGACACTGTACGGGTCAGGCTATATTTTGATAACTCCTGAACTCTCGCAAGCTACATCCTTCTTTTTTTTTGAAAATTTGTTTATTACATTTTACAATTCTCAATTTTATGCACCGATTTTCAAAAATGAAAAAGCGAAAAAGAATAAAACAAAAAACAACAAAAACGTAAGAGATCAACAACATGAGAGAGGAGGATAAAGAACTGAAATTGACTTTTCAGATAAAGTTACTATAATTTTGCCCTATACAACAGAGCAATCTAGTAATTCTTGATTATTAGCAAAGATTTGTACAAGTTTTTTTTAGGTGAAATTTTCCATCTACAACTTCTCCGGAACGTCTTCAACGTTGTGAGAAATCGTGGAGATTCCGGTGTTTCTGATGTGGTGTTGCTCGAAGTCAGCGACGGAGCTAGCTCGGTGGAAGCTATCGGAAGTCCACTCGCAAGGGTCACCTCGGACGAAAATGACAAAGAAGATGTTGGTGATAACCTGGAAAATAGAAATTTAGAATTTTTAAAAGTTCGTTCTGAACCCACCATCACTGCTCCGGTAATTAAGAAAACATATTTCCATTCTTCCTGGGTATTGTTTGGAGTCAAAGCATTCACAAAGAATGGAACAATGAGCATAGTAATCGTAATTCCGAGGGATATATTTCCGGTGACAAAGTGACTGTACTGCTTGGAAAGCACTGGTCCTGCTTTGAAGAATCCTCCTGTGGTGGCTCCGAGCATTGCAGCGGCGCATCCCAGGACAATCATATTATTTCGCTTGTGCTCATCTCCCATGAATGCAAGGACGCAAAGGAAGCCAGCGGATCCGACAAAAGCCAATGTGTTGAACAGTCTGAATTTGACACCTTCCGAGAGGCAGGTCAAGCGATCGGAGGCAGCTCCGCAGATGAGCTTGGAGGAGAATTGAAGGAATGGAGGGATGGCGGCGGTGATTCCGGTGCTGTGAACTGGGAATCCAAGCACCTTGGAGAGATAGATTGGGGAGAAGAGGAACATCATGTTGACGCAGGTGAAGTTTCCGATGGCGGCCACCCAGACGGCCCAGATGGCAGGGGTCTTGAGGATAGGCCCGTATGGGACTTTTTTGAGAGCTCGCTTGCTGAAAAAGAAGGAATTAGGATTTGCTAAAGTCTATATAATACTTACTCAACAGCGGCAATCTTTCCGATCGAGATCTTCTTCAACTCGACATTTCCCACGAATGGATGTTTTTGTGGGGAGTTACGGTAGAAGAGAGCGTACGTAACGAAGAGAAGGAGAGAGACGGCTCCGTGAGCATAGAAGATTGATGGCCATCTGGAAATTTATTGCGTTGTAAATCAAGTGTTATAAATCAAGTGTCCTCGACATTGCTGGAATTGCTTGAAAAAATTTTAAGGATCGAAACTGCAAGCAGCCGACACTTCATGGTCAGAACTGCTACCACCCGACATCTTACGGGCCAGAATTTTTAGCAGTCGACATATCACTGTTCACAGCCAAAACAAGATAAACTAATAATAATGCAAGAAATTTGAAAATTTTGTGCTAAATGCTTCCTTTTGAACGTTTGATTTTCAGTATACATGTTGTCAGAGTACCTATTTATACATTTTCCACCTACAAGTGTTAAGAGGATTACAGTTCTTTGTGATAAGTCGGTGGGTCGTCGGACAGTGGTGATAGTTCAAAAACAACCCGAATAACAATTTTTTCCTACTTACTTGAACGCCGAGCAAAGAGCACCGGAGGCTGGCATAGTGATGGCTGGAGATAGTTGAACGTAGGCGACCAGTGAGGAGACGAAGAGCCCGTTTTGCTTGAAATATGACCATTTGGCACAGAACGAGCCAATGACTGGGAAGTTGGCGGCGAATGCGAATCCCTGAAGGAAGCGGACTGCCAGGAAGTAGTAGAAGCCCATCTGAAATGAGTTGGAGGTTTATGGGAAAGGTATGAAAAAGAATTGCTAGCAGGCGACATATTACGGGAAAAGAATTTCAAGAAGTTTTTTTTCCAAACATTTTCCCCTATTCTCAAATACAAATAGAATCTAGAACTTTCCAAAAATTGTTTTTTCTACTTCTTTACCCTATTCAACTTCCAACTCCATTGTACTTTTCTTGTTCATTTTCCCACTCTTTTTTCACCTCAAAACTTTTTTTTTCAACAAAAAAAACCATACCCGAATGGACAATGGAATCAAAAGAGTCGACACAGCCGACAGAATTCCAAGACCGGCGAACACCGTCCGAATGCCGACCATTCCGACGAGTTGTACAATCGGGAAGTTGCCCAGCAACGCGGCGATCGCCACGATCGCCATCGCCAGCGAATTTTGCGCTGAAAGGAAGAAGGTGATTGATGGAGGTGTTTATGAGATCTTTGATAACATTGGCTGGGGTCATATGGCTGATAGGCCCCCGACCTTATGAAATTGGAGAAGAAGAAGAAGATATGTACTTTAGAAAGGGGACTTACTGCTTGTAAAGTGCGTTTTTCGTGCGGTACCGTTGAGCGATGCACCCATCTCTGAATCATCATCATCCATACATACCACTGCAAAGTTGAAGGCGAGAATATTGGACCTGGAAGATTTATATTTGATTATAAGTACAGAAAGTTTAGCTACTGATATTTTATCGTCAATTTGGAAGACATCTTTCTGCCGAACTTTGGAAACTTTTTGTCAAACTTTGGAAAACTACCAAAAAAAAACGTACCAAATACTCGTCAAACACAACAAGATCAGCACCATAATCACGAATCGCGTTCTCGTGCCGAACAGGCTGATGTAGCGAGTTTGGGCGGTTGCCTGTGTAGGGAACACGGCGTCGGCCATGCTTCTGAAAATGGATGGTGACGATGATCACGGGGAGGAGAAGGAGGATGATGATAACTGAGAAGTGTGAAAAGAGAGAACAATGGGGAGAACTGTGTATTAGGAGAGTGAACAAATGAACTAGTAGGCGGCGGACAAAGGAGATACCTCAAAAAATCCTTTAATATGTAATAGGACTTCTGATGTGTGGTCCAATATATTAAGTTACAACTGAAAAAAAAAGTTAGCAGCTGACAATTTACTGGTTCAGGATTGTTTGCAGCCGACGCATTACGAGTCGAATCCTCTAGCAGCCGACACCTTATGGGCAAGTATTGTTAGCAGCCGACATTATACGGGTCAGAGTTGCTAGCAGCTGACACTTTTTGAAACAAATATCTAAAGTTAAGAATAAGTCTAAAAAACTAAAAAATGAAATGATAATGCTCTATTCCAAACTTTTACAAATTTACAACACATTAACAAAAAATTAACAAAATAAACTATTCTAAAAAGTAAAAAAAAAGTAGCACATAGAAGTACCTTCTAGAGGGTCGATGTTCCATTTTGTTGAGGAAAAAGTAAACTGAATTTCCAGAGAAGACGAGTTTCTCTTTATATTTATATATACAGGAGACGTTTGTGTGAGCGTGTGTGTGTGTCCACCCCAAAAAAGTAGGCGGCGCTGGAAAAGGCGGAAAATGAGAGAGGACGAGACGCAGTTGATAAAGGGTTGATACAGTGATAACTGTAATTCTCTCGAGGTTGAGAATCTGGGCGGAGTTTCTTGAGGAGAGATTTTTGTGTATTGATGATGATTTAATACTGATAAGCTGTATTGCATCGGGGCAATGATCAGATGGGGGGAAATTGAAACTTTTTGGTTTTTGATAACTTATTATTGCAGAAGTTAAGATTTTGAATAAAAATAATTCTAGACCACATCAAATTTTAGTTTTAGTCTAGAACTTCACACTCTATAACTACATGAGACTACGATTCAAGTTCAAGTTTTCCTCGTACCTTTCAGCTTTTCAAAAATGATTCAAACTGACACGTCCAGTAGAGCGCACTTATTGACCATTTAATTAGTCTTTCTTGAGATCAAGCGGATATTGAAAGTCAATATCGTTTGATGACCAGATTAGAGGAAACCCCCCGATGATTTGTGACAGTGTGCGTCGTAAACCGCAGCAGCGGCGGAGATATCGAGGGAGGCGATCTTCAAAAATATCATTTTATTTATAGATCATGACGGGTTTATTGTCATGTTTTAAATATCAATAAGTGAGTCGAATAGCCCAGCGGAAGTCGGCTGCTGCCCTGGTAGCAACCGATACAATTTGGCTTAGCAGCTCGTGCGGCCGACACTTCACGGGACCAACTGTACTTTGTACTTTCTCCGGAAGCTGTCAGGTGTCGGCTGCATGCCCTTTCCACGTGACAAGTTTATCCACGTGAAAAACAGTAAAAAAAGTTTATTATGTGATCAATCGAAGAAATATCAATTTTGACGAACATGGAAACCGAGAAAATGACGTCATTTTCCAATCACGAATTGTTGATCCTTCATACTTCAATTTATGGAAACATAAAAACAATGGAAGAACATAATCACACCTCTTATCATAAGATAGTCCTGTTGAACAAAAAGGGGTACGAAAATTGTCACTTTTTGTTATTATTGTTATTATTGCCCGCTGTCTTATTATTATCATGAGTTTTTTTGTACCAATTTCCTGGACACACGGGATATTACTTTAAGAGACTAAATACGTGAGTCTATGATGATTAATGTAGCTCAATGAGCATAAAATATTGGAACTAATTGAAGCAACGGTCTTTTTTTCTGAATTCCTGTTAAAGTATCTCTTTAAAAACTTGAGTTTCAGCGCCCGACGCCTGCCGGGTTCCATCACTCATCATGAAAAAACACAGCAAGTTGCAGAGCCCGGAAAAGTCGGGCGCTTCGACAAATGATTTTTCCTACTTCAGCTTCACTTTGACCTGAATATCTGTAACAGAATCACCTCATCGTGATTTTTGAAAATGCAGAACTTCTATCACTTTATTGTATCACAAGTTCAGTAATCCAAATGCACTCCCCCGAATAAACAGATTATGTTCTTCAAAGAATCGGGCGTCCCATACCTAAAAAAGGCACAAATTTCAAATTGAAATTCAAATTTCTCTCCACAATTCAAGTTTTCATCGGATTGTTTGACCAGAAGGTCAAAAATCTTGAACGGAGTGGCATGCCCACTGATCCATGATGGAGAGAAAACTAGATATGGGGACATTGTGACAGAAAACTGGCGAATGTTTGATGAGTTTTTGACGGTAAAAATGAGATGAGCGAGTTTATTTTGGAAAATATGTATACAAGTAATTGAATCAAAGCAATTATAAACACGCAACGACACTCCGGTATTTCAGTTTCCAGGTGCGAGCACAAAATAAAAGCCTGCTTGCCTTCAAGGTAGCCTACGCCTCCTTTCTGCCTGTCTACTCATGCCTACTTAACTTGTAATCGTGGAAATGACATATGCGAGATACACGAGAGCCTGACGTACAAGTAATTGAATCAAAGCAATTATAAACACGCAACGACACTCCGGTATTTCAGTTTCCAGGTGCGAGCACAAAATAAAAGCCTGCTTGCCTTCAAGGTAGCCTACGCCTCCTTTCTGCCTGTCTACTCATGCCTACTTAACTTGTAATCGTGGAAATGACATATGCGAGATACACGAGAGCCTGACGTTGATTACATATAGGAGGCAGGCAAGATGTAGGCACGTAGGCAGTCAGGCCTCCAGTAGACACTTGCGAAATATGCCTGCCTATCATGTACAACTTTACAAATTTTTTATTTCCTGTGCCTTTAAACCGGGTGTACTGTAATTTAATAACATTTTATTTTATTTTTATTCTTTATATGTATGACGTGAGTTTCATCAAAAATTCATGACATTTTCCAAGGTATGTAACTCTGATTCTTGTGAGAGACATCCTTAAAGGAGCATGTCCTAACAATATCTGAGCTACAGTACCCCTCGATTTAAAGACGCACGCAAAAACGCCGGAGTATCGTTGCATATATATATCGAATTTCAAACGGCGCTTCGAACTTTCTTCAGAAATTTCATTATGAACCAATGCCAGTGTAGAAGTTCCACCTGAAACGTGATATGAAGAAATATGAAGGAATTTATTAAAAACAAAAATTAATAGGTATTTAGAGAAAAATGTGATTTTCACATGCAATCCGATGGCAAATAAGAAGACGAAGAAAAGCAGTAGACAAAGATGATGATCATTGAAGATTATAACAACTACTACTGTTACGAAGAAATAAATGAACGAATTGATTTATTATCAATACACAAGACTATTGTTTTATGGAATGTACACATCTATTTTTGTACAGAAATTTAGTGTCGAGGAAATGACGATTTTATGAGGTCTGGATCTAGAAGGTTCCGATTTTTAAAATGTTTGTTACAATTCTCCACAGGTGGCCTAGTTTCCTTGGCGGCCGAACTGTGATGTCACGCATGTATTCTCTGATCTTTGTTCTACGGAATACGGCGTTCTCCGTACTTTAGACTGTCAGATCTCTATGACGAATAGAGAGATCAAAAAATTATCGACTGAAGCAGTCGCATTTTGAATTTTCAGGAAATTGGTAGTCAAACATAGGTCACCTTGAATGCGGTGAAATACAAAATGCGACTACCGTAATACCTGAAATTCAAGAAAAAGTGCAAAACACAAATTCTCTGCCTATCTACCGGAAACTTTTACACCACGTGAGAGGTGATAAAAATTCCCAAAAATCCGATCTTCTGAACCGATGATCAGTGAAATTTGTGGTTTCCGATGGGCATTAATGTGTGCAGAAGTAGGAGGTGAATCTAAAATAACCGAAGGCCAAATCTATAAATTTAAGAATAAACGCGGGGCAACGCCGAGATGAAGAAGGACGTCTATTTGCAGAACCTTGTGATCTGATGTGTTGTTTTCTCTCTTAGTTTTTCACATTTTCACACGTCTGTGTCACAGATTACGGTAGGCAACACACAGCTGGCGGAAGTCATGGAACACAAATGATAGACAAATATTTGGTTTTGAGATTTTTTTTCCAATTTTTTTTGTTTTTACAGTTTTTTTTTTGTTCCGAAAATATTGAAAAAAACGATGCTCCAAAATGAACTAGCGCATGCTGAAAGGGAAGTTGAACTCAGGTTCTGCAACGTGACCGAGAAACAACTCGGTCGCCGATTTACAAAAAGGAATCTTCACAGTTTTGTGTAGCCGATTTATAGAATTTAGATTTACCTAAACGTTGACTTGTCTTCTACTACATGGCTAAAATGTAGAAAACTCTGTCACCAGGTGGCCGAGTTTGTGATTTTCGCGACAATATAATGGGACAAAATTTCAACTCAATTTTTGAAAAAAGAAACTCTTGACAATCGGATTATTGAAAAACCAAAATTTTGTGAGATTTTAAATTTTCTTATATTTTTTTAAATTTCGAGTTTCCAAAAAAAACTACAAACTAAAGTAAACACAATATAGTCGGGCCAAAGATTCCACGAGTTTTTTCTCTCTCACCCTATAAACCGTAATAAAAATGATTCATCTAAAAAAAGAGATATGATAACGACGACGTCAGAAGTTCGACTTCCGACCAATATATGTATTTCTTGACTTTGGGCTTCTATCAATCAAAAGTCGGGTGATCTTGGCTTCAAATTTACCCTGCGAAAGATTGACGATCATAGTTAACAGTTTGTGACCACTTGCAGGTAAGATTGGAATGTAGACGGCGGCGGCGGAGGTGTCATGAGTAGAAGTTTACTTTGATCCTCTCTACTTCCTTCAGTGGTTTGTTTTTATTATGATAGTGGTAGAAAGGGGGTGATAAACTGAGAAACTTGTAGTTTAGAAGAAGAAAGACGAATCTTGCAATAAAACTAAGGGACCGTAGTTTGTAGTTTTAACTTGATCACAAAATATCGGTTGGGAGAAGTTTTGGGAGTATTTCTGAACTGCATTTTTCAAGGCTTTTTGGCTTAGGCTTAGGCCTACGCTTAGGCTTAAGCGGTGCATTTAGGCCTAGTGTAAGTATAGCGACCGACATCTCCTGAGTGCATTTTTATGAGCCTGTACTTATGTCGGCTGCGCACTTTTCATTAGGCTCTTCTTTCTAAATTTTTGCAATTCTTGGTCTTTCCAACTATTTTCTAAAACAATTCAATAAAAGTTTTTGTAGATAAAAAGTGCAAAGCCCGCTTTGATAAAGTGCACCAGGAATCTAGTTTTTACAAATTTTCGGCATTTTTGACACATTCAGTTGAAACTTGAGTCTATAGTTTATAAAATAATGGAAAACTAGGTCTTAAAAACTATACCAAAATATACTTGTTAAAAATGAAGAGGGTACCTCAATAACATAAACAAATCATAAAAAGTACAGGGCTACGGTAATTTCTGCAATGAAATTTTTTTGTTCTATGTCTACAAAAATACTTGAGATGTTTTCCTCATTTAAACTTACTATTAGAAAACATTATTCAATTCGTCATGGAAAAATCATCCTTACATCCTTTTCAGTGTATCAAAGTTAAAACACAATAGATTAACTATTCGTAATTCGGGAGTCAGTGATCAAGTTTTTTCATGCATTTATGACATATATGTACAACTAAATCTCAAACATCTAAAAAAAATGACATGCAGTGTTTTCAGATTCTTTGGTTTCCTCGTCCAGTCTGCCTAATTTCAGCAATAGCTTCTAGAGCCTGAAAATCTTCGAGGAGTTCCTTCTGAAGCCGCCATACAAACTGTTTTCTCTGCTCTTGCTCCACCATGAGCCCTTGAAAAAAAAAGAATCATGCTTTTGAACAAATCCATATCCAAATCCAAAAAAAAAAATTTAATTCTACAACCTACCTCGTCTCTCTTTTCCGTCTCATTTTTTCGTTCAGGAATTCGAACGCGTTCCCATTCTCCAGAAGCTCGCAGCTCCATTACCTGAATTTTTTGCAAATATAAGTCAAACTTTAATTTTTTCAGTTAAAATCTCGATGCTTATAACTTAAATACTTGATTTTTTTAAACCTGAAACACCGAAATCAAAGACCTTTTTCAGAGAATTCCGTCATTCTATTCGGGTCATCTCGCTGATAACAAAACCCGATAACTCCTAGATAACACTGTTTTAATGCACTAAAAAGCCAAGAATAGCATGTTAATTTCGAGAATTCATATTTTTCATGTAGATCTGATAACAGTCAAACCTGACCCGCCAAAAATAGCCATTCCAACACCTATTTTTAGCCTGTTCGCACCGTTTAGAAAAAAAACGATGAAATTGATAAGAATGGTGCTTGTGATGTTGTATGAAACCTAAAAATAGCGCTGACCATCTCGTCGTTTTCTCATCCAACAGCACTGACCAAACGGAAAGGGATCGAAACGGATACGGTACGAAAATGTTCAGTCGGACAACAGATGAACTTCAGTCGTCATCAGATCGGAGACTATCGATATGAGATCGGAGGCGGCGGTGGAAAAATAGAAAAGGGTCTAGCAGCAAAGGAATGAAAAAGAAGAAGATAGGTTGATTAGAGACAGATTTCCATGACAGACCACAAAAAATATTATTCGCGGTTTTGTTTGAAAAGGTGATAAAAAATGTTTTATTTGATTAGGGGAAATTTATTTTTCTCGAGAGATAATCTTTTGGGGGCCGATTTTTAAATAAAAAAGTTGACCGGAAAAGTAAAATGAGTGTTTATGAAACATAGGAATTCCAAAAATTTAGATTGATTCTCGCATAATTTTGAATCCTTATAAAAGGAATTATCTGGAATGAATTTAAAAAAACAATTTTAGAAATTTTTTGTATTTTCGAAAACTTGAAAACTGAAATATTTGAACAACCACTGGAACTTAATTCAGTATTTTCTATATAAAATTTTTTTTTCAAATTTAATAGCCCAAATCTATTGAAAATTTATTATACCAGTAATGTGAATGAAAGCCAGTTCAAAATGGGTTGGAGCCTTGAAATATTATCTAAATTTTAGCTTAGTTACTTTTCAACTGGGCCGTTGGGTTGCAAGACTAATGAATGAATTACTGTAAATATTTTTACTTAACTGATGGAATTTTTAACAAAAAAATACATACTCAAATCCTCGGTGGTTGTGACAAACAGTTAAAAACTAAAAATGATCAAATCATTAGTCAAAAAATTTTAATATTCATGAAGCACAAAGCTGGAGCACATATTTCAAATATGCTAGTTAAAAATTAACTACAAAACTGTAGAAACAGTTTTAACAAGCGACAATCAAGATATAAGTTGGCAAAGTTGAACAAATATCTTATAGAATTATATTTTTGCAGGCAAACTAAAAAGTTCAAGAATAGTTTCAATGTTGGATCTATTTGAATAAATTTACAATATACAGTACCCATTATCTTATCAGAATCATAGTTCAAGTTCAAATATCTACAGTACCCTTGGTTCTAAACTCCGATTTTTTAATATGATAATACATTCAATAACCACTTACCACTGTGTCAGACAGGTCTTTGCCTTGTTTTGAAGGATTATTCGTCATCATTCTGGAAAAACTAGTCGGCTGGATTCCAGATAATATGAAAAAAGAACGAAAGTCATAGCTCCTTGAAAATGAGAAATGGTATTTATAGATAAAGTCAGATAGTCAAATTACGAAGGAGGGCGGGCACACACAGTTTATTACGGTGAAACAAGAATCCGAATATATTTATTTTTGTCTTTGGTCGTTTGAAGTTCGTCGATGATTTTGTGACGTTGTCTGTCAGTTGAAAGACCGAAGTTGAAAATGGGATAGTATGGGAAAGTCGGGAGAGTTGAGAGATAAAGGATAGGGGAGAACCATTAAATTTGGTACGGTATATGGAGGAGGGTGTCTAAAAATAAAAATTGGATTTTTGCGATTTTGAACCGGAAGGAATTTATATTTGCTTTTTCAAAAAATAAATAAATGTGCCTACTACATGCCTACTAGGGTGCGGGCCTACCTGCCAGGGCTACATGTCCTTTTCCTCCAAGTTTTCATTAAACTAAGACCGACAATGAAAAATTATTTTTTATTTGAGAATAGATTTCTGAAACATTCGGAAAATGACAAACATTGTCTGAAAGTTGTAAATTTCCGGAATTTTTTTTTCAAAAACTCGTTGTTTCGTCAAAAATAAAAAAATATATTATCGGATAAATCGAATACTTTTCTATATTTTGTGATTACTTCGCAATGAAAAATATTTCCTTATATCAAAATCTTAGGATTTTGAGCATTTGATTTAGTCTTGGTAACTTTATTAGATTAGATATTAGATTTTAAATCTAATTATTTTAAATATATTTCAGCAAAATATACTGTGTTTGAAAACGCATGTTTGCTGCCGAACATTGGGTTTTTCACGAATATATGAGTTTTTTGGAAATTTCGGTATTTCGAGCTCTAAAAAGGTCAATAATTTAGCCGGAAGTTTCCAAAAAACTTTTTCAACAGCTTCAGGTCACAATATTGATAGCAAAAACTGAAAAAATTCTAACAATTTGCAACAATGACAACTATGAATTCTGAACAATTATCCTTTACAAAAACATTTCTAGAAAAAAACCATATTCAATAGCAGGAAAAAGAATGACAATGCATACAAAAACCTCTGGAACATCGAAAGGTGGTTGTGCATGACCGGATGGAATATATTTTTGAAAATCAAAATAGTCATGTGAGTGCACTTTAAGAGTTATGTCATGTAGTGGAAGTTGGATGGAACCTTAGTTCTGGCATCATAAGTCGCCTGTTTTCAGTGCGAACATAGAAAATTTAAAAGTTAAAAAAATATCTGAAGCTGTGTGTGATTCAAATGTTTTAGAGTTGCCAAAAATAACACATTTGCTAATTTGATTTAAATTTCGCGCGTGAATAAAAATGCGTCGACCAATGAGCTCAAATGCTCAAATGCTCAGAGAAAGTGACCAATGCAGAAGATTGGTGGACGTGCTTCTCGCTAATTTGAAATAAAATTTGATTGACGAATATTGTTGCAATGAAAAGAAATTGTTAACGACAAGGTGGTTACATTTTTTAGCATTATTTTTACTTTATTTTAATCGATATTTTATATTAGGGTATAATAATTGCACAATGATTTTTTCTTGTTAAAAAAAATGTTTAATCGTTCATTTTCCCAAAAACCTTGATGTTTTAACTTCAAAAGATCACATCTTCCCAAATCAATTAATCAGTGCGCACTCTAAACCGGAAACAATTATAAATATTTAGGTTCTAAAAATACCCGGCCCCACCTCCTCACCCGAAAATAGTGCGAAAAACTGATAAAACGTCGGCTGCTCTGCCTATTTCTGACCATTGTGTTCTCCGATCGACACAATAATATTAACCAAAGATACAGAAACCTGCGTTTCTATCACTCGGCACGCAGTCTCGCCGAACGACGTTGAACTGTTGACGTCACACGTCTTCTGAACTTCGGATCTTCGCCCCCTTTCGATTGCATATCTTTATTCAGTGTTCTAGTTGTGTTGTCGCTGTTTGAGATTAATAATGTCAAGAATTGAATGGTTTGTTTTAGCCTGAGCTATGAGTCATCGGAATATGCATAGCTTCTTGCTAAAACATGCCAATCAATCTTAATTGACGAAGTTTTTGAAACAGGTATGTTTTAACTTTTATTCTATTATTGCTCTGATTTTAAACACAATATTTTAAATATTTTCTCAGTTTAGAAATTTCATTTAGACTTGTTTTAGGTATTTTAGGAACTTCAATTTTTATATTTGTATTTCTAATTCTATTCTGAATAGTGTTGTATCTTTAAAAAAAAAACAGGGTCAATATACCAAAAAATAAAACTTAAAAAATTTAAAGAATTAGAAAAAAAGATTTTTTTATTTTCACTCGAACTTTAAAAGTACCAAATTTTAAATTATTTTCCATAGAAAATTTATTGATTTTACTCAAAGCACGTGATTACCATAAAATCCAATTATAGAAAATTACCTAAAAGGGTAAAAGTGTGTGGGCACCCAGGCGCCAGGCCCGAAACCGCGCCTGGGGGTTTAAAAATCGGTGATACATGTTTCCAAAGAAGTAGGTATCTAAGGACATAAAGCAGAAGATCAAGTCTGATCGAGAATGTTGCATTCAAGCCTACTTATTGCCAACTGCTCTAAGTAATTTTTCTGAAGTTACAGTAATCCTGCCGTACTCATGTACAATGCTAACAATACAGTACTTCTACACAATAATTAGAGTTGATATAAGAATTAATTTCATAGACACAAACTATGTATAGCAAATGATGATGATTGTTATACAATCTGACAAAAAAACAGCTAGAAAAAGATAACCCGGTATGCTTCTGAATTCGCAACAATTTGTGAAAGATAAAAAGTAAATTAGCTTTTTTTCTAACAATGAGATAGTGATCAAGTGTTTAGAAAATCCACTCTTAATTTTCCAAACATCTCGTTCTTCTCCTCCTCTGTTAGACATCAATTCATATTTTTAGAAATTTTGGTGGGAGGTGGGATACATATCGAAAAGATCACTGCCAACAATTGAAGATTGTTTCGGCAGTGTCTTTAGTGAGATAAGACTAAGCTTAACAATGTCTAGGATGATTTTTCTGTTCCTTATTCCCGTGGTCACTTCTTGTATTCCAACTCAACAAATTGAAAGTAAGTTGGATTTTTGTGAAATTGTTCTGGATACTCACAGTGCCCGGGGAACGGGCAACAGAGGGTGACCCGAAAATAATGTTCATGAAAATGTTCCGAATTTTCTTAATTTTAAACAACGTTGTTAGCGACAACGACAACAACTACCACAACAACCACGACTATGACTACCACTACAACTACTGAAAGTGAGTTTCCGTGTCGCCAAAAGAACAACAGAAAATTGTCTGATTTTCAGTGCCGTGTCCAACTGACTGGGAAAAGTTTGAACGCCCTAGCGGGCCATGGTGTGTCAAGGTGAGGATTCGAATCTTTGACTTTAAAATTTTAAATCGTTTTGGAGAGTATTAAATGCGTCGCAGTTTTTTTTGTTAATGATTTGGCAAAAGTAGAAGTATCTGCGAGAACAGAAACGGAGTATGACAGCCATGCTAATAAAAGATATACGGTGGTCCCAATACAAAAATTTATCGAAACATTTTTTTAAGCTATTTGTTGGGCTATATTTACAAGGAAATCGTAACGAAGCAAGTGCCCGTTGTGCTGCAGAGGGAGCAGTTCTCAGTGGAGTTCAAAATCAAGCAGAATTGAACGCTATGACTAGTGAGTAATATAGCGACTTTAATAGTATGTTTTAAGTTTTAGGCCAGTGTTTCAAAGGGTATGTCAAACCAAAAAGTTATTAATGTTAATCGACAGCAATATTAGCAAACATACATACGTAGATGGAATTTTGAACAATTGTTTCTATGGACGTTTTTCAGGACAATTCACAAAGTTGAGATACGGTTATTTCTGGGTTGGTGCAATGAGAAAAACGTCATGTTTAATGTCGCAGCTGACGGCGACATGTACTGCACTGAATTCTTTTGAATGGACAGATGGCTCAACCACGGGTACAGATGGATTTATTTGGAAGACCGGAGATCCAAACAACTACCTATATAATCTCTATGAGTAAGATGCGACTTGAATTTTCAAATACCAGTTTTCTAATGAAATTTGCTTTCTTACAAGTATAATGGCAAACTGTCATACTTTATCCCACCTTTATAATTCAGCACGTTTTGTACTTGCGGTTCCAAGCTTTTATATATATAATGGCTCTCAGAATCGTTTTGATTTATTTTTACATTTCAGCGAACCCTGCGTTGCTGTAGATGTTAACCTGATGAAGGATATAGCGTGAGTGCTGAGGATCACTATATTTGTACTAAAAACTTAAATTTTCAGATGAACTCGAACTGATGTAACTGGATATGCTTGTGGAAAACCATTACAGTTAATCATCGGCATAATTAAGCAACTTCCGAACAGTAAACCGACAACTTTTCAGTTGTATTTAGTGATTGCTATTTCCCTGATTATTTGATTGTACATTTTTTACTGTGGAAGTTAATTTTCACAATTTTGATAATGGTTAATAAATGCTACAAACCTCAGAGAATGTAGGAACCTTTACCGGAACGTTGACTGAATATTTAGTAAATGCATCAACTATTTTGAGATTTTGTTTTGAACGATTATATAATATTTTCTGCTTTCAAAACAGAATTTATTCTCCAAAATCCTTTTGTTCCTCCGAAATCTAAAATTTGATGAAAGGACGAAGCCACATGTAAAACTATCAATAAATCATCAAGGACACCGCACCTCCTATCTCTCTGACACGCGCTCCCTCTCGTGTAAAATGCAAAGTTGCTCTATTGTTAGATTGAATTTTACCGCTAGGAAAGTTTGAACAGAGGGACGAATTTTTTTGCGACTGTTTGTTTATTTTGTCTGTACAATTGAGTACGTTTTGATTTAATCCCGTAATATCAGTTTATATTATTTATTAGGATCTAGGAAATCAACTCTTTGATTTACAGTTAACTTTTACAATTTTTTTAGAAATTATTACACTATTCCACGATTATTCAATTCGCCTGGTACCCATGTTTTGTTTCTGGAATCTTCTCCTCATTGAAGATCTATCATCATGTTTCAAAAAATCCGATAAGCTTTGTCCCTCTAGTATAATATATGTGACGTCACTGAAAGACTACTAATTTTTATGATGAATCTTGAAATTAACCTTTCTGCTTTGTTCCTTTCTCGCATATTTTCTCGCCAAGTTCTTTCATTTTATACACTATTAGGTAGATCCAATCTTGTCAACTTTCGTTGAACTTCAATTAAATGATTTCCGTATTTCCTGTAATAGTATTGTACTCCACTACTTTATTTTAAAAGGTTTATTCTCGGTTCATTTCAAACATACCAACAGAACATTATATACAAACGATAGAAAAAAGATAACAAATGTTTTGTCAGGTGATAATCTCTGAATAGGACAAACGACAATTAAGGTATAAGCTGGCAGAGTTGAAATACTACATCTACCAAGTTACAATCGTAATCTTGTACATTGCGTTGGTTATTCAAATGTGTGAGAAGAAAAATAGTATACACCATAATACTTGGCACATGCATGTTAATCGATATGTACCATGAACGAGATGCCAGCTCTACATGCATCGCCTCCCCTGCAATAAAACTGCCCTCTTCCGCAGCGTTCTGTCTGTTTTATCGTTTTTGCGCATTCTTTTCGGTCAGTCTTTCTGTTTTCAATTTTCGTTTAGTTTTTTTTCTTGCAACGTTTTTTCTCTGCTTCAACGTAGTTATTCTCTATTAGTATTGCACCTCAACTTTGATAGCTTATATCTCAATTGTCGTTTGTTCTATATAAAAATGTTCAACTAGCAAAATACTAGTTATTTCTTTTTCTATAATATTTTAGTTAATAATTTAATGATATCTTCGAAGTTAACCAAGATATAGTATTTCAAAGTAAAGTAGTGGGAGCGCAACACTAATAGAGGAAACTTGGTTTGATCTCATTCTCTGCAAATCGACTTCATAAGCAATCCTCAAAAATTTCAGCTCATCTTATACCTTGCGTTTCCTGTAACTATGTATCACAATCAGAACCAAGGTGGTTGGCCAAGAGGCGGAGGACGAAGATGGCGTGGTAATGGTGGCGACAGAAATAGGTTCAACAATCGGCGGAGTCCAGATAGAAGACAAAGCCCACCGAGGGATTTTGGCAGAGACCAGTACCATCAGTCTCATAGATCCTGGTCTCCAGAATCGTCCAGACAGGAGCAGTGGTATCCCTCTCCAAACCGTCGGTATCAAGAAAGATCCTCACCCGAGCAGTATTACTTCCAAAAGCGGAGACCACGAACTCCGGATCGGAGGTCACCTAGACCAGGCAGATATTTCCCTGTTTTCAGAAGGTCGTTTAGTCCGGTTCAGAGGCATCAAATGAACCGGCCATTCCACTCAAACGAAAGCTTCAGAAGATCCCCAAGTCTGGAAAGAAACTATCGAGGAGGATCACAAAACTTTTCAAATGCATCACAAACATCGGATCAGCAATTCCACTCAAATAGATGTCCAGCTCATGAGCCAAGACAATTCGAGAACGATTACCATTATCACTCAAGATCCCCGAGTTTTGATAGAAGATCCACGCAGAATCAACGACGATCCTCGAGTCCAAGGAACTATGAACGTCAAGGATACTTTCAACGATCTTCAAGTCCAGAATCAGGGTCTCCCGGGGGATACAGACCAAGATCCCAGAGCCCGCCTGCACGCCATCCAAACTTTGAGGACAGATATCCACAGCCACCAAGCGACAACTACACACCGATGCGATCTCTAAAAAGTCCTGAAATTGATCCAATTGATTTCGACCGCTTACGAATCGAATTGCTGAAGCCTGAACCAGTGTACGTATATCGTCGTCAACTAGAACCAATCCCAAATCAGCAGAATAATGGTGAGTTTTTAAAATGTTTTGAGTTTGAGAAAAACAACCAATGTAAAATGTCTAAAAAAGGTAGGATTACAATAGGATTACTGTAGAAAAATTATGTTAGGATTACTGTAGGACTACTGTAAAACTACTGTTGGATTACTGTAAGATTAGTGTAAGTCTAATGCATGATTACCGTAGAATATTTGCCAGAAGGTCTATAATTCAAGAAATTTCAGTCATCGACAACGAACCATGGGTCCCCGACACCGCCCAAGCCAACGATGTCCCGAGTTGCCTCTTCCACACGAACGGCTACAAGAACGCCATCAAATCCCGTCCTATGCGAGAAATTTGCAATGAAAGCTACGTCAATCGGAAGATCAGACGCCCGTGTGTTTTCTGCAACAAGCAGCACTCTGTGGATGAATGTCATGAAATAACGAATGTGGAGAAGCGAAGAGAGTTTCTGGAAGATGCGGGAATCTGCACCAGATGTCTTGGAAGGCATTCCATTCGGAATTGTTTCAATCGAGCGCATTATGAATGCGATTATTGTAGTGATGAGGATCCTGATGTTGAGCCTCACCACTCGTGTTTATGTCCACTGCCGGGGACGAAAACGGAGTTTGTCGATATGAGCTTGTTTAACTTTTAAATTATCACAATTTTTTTTCAAATTGTTCAATGTTTGTTATTTTTCTATATTTGTATTGTTTTCTTTTTTCTGTTTCAAGTTCAAGGAAGATAAATAAATGATGATACTGTAATTTAAAAAAAAAAGAGTTTTTTACTCTAAATGACAGAAAACAGTCTCAATCTACCGAATTTACATAACTGCTAATTTATGGAATTTTTCTAAATTTTTTTTTTCAATTTTGCAACAAAAATTTTTTTTTTTTCGAATTCCCCCCAAATCTCCTAGTTCCCACTTTTGTGTTTCCTGTCTATATTAATTGAATTCTGAAAATTTCAGTCATTTTTTGCCGTAAAATTTAAAAGTGAGTTAAACTTTTTTGCAGGAAAATTTTCTGAAATTTTGATTACTTGATTACTCAAACATATAAATTTGGAAAACAGAAAAAAAAAACGTTTTTGCTGAACCTAGACTTTTTGAAGAAAAAAAAAGTTAACGATTGTTAACAAAAAAAGTTTAACAAAAAAAAAAGTTAACAAAAAAAGAAAAGTTAAGGCAAACACTCATTGACTACCTTCTCTTTGACTACCTTTGCTCATTGACTACCTTTCGGATCATTGACTACCTTTCGGATCATTGACTACCTTTCGGATCATTGACTACCTTTTGCTCATTGACTACCCTTCGGCTCATTGACTACCTTTGCTCATTGACTACCTTTCGGATCATTGACTACCTTTTGCTCATTGACTACCTTTTGCTCATTGACTACCTTTGCTCATTGACTACCTTTCGGATCATTGACTACCTTTCGGATCATTGACTACCTTTTGCTCATTGACTACCTTCTCATTGACTACCTTTTGCTCATTGACTACCTTTGCTCATTGACTACCTTTCGGATCATTGACTACCTTTCGGATCATTGACTACCTTTCGGATCATTGACTACCTTTTGCTCATTGACTACCCTTCGGCTCATTGACTACCTTTGCTCATTGACTACCTTTCGGATCATTGACTACCTTTCGGATCATTGACTACCTTACGGATCATTGACTACCTTCTGCTCATTGACTACCCTTCAGCTCATTGACTACCTTTGCTCATCGACTACCTTTCGGATCATTGACTACCTTTCGGATCATTGACTACCTTTTGCTCATTGACTACCTTCTCATTGACTACCTTTTGCTGATTGACTACCTTTGCTCATTGACTACCTTTCGGATCATTGACTACCTTTCGGATCATTGACTACCTTTTGGATCATTGACTACCTTTTGCTCATTGACTACCCTTCGGCTCATTGACTACCTTTGCTCATTGACTACCTTTCGGATCATTGACTACCTTTCGGATCATTGACTACCTTTCGGATCATTGACTACCTTTTGCTCATTGACTACCCTTCGGCTCATTGACTACCTTTGCTCATTGACTACCTTTCGGATCATTGACTACCTTTCGGATCATTGACTACCTTTTGCTCATTGACTACCTTCTCATTGACTACCTTTTGCTCATTGACTACCTTTGCTCATTGACTACCTTTCGGATCATTGACTACCTTTCGGATCATTGACTACCTTTTGCTCATTGACTACCTTCTCATTGACTACCTTTTGCTCATTGACTACCTTTGCTCATTGACTACCTTTCGGCTCATTGACTACCTTTGCTCATTGACTACCTTTCGGATCATTGACTACCTTTTGCTCATTGACTACCTTCTCATTGACTACCTTTGCTCATTGACTACCTTTCGGATCATTGACTACCTTTCGGATCATTGACTACCTTTCGGCTCATTGACTACCTTTGCTCATTGACTACCTTTCGGATCATTGACTACCTTTTGCTCATTGACTACCTTTCGGATCATTGACTACCTTTTGCTCATTGACTACCCTTCGGCTCATTGACTACCTTTGCTCATTGACTACCTCAGATCATTGACTACCTTTCGGCTCATTGACTACCTTCAGTTGCTCACTGACTACCTTTATCTAATTTTTCAGAATTTTCAGTTTGTTTTCGCTGAAAAATCAGAATTTTCAATAACATGTTACTTTTTGATGTCTAAGAAGGTCGTGCACTTTCTCATTTCTTAAAATTCCGGAAAAAATGGAGATGAAATCTGATGTATAAATGCTCATTGACTACCTTCAAATGCTCTTTGACTACCTCTATCTAATAAAATTTTCCAAAATTTATTTTTTTGAAAACTTTTCAAAATTTGATCAGATATTATAGAAAAGTGCAATTTTTGTCGTTTTTCTTGTTTGGATGTTCTGAACACTATTGCAGACGAAAACCTGAGGTATAGTAGAACCCCTAAGCTCAAAAAACGCACTCACTTCGGATGCTGATATCTCCGTGGAAAAAAAATTTATGGCAATTGATTAACTACAAAGTTGTATATCTTAATCTAAAGTACAACTTTGTAGTTGATTGTTTTTTCTCAAAAAATCTGTTGGTCGAGATAAAGTTGTGTAAAGTTTGGCACCTTCATACTTGTATTTTCTTCTTCTTTTTCTGTTCATATCTCATCCAACCAATTTTTTGATAAAAAACGATTAACTGCAAAATTGTACTTTATATTAAGATAAACAACTTTGTAGTTGATCACTTTGTCATAAAAAATTATTACACGGAGATATCAGCATCCGAAGTGAGTGCGTTTTTTGAATTTTGAGGTTCTACTATACCTCAGGTTTTAGTCTGAATTCGTGTTCAGAACATCTAAACTAGATAAACAACAAACATTGCATTTTTCTATAACATCTGATCAAATTTTGAAAAGTTTTCAAAAAAAGTTTTCAAAAAAAATTTAGAAAATTTTTGTAAAGGGTACCCTTTGGATTTTTTTTTCATAAATCGAAAAAAAAACATTGAAACCTAAAAAAACCGAATGTTTTTGACACTATCGCCAACAACATTTCAGTTGGACACATTTTATTGCAAAATCTCATTGCCAACTATCCTATGCTGAAACCTTTGAAATATGCTTATGCTGACGTGCGCTTATGCTGACAAGAGCTCGCACGAGAATTTCGTGATCCAAAAAACACATTGAAAGCTTATATCGGGACACTTACCGATGTAAAAGAAAACCGAACCTATCCAGATTTGAACCAGCAATGACTGTATCTGAAGACCGTGCGCTTAACCACTACACCAAAAGGGCGAGAGGTGCGTGCGTTCTCAAGGAATATATGTAATCAGTCGAGCTGTATGACAACTAGAGCTTCTCTCGATTGGAAGATATCTAGTACTTGAAAATGTGTTCATAAAGCTTGGAACTACTACAGAATAAGTCATTAACCTATTTTCTGTTCCTAATGTTCAGTTTCTACAAGAAATCTATTCCACATTGATTTTTGTGGTGAATTTGAACCTTCCGTTGGCCTAAAATACTTTTGGAGAGCTACTTTTTTCGGAAGTATTCTTAAGTCTTCTACAAATTCAACTTGTTGGAAAATCGGGAACTTCTCTGATTCCTCGAAAATACTGTTGTTTAAAAAAAATTTTGGCCTAAATTTTTTTCCTCAAAAACACCTTCATTCTGGTATTTTCTAGGAGCATATGTCATCTGTATTGTTTAATAATTTTTTTTTGCTTCAAAAGCTCTGTTTTTGTGCTTAAAACTCTCATTTTTGTCGATTTCCTAATTTAAAACATGGAAATTAAAAACATTTCGGAGTACGGTACACGTCGGTGTTTGCGTACCTTTGCGTATCGTGCATTTAATTCGACGACATTTGTATATTTTTAAATGCAAAAATCAACGAAAAAGTTCTTTTTTTAGCACAAAAACAGATCTCCTCCCATTTTTTCCGACGGAGGCTATATTGACCTACCCTCTTCCTGAAATTCCAATCTTCAGAAAACATCTAATAATATATTGAATGTCATCGCCACTTGACCAATCGATTCGAAATGCGCGGGGGAAATCGCAGCGTCTGAATTTTTTGACCACCTCGGGTGTTTCCCGCTCATTTGTCTTGCCACTTTTTTTTGTTTCTCTACTTATTTCTTCTAGTTCTAACATAGTTTCTCAGAAAATCTTACAGATTCTAGATTTATCAAATTTTCTTTGGACTAAACTTTGCCAGCTAATATCTCAGTTGTCGTCGTTTGTTCTATTAAAAAGTTTTCAACTGACAAAATTTCTATTATTTCTTTTTCTATATTTTGGTAGTTAATTATTTGTTGATATCTTCAAAATGAACCGAGATAACACCTTTTAAAGTGAAGTAGCGGGTTGCAATAGTGACTGTACGATATTTTTAAATCACATAAACTGTCATAAAAATCTTCTTTTTGAAAATATTTTCCTCGATCCTTCCTTTTTTAGAAAATTTCTACTTTTTGCATGTCAATTTCTGTTTGTTTCTCTCTCGTATCTTACCCTCTTCTTTCCTTTTTAATTTCAAATTTTCAGCTCTTCTTGTTCAAAAATGAATCGCCCACGAGGCCATCATTCAGGACAAGTCACCACAAACTTGCCGCACAAAGGATTTTTCAGCCGAATCGAAGATTCATCCAACAGCGATGAGGACGGTTATTATGACGATATTAAGAAGAATTGGCATAAGAGATGGTTTGACACCTCGAACTTCCGTGAGAGAATGGAGAACTTGACGCTCGAAGGGAAACGTAGAAGTCCTCCCAGGGTCCGGCGAGAGCCCCCGATGCGGAGTCCAGGAAGAAATGAGGTGATGTCTCCTGAGAGAAGGTATGGGACAAGATCTGCAAGTTCCAGAAGCCAGAATGAGTGCTCCTGCAGAAATCGTGCTCCAGCTCGCAGCCCGATTCATGACCATGAACGATTGAACTACAGGAATCATCGCCGTTCCCCAAGTCCTGTGAGAAGCGACTATGAGAACTATCGACAAGACTTGAGCCTGCAGAGATCCATAACATCAAGACAACAAAATTATCATGATCATAGCGGCCGAGGATCCAGAGGTGCAAGATCTTCAGTCGGAACCTCCAGACAACAGTATGGACGTCGGATGAGCTTTGATCGTTCCCCAAGTCCTTCGAGAGCTCCAGGACGTGGCTCCAGAATCAGTGACCGAGGTGGAGATTATCGAGACTCAGGCTTCAGCAGTCAACAATCAGCGGATCCTAGAAGTGATCGACAGGATCAGAATAAGCCTATACATCAAAATCAAAGAGGTAAGTATTTTAAAGGTGGGGTATTTTGAACTTGTCCTGCTAACTTTTGTTCCACCCCTTAAGGAAGAAGCTCGATTTTCAAAAAATTTTAGATAGACTCTTTTCTAAATTTTCACCTAACTTTCTCCAGTGTTAGCCAATTTTGTAAGCTTCCGCCAAACTTTCTCCAGCTTTTTCTAACTTTTCCAAAATTTCACCCTAGCTTCTGCAGATTTTTCATTTTTTCTTAAATTCGGCAAAACCTTCTCTATTTTTTTTACAACTTTTAATAGATTTGGCCTATTCTGCCCCAACTATTGCTTACATAAAAACTGTAAAATCTCACTATTTTCAGAGCACAAAATATGGGCCAAGGACTACCGCAAAATTGCCAATGTAAACTTTGTGAACGAAAAAGTCAAGCACCCGTGTGCTCTCTGTGGCTATCGACATTCAGTGGATCAATGTTTCAAATTTATCAATGTGAACAACCGAAGAAAAGCTTTGATTATGGCTGGAAGATGCACTAGATGTCTTGGAAGACATTCTTTCAAGGATTGTCGTAGTGCGAAATTCAACGTGTGCATGTATTGTAAGGATGAGGATCCGAACGTTGAACTTCACAATTATGGATTGTGTGCAAAGCCGACTCCGAGCCAGGAACCAGAACCTGAAATACAAAATTTTCATGATCAAATGAGAAGCTATGATCGTTCTCCAGTCCGGGCATCTTCAAAGAACCAAGAAAGATCTGTGAATTGTTCTCCAAGTTCTCCTAGAAAAAATCATCGAAACGATCGACGCTCGAGCTTCCTCCCAGAAAGAAACTTCAACAGTCGACAGGGAGAAGATCAGAGAAGAGATCGCCAGGAACTTACTGATTCGAGTCATCAACAGCAAAGAGGTAGGTATATTATGAAACTACATATGTTTGTACAAGAATTCATAATTTGGTGTCAACTTCATATTGAACTTTGTCACACGACATCAAACAAGGCAAATGGGCAAAAAGGTTTTTTAAAACTGCACCTGGCTCATAAATTCAAGACTTAACTGTAATATTTCCTAATTTCAGAGCACAAAAAACGATTCAATAACGGACTCTACCGAAGAATTTCTGAAGTGAACTTTGTTAACGAGTTTGTCAAGCACCCATGTGTACTCTGTGGCAATCGGCATACGGTAGATCAATGCTTTAAAATTATCAATGTGAACAACCGAAGAGAAGCATTGCTCATGGGTGGACGATGCACCAGATGTCTTGGAAAACATTCGTTCCAGACTTGTCGTCGTGTGGAATCACATGTATGTCGATATTGCAATGATGAGGATCCAAACGTTGAACTTCATAATTATGGGCTCTGTCCAAAGCCTACTCCGAGCCAAAAGCCAGCGGAAGATGAATCTGCTTTATGAAATATGATTATTTGGTTTTTCTTGTTCAATAATTCCATTATTTCACTTTAACATGTTTTTATCATTATTTTCCTTCTCAATAAAATTTTTTATGTAAGATACGATTTGACTGTGTCGATATTGCAATGATGAGGATCCAAACGTTGAACTTCACAATTATGGGCTCTGCCCAAAGCCTACTCCGAGCCAGAAACCAGAAGATGATACTCAAAATTTTCATGATCAAAGTAGAAGCTGTGATCGTTCTCCAAGTCATTCAAAAGACTCAAATTCTTACACTCCACCAGAAAGCTCCTTGTCGCAAAACTATAATAGAGAGGATCAACACTCGAACGTTCTCCCAGAAAGAAACTTTGACAGCCGACAATCTGTAGATCAGAGAAGAGAGCAACCTAATCACTCAAGACATCAACAGCAAGGAGGTTAGTTTTTTTTAAACTACGCATTCCTGCCAACTTCTTGCTCAACCTTGTACCAAAAATAACACTCAAGGCAAAGAGACGGATAATTTTTAGCGCATAAATGAAGAATTTAACTGTAACATTTCCAAATTTCAGAGCCCAAAAACCGCGTCAATAACGGACTTTACCGAAGAATTTCTGAAGTGAACTTTGTGAACGAGTTTGTCAAGCACCCATGTGTACTCTGTGGCAATCGGCATACAGTAGATCAATGCTTTAAAATTATTGATGTGAACAACCGAAGAGAAGAATTGCTCATGGGTGGACGATGCACCAGATGTCTTGGAAAACATTCGTTCAAAAATTGCCGTCTTGTGAAATTACATGTATGTCGATATTGTAATGATGAGGATCCTAACGTTGAACTTCATAATTATGGGCTCTGTCCAAAGCCTACTCCGAGCCAAAAGCCAGCGGAAGATGAATCTGCTTTATGAAATATGATTATTTGGTTTTTATTGTTCAATAATTCCATTATTTCACTTTAACATGTTTTTATCATTATTTTCCTTCTCAATAAAATTTTTTATGTAAGATACGATTTGACTGAAAACCAGGCCCATGGTTAAAAAAGATGCATAATTCCCAGTTAACACTTAAACAAGTAAAACATATTTAGTGTTCTTTTCTAAAAATATAACGAATTCAAGAACAATTTCTATCTAAAATTCAGTCTACAATTAAGAAATTTTCCATACCATTTTTCAGTTAAGCAGACAGATTAAATGGAATAAGTTTATGTGAACATGCTAACTCTGCTCCGCCCATTTATTGGCTATACGTTTTATTTTGAGAAATTTTTTTTTTCGTTTTTGGTACAGACTTTAATGATATTCTACAAAAATTATATGTCTCTGTTTTGAAAACGTGTGAGGTGACCTTGCAGTTTTGGACACCTAATGTTTCCCTGAGATTTTTAAAAATTGAATTAGTGTGATACTTTTGTTGTCCATTATTTAACTGCACACGTTTATGTGCATACTTCCAAAAGAAAGTTAAAACACCAATGCTCTATTAGTATCTGCGCCATCTCATCCTTTTCCACCCGATAGCCCCCCCCCAGATTCCAAGGTTGTCACGCATTTCCTCTTCCATATGCAAGATAACAATCATTAACCCATTTCTTACACTATTTTTCCCTATTTGGCCTCGTAGTCTACGCACATCACGTCCAATTTTCCAATTACTATTAGGCGAAAAATCAATTTTCAAATTTCAAATTCCGTGGTTTTTGGTTTTTCGAATTGTTTTTATAAGCTAAAAGGAGGGGCTGATGCCAAGAGCTAAAACCATGAATCCGACAGGTTAGTGGAATTTGCGTAGAGAGATGTTTTTTGAAATCTTTGCCTAGCTTTTTCAGAGATTGAAAAAAATATTGCCAAATATCAACTTTTAATCCAAGTTAATTAATGTTTTTTGCATGTTTTAAATGATTTTTAATTTAAAAAGTGGAATGGTTCCTACATATTGTTACCTCATTTTTTGCCCAAGTTTGGTCTAAAAATATTTATTTAAAAATTTGCAAAATTTTGACAAGACCCTTTGAATTTTTTAGGCCGGCCCAAATTTTTACCTGAATTTGATCAAATTTGGCGTGGCCTGAACAAAGCCTTTGCAAAATTTTGCCAACTTTTAAACCAAGGAAAATAAATATTTCAAATTCCAAATTTTCAAATTATCCAACATTTCGAAAATTCCCAAAAAGTTGTTAGAAATATCAAGTTCTTTCTCGAAAACCACCAGACACTTTTATCTTTTCAGGAACCTCTACCTCAATTGAAATACCTATCACCGCCCGTAGAAGTGATCGCATTGGAATTAGGACGAAGGAAATTGAAAGATTAAAAGCTGCACATAAAATGCAAGTTGATGCACTGAACATTGAGCTGACAGCAGTTCAAAACGTTTTGAAAGAAAAATCAATAATAAATCAATCGCTAACGGAAAGTTTGAGAAATATAAGTGCAAATGTTAGACATCGAGTGGACGCCGATAGCTTCAAAATTGAGCTGAAAAGAGAAGCGATGGAAAAATTCCACATTCGAGTGGAGTTGTTGGCTCAATGTGCAAAAGTGAAGGAATTGGAGAGGGATAAATTCCAATTGAGCTATCAAATGCAGGAATTGAGAACTATTGGAGAGCATCAAAATCTGATAAAGATGGTTGATGAAGAACGCGAGAGAGCGGATGTTCAGAGAAAAAGAGCATTGGAGCAGGTCGCGTTGGCTCTGAAAAAGGAAGAAGAATCCGATGGACAACCGAAACCTTGGAGGATGTGTGAGATTTGTAGTCGGGAGTATGAGGATACTAAGGAGCGTGTGCCAAGGGTTCTTGGTGAGTATGGCTAAGACATATTTCTGCATGTATCTTTAATGATGAACCTGTAGTAATATTTTTCAATATATTTGAAAAAGAGACATACAATATATTGAAATTTTTATTTTTTCTCTTTTCATAGTCATAAGACACTTTAAAAATTCTATAAAAAATAAGTTGTTCCTAAATTTTTGCAACCTCATAATGAAGATTCCACATTTTTTCCAGACTGCGGGCACACAATTTGCCACGAATGCATCACGAGAATCCATAAGCCAACGGAACCATTCAAATGTCCTTTTGATAGAAAAATCATTGAGATGGACGGCCGGAATGTGGAGAGCTTTCCGAAAAATTATACTATTCTTCAAATGTGATATATTGTTATTCATAAAAATTTTAGTTGATAGGCCTTTTTGGTAATGCCTTTTAAAAATTGTTTTTAGAAAACTGTACAAAATGAAGTGAATTTTAATATTATTTATTAATTGGACAAATAAAAAAATAAAGAAATAGTTAAACCAGAAAGTATTACAATCGAATTGAGAAAATAATAAGACAAGTTTAAACTAACTTTTTTGCAAATTTTGTGTTCTTTCAGAATTTAAAAACGGTATTCCAAAAACTTCCATAACCGCCGAGTTCAAGCATAAAAAGTGAATTTTCAGTCATTTTTTTAGAGCGCATTTTAGGATTGAATGGAATAGGCCACTTACATGCAAATTAGTAGATTTTTTTTCATAATTGCAACATATGTTCAAATTGAAACAGCAACTATTTGTTCATGTTTATCTGTAAGTTTAGAATACAATTTCTTAAAATTAGCAGCAGAATCGATATCAACCTCGACGCTGCAAAGTTATCGTGATTATCCAATCGATTGAACGCTGCAACTATAATGAACGGAAGATGTCATTGACATATGTCATTATGCTCTCTGTCATTTCTATCTTCTGTCACCACACCGGACGGTCGTCTGGTTTTCTTGCTCTACTTTTTTTTGTTTTCTTCTGAACTAATTTTAATTAAAGTTAATACTCTATAATTTTTTTAATTTAATCACCCAAATTACTCATTTCAGGGTTACTCATTCTATAAATCTATACACACAAAGCTTTTTCAAATTAATTTATAGAACGAAATTAGAATGAGTTTACTCTTACACATTGTTTGTCTCATTCTAGAATCAAACGCTGTGTGCATATTCCAATTTTTTCCAAAACTTCCAAAAAAATTTAAACAATATTTTTCGATTTTAATCATTTTTCAACGATTTTTTTTTCAATAAGTTGATAACTTGAAAAAGGTGATTGCTACCTGTAGATTTTTTAAAAAATTATTCAAATTAGCATAATCGATATCTATCCCGACGCTGCGCATTAATCAATCGATTGAACGCTGCCACTAATAAGTGGAGATGGTCCGTTATATCATTGTGCTCTCTGTCATTTGTATCTTCTGTTTTCACGACGGATGGTCGTCTAGTTATTATGCTCTCCTTTTTTGTTTTCTCCTGTTTAATCTTCACTGTTCTTCCAAACTCATTTAAACTTAAATTATCAAAGTTGTTCGTTTCCTCTTAACCTTTGCACCATTCTTCTCGTAAATTCCAGACTAACCGAATGTTTTTGAAAAGCAATTTTTAATTTTTGTAAACATATTCTGCAATTTTTAAATTCTGTAATTTCCTTTCAAATTTTTAAAATTAATATTGTATTTACCTTTTAATTTTCATTCCAAATTGTGTACCCACATAACTTTTATTTCAAACTTCATTTTTATTGCAAGAATAATTTACTGTCAAAAATGTAGATTTTTCTTTAGAACAAAATTCAACTTGCATATTCCAAAAATGATTATTTTTAATTGAAACGAAATTTTTTTTAGCAATTCTTTCATTTAGTGGGGCAATTTACAAGAATTTTTTACCAGTTCATTTTAAATATTTCCTTTTTGTTTTTTTTGTGCAATTCCAAAATCCAAAATTTGTGTTTCCAATTGAAATTAAGATTTTCAAACGATTTCATTTACTCTTCGCCTTTATTGCCCTTCTTTACCCGTTCTCCTATCCTCTTACTAACATTAGCATTTTTTAGAAACTTTACGATCTCTCATTTACCCTTTGTAAAATGACATCTGTAAATACCCTCTCTGTGAACATCACTGTCCCAATCACTCGCACATTTGGAGTTTCTCAACCAATTTCCACTGCTCTCCCAAATGCGAAAGACTTGGAGCTGACGTCATCACTTCAAAAAACACTCAATCAATACAACAGTTATGAGCCACAGGAGGAGACATCACAACGAGTCAAAGTACTGCAGAAGCTCAATGGATGTGTCAAGCAATGGATTCAAAAGATCACAGAAGCAAGATACCCAAAGGATCAATTGTTCAATGCCGGTGGACAGTTAATGGCTTTTGGTTCGTATCGCCTCGGAGTTCATTCAAGTGGAGCTGACATCGACACACTCGTACTGGCGCCACGACATGCCACACGTGCTGACTTCTTCTCCAGTTTCAAGCAAATGCTCGCTAAGGATCCAGAAGTCACCAATCTGTGCGCTGTGGAAAACGCTTTCGTTCCAATCATGACAATGAAGTACTCTGGTATTGAAATCGACTTTCTTTTTGCTCGACTTGCCTTGAAGGAAGTACCTGAAGATTTGGATATCCTAGATGACGCTCTTCTGAAGAATCTGGATCAAGAGAGTGTGAGAAGCCTGAATGGATGCCGAGTTGCTGAGAATTTGTTGAAGCTAGTCCCAAACCAGGAAAACTTCTGCATCACTCTTCGTGCCATCAAATTGTGGGCTAAAAACCATGGAATCTACTCGAATTCAATGGGTTTCTTTGGAGGAATCACATGGGCAATTCTGGTTGCTCGTGCTTGTCAGCTTTATCCAAACGCGAGTCCATCCAAATTGATTCAGAAAGTGTTCTTCATTTTCTCCACATGGAAATGGCCGGCTCCAGTGCTTCTTGATTTCATCAGCAGTGATCGGATGGATTTGGCTCAGCTCAATCAATTAGTTTGGGATCCTAGAAGAAATCAATCTGATCGATACCATTTGATGCCAATTGTGACTCCTGCATTCCCACAGCAAAATTCAACTCACAATGTGTCACGGTCATCAATGAAAGTGATCCAGGAAGAAATGAAGGATGCATTGATCACATGCGACAATATTCAGAATGGAAGTTGCAATTGGATGGATCTTCTAGAAGAAATCAACTTCTTCAGTCGGTACAAGCACTTCATTTCCTTGTCAATGACAGCTGAAACTGAAAAGGATGAGTTGGCGTTTGGAGGATTCTTCGAGTCAAGGATCAGACAACTTGTGCTCATTTTGGAGAAGAATCAGGGAATCAAGCTTGCTCATATCAATCCAAAGAAGTTCAAAGCTGCTAAGGATCCAAAGAAATCAGTTTGGTTCATTGGTTTGCAATTTGATGAGAATGTGAAGAATCTGGATTTGACAAAGGACATTCAGCAGTTCAAGAGAAACATCGATTATCAAGCAAAGTCTGTGAAAGATATTGAAGCGAATTGTGCAGTGGAAACCGATTTTTCCTATGTGAAGAGATCAGATTTGGCTCAGACGATTTCTGTGAAAGATCTGAAACAAGGAAAAATGTACAAGAAGCCCGAGAGCAAGGATCCAGTCAGCAAGAAGCGGAAAGTATCAGAAAATGCTCCAAGTGTTCCAAAAAAGCAGAAATTGGATGTTTCCGAGAAGTCTTCAGTGGAATCGTTACTCAAAAACTTGAAGAAGAAGAGCTTAATTGTTTGAATTTCTCCTATTTTTTGTTTCTATTTATTTCTATTCATTTGTATTATTTTCTGGTGTTCTTAATTTCTGGTGTTAACAATTTCTATTATATTATGTTCCTAATTTCAATAATCTTTAATTTAATTTTTTAACTTGTGCTATTATCTTCTTGATTCGGTTGTAATACTTTCTGGTTTAACTATTTCTTTATTTCAATTTTTTAAAATTAATAAATATTATTAAAACTCAATTCAATGTGTTGGAAACTTAACAAATAATTGAATTAAGACGGAAACCAATTTTTTTGGTCAATTTTTCGAAAGAATTTGATTATTGAAACTTTAGTTTTAATGGAAATAATTGTTATTCACCATGTGCTCAAAAATATATCCAAAAATGAACTTAATCCCCGTGAATTTTCAACAAAAACATTTAGTTTTCAATGGATTTTGTTCAAAAATTTCATTCATGAAATTTTTCTAGCCCTTGTGATTTGGTTTTCATGAATGTTACATGAAAGCGTTTTCTATTTCAAAGCTACGGGGCATTTTTCAATTTAAATTTTATCCGACGACATCAAAAAACCGAGATATAAACCATCATGCACCTAGACCGCCAGATTGAATGACGTTGTTTCAGCACGAGAAATCTCTGACTCTAGGCTCCATCTTTTTTCTTCATCCCTCCCTTCCATCATCTTTAGAAACCTGAGGTTCTGCCCAATGTCTGGCACCTCCAGGCGCTAGCCAACTATTTCCATTGTTTGTTTCATCGTCTATGTCTCTATCGCTCTCCGCTTCCCCCAGCCACATGATTCCATTCTATGTTCGTATAGTTTCACTTTTGAGAGAGCGCTTTCCAATCTCCCCTCTATTCGATATTTTTTATCCATTAAAATTTGACATGGATCACGGAAGACGTCGACTTCACAGCGGTTCGACTCCGAGAGGAGGAGAACGTCCTGCAAAACGGGAGAGAATTTCTGTGGAAGAGCAGCAAAGTCAGGAGATAAGGAATTTGAAGAGAAAGTTGGAGGAGGCTAGACAGAGAGAAGACAAGTATATTAAGAATGAACAGTTACATCATACGGCTATGAGAAGCAAGCAACAGAGAATTGAGAGAATGGAAAAATCAATGGAAAGCACGAATAGGTTGGTTTTGGAAATACGTGTGATTGTGATGGAATGTTTTTGAAATAAACATTGAAAATTTTATTTTAATTTTTTTTAGCTTATTGTCCTTAACTTTGACAGCTTATATCTCTGTTGTCATTTGTTCTATTTGAAATTTGTCAATTGACAAAGTATTAATAATTTCTTTTTCTAAAATTTTGTAGTTAATAGTTAACTGATAACTTCAAAATGAACTGAGATATATCTTTTCAAAGTGAACTAGTGGAGGTGCAATGCTAAACGGTACACAAATTTTATGCACAAATTCAATTGTCAAAACAATTTGATGTTTTTTGAATTTTAGGTGATTACTTTAAGGTCACCAACTTCGAGGTCTGACTGATCTAGTTTTCAAACTGTTTGACCTACAGAAATTGCGGGAAATTGACACTGTAACCTCACACAAATTTTAACATGCGAAATATTATTTTCTAGGCTCATTGATAACATTGAGAGCCTAGTTTCATTTTTATTTTTCTAGATTTTCACAAAATTATACCTGTCAAAAGAACCCGATTCTAGAAAAATGTACGCCACACAATGCCGCCTGAATGACATGGAGAATATCTATGATGATTTGGAAATGGAGAGCAAGATTATGGCAGACTTTATAGATCACTACTATGATTCTCGGAATATTACTGAAGAGTGAGTTTGAAGAGGGTAGGAGGACGATTAGTGCAATACTCCACAGTATCTATAAAAGTTCTACGTAGGCACATGATGCCTCCCTGAAGACCTTTGTGGTAGCCTACTTATGTCTGTCTCGTACCTATGCAAAATCAGATAAATTTCATTCTTTTAATTAACTTTCATTTAACTTTAACTCATTTAACTTTTTACAAAGTTTGCCCCTACGTAGGCGGGCAAGCATGGAACGAACCTACATATCACGTTCAACCTAAAATTCCACATTTCAGGGATCGAGATGAATTGCAGGACAAGCTGGACGAAGAAGCTGCAAATTACAGGGATCTCGAAGACCGAATCAAGGAAGTTAGGCACCGAGATCGTTATATGAAAACTGTGGAGACTGAGAGAAAACGAACAACGTTCTATCGGAAGAAGATGCTCGAGTTGGCCGAGCAGCTGCAGTTTGAGCAGCAGGAGGTGACTGGAGAGACTCCTCTGTGGAAACTTTGCGAGATATGCGCGCATCAGTTTTCCCACAGTGATGAGTATGTACCACGTGTGTTGGGTAAGAAATGGCTGAAATGTTCACTTTTCTGAAATTCCAATGATTCAGTATGTGGTCACACACTTTGCACGTCTTGCATCGAAAAACTGGACGTTGGAGACGGAATTCGCTGCCCATTCTGCAGAACTTGGACCAATATGAAACGAATTGAAGCTCTTCCAAAAAACTTTCAGATTCTTCAAATGTGATTGCCATAATAATATTCTTTTGAATTATAGCTTTGAACTTGAAATTTTGTGTCTGTAATAATGAAGTGTATTGTATAGTGATAACATTTTCTAATTCGAATAAGGATTAAAGGATTAAAAACTTGGAAATTGCTTATTAATCAGCTGATATTTTTGACGATTTATGAGGCTACGGTATTTGGTCTCGACACGAAAAATATGATCCTTGAAGGAGAATAATAGTTTCCACGTGGTTATCGTTTGTACAACATAGTCTTACAGGAATCATTAAAAAAAGAAACTTGATAAAAACCACTATAGAACATATCAATTTTCAAATTTCTCTTGCAAAATCTCATTCTTGTAGCTTCAGATTGCAAAAAAAATCACATTTTTGCAAAAACTGCTTTTCCGCTTGCAATCTAAACACATCGAAGTTTCATCGGTGTTCAATAAAACTTTAGGTATCAAAAACGAAGTTATTTTTTCAGATAAAACCAAGCATTCAACTAGACAATTCCAGTCCTATTTCCCGGCATATAACATGTAGTTCTAGATCCATCCCTACTCGTGGATGGATTTATGGTTTCCCAAATAGGCCTGGTAGCCTATGAACGGAAACTCCTTATTCGAATATAAGTTTCTCAAGTCGATGATAAACGTTTGAATTGGTCACTGAAAGCTAGTTCCCTTCACCAGATGCTTCTACCATGCTCAATAAAAACATTAATTTATTTTACAGACAATCATGTTTACGAAAAGAAAATATAGACGCCGATACAATCAAATGAGTGGAAAAAAATTGAAAAAAAAAATTGAAATTTAGCCATTATAATCCCGACTTGTGTGAATCTACTGCTGATGATCCAACTGTTCTTCTTCGGCGGCAGGAGCTGCGACGGGGGCTGCTACGGCTTCTGGCTCTTGTTCAAGTTCATCTTGAGCCGCTGCTGGTGGATCTGGTGCTTGACCTGGTTGCTGGTGAGGTGGCGGGAGCATGGCGGGGTCAGCTGAAAATTGGAGGTTGTTGGAAATCTCTTTCAAAACTCAAAGTTGAGGTTTTCTGATTCAGAATATGACAAAAAAGTTGGGGAAACTTTGGCAAGACTTTGTTTGGGCCACGTTTAGGATGTTTTTGAGCTAAACTTGGGTGCAGCCTGGAAAAAGTTTTGCAAAAATTCGGCCCAAGAATTGCCAACCTCTGAAGCCTAATTGTTACAAACTCGGACAAAAATTGACCGGAGATACGATAATCCTGAATCTTAGAACCCAGAAGCCGGACGTCCACTTTAGTCCGGTTCACCTAGCCTAGTCTAGTGAGAGAAGGGTTACGGTTGATCTAGTGAGGACTGACAAGTCGTACAAACGTTAGCCTATTAAGGATTTTCAGCTAACTTACTCAAAAAGATTTAGCTGCGGAAAAGAAACTGGAAAACTGCTTCTCATGGAGATCGACTGGGGGAAGTGTCGGAGTACTGTGAGCCTTTACTTACCAGGTCCTTGAACTGGCTGATCCCCTGGGGCTGGTGGCTGGGATTCTAGTGATGGCCATGGTCCCGGTCCGATCTCGCTGCTTCCGCGGGAAAAGCATCCGCCCATTTTGAACTGAAGAAAATCAATTTTTTGTATTATTAAAAAAGACAGAAGTTGAAAAAACCAGAAGAGAAATATAGAAGAAAAACTGCGAACTGTCGGGAGAGGCAAAACAAGAGTGAGCGGCGGAAATGAGTGGCTATCGATCGTTGCCCTCTAGGAAGATGCGCGGTCAATGAACAAATTTCTGTTAAAATTCACGCGCCGAGTAAGTTTGATCTACCGAAATTTTGTAGGTCTAGACAAAATATAGGTTTTTTTGTTTTTTTTTAATAAAAAAAAACAACACATATGCTGCAAACTTATTTTTCCGCGAATGCAAATTCCAGACAAGATCTGTTGAGTTTTTAGACTGGGCGCAGGTAATCAGAATCACTGCTCTTGTCCCAACGATAACTGAACTAAAAGTTAGTTGCCTTCAAGCGAATAAAACGATGTACTAAGACTGCCCTACAATCCCGACTACTTCACCAGATGCTTCTAAAACTCTCAATAAATACATTGATTTATTTTACAGACAATCATGTTTACGAATAGAAAATATAGACGCCGATACATTGATATGATTGGAAGGAATTGAAATAATCGAAATTTAGATATAATCCCGACTTGTGTGGATCTACTGTTGATGATCCAACTGTTCTTCTTCGGCGGCGGGGGCTCCGACGGCTTCTGGCTCTTGTTCAAGTTCATCGTGAATGATTTCCACTGTTCGTGGATTTGGTGCTTGACCCGGTGGCTGGCGAGGTGGCAGGAACATGGGCTGGGCGGGTTCGGCTGAAAAGATAATTGTAGTGCGGATTATTTGAATATTCTTATTTTTCAGAACTCAAAATGTTTATTCTCCAAAATTTCAGATATTCCGGAATAGGACCAGAAGGTTGACTAGCTTCAGAAGATGGGAAAACTTGGGCAAAACTCGGGTGAGACTTTTTTCAGACCACCTCCAAGTTTAGCCCAAGTCTGATCCAAACTTTTCATGTGATTTTCTAGAAAACATTGGCGAAAATTGGAGAAAGCCTGAACAAAGTCTTCCCAACAGTGGGCTAAGTTTTGACATCCTCTGAACCAAGTCAATATTTTTATGTCAAAGTAGGACAAGAAGTTGCCGCCGAGTGCCGAAATAACCTGAAGCCGGGCGTCTCTTTCAGTCCAATTTACCAAGCTTAATCTAGAGATACTGGGACAAAATTCGAAAGGCCGTACTAAGAGCTTCGCCTATTCCTAGATTTCGAACGACCAGGTGTTAAGTTTCTTTTTCAAATTTATTGCGGGATAGAACCCGGAAAACGTTTTCCATGGCGGGGGTTACTGTAGGAGTACTGTACTCACCTGGATCTCGAACTATAGGATCCCCGATTCGTTCCACTTGTGCTGGTGGCAGAGGCGGCTGGAGATTTGGTCGTTGTCCGACCTCATTGTTTCTGCGGGAAAAGCATCCGCCCATTGTGAACTGAAAAAAACTCCATTTTAATAAATAATAATGAAGAAAAAAAGTAATAGCAAGAAGAGATAAGTCAAAAAAAATTGTATGTAAGGGCAAAATAGGGCAAAATTAGTAAATAAGAGAAATGAGTGGCTATAGATGCTTGCCCTCTGGGAAGATGCGCGGTCAACACATTTTTAATGTTCAAATTCTCGCGCCCAGTAAATCTGATCTACAGAAATTTTCTAGGTCTAGACGAAATATAAGTTTTTCGTTTCTGTATTTAAAAAAAACCAGTCAAACTTTCATAGTTGAAACTTCTAGTTTTTGTGTTTTACTCCTCAAATAATTTTCAAAATTATCAACAAAAAATCCGAACTTTCATAAAATTGCTGGCCGGAACTGTATATCGGATGGTCAATGAAAATTGTTTGGTTATAATATTCATTGCAAAAGATGAAGTGATAAGGTATTTAATAGAAACGGAATGGGTAAAAAGTTGTGTAAACGGGCGGGGGAACTTTATACTATTATATCAATAGAGTTGAGCATCAGACGAGATGGCATTGTTGGAGAAAGCTTTCAGAGAAAAGATGAACCACGCGCTTCTTTTTAATTTCCTGTGAAAAATGTTTTTAAAATTTACAAAAACACACAATTTCTTACGTCGTTTCTTTTCCTTTTTCTCCACTGGAATTTCCTCTTCACCGATCTTTTTCATCATAAAACCATTGTCTTTCTTCGACTTCTTGGTGTATTTGGCGGAGCTGGATGGGCAATCGTTTTCATCACCGCGGCACTTGCGTTTCTGTTTTTCACCCATCAACTGGTCCCTAGTCTCCTGGATCTTTGTCTGAGCTTTCATGACATTCTGCACCAAATTCACCAGCTTCTTCTTCTCATTGAACTTGATAATAGTGTCCTCGACTACATTGAATCTCAACTCTCTATCCAACCAAATCTCCAACTTGTCTTTCATCAGTTGTGACGCTGTCCAGATGTTTGAGTTCAGCTCACGCATGTCAATTCCTTGGTCGTTTGCTTCTGAAAAATGAAACATGAGAATAAAAAGCAGTACACAGGAAACAAACCTCGAATTTTGTCGAGAAGAACAATTTTCATATACATCCAATGAAGATATTCGAAATTTGGATATGAAAATCCTTCTTCATTCTTGATTTCCTCGCGAATCGAATTCTCCATATCAACTACACGCATGTGCATTATCAGATTTCCAAGATGCAAGAAATTGCCTCCAAAAGCGAGAGAGTCGATAGTGGTGAGCACTGCATGTATCCAGCCAGCTGGAATCAAAAGAGTCTGTCCTTCCTTGACCACAACTCGCTTGAGAGCTCCTTTCAGCGTGTGGCCTAACCAAATGCTCGAATCCGTGGACGTCTCGTGGGCCTGATACATTACAAAGTTCTCCTCGGTCGGCGCGGCGATGTAGAAAATTTTCTCGCCCTGAAAATGGATTGTAGGTTGAAAAGAATACAATCAGTAGACAATTTTCAACATACCTTAAAAACGTGAAAGTAGACACTGGTGCCACCAAAGTCTACATGAAAGTCAGTGTACGAATTGGCCATAGCGGCGGCACAGATCTGTTCAATTTTCGGTCGATGGTCGTCTGACAAAGCTGATTTGGAGGTGACATCACTCCACAAGCGTTTGGCCATCGAAATGTCCTGTACGAATCTCGGTGGCCTAGCCATTTCCTTCAATCTGAATTTTCAAACTTTTAATTATTTTAAATTTTCGAATCACACTTACTCTGGATGATCGGAAAACTCTAGAAACAGAAAGTTGTACAAAAGCGTCCGATTCTCAGGGTTCTCTCGGAAAAGTTTTCTGATTGTGTCCAGCTTCATTAAATAAGTTTCTTGATTGAAAACATCAATAGTGTCCACCGCGTAGTCCGATCCCAGAATTCTGACAAGATCCTCCAGATCGAAACCCGGCTTTGGCATCTTCATATCGAGTCCGTCCATATTTTTGACAATAAACAAATGCTTCCAATTGTCGGCACCTCCAAGCTCTTCGAAAACTTTCTGAAACACATGGCCATCTTTCACAACACGAACCTCGTCGGCGCTTCTGTAAATATGTACGTAGGTAGGCATGTAGGCACATAAGTAGGCAAGAGGCAAGAGGTGTGAATTAGGTGCGCATAAACGTGAATAGAATCAGGCAGATACGAGGTAGGCGTATAAGTAGGCATGGTATACCATACAATATACCTGTAGGCAGGCATGATGTAGGCGCGTAGGCACGTAGGTAGGCATAATTTTAGTATGTAGGCGCGTGGTTAGAAATGAGGTAGGCATCAGGTGGACATGCAGGCACGTAGATAGGTATGCGTGTAGAGTGATTTCAATCAAACTAAAAGCACTTACGGTTCGGGTACATTCTTTTCCCAGGTAATGAAATCTTCAACCCAAGTTTTGGAGCCAACTTCAATGTCGAGATTTTTCTCGTTTGGATCGTACCATGCGTGACGTTGTGGGGCAACCATTTCATAACCTGAATTGAAAAATATTTTAAAACTTAATTTACAAAAAAATGGCAAACTTACGGACACTCGGACCGGTTTTCGGTTCACATTTGGAGCAATAAAACTTATCAATCAAGTAGTACTCGTATTCCTCAAGTCCGGAACACAAAAAGTGATACGATGTCTGGCAATGATAACATGTGATCCACTTGTTGTCATTTTCCCGATACCGGTATGATTTCTTCTTGCTCATCACCTTTTTGTCATGGCAGAACTTCGAGCATCTTACACACACTAACGGCTCCTTGGACATTTTGTCGCTTTCCGGGTAATTCGAGAAATGATGCACAATACTTACGAATCGATTGAAATTTGTGTAATTTTTAAAAACTTTTTTATTTTTTATTCTGCACTTCAATGTTCACGTTGTTAATGTTATAGTTGAATTTTTAAAAATAAATTAATAAATATAGCTTTATCAAAAAAACGTTTTATAAAACAGACAATGCACAAATACTTACCTGTCCAATTATCACTTTCCATCATCTCCCATCGTCTACCATCAGGTTATGGTTGCCACAAACATTAATATCGCTTATTTCATAGTCTGGAAAATGCGCGATTCCTGTTTGAATTTTTTATAGAAGGAGAAGTTGCGCTGCAAGGAGCAAAGAGTAGGCACTATGGATGTTTAGTATTTTTAAGCGATTTATTTATGATTGTGTGTAGTTTGAGTTATTTTTCCGTCTGCTCTACAGTTATCGTCCCCACCCCAGATTTCTCCTCCTCTTTTTTCCATCGTTACTTCGTTCCATCACTATCGATATTATTCTTCTGTAAACCCGAAAGTATTCAAATAAATTAACTCTCAAGTATAATCCGAGAGGTTATAAATCCGCTACCATTTTTTTTAGATAGAATGTACACTGAAACTCAATTGAAAAAAACTACAAGAAATGGGGAAGCTGTTTTTTTATTTATCATTTAACTGGGAGTTTAACTGGACAATCAAAAAAAATTAAATTTTGTTTCTCATTTCAAAACGTTGCATTAAATCAATTGGGAATTTCTCGTGCCATACAAGAAAATCAATACCACAGTTCTTGTATTTTATTGTAGCAATTAATCCGTCATCGCTCAATACATCTTTTCCATCTTCACAATCCACTCTCTCTATTCCATCCCTGCAAAAATATAGATTTTATTTAATTTCTCAAAAGTTTTTTTTCTGAGGAATTATAATTGTTTAAAATTGCTTTCTTACTGGCAGAAAATCTCGGTGTTCTTGGAATTTTACTATCCGATAGAAAAACAGATCCATCGAATTATTAGTACAGTGCGCACAACTTCTATAGCACCCCCCTCTAATTTGGTAGTTTGAGGCTCTCCAAAATATATTTTGAAAAAGTGTTAATGCAGTTCGATAGCAAATGTTGAAAAACCTATGCTCCCCAATTTTCATGATGATATCTCAAAAATTACGGGAATTAGGTCAAAAAGTTGAAAAAACGACCGCCCAACTTCTATAGCACCCCCTCAGTTTTTTGGCAATTTCCGTTAAAATCAGTGATTTCTTCATGATTAAGGAATATATTTTGAAATATCTTTTGGAAGATAAATTTTCGTCACATTAACAATGCTCTGCCAAGATATATATATATTTTTTTTTTCAATTTTCAGGCCAAAACTTGTTTTTTTCTACAAATCAACCAGCTTACAAGATAACAACTTCAACTCTTTGGCTCTCTTTCGGGAATTTAATAATGAGTACAATGCTGTGATAAAATTTTCAAATATTCCTTTTCCCGCTGAATTATCAGTGGTAAGCGGTTTTCGAACGTCTTTCCCTAAATTGTCATTATTGAAGAAAACGAAATCAAAAGACGACTTCCTCCAGAAAGATTTTTTCCTACATCTCCTTGTTAGAGTCTTCCCCGTTTTTTGTGAGCACTCGGAATTCGAATAGAAGTGCTCGATTTTATGTAAATCATCGGAGTGTCGCCCTCGATATAAAGCTTTCTCAAATTTCGATAAATCATAACTCAGCTTTCACTCTGTTTTTGGTCAAACCGAGCTCAATGATCAAGAAGACTCCCATTGACTCACTGCAATTTGCCCAAACCCTCTAACACGTTCGAAGCGAAGCCGAGAACATACTTCCGGCAACGTGACTTGCCATACATACACCCAATACAACTGGCGGGCCCGCTAGTCTTAAACTTCTGGTAAAAGGTAAAGGTGTGCCGTTCGGTTTGAGAGTTGGCCGACAAAGCCTCCTGCGGACCAGAGATTACGGTTACTGGTGGAGTTTATATCTCTTCTAGTACGAATTTAAGCCATACGGGGACTCGCGATATAACCTTTCGTGAACCAAATTAACTACCCATTTTCCGAGTGGGTCAGTCTTTGGGGTGAGGTGGGACTGAACTTGCGACCTCTTGAGTGGCAGTGGTACACTACCACTACTCAGCCTTTTAATAAGAAAATGTGAACAACTTTTCAGAAAGCACTTAATTTTTTGCAAGATTCTAGGAACTTTTGATAATGTTTTACAGTCCTCGACTGTTTCAAGAGTTTTCACAAATTTTAAGTTATCAAAAAATGATCTCAGAACATTTGCAAGGTTTGATGAATATTACGGAAGTTCTAGGAGTTTTCAGTTCGGAGAATACAAGAAAGCTTGAGAAATTAAAACAATTTTGAAATACAAATGTAAATACAAGTCAAACACACAATTCAGGGAACTCTAGGAAGAACTGTGACAAAGGCCTTTGTCACATGAACTGATGAAGTGGAAAGGTTTAATAAAGTTCATCTTAGACTTCATTAAATCAGTTATTGTTTTAATACCCTAACTTAAGCATGTTATTTGCTGGGACACACATATGTATTAGATTTTTAGAGAATTTGCAATACATTTATTTGGATCACAAAGCACATGATAACCCATCAAAAATTATTCAGGGCGAGTGATCGGTGTGTGAGCTTCCAAGACTCCGCTTTTAACAGCTTCCGTGCAAAGTTCACGATCGCAAATCATCATATTCTCCCTCTTCCCTTCCACAAAAGCATTGAATTCTTGGACCAAAGCAGTGGCAAATGGGATTGCTTGGAGGAAGGCGTCAGACCTCGCAGCTTCATCCCAGACACACTGAGCAACTAGCTGTGATTCACTTGGAGTAGGATGCTCGGAAGTGAATTCGTATTCTTGGATATATTCATCTATCTTCTGCTTACAAACTGCCACCTGATCATCTGACATTTCTGGAAACCATTCTCTAGTTCTGACAATCCTATGCTTCTTCATATCATCATACATCTTTCTCATCTTCTCACCCAAAAACATTGTCTGATCAAATGCGAATTGTGGTAGTCCAAGCTCTTTCTGTTGGTGCTCCAGGAGTTTCAGTCGTTCTCCAAGCTTCGGGTACCATTCCGAGTGATGATTCAGAATGTTCCAGGTAGTTTCTAGGAGAGCTCCGGAGATTCTTTCAGGGATGTCGAGGCGCGGGATAGGAAGATTGAGAAGTCCTCGAACCATCATAGAAGCGCTCTCGGTGTAGTTGTAGGGATGATAGCCACCTTCTAATATAGCGAGGATCTTTCCAGGGCAGATTTGGTTGAGGAGACAAGCCATATGACCATACCTGGAAGTAGGCTTAAGTTAGCGGGTGACATTTGGTAAGTAGCGGGCGATATCATACCTTAAACATTCCTACTCATACCTAAACGTGACTACTTAAACCCCTCGTATGATATTGGACTGTTAAAGTTATAATTGATTCAAAACCTAGTTTTTTCTACGAGAACTTCAAATTTTCTCACCCGTTAGCCTTGACTCCTTGTCCAAACTCCATCATAACATCGTAATATCCTGAGTCAAAACCTGCCGAGATAAGAATCAACTCTGGTTGAAACTGCTCTAACATTGTAAGCAACACGTGATGGAACACGGAAACGTAGTCTCCTTCAGAGTTCATTGTCCCGTTCAGCGGCACAAATAGGGTGTTTGCTGTAATTTATAATACTTATTTGAAATTTCTAAATCAGAAATTAACGACTATTAGTTGCATAATCATAATCCCTGCTGAATTGCTGAAAATTACTTGTTTTGTCTTTTTAGAACGAGGAAACTGGAAACTTGAGCCAAGGAAAACTAGAACTGATAACAATTGAGCGCTATCATAAAAAAAATCAATAAAAAACTTAGAAGCCACAAAAAACCCCTATAGAAATGTCAGTAAAACAAGTATTGTTCACAAAATTGCTTGTTATCAGTTAAGACACCACTTTTCTTATCAATTTATCAATTTATCAATTTATGGTCCGCTAACGAGACACATGGACTGATGAAGTGGAAAGGTTTAATAAAGGCCATCTTACTATTAGACTCCATTTAGACTGTCAGGAAAATATTTTAACTCCCGAAACAGGTTATTTGCAGGGACACACATATGTATTAGATTTTTAGAGAATTTGCAATACATTTATTTGGATCACAAAGCACATGATAACCCATCAAAAATTATTCAGGGCGAGTTGTAGTGATCGGTGTGTGAGCTTCCAAGACTCCGCTTTTAACAGCTTCCGTGTAAAGTTCACGATCGCAAATCATCATATTCTCCCTCTTCCCTTCCACAAAAGCATTGAATTCTTGGACCAAAGCCGTGGCAAATGGGATTGCTTGGAGGAAGGCGTCAGACCTCGCAGCTTCATCCCAGACACACTGAGCAACTAGCTGTGATTCACTTGGAGTAGGATGCTCGGAAGTGAATTCGTATTCTTGGATATATTCATCTATCTTCTGCTTACAAACTGCCACCTGATCATCTGACATTTCTGGAAACCATTCTCTAGTTCTGACAATCCTATGCTTCTTCATATCATCATACATCTTTCTCATCTTCTCACCCAAAAACATTGTCTGATCAAATGCGAATTGTGGTAGTCCAAGCTCTTTCTGCTGGTGCTCCAGGAGTTTCAGTCGTTCTCCAAGCTTCGGGTACCATTCCGAGTGATGATTCAGAATGTTCCAGGTAGTTTCTAGGAGAGCTCCGGAGATTCTTTCAGGGATGTCGAGGCGCGGGAGAGGAAGATTGAGAAGTCCTCGGACCATCATAGAAGCGCTCTCGGTGTAGTTGTAGGGATGATAGCCACCTTCTAATATAGCGAGGATCTTTCCAGGGCAAATTTGGCTGAGGAGACGAGCCATATGACCATATCTGGAAGTAGGCTTAAATTAGCGGGTGACATTGGGCAAGTTTAAATTTTAAATTTTACTGCTCTCAATGTTTATTACTTTTTAATGCTGGAAATACAGTGTGAGAAAGTTCTATAGGACCCCCTTCATTTTTGACGCTTCACCTATTTTGAAAATTTTTTTTTGAAAAATTTTACCGTGGATTGATTCAAAATGTCAAAATATGTGGGCACAAAAATTTTCAGAGGTGTACCTCTAAAACTGGCTGCGTACCAAAAAATGTTGGAAAATAAGGTGTGCAACTTCTATAGGACCCCCTTATATTTTTGACGATTTCATTGAGAAAAAAGCGTTTTTGGAATGAATATCCCGTAAATGATTATGAAAATGAGAATAAACACAGTTTCAAGCAATTTCCTATTGGCATTTGAGGGTTGACCCGCAACTGTCCTGTAACAGTCATGTAACAGAAGTTTCCACGTGTCACTTACCCTATCACAACCACACTTTATAAAATGAGACATGACACTGTTCTAACAACATTCGTACGTTTTTGGAAAAATCCGAAAAGTTTGAGCTCCGCTGCACCGCTGAAACCGTACATGGGCCTATTATTTCAGGCCATTTCTCCGTTGTACTAATCCGGTCCCGGTGAGCCCCTAACTTTGAAAATTGTTGAATAAACTTGCATGAACATCAAGCTAGCATCCACAAAAAAAAATTGGTCACGATTTTGTTATTGTAATGTTCTAAATATTCGGTTTTACCCTGAGTCTATGAAATTATGCATAATAACATCACTTTTAGAACGGAAAACTTGCCTTATTGACAATTTCATTCTGGGTCAGCTCAGAGGCTAGTAAATCCTTATTGCTGATGCCGGATACGGTCACAATGATTGTGAGAGTTTATTAAACAATTTTCAAGATTAGGGGTTTACCGGGACCCGATTAGTACTCACTGAAACGGAGAAATGGCCTGAAATAATAGGCCCATGGTTTCAGCGGTGCAGCGGGGCTCAAACTTTTCGGATTTTTCCAAAAACGTACGAATGTTGTTAGAACAGTGTCATGTCTCATTTTATAAAGTGTGGTTGTGATAGGGTAAGTGACACGTGGAAACTTCTGTTACATGACTGTTACAGGACAGTTGCGGGTCAACCCTCAAATGCCAATAGGAAATTGCTTGAAACTGTGTTTATTCTCATTTTCATAATCATTTACGGGATATTCATTCCAAAAACGCTTTTTTCTCAATGAAATCGTCAAAAATATAAGGGGGTCCTATAGAAGTTGCACACCTTATTTTCCAACATTTTTTGGTACTCAGCCAGTTTTAGAGGTACACCTCTGAAAATTTTTGTGCCCACATATTTTGACATTTTAAATCAATCCACGGTAAAATTTTTCAAAAAAAAATTTTCAAAATAGGGGAAGCGTCAAAAATGAGGGGGGTCCTATAGAACTTTCTCACACTGTATGTAAATCAAATCAAGTAGATACTTGCCTCCATTTCTACATGCCTCCGTAACTACCTCTACCTGCTATTGCCACGCCTAAATCATATGCTATCGGAGTTCTCTCCTCAAAGACAGGGGGCGTATTTTGTCCCTAATAACAGCCTGTCATTGCTAGGACTTTTCTACAATATTTTAATATTTTCTCACCCGTGAGCCTTGACTCCTTGTCCAAACTCCATCATAACATCGTAATATCCAGAGTCAAACCCTGCTGAGATGAGAATCAATTCTGGCTGGAACTGCTCCAACATGGGGAGCAGCACGTGATGGAATACGGAAACGTAGTCACCTTCAGAGTTCATTGTCCCGTTTAGCGGCACGAATAAGGTGTTTTCTGTAATTTGCAATACTTTTTTGGGTTTTAAGTCAGAAACTTACGACTATTAGTTGCATAATCATAATCCCTGCTAAATGGCCAGAATGCTCCAAAATGATGGCCATGGAAGGAGGTCAAATGAATTCTGGACTCATCCTTTACCGATTGATAAGTACCGTTTCCAGCGTGATAGTCAAAGTCCACAATTGCAACTTTCTTCACTTCTAGCTTCTCGATTGCGTATTTAGCGGCAATCGCTACATTATTAAAAATACAGTAACCCTGTGCAACTTTTCCATAGGAATGGTGGCCTGGCGGACGAACCATTGCGAATCCATTATGGATCTTTCCCTCCATGGCAGCCTTCACAAGCTCGATGGATCCACCGATCGCAACACGGGCGGCTTCATTTGTATTCTCGCAAGTCCAAAGGATTTCTTTGTCTTTGCAGTATTCCTCGCATTTTTCAGTGGAGTTCAAGCTAACGATTTCATCGATGAGTTGTTGGGGGTGGTTAAGGCGGATTTCAGAGTCATTGGCTTCCCGAGCATCGATCTGGAATTTAAATGGTTTTACTAAAGAAAGATTAGTGTTTTCAGAATGTTCCATTTAATCTCCGAAAATTTTCCACTATCAGAAATCCCGTGCTTTAATACCTACCTTCACAGCTCCATCAAGCAGCTTATCCTTCTGCAGTCTCTCATAAATCAGCTTCATCCTCTTAGGGCATTCTGCCATAGTACTGTCGTATTTGCATTCATGTCCAAGCATTCTCTCATCGTAAACATATCCAAATGGTTTTGACGACATCTGGAATTGGAAAATGTTGAACTATATGAAAAAGAAACGAAATGAGAAACCAAAATGTACCCAAGTGTGTCTATAATGGAGAAAGTGACCTCCACCATAATCGGTCAAACATCAGGGGAAAACAAGGAGAAAATAGGTATATGTGTCTACTAATTCGACCAGGTTTTTTTCTACAGAAATTCCCTATAGCATTTGTTCTGAAAACTACACAAAGAAGGGCATAATATTTGGAAGAGTTCCAGTTTTTACAAGCTTTTTCCAAATTTAACAATACATTTTTAGTAGGTAGAAAATCAACAAAACTAGAGAATTGTGCAAATTTTGAGTGAGAAGATTAGGGAATTTGATACTATTTACTATTAGTTACGTGTATATGCTTTAGAGAAGTTTCAAAGTTTTACCAAAATAACATTGTGTTTTCAAACTACATGAAAAAAATCATAAAGTCTGTGAACACGCACTTACTTTTTGGAAAAATCTTTTGCAATTTTAACTGTGTTTTCAGGTTTAGTGGCAGGTCAACAATCACTCAGCCTACTGAAATGATATGCATGAAAACTGTGTTTAGAAAAATTTGCATAAGATGATTATGAAATTTGGATGTGAAATTTTTGAGTTCGAATATTAAACCTAGACCTCAACTATACTTGCGAAATTTTTAGTCCGCTAAAATGAAACATTTAAGAGCGCTTTTTAGTGTTTCAAAAAAATCAAAGTGCTCAATTTGAGGGAAGGCAGAAGACTCATAAAAATGGTTCGACAATTTTTAAAATATGGAAAAAATAGCATGTAAAAATAAAGCAGTTCTTATAAATACTGTTACTTTTGAAAAATTTACATTTTTTTGAATATTCATGAGTCTGTGCGAATGTTTTATAGATTTTAGTAAACTGTTATTTATTTCAATGTAATTTTTTTCAGAAAACAGTAACAGTGAATTTTTATAGAGGCTCTGCAAAAGTACATTTCTATAATAATAAATACTTTGGCATTAAAAAATTCTTTGACAAAACATAGAACAGCCTGCAGTGTAGGTTACCTAAAACACACGAACATATGAAGAAATAGAGAATTGCCGGAAGTTTTCCGAATGTTGGCATATTTCACGGAGGCCTATTTTTACTCTGCATGTTGAACTTTTGTGGGAAGCAATTTTATCTGAGAGTTTTGGAATGTTTCGAAATGTTTGGTAATTTATATCGATGTGAAAAGCTATGGAAAACATATTTATTTACTAAAAATTTCAAAAAATTTCAAATTTTTGAAATTCGAGAGCTCTACAAAAATTTAGAACTCGGCTCTAAAAATAAGAAACAATTTTTTTTCGAAAACCGATCACCCAGATTTAAAAAAATTAACATCAAAGATTTTCGACAATTTTCAGATTTTTTGCGTACAAAACTTAACGCAAAACTTCAAACAATTTGAATTTCCCCCTACAAATCTTCACCAATCAGCATTGCTGCACATCCCTGATTAGTCGGTGGCGCAAAATTACTTGTTGTGTCTTTTTTAGAACGAGGAAAATGGAAACTTGAGCCAAGGAAAAGTAGAACTGATAAAAATTGAGCACTATCTTTAAAAAAAAATCAATTAAAAAACTTGATAGCTACAAAAAAAACCCCATATAAATGTCAGTAATACAAGTATTGTTTACAAAATTGCTTGTTATCAGTTAAGACATCAGTTTTCTTATCAATTTACCCCTTTTTCTATGTCTAATTTTCTTTTGGTTCTGTTTTATTTCTAACAAATCAAACAATACATTTAATACGAACAATGGTTCACACGGACAATTTTTCGGGAAATCTACTGAAACAGAAGTCAATTGGGAGTCAGGAAAAAAGGAGAATAAAGAGAAAAATAATTTTAAAAAATAGGAGAAAATGAGAAGACTAGGTATTTTGCGTGGTTTTTTTGGGAAGGAAGGGATGAAAGATTCTAGAAAAAAAGAGAATGTAAGTAATAAATATATTTTCATTAAAAGCTGTATGCAATAGAAGTACCCTGATGAAATGTGTGGTTGGAGTCGTGTTTTTTTCTTTTTTGGAACGAGAAATGGCACAGATTATATTAGACACTCGTGTCGATTAGGTCTTCAATTTTCATTTTCTTGCACGCCGGCGGGCTGCTGTCATGGTCAGGATCTTCTTTGGTAGCTGAGGATGTTGGGCTCGCCTGGAAAAAGTTAACTGTTCGGGGAGTACTGTAAGATCCTTTCAGCTCCTACAGTACGATGTAAGCTTACTACTTTTTTTGAAACCTGATTTTCTGCCTCCAATGTTACCTACACCTGCTTTTTGCCTGCCCGCGTACCTACCAAGGTGCACGTGACTTCAAAAGAGATAGGTATGCAGGCAGGCGCATACGTCTTAAACTAAAACTCAAATAGACATCACTTTTTACTCTCTCTTTTTTGATTCCAACAATTCGGTTTAAAATTGTTTTGTTTCAATTTGGAAAGTGCACTGCTTTCTACCTAGGCATCTACTTGTCTGCCTCCAAGGCGACCTACGCCTACCGTATGCAAATGATAAGCTCATTGAACTTTTACTATATGCCCCAATATACAGTAATAACCTAGATCAGCCCTTTTTCTTTTTTTTTTTGAATGCTCAAAACATTTTCAAAAAGCGCATCACTTCCACTTTAGATGGTGTCATCACAAGTGCCAATGTCGCCCACTCTTCATCATCCCTCTTACTGTAACCATCGCCTCTCCTCTTTATATTACACAACCTCATTAGCACGAATCGTGCTTTGATCGGCCCGCCGCCTCTCCCAAGAAGGTGGCCGGCCACCTGTCGACGACCCCCAAAAAACGGCCGAATTCAAGTACATACCGCTGAATTGAGAACTGCGGCTCGAACCAGGTCAAAACAAATTTGGCATTTCGGACGGTCAAATGCAGACATCACTATGGCGTAGGAGCAGGGTTGCTGAAATTATTTCTCATAACTTTCAGCCAAAAATTGACTTTAAAACTTACATGGCAAGTGGTGCACTTCATGTAGAATTCATCATCCTTCTTCATGTCAGGTGACTCACTGGAACCAGTCTCATCGTTGGATTGTCTGCTGAATGGAGTCAAGCAGTCACGGACTAGTTGGGGTCCACGTTTTACTGAAAATTTGATGGAGTTTTGTGAACTGTTTTGGAAGTAAAAACCCACATGACTGTCTCTTATTCTGATTATTTCTGATCCTTTGCAACTCGAGCTCGCGCTTCCTTTTCTGATCGAAATGGTCTGGTGTGTTCTCTCGGTCTCGTTCCCTCTTTTCTTTTGTTCTGAAGATAGGTTTTTATGTTTTCAGATAGTGATGCACACCATTTTCAAGGCCTCAAACAAACTTCCGAGAAAATTTAAACTATTGCCTAGGTTTCTATCAGTTTCCCCAAACTCACAAGGTGATATAACTGATGAGTCTCTCTTTTTCCAATTCAATATGACTATTCCATTCGGCCTCTGGAACCTTCTCTGTGCACACCGAACACGTCGCACATCCGTCCTCGTCGAGTATTAATTCTGTAACATGCTGATGATGATGATGGCCTTGTTGTTTGGGGTGGAGGACAAACAAATAGTGTACCGCAAATTTTATTACCCATCTCCTCTAGTCCTAGTTAATCATATTCAGTTGGGGCGGAAACATCTAAAGTGGGAAACTGTGTGTACCTATGCTAATTTATCTACGTGTTTGATCTACATACCTGTAAATGACAAGTTACCTCTAATTGGGTAGGCATACGCCTCTAAAACAGGCATACCTGCTTGCCTTCTAGGCCTGTCCCCGAAACACTGAACATTTCACTGTAATTCAAAATTGGGCAGTAAATAGGAACGTAGGCAAGAACCTAGAAAACCTCTAATTTTAAGAAAACGTCTGTTAAATGGTATTTAACTTTAATTGGTTAGGCATACGATTTTAAAGTAGGCACGTGACTACCTGCCTGCCTTCTAGGCGATCTATACCTGCCTTCTGCCTACTCGTCTGTCTTTTTTCAAATCCTTCTGAAAATCTAGAAACTATCTAACTTTCATGAAGAATTATCAAAGTTGTCAGCTTAGTCTAGGACATGTGGTTTGTAAAAATATCTACTTCGTTGACAAGAATTCGGTAATAGGCATTTGATAGGCACGTAGGTAGGCACGCCCGCCTGATAACCTAGATTCAAATTTCCCTTGCTTTACAATAGAATCATGTACCTAATAAGATTCCAAATAGTCAACGGCATCGGTGGCGGTAACTTCAGAAGTAAAACAGTTTCCCAAGGTATATGTGTACTTATGCTAATTTACGATTACGTCGTTCTTCCACCCCGGAATCGAATTCGAATCAATGCGAGAAACTAAGAGCCAATTAATGAGTCGACAGGAGGTGTCTCCCTGCCCGCCATCCGCCAATTAATCATGACGCCTAACTGTGTGGCGGTGCCGCCTTTCATCCATCTGTCCTTAGCTACTCTCTCTCTACTCAACACACACATTTATCACTCAATCCACTACTCATAAACTGTGTGAGTAAAAGATGCTTATCAAAAAGAACACTGACGCAGATGTGACTAAGAGATTGCGATCAGTCAGTTTGTCTCTTACCGGATGAGCTTTTGAATCCAGAATCCAGGATCCCGAAAAACCACTCGATTACCAAGTGTCATATTATCATTAAACTACGGGGCCACCCTTCTCAGTTTACCACACGCGCCGCAAAGTCATAAACTCTGCATGATACAACCCACATGATGCTCTGTGAGATCATTTTGTAAGAGGGAAAAAGACAGCCAAGGTTATATTGGTTTCTTCTCCTCCAGAATAAGAAGACTCGACGTCCTGTTTGCCATCATCTCATTGTCAATCATCTAGAAGAAAAGGCAGCCAGCAAACACTGGGGGTGTCTTCTTATTCCGAAGCTAGATGGTTTTATTGCAAAGTTTATCGCCGACTAAATTGCTTTTCTTTTCACACACACACACATAGCACCAACCCCTTAGGCCCCTAAAAGAAGCATGTTTATGTATGTGTCAAATGAGATATCGTCTTCGTTTTCTCGGAGGCTCACAACAAAAGACAACAAAAGCCAGATGAGGCTCCATGTTTTATTGCCTGATGCGGCGGCTGGCAGGTGACACCTCTCCTAATCTTCTGGAGATGAACATTAAAGTATGTGAAGCAAAACAATTGTTAAATAAATAGGCTTTTAGAGATAGCTAACATGGTCAGGACCTAATTTCGAAAGTGTTCATACTAAGAACTAGCAAACTGAAAATTTGCTTCATATTGCACATTGACTTTGGCAGCATATATCTTAGTTAGTTGTCGTTTGGTTTGTTTAAAAATTGTCAACTGATAAAATGTTTATTAGACCTTTCCCTATATTTTTGTAGTTAAAAATTTATTGATATCTTTAAATTGAACCGAGATATCACCTCTCAAAGTGAAGTAGTTCGGAGTGAAGATATACGGTATTTGAGCCGAGGCCAAAAGAACAAGTTGTGATCTATATCTAAAAAATTGGAGAAAACTATGAAATGTTTGGAAAAAAATTGTAAACTTTTCTCAGTTGACAGTTATCTGCACTGCTCCCGTAGCAAAGGTGAAGCTTCACTTTTTAAAGGTTTACAAAACCAGAGTACGTTTCAAAGAGTATAAGCTAAAAAGTTCTAGAGATTTATTAAAAACTTTAATTGTCAAAATGTTCAAAATTTTATGACAAATATTTGGTCAGTTTACAATTTTTCAGGAATTTGATGTGCTAATCCAAGATATTAATTTTGTAGGTGTAGCTAGCAACTATCATTTCTCTGACTCTTCCTGCAATCCCTGTTTCTTCAGATAAAAACCCGCAACTCACAAATTGAATCCAAGAATACAAGGAAGCGGGGTGAAACGGAAGATGCTCTCAAGTCACTCATATTTCAACGGGCATTGCTCAACATCCTCCTCCCAGTCCACTAATAAAACACTTCTTTTTTGTTACCACCACCACTAGGCTTCTGACACTTTGGCGCCCAAACTCTTTCCTCCTTGCTCTAATTGAAATGTGGCTCGTTTTGAAGTCGCCGCCTGTCGATATACCCCTGGGACGTTGGGACTCGTTCGCGCATAATATATCAACTCTCGGGCGCTCAGCAAAAACATACACTTTCCACGGAAAACCTCCCCCAACTTTTCATTCCAAGAACTAATGGGGTTTTCCTGTTTTCGAGACGTTCAGAGTTAAATCGCAATATGTACACAATGCCTATGTGAGCCCGATGGAGAAGTTGTGGTGTGCCCATCATGCGAATTCTGCAGAGATCCTGATCGACATATTGAAAATGAACTGTGCAAGAAGTGACACCTCTCACAGCTAAATCCCCAATCGGTATCTCTTTCAATTTTGCACTGATGCAACCTGTCCAACACCTTCATTACGCAACCCACTCCACAAAAAACTTCAAAGCTCGTTTCGCGCGCCTTCCGATGATGACTAGTGTCCTCGAACTTTTGGTGCACCTGTGTGTACATTCCCTCATAATTCTGTCATCATGTTCTCTCTCTCGCTCGCTCCTTCTGCCGGGTGTTGCGATGACTTTGAATTACGACTCTCTCTGTTGAGGCGTGTGTTCAATTTTACGACTTGATACACACACACTGCAACATTTTCATTTACGAGGTACTGTAAGTCATGGAGAGGAAGAAGAAGAAGTAGGTGCTGGTGGTGGAGAGGAGACGAGTCGGCCGGTCTTATGTTGATTTAAATAACAATAGGAAGAACTTCTTTTCCTCCCCCTAAAGACACACGCCATGAGAAACTTCTTTACTATCATAGAATGCAGTCAAATGGAAATTCGAGGATCTTCTCCGAGACGTCTCATTTCTCACCTATCCGGAAAGAACTAGATCCTCCTGACACTCATCGTTGTTGTATTGTTCCACACCACTATTGATGATTTTACCTCGTAAATGGTTGAATTGTGGGGGGGGAGGTAGGGGCGCACAAGAAAGTGTACTCTAATATATCACGAAATCGGAAGGAGTAGAAGAAGTGACACGAGGTCGTGTGCGATGGGTCGTGACCGGAAGTTAGACGCTTCGGAGACTTTACCCCCTTATTTGAGTACATAGCCTCAGAAGAAGAAGTAGGTGATGTTCGTAATTGGTGTCACTCGGATGAGATACGGTATCAATATGGAGCAGACGACAGGGTGAGACAAAGAAGACATTGTTCTCCACGATCTTTACGATGGGAAAGAAGCCGAGTCCAAGACGCGGATTCCAAGATTCCCAGACCATTTACCCCGGGATTAACACGTTGTAATGACCTGCCACAATTTTGAATAGGAATTGGGGAATGGATAAGTGCAGATGTTTAAATGTCAGGTTGGTTGTCAAGTGAAGAGGAGGAGAAGAACAACTAATCAGAGGGATGAAGTGACTTTTGGCAGTCACAACTTGAAGGAGTTACTCTATTAAGTAATCTCATTGAGCTCATCATCTAGTTAGGGTCTTGAAGCGACCGAAGTTTATGTTAGATCACAGGTGAGGGCTATAAGACACTTTTTAGCTACTCGAAAAATCAGTCAAAGTTAACGTTTAGCACCTAATTACTCAACTTTGACAGCTTATATCTCAGTTGACGTTTGTTCCATTCAAAAATTGTCAATTGACGAAATATTTGTTAGTTCTATTTCTATTGTTTTTAGTTTATTATTTATTTTTATCCATCAAATGAACCGAGTTATAACCTTTTAGAGTGAAGTAGTCAGGTGCAGTAGTGCAATTAGGTGGAGCTCATTTAGATACAGCTATCTGTCACCTACATAGGCGAGGTACCTGGGAGTTAAACTACTGAACTTTGACAGCCGACAAGTTAGTTGTGTTTGACGTTTTAGAAATATTGCCGACTGGCATAATATTTGCTGAATACCAACTTGGGGAATATTAAAGATGGGCCGAGATATAAACTGTCAAATAAAATTTCCAGGTGTGTTTTTTTAAGACTAATAAAGTCTAAATTTCAATAGATGTAATAAAGAATTGATTGACTCACTTTTAGTCTGCGGCGATTCACTTCTCGACGACGCCTGATCCGAGTTGACCGGCGAGCCTCCCGAGCTCAACCTCTGCTGATATTGCTGTTGCTGGACAAGTTGCATAATATTCAAAAAATACTGTTGTTGCATGTGTGGCGGGAAAATGTGAAGAGGTGGCGGAAAGACGGCAGACGACGGCGACGAGGTGGGGCACATGAAAGGAAACGGAGCACCGATGCGTGGAGTCTGTTCGTCCATTCCTGGAAAGAAATTTGTTATAGAATGGGGAGGAAGGGGACAAACAAAAAGAGAAGAAGAAGAAGAAGAAGAATAGGTGCTAGAACCAAGAAACTCTTGTGATTTCGCTGATTGTGATCAACTGACACAAGAAAAAAGAGTGGGAGGGTGGGCAACAAGAGAAGGGAAAAAAGTGAGAGAAGAAGAAGAAGCTTTGTCGTCGCTGCGCCAACAGTTATGTTTTTTAGTGACTCTGTCTGTATTGTTGTTCAACTGCACACTGTATGAACACTCTCGCGTTTCTTCGTATACTAAACCTGAGGGGGCATGCCAAAGATTTTCAGACAGGTGCCCAGAAGTCACTTGAGATCGTGAAGTTGATGTCATCTAACGGTCAGGTGTACTTCCAGACAGGTGCCTGTTGATCTAATCCTTATACTTTCGAGAAGTCATGCAATGTTTAACCTCTAGAAAAATGGAAAAACGAAGCATATCATGTGCACAATTTTGGCGCAATTTCTAGAGATCAAATGAAGTTGCCCCCGGCTCAGAAATAGGCTAGGCTTACAGTTAGACAAGATTTGTTTCAGGCCACTCACTAAATTACAGATAGGTGCCTAATCAATCTTGTACAGAACCTTAGAGGTCGCTTAAAGTTAAAAGCGCAAACAGTTACAAGTGACAAGTTGCCTAATTAGTCACCTGAGCTGGCCGGAAGTGGCGGTCGTTGGAGTAGTGACATCTCTGCTGGAAATAAATGACACAATTTTGAACAGAAAAAAAGTGGTTGCTGAAAACAGGGGAGACAAAAAACTGAAGAAAAAGCTTTTGTGTATATAGGAACACACACACACAACATTATTAGAATGATGATCTCATTGGGTAGGAATGGCACCGAGACACAAGACCGCTGGGGAGGTGGGCGGAGTCAATTGCCTACAGTAGTAGTAGACGAGAAGAAGAACATCAGACTGGAGAAAGAGAGACAACTGGGCCTGTGTCTCGAGGCAGAGTAGTTGTTTGAAGTATCTCGCGCAGCAGCAGCAGTAAGGGGCGGAGACTCTTTAGGTGTTGGTGGTGGATATCTAGGTTCTTATTGACATCTAGAAGAAGACACGGGGAAATGAAATTTCAGGGAAGAGGAGAAGGGGAGAGCCAAGTTTTATTGTTTTCGGAAGGAGATAGTCTGGAGTCTTTTTTGTGGAATATATGGGCTTACTTGTTTTCTAACTTATTGAACAAAAATATAGAAAATGTATAGAAATGCAAAAATAGAAATTGAAACATTTTAAAAAATTCCTGGGCAGTTCCAGAAATTTTCTACACAGTTAATTCGCAATGTGCCCAATAGGAAACATCACAATGCGCACACAGGGACTATAAATAAACCTAAACCAAGCCTGTTGTTTGAAATATTTAGCCCTAAACAGAAAATAGCTTCAAAAGTGATACTAAACATCTAATTTTACTTTAAAAAGAAAAATTGTAGTTTATGATCAACTGTTTTTCGCTAGAATTGTTTTTGGAAAACGTCGAAGTTGAAATATTTTCTGTCCAAATAAATGTATCACTTTTAAAGTCACAAAAATTTGAGCAGGTTTTTGAGTTAAAGTATTAAAATAACGAGTTTTCTTCAAAAAGTGAAAAATAAATCAGCCAAAGTTGCAGGACCTCTAAAAAACGGACAAAATCTACAAAACTCCCGCTTTCGATATGCTCCCGCTATAATCCCTTTTTATAGTTTAAAAATGTAGAAACATTTTATGATAATTTTATATACCTCGAACAGTTTTTGAAATATCACAAAAAATTGGCTGAAAGCTGTAATTTGCAGGAAAATTTTAGCCGAAGTTTTTGACAAGTTTCAGGCCTTTAAACTTTTTTAAAACAAATATTGTTAAATTTGCCTATTTTGTAGGCCTCATAGCAATTGCGATTTTTTCCGACAAATTGGTAAATTGCCGAAATTGAAGAATTCCGGCAAATCGGCAAACTGGCAAATTACCTGTCGAATTTTCCGGAAAACGGGAAAATGTTCAGCAAATTGTGGTTTTGCACTTTTTTTTGGAAATTTCAGAGTTTCAATTTTAACCGGCAAAATTTTACGCATCCTATGAGTGCTCCGACATTTATTTTGAAAAGTAAGTAAATTCTATAAAAATTTCTAAAGAAAACTGGAAAAATTTCAAAAAGACACAAAAAAAATTTGCCGAACAACATTTATATATCCATAATGCAGAAATCAAAAAGTTATCAATTAATAAACTTTTTTAAAAAAGTTGGCATATACAAACAAGAGAAAAGCGGTCAAAGTTGAGTGCAGAACTTCAAAAGGAACTACTGTATTTTCCAGAAAGTTCACTATATTACGTCTTATTTGGGTGTTCTCAAGTTTAGTTTGAATTCTTATGGTCGTCCATACATGCACCCCTCGCGGCTCAACAAACACCAAAAGTTAACTTTTATCGCCACGTCATGCTCCTAATTGACAACAATGGTGGCTATTTATTAGTGCTTTTCTTCTTCTTCTGTCTCTTTCTTTTTTGCATTCTTTCTCTCTCTTCCACTTTTAGAAAAGATGCGTAAAGTTCAAAAGTGAGTCAGAAGGTGTTTGCCCATGTTGTCCCCCCAACAACTGATAATTGACTTTTTTGAATGGATTGGTTGAGTGAGTGAAGGGAAAGGACAAGGGAGAAGAGGATGGGAATGATGGAATTCCATTCGAAAGTGGAACTGAAACATCATGATGGTTTACTAAGACTGATTCGCGTCCTGCCTGCATAAAAAGGTGCGGCAGGGAGCCTCGCAATAAAATTTGAAAATTGACTGTCTTGTACGGCGGTCGAGAAGGTGGTGGCTAAAAGAGAATGTTTAGGAGCGAAGAGTCATAAAAAATAAGAATCGAATAAATATTGTCATGAGAGGGCACCTATAAACTCTGCGGTTTTTGGTTAGAGGGAAGGAATCTGGAAGATGTTGTCAATTTATTTTTTGTTTGATAGATTTTAATTTTTTTTTGTTTACACCATTAATTACACCATTAAAGCTTTACAAAATAACTAAAGCGGCACATGAAGTGGTGGAAAATAGCATAAGTTGCTGTAAAAGTTATATTCGATTGGTTTTTAAATTATCAAGATATTTTTGGACCTTTTATGGAACATCGGATTCGGCAAACCTAAAAAAACTTTTCTAGCATAAACTTCATTGTGGTACCCAAAAAATACATATACGATTCAGAACATAATATTTCAGCATTGAATTTTTGAAAAATCTTGACTTTGTGATTCAAAAAAAACCGTGAAACATCAAAATTCTGTCACAATATTTCCTAATATTACCCCCCCCCCCTCCCATGGAGCTTCTAGCGTTTTTGAACTAAAAAATTAGAACAGAATAATTGAATTAAGTTTTTGACCTGTTCAAACACAATGAGTCCAAAATGACCGAATATCAATCCAAAAATGCGTAGATTTTCGAAAATGATAATTCAAAGTTTTGGTAAATAGAATTTTCAAAAAAAAAAAGGATTTTTCAAAAACACTATAAGCACTATAAATACACTGAATTAAAACGCAATTAAAATATAAATCTTGTGCAAAAAAATTTTGTCGACTTCCGAAATTATGAAAGTTGAACACTGAGTTATTGCGATTTTTTGGACTGAATTTCAAAAATTCTGTGGGATGTTAATCAATATCGTGTTAACTTTTTATTAGGAAATTTGAAACAAAATATATGTAGAAATTTTTACCGAAATAAACCGATAGGCTTAAAATAAACCAAACTTTGACTTAATAACGGTTTAGGTGAAATATCAAAACGTTGGCAAAATGTGAGCTTTTGTTGCAATTTTTCACGGACTGAAATTCTATAAAACTGTAGGTTGTAATATGATTTAAACAATTTAGATTTATTCTTAATCTAACAATATCGAATTCTATACTGAAAGCGTTACCTTTATTATAAAGACTTATACCGCACGCAATGTGCCAGTTGACAAGTGTTTGATAGAACCAACGGGAACCAAGATAGAAGCTAGTAGAAAACCTTCAAGCTCTAAGGTTTTCGACAACTCATGTTCCAGTTGTCAACTGCTACTTGAACTTTTACCCGCACTCATAAATATCTTCTAAATGTAAATGTGACCTTCATCTAGACAAACAATGTCCGTTCTATATGCTTCATACTCTCTCTCTCTCTATCTCTCTCTGAAGACTAGCCTTGATCAAGGCTTATCTTCTCATGTTGTTTTTCTCACTTGTATTTCATAATCACTTGTATTACATAATTCACAAGACCGTTAGAAGAACACAACACAATTCATCATATTTTTGTTTCGTTTTCAGTATGTGTTTCGTGGGGGTCTATTCAAAAACAATTGTGAAGCGAGCTTGGTGAAAGGAGAATAGGCAAAGAAGAAAAATTGGGAAGAATTGGGGGGAAGAAGAGAAAAAAATCGAATGAAACTTCAACTATTTATAGTTGCAAGCTAGGTGGGTCCAAAAACTTTTTTTTTACTTTCGAAATTTACTAGTCAGACTAACATAACAGTCTAAAAGTTAGGTAGTCAATTTATCATAGCAGGTCCACAAAAAAAGAAGCCAAATGAATGTGTGTCATTTTTGTTGATAGAGACCGGAGTTGTTGCACTCACCAAGATGAAGAACAAAGGCGATGGACCCCGCCGTCGTGTGTTTGAGTGAGAGAGAAAATCAGAAGACATGACTACTGTATGAGTCAGCACAAGATTGTAGTGAACAGGAGAGTGTGTGTGTGTGGGGGTTGAAGAATGGACGGAAGTGTGTTGTTTCGAAAAGTGCTCTCGTGGTCGTCTTCGAGAATGGTTTTTTTTGTAAAATGTTCTAAAAAATGAGATATAATCGATCTATCCCGGTTACTGTATTTGATAACTTTTTTTTTAAATTGCGATTGCTATTAAAACTTGCCACGTGACTTTTTTTTAGTACCCACTATCCAGACGCGAAATTTTCGGAGTTGTCACCAATTTTTCATTGTTTTTCTCTCGATTTGTTAAATTTTGAGTGTTTTTTTTTGTTATACTGAAGTTTTAAATAAATATTTCGATCGGAAAACTCACAGCAACGAAAATTTGAAATTACAGTACTCTTTAAAGGCTCGCACGTGTATCATTAAACTGACATGCCAAACTTTAACAACATTGCGAAACCTGAGTGGAAATTTCTTCGAGCTAATTTCTCATGTCTATTTTTTAGCGTTTCAAAATACTAGAACAAATCGAGAAAATAATCTACAGATTCAGTTCGCACGACGGGAACCCAACCTTAGAATCGAGAAAAAGCCATCAAGTGGCGTTTCTTATTATCACCCAGACGCGAAACTTTGCGCCAAAATTCTGGTACTCGGTCTCGGCACGACAACCCACAACCTTTGGTTAAGTACTGAAATTTTTCTGCCGGATTTTTATCGATTTTTTGTATTTAGAAAAAAGGTATGTGTTTTCTAAACTGAATTAAAACAATAAAAACACAATAAAAACATAAATTCTACCAAATCAACAAAAGTTTTGAGTTACAGTACTCTTTAAAGGCGCATGCCTTGTTGCATTAGAAAAATTTGTCGTGTCAAGACCGCTGTGTCTGGCAATAAAAAACTCACGTAGCTTTAAAATTATTTCAGGTTTTTTTTCAGTCAACGGAAATCCAAATTAAAACACAATTGCTCTACGAGGTTTGTGGATAAAAATGGGTAACTCCCTTTCTTCTCTCCGCCCACCGATTCCACATCTCGACCCACATCTTCTTGACAGATGACAACTTCCCATCAGCTACCGTACAACCACCATTCATTCAATGTGTTGTCAATAATCGCTCGTTCTTTTTCGAAGTAGAAAGCGTCAGAAAAAAACCGCTCAGTTCACATCAAAACGAACGGAGCGCGCACAAATTAGATTGCGTTGACATCTGTTCCAAACAATGCGCCAAAACCATACACTTCTAACGGGTAGCGGCGTCGTTTTGTATTGGTATGTGTTCGTGTGTGCACGCTCGTCTTCTTGCCCATTACCTCATCTTTTTATGATTGGCGCCCCGCACGAAAACTTTTCTTGTTTCTTGTCCTCTACCACATCACCCGTCAATCTTCTTTTCATACACAAATAGCTGATGCTGCTGCTGAAGCAGAAGTATTGGTAGTCGTGTGGAACCTGGTGATTTGCCAACAATACTGTAACCGCCTAATTATAAATTGTGTAGATGAATGCTGGTTCTCTTGACAACTTGGAAAGGTAGAAAGAGATCGACGAAAGGTATTTTATTTTACAAGAGACGTTTTTCACCGAGATCATTTGGATGGAATTTAAATATTGAGCACAAACGTGGAAGTGAATGATTCTTATTCTTCTGAAACAGAATGTTAATTGCGTGTGGAACAAGATGATTTGCCAACAATACTGTAACCGCCTAATTATAAGTGTTGAAGATGAATTCTGGTTCGCTTGACAATTTGGAAAGGTAAAAAAAATCGGCTCAAGAAATTTTATTTTACAAGAGGCGTTTTCGCCGAGATCGCTTGGATGGAATTTAAATATTGGGCACACACGTGGAAGTGGATGATTGAGCATTGAAATAAATAAGAAAATTAATTGAAGAGTGGACTGAAGGAATTGGCGATGGTTAGAACCGTGACATTGAAAAAAAATGAATTGTTGGAGGCATTAGTCCATCTTATACACGCGTGAGAGCATCAGCTCCAAAACCTTCACTCCATTAACTTGCAATCCATCCTTCCATACATCCTTCAGCATCCTCCCTTCGTACTTAACAACAAGTAAGCGGTACACTTGAGCTGGAAATTGATTATTGCTTTGTTGAATTAGAATTGATAATTACCGATAACAGCACTACGAATCACTGACGGTCCGACGAGTTGCCAAATCCCGATTAAGGGAAGTCTCGATTCGATGGGGAGACGAGCGTGTTCTGTGAGCCATTGTGATGTGAAAGGCGAATTTAATCTTTCCCTGATCAATAGAGCGTCCCTCGAGAAGTCAGACATCGATCCAACGCAAAGTTTCGCCACAACTGATCGAATATCCTCTGGAAAAATTGTTTTATTGGTTTACAATAGTATTCGAAAGAAACTTACGCTGGAGAGAAGTAATGACGTGGCTAATAGGTACTTCTTGTGTCGGGGTCTTGTTTCGCTCTTGGGACTCGACAATAACTGCCACAGAATTATCCATTGCCTCTCTTTCTCGGCGTCCTCACGAATTGATTTCGGAATTCTTGAGTAGTTCGGAACGTCTTCGCCGACAATAGTTACACCATTCAAAATAATTAATGATGGAATCATTTCAAATACGACTGAACGATAATCATCGAAAGCTCCGAGAGCTTGAATATTCGTCAGATCCAGCTCCTGTAGATAGGGGAGCATCCTCAACGTTCGCACCTTTTCCAGCGAAAGGGGATTTCCGGAAAGCGTGAGTCTCTTGAGCTTCGGAGCGCTGCTAATGAGGACGTCGAACGAAGCGTCGTCTCCAAGCTCGTTGTCGCTGAGATCCAAATAGTTGAGGGCTGGGAGCACCGGCATTTCTTTGAGTGGTCAACCCACACTTGACCATGCTCAGCAACTGAAAATAAATAAAATTAAATTTAGAATGGGAAAAACTATAATGGTTGCCTCCAGATTGGTGAGATTTTTGTTGATCCCGCCGATCAAGCCACCATCGGCGTTGTCCAGGATCAGGGCGTCGACGCCCTCCGGCTCACGCCCTCTGAGCTCGCGGATGTAGAGCTTCTCCATCGACGGCATTGTTAGTTTCGTGAGCTGGTCTGAAAATAGATAATGAATAAGGAGTGATAGGAGAGGCAAAAACACCAAATTTTGGGACGATTATCAGAAAATTAAAGAAAAATTAAAGTGCAGAGGAATATTAAAGCAAAATAAAAAAAGATCATAAACCACGACAAGCTAACCAGCAATGAATGTCGAGGAAATGGAAAATTCACGAGAACAGCTGGTGAAGAAGATGCACGAATTTTAAAATTAATTTTTTCGCGCGTTTCGATTTTTGCGCGCAATCGCAGTGGAGCGCGTTCGCTAACTGGGTACGGTAATTGGAAATAAGTCAGGTCTAGAAAAAATTTATTTATTTTGCCTTTGTTTTCATAAGGCTTCTCATCCTTTTGTTCGTCTCGGTTTCTGACAGTAAATGGGCTGTTCGGTGACCGTCTTAGGTTGTGCAAACAAAAAGCAAAGTGATATAGGGTCGCCGCTCTGTGACTGTGAATGGGCTTCTTCATTTGTCAAGTGAGAGGCTCATGGCTTACCGCTCATTACTCATCTTTCTCCTGATTTGCATTATTTTCTCGAATGAAGTGTTCTGTTATGCCACTTTTAAATTAAGACGTGGGTTTTTTTATTCACCGCGAAAAATGTTTTTTCTTCCAATTTTCAGCCAGAAATCAAAGATTTGCCGCATTCAACCACCTGTTGAATACAATTCCTGTGATGCCAAAGTTAACCTTCTACCCGCAGGCTCCGATAGGAAGAGCTAATTGATTTTTAAAATTAAATATTTAATTGTTACCGGTAATATGAATTCACAGTGAGAAATCTAATAAATGAGTAAAAAAGGCGGGAATTTTACAGTTGAGTAGGAATAGAAATATGATTTTCAATTAATTGTGAGAATCTAAAAAGCACTGGAATCGTCTCAGCGCTGTTCTTGCATCCGACAACGACTAGCTTCTGACGGGCTCTGGTTAGCGCCACATTGACACGACGCTCGTCCTTGAGCAGTTCGCTTTTCTTCGTCGAGTTGTTAGTCCAGGTTAGTGACCAGATGATGACACGTTTCTCGCGTCCTTGGTACGAGTCGATTGTGTTGACCTGGAAATTTTAAAATGTTGAATTTTTCAATTTTCTGAAAAGCTAAAGCTAAACTTTTCAAATTACCTCCAACTCATCACTATTTAAAATTCCTCGAATATGATCGACTTGTCTACGGTAGGCGGACATCACACCGATTTCATGCGGCTTTACACCACTCATTACAAACTGCTGGCACAGCTCTGAAATGAGCTTGGCTTCTCCATCATTGCACATTCCACCGCCTTCTCCATCCTCGCACTGCATTTTCGAATTAATTGTGCTCTGGGTGTCCAGGAAGACGCAGGAATCCTTGATATCTCCTGAAAGGGCTTTTCGAATGTGATCTGAACCATCATCCATCGCGACAATATAATCTCCAGTCCTATCCAGAGAGCTCCGCGAAACCGATTCGTTCCCACAAATTAATCGATTCTCGTAAAAAAGTTTGCTGGACAGCACAGAAATCTCCCGATTCATTCGATATTGTGAGGTGAGCGAGACGACGACGCCCGGATGAGACTGTTGAAGCTTCTCCATCGTCGAAATTCCAGCTCCTTCTTGCTTCGCCTTTCTTGAAACTACCAGCGGAGTCAGCTGCTTGCAGTCTCCAACGAGTACGAACTTGTTGCTTGTGGCGAGAACTGGGAGCAGGAGGGGCTCTAGAACCATGGATGCTTCGTCAACGATCACAACATCAAAGTGGCGATAGGAGAATAGAAGCTCGCGAGGGACGTGGTGGCAGGTGCAAGCGACGATTGGCTGAAAAATATGACATTTTAAGCTTTAAATTCAGATTTTATTGAAAAAATCATACCGTAGTTTTCATGACTTTTCTCACTGCCGCATAGTACTCTTCAGAAGTCTCATTCTCAAGCTTCGCTTTCAAAGTCATTTTCTTGATGTCATCCTTGATCGAAGAGCTGCTACCAAGACGGAGAATCTTTTCAGCCGCCACCTCTTTTGTCAGTTTTGTCAATATATTATCAACAGCCGAGTGGGTGAATGCTGCCAGAAGGACCTTCTTGTTTGTGGCTACCAGACATTGAATGAGCACAGAGATTAGAGTCGTTTTTCCAGATCCTGGCAGGCCCTCCACCATCATAAAATCTTCAGTTGCCAGGGCGTGAACTACAGCTTTCCGTTGTTCATTGTTCAGCTTTGCCTTGATAATGATTTTCTTGATGGCTGGAGTTAAATTAAAACCAGTAGCATCCATTATGATTGGAGGAAGCAGGTCGACGAGTATATTTCTTAGTCGTTTTCTGGAAAAAAGATAATGAAATTAATAAATCAATAAATTTTTTAAATACCCAATTTCATCATTTTGCAATAAATAAACCAGGTTTCCGAGTGTCGTGGAATGAGTGCTCATACTTGTGTATTTATCCAGATGGAACGGAGCTTCATAGCGAGATTTTATAGTTTTATCGGTGGAAATTTTGACAATTTGTTGATCATCTGATACTTCATCAATCAACGCGAATCCAATAGCAATATGCTTCTTATTCGACAACAGACAGACATCTCCCGGGCGGAATGTAGGGGTATTTGAAGATTTCAAAAATTTCCGCGAGAAACTGATGATAATCTTCTGCGAATTGGACATTTCCTCGGAGACAGGATGCAGGTCAGACAGGCATGTTCCTTCTTCGACTCTTTCTTGAACACTTTTGAGCCAGAGATCCTTGTTCTGAGAAGTCATTCGCTCTCGTTCGCACTTCCATTCTGCTGAAATCCAGCGGATCCAATTTGCAGCGTATTCTATGTGATTCTGCTCCAGATGAGCCATCTCATTCTCGGCGAAATTCTTCATTTTATCGTTGGATTTCGAGAAGTTCTCCTCGGTTTTTTGATAGAATGAGCACATCGTCTTGTGATCACATTTGTCGCAAAATCTGCTGTCTTGACGTGGATCTGGAAGATTTGATGTAGTCGGATCCTCAAAGTGTACTGAAAGCTTGTTCCGTTGCTGTAGAACGCCTAGAAGATCTGCAGCCCGCGGGGTTACACAATGGGAGGCGCCGTCCTGAAAATTGTTTTATTTATATTTTCCATAAGTTTATAGGTTAAAAAAAGCTAACTTTAAGGTATAGAATATTTCCGGGTCCAATAGGCTGCTCGTATCGAGACGACTGCATCATACAGTAGAGTAGAACCTGACCAGTGTGCTCACTGGAGCAACTGCTCTTGCCAGTTTTCAACTCCAAAGATTCCATTCCTCCCCTCGACTTTGTTCGCATCGTCACATCGATCTTCCCCTTCAAACCAAGCTTTGAATCCCATATATTCTCCTCAATATCGTACACCTCGAGAAGCTCCGATTTTGACGGCAGAGGCTCGCGTTTCGAGAAGAAGCTGTTAGAAAGTGGATAATGTTTATTGATCCAGCCACAGATTATCGAAAAGTAAGGCTGTAGCTCGGCGTCCAGACAGCTTGGAGTAAAGGAGAGCGCCACAAGCTCTTCGGCATACTTTGGAGCCTGCTTGTTCCAAATTTTCATCAAATCGTTTTCCATTACAGGTCGCTTTTTGCTCGTGATTGCTGTCTGAAAGAAAAAAAATTGAAATGTTTTTTATTTTTATTTTTCAGTCCGCCTTACAAACCTGGAATATCTCGTGCATAATGGTTCCGAGAAGCATTGCTTTGTTCGAGGCATTTCCAAACTTAAACTTGTCGTTTAGCACCGTTTTTCGAGCACAAAATGTGGCTGAAGCGACGGCTGTGCACGGGACAAGTGCGTCTGGATTTAAGATCACGATTCCGACGTCATCGTTGACAAGGAAATCACGATCTCCCCATGCTTGAGCTCCGATCAGGTTAATCGTGGATCCTGCTTCAATGCTCATTTCCGACCAATGATCCTATAAAATAAATTTTATTTAAAATTCAAGATTATATTTCTACAAAAACCTGTAAATAGACTATCCTAGTCGTCCCTTCTTTGTCTATACACTCCAAATCTAGACAATCGTCTCTTTTTTCACCTTTTCGAGCTGTTAGATGTATCACATTTTTATCGTCGAAGAGGCATGGGAATCCAGAAACTCCGCTATCTGAAAAATAAATCAATAAATGCAAAATCAAAAAATTTTAATGAATTAACCTTTCGGTAAAGCCGGAGGTTTTGAACTAATGACTGGTGCATCGAACGAATCGTCATCGTCGCATTCTTGAAGTTGTATCCTTTCACTTCTCGACCTCGGGCTGATTTCTGAAAAAAAATTTGAGGTTTTTTCTGTTGTTTAGAAATAAAAAAAAATATTCTTGAAAACTCACTTTCTTTTGGAGAGGAAGCTGTCGGACAGAAGTTCTCGAACGAGTCAACGCTGTCTCCATCATGCTCGGTTCCTGAACCAAACCTTGAATATTATAAAATATTCCAATATCTTCACAATACCCTTGAATTCCTCTTTTAGACGTTTCGGCTCGTGTGATTCTGAATTGACATTTTGGAGCTGTCTTTTGCGAGACTCCATCCCCAAGAGATCTGAAAAAAGTCTTATTTAGTGACAATTGTACGCTTTTTTTTGAAAATCTATTAGAAACGTTTATTTATAACAAAAAAAACCAATCAAAAACAGGAAAAAGATTTCCGAAATCGTGAAAAAGCTTTTGTTTTTTGAAGCACGCGCGCTCTAACTCTGCGCTCTCTCTAAAATGCACACTCTCTCTTTTGTTTAAAGGCACAGAGGGGTCTCCACTGCAGTGGTCTCGCATGGAACAGCGATTCTGGCTGCGAAATACGAGGCAACGGGCGGGCGGGCAGCAGACATTTTCCAGCTGAAATCGATCGTTTTTCGTCGTTTTTCTTGAAATTTGCGGAACAAAATGTTGTCGGAATCAATTTTAACAGTATAAATACAATTTTTCTTCTATCAAATGCGAAAATTTGCTAAAAATGAGCCATAAATCTTGTTTTTCTGTTTCTTCAATGTTTTCCTTGATATCTCTGTAGAATCTGTTTCAATGTGTATATTCAGATTCTAAACTCGGACTGCCGGGTATGGAAGAAGTAAAAAAGTATGGGAAAACTCTCGAAGAGATCGAAGGAGGGTTGATGTTCGGTGAGAGCTAAACTATTGATCAAAAATCTATTGATTATTTGTTGCAGATGACTTTCCCGAATCTCTGGTGGATAGTGACGAGGATCACAACATTTTCGACGACGAGTTTGATGCAGCCAACGATGAAACATTCGGTGGAGGCTTGGACAATATCGGCGAAAATGCTGAGCTCGAGAACTATGCGACACAGGTATATACTTTTGAAAAATAATCAATTGGAATCATATTATTTAAATTTCAGACTGCGAAGTTGAGGTTCGATGATCCTGTCTGGCAAAAACCCTCATCTTCGGATCACGTTGCTCCAAGCGCCTCTGAAATTCCGATTCCTTTTCCAAATTTTGGAAATGGTGATGCCAGCGACTCGTTTAAATCAAGCTTTGAAGCAGAATCACCGTTTTTGGTTTGTTTAAAGTTATTTTATTTTAAATTAGAATATATTTCAGAAAAAATCGATTTGGGGAAACGGGACCGATGGAGCATATAACATTTGGGGTACCAATTTCGGAATTTCTTCAGTACCTGCAGCTCCTACACTGGATCTTGATTTCGGTGCACTTTTACCAACTCCGACGATTCAAGCAACAAAGGAAGTGAAATCATCTCAAATACCTTCTATGCCTAGTTCAGCTTTAACGGTTTGTTTCATAATGTTTGAATCTATCTTCTCATCATCAAATTTAAGCTTGAAGACTGCGAGAGAATGCAGATGGGAAACAAACCGGACTCGTTGGTAGACGCTTTCAAGGATCTGCAACTTGGAAGCACTCCAGTACAACCCCAATCCGCACAATTCTCAAAGCATCCTCTTGAAGCGAGAATTGCTGCTCCTGGTACCCCGGCAACGGCATCAAGCCAAGCTCTTCCCACTCTACCTACCGCAGCTCTTTCATTAGAAGAACTCGAGCTACAAATTATGAAAGAAGCCCAAATTTTGAAAGGCCGACAGCAAGTTCCGTCAGATATGCGAGAAGATAACAAATTCTCACATCCACCTCCGGGATTCAATCAAAATGTTCAACCTCGTATGGATCCGTCGTTGTCTCCAGGTGGTATGCACGGTATGCCTCCATCGATGGGAACATCTATGCCACATATGGGACCAATGATGCCACCACAAAACATGCAGCTGCCGAGACTGCCGCCACTGAATCCACAGTTTCTACCGTTGATTCCTGTATGGTTTAATGCAATCATTAATAACATTCAGTTACCAATGGGGGTTCCACCGCCGCCACCATTTTTGTTTCAACTTTTGAATCATTATCGCGTAAGTATATATGATACTTGGTTCCTTATTTGTAAAAACAATTATTTTACAGAATCCTCAGCTCGTTCACGCTATGATCATGCAGTCTTCGATACCTCCAAATATTAGGCAAAATGGTCCACAATTCAGTCATCCTTCTGGACCTCACAGTCCAGGAAACAGAGTTCAGCGTAAACATTCTGGAATGCCATCTACACGGACAATATATGATCTTGCCCTTGATTCTTTCGCTGGTTACATGTCTTACAAGGAACGTGAATGGCTCATTAGAATCCAATTTATTCAGTGTAAGGGTTCTGGTGATCCGCAAGTCGATGATTATTACTATGTGGTAGGCTTAAATATTCAGAGTGTTTTATTAAAATTAACATTTTAAAGACATGGCGTGATAAGCAAATAGCGAACGGGTGGACTGCCGAAACCAAGTTGGAAGAAGCTACTAAAGAGAAGAAAGAAAAGTCGTCCGAGTCACAGAAGGATTATCTTGAACGTATCAGTCGAATGAATTATCGAGAGATGCAGAAAGAGAGGGCTCGTGAACGTGACAAGGAACGACAAAGAGAACGTCAAGAACGAATTGATCGTGGAGAAGACAAAAAGTTGCGGCAGACACTTTCAGACAAATTTGCAACAAGTTTGGGTTTGCCATCAAAATCTTCTACCCACAACCCGCGCCATGTTCTCGATATGAAGGCTCAAGTAGAAAGCGTGGACAATCAAACAAAGAAGTTGTCGGACGAAGAAAGAAAAATCGCCGTTGCGAAGAAACTTCGTACGATGCTTCTACGTTTAGAAGGAGCATTGAACATTCTGATGGAGGTTGATGAGCTTCGACGATCATCGCTGCCTGAAAAGTCGCAGTTTAAAGACTTGAGCAGGTGTGTATATACTGTTTCTGAATATTTTTTTGTAAAATCTTATTATTTCAGCGATGAGAAAGACCAAGAAGTTGAGAAGCGTACGACAGTTATCATCAACGAATTAATGGGGGATGACTTGTCTAAACTCATGCAAATGTCCAAAGGAAGAGCAGTTATTACGAGAACTCTTAAAGTTGTTGAACCAAGAGACCAAGCAAGAATTATTCTTGCATTGATGACGGCTGGTGGACTTGTGAGCAAGAAGATGTATGGAGAGATCGTTCTGGACATTCTCCCAGTTGTTTATCAGAAAGTCTCAAATCTTCATCCCGACCAATTCAAGTATCTTGTTGGAGCTCTTAACTTGGATACTCTCAAGAGGCAACTTTTGGATAGTAACATGGTAACGATAATTTTTAGAAATTAATTAATTTTTTATTTTTGTTTTCAGTTCATCAGGGACATGATGATGACGTTGTTCTTTGTCAGTGTCAAGAATAATCAACAATTGGTGGAGTGGGCCAAAGCTACGAAGTTCTCCAGCTTAAAAATGCCTTCAAGTGCTCCACTCAGTATCTGGAGAAAGGCTCTCAGCGTCATTAGCGACAGCGAGATCAAAGAATTTGCCGATGATATCAAGTACTCAGGAATTGTCGATTGCCATGATGTCGCTCAACTAATCGAGCAATCACTCTAATTTATTTTAAACATCCTAACCAGAGAGATGACCTTATTGTGACATTTTCCTCTCAACCCCTAATTTTTTGCATTTCCCAAAATTGAACTCACCCCCAATGATCCCCCATACGGCCCTACTGAATCATTCCGTCCGTTTAGTATCACATTATCACTTTGTCTGTGAAACTTGATGTTGGTTCTTGTCACATGCTAACTTATCCCAAGCTCGATATTCGATATCATTATATATTGCGTAATATACGTGTCTAATATTCTCTCCTAATATTACTTTATTTAATATTGTATTAGGTAAAAAACATATATTGTAATCCCACCTCACAATTCTTATTTTGCCAAAGAAATATTCATAAATATTATTATTTATTCATTTATTTTAATGATGTCTTTGTCGAGTAATCGGTTTTCTTTCCGGTATTATTTTCTAAATTCTGTTCTCAATGTCAAAAATTGTTTCCAATCATTCCGTTTTAGATGGCAGACACCGTTCGTGGAATTTGGCAATCAATCGTCCAAACCAAGAGACTCTACCTCAACCCACACGAGCATTTCGGACGTGCCAACATCTGCCGTGCCGCCCTCTTGAGCTACGTTGGGATGTACTACATGTTCAAGTGGAACCAGAACAGAAAGGTAAAGCGTTTCCCTATTGTTATTCTCAAAAAAAATTGTTCATTTTCAGGCCGAAATTGCCCGCGCCGAGAGAAAAGCTGCCAAGGCCATCGCCAACGTCGCTGCTGCCGCCCCAGCTCATCACTAATTCAGTCGGATGCACCTAGATTTGGTTTAATTTTCTTTTATTGGACAATAGTTTTGTCCAGATTTGTCGGTTTATGTAATGCTATGTTCTTTTGAATAAACTACCCGATTCGAAAACGTTCGGCAAAATTATACAATATTCTGTGGATAAAATAAGGCAACTAGTTTATATTCAGGTTTTTCAGAAATTCTAGGATGTTCTGTTGAGAAATTGGAAAAAAAAAAATAATTTCACTTAGTGAGAAAATAATTTCCGAGTTTCAGGATCTTTAAACAATTCAACCATACTTTTGCTCACACGCTTAATATCGTCCTTCTTCATCTGATCATATGCTCTGAAATTTAAAAGTTAGTAAAAGGTGTCAAATGACAAATCCCGTACTTTCTGATGCAGAATGATCCATACTGACATTTATCTTTGTTATTCCAGATATTCGATAAACCAAGGAAGGAACCTTCCTGAAAAAAAGATGGCGATGAATTTAGGGTTCCGGTGAAAGTTCCAAGTTTAAGACATTTTTGTTATGGAAACTCGCTTACTATTTTATTGGTGAGGTCGTGTTTAGAGAGGGCCTTGATCATTGCAGCCTCTTTTATTTGTGCTACCGTACTCGACACGCCAACAACTAAATAATTAAGTTTGTAATCAGATTTCAACATTTCGAAAACAAACATATTTTTACGCATCCAATTTCTTGACCTGAGTTCCATATGCTAACGATGCTTCCACATTTTGAATCTATATAAGGATCATTTTCCTTCTGAAGTGCTTCTATGAAATGATGTAAAGATCGAAAGCCTGTTCCTTTTCCAACATAAAATATGTAGGAAACAAAGTTATCAAACTTGACATCTTCGAGGCCTAATAAAGTTGGATGGAGGAGTAGGTAACAATGAGCTGTCGTCCCAGGGAAATCTAGCTTGATTTGTTCATCAACTCGCTCCATTTCTTGCCATACATCCGTTGGGAAACATCCTGAGACCATTTGCCCCAATTCTTCGGACCTGTCCTGAAGAAACAAAACATATGTGTGTGCTCAATATTGCTCATTCACTTCTTCTCTCTGCTTCAACAGTTATATTTATGCAACAAAAATTGATCAATGGATGGAGTATGGTAAAGTATTTTGAAACTTAATAATTTCAGGTTCAACTATCATTTACTATATATAAAGCGCTTATTCTGTGTGTTCATAGTTTGTAGTCTATGTAGTATTTGTAGTCAGTGAAGTTTTGGCTTCTGGAGGATAGTGAACTGGGGTTAGTGTAGGGATATAGTCGAGGTACTGTGGGAATCCTGTAGGGTTACGGTAGTTTCAAAAAATCGTTTTCAGCCCCAGAAGTCGGGACCGCGCCGGAGGTATATTGATATATTGATATATATATATATATATATATATATATATATATATATATATCAATATATATATATATATATAAATACACACTGAAACTCACAGAAATGTCTTTGAATATGCCATGTGTCACATTCAGCGGTTTTTTGGAAAATATCTCCAACAATTGCATGGGTGTTGGGCCTCCTTGTTGTAATGCATCAACTGCTTGTTCATCCGAGCTTTGCCCAACATATTTTACTCTTTTGAGATTTTTTCCAGTGAGTCGGACGGCTTTGGAATGCCATAGAGATGGAAATCTTCGGTTATTTGAAAGAGTTTCTCAAACTCCATAAAACACCTCGATTCCTTAGGAACATCAATGATCTTTTTTAGTTCCCAGTAGATTGTGACCATTGTTCTGAGCTCTTTCGAAGCGTCATAGCAGGTAGTGAACGAACTGCCATACTTTTGTAAAAGACTCTCCCCGACACATTGCTTGAAGATTCTCGAGACATTCTGGAAAAATAATTCGCTTCAGTTTTATTATGCATATTGTTATCGTCTTTTTCCGCGCCTGCCTTACGGCGACCTCCGCTTGGCTCACACCGAGAGCAGAACCCAAAAAAAGGTATGCTGCAGCGAAAGATGTGCCTGTCACACCATGTGATGCTAACACCAAACCTTTCAATGCCCAATTGAAGCGAGGAAGGTTTCAGGCAGGCGTTAGGCCCTGAAACTGTGCCTGCTTCTTAAGGAAGCTCTAAACTTTTTTTCCGAAAACCCATTATTGCTTTTCAAAACTTTCAAGTGTTCGATAAATTTTCAGAGATGCTTCATTATTTATAAGTCTAACGATTTTGCAGTTGGGAAAAATTTCAAGGATTTTTCGAATAAAATTAATAAACAATTACTTTTAAAAACAGCTCGACTGTCTTTCATTGTTGCATTGATTGGAGTGATGATGCTTATTGGTTGTTTGAGGTGGTTAGATGATTTTTCAATTAGGTCGAAAACTCCTCTAGCATCGAACGTCCTACACGGACCGATATCTGAAAATAAATGCTTGAATTATATAATTGAAGAGAGATGTGCACGATGGTAGACCCCCACCTCTAGTTGTTTTGCGCCCCTTCTCTATTGCCCTATTATGGAGTTTCCAAAATTTGCAAGAAGCAATCGTTCTACAAATCAGGAAAACAATTACAGCTTGGTATAACAAACCTAAATTGATAAGATATGAATAAAACTGGACAATTTTAGTATCAGTCGTACAAGGCGTTCTTTTAGTTTAATTTTTGTTCATGATATTGATGAAATTGTGCCATTACTTAATGAAAAACATCAGAAAAAAATTGCTCGAAGGTAGCATCCTCTATAAGTTTTGCACTCTCTAATAGTATTGCATCTAAATAGGTGGCCAAAAATTAGTATTTTATGCCTTACTATTAGAGGAAATACGGTATACGGCTCACAGAATTTATTCAAATATATTACCGTATATTATCTATTAGTACATATATTGATAAAATTCACTTTAGACTTGTATAATTCCCAGTTACTAAAAATCACGATTTTTTTCAAGGTTATGAATTTTAAATAAAAGTATCATAACATTTTAGTTTTTTGAGTTTAACTAACATCGTTTTTCACACAATTAAATGTTTCAATCTTAAAAATTCTCCTAAACATTGAGGAAAAAATATGGAGAAAGAAAAAGTTTTCCTCAAAAAATCATTTGTGCATACCTTTATGGCTAGCACTGTATTTAGGTAACCTCCAATTTTGCTTTTTGTCTCATTCAAAGTAACATGTTTGATCAGTTCTTCACTTGATTTGATTTTTATTTGGAATATAGAGATCCGTGATTTAGGGTTTTTTTTTGAAAAGTGGTTATGCAGTTCGATGGCAAGTTTTGAAAACCTATGCTCACCAGAGTTACTGACGATATTTTAAAACTTTTGAAATTAAGTTTATCGAAAAAAAAGATGCCAAAAGAAAGACCCAGCGACCATTCGTCGCCACTTCTCATCCCACTTTAGACTGAAAATTTTAAAAAAAACTTAACATTTTCATAATTTATTTGGATATTCGGACATATTAGTCGTGCACGGACCTTTTGCCAGCCCAGCAATACTTTGTGTAAATTTCTGTTAATTCGTCATTTTTTGGATAAAGTAAACTTGTAGGTGTTTACATAGCCGATTATATTTTGGAAGTTTAGATTTTTCATCGTTTACGGAATCAAATCAAGCTTTCGTCGAAGATTGATCGCTCTTTTTATAGTTTTGGAACATTCGAAAATAGTCTTGCAGTTACTAATAATCTTACAGTCTCTAAAAGTCTTGCACCCCTACGAACCAATTTAAAATGTATGTTGACTGAATCACCGCTGACGATATTCTACTCTTAAACAATTTTTGCAAATGATTAAATATTCAAAACCTAGTTAATCTGTTCTCAAGTCGCTAGGACACTTCGTATATTTTTTCAAAATGAGGCTTGAACTTTTCTCAATGAAGTTTTTTAAAGAAAAAATTACTATACACAAATTATAGCCGCTTATAAATACGTTTAAATTTCGAAATTTGAAAATAACAATTTTGTAATATCAACAAATAAAAAACATTATTTCACTTTGTTGGACTTTTGAATGTTTTTGATAGTGACCTACAGTCAATTGAAGTGAGATTGTTCTAATTTTCAATAAACTCCCTTTTTACACGTTTTTCTTGCATCTTCAAAATAATAATAAAAACAAATTTAGTTTGAAAGAATTAATTCTTAATAATGAACAGCTGTTCAGTCAAACATTTTGTGGTATATATATCACGGTGTGGATTTTTTAACGAACATTCAAAAAAACATGTTCCAAGAATTAATTCATTCTTAGCCATAGCGTGAAACGTTGCATATTTTTGAAATATTTACAGTTTTTCTCTGTTTGATTTCAGCCAATTTTCAGCTCTCTTTTAGTATTTTTCAATTTTTTTTTCGAAATTATTGAAGCTGACTACTCTGTCGCAAAGCTCACAAACCAAGAAGAAGCTCAGGCAACAGTAACATCATCAAAAGCAAGGCTAAAGATAAGCTCCCGTAAAGGCCTGTTAGCTGGAAGATGGCTTAACAACTTTTTCTGAAATTTCACCAGTGTCTTTGACAGGTTCATATCTACAAATCTGATATAAATTTGGGTACCCTTACCGTCTTAGTTTTCGAAAAAAACGCCAAAGTTTGCAAAGAATCAGTTAAAATTATGAGAACTTATGCAAACTATGGCGTTTTTTTCAAAACTAAGACGGGAAGGGTATTCAAATTTATATTACAATTGTAGAGATGAACCTGTCGGACACACTGGTGAAGTTTCAGAAAAAGTTGTTAACCCGTCTTTCAGCTAACAGGCTACTTTTAAAATTTTCAAACGAGCCTTTGTTGGTAGATTCTCTGACATTGTTGGAAAGAAGAAGGTGCCTCGTCCAAGTGAGTTTGAAACACTGGGTTTTCTTTATATTTTGTGTTAGCATTCAAAACAATTGCATATACGTTGTTGTAGGTCACGTACATATTCGAAACCTTAGCAGGTCTGGATTTATTTTTTTGATAAAAATTTGTTTGCAACTCGAGTCTATGACAGGCATCTAATAGTAAAAATAATATTTCAGCAACACGCGCCTTTAGCTGACATATATATAGGTGGTCAAGTGGCAAGATCATCCGTTTGTGCATAAACGGTGTTACGTTCAGTTATGGCCACTGCTAGACTTTTTTGCTTTGGTTAACCTTTTTCTAGCTTGCCCCTTTTAATTCGTGATTTACCTACTCCATTTTAATAAGAAAAAAAATACAATTTAAAAAATAATTTGCGTTTTTGCACAGCCTAGACGGAAACAAAATTCTTTTGGATACCGTATTTTCTCTATTAGCCGCAATTTCTTACAGCCGCAATTTTTGTGGAAACTTCAAAAAATTCGTCATTTTTTGGCTGAATTAAACTGAAAAGTGTTCAAACAATTGATAAAATAATGGACAAGCGTGTATTTTGCATGATTTAGACTGTTTCAAGTCAAGTTTTTGAGGAGAAGTTTTACGTTTTACAAAGCTTTTGGATTTTTGAGTATTAGTCTAGCAGTCTCTATTAGTCTTGCACCCCCTACGGGTGAATTGAAAATTAGTCTTGCATGCAAGACTAATAGAGGAAATGCGGTAAATATTAGGTTGAACCGGAAGTCTTTGTGACTGGGTTTGCTTTTCCGCCTCTCGCCGCAGTTGCCTTTTGGTGTTCCCTCGTTGCTAGGGTGTAACAACAAGTAAAGGAACTTCAATTAAAAAAAACACCCCATTTCCTTCCCTCTGGCCTGAGTTCAGTTAGCCGACGATGTATGTCCCTTGTGCCATCCACATCCGACATGGTTTGCTTTACTTCTTCCTCTCTCATACCACGATGAAGGATTCGAAGAGTCTCCTTGCAATTAAGAATGTTTATCATGCACATATCTCTCACTATAATACCATACGCAATTGGTTTCAACACTTCGAGACTAACGACTTTTCTCTCGAGGACCGTGAGATCCCATGAATTGGGTTTGGATGCGTTGTAGAAAGTCTTGGCAACTGATCCTTTACAAACCACCCGTGAAAGTGCAACTTCGTACGGCCTCATAGTTTTGATAGATTTCCTGAATAAAATTTTTGAAGAAACCTTCATTATTTAGAAACTTACTTTACAATCAGACTTAAACATGCTCCTCCTTGAATTTGAACATTATCTGAAGAGCATGTATTGATTGCTCTATAAACATATTGAATCCATTCATTATCTATATGATAACTGGATTTGATGAAATTGAACAGAGCATGGAGACACTGAGACATGAAAACGTCATGTTTCAAAGTTGTGTAGTGTTCCAAACATTTCAATGTGGAACCTAAGTCGATCGAATTTAAAATTTTAATTTCAGGGACTATGAAGTTTTTGCCAGGTTCACCTGAAAAATAAAAAATAAATGAAATTTTCTTGTTTTAACAAAACAGTGTTCACTTACACAGAGCTGCGACTTTTTTCAGGTTAGGGTGCGAATTTTGAATAGTGGAAATCGATTCTTTGTCAACATTTGTTCCAGAGCAATCAAGAAACCGTAACTCTGGTAAAACTTCTTTCAATTGAATATATTGCATAATGAGGCTTGGTTTGAAATCTTTTCTGAAAATATAAATAGAAAACTGTGACTGATTGTAATACACTGACCTATCCCTGGAAATATTCAAAACTCGTAGACTTTTCACTTCAAAAAGTTCTTTAATATCATCATAACTCTCAAATTCCAAGTTCATCATGCACAGTTTTTGCAGATTTTTTAGATTAGAAATTCCCGAAAGATTTCCAATATTTGTGTCGCTAATGTCCAGTTTATGTAGGTTTGGGAAACTATTGCACAACTGAGAAAACTCATCATTGATAAAACTTCGTTGACAGACGATGAGGGTTTGAAGAGATGGAAGCATATGTCCTAACTGCAAAAATGACAAACCATTAAACGCTGTCTAATTCTAATTAAAGCAACCTACCGCTTTTGGCCAATTGTAAGAGAATAACTCGTTGCCTTGAATATCCAAATATTGAAGATTCTGACGAGATTCCTCTCCTAGCACATCTTCCAATAAGCGTGCAATGTTAATAATAGGATTTTCTGCAAAACAACTCAACCTATCAGAGAAGTTCTCTAAATATGCATACCTTTGTCGTCCTGATAAACTTGTTTGACTTTGTCAATATTTCCGATAGTAAGCGATAAAATGCAATTGTTTGAAAGCAGCTTTATATGTTCTGTTGTTACGTTTTTACAAACTGCCTTTGTGATATTTAGCTTGCGAGAAATTTGCAAACAGTAGTTAGGATCCAATTCAATATCCAACGCAACAAGTTTGGTGAAAATTTGGTTGCTGATCTCCGGATTGAAACAGCTATCGTAGTCGCCTTGAAAATAATTTAATTGAAATTGATTTTTAATGCAAAACATGATTTCAAAACTATATACTAAGAAAACTATCTAGAACAGTTAACAGCTGGTAATTCCACTTCAAATAAAAGCCACAAAAAATAAAACTTACGATGTTGAATATTCTTCGCTACTTGCCCAACAGAAATATCCGAAAGAGACTTGCAGGCCATACCGAGATTTTTGCAGAACAAAATTAATTATTATTAGTTAGCTGTTTGGTTAGGTTGCCTTATTTTTGAGCAGTTACATGAACGCTTGAAAAATCGATCGATAACTCTTTTTGTATAAGATGGTCATTGATTGGCACCAAAACAAGTAGCAGACGAGATGCAAAAATAAATATGTGTGTAAAAATGCTTCTAAAGAAAAGGGGAATTACTAACATTTATTTTTAATTTAATATGAAAGGCAAAGTATTTAAAAGGATTTTTTCGGCAAAAAGAAAAAACGGAGTGGTTATTTTTTGCACCAATGCAAACATATAATACTTTTCCCTATTTAAATACAATTGCAATTACATAGCTGTTTGAATTATTCAATTCATCAGATCATCAGTGCTAAAACCAATTAGCGTTTTAAAATACATTTTCATGATTACATTAAACTTACCACTAAGTTATATAACTGTCATCCTTCCCCGCAAACTAAAGAGGTCTTGTAACTCTTTGGTGACCTAAACTGCGCGAGCCATAAAGACCAATGTCAGCTGGCCAACAGACGGATTTTGTGTAAAAATGCCTCGGTTCGGGTTAATGCGAACGCATTCTTTGTATTCGTTCTTCCTGGTAACTGAAATCAATACTGAATGGAAGTTTCGCTTTCTCAAATTTGTTGCAAGACTATTATTCAGTACATTCTTGAAGGTAGGCCTGTTATGAGGGACGAAAAGGGGCGCCCCTCGTCCCCTCGAGAGGGACGAGGGACGCCCCCCGTCCCATTTTGGGGGGACGAGGGGCGCCCCCGTCCCCCAGCCAGGGGGCGCTTCCTTCACCCAGTGCGAAAAATGTGCGTTTGTATACAAGTTATGATTTTGCTTCATAATTATTAAAGTGACACGTTTTTTGTGTGGAATATCCACGATGGGCCCGCACAGTTTAACGGAAACGAGTTTTACGTAAAAAATATTTTAAATGAGGTGAAAATTTAATATAAATAAAAAATGAATAGGGGACGACTTTTCGTCACATCGGGGACGAGGGGCGTCCCCCGTCCCCCAACCAGGGGACGGGGGGCGTCCCTCGCCCCCCATGAGGGGGACGGGGGGCGTCCCTCGCCCCCCATGAGGGGGACGAATGATCGCCCCCGCCCCCAAAAAAGGGGCGCCCCCCAAAAAGGGACGTCCCTCATAACAGCCCTACTTGAAGGTAAGCCAGTTTTTAAATTATAATCCAATAAATACATTGAAACTCTTTTATGCAACTAAAATATAATTTTTTAACTGTCTTCACTTTTGGAAAAGGTAAAATCTTTAGAGAAAGAGGTACTTTCGAGCTGACTCTAAAAATTTTAAACTTCAGGAAATTATATTTTTCTTGAAATACACTATATTTATATTTTTCAAACATTGTAATTTTTGACAAAAAATCACGGTGGTCCAAAAATTTTAATCCAGAAAGTTTCCAGGAAAACTGAAGAATGTCAATTTCAAATTCACCGAATCGATGAGTAATTCAATAGCATCATATGCACTTACCAATGTTCACAAGGGAACACCGGAAGTACGCGAAGAAATTCCAAAAAACTTGAATATATCAAAAATGGTAGTTGATATGGAATACTTGAAAAAAGAAAATTTGCAACTGTTGTAAACACAAAACATCAAGAATCTTGTACTTAAAGACTTGCAAGCGTTAGAAAGACTATATGCCATAGTAGAAGATCCGCTCAGTGAGTTCGTTGCAGGCGGACTACGTTGTAAGTTTGAATGCTTGGAAAGTTTGTAATCAACTTTTTCAGATTATGCTACACACTTGAACTTGATCCCGTTTTTGAATGATGCACTAAACCTGGAAACCCGCTCAAATCTTGTCGGTTTGGAAATTCAGGAAGGGGCACATACTATAATCATGGGCGGATGGGCTAAAAAAGTGAGTTATTAGAGTTTCAGTAACAGTAACCTGCATACATAGTATTACATTGTTGTAGATTGGGACGCTTCTTCCTGCTCTTCAAAGTTTACACATTGGCTGGCCCCAAGTTGATTTGCAGGATTTCACGGATATGTGTGATTATTTCCTAAATCTTACAAAACTATGCATTAGTCGGATAGGAATCAATAGTTTAGAAGGATTATCAAAACTGAAAAACCTTGAAACTCTCATCATGTGTGATATGGAATTCGAAGATTACCAGGATATCAGCGATATTTTTACTTTAAAAGAACTGAAAGTCCTGGACTTTTCTGGAGAAAAGTAAGAGTTTTCAACTGGAAGTTGAAAAAATATGCAGAAAATAGAATAGGGACATTTTTTTCTTCAAATATTAAAAAAAAATTAAAATTTAATTGCAATTTTTAAAAAATATTATTCCAGTTGTTTTCGAATTCCCGCGCAGCTGGTATAACTACTATTGAAATTTGATTTTGTATTTGATAATACAAGAGTAAAGGTGAACTGTCAAAATTTCCGACATTTTCAAAATGCGGAAATGTCCAAACTATATAAGTCGTTAGTTTTTGCAAAATTGAAGAATCATATAAAATTTTGTATGTATAAACATTGTTTACATTTATTACAGCCAATGTTCTACCATTTAACGAAAAGTTCTATTTTTAAACAACAATGTTTCTTATTTATTTCAATTTTACAGTCAGAATTAAATAATTGTAGGCAAAATGGACTTAAGATTGTTGAACAATACTTAAAACATGAAAAACCGCTCCAAAAACTCCGCTTCTTGGACTGCTCACGTACTACACTCACTCATGACATGCTTATCGAACTTTGTAAGAAACATCCAAACATTGAACAAATTGGAGTGATTGTTAAGTTAATTATTCAAATTTTTTAACGAGACGTCTTGAAGGTTTTTCAAAAAAATATTTTAATTTGGAATTTCGGTATTTTTGTCCAATTTTAGATGCCCAAATTGCAAATGCCCAAATTGTGTATTAATTTCCAGGAACTCCCGCTGATAATGAGGAAGACTTGTCGAACTGCCCGATCTTTTTCGTTTCGGCCACTCTGAAATCAGCAATTCGGTCTATGTTTCATTACAAAAATGCTTGCAAATATGAAATTGTGGTCGTTATTATGGATAATATTCGTTCGATTCTTGATAAACGCTATAAACAATTTGATAAATCCGAAATCAGTGAATGTTTCGAAAATCTGACGGAAGTGATACAGGATTGTTTAGATGTTGAAGATATATGCTTATATGGATTCAGATGCTTGGAAGTAATCTGCAGGTCAGTTTTTTTTTTCAATTCACGAAAATTCTGAAATTGTGGAAATTCATGTTATCAGCCGTGATATTTAATTTAACGGTATTTGACGGTAACCAAATATCCTAAATCAACCGAATCTCGTTTCTTTTAAACTTTGATCTGACAAGTTTGAAAAAAAAAGATTGTGTTAGTTTTTTAAATTTAATAAACGACCAATTCGATAACTTTTCCACGATAAAAACCGAGTTTTTGATTTTTTTTTATTACAGACGTTACGGAATTGAAAACTTTCCTGCAATTGAAAAACAACTTCTTGTGAAATGTCTTCTGAACATTTCTTCTAAAATATCAACGTCATAGTTTTGATGTTCGACAGGAATGGGATAGATATCACGAAATTCTGCGACTCATTGTAGTTTTCTACAGAAAAACTTTATCGAGGAGATTGGTGCCTGAGTCTCTTCGATATAGGCAAGATGTACTATGACTGTAACAATGGACATACTGCAAAACGATTTGAAGAAAGTAGACAATTGCAGTGCACTACAATTGGAAATTCTGAAAACAATGGAAGAAGTTATGATGAATAGTGAAGGCTATATCTTCTATCTTCAAAACAGCATTTTCTCTCCAAATTTTAATGATTTATTGTAAGTGTTATGAATAAGTAAAAATTACAATTAGGTGGTATTCAAAATAAATGTCCCAAGTTGGAATAAATTGCCAAATTTCCGGTGGGCATTGAGTAATTTTGTGAACTGCGACAAGTTTGAGCTCCTAACATAACTTTTAAAATTTAGATAAAATTGAGTATTCACCACAAAATTTTACAAGAAAGTCAAATTTACTATGTTTCGACATTGTAGCACTATAGGTCGGATTGAATCAATTTCCCTACTCACCTATAACTGTGAAAATTTTTGAGAGGTTACTTGGAGTTTAATAAATGAAAACATTTTTGATTGATTTGCCCTCCTTCAAATTATTTTTTCAGAAAACTGATTGCTGAAAAGAAAATAGAAATTCGAAGATCAATGGTGTCTTTGCTAGTATCTTGTTTCCTACTTTATATGGATTTTATTAAACACGAATTAACAGAAGACGCATCACAATTCATTAACCACATTCCGCAAGTTAATAAAGATTTAGCAATGAAAGCATACCACAAAGAAGTGCTGATAGTCAACATTTGTCAAGCTATTGAAGACTATGATTCCACGACTGATTGCGATGAATATAAGGTCCTCAAAAAAACACTGCTGAGTTGTGAGATGGATGAGGCAAGAGACTGTATCAAATGGACACTGGATAAAGGAGCTATGCCGACGTTTACTATTGAAGACATTTTTGGACATCTTGAAATGATGTTTGACATATATTCTCGATAATGATAAACTTCCATTAAATAAATATACAAACTTGAAGAAATTTAAATACATTACTTGTTCTAAATTTTCTTCAATATTAATGTATGTACCTGGCACACTATGTTTAATTTGCTTAAATAAAGGTTATTCAAAAGGCTTTAAATGTTTAGTTTCAATATTAAAATTATAATTTTAATGAAAGTATTTTAATTTTCTCTAATTTGCGCACATCTTTTTTCACAACAACTTTCAAGCTGTTTTCCTGAGTATGATTCTCGTAGCGTTTTTTAAATTTTTCCGTTATTTTAACATGTAAAACAAGAACGAAGTTTTAGATTTTTGTAAATTTATTAGAACAACATTAACAGGCATACATTAAAAGTTGGCTCGTAACAAGGAAATAATACAAGAGATCAAGAATAATACAACATTAAATTAATCAACTTCCTCAACAGTAGGTCCTTGTGGATAATTGTTAGGATTGAATCCAGCAGTTCCAGGATTTCCAGCGCATCCAGCAGAAGCAGAAGATTGTCCAGATTGGTGCATTTTAGTGAGAATTGATTGACAAACTGATTTCAATTCCTTATCCTTTGCTTCAATTTCATCTTTTTCAGCCAATGAGTTGGAATCCAACCAACGAAGTGTTTCATCAACAGCTTCTTTTGCACGTGATGCATCTTCAGTTGATAGTTTTGATGAATACTCATCAAGAGCCTGCTTGATTTGGAATGCATATGCTTCTAATTGATTACGAGCCTGAACACGTTCCCGTTGTTCACCATCTTCCTTTTCGAATTGTTTAGCTTCATGAACCATTCGATCAATATCTGATTGTGTCAGCCGTCCTTTCTCATTTTGAATTGTGATTCGATTGGATTTTCCAGTTGATTTATCCTCAGCTGACACATTGAGAATTCCATTTGCATCAATATCAAAAGTGACTTCAATTTGTGGAACACCGCGTGGAGCAGGTGGAATTCCAGACAATTCGAATGTTCCAAGGCGATGATTGTCACGAGTCATTGCACGTTCACCTTCATACACTTGAATTGAGACACCTGGTTGATTGTCAGCATATGTAGTGAATGTTTTGCAGGCTTTTGTTGGAATTCGAGTGTTTCGATCAATCAGATTGGTCATCACACCTCCAGCTGTTTCAATTCCAAGGCTCAATGGAGCAACATCAACCAGCAACACATCCTTGATTGTTTCATCCTTGACACCAGAAAGTACAGCTGCTTGAACTGCAGCACCAAATGCAACTGCTTCATCTGGATTGATGGAGCAGTTCAATTCCTTTCCATTGAAGAAGTCTTTCAGCAATTTTTGAATTTTCGGAACACGAGTGGATCCTCCGACCAACACAACTTCATCGATCTTTGATTTGTCAAGTTTAGCATCTCGAAGAGCCTTCTCAACTGGTTCCAGAGTTTTCCGGAATAGATCAGCACACAGTTCTTCGAAACGAGCACGAGTGATCTTTGTGCATAGATCAATTCCTTCAAACAGTGAATCAACTTCAACACATGCTTCCGATGAACTTGAAAGTGTTCTCTTGGCACGTTCACAAGCAGTTCGGAGACGTCGGATGGCTCGTGGATTGGGTGAAATGTCCTTTCCGGTCTTCCTTTTGAACTCATTCATAAAGTGTTGAAGCATTCGTTGATCAAAGTCTTCTCCTCCGAGATGGGTATCACCAGCAGTTGATTTCACTTCGAATATCGATCCTTCAGCAATTGAAAGAATTGAAACATCAAATGTACCTCCTCCGAGATCGAAGATCAATACATTCTTCTCATCTTGAATTCCTTTATCCAATCCATATGCAAGAGCAGCAGCAGTTGGTTCATTGATAATTCGAATTGCATTGAGTCCAGCAATGGTAGCTGCATCCTTTGTTGCTTGCCTCTGACTATCATTGAAGTATGCAGGAACTGTGATAACTGCATCTTTCACGGTATGTCCGAGATAAGTCTCAGCTGTTTCCTTCATCTTTTGGAGTACCATTGCAGAGATCTCTTCTGGATTGAATTGCCTCTTTTCTCCTTTCACTTCAACTTCAATCACTGGTTTTCCTTGTTTTCCTTTCACTCCAAATGGCCAATGCTTACAGTCTGATTGAACTGTTGATTCATCGAAACGTCGTCCAATCAATCTTTTTGCATCAAATACTGTATTCTCTGGATTACGAGCTGCTTGATCTTTTGCTGCATCTCCAACCAATCTTTCCGTATCTGTGAATGCCACGTATGATGGAGTTGTCTTATTTCCTTCCGAGTTGGCGAGGATCTCAACCTGAAAATTAAACAAATTAGATATTGAAAGTATTATGTTTAAAATATTAACTAAAATCTACAATTTTAACAAAATGTTATTAAAATTGAAAATGCCAAAAAATACTTACCTTTCCATTCTGATAGATTCCAACACACGAGTACGTAGTACCGAGGTCGATACCAATAGCTTTGCATGAAGACATTATTTGTAGTTTGTAGTAGTAGAACAGTAGAACTTTTAGTTTCTTCTGAGGGTGACATACTACCCGAATCCCAGCCCTTTTATACCTTTCCCGTAACATCTTCTAGAAGCTTCTGGAATATTCCACTGCACCAGCTGCATCACTCTGTCTCCCTCTTTCTTTTTCTCGAACATTCCATTTCCTCCAACAATCTGCGTCTCTGTTGCCAGCTGTGTTGTCTCTTCTGTCGGCCGTCTCTTTCTCTTATAATGGAAGGTTCTAGAACGTTCTCGAATGGCTGGGCAGCAGAAAGAAGGAGGAGAGACAATGCAGCTGGTGCAGTGGAATATTCCAGAAGCTTCTAGAAGAAGTTACGGGAAAGGTATAAAAGGGCTGGGATTCGGGTAGTATGTCACCCTCAGAAGAAACTAAAAGTTCTACTGTTCTACTACTACAAACTACAAATAATGTCTTCATGCAAAGCTATTGGTATCGACCTCGGTACTACGTACTCGTGTGTTGGAATCTATCAGAATGGAAAGGTAAGTATTTTTTGGCATTTTCAATTTTAATAACATTTTGTTAAAATTGTAGATTTTAGTTAATATTTTAAACATAATACTTTCAATATCTAATTTGTTTAATTTTCAGGTTGAGATCCTCGCCAACTCGGAAGGAAATAAGACAACTCCATCATACGTGGCATTCACAGATACGGAAAGATTGGTTGGAGATGCAGCAAAAGATCAAGCAGCTCGTAATCCAGAGAATACAGTATTTGATGCAAAAAGATTGATTGGACGACGTTTCGATGAATCAACAGTTCAATCAGACTGTAAGCATTGGCCATTTGGAGTGAAAGGAAAACAAGGAAAACCAGTGATTGAAGTTGAAGTGAAAGGAGAAAAGAGGCAATTCAATCCAGAAGAGATCTCTGCAATGGTACTCCAAAAGATGAAGGAAACAGCTGAGACTTATCTCGGACATACCGTGAAAGATGCAGTTATCACAGTTCCTGCATACTTCAATGATAGTCAGAGGCAAGCAACAAAGGATGCAGCTACCATTGCTGGACTCAATGCAATTCGAATTATCAATGAACCAACTGCTGCTGCTCTTGCATATGGATTGGATAAAGGAATTCAAGATGAGAAGAATGTATTGATCTTCGATCTCGGAGGAGGTACATTTGATGTTTCAATTCTTTCAATTGCTGAAGGATCGATATTCGAAGTGAAATCAACTGCTGGTGATACCCATCTCGGAGGAGAAGACTTTGATCAACGAATGCTTCAACACTTTATGAATGAGTTCAAAAGGAAGACCGGAAAGGACATTTCACCCAATCCACGAGCCATCCGACGTCTCCGAACTGCTTGTGAACGTGCCAAGAGAACACTTTCAAGTTCATCGGAAGCATGTGTTGAAGTTGATTCACTGTTTGAAGGAATTGATCTATGCACAAAGATCACTCGTGCTCGTTTCGAAGAACTGTGTGCTGATCTATTCCGGAAAACTCTGGAACCAGTTGAGAAGGCTCTTCGAGATGCTAAACTTGACAAATCAAAGATCGATGAAGTTGTGTTGGTCGGAGGATCCACTCGTGTTCCGAAAATTCAAAAATTGCTGAAAGACTTCTTCAATGGAAAGGAATTGAACTGCTCCATCAATCCAGATGAAGCAGTTGCATTTGGTGCTGCAGTTCAAGCAGCTGTACTTTCTGGTGTCAAGGATGAAACAATCAAGGATGTGTTGCTGGTTGATGTTGCTCCATTGAGCCTTGGAATTGAAACAGCTGGAGGTGTGATGACCAATCTGATTGATCGAAACACTCGAATTCCAACAAAAGCCTGCAAAACATTCACTACATATGCTGACAATCAACCAGGTGTCTCAATTCAAGTGTATGAAGGTGAACGTGCAATGACTCGTGACAATCATCGCCTTGGAACATTCGAATTGTCTGGAATTCCACCTGCTCCACGCGGTGTTCCACAAATTGAAGTCACTTTTGATATTGATGCAAATGGAATTCTCAATGTGTCAGCTGAGGATAAATCAACTGGAAAATCCAATCGAATCACAATTCAAAATGAGAAAGGACGGCTGACACAATCAGATATTGATCGAATGGTTCATGAAGCTAAACAATTCGAAAAGGAAGATGGTGAACAACGGGAACGTGTTCAGGCTCGTAATCAATTAGAAGCATATGCATTCCAAATCAAGCAGGCTCTTGATGAGTATTCATCAAAACTATCAACTGAAGATGCATCACGTGCAAAAGAAGCTGTTGATGAAACACTTCGTTGGTTGGATTCCAACTCATTGGCTGAAAAAGATGAAATTGAAGCAAAGGATAAGGAATTGAAATCAGTTTGTCAATCAATTCTCACTAAAATGCACCAATCTGGACAATCTTCTGCTTCTGCTGGATGCGCTGGAAATCCTGGAACTGCTGGATTCAATCCTAACAATTATCCACAAGGACCTACTGTTGAGGAAGTTGATTAATTTAATGTTGTATTATTCTTGATCTCTTGTATTATTTCCTTGTTACGAGCCAACTTTTAATGTATACCTGTTAATATTGTTCTAATAAATTTACAAAAATCTAAAACTTCGTTCTTGTTTCACATGTTAAAATTAAGAGGAAATTTTTTTATCTCAACTAAATATGTAGAACTAATTTATTCTCTGAAAGTGTTATTCGTTAATTTGCTTATACAAAAAGTAGAAGGAAAATAGGCTCAAACAATTTGAAAAATTGTAGCAGTAAACTTTTCTGGAATTGGGGAAGTATCATTTTTGGATCCCTTCCGGGATCCTTTTCCAAAATTTTAGCGACGGGGGTTACCTCCATCACCGCATCTTCACACACTCACAAGATTCTTAAAAAAGCTTCGTGGTCGTAACAACCACTCCCTTTCCGTCAGAAGCTTGAAAAACTGAAAACGACACATCCCTTAATAATTTGCCGCGCCCGACAGCTTTCGGGTTCCGCGCGCCTTTTGATAATGTGTGGGGTTCGTTGGCTCGAGAGACTATCTAACAGCCGAAACGTCAGCCTAAGCCTAAATCCAAGCATGACCACAAAAATGCTGCACCGATAACTAAAGTAGATCAATATACCCATTTTTCATACTCCACACTTGTTTTCGTCTTCCTCAGAAAATTTTCTTCTTCACCTTCGTAGAAGTGAGAATTGATAGAAAGTGTTGACTGACTAGGTGAGATATATGTTAGTGAGTGTCTCCATGACGACTTGCAGCTCCGGCGGGTGGGGGACAATAGGTGGCTCCGCCTAGCTTACTGATTAGACACTCTTTCTCTCTCTATTGCATCAACCTCTTTTTCATCTATACCTATATTTCTTTGGCGAGAGTGGCAAGGCGATCGATTGGAGCTAATCGGGTAAGTTTATGGAGTTTCAAAAAGTTTTCTTATTCCCTTTCATTGTAACGTAATCCGTGTCTATTCTGACGCCATCAAGGTGTGTGCGACACCTCATCCTTTATTCTATTAGCGTTTCTCTTGGCTCCGTCGAAAGTTTTCTTTTTTCGCTTAGCACGTAAGGGGCCAACTTACCCTTAGTAGGCGAAAACTTGTTCAGCGAGATGATGCATCGAGTTCTAGCCAGAAAGTCTACCAAACATATTTTCGATGCACCATGTTTTAAACTTGATCGCACCAAGTCTCCGCTTGAGACATGGTGCTCTTGAAAACTCCATGCACATTTAAGCATACTGCCCTGATCCGTTTTGAAGGTTAGGTGTTGCGACCGACGTTTTGCGGAATTCTATAACGCGTGTGAAACAGAAACATGGTGCATCGATTCCCGCAGAACGTCGGGCGCTACAACATTCAATCGCGACTCCGCAATCCGGCTTTTCTCTTTAATTTCCCATGATTCTTCAAATATCCGGAACTAGTTTTTCGTCTGGAAATATCAACTCCCTTCACTACCACCCCACCCCCACCTTCATTTTTTTGCTCCAGCTGCTCCGCCGCCGCCGTAATGAGTGTATTTTCTGAAGAGTGTACATGTGCTTCTTGCTCCCAATCCCCTTGTCTAATTAGCTTTTTCTCGCTTCTCACTTTAATTTGTGATTGTTTTGATTAATCTATCATGCCTACACCCTCTCTCGCTCGAGACTAATTCCTTTCATGTTTCCATTAACATGATTGGTATCGGTAGCATCGTAGGTGTCAGGCAGGCGAGAGGTGTGGTAGGTGTCAGGCAGGTGTCAGGCTTCAAGCCTGCGAGAGACTTGATAAGTGCCAGGCAGGCGTTAGGACGTAGACAGGCGCGGCAGTTGTCAGGCAGGTGTCAGGCGAGATACTTTATAGGCGTCAGGCAGGCGAGAGGCAGATGAGACGCGTGGTAGGTGCCAGGCAGGCGTCAGAAGCAAAGCTACTAAACTTAACCAAATGTCTCCTCCAGGTAGCAAATGTGACGCGGCGTCTTCATTGAACTTTTGACGATGAAGAATAGAGTCGGGAACACGACTAATCCCCCTCCATCCACTTTTCTTCACCCAATCTATTCGTAAATAATCCCAACAACAAAACACGTCGACCTACGGTAATCATCGTTTTATTCGTGTCTTCTATTCGGATCTCCGTGATCTCTTTTCGCGGATTCATAATAGCCGACTACTATGTGTAGTTTTTTCTTTCTTTTTTCTACTAGTTAGTTGATTGCAGAAAAAAATAATTTAGACTTGATTGCGGAGTTGTCAAAAATCCTGGCTATAGCTTAGTTGGCCAAACAAACCTTCCCACACCTTTCAACCATTTCTAAAATAGCTTTTCCAGACTAAAAATCCCCAGGTGAAATGTATTCAAAACTACATATATTTGTGGCTTTAGCTTTCCATTTTTCGTCTCAAAATCTGACTTGAAATCCAATTTTTGAGCTGAAAACAAAATTATTAGTAATGTATTGAGAAAAAGATGAAACTGCTAGCTTGTTCCTAAATAAGGCAATTATGATGCCCAACTGGTTTATTATTCATTGACCAGAGATACGGGGCTCCGTATGGAAATTTGGATGAAGATGAAGAGCTGCTCTCTGGAAGAGAGAAGATGAGTCAAAAAGCGTATCTTTTTACTTTTTACTCGGCTAAATTTAGAAACAGAAAAAGTTTTTTAAATACTTGCCTACGTGCCTACCTACCGCATAATCCCTACATTTTGGACCAAATGATGTGCTTTCTCATTTTAATTTACACGTTAATTTAACTGAAATAATGTTAACGTCCGTTTGGTGGGAGACACACATGTTGGTAGTAGGCACGCGTAAATCGAATTGTAGGCAGGCTAGGTCGCCTTGTAGGCAGGTAGGCCACTTCTACCAACATTTTCTTTGGCAAATGAACTACGGCTTAAACTATTCGTAACTCAGTGAAGGCCTCGTCCACAATAATATATCTACAGTCTTATAAGACTTTCAAATCCTAATTTTTAGTGGTTTGGCACCGCCCACAAAATGGCTACTGAATGTAATAAGATTTTTGAGTTCACATTCTCGGACTTTTGACCACACCCATAATACGGGCGGTGCTCCAGAGACCACACCCACAATTCGGCCAGGCCTAAAACAATTACATTTTCCGAGTCTCCACCCGCCAATAGACTACGCCCATTAATGAGACGGAGCTTCAGGGATTGCACCATGTTTGAAAAGAATTGTTGAACTTTCATAAAAGGCCCAAAAGCTCTAAACTTTGTGATAAAAAAAGTTCAAGTTCTCGTTTATCATCCCCGTTGCTTTTTTTGTTCTCCTCGTCCGGCTCTTCTCCGTCTTTTTCATCGCCATATATCCCATTTCCGCGTTCCGCGCATATATTGGCCTCAAAGGAGTTGTCTCTGGTATCCAAAAATAGACTGGACAATTTGACGAGGACATACAGCTATAACACCTCACAAGACAATTTATGAAAACGTTCGAAGTGGCTTTTATGTTGATGACGTCATATGTGGCCTAGACTTTAACTGGTGACCGAGATTTCTAATCTAGCAAAAACTCTTCCACCGTCACTTATTTTTGGAAGTTCGAAACGTTTAGAGAACGTGCAAGTAAAAAATTTCAACACAAATCACATATGTTATTAGGCTGACATTAAGAAAAACGGCCAAGTCGGAAAGTTTTTACCGAGCAGGTGATTTTTTTTCGAAAATTTTGTAATGGAATTTTCTAGATTTCTTTAATTTCCCACGAAATATATATTCGCTGAAATTTTTCAGACAATTTTGAAGTTTGTGGGAGTTGTTTGTTGTCTAGCACCAAGAGCCAACAACCAACTTGATACATACCCGTGAAGTGTCGGCTGCCACTTGGGATGAGCTGCTCCCTTTGGACTGCCTACCCGTGAGATGTCGGCTGCCACTTTTACTCCTAACTCGAATCGGTGCGGTGCGTCATAGTAGCAAGTTTAGGAGTTTTAACATTACAGGAAAAAAGGAGTTCGAAACTCATTAAACTCTTGATCTCTCAAAATTGAATTGCCGCGCACGCGCGCATGATTCTTCCAATTAATGTCTGCACTCTTGTCTTGTCGTCCAAACACACAATTAGAGCCCGCGGATAGGTGCAATAAAAGTGTCCGCGGTGCCGTCCGTCTCTGGCCCCCCAATGATTTTTTTTCCTGTTATAAAACACAAAGTCAGCCAGGCCGGGCGATTTTTGTTTTGTTTTGTGTTGCTTCGTTCCCGTCAGTTTCTTGTTTCCCTCCGTTTCGTTTTCCCCGCCACTTTCTTCAATGTTGAAATCGAAATGTTTATCGACGTCATCATGCTCCTCACCCCCCTCTTTGCCTTGTGCTCCTTCTCGGCCTGATGAATTGACGTCTTTATTGAAGAAGGGCGAAAGTTTTCAAATATTTACTAAAGAGTACGTGAAAAATCTCCTCGTTCTGTGAATCCGTGATTTTTGAGCTTTAGCTTGAAAGTTGGGAGTTTCTGAGCCAAATTGAGACAGGCAGTGTAATTTTGGAGCAGGCCAAGTTTTTTTAATGTACAAATCCACCGTGGCCTAGAAAACGAAAAAAAACTCTGCTGTAGATAATGTGAAATGGAATAATGTGGCACTGTGGTATAATGAATAATGTGGTATAATGTGCTAATAATGTGGTACTCTCCTTAAATCTACACAATTTCAGTTTTTGGGTAACTGTCTACGCTCTGCTGCTAGGTGATACCCAACTTTGACTTTTTCCAATTTTCTGGCTTTTGTTTTAATTTCTGCAAATTGAGAGCAAAAAATCACAAAAAATAGAGAAATTCCGTGTGAGACATCTGGAGCTACCGTAACCCGAAAAGTTCACTGGAGAACATGTTTTATACAGTATGGAGCTACGAACTATTTGAAAAGTTGCTTATAGGTACTTGTAGACCTTCCAATACCGTTTCTCACAAGTTTTGTAGAAATGTTTTGTTGTAGAAATAACCATAACTGCTCCATCATAATTTTGCCAAATGTTAGGGTAACATTCTTAACTTTCCTTCCCGCCAAATCTTGACCAGTCCGAGCTATTTTCGAACTCGGCAGGGATCTGTCCAAAGGAGCTCCAGTGCTCTGGTTGAGAAGAAACGTGAGACAAATTCGATTTGAGCGCGCGGGGCGACTGCGCACATGAGGACAGAAATGAATGTAGTGACACGGTTTATATTATTCATGAGCCGGCGCGGTAGGAACAGGAGGAGGCGAGAAAATGTGTTCAACAACGCCCTGAGATTGATGATGACGCGAGTTTTATCCCAAAGACTGAACTGAGCTTTTTCCCCTTCCCAGCTTCTTGTCTCTCCCTCCCATTCTTCTACCAACCCCCTTGTCCTTTTTGTTCTTTTTCTTCTTCTTCTTCTCCCCATCTCCCTTCTCTGGCCACTCGAGTTACCCAATATGTCGCTTCTCCCATGGACTCATCATTTCGAAACGCCTTCTCCTCCGTCTTCTCTTCCACGGCCGAGGAAGAGAGATGTTAGTGAGAGATGGAGAAAGAGAAAGAGCAACGTCGCTTACTCATTTCGCCGTCGAAAATGAGAAGAGCGAAAAAAGGACGGACGGCGGGACATCCCCCCACCATCGCCATTTTTCTGCCGCTCCTGGCGGATGGCTCATCGCTTTCGACATTTCATTATTTTTTTACTGGATTTTTTTCCATATTGTGAATCTTTGCATATTGTGAATTTGGCAATTTTGCACGATTTGACTTACTTATTTTTTGTTCTGATCGCCAACGACACGTGGTGTCAGAATGTCCCATGTCGTTGTGACCTACAAAAAATGCGGGAACTTAGACAGAGACTTCTCAACTGATTTCGCATGGTTAAGAACGTGCTGACGTCACATTTTTTGATGAAGAAATTCCTGCATTTTTTGTAGAACAAACCGTTATGGGAAAATCTGACATCACGTGCAGCCACTTCTGTTTAACCTCCGAAAAATGTGGGAAGCTCACATTATATTTCGACGACTCCCGCAATTTTTGGAGATCAAACGGCAATGGCCTCAGATACACTTTTGGCTAGAAATCTCAAAACTGTGTCCTTGTGCGCGTAGTTTTGTAGACAGGTTTGTCCGATCTACCCCTGTCCGTGAAAAAAGGCAATTCGGCCACCAGGTCCTGTTTTTTCCTGGGCTCTCAAAATCGAAATTAGTTTTTTTCTAGGGGTAAACATATTCCACAGTTGCTCTGTTTCTCCTGCCCTTCTCAAATTTTATCATTAATGGTGCTGCTGTGATACCAGTCACTTGGCACAGTTGTGCTAGATGGAGCAAAACACTGAAAACGTCTCATGGTATTTTTAGCTTTATAGGCGGCCCAAAAATCTGCTAAGCCATCGTCTATGCCGCTAGTCCATCAGATTTCCATTATCGAAGCCTGCTTTATGATCATTCAATTTAAAAAAAATCTTCTCGTCGTAGTATACTGATTGTTTTTGACTATTTGCATCTCAAATATTTTCCACCCGAGTTGTAGCATCTAGTGGTAGTATTAGAAGCTATAATCAAATCAGAGAACTCTGAATTCTTAAGATTTGAGACCCCCCCCCCCCCCCCCAACCTCCCCTGTACTAATTTTGACCTGTGGTTGTTTATTTGCATCCCCCAGTGTTTGTTGTGCTTCATCTTCTCGCTCCTCCTAACACATAGAATATGTGAGTTGAATTCAAGCTAATCATAATCCTCGAAAGACCTGGAATATTTCTCATTGTCCTCTACGCGTCGTCATCGTGGGGGCCTTCATTCAACACAAAACCCCCTCTGACACACAGACAACGTTTCTCGCGCTCTCCTCAAAATACTGCCAAGATGCAACACTGTCTTCTTCATGTCTTCTTGACCGCCGGCCCTCTCTAAATTTGGGTAATTTGCGTAACTAGTCTTTCACTCTGTTTATATCATTTGCTAGTTGAGGCGAATAAAATAAGCTTTAGACATCATATATCAATATTGTTACTATCAGCTCTAGTACAATAGGTAGGTGTCCCCTATGTCTGAACTACTAGGCCATGTGAGCTACTGGATCCCGTCGTTGGCAACAGACTTGGAGACTCAGACTGATGAGTAGTACTGCTCCGGCTCCTTCAGGCAAAAGAGAGAGGGATGCTTTTTCTTTGACAATTCTCTCTGTTTAGCTATCTCTCCCTCTCTTTTTGCATGCAGCATGTTTATGCCTGGCTGCGCCCCTCTCTCTTTCTCTCTCTTGCTTTCCTCCATCTCAACCCCCTGTGCATCGTCGGCGGAGCGGTCGCGTTGCGGCCTCACCCGCTCGCTTCATTTTGCCCGTTGGCAGCATGTCCGTCTCTGTCTCTCCGCTTTTTGTCAGTGGTGAGCGCGCGCCGGGCGTTTGCATCCGAGTCTGCTGTGTGTGTGTGTCTGTTTGTGTGTGCGTATTGATCCGCTCCTCAATTCTTCGCGTCTTCCTTTTGCCTCTTTCACTCGGGCCCTCTCGACCGCCCTGAAATAGTGCGCGAAAGAGGTTTCGGAAGAGAGGAGAGAAGCGTACGAGTGCGGAGACCCAGGTGAGCAGCTTGACGTAGAGCTCCCTCTCCATTCGCCTCGCTCCACTCGTCTTGCTCTCTCTCTCTCTCCATAGGAATAGTGTTCTGAATGTAGAGGTCTAGACGAGCCTCTGATTGGTGTATCTCGGGGCAGCTCACTGGCACACACACACACGCACACACACACACGCTCACGCTCAATGTTCTACTTCTTCTACGTCGTCGTCGTCTTCTACTTCTACATCTACTTCTTCTTTCTTCTTGTGCTTCGTCAAGGCATTATCTGCATATGCGTGTCTGTTTCTCTGGGCTGTGTGTTGCTTAGTCGAATCGACTGATTGCCTGACACAATCCGCTTATTTTTTCTTTTTTTTCCCTTCTAGTCCAGAACGTTTCGCCGCTTTTTCATTTCCTGTGCCCATTCACATTTTAGACCCAAACACCAGCCATTAAGCCGTCTTGCGTCCTGCCACGTCACATCAAAGCCATTAATCTTCGATGGCAGTCTGGCTCGGTCAAAATTGGCCTATTTTTGTCTGAGAACTTTGTACAATTTTATTGGTTAAAAATGCTCGCACCACCTGCTGGAGGGCACCAGATGTCCCCTCGCCCAAAGCAATTAGAATTCTGCATTTAGCAAACAAAAGTTGAATCAATAATTCGCAGATCCAATGGTAGGAGAGAGAAAGAGTGAGCCGCGCCTTCTTCGCACAGATATATATTAGCTTTTGTCACGTTTTGCGCTCCTACCTGGGAGAGCCCAAGGTATTTGAACACGGAGAGCAATATGTTCCCTCAAAACTCAAATACCTGTGCCCCATCATTTCCTTCCTTAATTCCCTCATTTCATTCGACATTTGTGGTATTCAGTTTCTTTTCTTTCTTTTTTGTCATTGTTTTGTTCTTCCGCGCCACACACACACACACAGACCAACACTTTTACATTTTTTCCCGCCCGCTCCCCTTTTCCATCCCGCTTGGTCTGCGTCTCAAGGTTTGGTTTCTTTCTCGTACAGTGTTCCGCTCTCACGCCAGTTTCTGAATCGATCTATTGATTTTTTGAAAGTTAAAAATTTTGCTTAAAATTTCTGAAGCTTATGATTTTGGTTTGCAGACCGTCATTCTGTACTTCCTGATCAGCAGCTTGGTCTCACCGTCTTTGCCAAGTTGACGTCGGTCGAGGGGTTTTAATTAAAAGGGTTAGTGATATAGATTTCTTTCTAGTAGGTTTTTCATGTTTTGATCAAAAACATACCTTTAGTTTATTCTTATTTTATTATCTCACCTATAGGGATCCCTAGAGCTAATAATCTACTTCCAAAGTTCCTCTCTAAAGAATTAAATATTTTCCCGTCTAGTTATCGATTTTAGAATCGAACTATTTTATTAGATAAGTAAGACCAAAATGTGTTGTTTTTTCAAATATAGAATTCTGGAATCACTTATTTTTAAATTGAAAAAAATCCATTTTTTTCAAATTTTTGATTTTTACATAAATTACTTGATTACAATGAAACAATCAATAATTTTCTTCATTTTTTGATTGGTTTTCGCATTGAATATTCAATTTAAAACTTATTAATTAATTAATTAAATAAAAACAAAAAACATTGCGCGGCAATTAGCATGTGCTGGCCTACCGTAGTTTCTGCAAACACCGTGACGTCAATATGCACACTGTTGTTTTTCTTTGATTTTCTTTCCTTTTTTGACCTTTTTATCTTATTTTTTCTTATTTTCTCCACAGAAAATCTCTAAAAGCTTCGAAAACTTGAATTATTTTAACGATAAATTTAATTCCTTCATGAAAATAATCAAATTCTTGGAAAAAATCGATTTTTTCTGCTATTTCCTTCAAACTCTTTTTTTCTATCCAATAATTCTTAATTCACGCTTTTTTTTGCAGGCCCAGTTGTCGAGTGCAAGAACAAAGGCCACGAAGACGACGAATAGAGCAGCGCCGCCGTCGAAAACGCGAACACCGACCAGGAGCAGCATTAGCCGCAGCCGCATCCGTCGACACTTCCATCAGTACCATCCTCCGGAGCACGCACCACCACCAGCAGCAAGATGAGCGAACTTGACCAACTTCGACAGGAGGCTGAACAGCTGAAGTCGCAGATTCGGGTGAGTAAATCTGTGTTTTTTTTTATTTTTTAAAATATTTTTTAAACTAATAATTGCAGTAATCTCTCGTTCCAGAGCATGGTCTAGCAATTGTTTGAATATGCGAAATATGAGAAATACACGCATTTATATATTTATACACACACATATACACACATACATATACAAATTGTTGGTAATAAGTAAAGCGCTCCCCTTCCAACGATGCCGCCGCCGCCGCCATCGGCGTTGTTTTTGCGCCGTACTTGAGGGGACGTGCTGCTGCACTGGATGTGTATAACACGATGGTCGTCGTCCCCCAGCCGTCGTCGTCTTCTTTTCTTCTTCTTCTACCCGCCATCGCCGCTGCAAAATATCGATCAGTAGCAGAAGTTGTTGCTCCACACACGCAGGCCGCGGCGAGCCATTGGCCGAGATGGGGTCGCCCCTGGTGGGGGCACTGAGACGAGGAGAAGCTGGAGCAGCAGCAGAAGCAGCGAGCGAGCGAGGAGAATAGATTGGCTGCCTAATGTGAGATTGTCGGCGTCTCCGGCTCTTGTTCCACTATTTTCCCGGGGCCCCGCCGCCGAATGCTCTCAATTTCTGCCGCTACTGCTGGCCAAGAGCACGAGAGAGAGAGAGAGAGATCTCTCGCAGTCTCTCTTCTGCGCAAGCTCCACTCGTGTCGTAGTGCGCCATTCTCCCTTGAGGACTCTGCTGCCGTCGTCGTCGTCGTTGTCGTTGTCATCGCGTCGCTCACTAGAATTGGTGGTAGCTCCTGCTCCGACGAGCACTCACACACACACACATGGTTGTGCGTGTGCGCGAGCACAAAATGTTGCGCGGGGTTTGGTGAAGCTCTCGTGGTGCTGAAAACGGGGTGAGCTGGCCTGGAGCGAGGAGGGGCAGCAGAGATAGAAAATACACTGAATTGGTGTTAATTAAATGCACAAAACATTTATGGAAGTGGAAGATTTTTCGCTTCAAAAATACAGTCCCCGGTCTCGAAGCGACAAATTTTTGTGAAAAGATTACTGTAATTTCAAATTCGGGAATTTTCAGCAATTTTCCATATTATGTGGACGTCTAAAAATGAGAGGTTCTGATCCCCCATGTCGATTTACGGGGCACTATTGCATCATCTCAAACTGTCCATTTAATGTGTTTAATGTATGCAAAAATATGTAATAACAGCCCGTAAATCGACAATTCGTGGCGAGACTCATGTGGCAAAAAACCTCATATATATCCGTCTAGATAATAGTTTTTCTCTCGATTTTATAAAAATTTATGTTTTTTAGTTGAAAACTATGAAAAATCGATGAAAATTCCTAGAGTGGAAATTACAGTAATTTTTATAAAAATTTAAGGCCCGAATTTACAGATTTTGAAGTAAAAAGTTGTAAAAACCAATAATTTGAAGTTTTTCATAATTAAAAAAAAAACAAAATAAATTAATTTTTTGCAGGAAGCCCGGAAATCAGCAAATGACACAACACTGGCCACCGTCGCTTCAAATCTGGAGCCAATTGGCCGCATTCAGATGAGGACGAGACGTACGCTTAGGGGACATTTAGCCAAGGTAGGGCTTTCAGACTTTTTCTAGTCATAAAATCGATAAATTTTGCAGATTTATGCAATGCACTGGGCATCAGACAGTCGCAATTTGGTGTCAGCTTCACAAGACGGAAAGCTCATCGTTTGGGACTCGTACACCACAAATAAAGTGAGTTTTTTTTGACGATTTTCAATTGTTTTTTTTTTGATAAAAAAAGAAAAAATTTAAAGAAATTAATTTGCATTTTTTTTCCAGGTTCATGCAATTCCCTTGAGATCATCGTGGGTGATGACTTGTGCCTATGCTCCATCGGGATCGTTTGTCGCTTGTGGAGGTAAGCTGAAGGATTACTCATTGTATTCAAATTTTCCGGAGAGATTACTGGGAAATCTGGGTTTCTATTGAGAATTTGAATCTCGTAAATCTACACGAGCAAAATTCAAATTTTTTAAAATAAAAAGTAACAATTCTCAATTTTTCCAGGTCTCGACAACATTTGCTCAATTTACTCGCTGAAAACACGCGAGGGAAACGTGCGGGTGTCTCGTGAGCTTCCAGGACATACTGGATACTTGTCGTGTTGTCGATTCCTTGATGACAACCAAATTGTCACCTCTTCCGGAGATATGACTTGGTGGGTTTTTTTTTTGAAAAATTTCATTTTTTTTAATTAAAGAAAAATCCTATAAAAAATCATAAATTATCAACTAGTTTCTACTTTTCATTTTTTTTTTTCCGCGTAATTTGAGCATCAGTGTATAGCCAGAGCACACAAAAGTAGAAGAAGTGCGAAGGAGAAATTCGGATGTTGAATGTTGATGAGTTTGTTTTCAAACTGGGCTCTTTTTGTGCCGCTTGATGAAATTGAGGTGGAGAGAAGCAAAGAACGTGTGAATAAAAGACAGAAAGAGCACAAAAGTCGGCCCGCGAAAAATGTAAATTTTCGGACTTCAAAATTTTACAAGTCTATTGTTAAATTGTGATCTCTAGACGTGTAGTTTGTACTTTGAAAAGTTTAAAAAAATTCCAGTTTGAAAATGTAAGAAAGATTTCAGATAACTTCCAAAATTTATCTCGTGATTCTGCAAAATTTCAGATTTTTTAAAGCCACACGCTATTTTCCGATTGGGTCTCGCCACGAAAAAAAAAGAAGTTTGTAAAGTTTCAAATTCTAAAGTGCAAATTGCATTTTAGAGTTTAAAATTTCATTTTCTACACCAAATTAACAAATCTGAGAAATTTGGCGCCTGTAGCGGCCACTATGATCGTGGCGAGACCCACTTTTCAAACCGGCATGTGCCTTTAACCTCTACCATATCATATAATATCACTTTTTCGTAAATTATCCTAATTCTCCAATTTTTTTTCCAGCGCTCTATGGGACATTGAAACCGGACAACAGTGCACCGCGTTCACCGGTCACACTGGTGACGTCATGTCGCTTTCACTTTCTCCAGACTTCCGCACATTCATCTCAGGAGCCTGTGACGCTTCGGCGAAGGTATAGGATTTTTGAAAAGTTGATTTTTTTTTAAATTTTTTAAATTTCAGTTGTGGGATATCCGAGACGGCATGTGCAAGCAAACGTTCCCAGGACACGAGTCAGACATCAACGCTGTTGCCGTAAGTTTTATTATTTTGAAGATTTTTCAAAAAAAAATCAATTTTTTGCAGTTCTTCCCATCCGGAAACGCGTTCGCCACCGGATCCGACGATGCGACATGCCGATTGTTCGACATTCGTGCTGATCAGGAACTTGCCATGTATTCTCATGATAATATTATTTGCGGAATCACTAGTGTCGCATTCTCAAAATCGGGTCGCCTGTTGTTCGCCGGATACGACGACTTCAACTGCAATGTTTGGGATTCGATGCGACAGGAGAGAGCTGGTGAGTGCCTTTAGCTCCTTTTTTTGAAATTTTCCAAGTTGAAAGTGATGAAAAACTAATTGTTCTTCCAATTTCAGGAGTATTGGCTGGTCACGATAACCGAGTTTCTTGTCTAGGAGTCACCGAGGACGGTATGGCCGTGTGCACAGGATCATGGGACTCGTTCCTCAAGATCTGGAATTAAGAAACATCAAATGTCTTCCTTAATTATTCTCCAATTATTGATTGAATGATGATGACACTACGTGGCAATTTTTTTCCCCATTTTCCCCAATTTTTTTCCGCTCTTGAAACCCCCCTGTTGTTCTCATTCTTTCGTCGCTATCCGCTATCCCGGCGCCCTCTTCCGCGTGCCCGGATCTCTTTTTCTTCTCTCACCTCTTCTCATCGCTTTTTGTTCGGTACTTTCTAGTCTCTCTTCAATCGCCCTCCCCATATTACTTTCCTTGACGTTTGTTCGAATTTTCTCATCAATTTTTTTTACTATGTGAAAATTATTATTATAGCAATTCTCAACTCTCTCTCTCTCATTTATTTTTATTTCACATTTTCTGTGTCTCCCCGCCCCCCGCGAAGCTTAATCTTTCTTCCTCTTTCACCACTCACTTTAGTCACAGACACATACACATGCGCGCGCTCTCTTTCTCTCCCCGATCGTATTCTACTAACATGATATTCATGCTACGACAAAAAATTTTATATATATGTAAGACAAATTTGTGCTCGGCGAGCAAGATATACAGTGATGGAGCCACGCGCGCGGAGTACAATTTTGAAATCGAAAAGCGAACGCCACGCGCATCACTAATCCTAAAACCCCCACATCAAGAAAAGCACAATATGAGATCCATTCTAATTATTATTTCCTCCCGATATATAATTATTTAAGCTTCTTTTTTTCTCTATTTCTGGTATCATCTTCTCTCATTTCTCGTCTTCTACACTAATTTAATTGACTCCCCCCACAAATCTTCACCTCTTTTTTTTGTCTTCTATGTATCCCATCGATCCCTTTCCAGACCGTTTTCAACTTTTTCACACACACAAAACCCCCTAAGTTTTTTTTTCTAATTTCTTTTAATTCTCCTACCACCGTGATTTTGTAAGTTCTTCCGATCGCAAAATTAAAGATAAAAAAGTTCTCATTTATTCGGATAGCTGCCACTTCTTTTCCTCTCTTCTCCCCCTCAACCCCCCACATCTGTTTAATCCATCACAATTCTTGAAAAATGAACATCCCCCATCCCCCCATCTCTTCTTTTCCCCAAAACACCCAAAAAATCTTATTTCCCTTTTTATTCTTTTTTATTGTTTCAATTTCCAAATTCTTATAAATTGCTGGAACCTTATAACCTCTTGTGAGCTCAGTTTTTCAGACATTTATTTCAAAATTATTATCATTGTTCTCCTAACGATTAGAAGGCCTTGTTGAACAGGAACGATTGGATGATGTGCTCGGCGACGGCTGGCTTGTCGGTTGGTACCATGTGTCCGGCTCCGCGAACAGTGGCGAATGTCACCTGGGATCCCTTGTACTGTGTCACGTATCCACCGATTTGACCCTTCACAGTGAAGTGGGTCTTCTTCTTGGAGAGCTGGAAATTAAATTATGGAATTTTTACAAAACATTAAAAATCTTGGGTCTCGCAGCGATTGAGAGCTTATTGTTTAAAAATACGGTACCCGGTGTCTCGACACGACAATTTTTATGAATGCAAAACGATGTGCGCCTTTAAAGAGTAATATTTTCAAAAAAATAATTTTCGATGAAAAATCCGCAGCAACGGAAGTTTGAAACTACAGTACTCTTTAAAGGCGCACAGCTTCGCTCATTCAACAAAAATTTATCGTGTCGAGACCCGGCGCCGTATTGTTTGGAAAAACTTTGGGTCTGGATAATATATAGATATCTTTTTATTGAAAAAAGCAAAAACTGTGGTTTATGCCCAAACAAATACGGTGCCCGGTCTCGAAGCGATTGATTTTTTTTTGAATGTAAAAGATTTTGCGCCTTTCAGGAGTACTGTAGCTCGAAATTTTGAAATTTGCTTTGCTGTTTCATGATTTTTTCTCACAATTTCATGCATTTTGAAATATTTGAAATTTTTAATTCCCGTTTTTCGAACTTTTTACTAAAAATGAGACTAAATTGAGAAAAAACTACAGTACCCCTTAAAGGCGCACACTCCTTTTTCATTTAAAAAATCGATCGTGTCAAAACTAGGTACCGTAGTATTGAAAATCACGAAAAACTAAAAAACATCTGCGCCTCTAAACTTTTAAACATAAAATAGCCTACCGTAAGACCGAGCTTGTCAGTGAATCTCTGTCCCATAAGAGCATTACAGGCCAAATCGACGTCTCCGTTGTAGAGCATCATTTTCAGATTGTTGTTGTTGACGGCGTTCAGAACACGGGAAGTCATGTCTCCGTATTGTCTCTTGTAACCGTACGAGATGGCGTTACTGGAAATAATATCATTTTACTGTGGAGCATGTAGGCAAATTCGCCCACCGATTTTGAGTAAAATATTTGGAAAAGGTATATCTTATTTGCTATTGGACATACAAAAAAGTTGTCGGCAAAATGTGCAAAACTTTAAGAGCTTTAATTTGTTAGTTGACAACCTTTTTTTAACACTTGTAGATTTTGAGATATATAGGTTTTTACACAATGCAAAATTTTAGAATCTTACCTGCAAATCGACCAAGCTGGAAGAGAAGATGGAATTCCGAGTGCCTTACGCACATCCTGACGGTTCAAATAATTGGTTACTGGGCTCTCATCAAGACATGGAACGGTTCCAAGAACCTCTGGTGTGTACTTCTTATTGAATCTTCTCTCATACTCCATTCCGAAACGGAAGCTTGCGCTGGTGGAGATGCAGTCGGCGTACATGTTGTATGGGTTGAGACCTCCGTTCCAGGCGGTCTGTTGGGTAGCTTCAACGAATTCTCCGCAGGCCGAGAACTCGCTGAACGAGTGCCATGGGCAGGCATCAGTGTCGTTGTGGCAGCACGAGGTCTTCATGTGCTCCCATTTGGCCTGGAAGTGTTTTTTTATTGAAAATAGATTTAGGCGTATGTTTAGGTTTGAGCTTAAAATGAGGCTTAGGTTCAGGCTTAGAATTAGGCTTAGGCTTCCTATTTTCAAATATTCAAAACTGCCCCAACCTGATCAACAACTCCGTGATGGTACAAGAAGTTGACAAGTGAGTCAACTCCCTCGTTAGCTGAAACACATCCGTTTCCGATTGCGAGTCCCTTAATATTGATATGAGATTGTGATTGACGATCCAAAATAGTCTGAACAAGTGTTGGAACATAGATTCCACCGTACGACTCTCCAGTCACATAGAAATCGTTTCCCTTGTATTGTGGGAACTCATTGAAGAAAGCGACGAGGGCTTCCCAATTCTCACTGGCTGTCTGGTCGTCTCCGGTTGCAATATTGTTGTCTGTGGCGTAAGAGTATCCAACTCCGGCTGGAGCTTCAAGGGTGAGAATTGAGGCATTCTTGTTCCAGGAGTATGGATTGGTGCGAAGGGTGGCTCCGTCGGTGTTGACCTGGAAAAACAAAACTGTTAATAAATCTTCTTTGTAGGTGCTTCTCTACCTTTTATGTTTGCTTAAATTTCAGCAAAAGTGACATGTTTCTAGATGTCACTTGAGAAATAACTTTTCTTAAAATATTTCGATGTCGTACATTTTCAAAAATTCACGATTTAAAACAAAATTTCTAACGGCAATTTTTTTAAACACAATTTTTTATGGTAACAATATATACTTTTTTAATAGTTTGTATCTCGCTTATTTTAAAATTTATCAAACATTTGTAAACTACAAAGTGTAGATCACAATGTGATGCACATTATAAGTAGTTGGCGGTTTTTGATAAATTGAAAATGGTAGAGATAAGAGCCATCAAAGTTGACATATATAGTGTCCCTAGAAAATCGGTAGGTGGGCGAGAAAAAAAAACATGAAAACTAGAAGTAAAAACAACGGAATATTATCAGTGATAGTGGTATTGTTAGAAATAAAAAAAAACATATTTTCACAAGAATATAGGAAAATGGAGTAATTGGGTTTCAGGGCACGAAGACTCAGAGGAACTATAGAATATTGTAGCTATACATTTTTCAAATAACACGAACCTATTTTTTGGAACCTCTTTTTTACCTTACATGTTAATTTATCCACAATATTTTGTAGCTAAAATGTTAGCTTTTTGCGCAATTTTCCGCTCCCCTCAAACTCACATTCCATGGTCCCCACTCGGTGAGAAGAGCTGACAATCCGGAGCATCCTGGTCCACCGGTAAGCCAGAGAAGAACTGGATCAGTTGATGGGTTGCTTTGAGACTCGACGAACCAGTAGTGGAGCATATGATTCTTCTTGGTTCCCACATTGTAGTAGCCCGAATATTGCTTGAAGTTTGAGATTGGAGCTCCAGGGAGATTTGTGATCAGAGCGGATTCGCTGAAATGAGAAACTACACAGTTGTTTTTAGGTTTTTTGTATTTTAATTTTTTAATAGGCGGTAGGCAGGCATGAAAGCTTAGAAGCCTTCTAAAGGTTACTTACCAAACATATGCGAAGCCGAGGAGCGCCACAAGTACAAGTGTCCTGCTCATGACCATCCTTCTTGTGATAAAAATCAGAAGAAACCGTACTTTTCCTAATACGGACTATATAGTGACAGAATAGGAGGAGTCTGTCCCGCATTTTTATAACCTTATCACTTTTTCAGCTTATCATCTGATGTTTTAAGCCGATTGTGCCCATCGTCGCGTCTGAATCTCTATCTTTTGAAACTGTACTGATAAGTTGATAACATCATCAAGTTCGGATCCGGGAGAAGGCAGCCAAGAGAAAAGTGGGGATTGTTTTAGTGCAAGATAAGTGGGATGCACTTCACGTACCTCTCTTCAAACAAAAGTTGTAACCTGCGGGAGTTCATATTTTTCGAGAAATTGGTTCAGAAACATTTTTAAATTTTTTAAAAATTAGTTTTTAATTGATAATTTGGATTTTCAATTGCTAATTTATTTATTCTAACTTCTACAATGTTTCAATCTGCCAATCTGAGTAAAAGCGGCTGGCATTTTACAGGCTCAAGGGGGCTTTTATTTTTATAGGACATGTAAAACAAAATAGAATCTTTAAAATTGTAGTACAATAATTCCAACAACGTGTAATAGCGGCCGACGTCTTACGGCTTCCAACATGTTAGAAAAAACTGACAGTAAGTTTGGGAGCTCATATCTCTGTGCTCATTGATTTAATCAAAAAATTTTAACTACAAACTTATGCGTCATATTATAATCTATAGTTTTGTAGTTGACATATTTTTGATAGCACTGAAAATAACCGAGATATGTGCACCAAGAACTCTCTCTTTCTTTATCAAGGCCATGATTCAACTTGTTTTTATTTTGTTTTTAACGTTTACCGGAAATATATACACGCTGGAAAATTTAGAAAGTTTTCCTCAAAAACTATAATTGTTTTTTCTGCAGAAATTTGGAATTTTTATTGCTAAACTCTTATCAGACGACAACATCCGCCTGTAGTATGTTTTTTTTCTTCTGAAACCAACTTTCGATTTTATAGCCTCGTGTGCAATTTTCTCCAACTGACGTCAGTGCTCTTCGTGGAATTACAAAATTGTCAGCAAAAAACAGTTCATCTTGGGGCAAAGTTGAGGGGATTATCATTATTGCAGACACATTTATGATAAGAATCATTCACGAAAAACGTAGTTTTCATAATTATTGTGCACAATTTATGAAAGTCATTTGAAGGGAAGGAAGAAAGTTAGGGGAAGAGTTGGAAAAAGATTAGAATTTTAGGGTTAGGCTTAGGCTTAAGATCAAGCCTATGCTTAGTCTTAGGCTTAGGTGTAGGTTTAGGCATAGGCTAAGGCTAAGTATGGGCTCAGGTTTACGCTTAGGCCTAGTCTAAGACTTAGGACTAGGCTTAGACTAAGGCTTAGACTTAGGCTTAGGTTTAAGCTCTACTTAGGCTTAATTATAACGTAAGCTTAAGGTTGGAGGTTGGTTTTTTTTTAGTTTTTTCAAGTTTTTAATAATTTTTGTTAATGTTCAAGGAATGTTAAAGTATATTTATAAAGAAAATTAAATAAATTTCAGCTAAACAATCGCAATCGAAAGGCTGAAAAATTGTGCAATCAGAAAACAAAAAAAGTATTCTTTCTGAAATTTCAGATTTTGAATATATATTTTTTTTATAAGCTCATCTCAAAGTGTCCCCCCCCCCAGAACTTGGACTGAAACATATAAAATCTTTAGAAAAATTGAAAATCTTCACCATGATTTGTTCAAACAAAATCCCGTCTCAACTTCAAATTCCGACAAACCCAAATCCCTGAGCGGCACCCCATAAAAACATGTTTTGAAGCATCTCTCAACACTTTCTTCATTTCTTTTACTTTTCTAATTCTATACAATTTACTTTGAAACTATTTTTCGATGATGATCATCATCATCACCATTCTACCGAAAGATTGTCAAAAAGTTGGGCAAGCCTCGAAGAACCGACGAGAGAGTGGGTAATCCTGAAGAGACGCAGGTCCTTGGGAGTGAAAAACCGGTCTCTCTATGACAATGACGACGAGAGAGAGAGGATTCTGTCATACACTTTGTAATAGTCGATATGAAGAGAATGAGTACTATGACACTATGGATTATATCTTTATATCTTTCATCAATTAGCTTGTTTGTCAATCACTCATGATTTTCCTGATTTTCCCGCCACAAAACTTTCATCTTTTGCTTTTTGCAAAACATATTTTTCTAACATTTTCACTCAAGAACTTGTCTTAAAACCGCAAAAATATTGTTTTTTCTGATTGCGAGAATAAAATCCAAAAAAATGTGTGCGTCAATTCCAGTGTATTGCTAGAAAACTGTGCAAAAATCGACCCCTCGGCATCATACTTGATACCCTTCCCCAACAATAGTTTGCTGAATATTTCCATTTTTCAATATTTTCTCACCTTTTTCTTGGTGACTCAGTCAGATTCGGCGTCTTTTGTCATGTTGGTTTTCATGGCATTGTTGAACATATTGAAAGAAGGCGTTGGTGTTTGACGCTTTTCATCAAATGTTTTTTCCTCAGAACTATTATGCCTGGAAGGTAGAACGACTTGCGCGTAAAATATGATGCTTCAGTGTACTGTAACTCCTCGAAAGATGTAAAAGTTTTCCCGGCAAAATTCCAAACACACGCTTCGTATCTTCCATCTCCTCAGAAGTTTTTTTTTGAGGCCCGATCCAGCTTGATTGTAATCTCGAAATCTTTTTGCACTAAAATCTTCCGGTTCGCCCACTCTCTCACTCTCGTTCATTCAATTCCTCCAACCAGCTGGACAAGTGTAATTTGTTTTAGCAGAGAATTTGCCAAGTGGTCTTTATTTTGTGAGCCTTACAGAACATATGAATTCATTACGTTGTTGGTTTTTTAAACTTTAAAACTGGTGGATTATAGAAAATCGGATTAAATTTGAATATTGAATTAAAGTTTTTGGTTTTCAATGTTGCTCAGTTTAGCATAAAAATCGTCTTAAACTTAGTGAATTTTCCACTAAGTTTAAGACGTCTACTATTTTAGGAAAGACTGCAATATCGTAAATTGCCTAGTATTGTTTAAAAATAATCTGAAATAATTCTACTTAAAATTTCTGACATGGCTTACTATTAGAAAAAGACCTCCCGACGTCCTAAGTTTTGAAAAGACCCACAATTTCGAAAATGGCTTACAATTTTGGTTGTTATCTGGTATTTTGAAATGGCCAATATTTAAGGAAATGACATAGGAACTAGTACTATTCAGATAACCTAGAATTTCGGAGAGGGCCTAAGTTTTGTGAAAGGCTTGTAAATTAGTCTGAAATACCAGTTATGGCCTAGATTCTTATGACCTAGAATAGCCTAGAAGTTTAAGATTTATACGAGGGAAATGTTTCAAAAATCCTACGGATGATCTAGAAATTTGAAAACAACCTAACAAGAGGCCAAAGTTTCAAAGACGGCCTAGATTTCTGGATAGAGTTCCAATATTGGCATTTTGTCCTTCCATTTTCTTTAATATTCAATTTGAAGAGGACTCGGGTTTCCAGGAAAGCTTGAACTTCTTGATGATGGGCTAGAATTTCCTAATAAGTATTTTGTGTTCCCCGGCCTCGTGGAACCCCGCAGCATATCTTACTTTTCCCGGAATCTACAAATAAAAACGAACAAAATTACTTCCTCTTTTTTCCCAATTGACACTTGTTTTCACATGCACATTTTTCTTTAACTCTCTGTCCCGGCGAACACATCATTACTCTTCATAACTAATCTCGTTCCATGAATTATATTCTCATTGCACATTTTTTGGGATGCAGTAGCTTAAATATTGAAGTACAATTTTCTAATTTGGGCATCTAAATCCTTCTATCAAAAAAAAAAGGAAAAAACATGTTTTGAGATAGAAAAAACTGCCTGTACAGCTCAAATTACAAATGAATATATTTAGAAGAGATCCCAAAATTGGTTTTAATTTATTTTTTTCAGTTATTTTTTTCAGTTTTCAAAATTTTTGATATTTTCAGTTTCCAAAATAGTAAATTTACTTCTAGTTATAAAAGCGTAGAATTTGTAGAAAAGGGAAAATAAGTAGAATGTTTACTTTGGCGATTGGTTACTTGTGCCGACTTACCTTTTTTCACTTTTTGTACTTTATTTGTGTATTGCTCGCATTAACTCTCAATTAGTGTTAACTCAATTTTGTTTGGTAATTTCCAAAAATTCTAGTTAAATTCATTTCCCTGTTTTTGTCTGAAATTTTATTCGGAATTAAGCCTGCGTTTTTTCAAACGAATTGGGGGAATTCAGCTAGACGTCAATAATGAAATTTATGAAAATAATATAGAACGCGAAAAACCCTGGTTTCGGATTTTTTAAACCTCGCAATAAAGCTCCTAGTTTTTCAGAAAAAAATTGGCAAGGAAAATTTTCGGCGATAATTGAGATTTTAAAAATTTGTTGAAAACTGGACAAAAATTCAAAAACAATTTATTTTATTTCGGAGGCGTTTTCCGGGCGCGGTAAAATGTGTTTTTAGAATTAAAATTTTTCGGTAATCACCAATATACCAATATATATTCATCCTAACTAAATCCCATCCCTCTCTCTTTCCAAAAAATGCTTTTACCACAATTGAGAGAACCTCTGCTCCTCCTTCAAATGTCATTAACCTCCTTTCTCTCTTTCCCATATACCCCCTGGCTTCATCTTCTTCTTTTCCATATTCCTCATCATCATCTTCTGCTCCTTTTCTTTATTTACTCTCAAAATTCTTGTCCATCTTGAATATTTCACGTACCTACTTTGTAATGCAGTTTTCATGATGAAAGTTTAAGCTTAGAAAACTCCAAAAAGTGGTCATTCTGTGCTCGGTGTCCTTGTATTATCGAGTTACAAAATCGACACTCACTGAGACACTCTAGAAGAGTGGGAGGATTGAATTGCAACCAATTTTATGCACTTTTTTGGAGCAATTTTTTAGAACTATCTCTACTTTATCTCAAAGGTTTTCTTTGTAGGATGGTCTACGTTTTTAGCTTTGATTTTTTTGGAATCTGGTGTCAATTTTTTGTAAAAATTTTGTTTAAAAATACTCAATTTTTGGAACGTTATAATATGATATTTGTGCTTAAATTTTTTGTAAAAAAATAATAACTATCAAACTATTTAAAATTAAATTTGCAACAATTACTTAGTTGGCAACTTTTTGATAACTTTTTCCACTGACCAGATATGAAAATTTTTCGGAGAAAATTGGGCCGATTATGTGCTTTTTCTAATTTAAAATAATTTATCTCCAAAACAAACTAACAAAATATTAATCACAAAATTAAAACAATTAAAATAAAATAAAGTAATCATTATTATAAATATGCACATGATTTCCTAATTAAATATAAAACTTAATTTTTCGAACACTCACTATTTTGGCAATAACTTTGAAATTTCCCAAATGGCCGAGTCAGTTTCCAAAATGTATATAACCTTATCAGTATGCCTAGATCGCCGAAAACCCCGAACTAAAAAACTAAAAGAACATGATCATTATCTGTATGTCTATTCTCATCTCCTCCTCCTATTCCAAAACAACTCAAACTCAATTTCCCGCCGCCGGAAATGGAAGGGCGTGGAGCTATCTATTTTTTGTTGCGAACTGCAGATATCACAACTTCCGAGCGGGGGTTTCCGGTTTTTTTGCAGAATTTTTGAAATGTTCTCATTGGAAATTTAAATTTTTCTTCGGAAGTTTTCATATATTTTTGGAAATTTTTGAAACCTAAAGTTGCATATGATTTTTGACACAATTATCGGAAATACTCCTACACATGCGTGCGAACAATTTGAATATTTTTCCATTAGTCTGTACTTTTTTCTGCTGAAAAGTGCGTGTTCATGCGAAAACTCGGCCATTTCGCAAAAGCTCTAAACTTTTTTAATTAACTTTTATTTCCTATTCCTCAAAAAAAGTCATTTTTGTCAGTCTATCGAATTTTCAATTTGATGAACTCTGTCCCTTTTTTTTATTAAATTAATTTCGCTTCTTGCACTTTCCCGACTTTTCGCTTTGGACTCACCACTTACGGGGCCGCAAATAAAATCGATGACCGAGTTTTTTGACTGATTACAAAAAGCAAATATTGTGGCCGAGTTTTCACTTCCGCGGCCCGACGGGATTGCGATTACCAGGCCAAAACAAAAACGGCATTTGGAGTCTCGTTTGGCCACGCCCACTAATAAAATGCTACGTGTCCGCGAAAATATGGCAATTTAGCAACTTGAGAAAACAGGAACTTGATATCAGTTTTGTGAAAGAAAGAAAAACTCGGCCACTAATTTTTTTCGCGGCCACATAGATTTTTTAACAGCCACAAAAAGACAGTGGCCGAGTTTTATAACATTGGCTTTTATATAAATTTACCTTATCGTCGGCTTCATTGCTAAGCCTAAGCCCAAGCCTAAGTCTAAGTCTAAGCCTAAGTCTAAGCCTAAGCCTAAGCCTAAGCCTAAGCCTGACCCTAAGCCTAAGACTAAGCCCAAGCCCAAACGTAATCGTAAGCCTAGCCTATGTCAAAAGCCTAATACAGATCCTAATTATTTTCTTATTTTCCTTATTCTAAAAATTGAAAAACAAATTACAGAGCCCCGTTTTTTCCCTAATAACCTAGGATTAGAAGCTACAGTACCCGTACCCAATTTTCTTCCAAAAATCCCATTTTCCCGAACGGATTTGCATTCTCTCCTGTCATTCCCATTCATCATTAGTCGAGAATGTTTTAGGGAAAAAGGAGAAAAGAGAAAAAGGCGAGGCGCCCGCCGCAAAATTAATGGACTCTCTCCTGCTCTGTGTGCATGTGTGCTCCGAGTTGAGCAGTCCCGTTCTGCTTCGACGAGTCCATATGTTTTGTATGCGAAGTAGGGACTTCCGAATTGATTGGGCCAATATTCATTATGTATCGACGACGGCCTTTCCCCTCTCTCGTATGACAAATTCTTCTTGTCTTCAAACGCTCATAACTTTATTGCCAGGCTAGGTAGACAAAAACTGTCAACTGGAAAAATGTAGTACACAATTTTTTCTACATTTTCTACATTTTTTTATTACCTACAATGGGAAAGGAGATATAATTCATTTTGTTTCCCTAAAATTCCATCTCAATTTCCAGATTGATCGTCATAACATTCAGCACCTGCTCATGATTGAATGCGTTGCGTGGTTCGTATTATTCTACTGACCTGTTTCATTTTTGTCGCCTTCATTTATTTGGCCGTCTCACATGCGAATTCCAAAATTGTGATCGCTTTTGATGCAAATGGTAGGCTTTTTTCGAAATTTCGTTATAGTAACCAGTTGTTTAAAGGCGCAAAATTTTATAAAACTTATTTAGAGTTAAAAAAACATCGAAAATTATAAGTTATTACGTTTTTTCATAAAAAAAAGGTCTCGACGCGATCAAAATATTTTCAAATCTACCCAACAAAAAGTATGCACCTTTAAAATTACAGTAACCCATTTCCCGTTATTTCGCAATCTTCGCAAATGAATTTTTACAAAATCTGAAATATATCAATATTTTATGAAAAATACGATTTTGAAAAATTCAGCGAGAATTTCACAACTACAGTAGTCTTTAAAAGCGCACACAATTTTCCTGCAGAAAACTTCCGGTCGCGTCGAGACCCTAGCAGTACCGTATTTTTTGGTGAAAAAATTACAAAATTCAACAATATTCCTCAAAATATTTTTTCAGACGAGGAAGCCCGCCGAATTCTGGACAGCGCGATCCCGTCGCCGACGGTCGCCAGTCCATTCAACAACAATGCACCACAGTCGATGTCCGTTTCGGTAGCATTGGTGCTTATCGTATCACTTATCAGTGTTGCTCTTCTTATCACAGGTTAGATTATTATGAAGACGCAGAAAATGCGCTCCACGGCCAATTGGAACCGCTCCGCCTCAAATAGTTGGGTCTCGTTAGGAAAAACTGGTAACTTGAAAGTTACCACTTGAAGCTAATTGAAAATGCTGAATTTTGGTAGAATACCTAATGAGACCCACGGTTAGGAGGCGGAGCGTTTTCAATTTGCCGTGGAGGGCGTTTTCACGTTGATTGGGCATTTTTTCTACGTCCCAATAATATTTTATATTTTCCAGGTATAATCATAATCGCCGTCACGCTAGATCCAACTTCAAATAGTGAGGAGGATGAGGAATCGGATTTGGAAATCGACGAACCCACGGCGGCTCGTTCCAAACGGAATGATAAACAGATTGCCGATCCGAATAGTTACTATCCACGTTTTGATTATGATTTCAATCATTCGAATACGATTCTCTCTGAACTGTGATTATTTTCCCCCATTCCATTTACGGGTCTAATCGTCACTTTTATGATAAAATGTGTATTATATATGAACAAACAAGAAATGAGAGGTTGCAAAAAACCATGGCAATAAACGTTATTGAACAAGAATAAAAGAACCAAGAAGTGATTGTGTGTGGGGATGGATGAGAGAATTCAGAATTCACAGAATTTCAATTTACTTGAGCTGTGGGAACGACATTTGTGGCTTCAGCTCGGTGAGCGACTCGTTCCAGTATTGAGTGACAGTCTTCCATTGAGTGTAGAACTGGATTCCGGCCTTTCCGTAGAAGTTGAGATCTCCGAGGAATGAACCACGCGAGCCGGTGAACGAGAACATTGGGAGTGGAACTGGGATTGGCACGTTGATTCCGATTTGTCCGACATCGACTTCGTTGGTGAACTTTCTGGCGGTGGCTCCGTTGCTGGTGAAGATGGCCGTTCCGTTTCCGTATGGGTTGTTGTTGATGATTTCGATGGCCTCGTTCAAGTTCTCGGCCTCCATGACGACAAGGACTGGGCCGAAGATTTCTTCCTACAAAAAATTAAATATTAAATTAAACAAATTTAAAAAAAAACAAAATCTTACTCTGTAGCAAGTCATATTTGGCTTGACTCCAGCGAGAATCGTTGGTCCCACGAAGTTTCCATTCTCAAATCCTGGAACAGTGATATTGGATCCATCAAGTGGAACCTGAGCTCCCTCCTTCTTGGCACTCTCGATAAGACGGAGGACACGGGCCTTGGATTGCTTGGAGATCAGTGGTCCGATGTCGGTATCCGGCTTCCATCCAGCGTTGACCTTCAAGTTCTTGGCCTTCTCGACGAGTTCTGGGAGCCAGGCGCGAGCTTCTCCGACGAGCACAGCGGTGGTGAGAGCCATGCAGCGTTGTCCGGCGGCTCCGAAGGCGGCAGCGGTGAGCTGATTGAGGGTCTGTTCTTTGTTGGCATCAGCCATGATGACTCCGTGGTTCTTGGCTCCCATGTTGGATTGGACGCGCTTTCCGTTCTTGGCTCCACGCTCGTAGATGTGTTTTCCCTGAAAAAATCATGAAAATTGATTAATGTTCATAAAAAACAAATTCAAAAAAACTTACAGCAGCATCTCCTCCAACAAATGAGATAGCCTTGATATCTGGGTTATCGCAGATAAAGTTAACAGCAGAGTGCTGTCCGTGAATAATATTGACACATCCATCTGGAACTCCGGCCTCCTTGGCAAGTTCGACAAGAAGCTGAGCTGCTCCTGGATCCTGCTCGGATGGCTTGATGACCATAGTGTTTCCGGTGGCCAAGGCGACTGGGAACATCCACAATGGGATCATAGCCGGGAAGTTGAATGGACAGATTCCGGCGGTGACTCCAAGTGGGATTCTGTAGGAGTGGGTGTCCATGTCGCGAGAGACATTTGGAAGGGTCTCTCCCATCATCAGGGATGGAACGGAGCAAGCGTGCTCGACGACCTGAAGACCTCTGCTGACGTCTCCCTCGGCATCTGGAAGGGTCTTTCCTTGCTCAATGGTGATGCTCTCAGCGAGCTTCTTCATGTCTCTCTTGATCAAGGCTTGAAGTTTGAACATGCATTGTTGACGGGTCAGTGGGGATCTGGAAACTTCTATTATTGAAATAAAAAAAAAAGATCACACGGGATTCAAGACTCACGTGTTCTTCCAGGTGTTGAAGGCATTCTTGGCCGAGTCAACAGCGGCTTGCATCTCAGCTTGGGTGGCGTTTGGCACCATAGCGATGACCTCGTTGGTGGCTGGATTGGTGAGCTCCACGAAGTCGGTGGTCTTCGATTCAACAGCTTGTCCATCGATCCACAGCTTGACAGTCTGAAAAATTATGGAATTTGGATTTGGAAACTTAAGATCAAGCCTGAAACTCACTGGTGCGGCGGCAGCAGACTTCGATGTGCTGAAGTGGGCGAGCTGTTGGCATTTTGGCTGAAATTAGAATATTATTTGAAGTTTTGAAGTTTTGATTGTTTGATTTTCGTTTTCTTTTTCAATGTGTCACCCCATACGACAACTGTCGCACAGACTGCAAGTGATGTGTGAAGTACACGATTTTTTGTTAAAAAATATTATAAAAAGAAACTCCTACCTGAACACGAGCAAGACGAGACAACATTCTGGGGTACCGCAAGTTTTAGAGCTGAAAATTAGAAGATAATGACTGAAAACGCACGAGAAGAAAAATTGAAAATCACAAGAGATGGGCGGTCGCGTGGTGGTTCTGACGATTCGGATAATGCGAAATGAATGAAAACTAAACATTACTGATCACGTTTCGAATTTTGAACTAAGAAATAAATAAAATAAGCCACAAAATACACGCGAACATTGAAAATTAAAAGGTTAAAAGCTCTATCTGCGAGTTTTTGAAGTTTCAATGCTGTTGATAAGACGACGGGAGGAGTGGCAAATAGGACAGAAGAAGAAGAACAGTTGCTTTTCTCTCTCTCTCAGCAAAAAAAGAAGAAAAAGAAATAAAAAAGAGTCAGAGAGTGGGAAAAGTGATAGTGCAAGAGACTAAGAGACGGCCACAGCACGTGGAGAGACCTGCAACTGCCCACCATTTGACCCGTGTGCACTTGGAGAAACGTGATCGATGCGTCTCGAAAACTCGAATACAAAAATAAAATAGTGTTGGTGAATAAACAACGTTAAGATAAAGATCATTAATTAAAACAAATAAAAATGCGGAATATTTAATTTTATATAAAAAAAAGAAACAGAAAGTGCTAGGAAATGTGACAAAAAAAAAAGTAAAAAATTAAAAATTATGAGATGAGAATATGACAGTGTCTAGTGTCTAGAAGGATAGAAGGCTAGAAAAGATTGAAAAAGAACGAGAATGCTATAAATTCAAATAAAAATGATTTAATTCCACTTGTCGACGGAGACATCCAAAAGTCCTGGCTCATGGAAACTCGCTGGGAAGCTGCGCTGTTTCGCGATGAAGATGGAGGCTTCAGTCTCCTGATCCTGATGATGAGAGGCCTCGTCAGCCGAGACAAAGGACGATCGGAGCCAAAAGATGTAGACGCACTGGAGAATCACGAGAAGGATTAAGACGACGCAGAACACGATCAGCCACATCATCGCGTTCACATTGCTGTCGGTCTGGAAATATATTTAATTTATAAATTTCTTCAACACAACCAGCTCACCTCAGACGGATTATTGCGAGCCAGGTAGTCTGCCTGCTCGTTTTCACAGCTCTCCTTGTTGTAATTCTTTCCATCTCTCAACATGCAATAATCGTTGGCCCTGAAATTATGAATATTAAATTCGAAGATCGATGATTTCTTCAAAACCTGATGATGAGGAGCTTGTTGGTCTTCGGAACAACACTGTAAATCGTCTCCGCGTTACAAGTGATACTCCATTCCGAATCGAGTGTTGTCAGCGTTGAGGACAGGGTCTGATGCGTTTCGTTGACATCTCTCACACTCGTCTCGTAGAATACTCCGTTCGAGACACCTTGGAGTTCGCCGCTCAACAAGGAATTTTCGATTCGTCGTCCAGCCATTTTTCCGGTGATAATCGGCACGACATCTTTGATTTTTGCTTGGAACATCTCCACGTGGCCATTAATTCGCTCCTTGTAGTAAACTGCATCGGTGTATGGATCCTCGACCCAATCGAACAGTCCATTCACAGCGTGGCCAGTGTACTTTGCGATGTGCAGCTTGTCGAATCGATCTGAAAATAAAAAATTATGATTAAAAGGCAGGCTTATTAAGCAAGTGATTACCGCTGAAAATGCCATGCAAGTAAATTTGCTCGATATCGTAGAATGGAGGAGCTGAAAAGTCCAGGTAAAGCATGTGTCGAGTCGTGTCGAACATTGAACGGGCCAGATTTCTCTTCGCCTTTCCTCGAGCCCCGTCTTCGCGGTAGATCGACTCTCTTGACCCAATGTTCTCCTCCCGCTTCCCGGAGTTCTTCTCGAAGCCATTCGACATCTAAAAAATACGAAATTCAACACTTCAACCACTATAATAAGCATACATGCAAATCCGTGATCTTGATATTGTAGGTGAGACTGTCTTCTGTGACAGTCAACACCCTCGGCGCATGGATGCCATCCGGATCTCGGACCAGGTGAACGCCGACAAAGCGGTAGGGAATAGGCTCGCTGAAAATTAACATTTGTTAAATTATTTTCGAAATTTTCCGGCAAAACAAACCTTTTCGGGGATTCCATGACCCGCGGGCATTGTCCCGCTTCTACGTTCGCTTCGGCGAATCTGTAGTTGTCCTGCTGCGCGATGAGCAGGTACTGCTCGGTTCCCACAACCTCGGCGACGGGCGAGTGAGCCGCCTCCGCAGCCGAGTGGAACGCGAGCAGCGCGAGCAGCAGACGAAGAATTGCTCGTCGGCTCATTTTCTGAAAATGTCGAAAATGATTTTGAAAGAAAATTTCGCGTAGAAAGAAATAAAACACGGGAAAAATGACTGATATTAAAAATGAGGTAATTTTATAAAATTGAAAATTCTAAAAATCGCGCGCATTTGAAGGCGCGTTGAATTTTTCTATTGCGTGGGTCTCGCCACGATTACCGTACCCAACTTTATTTATTTAAAAGTCGCTATGTTTTCAAAGCGAAATCGATTTATTTTTCCATTTTCAGAGTAAAACTTCGGTTTCAAATTAATTTTTCTGGAAAAAAAGGAATACAACTATTTATTCAATGAGATTCTGTGACAAGGGGAAGTATGCTATATAAACAGTTCGATGACTGAAGGAAAAAGGTTAAATGATTTAATTTTTACATGACGATTCCATTCTGAACTTCCAATAGAGCCTTGGCGGAGTTGTGCAATTTCTGAACCTCGGCCTCGGTAAGTTGCTGCTTGACGACGTGGGTGAGTCCTGCGGATCCAAGAACGACTGGAAGAGAAAGGTAGACATCATCGTTGATTCCATGGAAGCCCTGAAAAAAAGTATTTAATTTATTTTTTCTTCTAATTTGAAAATTACCTTCACGTTAGTCGAAAGAGCGAAAACGTTGCGAGAATTACTGAAAATTCCCTGAGCAATCTTTGCAACAGAAAGTCCGATAGCCCAGGAAGTGTATCCCTTCAGCTTGATGATCTCGTAGGCGCTGTCGACGACCTTCTTGTGAATCTCAGCCTCCCAGTGTTCGTTGTCAGTCTTCTCTCCGATGTCTGGCTTGATCTCGTGAAGTGTGACTCCGGCAACATTGACACCAGACCACACAGCAACACTGGAATCTCCATGTTCTCCGATAATCCATCCGTGGCACGATGACGGGGCGATGTTCAACTTCTCGGAGAGCAAGAAGCGGAAACGAGCCGAATCGAGGTTGGTTCCGGATCCGAAGACTCGCTCGCGTGGGAGTCCAGACAACTTCCAGGTGACATAGGTGAGAACATCAACTGGATTCGAGACGACGAGGATGCAAGTGTCCGGGGAGTACTTGACAAGTTGTGGGATGATTCCCTTGAAAATCTCGACGTTTCGCTGGACCAGCGAGAGACGGGTCTCTCCCTCGCGTTGACGAGCACCTGCTGTCACTACACACAGTTTGGAGCCAGCGGTGATAGAGTAGTCTGCAAAATTCAAGGTTTTTTGTGGGGGGAAAATATTTACATTAATATTAAACTAACCAGTATCAGCCTTGACCGTGCAATGGCGGGTGAACGCAAGTCCGTGTTGAAGATCCATCATCTCTCCCTTCAACTTATCAGCGACCACATCAACAAGGCACAACTCGTTGGCAAGGTTTTGCTGAAGGATCGAGTAGGCACACGCCATTCCGACTTGACCGACTCCGACGACTGTCACCTTTCCGTGACTGTTCTCAACAGGCGCTGCAATTTCCGCGAAGACTTCCTTGATAGTGCTTGCCATGCTGAAAGAAATGGAATGTTGATTAGTTATACATCTACAAAAAAGGTTTTCAAAAAAGTTCAAATCTAAGTGCTCAAAACTATGAAGAATATATATTTGGAGCTCAAAAAACGTACTTTTTTTATTACCTAGACATGAAAATTGTTGATTATTGTGCCAAAAATACGGTGCCCGGTCTCGTCACGACAAAATAGTGGTGTGCGCCTTTAAAGAGTACTGTAGTTTCAAACTTTGAGGAATTTTCATCCATTTTTCAAAGTTTTTCTCACGATCTATTAAAATTTAAGTTAACTTTTGAATTTTTTGCGAAAATCAATAAATGTTTTTTTTTTGAAAAACAATGAAAAATTGATGGAAATTTCACTGCAACGAGATTTAAAAATTACAGTACTCCTTAAAGGCGCACGTATGTTTTGCATTTAACAAATATTTGTCGTGTTGAGACCCGATACCATATTTTCGGCAGAGAAATCGCACCATTTCGTGGGTTAGCAAATGATAATTTCAATATTTGAAAAACTACAAAATTTTGAAATTCCAAACACACACTTTAAATATATCCAGTCTCAATTAAAAGCCTAAAACACAAAAAAAATGACTATCGAGTGCCGTCGTGCACACCACCAAGTCGTCTCAAAACTAGAAGGGCCCCCCGAGGGCAGCAGGCGCGCAAAGTACGTGCAAAACGCGAGAACGAGAAAAGAGCAGGCGAAAGTGAGAGATAGAAGAGACGACTAGATTCAATTCGGACAGCAAAAAACGAGAGAAAAGGAAGGGCGGCAATTCTGATAGAAGTCGCAGAAAACAACACAAAAAGGAGTGTCTCTACATATAAATCGGAAGATCATTGTTTGATCTTTAGACTGGTGGAGATTTGATACATTTTAAAAATTAGAAAGCCTTTAGCATTCTATAATGCAAAATAAAATTAAAATCAGAAAAAAAATAAACTTATATCTCTTTTATAAACGAAATCAACTTCTCTATTCAAGAAAAAAATAAGAAAATATTTTCCTACTGGTGTTTGATCTCGAAACTACTATTTGAGTAAACAAATAATAAAACTACATACTCACCTTGTCATTTTTAATAGATATCAGCAATTGCAGTAGAGTATTTAATCTGAAATGAAATAATTTATTTAGCGGGAAGGAAATGTGAGGATTATGAAGAAAAGTGAAGGAGAAGAAGTCCTAAGAAATAAAGAACATCTGCTCTTGCGATGTAAGAATGAATAAAAAATTGGTAGGGGGAACATGATGCAAAAGGGATGATGTGGTGAGCTTTCGAAATATGCACAATGATGCAATATTGACCGCCCTTTTGGAGCTTAGTGGGGGAGCTAAATTATAGAAGTTATTGAATTATAGAAATTTTAGTTTTGCGCGGCACGTAGAAAATTTTAAAAAATTCAAGCAAAAATTGAAAAAAATACATATGTAGAATACGCGTTTTATTCCAACTTTTTGTTTACATTTTTCAAATATTTCCAAGTTCACGTTTGCAAATTTAATTTAAATATTACCCGGACCCGGAATTTTGCGATTATTGCGTAAAAACTACTATGACAGGTCTCAACACGACAAAGTTTTGTTAATTGCGAAAAGGTGTGCGCCTATAAAAGTACTGTATGAATTTTCATATCTTTAAAATGTTTTTTTTTCAATATCACTTAAATTCCAAAAAATTGTAAAGAAAAACTCTAAAAAATACATTTAAAATCGCTAAAAATTCAATAGCAACGACATTTTGAAAGTACAGTACTCTTTGAAGGCGCACACTTTTTTGAATTCAACAAAAAACTTGTCGTGTCGAGACCAAGAACCGTATTTTTTTATATACGGGTCTCGCCACGATATCAGTAATGCTACAGGTACCAAATTTCACAGATTTGTAAAAAATTATGTAGCATATCTATTAAATATGAGTTTTATAAAATTTCAAGTGCTAAAGGACACAGACAAAACCAGGAAGGACGATATTTCAAATTTGAAAAAAAGTCAAAAAGCTGAATCTTTTTACCCTCCGCGCGAGACTTGTATTTATTTACTTTAGTGACGATTAAAAAACTAAAAGTGAAAAAAGCTTTTTTTCGAGTGTTCTAAAATTAAACAGAATGTCTAAATAAACTTTTCTACATCTAAATAATTCATGTAGGCAAGTCCCAAAGGGACATCTGAGGCAAAAATAGAAAAAAAGCGACTTGTTAGCAAGTGCACGGCTAAGCAATGCAACTTAGGCTCTTCTCCGAGATGGAAAACTGAGCTATCTTCACTCTCTTTTTTGCGGATTTTGCTGCCGCGCAGAGAGCAACGCTTAATTGAAAAAGATTGAGAAATCTGAAAAAAATAGATGGGAAAAAACATATTTTTATTGAGAGGAAGAAGGAAGGAAATGATTTTTTGAAGAGAAAAATGTTTTTGCAAGCTAATTTAACTTAATGTCTTAAGCAGCTTTTCCCGAAAGTTTCGATATTTGTTCGCAATGTCAACTTATGAAAGAATGTGAATTGACCACATTCTAGGCCACATTCTACGTGGAGATGGCCTAGAATTCTTGTGCATAAATTTCAAGGTCACGCAAATCAAAAATATAGGTCTCGACACGACAAAAAAAATTGGTGATTGCAAAAAAGGTGTGCGCCATTAAATAGCACTGTCATTTCAAACTTTCGTTACTGCAGAAATTTTTTTACCGATTTTTCATATATTTTCGATTAAAAAAATTATTCATTAAAAACAATTTAATTGTTTTTAAAGGTGCACACATCTTTTCGCATTTGAAAATTGTCGTGGCGAGACCTGGTACCGTATTTGTGGCTCAAA